>NW_026453184.1:0-1373382 GCF_025200985.1 Drosophila gunungcola | reverse complement strand
AAAACTAATCATTGTGTGTTTCGATTTAAAAAAGCTCCACTGTATTTCGTTAGATTAATTAGTGTTTGATCGCTGCAGTTAGCTAACTGCATTTACACAGATGTTTCACGGCCTCCTCTTATGTTTTCTTAACTTTAACACTGCAACAAAAATGATAGCTTATCGAGCTTATGACTTATAACTATTGTATAAATATCATTAGTTTTAATTTTAATTTTTAATTCTCTTAGTACAATAAATATCTTACAATAATTGTCTTGGTTTTATTTTCCAGAGCATGGACCTAAAAATGGAGCTGGGAGGTTACATGCAATCCGGGCCTAACACGAAGCGATTTGTTGTGGAGGATTCGAGTGAGTGATCTGATCTTGAGGGGGTTCCCCCTTCTTCCGGTTTAGAAAGCACGGAAATGCGTCGGCGTCGGCAGTTAAATAAACCTGCTGCCGCCGCTACACGCATTTTGAATCGAATGGGATCAGATCGGATTTCGATCAAGTTGAAGTTCAACGGCTGTTGTCCCTGAGACATAAATTCATCGTCAACCGGCACTCAAAAAAAAGTGGTACTAATTCTCTAAAAAGTTGTAAAAAGGCAAAACACAAACATTTTTAAAAAATTGTATTACTTATTCAAAACATTGCCTTGACCCAGATTTATTAAATTTAAATATACCATTTTCAAAATTCTGTTCTTGAGGGATACAAAAAAAGTGTTCTTTAAAGTCTTAGTTGTTTCTTTCCAACAACATAAAGAGAATTGTTTTACAAAAAAACAATTTTTTCTTTTTTTGTGAGTCAATAAATTTAACTAGTACATATATGTTTAACTTTCTGAACTAAACATACATATTTAAGGCCGTCAAGAGCGGTGAAGTTAAAAGGCAAACTACATATTTAGCCATATAATTTCAGTGTTTGCTGTAGCTTTACAGTTGACCTTGGGTAAATTTACATTTCACACCTGCCAAATTGGAGCAGGCCGCAGTCAATCACTCACCAATCACCACTCACCTGTTGCTTTCCCTCAATTTTGCAGTTACCAAGGTGACTTCCGATGGAGAGCCGCACGGAATGATGACAATGGTGGCCGGATTGTCCGGCCTCTTGGCGGCCATCATCATTCTGGCCGTGCTCGTGTCCATGGTGGCATGTCGCAAGCAGCGCAGGTATGTTCTCCCACCCAATCCAAAATAGGGTATACCATAAAGATAGATTAAAAAAAAAAAAAAATTTGGTCTAAAAAGAAAGTTTTATAATAACATTCCAGGGTCTACCCTGCAAAAGCTACAATTTTTAAACTTATTCTATCTATTTAAAATATAATATTTAACAATATTTTGTTATACGTTCAAAAATAAATTTCCGGGGATGATGTAAAATTATTTTGTACCATTACCTTTTTTTTTGCTATGAACATTATAAAACTATTGTCTGCTTATGACCAAATAATTTTGAACATTACTAAAATATACATATCTTTCCACTCAAAGCAACACCAACCGGAAGAGCAACGCCTCCACCAATGTGGCCATGACAAGTGTTCCGCAGGATCAGCCGCAGTTGGCCGGAAATTTGAACGCCGCGTTCGCGGAAAGCACTCTTACCTTGGATCAGGTCAAGGTGACGGATAAGGAGGTCCAGTGGCGGCCCACTTCCGTGGTGGTGCAGCGGTATTAGCCCCAAAGGCGTATCCCCCAACCACGGACTACTGGAAGGGCACGTGATGTTTTTTGTGAACGTTTGAGACTGAGACTTAGCCTAAGGATTTCCATCACCATCTTTTATCGTATATGGCAGTTTTTTTTTGCTTTTTAAAATATGTTAAAATATATACATATATTCTTATAGGAATAAGTGTAAACCGTTTTAATGGAGGTGGAAATATCTTAATAGTGACAAGATTGGCTTACTCGAGGTCAAGCGTTGACTTAGTTTTAAGTTAAATCATTTTCGAAAAATATGATCGTCATTATTTCGCTAAAAGCAGTTGAGAATTAAATCGCGGTAAGCTCCAAAAAGCTGACCCAGCCAGGTATCCATCAATCAACTTTCCGCCTCAAGTTAGTTAGGTTAGTTTAAACTACATTTGAAGTTAACAAATTAAAATTATTTAAAAACCGATTGTTACAGAAGCCAAAATAATTGAGATGAGCAAAAATAGATTTTAATCGTTTCAATTGCTAATTGGTGAATGGCAAATATAAATGGTGTTTGTACTCGCTAACGAAGGAGCCCGTGGTGTGTGACCCCACTATTCTTCCGGCACATGGTATAATTTAGGGCCAATAGAACGGTGTTTCCGAACGTTCGCAGAACGGTCACACTGCTAGTCGCGTGTTCGCACACAAATCGCAATTTCGCTGTCGTTTTTGAGCAAAATATTAAAAAAAAAAAAGCAAGAGACAATCGCACGGTTCGCTTTTTATACATCTGAAATAATGCAAAGTTGCATTGCAATAATTGCACTCCACATATTTCGGTAATAATTTGATTCTCGAAAGAACCAGTCGTTTGCGTGTGTGTGTGTGAGAGTGTCTCGCTGCGTGCGAGTGTGCATAAAAAGGCATAGAGGCAAGGAGTGAGAGAGAACGAGCAAGAAATAGCTTATAAGGATATATAGCGAAAGAGCGAGACAGAGACATTAGAAGAAGCAGCAGCGACGCCGACAACAACTGTAATTTTCCATTAATTTTTGGGCGGGTTTTGAGCTGCAAAAAAAAACAACTGTCATACTATAACTTTGCTTTTTTTTTTATGGTCGACATGTGTATTTTGTGCACGTTTCGGTGAGTGCGTGTGATTGTGTGCGTGTATGTGCGTATATGTATGATAAACTTGAAATACAACGCAATCGCAACGAGAACAAAACTCGTCAAGGTAAAATGACAAAAAAAAACCAGAAGAATTGTGTGTGAAAAATTCCGACGGAATTACGCGAGAAATAATGTGTGTGCGTGCAAGAGTGAGCGGGCGATTGAAGTAGTCTGCTTAATTGATTTTCACTTAATTACTGCAGCGGTTGCATAAATTAAATGTTTACATTTACGCCGGCCAGTGCTGTAAAGCATAGTCTTCATTCGTTAGGTGGCAACCCTGCCCGCCTATCGACAGCCGCTGCAATTAATTAATGAGGCTAATTTAAGACCAGCATATATTTGCCGGTTAAAACAATAAAAATCGTCCCTCTCTCTTCATCATCACCTCCACTCTCTCACGGGTGCTTACTTTAAGACGTTGACTAACACTGACCAGCATTAAGAAAGTGTTAATTTGCCTAAAATGTACAAGTACATGTGCGCCATGTGTGCGTATGTATGTGTGTGTGTGCGGGAGTTTTCCTCTGTTAAAATGCAACTTAATTTGTAAGAAAAATTCAGTGAAAAATGAAAATTGTATGTAATTAGTGCGTGTGTTAAGTGTAGCTTTAACTTTACATTTCTTTGGATCTTTTTTTTCTTTACGGTTATTTCCCCTTTTTTTTTGCATAATCAAAGCCGCCTTTCGGTACATGTGCATGTGTGTTGTCCCGCTCCCACTCCCACCCCCATACTACGGCCACCTGTACGCCCTTGCACACACACACACACACACTAGGGCAAACTAGAGTAACTGTCAGTGTATTGGTGCGGGATATATTATCACTTGGAAGTAATTTATTTAGTCTCGTGAGCTGTTTTTTTTTCGTTTTTCGTATGTGAAAAACCTTTTTGTTGTGGCCCATTTTTGTTTTTCTTTTTTGCCATAGTGTGTGTGTGCGATTTTTTTTGCGCTCTGAAAAACAATTTTCGCCTGGCGCCTTTTAAAAACGCTTCAGCTGCAATTGGCAGCAAAAAGGAGAGAGGGAGAGAGAAATATAGAGAGTGAGAGAGGGAGACATTTCTATTTGTAGAAAAGAGCGCATAATTTGCAATGTTTGCCATTTACGCTTTCCATTCGAACGAAATGCGAACTGCATGCGAACGCCTTTTTGGACAACAACTACTATTTATTGTTATTGTTATTTTCCCTCTCCTTTGTTTATTTATCTTCCCCAGTTTAACCTATATATCGGTATTAGACTGTTTTCCATTGGATTAACGTATCCAATTTTTATTGATCTTTCCGGAGTTTTACAATGTATAAATTATAATTATAATTATAATAATTTGGAAAATCCTTAAAACATCAAAGACCTCTGTTGGCCAAATAAATAAATTTCCTATATATATTTTTAATTATTCATACCGAATTCATCTTTGTAAAATTTGCTAAATTTGACTAACAACCGGTGAAAAATTTATTTTAGGGACTTTATGATTTGGCTTAGTCGTTTATTATTATAGATCACTGAATATCAAAGATATTATTAAGTACTTAAACACCCCAAAACCTTTTTTTTATATTTTTGGATTGATAAATAATATTTAATCACATAATTTTGTTGATTTTGTGATAATTTTTTTTTTTTTGCATTTCTGAATGGAGTGTTTAATGGTCATACATTAGTTAGGGGATTTAAAACGAGTACAAATCAAAACCAAAGATCAAAATTAAAATGAGTAAATAAGGCTGAATTATTTCTTATTCAATAACAGACTATATAAAATGACAGGAAAATAAAATGTATTACAGTAGGCTGAATAAAATTTATTTTGATTTCACATTGTCTACGAACTATTTTTGCAGCTTTTGAATGCTGAGAAAACTGAAGGGGCTAACTCACTTTCCCGGTGGAACGCACAGCCCACAGATCGCAGTAGATCTTTATTGAGACCGCATATTTTATACACAAGGACGCAGAGGACAGAGAGAAGAAGGAAGGACGAAGCGAAGGAGAAAGGCGCCCCCCTCGTTTCCCGCCCAGCCAACAGCCGTGTGAAAGCGTCTTGAATGGATCCATTTGTTGGCTGGTTTCAGAAGGAACAGGAGGGACCATCGCTGCGCACATGGTTAAAGATTTGGGAGACGAATGCCCAGGAGATGGGCGCTTTGCTTGATCAGCAGCTACAGCAGGCGACGACGACCAACGGCAGCATCAGCGGCAACAACAATAGCAGCGGTAACAACAACAGCAGCAACTCCACTAACAACATAGGTAACAATTCAACGGGCAAATCCTACTTATCGCGACCCAACAGCTCTCTAAGTCGGGTGCTAAACTTCCGAGCGGATTCTCTGGAGATTCTGCAGCAACAACTCAACGGCGTATCGCAGCGCCAAAGCAGTTCAACCACCAGCGGCACAGGCACCAACACCAGCGGCAATAGTAGCAATACCAGCTCCTCGGCTGATTCCACCACGAATCGGGACAATAACTCACCCGCCAACAGCAGCAGTTCCACCAACGGACCAGCAGGAGCAGGAGGAACAGCAACTGGAGGAGGTACTGGCACTGTCATCGGAAACAGCAACGGCAGCGGCACCGGCACCAATAGCCCGGCGACGACCACAGCGGCAAGCACAGCTGCGACCACGACTGGTCCATCAGCCACCACCACCACGAGTATGAGCGACACCAGCAACAACCCGCCACAGACAACGACCACGCCCGCCAGCCGCACGAACAGCATCTACTACAATCCGTCGCGCAAGAAACGGCCAGAGAACAAGGCCGGCGGTGCCCATTACTATATGAACAATCACATGGAGATGATCGCCAAGTACAAGGGCGAGCCCTGGCGCAAGGCCGACTATCCGTACGGCGAGGGCGTCATTGGGCTGCACGAGGAGATCGAGCACTTCTACCAGTACGTCCTGCCCACACCCTGCGAACACGCCATACGCAACGAGGTGGTCAAGCGCATCGAGGCCGTTGTCCATTCCATCTGGCCACAGGCGGTGGTCGAGATCTTTGGCTCCTTTCGCACCGGCCTCTTTCTGCCCACCTCTGATATTGATCTCGTTGTGCTAGGTGAGTTAGTAATTGCATGGAAATGTGCAGTTTAAAAGCTGGCTTTAGCCCCCATATCATATATATTTATTTAACTCATCCTATTTCTTTGGTATCCCTTAGGTTTGTGGGAGAAGCTGCCGCTGCGCACGCTGGAATTCGAGCTGGTGAGCCGTGGGATTGCCGAGGCTTGCACGGTGCGCGTTCTGGACAAGGCATCCGTGCCCATTATCAAGCTGACGGACCGGGAAACGCAGGTGAAGGTAGACATATCGTTCAACATGCAGAGCGGCGTGCAGTCGGCGGAGCTTATTAAGAAGTTTAAGCGCGACTATCCAGTGCTGGGGAAGCTGGTGCTGGTGCTCAAGCAGTTCCTTCTGCTCCGCGATCTCAACGAGGTGTTCACGGGCGGCATCTCCTCCTACTCGCTGATCCTCATGTGCATCAGCTTCCTCCAGATGCATCCGCGTGGCATTTACCATGACACAGCCAATCTGGGGGTGCTGCTGCTCGAGTTCTTCGAGCTATACGGACGCAGATTCAACTACATGAAGATCGGCATCTCCATAAAGAACGGTGGCCGCTATATGCCCAAGGATGAACTGCAACGCGACATGGTCGACGGACATCGGCCATCGTTCCTGTGCATCGAGGACCCACTGACGCCGGGCAATGATATCGGCCGGAGCAGCTACGGCGTCTTCCAGGTGCAGCAGGCCTTCAAGTGCGCCTACCGCGTCCTCGCCCTCGCCGTCAGTCCGCTCAACCTCCTCGGGATCGATCCGCGCGTCAACTCCATACTGGGTAAGTGATTGCCAAACATTCTGGCTTATTAAAAACAGGGCAACTATTCTGATCCCAAGAAAGGGGAACAATTATATCTTGAAGATACTATGTAAATTTTACACTTATATTTTGGTGACTTTAAAATCTATTATACTTTTAAAAATGTCACCATTTGAGCTATGATGGATTTAATGTAAATTAAATATTATTCTTTTTTAATCTTGCTTATCAGAATTCAGTATTTACATTATCACATTACTAGCTAGGCATTTAAAATTTGTAAACATTGTTTGTATGTTCTTATTGATTTTTGTTCCTTATTGCATTTATACAATGAACAGCGCTGACTTTTTTTTTATTCCATTTCTGTTTTAAAGGCTAGTACATTAAAAGAAAGTTAAGTAGTAAGGTGACTACAAAAAAGTTTAACAAGTTCTTACAAAAATAAATTAAATAAAACAAACATTTTGGCATTATGTAGACTAGAATCAAAGATTATTTTAGTTTCTGGGACTGATGAACCCATTACTGGCAAGGAAAATTTTACTGCTGACACATTAAACAGCATCTCGATGATAACAGAACAGTTTTCACATATATATAAAGTCGTATATAGACGAGTTCGTGTTGTAATGCTGTTCTTTGTTCCTCCACCACAGGTCGGATCATTCACATCACCGACGACGTCATCGACTATCGCGAATGGATCCGCGAGAACTTCGAGCACCTGGTGGTGGTGGACCGTATCTCGCCGCTGCCCACTGCCGCTCCCGCTGCGTACGCCACCTCCAATGGGGCGCCCAAATATGTGATCATGCCCTCGGGCGCCGTTGTCCAGCAGCTGTACCACCATCCGGCGGTCCAGGTGCCCACCGCTCACGGGCACAGCCATGCGCACAGCCATAGCCTTGGGCACGCGCATCCCGGCGGTGGCCATTTAGGCCAGCCGTATGTAACCGGGTCCGCTCCATCCGCCGGAGCAACGACGACGACGGTGGCGGTGGTGGGGGGCGTGGGCGTGACGGCCGTCGGAGCCCAACAGCAGCAGCAGCATCAGCAGCAACAGCAGCAACAGAACGCACTGGCCCATTCCTCCTCTCACGCACAGCAGCAGTCGCAGAACCAATCGCAGTCGCGTCACAGACGTGGCAGCACCTCGTCGGGAGATGACTCCGAGGATAGCAAAGATTGCGATGTGGTCGAGACGACGTCGGGTGCTCCGGAGGTCATCGACATCACGCTGTCGCCGCCGAATAGCCTGAGCTCCTCCTCCATATCCATGCCGCTGCCAGTGCTCGCCGTCGGCATGCCATCGACGAGCAGTTGGAGCGGCCATGGCAACGGGAGCGGAAACGGAAACAGCAGCTCATCCACTGGCTCGTCGGTAATGCACACAATCCCCCGCCTTGAAACATGATGATTGGTGGTGGCCGGCTGCCTAATGCCCAGGCATCAGGTGGTCGGCTATGCTCCCATGCTGGCCGCAGTTGCATCCCCCCGGTTGTATCTGAAACCAAAAGCGCTACAAACAAAATTTCACCCAAAGACCTTGGGAGCAACTGCCGCCAGCATGACAAGAAGCAACAGCAGCAGCAAGCACACATGTATAACCTCTTCACCACCAAAACAGCCGGAAAACGCCCACACCGCTGCCCAGGACATGGACCCAGAGCTGGAGGAGGTGCAGCAGCATCAGCAGCAGCAGCAGCAAAGTCAGCAGGTCCAGGAGACATCTGGAGGTGGCGGCTCTGCAACCGGATCCGGATCGGGTTCTGGCAGGGGAGACGGCAGTGGTGGACGCACCTACAACCAGCGGGGCAGCCACAATTCTAGTGGCTACTACCACCAGCAGTACTACGTGCCACCGCCGATGCAACAGCAGCTGAGCAAGTCCAACTCGAACTCCTCATCCTCCAACTATCACCAGCAGCAACATCACAGCCACAGTCACAGCCACAGCCATAGCAACCACAGTCACCGGCAGCAGCAGCACCACCACCACCAGCAGCAGCAGCAGCAGCACAGCCACCAACAGCGACCGCAGCATCTGCGGCTGGGCGGCAATCGCTATCAGAAGTCCGTGGGCGGATCGCCCACCATCAGTGCCGGCAATACATCGAACAGCAGCAGCAACAGCAGCAACAGTAGCAGCAGCAGCGGCAACCACAGCCACAGCAACAACAATAACAATAACCGCCTGCCGCCACTGCGGGGCACGCTGGTGAATTCGTCGTCGGCTATATCAATCATTTCCATATCCTCAGAGTCATCCATTGCCAGCAGCAGTTCCAGCTCGTCGAGATCCGGACAGGACCAGCAGCAGAACGAGCGGGATGAGCGATAGGATTAGGGTATATATGATATATGATATAGCATATATAAGATATGAGATTGTGAATGAGAGAGAGAAAGAGATAGTTACGAGTTAGCAATATTTATGGATTATATTTCTTTCTCAGGTTAACTGCAAACTATGCTGCATTTTTCTAATTAATACATCCTATCCTTCCTTTCACCCTCCTCTCCTTCACAATCCCTTAAACGTAATGGTTACACTATATTTTACATTGCTGTCTCGCTTAAGCTGACAGAGCGAAGTAAACCTACTAAGCTTAATTTTAGGAACTTTGCCTCTGATTTCGCTAAATGTTTTTCATTTTGTTTCTAAAATAAACATGAAAGCAAAAAAATAAATTTATATATATATATAAATATTTATATATATATAGATATATATTAGATAAAAACGGTATAAATATAAATGTAAACTCATAATTAGATTTTAATGGTTTAAAAGAGCGATAAACTGAAGTATGAAATTAGCTGCTAACATATTTAAGGTCTGCGAACACATGTTTCCAAATCTCTCTAGAACTCCATATTCCCCATCCCCCCTTTAACCTTTTACCCATGATCACACGCATTACAACTTGTAAAGTACTTTGTAGTTTCTAAAATGCTCTACATTTTAAGCAAGTGATTTGTAATCTAAATATTACCCAATCCTCCCTCCATACATCCCCAAAAAAATGAACAAAACAACGGAAATTCTGCGCGCAATTCCAACGCTAATATTACTAAGTGAATTTGCGCGCAAACTGTAAAAAAAAAGTAACATAACCAAAAGCTAAAAATCCCATCTCCCTAGAAACCCAAAAACGAAACTTAAATGCGCCATCACCCACGTAACTTCTGATAACTTTTTATTATTTTGAGTTAGTTTTATACCTGAAATGTAAATGTTTTTATTAGTACCACTATTATAATTACGATGATTATTATTATTAGTTTTTATAACTATGCTTAGAGATTCGTGAGCCAACTAAAATTGTACGAACACTTTGCCCAGACCCAAGGCAATTGTGTTTTAAAACAAAAGCAAACAAAAAAAAAAACAAAACAAAGAAACACCACAAAAACGACAAAAAAAAAAAACAAACCTACAACAAGAAATCCATCTTTTTTTTAATCTAATTTACTATTATTTGTTTATTATGATTATGCAATGTGCATTTTGCATAGATTCCTGCCATTTGTTTGTATAGTTCAGAATTCCGAGAGCTCTGTAAATACTTAGTTACCGCCCCCTCTGACCCCGGCCCCGCCCACCACGCCCCCCTCTAAACGCACTGCCATTTTGAGAAAGGTTTTTAAAAAACACGTCGAAAAGGAGCTAGCAGATGAGTAGAAAAGAACATTTAGACTTTGTACATGTATAACATTTTAGGCTGTTCTTCTTTCCATTTGTAAAGAAAGCAAAACAAAAAAAAAAATACCAAACAAGAAACAAAAAAACAAAAACCGATCTACTTGTAAAGTCACTCAAATAGACAGTGAATATGTCTGTGGATCGTTTTATATGCGAGTCTTGAATAGAGTTCAATTTCAGATATGTAACACTAGGCAGCAAATTATATAAGTTTTCTTTTGAGAGTCCAACTTCTTTTTCTAATGCATATGAGATCGTAAATGTCGAAAAAAAACGGCTCTAATATGTTGTACGTCAAAAAAAGGTTGCAATATTAAAATATTGAATATTTATTGGTTGTGATAGCATTCTTTTTTTTTCATCGATTTATTTTATATGTACATTTTAAAGTTAAAATATTTTTAATTTGTTTCTCTTTTGTCTATTGATCCTGGTTTTTAAACAGTTTTTTTTTTAAGATAATTGAGAAAGTTGTAATAGGAAGCTTGTGAAGTTTTAATTGCGTTCAATCCGAGTGAACTTTAAGCGGTTTAAAACCTAAATAAAGTTAAAATTTTTTTATTGATAAGAGTATAAACCTAAGCAAATAAGAACAATTGAAAAGAAGGTTTCCAGAAACTTAATAATTTCAGTTTCCCATTTACTTCCTGAATAAAGTTGTTTTATCAGACATTTAGGGACCCTCACTGTTTTTGAAAAATAAGTTGAAACTATTGATTTTTAAATATTTTATTTTTCTGTTGCCTAGTGTCAAATAAGCGATGTCCAGTGTTGGCAAAAGCCAAAGTGCTCTCTCCCTTTCGCACGATGACTCCTACAAGCTTGCAGCTGAGCTTTGAAGCCCACCTTACACACACTTTCTCGCTCACTCACATCACAATCACACCCACATACACCACACTGGCGCATTAGCACCCACACAGCCACACAAACAGAGAGGGACACTTAACGGTAATGTTAGCATAGAAAGTTGAAGAAAGCTAGGAGCAGTAAGTGAGAATGAGATAGCGATACCGATACCGAAAGTAACGTATAAGAATTATTAAATTTATGCACTCGTCTGTTGAATATTTATATGAATTATATGTATGTAGTTACTAATATTAACTAATTGATAAATATACAATATTTATATGCATAACTTGTGGATTAATGTGGACAAACAAATGTTTAGAATTAGCGATCTAGCCATGTAAGACTCGAAAATCGTAAATCGACAACTACTTAGACTACATAACTGTGTACCAGAGCATATGTAAGCACTCCCACACACACAAGATACACCAATAAACAAATACAGACACCCGCGCATAATCGCTATGAATGTTGAGGTTATGTCGTAGATTTTTCAATATCCGATCACTGTTCGCCTAGCATAGAAAGTAAGCCGATGAACTAACTGTAAAACTAATTCATTTCTTTACTAGATTCCATGCGTCTTGTCCTTCGTTATCGTTTGCGTTATCGTTTCGATTTTTATACTCCCAAAATATTCTCCTATCCTTCCATAATACGCATATGTCCTGTGTGCCGTTGTTGTTATATATATGCATTATACTCGAAAACATTTTTTGTCGTCGCGATATTAGTGGGTATTAATAAATTAAATTTAATTTAATTAACTACATTTAACGCAACTAAATTCAATTCAAGTGAATCAAATGAAACGATCGATACATGTATATGATAGAGTTCAATAGCTGTGTAAGAATCGGAATCGTAACAATTTAGTACGCAAAAATCGTAAATCTAACTGATTGTATAATTAGCGAAAAAAGAGAAAACGGAAGCGATAAGCAAAACGATGCGACAAATAAAAGCCGGCAAAAACTAAAATATGGTGCTACTTTAATTTGAAGGAGCTTCGACTAACTGTTTTGTGAAACTGGCGACCTATACTTTTCATCCCCACTTAATTGGAAAAATATTAATTTTACGACCAATTCTCGTAATTTTTATAAAATTAAACATTTTTAGCTGTGAATTCGAGTAAAAACTTGATGATATTAAAAATTTAGTCAGATACTCACCAGTGTTTTGATACAAAAACCTATTGTTAAAAATATATTTCTTGAGTTCGAGGAGGTTTGTCAAAAAATATATTTTTTTTACCCGAAAAAATTTTAAAAATTTTAATTTCTTTAATTTTTATTATTTTGTATTAAGTAAACCGCCCTTCAAATTGAAAACTACCACTTAATGTAGGTGAACTTGAATGTTTTGGGCTCCGTCGCCTCGCAGACGTACAGCATCTGGATCTTGCAGTTGGCATCGTTGATCATTTCCCGGGTGGCGAACATGTGGACACAGTTCTCGTTCCCACCGTAGTTGTCCGGCATTTGCTTGGGCCCATTCCAGGGGGCATAGGTCATCGGCCGGCCATTGGACATCCAGTAGAAGGCGCCCTCGGTGCCCAGGTCGTTGCCCGAAATCCAGAAGTAGTCGTTGTTCTTGAACCCCTTGACCTTCATGTACTTAATCAGCGCCTCCATTTCCGGCTTGTCCTCGATGGAGGCCAAGTGGGCGTTCATCATCCGGCAGGCGCCGGCCGCCTGGAACCAGTTGACCTTGTTCATCGGCTCAATGTAGTAGTAGTTGTCCCCAATTCGCACGAACGGCGTGGTATCAATCTCAGAGGGAATGCCTGAAATTTATTGCAAGTAATTTTATTAGGGATTTACCAAAAAAAAAGCTTGTCGAGAACATTCACAAGTTATTATTAAAATAACAACCAAAGTTTAAAAATTTTAAGATTGTAGTAGTCAGAATTTTTCAAATGGGTTATTTAAAATTATTTAATATTTTTTCGATTGAAAACAACAACAAAAAACTTTGATTGCCAATATTATTGATATCAAATTTAATTTGTTGATTAAACATGGCATTTTGTATATCGGAAATACTACTAACAAGAAACAAATATTGGCAAATATTTTATAGCGATCTTTTTCCGTTATTCCGTTTTCTAACAATGGTTTTGGTTACTTATGATTTAAAAAAAAAAAAAACATAAATTGTCGAATAAAAAAGTATATCTTATTTTAAAATGATATACTTGGCACTAAAAACAATGCAAGTTTCAAAGAAATGCAAAAGAAGTCTAGGGACTTACCATTGTAGACCTCCGTGCGGTAGTTGGTGAATATGTTTACATCGGGCAGATAGGCGAAGGAACTACTCCAGGCGCTTGCGAGGATCAACAGGAGCGTTGTTGGGCGGTACATCTTCGTCGGTCAGTGTCCAGTGCTCAACTATCCGGCGTCCGTAGTTCTAGACACTTATATCGTCGGCAAATCAAAAGTTTATCCATTCCGGACAACTGTTTACCCGATGCAAAGCAACTGAATCAGCCGCATATTTCCACAGTAGAAACCCGATACACAACCGCTGCAAGGGAACACCCACAAATGCAGACTATTTGACGGTATAAATATTTATCTATTTATGAAGAAAATGGTGATTTGATGAGTTATACATGATTTTTGCTATATTTGAGTTGCCGCCATAGAATACTAACATTTTCATTACTGATCTGACAAAAAGATTTCATTTTAATTTTTTAAAATCGCTTAAGGCACAATTGTCATTGAGTGGCAAAACCATAAATATAATAAATCTTTTTTTATAAATTATTTTAGATGTGTTTTGTTTTAACATTCAAATTCTTATTTATTTTTCTTGAGCGTTGTTAAATAATTATTTTTCCTTTTTTTTAACAACTTATTTCCGACAAGTAAATTTCCTAGCTCTTTCGGAATGTCAGAACAATTTTTTCTTTAGATAAAGGGTTTAATGTTTTTCTAAAAACCTATAACCTACATGTTAGGGGCAAAACTTTTTCTTACAAGTTTCTTTTTTTTTTTAAGAAAAAAATCCAAAAAAAATAGAATTATTAAAGTAGAAACTTCTTAATGTCTTCCTGTATCCTGTCTTGGTTATATAGTTATCGAGCTAAGGTCTCAGGTATCCGCCCGCAGATCGAAATCGAGCCTGGACATTGCATTGGGTGTCGTGGAGATGGGAGTGTGCTGCGTTGGCTGAAATCCCTGCGGCCACACGATGCCCTCGATCCAGTCGATAAAGCTGGACACCCTGGTGTACACCGAGGGCGGTCCACTGGCGCATCCCTGTCCCAGCGACGTGATGCCCACAATGTAGCCCAGCGGTCCGTCCTGCATGAGCAGGGGTCCGCCGGAGTCGCCCTGGCACGTGTCCCGTTCGCCGGTAATGTCGCCGGCACACATCTGGGTGCCGAGTACGCCCTGGGCCAGCTGATCCACCTGGTAGTGCACCTGGCACTCCTCGTTGCTGACGCTCTTCAGCGGCACCTTGAGCAGCTGGGCGGAGGAGAGGCCGGCGAAGCTGGTCTGTCCGTACCCGATGGCCGTGACCAGCGAGTTGGCCACCTCCTTTTCGCCCCAAATGCAGGTGGGCTTAAAGGCCGGCTTGGCCGGTGTCTCCAGCTCCAGCAGGGCAATGTCGTTGTAGGCGGTGCTGGCATTGTACTCCGGGTGCACGATCACCCGTCGGATGGGCATATCCTCGTCCTCGGACAGGGTCAGATTGTCGCCACCAAGGCGAACCTGACTGGGCGGTTCACTGCAAGATTTAAGGGTTAAATCCAGGCTTATACTTATACTATTTTATCCTCCATGATTTTGATCTTTCTAATTTGAATACTATTTAAAAAAAAAAAAATTATTGATTTTGGCAATGATTATGATAAATAAGGCTTTTCGAAGCCTAGTTTCCCACTACAGCTTTATTTATATTAATATTATTTTAAACTTAAGAAAACCAAGTTTTCTTTTTGTTTATATCTCTAAGAATTTTGTTGTTTCAATCGTTTTATTACGATTTAGGCCAAACGTTTTGACTTTACAAAATGTCTAAGCAATTCTTGTCATATATCAATAAAAGTTTAAACACATAACATTAGTTTAAACATAATAGGCTTATGTTTCTGAAATTCTAAAGGGGTTTTAGACATGAACCTGAGCTCGGCATAAACCTGATCGCATTGTGTTGATAAACAAAGTATGATTATAGATTGAAAAAGGTAGAAAGGTATCTTACCCTCCCAAGTCGGCGCAGTGGGCCGCCGTCAAAACAAAGTTGTTGGAGATGAGGGCGCCGCCGCAGCGATAGTATATCCGCTGATCGAAATTGGACCGCCAGCCGAGGGCCGCCATGAAGGGGAATTCCCGGTACCGGGTGGGTTTCCCGCCCACAACTGAGACCACGAAGGTCAGATCGCGCTCGTTGACCTGCTGGACGTTGTTGTTCTCGTAGCAGGCTGTAAATTAGAAAGGTTTAGTCATGGATTACATCACGTGGTTCACGCAACAAACAACATGATTAATAAGGTGATTTTTTTAAATTGATTTTTACGTGGAGCCGATTTTATTGTGACCTGGGTGTAACTATATTCACATTAAGTCAGAATGACTTGCTCAAAATAATGTTTGTGAAGCTAGTGAATTTAATAATTAATCGAAAGTTTATCTCCCCTGAGGGGTTTTAGAAAAATGTCCTGAATTTTTTATATACATAAACATTTCAAGTATTCTTTGTTTCTGTAATTTTTTTCATTACCCTCATAGTTTTAAATTATTTTTTATGTTTCCTTAACATTGTAAAGATGATTGGGACATTGAACCTTAAAAAAAATATTTTACAAAAACAATTTTTAATAAACTTGACATACAAGTATTTTTTAAATTATAGAATATTTGAATATTTCTCTTTCATATTATTTGTTTGCATGGATGTTTGATTTTAGAATACCTAAATATTGTTAAGTTCGAAATAAATATTTTTCATCAAAGAAATCTATATAGATAAAACATCATTAGCATTACACCCCTGATTGATTTAAGCGGTTTTGTATGATTATGGATTCGGATTGCTCACCCTGCAGACTGGGTCGCGTGACCAGGGGAGCTTTAAAGGGATTCCGGGTGGTGGGTAGCGTGGGCAGCGTGGGCGGCGTGGGCGGCGTGGGCGGCACTCCGGTGGTGATCTCCGGCAGCTCCCTGTCCGGCTCGCAGCACACGAAATGATCGAACCGCACAAAGTAGCAGGTCTTGGGCGACTCCCGTCGCTCCAGCCAGCCCTTGAGGGCACTGGGACACTCCTCCATGCGCTTGCAAGTGCCCTTCGTCCTCAGCACGTCGTCCAGGAGGCACTCATCGAAGGACTCCTTGGGGAAGATGATGCCGCGCTGCGACTGCGGACTTATAGCGGGCGTGGCTTCAACTGTGGTGCAAAAAAAACCATTAGGTGAGAAATGTGCGTGTGAATCACTACGTTCTGCGATCTACGATCTAGAAAATCCCCTTAAAAGATTTTCTGCAGAATTGGCTAAAACCATGATACATCTTTCTTTATGGGTTTTTTGTTGACAGCTTTCTAAAGCAACAAATTTAAAACATTTCACTTGATTGTGTTTCTTTTTTTACAACACAATTGCTTAAAATTGTTTTTTTTTAAACAGAGTTTGAAAATCTTAAGAAATCAAACTCAATTTGCTAAGAATTAGTTCTTTTGTTAATGAGCTTGCTACAAAATTATTACAAACCCAACAAATTAAACATAAAGATTCTATCAATTGGGCACAAATAAATGCGTACCAGAACATGAAATTTTTGTTTTTTGTTATTATAAACAAATTTTAGTTTAAACTTTAACAAATTAAATATATTGACACGGTCCATTTTTTTATATTGGGTTAAACATAAAGTTTAAGTTCAATAATGTTATTCACTTCATGTTCTTAATTCTTGTATTAAAACAAAAATCAAATTTAACCGAAACTCATTGAGTTTTGAACTTTCTATGTTTTCTACTTGATGATTTTCCTGATTTTCAGGTAGATCTAGGTTTATTTGGCAGCCTCTCTCACCTGCCAGCAGTGGAAGCAGCACCAGGAGATGCAGATACACACAGGTGGGTGTGAAACCGGGACTCTGAATCTCACTCCGACTACTCATCCTCATCCTCCGTTCTTGATCAGCGCCAGTTGCGGACTGCAGTGGGGTCAGCACGACGATCCCAGATCGCAGATCGCTGAGCAGAAACCAGCCGGGCAACTTCCAAGTGTCAATTAGCCAACAGCCAACAGACACACTGAAAAAATCTATTCAAACATCAATTAGTTGCCTTTCAAAATCATTGAAATGTGTTTAAGAAAATATTTAAAAAGCAATTAACAAAATTTGTGTATGGTTAAGTAATTAATATATATTGAAACTTTAAAATATTTATTATTTTTAAACCAAAAATCATAAATATATCTTTTAAATACAAACATATCTTTTAATACAAATTCAGGAACAATAATTTGTATATCTTTGGTAAACCAGAAACAATACATTTTTTGATCAGTGTGAGATTATCAGTTCGAAATCGTATTTGTTTCTGTACGGGCACGCGCTCTTTCTCTGTGCCCCTCCAAAATTTAATAATAATAAAACAAACGCTTGCTTTTGTTCAATTCCCGAAGCAGTATTATCTGTCCAGATGAGATGAAACGGTCTTGGCACTTCCACTTGTGACACACCACATCATTTGGGCCTTTCTGATAGTAGCACAAAATGAAATAAAAACAATAAATGCATAAACAACCGGTTTCTTGTTTAATTTAATTGACTTATTCACTTTGTGATGGCTCATTGAACTCGGATTATTTTCATTGTTTATTTTGTTTTTGCTGATTTAAGCAGCTTGAATGAAATCTGACATTTGTTATTATTAATTAGCGTTTGTTTTTATTGGGTTTATTTTAAAACTTATTAACTGTTTACACGCAGTGAGGCTAATGAAAGGCGCCAAGATAAAACTAACTTGAAATAATTAGGGGGCAAACAAGATATGGTCACACATGGAATCTGGCTATACAGCCCTCGTTAAAAGTTTATTGCAATGCGTTGGCAGTCCCAAAGCTTGTATCCAATTTTAATTGTAATTTTTTCAATTAAGGAAGTTTTGTTTATGAATAAATAAATAATGATAAATAATACATTTTAAATGCCAGTCGATCTCTAACATACTACTCTACTCTACTCATGAAATTTGTTTATACGGAAGTTGAATTATAAAGTTAAATAAACATTTTCTGAATGAGAAAATTTCCTACATTTATAATTATTTGATTTTGGCCAAATTATTTTTTTAAAACTGATAAGAAATACAGATATTTCCCGCTGGGCTAGTGTGACCATTTTATGACCCTATAAGCTTTCTGCCATTTCCGTTCCGCTGCGCAGGCGGTCACACTGCGCCTGGCTTTTGGAATTTTTGGCCGCGCAACCGAAAGCCAAGTCTGGTCAGTCGAAAAGCAAAGTTTGAACGAAACGGATGCAAAGAGACGCATTTGGAAAGGGTATTGTCATTTATCCCCGTGTTTTGACTTTGGTGTTGTTTTTGCCGGCGTTTTGGCGTAAGTGTACGCGCTCCTTTTCCCGCGCCCTTCGATTCCCACCCTTTTCGTAAGCGACGCGCGCACTAACGGTGAAAATGTAGCCTGTGTGCAATTTATTAATATAAATAGCGCGTAATTCAATACACACACCTAGGGACTTTGTTCGCGGACGTGCGTTTTTTGTTTTTATCTTCCTCTGTCTGGTTCGTCAGAATTCGTGTTTGCTTTTTGTTTTTGCAAGTGTAGAACAAAAAAAAAAAACAATAAATAATTGTTTAAAATTTGAATGGAGTGCGGGAGGGAGATGGCAGTACTCGCTGATCAGCTGAAGGTGAACCAGTTGTTGTTGTTGTTTTTGGCTTTATTTCAAGTGCAACCCTTTTATCTCCATCCCTTTATTCTATTGTCATTTACTGTCATGACGTCACTGAGCCCGTTTTAGCGATCAGATGACTCAGGTACACTGAAAAACAATTCGATCTTTTGAAGATCTATTAACAAAATATTATTCTTGCTTGATTGAATTCGTTTAAAAAAACAAATTAATAATAATAATGTAATAATCTAACGCTAACTATTCTATTAATCAAGTTGATTTTTGAAAATATGCAGAAATTTAAACTACAATAGTAATATTTAATTTTACATTCTTCGTATGTTTTGTACAGATAATTTCTTACTAATTGAATTGATCTATTACCTTTTATTTTGTAAATGTTTTTCAACCTCTGACGTCACTGGGCAAATATAGAAATGCTCCAAAGTGCTTAACAATTGATGACTACAACTTACAGCAAATAATAACGGAAAAAAACGCAACAACAAGGGCAAACAACAAACAGAGCAAATATCAATGTCTGCGCTATCAGTTGATAATGAGAAATTGCCCAACGCAACTCCCCCTTTTCCACCCACTCGCTGATAAGATAAGATAAGCATTCTTTCCTCCGCGTGTTTGGCATTCTTTTTTTTTCCACACAATAATTTTTTTTTGCGCTGTGCATCAATCAGAATTCTGTGAATAGTTGTTAACACACACGTTTTTTTTTAGAGTAGTGGAATAAACCAAGCAAACCAGCAAGGAAAACATAAAACAAATTAAGCAAATAGAAGTGACCGAAAAGGAAAACCGGTTGCAAATCAAGTGGCAAATAAAACACGTCATTTATTCGCCGATCTAGCAACAGGTGAGTCTGAATTACAAGGTACAATGCGGGTGCCAATGTTTGTTGTACTTTCACCTTTCTGGCGGCGTAATGAGGGCTATTTTTAAACCCCACTCGACACACAAGACACGGGCTTTGATATTTATTTTTCCTTTTTTGGGCATTTTTAAAAATACATTTTTTCTATTTTACTCGATTAGATTATGTTAACCAATTAACTTAGCTATACATTAATTTAAATGATTAGTATTTAGTTTTTTTCATATGAAAAAGATAAGGAGCATTTTTGGAGTCATATTATTTTGTTAACATTTAACATATTTTGGATTGTTATAGATTAAAATTAAAAGATTTTGTAGGTTCTGTGCTTTCATAAACTAATTAGCTGTTTCTAACAAATTAAATTAGCTTGTTAACAAATAAAATTATAGTCTTACTTCATACGAATTGCTTTGGGCTTTTCCCCAATGTTTTTAAAATTTGTGTTTATTTTCAAGTTAAAAGAAAAAAAAAATTGGTCGAAAGTTCCAAATATTATGAACATTAAATGTACTTTGCAGCTCAAATGTAAACGGCTTTGAAATGATGTATTCGTATTCCAAAGAACTTGATATTTAAATTTCAATTCGTGCACAACCATTACGATTCGAGGGTATCATAAACAATTTGGTGTCGTGCTGCATTTGAATTTCATTTCGAGCAATTTGAGCAGCGAGGCTAAGTGAGAATAACGATATTGACCTCCACGAAAACTAACCGAATGATTACCCTTTATGAGTCTGGGGATTTGCTATTTTTAGGTATGTATTTTGTACGTTTTGTACTTCTTTGATAACATTATTTACGTTCTTTGTAACTTACTGGGTTTATCTAAATCCATTTCCGCTTCCACGTTTCGTCGTTGTCGCAGTTTATTGCTATTGCTTTGTTTCTATATAATTTGTCTGGCCTGCATTTTTCCCTCTTTTTTCTGTAGTTTGTTGTATGTCCGGTGTTCCAGTCGGTGGAAATTTAAACAATTTTTACGAGGCTAAAAACATTTGCTTAACAAAATTGTATACAACAGAGAGCACAGTGAAGAAACTGAAAAAAGCGTGAGAGTCTAGAAATGATCTCATTCTCGTTGGCTATGCAGAAATATTTGTTGTTGCTTACTAGCACAGCTTTTTTTTTTCGTTTTTTGCCTCTTTTTGTTCCAGTTTATTGAGGCAATTTTGTTGCACATTTTTGCCAATTTTGAAAACAAATTGGGATTTGGGAAAAACAATAATTTTTACAAGGAAACCAAAGATTTCTGGCGTTCGAATCGTACATTTTTGCAGTTGAACCTGCATTAAAGATTAACTATTCAATTTCAGGCTATTCGGATTTTTTAAAGAATGTATTTTTGTTCATGTTTTGAATATGGGACAACAATTATGGAATAAAACATGTAACACTTGTAAAATTAGGAAGACAGCTAAACAGCTGTTAAATAAAATAAAATTGTTTGTCCAAGTAGATAAAACAATAAAAGATCTTCTAAAAATATTATGTTAAACAAATCTCGAGAATGCATAATACAATGACTTCTAGACGAGCAAGTTCGGTTAACCAGACACTGTTGAAGAAATATTTGCTTCAAAAAATGTTTATTGTTTTTAGTGTAATCAACAAAAGAATTACCACTTCGGCAGAGTGTTGGCTAGACACCTATTTTTCAGCCGAGGCGAGACCATCTGCTGCCCATATAATTATCTGTTCGATATATATTTGCAGCCGGTGTGCGGTGTGAGTGGTTCATTCAACTTGGAACCCCTTCTATGTTTCCTCCTGCTCGTCGTCCGATTCCCGGTCTCTTGGTCAAACGTCCGGCTCGGCATTTAAAAATAATTTCCACTGCCTCTTGTTTTGATTTTGGTTCTACCACGACTATTTCCCCCGATCTCTTGGCGACTTTTACATGGATGAAATGAGGCGTGAGTGTGCTGCAACTGGTGTAAAGTGATATGGATGGAGTTGGCGACGGGACGACGACGGGGAGTTCAACCTCATTTTGTTTGCCGATAAACAAATGCAATTCGAGATCCGCTGCGAATTTCACTCGTCTTTCTGAAAGTTGTTTTGTAATACTAGAGCGAATTCCCATTCATTGGTGTGGATGTGACCTGGATCTGGATGGATTTGCAGATAGTTTTCAGCTGTTAATGAGTAGAAGGCTTGTATTCGACTTTTCATATCATTTTTTATTCAAAATTGAGTCATTTTTCATTTGTTTATTATATTTGAGGCTTTTTAAATCTTTTTTTTCCCATTTCCAATCATTAACCGCTATGTGGGTCACTTAATGACGCCTTAGCCAGCCTCTAATCGGCGCTCCTTGAAGCACAGAAATAGCTAACAAAAGCCACACCACCCACCAGTGACCCACTAAGGAGCTTTGCCCCCAAAAACCGAAAGAAAAACCCCTTTGCCTTTGTCGCATGGGGTGGAATCGGATTCCGGGGGGCCTTCACCATTTGTAAACTGCATTTTCGATGTGCTATGTTCCGTGGCCATAAAACTGTCCGACTGGCCATATTGCCAAGTTGCTCTAATTTATGGAGCACCACCAACCACCATGGTTTCCTTTTTTTTTTTTGTATCTTTTGTTTAAAGAGAGGGGTGTGCTCTTAACTTTGCCTCGCTAATTCCAAGAATATTCCCGGCTATTGTGTAACCAAAGGAAAGCCGACTTTTCTTTTCTTGCGTTGCGTGTTCATATTTGAGCTTGCGTCTACTGTGAGCATTGGTCTTTACTTATTAATGATTGCATTTGAAGTACATAGGTTGAAAATTGATTGCAAGGCCGTCTAGCCAGTTTTATAATCGCTTCTATAACTTTTTTTAGCCATATAATTATTCATTTTCATACGATGTAGTCAGGTTGGTAAGCATTTAATAATTAAGTAGAGGTGAAGAGCAAATTTCAAGACAATTTTAGAACCTCAATATATATTATATATTACATAAAATTTAATGATAGTAAAATAAGTAATATTCTGAAAGTGCTCACCCTTACTTTTTCAGTCTAAGACAGTAATATTCGCTTATTATTTTATAGGGTATTCCTAAGTCGATTATCTAGTGAATCTCTGGTTAATAAGCTATTCCGTGCACAAAGGGCATAAAAAGTTGGACACCAGAAGATGGGGAAGTCGATGATGGTCGTGCAGTTTGGTCATTCGAGGGCTGAGGGAAGTAAATGGAACCCACGCACTGCATCAAGTATTGATCCGCGGCTAATTGATCTAGTGATCCAATCATAGAATACGAAACTAATGCCCGATGGAGGGGGCAAATGACGCATGCCACTTGTGAAGAAACCCCAACTATATTGCAGCAACCGATTCGAGATTCGAGAGGGAACATTATTATTTTCGTCGCCCACACGAGAGACTCAATAAATAGTTGGTCATAGTGAGCCATCTGACGAAAGATTTTTCGAAGACAAATAAATCTTGCTATCTGAGTATAAATATTTTTCCCATTTGCGCAACATTCTGGGAGTGAATCACCGGACGATTGGAAAATCCAGACAGACTGACGATAGGAAAAAATTTTTTTTTTGATGATCTCTTGGACAACGAGTCAGCAAAGCAGAAAAAACGCATGACACTAGAAATATTCTGACTAATACCACAGAAATGAACAAGTTTTAGTGGCGAAACTAAAAAAAAAACAAGATTAAGACTCAACTTACACAATGTATTTTGTTTGAATTATGCTCGTGATATCGAGTTCTCTTGCCCAAGCTCAGATTGTTTGCTTTGAAGGTCAGCTCCCGACTTCGCAACTTGTTTGCCGATTTAAAAAATCACAAATGCCTCAAAAGTTACGTCACGGGCGATAAAAGACATCATAATGAAATACTATATTATATATAAAGGGCTGACGTCACCGCAGTTTTGAACTCCTCGAGAAATCCCAACCTCAATAAGGTTCGCAAACCGCAAAACAAAACAAAACCGAACGAACTCAATTAACCGAAATGGAAAACAAATTCAGTTGTCTAAACGTTATTCAAATATGCAAATTCTGATTGAGTTTGTATTCAAATTCGATTGACAATTAAAGTTCACGGCAAGAATAACTAATTCAATTAGATATAGCTCTATATAAAAAGTATAATGAGTAAAGTAAATCATACGATTTTTGATTTTAAACAAACTGTTTGCAACTAAAAATAAAGTAATGCTAAATTCTTTAAATTTCTAACGAAAATTAAAATAATTTCTCTAATGCTATCGTTATAAAGTTTGTTAAGTTATTGGTTTTTACTTGCCAGCTATATCTAGAACTTTTAATAAAAATCTAATAAGCTAAGAACAAATTTAGTGCCATTTTTTGTTTGTTTTTTTTTTCACAAATATACTGCTCCTCCAAAAACATGGCTACAAGAATTTCCAAATTGTTTTATAAACAACCGATAGCGATTCAATGCCAGACAATTGAGGCATTTTGAAGGCAGGGTGAGAAATAATTTTCGGATAACCTTGACATGAAACGAGATTATGAAAATGTCCAGAGATGTTGGACCATTCAAGTATATATTTAGAGCTCGATGGGGCCAGATGCAGACATCTCTATTTGCATTGCTTAATCGGGCAGAACAGATGGATGGGACAAAGGGCCCTATAGAGAAGCCTCTTTATGTATAATAATCTCCACCCACCGTATATCTTCATGTCCAGTATCCAGTGGGGCAATCAAACGCAGTTGATTGTCAATTAAGCAGTAAATCAACAAAGTTCGATCGACTCACGTTTTGCGCTGTGAGTCACTAAATAAGTACCCGGTTTGCTTTACTTAATGGGTCTGTCGGGCGAATCGGTTCAAAAACTTTGACTTTGAGTCACGTTCGCCCCTTCGACTAATTGCGACAAAGGGAAAATTAACTGAAATTATGTGGTAATTAGCTGTTGTTACACTGTAGCAGATAAACCAAATAGATTGTACACTTTCTGTATATTGTATACCTATGCAATTCGCTGTTAGCCTGGGAAAAAAGTGAGGTGAAGTAAACTTATCTGTGGATCCTTCGATTAGAAATTGCAGTGGAATTTATCGGGCAAAAATGAGACCCCACGCAAAAAAAGCTGGTAGAGATTTAGTGCCTACATATGATATTTTCCTGTGTGGGCTTCTCTGAAAACCCACTTCTTGGCTGAGTTTGCTTGCTTTGGTCCACGCCTCACTTTGCTGGTACACTCAGAGTAATCATGACAATAATAACAATTAATTTGGTGTGTTTATGATCTGTTAAAGATAAGAAAATACAATTTTTAGAATAATAATTTAAAAACTGTAAGTGCTTCAAATATCATTGCTCTTTAAAAAGTTTGCAATTGTTTTAATGTTTTAAATTTAAATTTTGGTTTTTTTTACAAGGTTCAAAATATCCTAAAAACGCTTTGAAATATTCATTTACTTCTTTTTGATTCATTAACAAAATATTAAAAACGATGTTAACTAAATATTAGCTAGCTGTAAGTTAAGCATAAATTCAGAATTTTTTATTTATTTAAATCTAGTCTCTAGAATCTATGAACCCATAAAGAAGGGTATAGGTATAGAATGCCTTTTTGTGTGGGCTGCGGAGGAAACTACTAACGGAAATTGCTGTCGGATCCCCTCCTGTTAGGAATGTGTTTTTTATCCAGCCAAATATGAAATTTGATTTGGTTTTGTGTGTTGTGTTGTGGTGTGGTGTGGTGGCTGTGTGTGTACATAATTTTTTGTGTCAAGACACGTGACTGGAACTCTGTCAACCGTAAAGAGTTTTCGCCGGGGGCCAAGCCCTTTGCCCCTTCGGGAGTTACGCATCGCCAGGCACTTGCCATCGGAATTTCCATTTCTGTTTCAGACGACGCCCCAAAGATCGGCGAACTATAAAAACAACAAAATTGTACGAAAAACATTGCCCAACGGAAGTGAAGAAATGCATTTCCAAAGGGTGTGTCCAGGGGCGGGACTGTAGACTGTACCATTTTTGGTGCAGTTTATCTGCTCATATTTTTTTCCTTTTGTTTTAATTGAAATTGCAGACGACAAATAATTTCCGGCCGTGAAATTCGAGTGGTGCACCCTTTGACAAAAAAAAAGTGAAGTGGGAGGAAGCGCTTTAATCTAATTAAGTGCGTGGAATGATTGGATAATGCCTCATAAACTTTTTCGAGACTGTCAGGGGATGGAAAATGCAATACTCGTTTCACAAATTTTACGTTATATAAATTGAAGTCATTTATTAAAGTGTGTAAATCGATACAATTCAACATAATTGTCAGATATTGGAATGTCATGCCTCGTTTAGCTCGTAATTAAATTCCCGATCAATTGGCATTAAAATCTGAACATTTTTATTTACGCGAAAATATAAAAATGAGAATTTTTTAAACAAGAAAATGTCATCAGCTGCACAAAATAGTTAATCTTTTAGCTGGGCGAAATGTCGTGATCCAGATTTTCCAATACAAAGGGTTACAACTGTTGGCTCAGAAATATAATATATAAAAATATAATATAGGTTTAAGCTTTTTGGGTTTTATTTGTTCCTTTAGGAATTAGTGTTTATAAAATACTTTGTACTGCAATATGTTTATATTTTTTGTTTTATGAATAACGAGTATAAAAATAAATTTAATTGCAGGTAAATTAATACCAACTTTAAGCAAGTACTGCCAGCTTAAAGTAAACACAAACTGAATACATTAGACTTGACTAATGCCATTGTTTTGGGAACCCAAACATATATAGTATTTGAAATGGTTTCCCTCATTAGCCAAGAATTTAGTTGCCATGCAGTGAATTTTTGCGCTAAATTGTTGTTTTGGGACCTCGAATTCCAAGAACTGGCATTTGAAAAATGTAAATTTTCATATCCCCTGCACTTTCCGCTGCTATTCACCCACTCGGTTCATTCGCCTCTCCCTTCCCGTGGGGGTTTTTTGTTTGTCCTATGCAAATTTAGCAGCAGGTCAACCCCCAGGAACCCCATTTTCCGGCCACTCCCCCTTTTTTTCTTACCAATTTTCCTCCATCTCTTTCGCTTTTCCCCGGGCGAGTTCAAAAACCTCTCTGTGCTGGGCTGTTTGGTGACATTTGGCCGGAAGTTGGCTTTTGCCTTTAATTGCTGGGGGTTGCAGGTGGGATGTGGGATGGTTGGCCCAAACGCCGCATTCTAGCCCTCATTTTTTATGGTTGTCATGCACTTGGCGTTGCCAAGTTCCTATTGATTTTCTTCCGTCGACTTGGTTTGTTTTGGTTTCTTTTATTGTTATTATTTCGTAGGCCCGAAACCAAGTCACTGGGTCGCAGTAAGCTGCAAAGGGGGAGGTTCGGGGGCTGGATTTATGACACCAATTATTTATGAATTCTAAATTTGTTTGGCCCATTGCCAGACAGACAGCGAGAACCGAAGCCCCGAAATCGGAAGGCGTCGAAAGGAGTCAAAGACGGGGGACAGGTATTATTTGATATGACCTATGGAAATGCGAATTTCTGGCTAAAAATACAGCCACAGTGAAGGCTCCAAAAAAGAACAGAGAAAACGTAAAAAAAACTCCCTTGGGAATCTGTTTGTTTTGTTGATTCAATTCACAAATAATAATAAACGCGCACCGTTCGTATAATTAAATAAAAATACAAATATATATAAGGTTAATTTAAATGTTTATTAAATATGGTATATTAAATGAAATACAAATTATTTATAAATAACTTTTTGAGCTATAAGATAATTTAATAGGAAGAAATCATATTGGAATAAAATTAAGAAATCAAAATCTTTTTACTTGTAAAATTTGTATTTTAAATGCCAAAATTGTCGAAATTATGAAGGAAATTGAACGTACAATATTATTTATTAATTATTAAAATTAGTATGCTGAGTAGTTAGTACATTTATGCCGCCTTAGGCAATCCCCACTGTTTGCCAGTCACTAATGACAGTCGACTTTTGCTTTTCTTTCGGCAGCACCAGCAAGTTTGGGCTCAAGGACGTCGCCGGAGCAGCAGCGGATTCGTATCGTATCGTATCGTATCGGATCGAAGGAGCAGGCAGTTCCAGGAGCACAGGGAAGGAGCAGGAGGAGCAGGACAGGAGCACCATGTCGGAGCGCAGGAGTCACATACAGATGGCGCCGCCACCACCGCCCCCCAAGCCAAACAAATCGCAGACAGCCAATGGAAACGGAAATGGAAATGGAAATGCCAACGGGGTCCTGGCGAATGGCAATAAAAACTATGGCAAAATTGTCGCAGGCCAAGACCAGGAGCCGTTGGCTCAGAAGTCGAGCGGCGTTCAGAGGAGCCAGTCGCCACCACGCACAGAACAGGTCGTGATGACGCCCCGCGGAAAGACGGCCAACAGCACGGTGATCCTCATCGAACGGAAGCTGGTCGGCGAGATCAACGATCGGGTGCACGTCGCTGGCGGCGATCACACGGGCATCATCATCAACAAGGACACGGTGGCCGGGCAGAAGAGCGCCAGTAAGGCGGCCGCCCTGTCCCTGGAGTTCCGGGTTTTCCTGGTCAGCGCCAACACGGGCAAGCACTCGCAGGAGTCGCGCACCCTGAGGTTTTGGTTCCGCGACTGGCTGACCAACGACGAGAAGCAGGCCCACATTGCCCAGGACTTCTTTAAGGAGCTGGTCAGTCCGCAGGACTTTCCCAGAGGTAGGTGGAATAATTCCTTAATCAAAACCCTTTACAAAAAAAATAAAAGCCTTAATGGTTGTCTGAAATTCAATCCAAAAGCTTAACTTTTTATCGAAACAAACAAAAGAACCCCACTCGAATTGATACAATACATTTGTAGGAATATAAAAGCAGACTTAAATTAAATTGTTTTTATTTGTATTATATTTTTCAGACTATGTGGGATTCATCAAGAAGATAATGAAGCTGCTGCAGCACGGTTACTCGGAGATTCAGTCCATTGAGATTGAATTACGCATCCTGGAGGAGACCTCCGCACCTCCCTCGCGACCACGTGAGTATCAACTATTCCTCTTTATAGGGTTGAGTAAAAAAGGAACTTGATATTAAATATAATTGATTTAAAATTACTTATAAATGTTATCACACATTTAACTCCGGAAATTTTGGCATACTTTTGAATAACTTAATTAAAGTATTTTTCTTTAATATCAAGTTCCATGCCTTTTCATTGACTTTTCCGAGTATACTGTACCATCGAAAATTGACTTCTCATCTGATGAACTATTTGACTATATATCCATCTATCCTCTGGGCTGTGCGGGTGGTTTTTCGGCGATCAGCCCGGGATGGGTACATCATCTACTGCTACGGCGACTGCAACCGGAAGTTCGAGGAGGCGCTGATGGCGCAGCGGAAGACAGGTGACGGCGACAACCTGATGAAGGCCATTTGGCTGGACATGTACACCGATCAGCTGAGCGCCAGGCGGAAATGATTCCCCCGATTCTCAGACCAGTTACCGCGATCCAGTGCTCCCACAACTAACCATCTAATCCGCTCAACGAACTCCGTTTTGTATCCGCTTCGTTGCACTTTTCCTCTCCGCCTTTTTTGTTGTTCGTTTTTTTGTTTTTTTGTTTTTTTAACTAATGCACGCACTAAAGACTCACAAAAAAAAAATGCTTTAAATATATAAAAAGTGTTGTGCACTCCAAAGAGAAAAAAAAAACAGAAATGTAAAAAAAGCGAAATAAAATAAATTTCAAACTGTATAGGTTTCTAGATGGCTCTCATACTGTATGGCCTTGTATGCTAGTCAATGGCTCCCCAAATACTCTTGTAATAGCTTTCCAACTGTAAAGGTTTGAGGGAGCTTACCAAACCGTAGAGGTTTTCATCTAGAAACTCGATAGTTTCAAGAGGTAGCCAACCTCGATCTTCAGCTATTGACTTCTATCTGCCTGTATTGATGTCCGGATGCCAAAAACTGATCTGCCGTGTCGTAGGGTTCCATTTAGAGCAAATACCCTGCAGTTTTGGCTCTCCAACTGTTCTTTATTTTTATAATAACTATAAAACAAAAATTAAGCAATAATATGCCAAAACAAAAACTTCATGACATAGTCGCTGCTTAAATTTAGATTTAAACCGACACTTGACCTCGAGTTGTCAAAAACCAGAAACCACAAACGATTAAATATTAAAAAAAACGACTAATAAAATAAATGGTTTTAAAACTGTAAATGCAAACTGTAAGTTTGTAATTAAAATGTCCTTAATATCGCAGTGCCTCCTCAACTTTGCTCTCGTTCCCCTTTTAAGACTCTTTGCTCCTCAAACTACTGCCTTCGTTGTTTTCAAACCCTGCCTCCTTAAACATTTCCAGCCCACCCAATTGTCCTCGCAGTGCTGACGACACCTCAAGTGTCCAATTTGTCTGGCGTCTGCAATTAAAATCCGCTGCTTGAGCACTTAATTGACCGCCCTCCCAGCCGTGTGTGTGCGTGTTTTTTACTAACAGACACCGCCTAACCAGCCACGCCCACCGCTCAGAGTAGATGTCATTGCCCGCTAACAGAAGTCCTGGCTAAATTAATAACCATCGAAAGAGGGGGATTCCTCGAAATGTGCTTTAATCGTGTGTTTCTCTTATGTTCTTCCCTTAGTTTCCCTTGAGGAATCCCAGTTCGAATCTCCGCCGTTGACCCAGGAGAAGGTGCTGGAGCTCATTGAGCAGGCATATCCCAATCCCATCTCCCCAGAGGATCTGGCAAAGTGAGTAGTTAACGTTTATGAGTATTAATTATTATTTAGTACAAAAATATTGCCCAAAAAGGTGTCGATTTTGTTTTTCCATTCTGAGTCCAATTTAAAATTTAATGAAGAAGATCTAGGTCTAAAAAAAAAATTGCAATTAAAGTGTATTGACTTTCTAAATTAAAGTACTAAAATCTTTCGCCTATTTCCCAGGGACTACGGCTGGAGTGAGCAGGATGTCTTGCTGGTGATCCAATCGCTGCAGGAGCGCGGCCTGATCAAGTCGATGGAGTACAACGCGTACACCCGCATCCACCACGAGGACAAGGAGATCAAGGTGGTCAAGCAGATGCCTACGATCGCCTCCAACAAGCAGCCCACCATTGCCATCATCACGGCCCAGTACTGCGAGAAGCTCGCAGTGGACGCGATGCTCGAGAACAAGGAGACCTTCGTCCGATATACCACAGTCGGTAGGTGGCTTATCATCGATTTTTAATCGATAACCAATTGTCGATTATCGATTGGCATTGCCTCCTCCCCAACTCTAACTAATCAAACTCTTGGCTAACCATCTTTTCTCTGTTTCTCTCTTTCCCTTCCTGTTTCCCCAAAAACTCAACTCTGGTGGGCCAAAAAAAAAATATAAAAAACTTTACCAAATTTTGCCATTACCGATTGAATTTGCATACAATTTTGCTGATTGTCTGCTTGCCTGCAATAAAAAAACATTTCACCTACAACCCCCTGAATCCGAAAATACCAACCCATGTAACAGATTCCGATCCCAATCTAACGAACTCACTCAGAAAGTCCAAAAAGAAACGAAGATTCGGTAAGCTAAACGTCCAGAATCCACATCTAAATTCTGTCGCACCCATAAGTCAAGGTCGAGTTCATAGGGTTTTTTCAAAAATAATATCTAAAATTAAATAAATTAAAAATATAACTACTAAATTCCTATAATTCTATCCTAATCCTACATGAACTATTTAAATTTAAATAAACTTATTCAATATGAACTTATTTAAAGCTCTGAAGAGTAATACTCATTTTTCCTCAGCGATGTCTACAGTAAAAACTCTGTGGTTGGGGGAATTCGGGGAGTTCGCAACCATCGAGTGACATCTGTACTCAAATGACTTGCCATAAACTTGGCATAAACTTATGAACTTGGCCTAGAATAATTTGATTTGTTGTTACTTTCGTGTCCTTTTTTGTGTCTGTGTTGTTTCATCGGCTTTTTGTTTCATTTTATTTGGTTGTTGTTATGGTAAAGGATTGTCCTAGGATAGACATGACCTTCTATTGTACATACATGTAACCATTGTCATCAAGGCGGATTGATTAGATCCGTCACGCACCTGGTTCATAAAATGGTTAACCATTAATATACCTATATATCTTAATTTACTGTGATGTGGGTACAAAAAAAGATTTGAGAGGAGAAGCTTAATGCAATACCAAAACAGTATAAAACATTTATTTAACTGAGTTATTTTTTTATTTCTAAATTTTATTGTTACAAAATAATAATATAAAATTATTTGTTTTTAAATTCTTAATTTTATTGTTACAAAATAATAATATAAAATTATTTGTTAAATTATTTTTGCACAAGTATCTGTATAATTTACTTATTTTCATTGATCCTCATCTCTCTTCTTTTTTGAACCCCTCCCTATCTGGTGTACACTGAGCGTAACTTCCTGTCTCCCTGGTAACCTACTGACCACCATTTGCTCTCTATTCCACAGGCGAATCGAACGTTTATACCCTGGGAAATATCGGGGCGCACAGGATCGTGAGCACCAAGCTCCCATCGGTGGGCAATAACAGGGAGGCGATGACGGCCACGGGCAACACCACCACGCGCCTCTTGGGCACATTCCAGAAGGTCGACTTCGTCTTCATTGTGGGCGTGGCCGGGGGCGTGCCCCACTACACGGACTACAAGAAGCACGTGCGGCTGGGCGACGTGGTCATCTCGTATGTGGACAAGCAGCGGGCGCTGATCAGCAATAGGTAAGGATCTCGGAAGAATAGAAATATAAATAAATAAATATTCAGTTGGGCTTAACAAGCTTTATAATAGGTTAGCTTTAGCTAGATTATTAAAATCACAATTTAGATTATTTAAATAAAAAAAATTTATATTATTCCCATTTACCATTTAATTTATTTTCCAAATCACAAATTTTATTTTGAATATTTTCGTTTATTTTTGTTGTATACAAACCCAATAAAAATGGGTTTTGAAGCTCCCTAATATCGTTTCAATAAAATTGGTAATAAAGCGGTGACTAGACTAATGAAGAACACTCTTATACGGATCTTATTCTTTTACAAAAAAAAACAACAAAAAATATCGTTTATTTCTATTGTCAAATGGTTTTTGGTTGTGTATCTTTTATTTAGATGCCGTTTCTCTTACCTTAGTTAACATAATGCTTTGTAAAAATTCTATTAAGATACCGAATTTTTTTCCCGCAGCAAAGAGAAACCGTATGTGTACTTGTACAAGAGCGGCGAGGACGTGAAGACCTACTTCCCGGTGAACGATTCGCTGCAGCAGATCGCGGAGAGCCTGCAGGCCAACATGCAGGTGAAGCGGCCGTGGGAGGACTACTTGAGCCAGGCCCAGCAGGCGCTGGCCCAGAAGACGGAGGCGGACTTCAACCGGCCGGACGCGAAGATGGACAAGCTGTTCATGAATATTGGCAACAACGAGGTGATCGAGGTGGCCCATCCCATAGCCGCCGACGAGGTGGACGGAGTCACCAGGCTGCGCCTCCACCTGGGACCCATTGGATCGGGCAGGGATTTGGTGAGGAGCGACGAGCTGCGCACCCAGTTCGCCAGGAAGTACGGCCTCTTGGCCACCGATGTGGAGATGAGCAGTGTGCTGGACAGCATCATTGGCAACTGCCGGGAGAGCTTCATCCTGGTGAAGGGCATTGCCGACTACAAGGACGGCACTTCCACCCGGAAGTGGCAGAATTTCGCTGCCATTTCGGCGGCGTCGGTGGTCAAGTCGGTCATCTGCGGCATGGACGCGCCCACGAATGTCTAGGGGATCTGATCCCGATCTCCTCCATTCCCCCACCCGCAATCCTAGCATTTGATTTGTCCTTTTTTTCTGGGGGCTGGGCTTTGGGACCACCCTTCGTAAAACCAAAATGTGCATAGATTGCATCGTATATAATGTATGTTCGCGTAATATTGTATTAAATGATTTCTTGTTATTATTTTGTTATAACTTTTGTACTACAACCAATCTAATTTACACACAAACACATGACGTATATAAAACACATATATACAACAGTAAATAAATATCGCAACTAAGCTTGCAAAAACTAAACTAACTAAAGGTTTATTATTATCTTCATTTTATAAAACCAAATATAGTACATTTATTTAACCCAAGACGATTATTTCAAAATGAAAAATTTAGAAACCCAAGAGGACTTTTAAAAATAGGTGTTCAATGCAATGCTGTTTTACAGCAAGAAAGGATTATGAAATGTAGCTAGCTCTTCAAAAGCTCGGAAAAAGGATTATGAAGTCGATTGAAGTGATAAATACTTTTTTTTTTAATTTCCGAAAGGAATATAGAAAATACTACGATTTTGAAATCAATTGTAAAGGTGCCCAAAAGTATGCAGTGTAAAAAGAATCCATCGGCATTCCACGATATTATATTATGGTAGGTGTATTCGCTAAGCGACAAGGTGGCAACGCTATATCACGCACGAAACGGGGTCTTTTGCGAATTTTCGTGTCACGCTCGCATCTCTACAAAGCAACTACAACAAAAAAAAAGATTTAATTTTTTTTTAGCAGCAGAGCAGAGCGTTTGGTTTTTTGATATCAGCGTTGCGTTTACACCTGTGTGGCCTTCAGTCGCTCGCACCGCGCACCTAGCACCTCGCACCCCTCCTCCCCAATCCCCAAAAGCCCAGGCAGCAACTGCGGCGCACTTGTTTTCCTTTGTGTGCCTGCAAATCTGCCCTGCCCGTTTGCCTGGCCCAAAACCAAAAACAACACCGAAAGCAAAGTGGTGCTCCGCTGCCAATCCGTTTCCAAGTGGCCAAAATGCTGTGGACGGTGCACCTGGACGGTGGGCCGCAGCGGGTCAATCACGCGGCGGTGGGCGTGGGCGACTTCATCTACAGCTTCGGCGGCTACTGCACTGGCTACGACTACCGCTACAACGAGCCCATCGACGTGCACGTCCTGAATGCGCATACGATGCGCTGGACGCTGGTGCCGCAGCAGCTGGACGCGGCGGGTGTGCCGCTCAAGTACCCGCTGGTGCCCTTCCAGCGCTACGGCCACACGGTGGTGGCTCACAAGGAGCGCATCTACATTTGGGGCGGACGCAACGACGAGAACCTCTGCAATGCCCTCTACTGCTTCGATCCCAAGACGGCGCAGTGGTCCCGCCCCCCGGTCACTGGCTGCCTGCCCGGCGCTCGCGATGGCCACTCGGCCTGCGTCATCGGCAACAGCATGTTCATCTTCGGCGGCTTCGTCGACGAGATCAACGAGTTCAGCAGCGATGTGCACTCGCTCAATCTGGACACCATGGAGTGGCGCTACGTGCAGACCTTCGGGGTGCCGCCCAGCTACAGGGACTTCCATGCGGCGGTGGCCTACGAGCAGGAGCGCATGTACATCTTCGGCGGACGGGGGGACAAGCACAGTCCGTACCACAGCCAGGAGGAGACCTACTGCCACGAGATCGTCTACCTGGACATGAAGACCAAGGTCTGGCACCGGCCATTCACGGCCGGCAAGGTGCCCGTGGGCCGGCGCAGCCACAGCATGTTCGTCTACAACAAACTGATCTACGTCTTCGGGGGCTACAACGGCCTGCTGGACCAGCATTTCAACGATCTGTATACCTTCGATCCGCGCACCAAGCTGTGGAACCTAATACGGGCCAACGGCAAGGCGCCGACGGCGCGGCGAAGGCAGTGCGCCATTGTGATGGCCACCAGGATGTTCCTGTTCGGCGGCACCAGTCCTAGGAGTGGTGCCACCGCCAGTGGCTCGCCGGCAGCCGTCTCGCCCACCAACCAGGAGGCAACTGCGGCCGGCGGTGCTCCTGCGGGCGTGGCGCTCATCGACTACAGCGATCTGCATGTGCTCGACTTTGAGCCCACCCTGAAGACGCTGGCCACCATGGTGGTGCTTAAGCACCAGCTGGACATCTCGGGGCTGCCCCGGAGCTTCCGCTCCGATCTGCAGATGCTCACGCAGCCGAACAGTATTAGCCGGCCCATCAACCAAGCCGGCTAGCATCCAAAACCATAAGACCCAAAAGGATAAGAGCCTAAGTCGACTGCCACAAAACAAATGGGGGGCGGAGCGGAGAAGCACGGATCATCGCGGAGCCACTAGTCCGGTTCCTGGAACTTGAAACCAATGGAGGAGCAAGCTCGAAATACGTTTACGAGAGAGATGGCAAAAGAATAGAAAGAATGAAAGAAAGAAAGAAAGAGAGAGAGAAGCCCCAGTAATTACAAAAGTTTTAGAAACTTGCTTTGGTACTTCTGATAGCTGCTAAATAATACACAATAATATTGATACTTGCGAATGATATTATGATAGAGATGTAGTTTGTAAAACGTTTATAAATGTCCTTAAATAAAAACTCCATTACTTTATTTGTCAAAGGACCATTTGCTTTTGCCCAACTTATGATTATTTATTTTGTTAATAAATTATTACATTTGATTCAATGTTTATTTCAAAACTGGAAAGACGTAAACAAAAGTACACTTGATATTGTTTAACTACAAAGTTAGTCCAAAAAATTTTCAAATTTGCACGTATCGCTGGTTGAAATATTTATTTTTTTCATTATGACTCAGGTGTCTACTTTGTTAACTTTTACAATTTTCGACCCCCAAGGTAGTAATCCCACCTTGAACCTAAAAAACCCAATGTTACAGTCAAAAATACCCAAATTTCTAAAGGCTAAGAAAGTTGCAAAAACTAGCATGGAGGAATATATTTATGGCTTGGTGTGCTTATCCCCTTGAATGCAGAGTTACAGCCAGGAAGCAGTCAGCCAAACATTTGAAATCAATAGCTTAACACGCAATGCCAGTAAAAGTAAGGCCAGCAGCTCCGTAATTGGCTATTGTGAGTAGTGGTCGGATCGCAAGGCCTCGGGCAGTGCCTCCAGGGGCGGAACACATCGTATGTATGGGATGTATATGCTATATAGACGCATTATCCCACGGCGCTCGTATAGCCGCGTACTGTTAAGTACCCATTGATGATGTCCGAGGGCATGTGCTGCATGGAGGCATACTCATCGGCATTGGCGAACCTCAGCTTGGTGTGCGGATCGGCATATGGAGCGGGCAGACCGCTGATGTCCGAATATTTCTTGGCCGGAACCAACGAGGGCGGTGCATTGAGCGTGAAGTCTGGGAAAAACGAATAGCAAACATGTAGGGTAAAAAGGCCTTGGAAAATGTTTGTTCCTGGTACTCACAGGTGGGTCTTCCGGCGGGCAGCTTTAGATTCCGCTCCATATTGCTTATCTGCCGCAGTGGACGGTACACACAGTTCTTGGGAAAGGCAAACGGACGCTTAAATGATCGTTTGGGTTTCGCATCCATTTTTGCAATTGAGATGGTATAATCAGCTGACCGTGCTCGAGATGACAACGCCTGTTATCGATTGTAAATTCAATCTTTGCATACAGAGGATTACTGTGCGTAGCAGTTTGGTCACACTGAGATCGGAATCCTTCATTTTGAGCATGCGTGTTTGTTGTAAAAGAAACCAGTTATTTATGATAAATATAAATAAAGAATTAAAAATATCCAGACACCAAAACACCACCTTGGATTTCCAACCCCGATCTGATAAAAAATTATAGCCGGAGACAGCGCCAACAATTATCTATATAAATATTTGAATCATTAGTTTGATTTATAAATTACTCATAACATTTTCACGTTCGTTGAATTTTAAATTAATCCCAAGAATTTAAATTCAACTTTGGCGCGCAGACAAACAATTTGGCGATAGCAAGCTGCGAAGCTCATCGATAGAAAAATTGAGCTAAGTCTGGTAGCACTGGTAAAAATAACGGATTTTTCAAAGCAGTATCTGGTAACACTACAAAAAAAGCCTAATGGGAAGGCCAAAAACTTATTAATAATACTTATAAATTTCCGTCGTCGCGTGCCTGTGTTTTTGTCGTATTTGCCAATAAATATAGTTCGTAAATCGCGCATGCAGGCGATTGGCCATTTTGCCAGTCACACAGAGTCGCGAACACATTGGCCAGTTAAATGAACTTTAATTTACTTTTTTGTCCACTGCACTCCACACGTATTTACGTAGGTTAATTTTGCTGGAATTCGTCAACAAATTATGCGCGCTTTAATCGCATCTGGTGGTTAAGTTAAATAGTTCAAAAGGAAAACCCTGAGAAAATGATGTAAAGGAAAACTCTCAAGTAGTCCAACTGTGTGTGTGTGCGTGTGTGTTGGTGTGTAGAAATTAACGTAGTGTGAAGAAGAAGAAAAGCTAAGGAAAAGCGACAATTGCAGTCCAAGGCGAACAACAAAAGCAACTGAAGGTTGCCCAAGTCAGCACGCCCCCTCCGCCCCCCGCCCTCTTGGAGGACAAGAAACGGGAGTGCAGTAAGTTAACCCCTTTTCCTCCCCACGCCCCTGTCCCCACAGAACACCCAGCCCCCTCCCCACCCCCTCCAATTGGACTCCTGTAAACAAAAACAACGCATCAGCAATCAACACAAACAAAAAGCGACTTTGGTTGTTGTTGTTCTGCAAAGCGGAAGCGGAGGAAGTTGATTCATCGAGCGGAACTTGTTTACCCAGCTCCATTTGTTGTTGCTGCTTTTATGTAGCATACAAATTTGAAATTCGAAGCATACAAAGTCCAATAAGAGTCGCAGCCATAGTGCCTCCGATTCCAATACGAATCCCAGTTCACCATCGGGCAATGTAAACAATGTATTTTGCGCCACGCGGAAAAAGGCACGGTGAACCCTCGCTGGGGTCACCGAAAGAGGGTCTGACTACGCCAGTGGGTCACCCAAAATGACTATGATTTATTGCGGTCATAATTCACTAAAAGCTACATTGATAGAATACGATCATGAATTACCATTTTATTTTAGATCTCATATATTGTATTATACTTGTATGAAATATGCTAAAACTATATATATTTTTTAACTATTTAATTTATCATACTAATTTAGTTAATTATATTTCAGTCCTTGTATTTTCAAATAGTTTTTTACTATTAAAAATATTTTTCAATTTAAAGTCTGAATTTTATTCAACATACGTAGAGTCAACTTAAGTGTTTTTATATTTTTTTTTTTTATGAAAATGGTGTATAACGTATGTTTTTAAATGCTTAGCTGCCTTTACTAGATGCTCTACCAAACCCCCTTTTAAAAGTCCAATTTTACCACTTACTCGCGTAAAAAAGGATCCATGATTTCTGCTAGCCATGGGAATCACACGACTACTTGTGTCACTTATCGAGTGTCCCCTCGAAAGTCCCATTGACTTTGCCCCCGACTGGAGATAACTGAAAAATATTTATTAATATGGGATTGGGAGCAGCCCCAACTGGTATCCACTTTGGCCTTATCTTATCTGCCCTGCAAGTCCCGGTCCCAGTCCCAGTCCCAGTCCCGCCATGACCAAGAATTAACCACTCAACCCGGGTCTTTGGCTGTCTCTTGCAGAGGAAACGGCGTCGCCATGGAGGAGAAGCGCATCGCCGACTACTTTGTGGTGGCCGGAATGCCGGAGCATCCGCAGCTGCTGCAGGAGAACATCTTCAACGACTCGGGAAGATTGCGGGCGGCCACCACCATCGAGCCCATCACGGACATCGGTGTCTACTTCCCGCTGCTCGGCGAGGAGGTTCCCGAGGGATACGAGCTCCTCGCGCACACTCCCACGGGTCTGCAGGCGAACCTCAACCACGGGTCGGTCCGCTCCACCGACTGCTACATCTACTTCCGGCGGGGCAAGGACCGCCCGCCACTGGTGGACATAGGTGGGTGACCACAGAGACGAGGTCTGACCGCTAGAGTCTCCTCCTGCAAATTGAGCTCTTATCGGGGTTTATGACCATTGTAAACTATTTTATATTTGCTTGTGTTTAAGAGCAAAGGTGGGTGTGAATCGTAGGAAGTAGGTAATTCCAATCAAAGTTGGGGGTGTCCCATAAATACCAATTGGTCCGAAGAAGTCTATAATATCTCTCGGCTTCTCAGAATTTAAATCTTGAAACGTTTTTAAACATAATTATTATCAGCAGTTTGAAGAATTTTATTTCTTTTATATACATATTTATTTTCTGACAGCCTGATAACATTTGGTTAATAAACAAAATATATTTCCTGGAAATCAATCTGAGCAAATCCGAATTTTTACTTAGTATATCTGCAAAACTGGAAAAATACATATAAGAAATGATGACTAAGGTCTTACAAATGACACTTTTTTCAGGTTTATGTCATTATTTGTAATGACAAAACCGAAAGATAATGTCTAAGTGTAAATGAGTGAATGGGAACCTGCATTTTATATCAATGAACTACTAATTTTTTTCTGAAAACTAATATTTGTTTGGAGTAGATTCCATCAATCAAAGGAAAGCTCTGTTGGTTTTCTTGATATCAGAAGTAAACTTTAATGTTGTTAGTCTCGACGCGACTCGTGATAATGTCAATGAAGGGAAATTTATTTAAATCAAATATGAGCGATTACTTTCGTTAACTCATTTCTTCATTTGACAGAGGCAGCCACTAAAGTTTTTAGTTTGGTAGGAAATACATGATTATAGAAACTGAATTAAAATAAACTTGATTTGCAGGCATGGTTATTAACAAATTCAATTTCAAGGTTTACATATTAATTCGGCTCTTCTTTTGCAGGAGTGCTGTACGATGGCCACGAGCGGATCATGTCGGATGCGGAGATCGTGGCGGAGACGCCTGAGGGCCGGGTGGCCAACGTGAACAACTCGTCGGCCAAGACGTTCCTCACGTACCGCCGAGCGCGGGCGGACATGCCCTGCAACGAGCTGGTGGTCACCGAGCTGTGCGTCATCGTCCAGAGCAAGGGCGAGCGGGCTCCGCACGCCTTCTGCCTGATCTACAAGCCCCTGAACAAGGGCTTCGTGGGCAGCGACGTGTTCCTGTGCTACAAGAAGTCCATGTACCGGCCGAAGCACATCAGCTACAAACCGGAGATCCTGCTGCGCTACCCCACCGTTGACCACACCGACTTCCCGCTGAACCTGTGTCCGAGTGTGCCGCTCTTCTGCCTGCCGATGGGCGCCTCCCTGGAGGCCTGGCCCCACGTCAATGGGGCGGAGAAGCGCAAGCCCATCAGTCCGGTGTTCAGCACCTTTGTGCTGACGGTCAACGATGGCACCTACAAGGTCTACGGATCCGCCTTGACTTTCTACGAGGACTATGAGTAGGTGGCCGCTGATTGTCTGTGGGAATCAATGCATTTATGAACTACTCTTTTTAGTGAGTCACAGTTGTCGGCGGAGCAGAAGGAGCTGCTCGGTTGGAACGAGGAGCTCGGCGGCCAGCACTCGCTGCACATGATCAAGGCCATTTGCCTGCTGTCGCACCATCCCTTTGGCGACACCTTCGACAAGTGGCTCAAGTACCTCCATGTGAGTTTGTTTAGCCCTCCTTTTCGGTCCGGTCAGTATGATCCTAATCTTAACCACTCTTCTTCCAGCGCATGGTGTTGTTTGGCGTCAATATTCCCATTCCCGTGGAACGCTACATCACCCAGCTGCTGGACGAGGTCCCTTTCCCGGCGCCCAGCATCCACCTGCAGCTGTCCAGCGAGTCCAACGACCGCATCCTGCTCACCCAGCCGGAGGATTCGCCGCTGCCGCGAAGTGGTGCCGGCTTCCACATGCTGCTCCAGAACCTGGGCACCGACAACTGTCTGCATGTGCTGCTGCTGGCCCTCACCGAACAGAAGATACTCATCCACTCACTCAGGTTGCTTTCCCAAACGATTCCCGTTTTCAAAACCCCTTCAATGTGCTTGATGTAATCTCCTTTGTAGACCTGCCACGTTGACTGCTGTGGCCGAGGCCATCGTCTCCCTGCTGTTCCCCTTCAAGTGGCAGTGTCCGTACATCCCGCTCTGTCCACTGGGATTGGCGGAGGTGCTGCATGCCCCGTTGCCCTACCTGATTGGCGTGGACTCGCGCTTCTTCGATCTGTACGAACCGCCCACGGATGTCACCTGCATTGATCTGGACACCAACAATATAAGCGTGAGTTTGGGGTTAACCCTTATTATTGCAAATAGCTTAAATACGTCTCATATTGCAGTTGTGCGAATCGCAGCGACACTTGTCGCCCAAACTGCTCCCAAAACGGGCAGCCCGCCTGCTCCGCCAGACGCTCACCGAACTGGAGAACGCCAAGCCCATCAGCTACGACTCCACGAACAGTCTGGACCGCGACATCCGGAAGCGGAAGCGGGAGCTGGTGCTGGAGCAACGCATCCAGGAGGCCTTCCTGCTCTTCATGGCCAGCATTTTGCGCGGCTACAGGGACTTCCTGGTGCCCATTTCCAAGGCGCCCTCGGTGGGAGCCACCGATCCGAGTGCCCTCTTCCAGCTGAAGGCCTTCTTGCGATCGCGCGATAAGGTAAGGCATAGCATGGAATCTACAGATAGGCGAGTAGATCGTTAGAAGCATCTTAAAGATGAAGTGATTGATATTGCTATTTTAAAAACTCAACAATAATCCGTGGCTGCATCTTAGAATCTAAATTAGATTAAATTTAATGAAGGTTAGGAGTTACTAGAAACGCCAGTTGAATCAACAGATAAGTTAGCTGATTGTTAAAAGCTAGAAAAGCAAATAACAGTTATGAGGTTTATAAAAATCAAAGGCTTAAAAGTAATTTACAATATTGATATTTTAAAAACTCAACATTGGCATCTTAGATTCTAAATTAACATTCACTTTCCGCCGAAAAACAGTCGCACCAGAAGTTCTTCGAGCTGATGATGAAGACCCAGATGTTCATCCGGTTCATCGAGGAGCGCTCCTTCGTCTCCGACGGCGACCATGGCCTGAGCTTCTTCGACGAGTGTGCGGAAAAGGTAGGCAACTACGACGAGACGCCCGCCCAGCTGCATTTGGTGGACTGGGACACGGGCCAGAACAGTGAGCGCACCAAGTACATCTTTCCGCCGGACAGTGTGACTCCGGCGGGCGGGGGAGGAGGAGCAGGAGGAGGAGCCGGACTGGCCTACAACTATGAGAACTTCACGCTGCAGCCGGAGCTGCTGCAGAGCACCAAGAAGACCGCGCTCTCCAAGTTCCTGCAGCTGCAGCTGAACGCCTCGCTCTCGCCGGGATCGCCGATTGCGCGGCGCACCAAGCACGAGATCAAGCTGTCGCAGAAGATGGCCAGCCGGTGCCAGCAGCACCCGGAGGCGTGGTCCAAGTACCTGCTGGCCACCTGCTACTCGCTGTACTTCCTCATCCTGCCCTCGATGGTGCTGGACACGCGGCACGCGGGCAAGGAGCCGGAGATTCTGCGCGCCGCCTACGACGTCCTGGTGCGGGCCAGTCGCCTGAAGATCACCTGCGACGAGTTCTGCTACCGCATCATGATGCAGCTGTGCGGCATCCATAATCTGCCGGTGCTGGCCGTCCGCCTGCACTACCTGATGAAGCGCTCGGGCGTTCAGGCCAACGCCCTGACCTACGGCTTCTACAACCGCTGCGTGCTGGAGTCCCAGTGGCCCAGCGACAGCACCACGCTGAGCCAGATACGCTGGAACCGCATCAAGAACGTGGTGCTGGGGGCGGCCCAGTTCCGACGCGCCGGCCGGCAGCGGGCCGCCTCCAAGGTGAACAAGTCGCTGAGCGCCTCGCAGGACCAGAACCTCAGCACGCTGGAGACGGTGGACGGGCAGTCGCGCACCAGTCTGGCCTCCTCCACCGGCGATGGCGGCGGCCACGGGCTGCTCGACTTCGCCGCCTTCGACCGGCTGCGCTACAAGCTGGGCAGCATTGTGCGCCAGACGGTCACGGGCGGCAGCAGCGAGGCCAACGAAGAGGGCGTGGCGAACAGCGCCGCCGGACTGCTCATCCCCGGCGAGCGGAGTGCCCCGAACACGCCTACCTACGGCGGCGACACCGAGATCCTGGCCAAGGCCCTCCAGCAGCAGCAGCCGCGCAAGCAAATCATGAGCATAGGCGGCGGTGACGACGACGATGACGAGGACGAGGATGAGGACGACGACGAGTACACGGCCGGATCGCCGAGCACGCCCCAAAAGCAACTGGAGGCGGGCGCCGATGGGCTGGCATACGCCGCCGGCGCTGGTGGCGACTACGAGGCGGACGAGGAGGACGACGAGGACGAGGTCGACGAGCATGTGGCCGCCCAGCGGGCACGACAGCGAGTGCAGAGTCCAACCAAGTGAGTTTCCAAATGCTTTCAATCATCCATTTCTGTGAAACAGTACCATAATCATTATAAGTTCTAATTTGAAAATCGCTAAATAATAATTATATATATATTTTTTTTTTTTTATATATACTCTTGAAGAACATTTATTATTCAAAAAACAAAAATTAGTTCTTTAATTACTCAAAAATATTTATTAATATTAAAGCATTTTATGAAAATGTAAAAATAGTGTAGAAAATGGAGACTAAAAGTGATTGCCTTTTTTTATTAAAATAAGTTAATAATTATTTAATCGTTACTTGCAGACCTTGCTATAAATTCAAGTCTTGTTTTGTTATATTAACTATTGCATTTTAAAAACTACTCTTCCCTTTTCGCACTCCCCAGAATCTCGCCACGCACGCCCGTGACCCAGAACGATCCGCTGGGCGCCTTGAACGAGGAGGAGTCCGCCGCCAGTGCCACGACCACGCAGCAGGCGCAGCAGCAGGAGCAGCAGCAGCTGCAGCAGTCGCAGGCGCAGATCGACAGCAGCATATACAGCGACAAGCCGATCCTGTTCCGCGGCCCACGGAGCGCCACCTTCGACGAGTCGACGCAGATCGGGAAGAGCATGCACCGCTCGGAGACGATGCCGGTGGCCAGCAGCGGGGTGACCAACAGCCTGGCCAACATCGGATCCTCGCTGAAGCTCACGTTCGGGTAACTCCGTCGTTCCACAGTCCACAGTCCATTTTAATTTTCATTTTCATCCTCCTCCTCCGTTCCCCCCACTTTGTTACTTTGTGTCTCCTTTTGATTTTCGATATTCGATTCATCTGAACACACAGTTTCCACATGCATTCCACGTCCACTCACCACAGCAAGCGGATTAGTGATCCCCGTTTTTCAACTTTATCCTTCGGGGCTTTTCCATCTTTCACATCATTTGCTGGTCAAAACTTAGTTTACTAGGGATATAAATCCAAATCAATTATTCGAATTCAAGCAAATGATCTGCAAATTTAGAAAAGCCCTTTGTATTCTACTCTCTATTTATCTACCTCTCTCTAAATCCAACTCGTTTTTGTGCCACATTCGTTTTATGATTTATTTACATATATATATATATATAATTATATCTTAGACGTTATTCACCCGCACGATTGTCCCTTAAGAAAGACTTGAAATTGCCCGCCAATATTATAGAAAATATATCGAGCATAAGGTAAGTGGAGACCTTTCTTAGAGATCTTCTAGACACACATACCCGAAAACTACACCCAATTGTGTGTTGTGCTGCTTTCCACAAGATCCACCTAGCATTCAAAGACTAATTTCTGTTTCCCAGGTGAAGGGAGTGATTTAAATGGTTATTGTCCTAATAATAATATATAGTACATATTACATAGTTTATCTTCGATTATAAATCCTAATTTTACAGTGTTATGTTTAAGTGTATTTTATTGTCCACTTAATGTCCTATTTTGACACATAGAGTCCACTTGGGTTCCACAAACACAGTTTTCAATTTTAAAAAGAAATAAAAATATTCATACAAAATGGACATTTTTATAAGCCATATCAGACTTTCATATTTATATATGTCCTATACATATATGTTCAATATCAATAACAACAATTTTTTTAAAAAGTTTTTTATAAAATCAAATTCAAATGCCTTTTTCCACATTATTTTTGTTTGCTTATGTTATGTACTAGCATTAAAAAATAAGCACATAGTTTATGTTTAGCATCTTAACAACATAATGCTGCACTAATATTATTTGAATCAAAGCTGTTTATACTACATATATTTCTTAGCGTGTTATATTAAGTGGACAGCGGCAATTAACACACATCGACACAAGAAAACACCCACAACAGAGACCTAACCTCTTGTTTTTGTTTTGTGTTCCACATAAGTTCCACACCCCGAAATGCTGTTCCACAGAGTTTCGTCTTTGGTTATGGTTACGGTTATGGTTACGGTTATGGTTACGGTTATGGTTACGGTTACGGTTTCAAGTTCAAAGTCCCCTTCTAAATCTTCGTTGGTGGCGGGCAATTCAAGGTTTGACAAAAGCCACGCATAGCATCCACACTAACTCGAATTAATCAAACTAACGACGGCCATCCACAAGCACCGCACCACCATATATAGCAGCACCACCAGCAGTTGATTTCCTGGATACTACATTTTATTAAACCAAACAGTCGAAGGGACAAACTCTTTAAAACATAATAACTTAACTTTAAAACATAATAATTAATAAAGAAAAAAATCTTTAGAATTTTGTATTTCAAATTAAATTAAATAAAACATAAAATATATTAATAATACACTAGTTTCTGATGATTAAAATTATATTTTATAGAAGTTTTTAATTTTTTTTTTTAAATTTGCCTTCAAGAACTTATACAGATAATAATACAGAACTTGAACATTGCTCATACTTAGCCCCGACTTTGACCATTTCCCATGAAATCAGCTGCTGTTGGCTCCACTTCATTCTCGTTTCGTTGTAGATCTATTGAGTGTCCGGTGTATAACAAGTCGATTAATTCACGATATTTGTACTAAACACAGTCCCAGCCTGACGGGCAAGAAGTCGAACGAGTTGATCCAGGGGAGCCTGAGCAGCATCAAGTCGGCGGCCAGTTCGCTGACCAAGAAGTTCGACGAGATCAAGGGCGTGATCTCGGCCAACTCGACGCCGACGAAGACGAACAACGGCCACGGCCATCCGCACCATGGGCTGCACCACCCGCATCACCATGCGCATCACCACCATCCGCACCACCATCATCCGCAGGCCGGCAATCCGGAGCAGGAGGAGCACGATGCCGCCGTCCACGAGGAGGGCAAGCTGCGGCGCGTCTCCAGCGACCTGGACCCGTGGGGCAGGCTCAGTGAGTCGCGCAAGTCCAGCTACAACAACCTGGTGCCGCTGGGCGAGAACAGTTCCACCGGCGCCCTGCACATGCACGCCTTTCCTGCTCTGCCCGACAACCTCTACAGTCTGATTGGCGAGGTGAGTTGACGGTTTGGACCCGAATTCCATCATAATATATCCTGTTACTAGTAGAGTGAAAAGGTATATGGTAAAATATACTATTATACATTAAGTATATATGTTCATGACCAGGATCAATAGCCGAGTCGACGATCCAGCCATATCCTTCTCCAAGTCCGTCTGTCTATCCGTATGAACGTCGAAATCCCGGAAACTATATAAAAACGGAGATTGGGGACTTAAAATGCAGACTCTAGTTATGCCTAAGCAGCGCAAGTTTATTTTAAAATTTGGCTACAAAACTTTAAACTATTTTTTGACACTACAGTTCGGCAGATGGCGCCACCTAAAACAGAATGAAATTTTTTCATTAGGTGGGGGACAGCTCACTCTTAGTGTGTAGTGTTGCCACTACAGTTTGGCAGATGGCGCCACTTAAAACAAGATGCATTTTTGGGGCATATTTATTTTGAAATTGCTTAGCTGCAATTCGGCAGATGGCGCCACTCAAACAGGATTGCATATTTATTGTGGAAATAGGTGCTTTACAGTCGTGGCACTCGATTATAGTGTTCCTTCTTATTCTATATACTCACGGGGTTACCTTTCGATCCCCGTAGAGCGCCGCGGATCGTGACTGCGATGTGCTTATCCAGCTGACGACCTGCTCGCAGTGCCACAACTGCTCGGTGCTCGTCTACGACGAGGAGATCATGAGTGGCTGGACGGCGGAGGACTCCAACCTGAACACCACCTGCCACGCCTGCAACAAGCTCACCGTGCCCTTCCTCAGTGTCCAGATCGAGCGGCAGACGGAGGAGTCAGTTCAGTTGGATCAGCCAGATCAGCCGGATCAGCCAGATCAGCGGGAGGAGGATGGGGGCAAGAAGGAGCAGCCAGCCAACGGGACCAGCCACAAGTCCAGCCTGACCGTGCCGTATCTGAATCCGCTGGTGCTGCGCAAGGAGCTGGAGAACATACTCACCCAGGAGGGCGACATCGCGCTGATCAAGCCGGAGTTCGTCGAGGAGCACCCGATCATCTACTGGAACCTGCTCTGGCTGATGGAGCGCATCGAGAGCAAGACGCACCTGCCGGAGCTCTGTCTGCCCGTGCCGGTAAGTAAATAAATAACGCACCGAAGTGGTTTAGCTAGTCAATGCAGACTTTTCAATGTGAGTTATTCGTTTATGAACACTATTTTAGATTTATACTTCTTAAAATAATGTCTTCTATGCAAATAATGATTTAAAAGAAATAGTTTATTGCTCAATTTAAAACATCAGTTGGTGATTAATAAAGTTCTTAAAATTGAGCGATTAAAAAAGTAGTTTGTTATAGCTTATATAAGAATTATAGAATTTATAGGCTAACTTTTCAGAATAAATAATTTTAAAACAATGCCTAAAGTGTCGATAAAGTGCATTAATTCAAAACAATAGTTGATAAAGAATACTTCCATTAAATTGAGTGATTTCAAAATTAGTTTGCAACAGCTAGCTATTTCTTATTATTACCAACTTTTCTGAGTAAATAGTGCCTAAAATTTTTACAAATAGACAACTCAATGGTTTCTTGTCCATTTTGCAGAGCGACAAGGAGCACATTGACCCCCTGAGCAAGGTGAAGACGGTGCACATCCAGTGCCTGTGGGACAATCTCAGCCTGCACAGCGAGGCCAGTGGTCCGCCGATGTACATCCTGTACAGGGAGACCCAGCCGACGAGTCCGCTCCTCAAGGCGCTGCTCACCGATCAGGCGCAGATCAACAAGAAGTGAGTGGTTGTCCCTCGAAGTTGATTTGGTTTTAATTGGGAAATTCCTCTGTGTCCCCTGCAGTGTCATTCAGCAAATCATTTCGGCCATCCGGGTCAACGACTTCGCCACGCCGCTGAAGCGTTTGGCCAACGAGCGGCACAAGCTGAAGAGCAATGGAGTGGAGCGGTCGCACTCGTTCTACCGCGACATCCTCTTCCTGGCCCTGACCGCCATCGGCAGGAGCAACGTGGACCTGGCCACATTCCATCGCGACTATGCGGCCGTGTTCGACAAGCTGACGGAGCGCGAGTGCAACATGTACTACCGCAACCAGGATCTGCCGCCCTCGGCATCGACGATCTTCTGCCGCGCCTACTTCCGCCCGCTCCTGCTGCCCTGACGCAGTGGCTCCCAGCTGGTGGCGGAGGAGGCGGGTGGCGAGGAAGGAGCTCCATGCGATCCCGAAACCTAAAAGACAAGACGACCAAAAAATTTCATAAAACAGAAGAGGGAACGAAGGGAAACTTTAACGACAACAAAAACGCTTATCACACACACACACACCTTGGGCTGGGTCGATTTTATAGTTTGGACAATTGTAAACTAAGTTCACTTGGAAATCAAGCTCTTATTTACATATGACAAATGAAAAGGACGGTATTTCGGAACTATTCCTAGTAGGCTATAAAAATATGATTGTTTCAAACGAAAAAATATTTAATTCGAGATGTTCTTATATTTTCAAATTAATAGTTTTTATACAAAAAGGAAGCTGCTGGAAAAATTGTTTAGAATTGTCCTTAATTTATTTGCACCCATGCCTACATTTTTGACTTCTTTTTTTCTATCGGCCTTCCATAATACTTATACTAAAAGAAAAAAACATAAACTTGACATATTTTTAATTTGTGAAAACATGCTAATGATTTTGTAAACGACTTGATCTAAACTTTTAAGTACTTAAATATTTTTTTTTGATGTTAAAACTTAATCAAATAATATACACACACACACATGAATGACTGGTTTCTGTGACAATACATAAATACGTTCGGACAGTGCGTTTCATAGGTGTAATATCAATGAAATTTTTAAATGGAAATGCTCAGTTTTTATTTAATATATTAAACCTACTCCCAACTTTCTTGCTTTAATAACTGCCTTTTTTAAAACCACTAAGTTTCCATTAAGTTCGCCTTTAAAACGAAAAAAGTATATTTATTGGCCTTACTCAACTGAAACGCACTGCCTCACCAGAAAATGAAGATGCTCCACAAGATGTGTATTCAACTTTTCATTGACCCTCGTCATATTTGCCTTATTATATATAATATAACGATACAAATTTGTGTATATACAGAGCTAAATGTGCGTCTTGTAAATCAGCATTGTGAGCGGAACCGGAATCGAAATTGGAAACTCCCTCTATTTCAAAAATAACCTCTACTCGCACTTTTTTATCTTGAGATTTCCTCACAATGCTCGGGTCTTTTAGTTAGCTAAGCGAACTTTTCGGTGGGAAATGGTAATTGGGGGGCGGGTCAAGCGGTTGATCAATAGCGAAAGCAGTAAAAAAGAAACAACGATTACAATAGCAATAATTAATGGATAATCGTATATAAATGTAGATGGGAGAACTCTTGCAGACCTAATTGTACTACACACATTCACGTCCACGTTTTTAAAGACAACACCCAAACACGACACGTTCACTTAAATATTGCAGCCACAGTACTTTTTTTCGGGAATCTTAACTGAATGTATATTTAATAATTAATTTAATTAATGAAAAAAAAACGAAAATTGCAAAAAGAATAAACAAACAAGTTTTAAAAATAAATTTAAAATTTGTTTTTATTTATCATATTTATAAAAACAACTTAAAGGTGTTCGATTTTTAAAAATGTATTGTTATTGTAGAGGTTGGCAAATTCCAGGTAAAGAAACTGATTTTTTACGGTTTTTTTTTTGGGTTTTTGGAGAAATAAGAAAATAAAACATTTCCAAAGAGTCTTTTTGATGTAACTTGGCCAAAATAAGACGCATAGCCATAACAGTGACTGTTTTGTACAGCTGGCAACCTATATTATCCATCCCCGATCGACCAAGAAAAATTCGTTTTGTTTTGGTTGAAAAATCGATTTTTAAAAGGCATTGTTTTGAAAAATTCATTTCCTGTCCAATTTCTTACTTTTTTTAAGGGGTTACATCATCATTTTTTGTCAAAATTTGGTCAGTTTAAAAATTTTTATCTGTGAATGCCATTTTATTAGAAATTTTATGACGAATCCAACGATGCATGACATTCTAACTTGGGACCATTATTTCCTAGAGTTTTGATACAAAAACTGATTTTTTACGGTGTTTTTTTGGGTTTTTGGAGAAATAAGAAAATAAAACATTTCCAAAGAGTCTTTTTGATGTAACTTGGCCAAAATAAGACGCATAGCCATAACGGTGACTGTTTTGTACAGCTGGCAACCTATATTATCCATCCCCGATCGACCAAGAAAAATTCGATTTGTTTTGGTTGAAAAATCGATTTTTAAAAGGCATTGTTTTGAAAAATTCATATCCTGTCCAATTTCTTACTTTTTTTAAGGGGTTACATCATCATTTTTTGTCAAAATTTGGTCAGTTTAAAAATTTTTATCTGTGAATGCCATTTTATTAGAAATTTTATGACGAATCCAACGATGCATGACATTCTAACTTGGGACCATTATTTCCTAGAGTTTTGATACAAAAACTGATTTTTTACGGTGTTTTTTTGGGTTTTTGGAGAAATAAGAAAATAAAACATTTCCAAAGAGTCTTTTTGATGTAACTTGGCCAAAATAAGACGCATAGCCATAACGGTGACTGTTTTGTACAGCTGGCAACCTGTATTATCCATCCCGATCGACCAAGAAAAATTCGATTTGTTTTGGTTGAAAAATCGATTTTTAAAAGGCATTGTTTTGAAAAATTCATATCCTGTCCAATTTCTGCATTTTTTATAAGGGGTTACATCATCATTTTTTGTCAAAATTTGGTCAGTTTAAAAATTTTTATCTGTGAATGCCATTTTATTAGAAATTTTATGACGAATCCAACGATGCATGACATTCTAACTTGGGACCATTATTTCCTAGAGTTTTGATACAAAAACTGATTTTTTACGGTGTTTTTTTGGGTTTTTGGAGAAATAAGAAAATAAAACATTTCCAAAGAGTCTTTTTGATGTAACTTGGCCAAAATAAGACGCATAGCCATAACGGTGACTGTTTTGTACAGCTGGCAACCTGTATTATCCATCCCCGATCGACCAAGAATAATTCGATTTGTTTTGGTTGAAAAATTGATTTTTAAAAGGTATTGTTTTGAAAAATTCATTTCCTGCCCAATTTCTGCATTTTTTATAAGGGGTTACATCATCATTTTTTGTCAAAATTTGGTCAGTTTAAAAATTTTTATCTGTGAATGCCATTTTATTAGAAATTTTATGACGAATCCAACGATGCATGACATTCTAACTTGGGACCATTATTTCCTAGAGTTTTGATACAAAAACTGATTTTTTACGGTGTTTTTTTGGGTTTTTGGAGAAATAAGAAAATAAAACATTTCCAAAGAGTCTTTTTGATGTAACTTGGCCAAAATAAGACGCATAGCCATAACAGTGACTGTTTTGTACAGCTGGCAACCTGTATTATCCATCCCGATCGACCAAGAAAAATTCGATTTGTTTTGGTTGAAAAATCGATTTTTAAAAGGCATTGTTTTGAAAAATTCATTTCCTGCCCAATTTCTGCATTTTTTATAAGGGGTTACATCATCATTTTTTGTCAAAATTTGGTCAGTTTAAAAATTTTTATCTGTGAATGCCATTTTATTAGAAATTTTATGACGAATCCAACGATGCATGACATTCTAACTTGGGACCATTATTTCCTAGAGTTTTGATACAAAAACTGATTTTTTACGGTGTTTTTTTGGGTTTTTGGAGAAATAAGAAAATAAAACATTTCCAAAGTGTCTTTTTGATGTAACTTGGCCAAAATAAGACGCATAGCCATAACAGTGACTGTTTTGTACAGCTGGCAACCTATATTATCCATCCCCGATCGACCAAGAAAAATTCGATTTGTTTTGGTTGAAAAATCGATTTTTAAAAGGCATTGTTTTGAAAAATTCATATCCTGTCCAATTTCTGCATTTTTTATAAGGGGTTACATCATAATTTTTTGTCAAAATTTGGTCAGTTTAAAAATTTTTATCTGTGAATGCCATTTTATTAGAAATTTTATGACGAATCCAACGATGCATGACATTCTAACTTGGGACCATTATTTCCTAGAGTTTTGATACAAAAACTGATTTTTTACGGTGTTTTTTTGGGTTTTTGGAGAAATAAGAAAATAAAACATTTCCAAAGAGTCTTTTTGATGTAACTTGGCCAAAATAAGACGCATAGCCATAACGGTGACTGTTTTGTACAGCTGGCAACCTATATTATCCATCCCCGATCGACCAAGAAAAATTCGATTTGTTTTGGTTGAAAAATCGATTTTTAAAAGGCATTGTTTTGAAAAATTCATATCCTGTCCAATTTCTGCATTTTTTATAAGGGGTTACATCATCATTTTTTGTCAAAATTTGGTCAGTTTAAAAATTTTTATCTGTGAATGCCATTTTATTAGAAATTTTATGACGAATCCAACGATGCATGACATTCTAACTTGGGACCATTATTTCCTAGAGTTTTGATACAAAAACTGATTTTTTACGGTGTTTTTTTGGGTTTTTGGAGAAATAAGAAAATAAAACATTTCCAAAGAGTCTTTTTGATGTAACTTGGCCAAAATAAGACGCATAGCCATAACGGTGACTGTTTTGTACAGCTGGCAACCTATATTATCCATCCCCGATTGACCAAGAACAATTCGATTTGTTTTGGTTGAAAAATCGATTTTTAAAAGGCATTGTTTTGAAAATTCATTTCCTGCCCAGTTTCTGCATTTTTTATAAGGGGTTACATCATCATTTTTTGTCAAAATTTGGTCAGTTTAAAAATTTTTAGCTGTGACTGCCATTTTGTTAGAAATTTTATGACGAATCCAAAAATGCATGACATTCTAACTTGGGACGATTATTTCATAGAGTTTTGATACAAAAACTGATTTTTTACGGAGTTTTTTTTTGGGTTTTTGGAGAAATAAGAAAATAAAACATTTCCAGAGTCTTTTTGATACAATTTGGCCAAAGTAAAACGCTTGGCCATTAGAGTGATTGTTTTGTAAGCTAGCAACATAAACCATCGAAGCCCGATTGATTTCGATAATCAATTTCGATTTGGTACAAAAACCGATTTTTAACAAGCGTTTTCCCTAAAATTGCCATCAAATAAAAGAGGAGTGGGTAATATTGCATATATACTATATATGTATAGATGGTTCATTGATAAAGTCGAAACGTAGCGCAATAATTAGTTTCTGAGTACTTGTTTCGCCGAACCACTTAACAGATCTACAGATGAGTGGGTAGAGGATAGGCCTGATGAGGATGGATGGGGCGACTGGGGGTGAGGATGGGGATGAGAAGGACATACAAGTCGAACCTACATGGGAACATTACGAATTAAATCAACTTATGTGCAAATCTAGCGAAAAAAAAAATGTCCTACTAGAAGGAAGACCCTCAAAAGACCAGGGGCAGTAATTTCTTATCTTAAGCCTAATCCGAGAGCATCACCACATCCTCGCTGTCGGTGGGCGGCGGCTTCTCCCGCTTCTCCTGCTTCTCATTCTTGGGCTTATCCTGCGGCTTATCCCTGGGACTGCTGGTGGCGGACTCGCTCTGGCGCCGCAGGAACTGGCTGATCAAATGGTTCTTGGTGGCCGCGTGAATCGGCTGATCCCTGGGCACGGACATGATCAGGGTGGCCCGCTTCTTGGCGCCCTGCGTGGCCGGGGTCGTCGCCTGTCCAGTGCTGGGCGTTGTGGGCGCCGAACTGGCGGTCGATGGCCGGGCGCTGGCTTCCGCCTCCGCCGGCGGACTCTGCTCGTGCTGCGGTGCATCCGTGCCCTCGCTCACTTTGGGGGTCAGCGTGTAGTCCCACTGGTTCTGCAGCGGCAGCTCCGGCAGCTGGAACTTCTCCAGCAGTTCGGGCGGCACCACCCAGCAGAGGCGCTTCTTCGGCTTCTTGGTCTTGGTCTTGGCGGTGCTGCCACTGGCACTGCCGCTGCCGCTAGAGGCCACCTCCGTGGGCGTGCCCAGCTCGACGGTCTTCCAGCTGGCCAGCTCGTCGAACTTTTCGCGCAGAACAGCCTTCGAGGGCAGCAGCGTTTGATTCGGCGTCTGGGTTTTCAGGTACTCTAAATACTCGTTGATCAGGAACGCCTTCGAGTTGCGATTGCCGTGTGTGAGGCGCACCAGCTGATGCATGAGGCGGTTGTCCAGCTGCAATGGAGCGGGCTGCTCCGGCACCTGGTCCTCGCGCTCCTGCTCGACCGGCGGCTCCAGGCTGAGCGGCTCCAGCTGCCAGCAGGCGTACATGTCGATGGTGTGGGCGAAGATGGCCGGGAACAGCTGCGACTTGTTGCCGTTCTCGTCCAGCCAGACGGGCCCCAGCAGGCGGGACTTCATCTTCTTCGTCTGCTTCTTCATCTCCTGGGCGAACTCCTGCTGCAGCACCTGCAGCTTGGCTTTCTGCGCCTCCCGCGTGTGCCCGTCGTCCATGGCCCCCTCGTCGCCGTCGTTCTGCAGCTCCTCGTCGCTGAGATGGCCGTGCGGCACGTACCACTCGTTGTACTCCTCCTCGGACTCCTCCTCCGACTCGCGCTCCTTCTCGTCCTCGCTGGCGCTGAGCGACTCGCCCGGCTCCTCCTCCTCCCACTCGCAGTCGGAGTCCAGCTCGTAGTCGAAGTGCAGCTTTAGATTCAGATTGGTCAAGTTAATGATCTGCCAAGGGATCGAAATAGAGATCAAGATGTAGTGATATGCCTACCTTATCCTGGGCCAGTGGGCGGCGAGCGGAGATGCTGGTGCTCTTCTTGCGCCAAGTGCCATAGTAGGCCGGCCTTCGGTTGTCCGCGAACTGCAGATACTTGGCCCGCATCCTGGCCAGCTGCTTGGGCTGCTCCTCCTCGATGGGCAGGCCAGCATTGGACAGGTCATCTGTGCAATAAGGGTTGTTAAAAGGGGGTTAAGCTATGATATTGGGTTCATATGCCAGGGAGACCCACCTATCACTTGGACCTCGTCTTCCTCCTCCTCGTCCTTGGTGCGTCGCTGGAGTCTGGCATCGCGCAGCATCCTCAGGGGCTGCCTTCGCCCGCTGCTCAGTTCGCTAAGGTAGAGATGGGCTCGATTAAGGGGCCTTCTCCTGCCAAAGTCCTCCTCCTCCTCGTCATCATCATCATCATCATCATCGTCTTCGTTCCTGTGCCGGAAGAGGGTGTCCAGCTGGGAGCGCTGCTTCTGGGCGAGGGATCCCCGCACAATGGGGGCCAGCAGCATGTCATCCTTGATCTGGAAGGGTCGGAAGGCCAGCGTCTGGCTGCTGGCCTTGGAGCTGTCGCAGCTGCTCTGCTCGTGCTCCAGACAGGAGGTGTTGTGGGTGGATCCAGCGCCGCCCGCTTTGGGCTGCTTGGGCACAAAGAACTTGGAGAAGGACTCGGCGGCGCGCTTCTTCTTCTGGGCCGCCTCCTCGCGCTCCTGCTCCTTCTTGCGACGCTCCTCGTCCCGCTTGCGCTGCACCTCCTCCTTGGCCTCGTTGCGCTTGCGCTTCTCCTCGTTCTTCGAGTCCACCTCCGCCTGCCGCTTGCGCTCCTTCTCCTCCTTCTCGGTCCTGCGCAGCTGCTCCTTCTGGTCCTTCTCCAGCTTGCGCTGCTGCTCCTTCTCGTCGCGCTCCTGCTTCTTCAGCTGCTCGCGCTCCTCCTTCTCCTGCTGCTTGAGGCGCCGCTCCTCCGCCAGCTTCTGCTCCTTCTCCTCGCGAGCCTTCTTCCGGCGCTCCATCAGTCTCTGCTGTTTGGGCGTGAGTGTCTTCTGCGCATTGCTGCTGGTCTCCTGCAGGCTCTTCCTGTGGAGCAGACCATCTTTCTGAGCGTCCGTGTCCACATCCATCTCGTGGTCGCTGCTGCTGCTGTTGTCCTCGCTGCTGGAGAGGATCACCGAGATGTCGGCGGATATGGGTGATTCCTTGTCGGATTTTTCTTGTGGCGAAGACTCTACTGTCTTCGGTTTCTCTGGGACTGCAGGCTCTTCCTTCTTGGTTTTCTCCTTTTCTACAGCTTGTGCTTGTGGTTTCTCCTTTTTCTGGGTGATCTGCACATTCTTCTTGTTGGTTTCTTCTTTTTGCGTCTTTGCAGCTGCGTCTTCTTTCTCCTTCTGCAACTCTGCTGTGCTGGCTTTCACATCTTCTTTCATGTTATTTTCCTCCTTCTTGGGCTTCCCCAAGACCTTGGTTGTGTCCTTCTTTGTGGCTTCTTTCGCCTTGGCATCCTCTGCCCTGGGTTGATCTTTCTTCTTGCCCTTCTCTGTGGTCTTCAACTCCGGCTTCTCTTTCTTGCTGCTCTCCACTTTCTTGGCCATAAAGAGATCTATCGTGGACTGGTCGTTCTTCTTTTGGGGTTCTTCCTTGGATTCCTTTGATGCCTCCTTGGGCTTCCCCAGTGTCTGGGCATTCTTTTCCTCCTGTTTCTTAGCCTCGGGGCTCTTTTCAGGGGACTGATCCACCTCCACCGCCACTGTCTCCTGCACTTTGAGCTTCTTTTGGGGATTAAGCTCCTCGGATAGGACTTCTATATCATCGCTGGACTCGCTGCCTGTCTTGCCCGCACCCTTGGCCGGAGTGTCCTCGCAGTCCTCGGACTTTTTCAGGGATTTCCGGCGTTTGGGTCGTTTGCCGACCAAAGGCAGTTTGATTTGTATGGGCGTTGTCGAGGCTTTCTTCGCCTCCGGCTTCCTGGGCTTTGGCCTGGTCTCCTTCTCCTTCACCGCCTCCTGCTCGTGCTTCTCCGCCATGGCCTCGTCGTCATCGTCAATTAGCTCGATGACATCCTCCGCCAGGGAATCCACGTCCATGGCAGCCGCCGCAGTCTTGACCTTCTTGGTGGCTATGGCGCTGCCCACATCGAGGTTCTCCTTGCTGTCCGCGGAGCAGCCGGTGCCCTCCATTGGCGACTCATCGCCGTACGACAGCTTTCGCTTGCGCGAAACGAGATCGGTATCCTCGTCGTCATCCAGGATCACAGTGGCGCTGGGGTCACTGGCGGAGGTGGAAGCCGATGGAGAGGCAGTGGCGCCTGTACCACCTCCACCACCACCACCACCACCACCACCAGGCGTAATCAGCTTGAAGGGCAGACGCGTCTGCACGAATTTCTTGCCACCGCTGGCCGTCTTTTCGGCGGATTTCGCCACGGCGACGGTGGCATCCTTCGTCCTGGCGCTGCTCGGGGTCTTCACAATGCCGGCGGGCATTCTGCTGCTGTCCTGTTCCTGTGTCCTGTGTCCTGCCACTCGGTCCGCAAATCCCCAGCAAATCCTTCAGTTGCAGTTGTTTTTAGCCGACGAGAAAAGGCGCTGAAAACACACTGGCGATGGGAGTTGTGGGCGCGGATTGGCGCCAATAGATTGCTCGCGATCTATCGGCGGCATATGGCTGCGCCAGTGTTGGCAAGCGCTCGAAAAAGGTGAATAACTCTGCTTGATAGCATTACATTTTCAAAATACATATATTTGCAGGCAGACATTTACAATTTTATCTGGCTAACAAGTTTGTATATTATCTTTTATATTGAGTCAGAAGATTGATCGTATTAATAGATCAATCTTCCAAAAGCCAACTTCAGTTCTAATCGCATTATTAGTTATAATGAATGGTGATCGCCGTAAACTGAGAACAGTTGAAACAGTGTTGGGTGAGAAGGGTGAGAAACTTGGCTTCGAAGTCAAATACATATATTTTCTATTAGCATTTTGTATCCTGTGTTGTGAAACATTTTGTAATTTTCCTTTTTAATTCAATTTCCTCAAGCAAATCAATTGCTTGAAATTAGTTGCAATTGCAAGATAAGTTCCAATCATTTGTGATCGCTTTAAACTGAGAACAATTTGATCTTAGTGCAGACTTAAGCCATGGTACGAAACTTTGCTAACGACTTGGCTCACTTATTTAAACATCGATCAAAAATAGAGCAAAAAATTTAAAAATAACTATACACATTATTTTCTTACCTTTTTACTATTTCTTAGAGCATTTGTTTCTTTTCAATTGATAAATAGATCATTCATCAATATTTTTGTTTAAGATAAAGCAAAAAAAACGGATTGTTTTTATTTTAAATGACTTTAAGATTAAGTTAAATCTATAAATACTGTGCGCAATTATGTATGTATACTATTAACAAACTAGCTATGCTGTATGTTTTGTTTATAACAAATATAGCTAATCTGCAAGCTTTTTCTGTTATTTTCAACAAAATTGTGTTATTTTTTTATGGAAATTCTGTTTTTTTTATCAAACCATATTTTGTTTAAAATTAAAATAAACAAAATCAAATTGTCTTTTATCCATAAGCTGCTTATTACTCTTGCAAGCCTTCACTCATCTTTATATGATTAATTAAATAATAGCGTTTCTTGCATATTTCTGCAAGCTATCAGACTGATTGGGTTTGTCGTTATTGTTACTTTTGATCCAGCTGACAGATATTCCCCGACTGATGATAATTGTTTACTTAGTTTAATGTGGCATTTTTACTAATCCGGGATAAGTGGAAAAATGCTTGAGGCCAACAAAGTCCACAGTTTTCACGACCCCTGACCACTGACCCTTTCCACCTGCCACCTCCCAAATCGGTTGACATGGTGACCCCGAATGAGCCGAGATCCCGCCTGCGGCTTCGATTCCCTGCGCCATGGAATACATTCATTTAATTACAATTTGTTTCAATGGAAAGACACGCACACCCTTCAAAGCGGCACAGGCACAGATTGCAGAGCCATCACTCATTGAGCACACATTTATTTTAGTTTGCGATTGAAGCCGGTGCACGGGATTCAGTTCTCCGATGCTGCTTGAACAAGTATATTTAACTAACCAAAATCTATCGTAAGATAAAATAATGACATACAAAAAATTAATGTTTATCACGGCAGCAATATAAATTAAAAATCTGTTTAAAAACTTAAATTTTATCTTAGCATTGAAAAAGCATTTATTTTTCTTTGCTTGTGCGATAAATTCCTAAGATGCATACAATTTTTTACATTTTACTTGCAGAAAATAATATTTTTTTATTAAAAGCTCTATTTTAAGTTCAAAATTCAAGCTAAACGCAATTTCATGTTTGTCAATTTTATGTAGCTCGCATTATTATTTCGCTAAAATACTGGGCCTTAAATGACTTTCGGTTGGCAGGAAACGTTTTAGCTAAGCATGAAAGAAAAATGTAAAATAAAAATAAAAAATTATAATAGTAATAGTAATTTGTATACCTAAAATTTTTATATGTATTATTTGTATGTAAACATAAGTTTAAATAAAGAAATTACATTTAAATAGCATCATAATTTATAAGTTGTCAACTTGATATGCTAGGAACATAAAATAAACAGCTAAATAAAAATACGAAGATTTCGGTTTTAACGGAATATATCTGGACTTCAAAAGTGATATTTTTGAAAACGTAAATGTGAAATACGGGCTGCAGATCATGGCCACTAATACTGACATGTGCAACGCCCACGAGTGCAGACAAAGAGATACAAAACACGCAGATACAAATTGCGGCCGAAGCCTGTGGCTTTCAACGAACAAAAAAAAAAGAAAGGGGGCGGCGAAATAGACACGATGAAGTGGGTCGGACATGTGGCATATTATTCGCATTGGCCGGGATTTGCCATCGCCATATCGACTCCTTTAATAATGATAATAATAATAATGCCGCATCGATTCCGCTGGGACCTTTGGCTTTGGCCCGAGTTTTCCGGATGAGACGGGGCGTAAAATGGGAATTCGGTCATGCGTGTGAACGGGTGCGGTGACGGTGACGGCGATGGCAATGGCGATGGTGCGCCGCCCTTCCCGGTAATAGAAAATCTATTAGCGCTCGCAAAATACCCTTCTGCTTCTCCTTCTCCCCTCCCCTTGCCACTCCACTCCCCGCGGGGGGTGGCGAAAAGGCAGGAACGGGCGGACTAGAGCATCCCCCTTGATGACGCGAAAAGAGGCCAAACACTTTGAACATTTCGTAAACAGATTCAGCTATTATTGCAAAAATGTTTCGGGTTACAAAATATCACTTAGTGCAGAGGTAACAATTTTGAAACTTAGCCACCTTGTCTTGATATTTTACAACTATGAATCCACTATTAGATTTATTATTAAAATTAAAAAGTTGAAACATTGGATCTCCACAGGGTAAATAAATATAAACAAAAACTGACTAAATGTCTTAACTTTATTGCACAAATATGCATAAATTATAAATAAAATGCGTTATTTGTTGCAAACAAAATATATATTTATGTTTGATGAACCTGGTGTGGGATTTGATTTATAAATGTTGTAAAAATAATAAAATGCTTTTGGTTTTAGAGAGTATTTAGACATTTGTCTGAGTTGACAGAAAAGTTAAAGTTAGTCAATGGTGAAAGTTACCCCTATCTGAACCTGTTTTGTTTTGAGTGTATCAAGTAAAACCTAAAACCGGAGCACAGTGCAATGGACGAATAAAAGTGCAGACAGGCGAGGTGAAATTAGAGACCTGTTGGCGTGAAGCATGCATGACATGACTGTCAGACTGACGGAATGACGGAATGACGAACTGACAGACTGACGAACTGACAGTCTGCACACCTGTAGAACATATGCAATCAAAATGAAAACAGCCAACTTGCACTGTGTTTACAATTCTATTAATACATTTAAGAACTGTCAAAAACATTTATAAAATATATATTGTATGTATTTTGTTTTGAGAGTCTCAAAAGACAATTAATTAATTATAATAGAAAAATGTTATATTAAAATTCTCTTAATAAGCTTACTTAAAATAATAGCACATATAAGTACATATAATTTTTATTTTTAAATTTTTTTTTCATAAACTATTGCAGCCAACATATTACAGCTAATACAATAATAATCATTTTCATTAGGATATTTGATATATTTTTATCTTTTATGCAAAAAAATCCGGTCCTTATCTTCCTGCTCTCGAAAATTGTTTACTTTTTCAGGAGCAACGAGACCACCATGTCCCGTACATCAATCGCAGTTTGTATTGTATTTAAGTAATTGGAGGGTAAAATGTGTTTCCAATTTGTTGTACCTTTGCTGGCAACATTTTCCCCCAATTTTTCTTCCTCTCTGTTCTTACTTATTGGTACACTAAGACAAACGTTTTGTGTGTTCATTCGTGGCAATTTAACATATCTAGCAATATGACAATAAAGAAAACGTCCCATAACAAATAAAGTTTTAAGTAAATGCGATGATTGAAAAAAAAAGTTTTTGGTATGGTTTAATACAACTTTTTTTTTGGAAAATATGTTCCCAATTCGTTTTTTTTTTTTTGAGTGTATAGCAGTGAGTGTTACAGTGAGCGGGAAAAGTAACCGGCAACGGCAACAAGATTGGAAAAGTATTGAATTACATTTATACAACATTTGGTTGAATAGCTTCTGTCAGGGGGTGGTAGGTGGTGGGAGTGGCTGAGGGGCGGTGGGCGGTGAGCGGTCGAGTGTTGCGGTTTGAGTTTCTTTTTGTTGGTCTGGTGGGTGGTTTTTGGGTGGGGTTCGCGATTAACGTGAATGCCTCTTCAGCACCCATTCTCCACCTCATTTTCTTTCTCTGTATATTTGTGGCTTCCTTGGGTGTCTGCTTAAAGTACACAGCAAAAAATGATTATTTTGAACTTGATGGCGTTATATATTTTAAAGCCATAACGTGTGTAATGAATACTAAATTTAAATAAACTTTGTTTCTTATCAGTTATTAAATAAGCAAAAATACTTCGATTATAATAATTGAATTAACTTAAATCTGTTTTAAGTTGCCCATAAAATACATTCAAAATGTGTTATATTAATTTAATGTAATAAATTATCTTTAGTACGCTAATTAGTAACAATGTTTTTGAGGAGAACTTAATATAAGGCGATGGAACTTTGTATTAAAAAAATCGTTATGTTTTTATCAAATTAACAAATTTAGAAGCAAAAAAACACAAGCTTAAGAACGTATTAAAATTATTTGCCGTGTATTGAAAGGAACAGGGAATATCGAAACGGAACAGAAGTGAAGTGGGCCGAAGGTCGATTCCCGCAGGAATCGCTGTGAAAATTCATTAGTTGCCCATTTTCATGCTATTTTATTTCAATATAAAAGACGCACGCATGCATGCATTTAGTTTTCCATTCTTTCGGCACTACTGCCCCCTTCTGCCCCTCTCCCACTCTTTCCACCGCCGCCCCTGCTTTATTATGCCGTTTGACGCAGCGGACACGCATTAAAATTGTAACAGCCAGAAAGGAAAGGGAATGACAGCAGCCCATGGGCGGGGGCGGTGGTCCGAAAAGGAGGAAAGGGGGCGGGGCGGAACGGCCAGGTAGTTGCGACAACGACAGCCTGAGAAAGTGACAGGTAGTGCTGCTGAAAATCAACAAAAACTATGGCTAAATCGAGGAGAAATAATGGATGAATTTAAAGGCAATCGTTTTTAATTTTATATTTATAAAACTGAATTAATAAAAACCTTAGATCTATCAGAAATAGATACCCTAATCACATTATAAATGACACATTTGTAAAGTAATTTAATATAAGACAAATAGTTTTTATTTATGGTAATCTTATTTAACAATAGTTAATTTATTACGTTTCGCAACTTTTTGAAATGGTGCTTTAAAAAGTAATTTCTGAAATTAAGAGACTTTTAAACATCAAATTAATTTTCAGATCAAATTTAATAGATATAAAATTTTCAAATTAAATGTATAAGAAATGAAGTTTTCAAATTAAATTTATTAAATATTAAATTTTTAAATAAAGAATAGAGATAATTAAAACCTAACAAATATATTTTCGATAATTCTCTGCTTTTTTCTGTAATTATTTGTCAATAATTGACAACTATTTTCTTTAAAATATAGCTAACTAGACAACACTGCAGGTGTGCGACAGAGAAGAAAGTAGAGTTAGAGAAAGGGACGGAGATCGGGATCGCCTTGGTTTGACACACTTGCCTTGGGCAACTTCCTTAGGAACAATGGCACTTTTGTTCAGCCCGGGATCGGATCTTTTCCGGACTTTGATTTCCACGAACACGTATTTCCCACACTTTTCACTTTTCCCCTGACTGCCCACGATTTTCTTCTCTTTCATTCGATTCCATTTCGGTTCTTTTGTGACGATCGAACCTGTCGATCGGTGATCATAAATAGCTGTCAGATTCAATTCCGCTTCCAGTGCACAGGAAATAATAATGTATTTTATATTTTGTTCAACGTGAATTTTTTTATGGCTGGCATGATAAGCTCTCCTTTAAAAACTCGAATAAATCCAATATATCTCCTAACAACACACAGTTTTAGAAGTTAAAAAATATGTGATTTTTCTCTGCATGTATTTCTTTGGCGTCCGTTTTTTTTTTTCGTGGAGATTCTGTAAGCTCTGTTGCAACAAATTAGCTTGATTCAGCCTCTAGCATTTCGATCGTGATCTGGCACATTTAGTGTCGTTCCCCGGGCTCCCGATTTGTTTCTTCAACTTAAGGCAGTCATTCTACGGCGACTTCTACAAGTCATCTGCACAAATTGAGAAAATCTGCTAGTCATTATTTGGTGGATATTTTTTCCATTTCTATAGCACAGCTTTGGGAGCAAAAGTCAAAAGATTTCGAATTTTACGTTTTTCCAAGTACGTCTTTCTTTATAAAAGCATATATAGTGCTTGGTTTAACTATAGAAAAACCAACAATTTTAATTTCAAATTGTTCTTATGTTTATCAAGCTTAACAATGAAAAATAGGAAATTTATTCAATGTATTTTATAATGTAAAAGACCACTTCTCTTTAGTTTAACAAGATAAATTCAAGAGTTTTCCTAAGATAATGCCGTTCTAAATAAAATACAATAATGGTTATTGATTAAATAACTTCATCGAACTTCATTCACTTAATTTGCAATTTCTTTATGAACAAATGATTTTTATATCACAGGTAGTTCAGAGTTCAGATCCCACAGATCAAGGCCAATTTGCATGGTTCATTAACGAGCGAAATAAGGATACCGCCCACTGCGGCTACTTCATTAAAAATCGGCTCGCACAATTCATAGATTTCGAAATTTGGCAATCGAACAATTCGGCAATTGAACAATTGGAGTAAAGATAATTGAGCCAGAGTTCCGATTCCCTTTTTGTTTTTGCACTATTTGTTGTCGGCGGCTCCTTTCAAAACAAACTCCTTGCGCACAAGAAGAAACGCTTTGATGGGCATAGCGAAATTTTTGTTTTGATTTCGATTCGAAATTTGTTTTGAGAGTGGAAATGTAGCAACAAAGGAAACGGGAGCGGGAAACGGGGGATGGGAAAATGAGGTAAATGAGGAAAATGTGAAAAAATTGGGAAAAGGCCACAGGAAGTCAAAGTGTCAGGCTCAGAGGCTCGGAGATTTTTCCATTTATTTGTTGCTGCCGCGCTGTTATTTGTCATCATTGTTGTCGTGTAGGATCGCCGGATCGAGGCGGAAACGCGGCTAATTTGCACCCCTGCCCCCGGTTCGGTTTTCCATTTTCCATTCTCGATTTTCCCCCTGCAATTCCCTTGCTCAGTTCGCTGCCTATTTTCCCCGCCCCCTCAGCCGCCGCCTGTGCAAAATTATTAATTTACGAGCTGTCAACAGTTATTGTTCGGCCCGCCCCGTGTTTACATCCACACAAAAAGCGACAGCCCAGCAGATTTAGAGAAAGAGACGGCGATAGCGAGGCAGGACTGCAGGGAAAGAGACGGGGAATAGGGCTTGAAACGCCAGCAGTAATGCCTCGAAGTCGAAACTCTTAAAACCCATTAGTTTCCAAATATATATTGAATGTTTGTCATTTGATTGCAAGTATGACTTTTCTAAATCAAACCATTACTTTTTGGGCCTTTTGGGCCAACATTTTTTAAAGTGTTTTTTGGGTTTTTGAAAATTTGTCAATTTTCGATTTTTTCATAAGGGGTTACATCATGATTTTTTCTGAAAATGTAACAAAAATGCCAATCGATTGCAAATTGTATGGCGAATTCAATAATGTATGCCAATTCAGCATTTGACCATTCCTTCTTAGAGTTTTGGCAAAAACCGAAGCTCGAGTTGATTTTTCGGGCTTTTGGCCGTAACTTAGAAAAAATGTTGTATAAAAATGTATTTTGTGTTTAACATAATGACATTCCAGAACTTTGGCAAAACTGCAAATAAATTATTAGTATTAGCTAATAATAATAATAATAATATAGCTTTGATATATTTTATTCTGATAGAGATCAATATTTACGATTTTACGAATCCCAAGCTATGTGCATTAGCTGCTGCCGACTTTTATCGTCGTTTTCGTGACTTGATAATACCTTTGACAAATTTTGTGGAATTTACTCCGCACCGCCCGCTGTTTCCTTAGATCATAGAGGCAATTATTCTCGATTAGCCAGCGTGATGATATTGACATTTTCGGCCTCTTCCCCCTTTTTTCCCACCTGGTTCTACGCAATTAACGCCATGACTTGGCGGCTCGATCGCTTTTAGTTGGTAATAAGTGACGGTCGGCGGTCATTAGGGCGCTAATTAAATCAAGTGCCTGGCGGGTTTTCCGCTTTTCGACTGCGTCATTGTTTGGACAATGGCTGAGCAATTAGCCGGACTCCGGCTTCCATTCTCCGTTTCTCCGATTCCCCGATTTCCGACTTAACCAGGGGCCAACGCACTACCTTCTACAGGTATTCCGATAAAATGGAAAACTTTTCTTCCTCTTTTGGTTGGGCGATGCCAACTTTTATCAAAAATAAAATAAATACATAATTTTTTTGAAATTCCTTACAAGTTATTTTATTATATCCTACACGTCATAGCTCTTTTTACAAAATTAAAATCGATAATAGTTTTATAATTTAATAGAAAAAGTTTTACTACAATAATTCTGGTTTATTACAATAGATTTAGCCTAGCTCTATTTTGCATCCTTAAATTGTTGTCATAAAACAAAGAATTTAGACTTCTGGGTTTAAAATAAATTTATATAAAAGTAAAAAAATAGTTTACAATTTTAAGGACAATAAAATATTTTATTTAATAATGTACACATTAAGAACTTGGATTTTTCTTAGTTTTGGATGATAAATGTAATGCCTTAATTAGATACTTGCGTCAACAATACCGCTGCGGGTTTTCAATCCTCCAGCGATCGCACTTGATCCTTTCGCCTCGTTGCAGCCCTTGGTACTATCTCGAATCCCTTGGTAATCCCGTGTGGTAAGCTCCTTCCTCATCCGCCGGTTGATCAGCGGCTTATTCGCTTATCGCATTGGGACCGAATTTCCACTCAGTAATCCGCACGTGAAGTGATCCGATCCGGGCAAGTCTGATCCCGCTTGTAGCTATCTTGGCCCATCACTCCGATAAATACCGCCCAAGTGGGAGCTGGAAAATGCCTGGTCTGGGAGCACACTAAGCTCTTGGGCAAACTGCAGGCGAAACAAAAAAGATCCGAGGAGCTGCCCAAGGAAAAACGCCGCCAAATGCCAAAGACAAATATATGGGAGTGCTCGCGAGGGGGAAGCCAACATTTTAGCCCGGCACAGGTGCCACTTGCTCCCATTCGCACTGCCACGCTGTGCGTATATATGTGTGTGAATGTGCATATTTATCTATATGGCGAAAGTACGTAATAGTCCTTGTCAATTGTTTGGCATTGTTTTCCAACTCGGGAGACTCGGCGACCACTCGACACGGCGCACAATTGTCCTTCTTTCCGCTACCCTGTCGTCGAATGGCCATTGCGATGGGTACATGGGCGATACACTGTCTTTAAATCAATTTAAAGGAATTTTGTATTCAATTCAATATTGTATGACATAAGCAAACTGTTCCCTAAATTAGAAGTTCAGAAACAAAATATTGATCCCTTTCTCTGTTAATAAACTAAAGACTTTTCAATTAAATAACTTTCTTATTATAAAATAATAAATTTTTAAATTTAGTAAACTAAATAACCATTTTTGGATTTTAACTTGATTTTAACTTATATTTTAAATAATTGCATAAATTCGTTCAATAGTTTTGTATTTTGTAACATACAGAAAAAATGTAATATGGATAAAGGTCCCATGTTATTTTGGCATCTTTTTCAGGGTATTTTGCGATCCAATCACCCTCGAATTTCAACTTGTTTCTTCACGCAACCAACAAAGCTCGTCGCTTGGCACTCGAGCCTTCTTCGCTCGAGTGGCAGCTCTGGCATCTAAATGAGCAATTCATGAGTTTGTTGGCAACCCTACTTGAGGGTAGTCGCATCCTTTGCGCCAGCTCCTCCTTGGCAAAAAAAAAAAAAACCTAAAAAAAACTCAACGAGGAACTTTTCTTTGCCGCCCCCTTTTGTGGGCTTTATTTTGTCGCCGCCTTTTGTGCTGCTCGTTTGGTTATTGAGCCCGTCATTATGCTGCTTATTATTATTATATTTTTATTGTACTTGTGTTTTTTAATAATCAACCGACTTGACTCGCCCACTCACCCAGGCCACTCGCCCACATGCGTGCAAAAAGTCATTCATTTTATTTACACACAGCAAACACACAGCCCTCACTCCCTTTTTTCACCCTTACGATTTACAGTGGGGCTCAACATGAATTTAGCTTTATAAATTAAGAAATTTAGTCATAATAAATCGGTGATTTTTTTATAGATTGCATTGTTTTATCAGGCCAAAAAAAGGTTTTAAGTTATAAAAAAACAATTTATTTGAACTTTTGGTCCTGATCAACTATGATTGAATTTAATCGTTGGCAAACCATTGCATTTGATTATAAATTCTGTTCTTTTAAGGAATAATATATTTAAGATAAATTAAAGTAAAGGCAAATTTATATAGATTAAAGATTAATAAATTTTATAGAAGTAAATATATATCTTAGTATACCAAAGATTAATAGTTCTCAATATTATTTCTTATTTTACATATACAAAAAAATATGAAGCCCTACGAACGGGTTTAATGTTTACACCCATGGTGCAAGGCCTCCATCGCCTTTAATTTTCCCGCTGATGCACAAAACCCGGGTGCGGTTTTTACACTCCAAATATTCAATTACGCCGCGGGCGGTCTTCACCGGGTCCGGTTTTGCGGGTCGCCCTTGTTGCCGATTATTGCCTGAATCAGAATCAGAATCAGAATCTGAATCTGAATCCGAATCGGAATACCAAATAAAAAGGAGGCGGAGTCTGAGACGGAGTCGTAGAGCTCTGTTGACACTTGAGCTCAGGCGGTGGTATTTAATATGCGGCTCAACATTCTTTTCAATTCGCCGAGTATTTTTTCCCCCGTTCGCCGTCTCCTTTTTTTTTTAAACCTCTTTCTCTTTTGGCGACCGCTGTGAAAATGAAAATCGCCCGCCGCCAAACGACAAACGTCAAGTGTCAGACGACAAAGGGCGAAAAAAGGGAGGTCTAGGTTTCGGGTTCGAAATTGGGAATACCTTGGAAAATATTATACAAAAAAAAATCCGTTTCTTTTATCATATAAATCACGAAAAAAATATCCTGACCATTTTAAAGATTTTCGCTGTTTGGACAAATCTTAAATTTGGTTCTAAATTACTGATGATGGAAAATATTATATAAAAAATCTATTTCCTTATTATTATTACACTGATCATTTTAAGAACTTCGCTGTATTGACAATTACAAAAATTAATGATGCCAAACAAGGGTTTAAAAAATGACTTAAGCTTAAATATGTTGATATTTATTTTTGTCACAATTAATACAAGTAATTTATTACAAAAACTTTTTTACTATTTGTACTTATTTTTATTAATTCAGTTTTAATTAGACGCATTGTAATACGATAAATAGATTTTTCTTGTAGAATATAATATTTTCATTTAATTGTAAAATAATATTTTAGTGATATGTAGATATTACATATTTTTATACATATAACATATCTTTGAGGAACTTTATGATAAATATGTTTATTTATAAACTATTTAGTTTCAGTTGTAATTACAATCCTTATCGAATGTCAACAATTAATTATTTATCAACCGATAGAACTCTCACCCCTAATTTGTCCTACTAATCAAAACTCCAACTTCACTATACCGATCGAGGGTATCAGAAATAAAGGCACAGGCTTTTGATGATGTGATTTTCTGATGCAATGGAGCGAGATCATGAAAGAGAGGGCAACACACCAATAGAAAGAGAGGGGGCGATGATAAGGCAAAGTGCGCAGCAAACTTCCTGCTGATTGCTTAATTGACAAAGAGCATATGCGATGCATGAATGAATATATGAATATACATATGCCCACTCCGCCCATCACACATGTCATTGTTGGTGGCCATAAGCTGCTCCCATCGCCATCGCCTTCGTCGTCGTCATCGCATGGGCGTCCAAAAACGCTGAAAATGCATTAGCGAGGAGTCGAATTCTCCCCTTAGTACCCCTTCCCTGATCCCCGATCCCCCCTGCCCCCTCCACTGTGCTGGGCCAAAGATTAAAATCTAAAAACTGTCAATTAGAGCACACATTTTTCCTCATCAAAATGCGAGTAACAACAAGAAAGATTTCTTGCACCGATCGAACCACACTCGAGATGCTCTGAAAGCGATTATAATATAAATTATAAAATATATTTGTTCTAATAAAAACAGAATGCATTTTTGCAACTTCATATTTATTTGTTCGTTTAAAGATTTCATGATTGTATTAAGACTGTTTTAAACCTTACTGAAATCGAAGACCTTGTATTTAAATCAGTTGAAGTTTAACTTTATTACCCTAAGAAAAAGAAAGAAATAAAAAATGTATAAATTAAAACAAAAGTTTGATCAATAAATAACATTTAAAAATAAATTTTAGCCATCTACTTGTGAATAATCATTTAAATATGAATTGTGAGTTTGCTGGCTAAAAATGTTTTTATTATCTTCTAACTGTGTAATTACTTTTGAGAAAAACAATTAATATGTTAGAAAATTCTTTAAAAAGTCATTGAAAGTTTATTAATTAAATAAAAAGCTTTCTGAGATTTTCAATGGAATAACTGAGCTGCTATGCTCATCGAAATTAGGGTATCCCAAAAACGGGGGCCACAGTCAGCGACAGCGACTTGGGTCCAGCTTAAGCCGCTGCCCCGCCCCCTGAGACCACCCGCCCCCCCCAGAAAGCCCCCTTCCGCCCCCATTTTCCGTCCATCAATGTGACGGCGTCCCACGTTCAACATTCAACATTCAACATTCAGCGTTCGGCGTTCGGCGTTCAGAGTTCCCTGTGGCCTGTTGCCTGTGGCCAGTGGCCAGGTTCCATTGGATTGGATTGGCTTGGGTACCCGGGAATTGGAATTGGAATTGGACCTGGGCACTGCGGACTGGACCACATTAAGTCGCTAGCTGCCTCCCGCTCGCACCGCCAGCCGCCGCATATGGCCCTCTCTTTCACTGGGGTCTCCATCGCCCGGTTGTCAGGGCACTCGGAATTCATTGACATATTTCTTGGCATTTCATTTGTGCTTCGCCAGCTTCGACTAAGGTTCCCCTATCTACAGTCCAAATTCCCTAAGTAGAACCTTCCATTAGGAAAACTCTTTAGCGAAATGGGGTTTTTAAACAATGTTGAACCATTTTAAGTAATATTAATGTTTATGAACTGTGACAGAAAATCATTATAGTTTTTTTTTAATCAATATATTATAAATTTTTCTTCTTTAGCTTTTTTTTATATACATACATTTAGGATAGTTTTTTCAATATATGTACTATAGATATCAGAATTTTTTGGTCCAATGCCTATAATTTAAATGTGTTTTTGGAATAAAAAGTGAAACACAATTGATACATGGTTCGATTTAAGAGATGCTTCCTGTATCTCGCACTTTATCTCTCTACCTATCCATATATATATTGCCTTCTCTGTTCGTCCCCGTTGTCTTTGGTGGCATTTGTGTTCTTTTAATTTACTTCTTATAGTTGTTCGCCTCGCGAGGGTTTTGAATTACAACCGCCCAAGATGGCCACACCCCCTCAGCCCTTATTACGCCCCCACCCCCCTGCTTTCTTATGTGCCCCTTCTTGTATTGAGTCACAAAGTACAAGTAAATACATTTATTTAGTTCGATCCAAACGTCAGTGTCGACATCTTCTTCTTGGGCTTTTTCTTGGTCTTGTGGCTGGTATTGGTATTGGTTTTGGTATTGGTTTTGGTATTGGTCCCCCCGATTCCCAATTCCCAATTCCCAATTCCCGTCCCATTGTCTTGGCCATATTCCCCGTGTTTTGTCGGTTGGTCATCGTCTGGGAGGGCAGACAATGAAGGAAGAGCTTAAAAATAATACCTTGCGTGCTTATGTTGACGTTTCCATCCCCATCCCCATCCCCATCCCCCTCGCAACCCCACTCGCAAGTCGGCAGAACGCCGCCCCTGTCCCGCGCACCTGTTAGCCACCTGAAGCATAGTTACAGCAACATTATAAGATCCCCCGCTCAGCCCACAGCCATGCACTCGGAAAAATACGGTTGCTGTCCACACTTGCATAACAAAAATTAACCAATACCTTATAAACATTTATTAGATTAACGATTAAATGATTCTGTAAAACATTTAAAGCATAAGACTTATCATAATATATATTTAGTAACATTGTCTAATTTTGAAAATTTGTTAGCGTATTATTTTAAAATTTTAAATACATTTTACCAAACTACCCGAGTAAGATTTAAATTTATCTTGATTTAACCAACTTTTTACCCGCTTCAAATACTACCTCATTATTATTTTTCCCGTTTTTTACTATATGTAAGAAAAACATTGTTAAATTAAGGCATTTGTTTCTTTATTTGATTTATGTAACCCAAAAATGCAATCAAAAACCTTACAAAATGATTTGTAAAGCTGTTTCTAAGAGGATACACCATTTTTCCAAGTGCTTCTTGTTTTTGTTGTGGACCAATGGCCAGCATTGCTGTTGTCACCAGATACCCGTGGCCGCACTCCCTTGGCCAGATGCCAAGTGTTAAAGCCCACAGCAAGTGCTTCACTTTTTCCTCGAACTGGAGCTCCTCAAGAGCCACTTTCCCCTAGGAGCCCACCCTCCCTTGCGAAATCTACTTCCACTCCCACCTCCACTCCCACCTCCACGACCACTTGCCTCGTAATGAGCCTCGGTGGGCAGAGCTGAAGAGCCAGGCTAATTGGAGTCCCCCCAGCTCAAGTTTTGTGGGAGGTGGGAGGGATCGCTCAAGGATCCTGGGAGCAGAGCACAAAATGGCGGTAAAGTCGTATTAAATTCACCAGGGCAAAACGAAAGGCTTTAAAAGTAAAAGACGCGATACAGTTTTGCTAAGGTAAAAATCCACTGCGGTTTCATTTAAGCAATTCCATTTTTAAAATAGAAATATCTTTAAATATTATAAGTATGAAATTGGTATATTGAACACAAACCGATGACAAAAGACATTACCTTAAGGCTAAAAATATAATATAAATATAAGGTTTAATGTATAGTACTCTTTTTAATTAAATTATTTTCGATTTTATATTTCACTATCTTGATTGTCCAATATTATATAAACATTATTTATTATATTTGGACATAATTAGAAAGTATAATTTCAATCATTTTAATACATAAATTTCATGCTCATAGCTAAATCAATTTTTAAATACTCAGTTAACAATAAACAATCGTTGGCCATTTTGTGAGTCTCTCAAGGATTTGAAAGAATCTAAAAGGAATAAATGGAGAGGAGAGGGCAACACAGGCATATTGAATTACCAGATATTGCCTAATTGAAATGTTTGCTCTATTTTGGCCTCAAATGGTTTTTGACACCCGCCGGCTTCCATTTCGAGATGTGAGATGCGAGATGCGAGATGCGAGTTTCGAGATCCCCGATCGCTTATCGCGCCCAAGTGAGAAATGTCAATGCAAGGATTGTCCCCTGCCGCAAGATCGTCAAATGTATATATATATATATATAAATATATATACACTTAGATTTATATGCAGGGAAAGGAGAGCCGAGAACAATGGACCCAAAGATGATCCCGGCAATATATCGATGGTGTCGCCATCGGCAGCGCACAAAACATCAACACAATGGACGGACAGATGAGTTCGGAGTCCGCCGCTCTGAGTGCACTTTTTTCATCTGAAAGCCGATCGCTTGATTGACAGTTTCAAAACCTCAGCGTGCAGGCAATCAGAAAATCAGGGAATCAGGGAATCACTCTGAAATTGGAACTATCTGCCATCGAGAGTTGGCGACAAAACAAAGGACGAACTTTGATAAAAAGTAAGGAATGCGATGCCCAACTTTGACACACGATCTGTAAGGATTTTATGGCCTAAACTCTTTTAAATTTTTTAGATATATCTTTTACTAATGTGAAATTGGTTATTTTTCATTAAAGTCTCCTATAAAATCTCTATTTCTTGATTTTGTAATATCTATTAAGTAACTTTTAATTACTTTATTATACAATTGTATAATTTGTGTAGAATTTTAAACAAAAGTAAAGATAAAGATAATAACCTATGGTTATTGTTAGTATGAATAAATTCTCGCATTTTCAATAAATGTAATACAAATAAAATTGATATATAGGCAATTAATTAAGATGTGATAAACGCTAAATACTTCCTTGGCCGCCAGGTAGTGTTTTCCAACAGCTCTATCCGAGTATAAATCCCCACAAAGTGACTGTAATAGCTAATAAATAATAATTGAATGTATAAATCATGTATAATCTTGTGTTGAATTAACAATCAATAATTTTGTGATTTCGTTCTATCGCATTTCAATGCAAACGTGATATAATTATCTGTGCACTCGAAAGCAACTCAATTACGAAATAAACGAACGCCTAATGCTAAGCTAGTGAAAAATGTCATTAATTAGCCAAAGCAAAAGCCCCCCGCTCCAGATTTCAGATCTCAGATTTTAGATTTTAGATTTCAGATTCCATATGATACATATTTATCATCCGGCCGTAGGCATTATATCTGCCTTGCCCACGCCCCCGCCCCCGACCGCGCCCTATTTCGTAAAATATAAAATCCCTGAAAATGCCACAAAATGTTGACATATGCATTTAACTTGAACACAAGAACACGGGGAACATTAACGTTCTGACTTAACTCTCTGCCCCGAGTACACCGCCCGGAAAACCCCACCCCATTAATGCTTTGATTATGGCTAAATGATGACTGATGTTGCTGCTGTGCCTGCGATGTTGCTGCCGTGCCGAGTTAATGCCAACACCTAGCAACGCAATCTTGAGTGCCGAATCCCCCGAAACCCATTGAAACCCCCGGCAAACCCCTGGAAAACCCCTCCCCCATCCTTTGCAAAGCTCCTGCAAATGTTGCGTAACAAATGGAAAATGGAAATGCGGCTCTGAAATTAGTTACCCCGATCTAATCAGTTGGTAAACTCCGCCCCGTTAATTGTTCCATCTCCCGGCTGCTGATGGGTACTTCGTTGTTCTTGCCTGGATTTGCTGGTTGCTGGTTGCTAGTTGCTAGTTGGCAAAGCTGCTCGAGATGTTGCTGCCGGCACTCGAATTGTGTGTTGCAGCTGCAACAAGCAACAACTTACCATTGGGTCTCTTGATGAAATATCTGGAACGGATCAGTCCGTGAGAAACTACAATTGGGCTACTTTAGACAATGTCTTAACGATAGTTGTTTCCGGATATTATAATATTTTATATATTTTGTATGCGATAAATATATTTTGCATCTGCAACTTGCAAGAAATAGTCACTGGGTCTTTTGATAAAATGTCTATAATGGATCAGGGCGTGTAGAAATACACTTTAACTACTTTAAACAATTTCTTAAAGATATTTTTGAATTTTTTTTAATACATTGTAGGTATTTGTTTTGAATTGATTTCAGGTATTATAATATTTTATATATATGTATAATGCAAAAATTATGTACTGCAGCTTCAACTAGTAACAAATTACCATTGGGCCTGTTGATAAAATATATTTTTTGGATCAGTTCGCCTTTCTTATTGTTATAGTTAGTTAAGAATAGTTTTTTTTTTTTCAATTTGAATATCTTAGAGAGGAAATTTAACTAAGCGTAGTTTAAGTGATTTTTTAAAAATAAAAATATTTTTAACTATACGAATATAAATATATATTTTAGAGACTTGTACCTTTAAATCCAGGCTTCGAGGGGCTAAGTGGCTGGCTTTGCATTTGTTGAATAGCTTCTCCGCTGTAGTTCCTGAAGTCCCGGATGAATCTGATGAATGTTGCCAGTTAAAGTTGGCGGTTAGAGGTCAGTGTGGCTAATGTTTTGCTCAGTGTTTTTTTTTGGTATTAGCACTATGGCTTCTTTTGTCACACTTGAGGCTTTTATTCTGGCTGAAATTTTCTAGCTGTTGCAGTTTTCCATACAGTTGTCACAGCAACCTTTGCTTTGTCAGCCATTATTAGGTTGTGCATTTTTTTTTTCGTAAACATCTTTAGCTTATGATAGAAATTTAATAAAAATATGTTATCGCTTTGTGCAGCTGAGTGTTTATCAACTGAGGCCAAATTTAAGTAGCTAGTACCTGCTGTACTTTTCTCGGAAATCGCTGCAATTCCTGGCATTTAGCTGCAATCGAATGTGGTTGTTGGCGTTGATTGCTTTGGTTGCCACAGTGCGTAATTGAGCATATGCCAATTAGCAAAAAGACGAGGTGGGCAGCAGGGGGTTAATTCGTTCATTTGTCTGCTAAAACTTTTTGCTCCTGTTTGTGTTTCAGTGCTGGTAAAATTATCCACTAAATTTACGAATGCCCACACAGAACAAAATGTTATATAATAATTAAATAATATTTTAAGATTTTATTATAAATTTGTGATAAAAGTTTCATTTAAAAAAAAATACACATAGCAATTAAGAAAGTAATAAATAACTTTATTAAAAAAGACATATTAAAAAAATGTAGAACGGTATTTCGTAGTTAAAGATTTTAGATAATAGATTCAAACTGTTCAAAAAGAGTGTATAATTATGTATAAAAAGAATAAAGATAATTTTTACATCAAGTAAATACTTAATATACACCTCAAAATACATCTGTATTTATTAGGTGTATACTATCAAAAACAATGAATAAGGATCGATAAATAATATAACAAGTGAAAAATAAAACAAATATCTTAAAATTTTAAAAACCAAAGAGAATAAAGACTAAAAGATAACTTTCTAACATACGAAAATTAAAATTCTAAACAATTAACTGATGACGGGGAAATATAAAATTTGTTATATTAACTGAGGACCATATATCGCCAGTAGCAAATACTCTTTTGCTTGTGTGCAGGCAACATTATCCATTTTGACTTGTCCTTTTTAATAAGGGGGTGGGTCAGGGGCGTGGGTAAGGGCATGGGGTAGGGGGTAGGTGGGCTAGGGTTTTCAATCCCCTCAACTTGTTGTCAAACGATTATGATTGCTGATGTTGTTGTTGTTGCTGTTGCTGCTGTTGCTTGACGACCGTAGAGAACTTGGCATTGGGATTGGTTTCTGTGCAGCGTTTTTATATCCCACCCCGACTTTGCCAACCACCCCCCTTTCCCACCACCCCTGACCTGTGGCTGCCGTCGTTGCTGCATTTAATTAATTTAAAAGCGTGTGGATAATACCCTGGCATTTGCAATGAAAAGTCAAATGAATTGAAAACTCAAAATGCTTAATACTCAAAAGCATCGCACACAGGGACACTGAATACTGAATACTGAATACTGAACACTGGCAACTGGCAACTGAAAACTGAAAATTGAAAACAGCAACAGCAAGTTGTCTTACCTTGCAAACTTGTGTTGTTTTAATCAGCAAATTACCCGAAAGCAAAAAGCGTCAACAAAGGCAGCCAGAAATTAAAACAATAAACAACAAAATGTAATCAGAATAATAATAATAATACCAAATAATAATAACAACGAAAATCTGCTCATTTTTTATACGATTTTATTTTCTTTAGTTTCGTCGTCTCTTGTTTGTTGTTTTGTACTTAAGCTTTTATTTCGATTGAAGGTGAGCAGCTGAGAAGCCTTTAGTTTGGATGTGAATTTTTGTGTGATACTAACGGTTTTTGTGTAAAAATTAAATTGATAGATTTTTATAACTTATGTATATATATTTTATTTTTTTTAATAATTAGTTTTCAATTCTCTATATTTGCTTTCTAAACGGATTCATTTCATTTTTCAAAGACTACTACAATACCGTAACGAACACTAAAGTCGACCTTTATTAAGCCAATTTCGAACCGAAATCCCTCAAACCTATCAATTTTTACTCTAATTGCCTTAGTTCACCAATTAATCCAGAACAAACAAAGGCAAGCAGGAGCCAACAACACAAAAAAAAAGGGAAAATGTTTGAAGTCAACTGAAAAATTGTTGGCAAACGGATATGGAGACCGAATTGCAGAGAGAAGGCCTAGTCAACAATGTGAGGATATTGGATTATGTACATCGAGGGGAAGCCTGATGAACACCCCCTAAATCGAACCACCCTTTTTCACTCCTTCCTTGCCTTCTTACACTTCCAATCTAATATTTGGTTTATTAAAATGTAAAAAAAATACAAAAGCTTCCAAATACACATATTATGCAAAACTATTTGTTCTCTATAAACGAAATTTGTTTATTTTTATGAGCAATAAGATACGTTTAAAGGAAAAAGTTCAAAATTAAATAACACGTATTTACATATTTTTCTTAAATTAATTATGCAATTAGTTATGCAATTATGTTTTCTAGGGCAGGAAACATTATTAACATTTTTACTGAAAAAAAAAACAATGAATTAGTAAAATAAGTCAAATCAAAAAAAAATATCGGTAAATAACCGACTACCTAAAATATATAATATTTTTCTCCGTGAACTATTGCCAGTATATATCGCTCCTTTTTGAACCTTGCTCCCGCTTTTGTACTTCCACCCATTCTCCTATTTTTTAGCTTCCCTCCAATATTTCAACCCCCCCATTTTCGTAAACTTCCCCGTTTTTCCACTCTATCGAGACAACATTTTTGCCTGCTTGATTTTGATTTCAACGTTAGTTAGTTAGTTCGTTATCTCTGGTACCGTTATACCAACCCCCTACTGCCAAAATGCCCCAACCCCTAAATTTTCCTAGTTTTATGTACGTTGATATTTGGGCTAACAAAAGGAAGGGGAAATACAGAAGGGGGAGCTTATGTACCCAAAAATGGGGGATATTTTGGGGTTTTCGGGGGTTGGTTGAAACGGGGGGATGGGGTTGGCTTGATTGGCGTTGCCTGTTTGGACGAACGAAAAGAAACATTTTTGCCAGCAAATGAAGAAGGGAAAAATATAGCAAAAGAAAAGAAAAATGCCTGGAAAAAAAAGAGGGAAAAACACTAGAGCAGAATATCAAACCCTCAACAAAAAGAAAACCCCATACAACCCCAAAAAACAAACAACAACAACGACAGGGCAAAGGAGGGGAAAGAGGGTGAAGAAGAAGAGGGAGGAGGTGGAGGAAGTACTGGAGAAGAAGGAGGAAAAGAGGAGGAACTGTGACTTTGAAGTGCGAGAGGCGAAAAATGTTGTTGAAGGTGGCTTTTCGGTTCCACAAAAAAAAGACGAGTGTGGTGGATGGGTGAAAGAGAGAAGAAAGAGGGGAGAAGGTAACGGAAGAAGAAGAAGAAGAGGATATAAGCAACGCAGATACTTGCAACAAAAAGAGACACACACGCGGGCGCACTTTTTCGGGCCCTATGCTCGTCTCGCTCGCACTGCAATGGCGACAATTTAACGGTAAGCAACGCGCTGCGTCGACGTCGCTGCTGACGTCGCGTTGACGACATTGTGAACGCCCTCCGCGTCAGAGCGCGATGGCCATACATAGCGACCGAGTGAGAGGAAGCGAGAAGGGCGAGTGCCGCACTTGGAAGGCAAGTGTGGAATGTGGAAGGCATTCCACGGCACTGGGAACAGTGGATACAGATGGGCCGGTGGGAACGGTTGGGAAGAGTTTTTTTCATATTGTAATGCCATATTTTCGAGTTAACTTACAGCGGATAATTGGTATTGAAATATTAATAAGCAATTTAGCACTTTTATTATTAGATTTTTCTTGCAAACTTAGCCTTATTATTTTAAAATTTTTTTAAGGTCATAGGAATAGTTTTGTAGAATATAAGTTTTTTTTTTTAATGTTGAAAATTATCAAAAGGATATGACATTTTTATAAGAATTTTATAAATCAAAACTTTTAAAACTTTTGTTTATTTTTTAAATGTTGTGTAAGGAAAGGAAGGAATGTTTTGATTTGGCAAATAGTATTGAATATAGAAACGAGTATTAACAAATTAGTTATTAAATAAAATAATGTCAAAACGATGATCTCTGGGGTTAAATTTAATTTATTAAGTGCTTATTTTAAATGCAATTTTGTTCCTCAAGTTCTTTTTAAATAGGGCTTAACTATGATGTTTTAGTACATTAGACAAAATTGAATATGACTAATTGAATATTTGTCTACCTTAATAATTTTCAATTCATATTGACATTTTGTTGATGCAAGGATAATTCTTTTAAATTTGTTCATTCTTTCCGTGCAAAATACAATCTGTCGATATTTTGTATTTTTTTATGAAAACAAACTCTTAAAACCGATACGACATGTTGTTTCCCGATTCCGCAGGTTTTTCAGAGGGCGACTGTACGGGGATCGGTCGGATTGAGCGGAATGAGCCACCGTGGAGGCATTTCTTTATTTATTTATTTGGCTTCCCTTAACGAACTCTTCTTGTCAGCTGGACTCGCTTTGTTGTCAGCTGTAAAAAACCGAAATTTATGCAATGACAGTGTCAGATCAGATCAGATGAACACAAAGGGAAAAACGGGGAGCACCGGCACCAGCACCAGCACCAGCACCAACTGCATTATTTATCGCATTTCGGGCGAGCGAGTCATTTAAATATTGTATTTAAAAAACAATAATAAATTCGGTTTGTTTTTGTTGCTGCAAAAATAGCATAATATCGCATAAATAATTCAACTCAAATCGCACGCTTTATATATGCTAAAGCAATGCGTGTATAATAACAATATATGCAAATGCATGTATTAAATTTCGTTGATTTCCAAGTTTCATCTTTTGTTCTGGGCCATTTTTCAATACAAGTAGCACATTCCAAGCCACAGCACAGTCCAAGCAAACAAAGGCCCAAAAAAATCCGTACATACCTATATATTTATATATGTTTATGTAGATGTATACACTATATAGAAGCAGCTCGAAATTGGAATCGTCGCATATTTGTGCTGCCATCTCGCTTGCGCATTAAATGGGTATTTTTCAAAACATTTTCATACTAATTAATCAAATTAAGCTTAACCTTTTGTTGGGCCCCAGCTTCCATCAGAAATATATCTTTTGGATGGGGGAATACTGAAGATGGAGAGGTGGCCCCAGAAATGAAGAAGCACCTCAAACGTTTTGGAAGCCGAATCTTTGACTTTAGACCCTTTAAATTGCAGCTACACTTTAAATGAGTTGATTTTTATAAAAAATATATTAAAATCGCTTGTTGAAATAGTAAAAGCTTTTATTTTTGCAGATAGGTAATAAATTTAACAGAAAATATTGATATACCTATTTTTAATTTGTTAATTTAAAAATATATATAATTTTAAATTTAATGATTCATTTTAAATAAAACTCATATTCAATAAATAATTATTGAGATGCCATTTGTTAATAAGAATTCAATTTAACATTTTAATTTCTTTTTACTTTAACTAATTTGTTACATATATTTACTTTTTGATAGGTATATAGCCTTACAAAATCAACAAATAAATCCGTTCTTAATAATATAAGACAAAAGGCGTAAAGGAATTCCATTGTAAAGTTAACTATAAAAAATTATTAAAAGTTTTGTGAAATCTTTCCCCAGTAATTTGTCACTTCCCCTAATAAATGAAGTGTCTTTTCTCTATTCTTCCTTTAATTTTTTGGCACTGGCACTTAGTTAGATTTCAGCCATTTGTCAGGCTTCGATCAGGCCACGATCCGCTAACAACAGAGAACATTAAATATACTAGTCGCATATTAATTAGCGGCTTTAATTCCCCCAGATTTTCTCTTCTCCTTGATTGTGCTCTTGTCTATTGATTTTGTGCCAAAAATTTTCCATGTGCCGTACACCCCGCTTTGTTCTCTTTTCGGCCCCAACTCAATTAATCAGTTGTCAAGAAATGCACAAATAAAAAAGTGTGATGAGAAATTTCCCCATCAATATTTCGACTGCTTCTGCTTAGCATAAGTTTTATTTTTTTTTTTTTTTTATTTTGCCGGCTTCACGGCTGATCAGCGGACCACTTCAAAGGCGAAGCCGTTCAACCTGCTGCGGGGGATTTTTCCGGGTTTTCCGGGAGGCTTTCCGGGGCTTCGAGGCGGAGTTACGTGCTGGAAATCAAAATAAACACACACGCCGCACATTATCGGGCAAGTGCAGCAGCGGCCGCCGAACGGGGTGGCTGCACAGCCAAAAACCAGGGGCCTCTTCACCCCAGAAAATGGGATTTTGCGTTTGGAATAATTAAATACATATGCTACCTACAACGACCAACTAACATTACGGAAATGGACCAAAACCATAAATGTCTAATGTTTGGACAATTATTTTCAGTTAAATGGCCAAAAAACTGGCCGAAAAAAACTGATAAAAATCAGGATGATAAGAAAAACTATAGTTTTCTTAAGCATTTTTTGTTGTAACTTGGCCAAAATAAGCAGCTAACCTAACTATCCTCATTTCGCATTTTGCCTAAGTCATTTTGCGAAAATAGACCAAAAATAAAAACTACCAGGACTTTAAATACTAGTGATTTTTGAATTATTCAAAAATTAAAAATTAAGTTTTTGGCCCGGCAATTTAAACCGCCTATGGCTATTTGTTGAAAATAGGAATATAGGATTTAAAATACAAACTTCTCTCAGTGCAAGGACTGTGGCATGTTTTGCATTGTTGGGGGGAGGGTGTTTCCCATGGTTCAGATGGCTCTCTCCATTAGCCGAAGCCAAGCCAGAAATTAAGTTGATAAATAAAATGGCAAAAGGGCAGCCGTCGTCGCCCAGCGTGAAAGATGAAAACATTGACGGGCGGCCAGGGCGCCTCATCAGCATCATAATCATCTCCTGCCGAAGGATCGGGATCGGCATCTGGGTTTCATGGGACTTCAGTGGCTTTTAATCAGATGAGGGAGCAGGTCACGTGGCGGCTGACAAATCGACCACCGGCAGCCAACCACTGAGAGTCAACAAAGGTGGTCCACTCTAATATGTTTCGGGGAGTACAAATAGCAGGGAGTGTAGTAAAACGCTTAACAAATATAAAATGAAGATGTACTTGCATATAAGGTCAAAAAATGTATACTTCTAATAAAGCCAATGATAATGGCTAATGAATAATTTATATTTACATGTCATATTCTTAAATAAATACTTTAATAATATTAGGGATAATTGTGTCATGTTAAGACATTAGAACTATTGTTGATATTCCCCGTTAATATATTTATTTTAATATACTATATTTTGTACTTAAAAATAATTCTTATTTAATGATTAAATACGGATATTTTTTTTATTTACGAGACATACCTAATTTAATTTAAGAATTAACCGCTGTATAAATCTATTATATTTGTTTCAACACTTTGTCAAATGTTTATAGTTGTATCAAGTGTAAAATTATTTTTATCAGGCAACTAGACCCATTTTTGAAATGCATTTGTTTTTTAAGTAAATGTAAAAACATATACATATTCCTAAATAAGTTATATGATACTGCCTAACTAAGGAACGAATTTTACAAATATCTTTATCTTAAACATTTATTTTAGATACATTTAGTAAAATAAAAGCACCAATGCAAAAATAGTATTTGCTAAAAAACTATTCTTTCTTCAAGTGCAATATAAATATTGAATAAAACATCTCATTATATTTAATAAGGTAAAATTTAAAATCCAACATTTATTTGTTCCACTAAAGGTTGAGTATCCAATTAGGAAACATTTTGCTGACGATAAAAGCAGGTCAGCATCCAATTGATTCCAACTAAAGGCATTATCTTTTGCAATCCGAAAATTAATTGGCAGTTTTTCCGGGTCAATCTAGTGCTCTATATCTAAATGTCTATGGAACCGAGTCTTATCGCTGCCGCACCGGGAAATCTGGGCCCAGTTTAGCCACCCCCAAAAACTGAAAATAATAAAGACTGGTTTTCATTCTCGCTTTCCATTTGATTGGGATGCGTATGCGGATTCGTATTCGGAGGCGGATGCTATTTTATTTTAGCGCCGCTCTTCGCTGGGGGTTACGTGCCGCTAAAAGGCGCAGCGGAAGATTAAAAACAATTTCCTGCCGGGGTTGGCATCTCAATTTGCTGGCTTCCTCCGGTGGCAGCCTATGCAGTACTGCCCTGCCCCCCAAACCCACCGAACAACCTGCGAAACCGAACGAAACGAAGCCCAAACAGCGATTCCTAGACCCGCAAAATGCACTCGACGAAGCCTCATAAATACCGAATTAGTTGGTAATTCTATAAGCAACACGCGCCCATTGATGACGACGACTGCCGATGGAGATGGATTGCCATTCTGGGTTCTATGTTCTGGGTTCTTCGATAGCCAGTGAAAATGGAAATGGAAATGGAAGAAAGAAATAGAAATGGAAATGGTAATAGAAATAGAAATGGGTCGCGTGTCTCGACAGATAACACATCCACACTCACACACTCACACACACACACACAGGGGAAATGCCATAGAACAGAGAACATAAAGGGGGTCATTCGAGAAGTTTGGGAATCGATGGATCGCCCAGATATCTCTGGCTTCTCCGATTCGCAATCTGATTGAGCCGCCGCACGTGCCGCCAGCTGGTGCGACAATTAGCCGCAAATGGCAAATGAATTTCCCAGCATTTTCATTAGCATAATTAATCGCAAATAACAAGCGGCAGCGGTCGACGTGGATTAACTTTGAAGTGGGCTCGTTAAAATGAAAAACCAAGGTATTTATTGCAGGGCAGGGAAGCGCTATTCCACTTCACAGAAATTTATTGTACAATAAAACTTAACCATTGCAAACGATTCTTTAAAATGTTAGAGGAAAACGATGGTAGATAAAGCGATAAATTGATATCAAGAAAAATTACTTCTTCAAGAGTTAAGAAAGTCCAGTCGATACAAATCTCAAGGATATCAAATTTGATCAAATATTTTGTGTGCCTAAGAAAATTCAATATTTTATACAATTTTTGGATTCTGCCCGCCACAGAAAATATTTTCACTTCTTACCTGTCGAATTTAAAAGTTAATAGTGGTACAATTTATAAAAAAATTCGCAACAAAAAAAATTCGGAATTTAAATTGGTAATTTAAATTTTTCTACAAATTTTTATGTTACCTTTTTTTCAATTTCCAAAGGTCTTGCGGAAAGCTAAAGCAAAACTTGACATTGCAACATCAAAACACTAAAACTAACTTAAAAAAAGGAATTAAATTATTTTGTTACACTTTGTTTAAACTACGTCCAAATTAGCTAACTTATTGAATTGAAAACCAGGCGGAACGTACGGGTTCGCTGAACCCAATGAAAGCACTTAGAGAACATATATTTGTACCCCCATCTAATCCCCATTTCGTTGAGTGTAGTCGTGGGTCGGGGCGTGGCAAGTTTTATGAGCTGAATTAATGGTTTATGATGATGATGGCTGACTCGACTCGACTCGCAATGCCTCGCCCGATTCGCTTTGGACACGGACTGCGAATGGCAATTGGAATGGGAATGGGAATTTGGACTCGGAGTTGGAGTTGGAGTTTTGCCTCAATTGTTGCCAAGGCGTTGACGGTCGAAGGGCTTTTTTGGGATCGGGATCGGGATCGGGTTCAGAAGGCGATTCGCAAAACGACAAAGGCAAAGGCAAAGGCAAATGCAGACGCGTGCCAAATGCAAACAAACAACCACAACCACTGAAAAATCAGAAGTGTTTGGGCCGGCTATCGCAGCTTTGAGCCGCCAGCGGAATGTTCTGGTAGCCGCCGAGGATCAGGTTTGTTTGCCCAGCCAAATTCCACGGACTGAACACGGACTTTGTCCCAAGCAACACTCAGACTTATGACTCAACACAGTTTAAATTATTTTATAATAATTAAAAAAGAAAAGAGTGTAGTGTGGCTTGGATAAAAACCATTTAAAAACACATGGATGATAAATAAATTCAATTTTAAGCACAGAAGTTTTAAAATGTATTGAAAATGTCAAATTCTGTCAAAACATTTTTTTTAGTTATTAAAAGATAAAGAGAAATACACTAAATACACTAAAATAAAGTGTACCAAGTCTTTTATACTTTTAGCAAACAAACTAAAAATAATACAAAAATTAAAAAGACATAAATTTTCTCTTGATATCTTGATAATCAATCAATTAAAAGAGTTCCATTTAAGCTTGAAGAGGGATAAATGATAGCCATCCTTCAAACATATTAATTTCCAATCAACCCAGTCCAACCCAGCTCCTTTAGATTTTGATTAAATAAAAAGACATGTTTATGTTTTTTTCTTTATATATATATTATTCATCTGATCATATTTTTGTGAACTTTTTACAATTATTTTAGTTTTTCTTTCGGTTTTATAATTAAAAAAAAAAAGAATTAACCAGTTTGCTTAAACGTTAGCATATAATTATATATAATATATATATATATAGGGATCATATATATAATTATATATGCCGTATATAGATCCGCTCTTAAATATTAATAACTAATTTTGTTTATCTTTTTTTCGTCCTTCCACATCATTTTTTTCGCTTAAAATGTATCCCGCGGAAAAAAAAAATGGTCTTAGTTTTAGAGAATTAAATGCTAAATATTCTTCGATTTTCCTTACATGCTTCTTGTTTATGAGTGTGTTGTTGTGTATGTGTGTGTTTTTTGTTGTTTGTCATAGTGTGTGTGTGTGTATGTGTGATTGTGTTTTTTAAACAAATTGTTAAGCTTAAATTACAATTAAATTGAAATTAAAACTAAACAAAAAATTCCAGAAAAAACTCCATTGAACTAACTTTTGTTTGTGTGTCTGTCTACGTCGTGTGTGTGTGTTTTAATATTACAAAAGTTTTTCGTTATTTATTTATATATATTTATAAATCTTTTAGCGTACTTTATGAAGAACATTTACACGCACACATATATCATTAATATATATATATATATTTACCAAGAATTTTCATGTGTTTTTTTTAGGATTTTGTACATTTTTTAAAAATTATGTTAAATTATTTTATAAATATTTTCTTGCTGTCATTTTTTGTTTCGCTTTTGGATTGTGGCTTGTTTTTTATTTGCAATAAAATTTCCTATATATAATATATATCAATCAATCGTCGTGTGTGGAGTTCTATCATTTGTTTATATCATTTCGAGTCGCTTAGTTGCTAAATACTTTTGCCATTTCCGCGGATTCCCTTAGTGGGGCCTCCGTTTTTTTTTTTTTTTTGTTCACTTTATTATATGCTTTTTAAGTCTGAAATGTTAATTCGTTTTAGCTGATTTGGGGTTTGTATTCTCTATATATCATTTATATGTTATGTATAAATATTCTTGTTTTTGTTTTTGTTTTTTTCTTTTTCTTTTGTTATATAAAGACGACAAAATGATGATTTGAACTTTAAACTTCTTTTTTTGCTTTTCTCGTTTTAGTAATGTAATGTCTTAGTTTGGTTTAAAGAACTTGAAATTGGAATTAAGTTTTAGCTTTATGATATGCTGAGCTGGTCCAAACCACCCGGTGGTGATTTTGGTGCAGCTCTGGTTTTCCCGGCGATCCCCAAGACCCCCCAACGTATTTTTTTTTTTTGGGGATCCCCCGCCCCCCTGGCTGTACCATGGAATGGTCTACGTATTGCATTTAAAAACTCTTCCTCCGACTTACAAATTACGCCCTCTTTTTCGAACCCTTCGCATGCATTATACTCCTTGGGTTTTAACAAACTTTTGTCATGGGTTTCTCCTTGATTTATCACTCATTTTCTTCGTTGATCCTGGCGGCTTAAGCTAGATCTATAATACCTATGTTTAGTTATAGATTTATGTTTATGTCTTGGGTTGTATGTATAAACTTGTAACTCTTTTTATTTAATCTCCGCTTTTTACACACGCTTCTAAAATAGGGGTTTACTATGTATATATGTAAAAAAAAATTGTTGTTAACTACAACAAAAAAAAAAAAAAATTGAACTTTGCCCTGCATGATTTTCCTATCTCGATCATATATGCTAGATTTGGGCAGTTTTTTTTTGTAAATATCTCAAATTTAAAAGGATTCTTCTTGAATCTATAAAAATCTATGCGAATCTATCTACATTTGTTGAAAACGTTATATTTTTTGTTAAGCGCTTAAATGAACTTTATCATTTTCAAGCTTTTTAGTGTGCCAGTTCGTGTTACTTTAATTTCAGTTAATAAAATCTATTTGAATCTAAATGGCTCATCTAAATGCATCTATATGATTCTTAATTTATCTAACAAGTTAAATGCTCAAAATAAATATATTTTTTTAACAAAATTCTGCGATATAAGTAAAATAGAATTAATTATGATTTTATACGAGTCAAGAAGAATCTTTTGGGAATCTATTTAAATTTTGTGTACTTTGTATCTGTTTGAATCACAAGTCGGTAGGAATCTTAACAATCTGTCTATCAGCATCCCTTCCAGCACATATGATCTTGTAGGAATCATCTAACTTGGGGCTATGTCTATGAATGAGTTCTGAGAAAGCAGCAGAGTGTCGGGGTGTGTGGACCGTGCTATGTCTATATAGGTGTGTAGATATGTATCTTATGGGCTTCTCTGTGTAGACCCACTTAACCAAAAGGGTGATCCAGGTGATGATCCTGTTGATGGTGATGATTCTGGTTCTGATGTTGCTGCTGCTGTTGCTGTTGCTGCTGCTGCTGCTGTTGCTGTTGCTGATGTTGTTGCTGATGGTTGTGTGGCTCCAGTTGTGGGGAACAATTGCTCCCAGATCCCGAACCCGATCCCGAACCCGAAGTCGATCCACTGCCCCCCGTGTTGTTGTTGTTGTTGTTGCTGTTGTTGCTGTTGTTGCTGTTGTTGCTGCTGCCGCCACTGCAGTACTGGAAGAGTAGGTTCTACACCATATTCGCGTACTTATCCTGCGGCGACATGTAGTCCAGGCTGTTCTGCGAGAAGGCCTGCGCCGAAACAGTGCCGGTGAACGATGGCGACGGCGACAGTCCGAAGTTGGAGGCCGTGTAGCCCGAGTGGCCCATGTTGTAGTTGACCTGGTTCTGATTGCTGAAGTACTCCATCTGCGAGTAGTAGCTGGGCGCCTGGGCGTAGTTGTTGGGATACTGCTGGTACTGGTTGTGCCAGAAGTTGTACGAGTCGTGATTGGACATGTAGGCCGCCGAATGGGCGGCAGAATGGTGGGCGGACTGGGCCGACTGGGCGGCATGGGCCGCTGCGGCCGCCGACTGCGGCGACATGGGTGTGATGGGCGGCGATGGGGTGGTGATGCTGCTGCTGCTGTCCATCGGTGTGATGTTGCCGCCGGGCTGCAACAAGCGCGGATTGCTGCCCGCCGCCGATCCATAAATGCTGTGATGATGATGCACCCCGGCGCCAATGTCACCGCCAGCATCTTTCAGTTGGTCGTACGGTGAGCGGAGTAGGTCCTGTGACACGCCCACGCCACCGACGCCGCCAACGCCCACGCCCACACCAACGCCCACGCCCAAATTGAGGCCACCGGAGGAGGGGCCACCAACGCCGCCACCAGAGCCCCCGTATCCGCCAGACAAGTGCTCCTTTTTGCAGACAATGCTCACCGGACTCACCGATGTGGCCGGCGTGGGCAACAGTGGCGAGGAGTTCTGATGGGCGGCGGTCACATTGAGGGCCGCCGCTGCCGCCGCCGCCGACAGGTGTCCGCCCGCACCGCTGCCACTGCCGCTGCTGTTGGGCGTCGAGTTGCCGCCTTGCTGCTGGTTGTTGTTACCGTTGTTGTTGTTGTTGTTGTTGCTGCTTTGGGCCGACTGATTGGACGCTGCCGCCGCGGCGGCGCTCAAGAAGGAACTGTGGTGGGCACTCTTAATCGACTGGGCCGCTGCCACCGCTGCCGCTGCACTGGCCGCCGCTGCCGCCGAATTGTTGTTGTTATTCCCATTGCCACCGCCGCCGCCGCCTCCGGAGGATCCGCTCGACTGTGAGTTACCCTGCTTTTGGCTCGACTTGTTGTTGTTGCCCTGCGAGTTGCTGTTGTTGCTGTTGCCGCTGCTGCCATTGTTGCTGCGACTATTGGCCGAGGAGCTGCCACAACTGCCGCCGCCACTGCCACCGCCGCTGGCGTTCTTCGAGCTGCTCAAACTGTTCGACTGCTGCTGCTGTTGCAACTGCTGGCGGCACTTGGCGCGACGATTCTTGAACCACACCTGCAAAATGGATGGAAAACTACAAGTTAGTTGGTGTAAATTATAAAATATTTTGGGGCTGTTGCGATTGCTTAGCAACCTAGTCTTGGAACTTTAAAGGGGTAACCGCTTAGTTTTCTATTCAATTTAAAAAATATGATTTAAGTTTTGATTGCTTTTTAAGGGTATATAAACGGCCTTGGTGCCTTGTCAATTTATAAATTATGTTTTGAGGGGAGTAGAAAAAATAAACTAATCGCAATTATAATAATATTTTAAGGATAATTTTAAAGACGTGTACACAAATTTATTAAAGAATGCGTGATTTTAAAGTTAAATATGTGTGTGTGATTTGGCACATGAACAATTTTAAGATTTTTAGAAGATACATATTTAACCCATTCTAATATTCTATAATTTACCGAATCCTTCATTTTTCATTTTTCACTTGACAGCAAAATACTCCGCATTTATTTGCAACGAGTACACTGTAAATTTGTGGCCCCCATAAGACGCGGTAAAATCAATCGACCATAAACTGAATGGCGATACAACAAATTCGTGGCTATTCAAGCAAATCATGTGTCTACAAATTGTGAAGCTCCTCTTTCCCCCTGCGGAAAATCGAAAAACAAGGTAAAACCGCAAACGAGCCAACAATTTAAAAAAGAAAACGCTTTGAAGTTGGGCCCACCCTCAGTTTCCTTTGAAGTTCATTAGGAGGACAAATCAAATCAGAGCGTTTTTAAACATTGCCAAATGTTGTCTAAATTTCTGCTAAAATTTGCAAAAATTCCCAAGCTTAGTGTTGTCAATATTATTATGAAATTTGCGAGCAGTTCATTAAACGGAATCAAAGAAAATGGAATAGGAAATCAGAGCGGGCGAAGTCAAGTCACAAAGGGGGATTTACGAATGCAAAATGGAATTGAAAATTGAAATTGAATTTCGAGTTTCGAGGGGGTTGGCATCAGCAGCGTTGTGCTGACGAATAATGAAATTTGATACGCCTTGTTTAATGCTCTTTTTTTCTGGGTCCTCCCCCCCTTTTTTTTCGGCAAGGTTCGCCCTCATACTCCCCATCAAAATGGGAAAAAAAAAGAAGAAAGCGGCAATGAAATGCTCGAGTGGCCGCAGCCGCGTGGCAAGTGTTAACTTCAAAAAGGGGGAGGGAAATACGAGAAAATGGGTGGGCGGCTTGAGTGGGGGGAGCGGTAATAAATTCAGCTGTTTACCAAAGCACAAGCCATTAGCAAGCAACACCATCCCCAAACAACAAATCACTGAAATAACATTTGCCATGCAAGCTGGCTGACTGCTTTTCCCTGCTTTTGCTTTTGCTTTTCGACTGCTTGGCGAGCAGAACTGCTTGTGCTTTGATTTGATTTGTGACGACCAGGGTTGCCAGAGTTTTGGAGTACTGAAATTTAGTTGGTATATATAGTAATTGCATAAAATACTTTTTCTGATTCATCTGTTAAGGAACAACATTCTTACTTCTGTCCTGATTTGATTCTATTGACCAGAGTTGCCAAACTTTTGAAGCATGTTTTCAAAAACTCTAGGTCATTTGCTAAACATTACTTCCAAAAGCAAATTATTTACTTTTTTTGGATTATTTAACTTGTACCATGCCCAATCATGCTTAAAATAGTTGCTAGTTTTTAGAATTATGGTCTAAAATAATCGAAAATTGTCAAATTTCTGGCTATAAAATACCTAATTCTAGCTGCAAAACAGTCGAATCGCCTGAACTGGCACTTAGCGGATTGTTTGCAGCCCCTTAAGCATAACAAACAAGGCTAAGTGAATTCCTTGCGCTCGAGTGTGCCGCTTTATGGGCTGTTTATTGTTGTCCTCCTGTCTCCGGTCCAAAAAGGGATGCGTTTTCCGCCCAAGGCCCTGACAAGTGGGTGGTTATCGGTGGGTTTCCCCGGCAATTTTGTGGGCGGAATGGGGAGTGATTCCGTGTGACAATATAATCGAGTCAATTTTTTGGCCGCCGCCGGCTGTTGATGTAACTTTTCCTCTCTCTATTTGCCCGCACAACGGCGCGTGACTTTTTGCACTTGTTGTGGGTCCAGAGATCCCATTCCGCCCTATACCATATATCCCATCTATCCCGCAACACCCCCGCATAATTTATTCATTGCTCGCCGGGCAATCTAATTGATGTGGGAAAATTGCAGCCGCTGGCCATCGGCACACGCCCATTTTCACGCCCACGCCTGACAAATAAACAAATAAACGCAAACACCCAGTAAAGTGAGAGGGACACTTGACTAAGGCAAACACTTGAGGCAAAAATGTTGAGGCTGTGGGAATTTCCGGGCTTTCGGTGCTAGAAAATTTCCCCAAATTTTCCATACACATTCCTTAAGTATTCTTGGTCACGGCACATTTTTTAAATTTTTGTTGGTGTTTTAAAATATGTTTTTGTAAAACTTAAAAAAAATAAAATGTATTTTCTCGAAAAAAAAAATGTAAAATGAAGGCTCTTTTTATTTTTGTATTTGTAATTTAAAAGAAAACAGAAAGATGTTATTTCGACTCAATTCATTTAAAAATTGTTTTAAAAAGATTTTTTGTAAGATTTTAAATGATCACGAATAATTTTAGGCATGAAAGTGGGGAAGTAAAATTAAACTGTTGTTCCACTACATTTTTTTAGATTTTTAATTAATGAGTATAGCAGTCTAATATCGTTTTTCCTCTATTTCTCATTAACTTGATCCCAGACTGACTTTTAGCTTTGCCTTTTACTAAACACACATATAATTTTTCACATTGCATTAACAAATTGAAAATTATGCATAAATCCCGGCGCTCGCCCCGTCTCTTTCTAAGCCCCATATATGCGTGTCGGAGGCTCTCTTTCGCGCAAATGGGAATGATGAGGGAAGTGTGCGAGCGGAAAAGAGTGGAAATTGTTAATCCGCAATGGGAAAATTAATTTTATAAAACAGCTGTGCGGCAAAGTTTTCCCTTCTGCGGCTCTTCTACTCGCTCCCCTCGTTTTGCGCTGCAGACAAATCCTTTTGCAACAAAGGAAAAAAGGGAAAATGGAAAACGTATAGAAAAAAGAGTTGGCTAAGTTTAGGTGCGCTCTGTCGCTATCTCTCTCGCACCGCTAGCTGTCGTCTCTTTCTGGTTTTCCAACCACCAACGAAGAACAGCTGAAAACGAGGCGAATATATCTGGAATCCGAGGTGACAAAGGGAGATGGTGAAGGAGAAGGGGGAGGGGGAGGAGAAAGAGGGAGCAAAAAGAAGGGGTAGCTAAATACACCATGCAAAAAGTCGATATAAGAACCAAGTCCCATCGGAGATATGATATGTGATGCTTATGATACGTTTTATGAAGTTGTTTTCCATCTTATTCCTATTTAAAAAAAAAAAACTTTTTAAAACACCTTACAATTATAATAACTCTATTCACTTGCCCTATGACTTTGTTATACGAAACAATATTTTATCTTGACAAACAAAATATACAAAGAAAAAATATTATACATTCAAATTTTGGAAAAAAAAAAAACACAAATTAAAGTTCATGTTTAATGATAAGTTCTATGCAAAAAAGTGATATATCAACCTCGACCCATATCGACTTTGGAAGTCTATTTGAATTCAAGCAATCAGATGTTTATTAAAATTTTTTATAGTAAACCAAGAAACTTGAATCTTTGAACTACTGTATTGTGTAAAATGTAATGTCACCATTTGCGATAAGGGCCATAGAAAGTGCCAAAGATATTCCCCTTGATTTTTTTTTAAGTGCACAGTGTCTGTGAGCTCGGTTATTAGGGGTGCTGCCTACTGGGATGCTGCCGTTTCTGCCGTTTCTGCTGTTTCTGCTGCTGGTTTCCCTGTGATTTATGACTGTCAGCGATGGCAGCCGTCCGCCCCACGAATCCTGAAGCCTGAACCCCGAAACCCCCGACCCACGACCCACGACCACCGACCAAAAAACCCAATCCGCACCCTCGGACGGCGAATGAAAACATTTGGGCGTAAATGTTTGCTCTGTTCTGGTGCAGATAAGCTGCGTAAAATTATTACGTTATTTGTATTGGTTGCAATCAACGCCCTCTCACTTGGCATCGAGAATTCAGAGCTCAGAGCCCAGGATTCGGAATCCAGAATCCAGCATCGACCCACCCCGGGATCTCGTTCGCTACTCGCTACTGGGCCATAAAGATGCCTATCATTCAATTAATATTTACCAGGCCTAAGCCCCCGGCCTCCTGATTATGACTCCGATTTCGTTGCGGGGATTCTGATTCTGATTTCGATTCGTATTCGGATTCTGATTCTGATTTTGGTTCCGTTTTGAATTCAGAGATTCCCCTCCTTTGGGGGTAATGATTATTTATGTGGAATGATTTTCTGTTCCACTGACAACGTGGTGACCTCTAAATGGGGTTCCTGCTGCGAAGACTCAATGGCAATATTATAAAGATGATTTGATCCTTTGGAGGTGGTCTATTGCTCTGTGACCTCTTTATATGGGTGGCAGTTTAAAGGTAAATGATATTTCATTTATTGAATTCTTATTCTTATTATAAGGGAATATTCTCTCTGATTTTTGTTACCACTTTCTTTGAGCTAGCCACTTGTGAGTAACTCTTTCGTGTAAGTTTGGATAGTTCAACACATCAACACTCTACCCCAACCCGCCGGCAGTCTAGTTTTTCCTCTGGCTAATTGAGTTGCTTGGCTTCCTTGCAGTGCTAAACACGAAACCCCAGACCATTGGATCCTCAATCCTCAATCCCCAATCCCCAATCCCCAATGCCCGAACCCCGAACCCCGAACCAAAAGCCAAAACGAAAACCAAAAGCCAGACGCCTTGTAACATGCAAACGAAGCGTGTTTTCTTTCTGCTGCTCTTCTTTCCCCACTTTTTCGCCATTTCCATTCGCAGTTTCAGTCGTTTGGGGTTTTGTAAGGTTTTTCCTAGTTTTCCTGGCTGTAATCTGATACGTGGGCAAGTGTGGGTGTGTTTTTATAAGAGCGCACATACATGTACACATTTCAGTGGATGCATCGACATGTTGCGTCACTCTGAAGACAGGTACAGTGGGTCAAAGTGGGGTAAAGTTTTAATGCTAAGCTAGAGAAAACCAATTTAAAAAAGGAAATAAGGCAAGAAAGCTAAATATTGCAAAGAAATTTTGTAATTATTATAATGATGTGAAGACATTTAAGACATTGTAGGCCCCGATGAAACCATCTCTATATATTGTTGATTAAGCTATTTCTAAACTCAACTTTTGATACCACTGTGCTTGTCTCGGTCTAAAAACCATTTCAAAAAGCAGCCAAGCCAGAGAGACAACAAGGCACGAAACTATCGAAGGAAAAGAGACATGTGGAAAATCTATACAAATGTCAATTCCCAGCTACACCCCCTCCTGCACCATTACTTCCTTTCTCCGGTGTGCATTACTGGAATCGATTGTGTAAAAAACGTAACTTTGAAAAGGAAACAACACCAACAATGCGAGGAAAGTGGGGGGAAGTCGATTCATGGGACATGTGCAAGGTGTCCTTGCTGCAGCACTCTTTCTGTATTTCTGTCTTTCTGTCTTTCTGTCGCTACCATTCATTGCCATTCATTCTCTGCCCCCGTGGAATAGAACGTGTCGTTTTTCATTCCGAGCCGGCCACTGCAGGGGCTTCCTTGGTCGCTGTTGCTTTTTTTCCGGCCAGTTCTTTAAAGTCAGCTTGTTTTTAACTGCGTTTTTCCCCATTTCTGCGGCTGTATTTGTAAGCCTGCTCTGTATCCTTAGTTTAAAAAGTTGTATTTTTCTTTAGTCTTGAACACTATGGTATTAGTCATCTGTCTGATTTTTAAAGTGCGCATATTCTACTTGTTGCCTTTTTCGGTTCCTTAAACTTTGCTTATTCCTAATGTCCCTATCCACTTTTTTGGCTTTTCATAAGATTACTTCTTTATTATGTTCATAACTACTTCGATTTAGTATTAGAGGTACTTTACTGATTATTCTTTATGTTTCTGACTGTATGTTGCTTTAGTTCTCTGGAGTTCCTAATGTCCCTATCTACTTTTTGTGTGTTTTAAAGCTAACTGTTAACCTTAATAATATTACATATTTTTCAAACTTCTAGGTCAAATGTGATTCATTCTTTTCCTAAAAAAAAGCCTTCATATTCAGTTTGGTTGCGACTACTGCTTTTGACCCTGCAATGTCACGTCCTTAAATTACACGGACAAAGGCAACGGCGAACAAAGCGAGGGCAAGCAAAGCAAACAAATCGATAGATCTATGTAGTTGCCAATAATGTTTATTTTTCTGTTCCGTCTGTATGTTTTCATTGCAGTTTCCAAAACGATCGATGTTGCGGCTGTGTTTGCCCAAGAAATTACCAAAAAGGAGATGACAGTTTTTCCAGCAACCGGAAGCCGACGAGGAGAGATCGTTTTTGGGCCATTTGCCAGTTTTTGGGCCAACGGCGCTAGGGAATTTGTTTGCTTAGGCCCGATCGTGGACACCTAAATAAACAGACAGAGTGGAATAAAGAGATTCCCTTCGTCGCTTTATTCGCCCGAAATTGAGTTGTACAATTTGCTGTCATCGTGCTCATCTGGCTGACGCTAGAAATTAGCGCAAATTATGCTCGACTAATGCCTTGAGCAAACTTCAGTTACGCTTTTATTTCCTATCCAATATCCTGGAGGGGTGACTTGTCATACCCCGCAAATACTTTCGGCAAATACGGAAATTTATTTCGCCCTTCGCCGTCGCGTTTTCTCCAAAAGGGGAAGACATCTCGAAACGGAAAATGGAAGTGGAAATGGCTGGACGAACTGCCTGTCTCTATTTGCATTGGAAGTCATCAAATCTGTGCGCTCCATATGTGTATATGGACCCACCCCCACATCCTGGCCATAATAATATCCGCGCCAACAATCTGTTCCGAGCTGTTGTAATTTGTTTGTTTTATGGATTTCCTTCGGCCGCCGACGGATTTGCCGGCACTTTTCGAGGGCATTTCGCCTAATTAAACCAACTATACAAGTGTATCTGTGCGAGTTTTTGTGGGTTAAAAAGCTCACATGTGCGGGTAATGGGCGTGTGCCCAAGGCACTGAGGCTTTCGAAGTCGAAAAACGAGTTAGCAGGTTAGCAAGTGTTTGTATTTGCCTTTGGGGGCGGAGAGATGTTAAAGTGAAATGCGATATGGCCAGAAATTAACGCACTCTTTTGGGGGGTAAGAAAGGGGATTTTTGAGTTACTTTGAGAATCAATAAGTTGTGGTTTTGTTTCGCTTATTATAATACCAATACTTGAAACTTTGCACTTAACTATCTTAAGTAACTGAAGCTCTGGCTACCACTATTTATACTATTACCAAACCAAACATTAGAAAATTCTCTTATTAAGTTAATTCTCACGTTCTATAACCCTTTAGTTGGATGTCTAGTTTCAATATATAAACCTTTATAAAATAAGGATTTTGTTTATCCAGTCAAATATTTTTTTTTTATCTTTAAATAAAAACTGATATAAAGCAAACCACCTGATCAATTTTAGTGAAACCACACACAATACTTCCTTAAACTCTTGACTTCGTTTCTGCCAAATTTCATATCAATCGCAAGCTATATGTCTGAGTTATGAGAGGATCTTACCTGTACTCTGGATTCGGGCAGATTGATCTTGAGGGCCACTTCTTCGCGCATGAAAATGTCCGGGTAACGGGTCTTGCCAAAAAGTGCTTCCAAAACGTCCAATTGGGCGCGTGTGAATGTGGTGCGTTCGCGACGCTGTTTTCGTGTGTTAACGCCTGGATAAATTAGATCGCATAAAGGGGAGAAAATACGAAAATAATGTTAGATAAAGGAGTTCGTAAAGAAAACTGAGTGCCTAACCGAATGTGCTGAAAGTTGCGATTGGCAGGGGGCCAGATTAAGTATACGCCATGTGTGTCGTGACTTTTCCCAGTAATATTTTCGGCAGTAACCGTTATTTTGCTGGCTGTCGGTGTGTACGAGTGTGAGACTGTGTCGGCGTAAGATTGTGTGTGTGTGTGTTTGTGTGTGTGTGATATAGCAACCCCCGAAAAATAGCGACGGCCAACCCCTAAAAGAAAAAAGGACTGGCAAAGGAACCAACCCCCGTGCAGCAGCCGCCCCAAAAACTCGACTCCCTTTTTTGTCGGTACATAATGTTCCATATAGGGAATATAGTGTTCGTGTGTGTGTCTGCGTGTGCTTGTATCTGTGTAATGTATCTATGTGTGTGTGTGTGAGTGCGTACTAAGCCGCCGCATTGTTTGCTTTGTCAGCTCTCTCTGTCGCTCACCCTCGGAAAGCCGAAACATCGAGTCTTTACCATCGGCCCACTCCCTATTTATATTTTTTTTTTATCCCAAATACACCCCGACTATCGACCTCTCGCTCGCCCCGACAGACGCCCTCCCTTTCTGGCTCTATCAAAAATTAATGAGTTAGTCATTTTGGTCATGAATTTATAAATTGAATAAAAAACTTCACTTCATTTTGCAGCTGCCGCATTTCGTTTATGTGCCTGTTTCTGTTTCTGTTTTTGTTTCAGTTTTCGTTTCAGTTTTCGTTTCGTATCGTTTTCGCTTTCAAAATGGTTGCCAACTTGGTTTATTTCTTTATATCCACACAATTAATTGTTTGTGCTTTTTTTGGGATACTTAATATTTTGATTTTCGCCTTGGCTTTATGGAGAGAGCTTTGTCGTTTAATTAACTGCACCTATAAATTTATGACTTCTTTCAAATATTTTTTTACTGTTCATGTTTTTTTTATGGCTAATTTATGGGATTTCCAGGAAGGTCTCGTTTTTTTGGGCTTGTAGTCCGGCAAAATAGTTCAAGGTTTGACTAGAAACATTTGGCTTTTAACTAATTAAGGGCAAGATAATTAATCTCGATTGGCTTCTTTAGTAAGTTAAAAAGCATTTATTTTAATATTCTTAATTTTACTATTAAAACTCAAACTGATTTTGGTTGGCAATTACTTGGTATATTTTTTTATGCAAAAAAAAACTATTTGTTGTTAATTATAAGCTCTTCTTTTTCGTCTCATACTGGCTTTCTTTTCCGTATTTTTCCACCTCGTTTTGCCCTTTGTCATTTTATTACATCTTTATCGTGATCACAACTTACTTATATAACAAGCTAAAATTCTGTCAATTACTTGGCTTATTACAACAGCAAAAAAAAAACATATACAACGCAAGGCGCAAAAAAAATATATATACAAAAATTGATTACGAGTATGAAGTTTTTGTTTTCTTTTTATCATTTTTCCTTTTTTTCCGATTTATTTTTCTTCTCTTTTGGCTGTTCAATAATTTTGTCTGTGCTGCTTTGGCAGAGTCTTTTGTTGGCATTTTGTAGCCAATTTTTTGTGATTTTTGTCAGGTTTTGTTTGTCATTTGCAGCGTCACCGAGCGAAGCGAAAACTGGAACCGAAAAGCCGAATCTAAAGCTGAAAACTGGAAGATAAAGTCGGAGAGGAGACCCGAGTCTCCGAAACTGCCCGAAGCTCATTATTCATTTTGACAATTTAACTGATAATGATGCAATATCGATGCGAACTGACATTGAAAGGCAGCAAAACGAAGAGGAAGCCCGACTGTACAGTGCGAAAAATAGGCTAGCCATCTTTATAATCACTATTATTATTTGATGAAAATGTGCCAAAAAAAAACAAAATATGTTCTTGACTTCTAATGGCGTTGAAATACACAAGAAAACGGTTGTTAATATTATTAAGGCTCACTAAAGAACCATCTATCTAATTTGTATACAAATAAATCCAATAAATTGATCACAAGAATTTTTAAAATAAACGAAATTGTCTAAATGATAGGGATGTTTGTTCTCTGCTTTAAAACTTTTTTGATGCGTAACGTAAAACGTTTGTTGATCACTCCTAAAAAACCAACTAACTAATATGCCCTTTAATTGAGCACAAGAAATTAAAAATGTCTTCTTTTTTTTTTGCAACTAACCAAGAGTGGGTAAAGTTTTCCGTCAGTGTAGGCAATGTCTTTGGCATTTTGTCTGCCCAACTTTCAGCACATTTGAGCGATCTGGTTTGCTTACGTGTAGTGCATGTGCACATATGGTATACCAAAATTGTCGATGCGATATTTACCCCACATACCTTGGGAGAACCCGACGGCCTCCAGTCCATGTGGGAGGCCGAAGGGCCCCAGCGAGGGCATGGGCATGCCCGGCGGAAGGGGTCCGTGCGGCACCGAGTGGTGCGGATGCGGACCCCCGTAGCTGTGCGGATGGGGGCCCAGATCGCCCGACTTGAGGAAGCCCGCCGCCATCAAGGCCTCGGTCGAGTGCAGCGCCACGTTGAAGCTGTGTGTCTCCACTGGCCTCAGGCTCCTATAGTCTATGTACTCTATATTCCGTGTCTCAATGGCTGGTTCGGGCCAACAAGCTCACTCTGGTATTCCGCTCTGGTCGATGATCGCCGGTGAATCCGCTCTAAGTGCTTCCGATCGGATCTGCAAGATATCATCACATTTTGTATTCAATATTTGTTAAGTTTCACACACCTTTATATGAGGGCAACTACACTTGTACTGTTTAAATTTATTTGAGAAAATCTTTTCGGATTATTCAATATGAGAATAAACGCATGGTCACTTTGATCCTGATTATGTATGTCTAACTCCCTGTTATCATACAAATATTATAGAAGGCAGTTAAGTTATTACTTTAAAGTTACTTATCAGGTAATTAAGAATATTTTAACTATTAAACTATTTATCAGCTTAATGCTTCCCAAATCTATATGAATTTGTTATAAACTGTTTTTTCCTAGCAAACAGTGATTTGCAAACAATTATTACTCGTCGAAAGTGCCCCCAAGAGATATGAAAATCCGTGCGAAACACACACTTAATGCCACAAAATCACTCACAATTCGCCAATTATCTGTGAAACTCACTGGTCTGTTCCGCAAAGACGGAGGATAAGTTGCTTGTTTGTTGTGGGTTAAGCTCTTGCCACGAGTTCCAATTACACTCTAAGACCAAGAGCAAACAGAACCGAGACTTATAAGGCCGATCTTCGGGCTATCTTGCATCGCGGAGCTCTATCTGTCTCGCCCACTCACGATCGTTCCTTGGGCTTAATCCCGAGGTTTGCCTATGATGTAAAAACTTCTAATCTGGGCAACGAACGCACACAACCGGGAAGATTACCCAACCGCCTCCAAGACAGGGTCCTGAATCCCATATACCATATACCATATACCTTATACCCTATACCGTATACCGTATACCGAATACCGAACCCAACCCGAAAAGATCCGAAGTTGCGTTCGGGCTTATCGTGCGGTTTAAAGATCTTTGATCTGCGCTTAGCCGCAGGATTATTTCAGACACTTACTAAAAACGGTCACACACAGGCAAAGATATACATATATAATATCTACGGGGCAGGACAACGCCTGATCCAGGACAATGGGCATTAAGATTAAGCCCAGAAAGAGACAACTAGCCTGGATTAAATTCCCTTTGTGAGATATTTCTATATACTTTCGGCAGTTTTCGTGCGAAGAAAATTAGCACTATTTGAGAAAGTAGGAAAGAAAGTCCAGTCCAGTCCAGTCCAGTTCAGATAGTTGAAAAAAGGACACAAATACAAACAGTAAGGTTGTAATTGCGGAATTAGCACGAACACCTCGCTTTGTTTTGAAACCGAAAACCGAATAGAGAACTATTTGTCACATCGCCATGAGATGGGGAGATATATCCACACATGCGATGAGTATATGTAAAATTTGTTTTGTTTTGTCATGTCGTTTTCATGGCTCAATGCATTTCTGTCCTCAAAATGCAGCCGCAAAAACATCCAGATCCCGAAATGCGAATATACAAAAATACAAAAATATATGAAAAACAAAAAGCGTGTGTGCACCGAAACCGAAACCAAAACCAAAACCAAAACCAAAACCCGACCCTGATATAGCACCCGATATGGTGCGTTGACAGACCCTGTTCCTGCCCTCCGAATTCCCAAATTACATGCTCACGCGCACACGCAAATTAATAACACATCTGGCTTCAATTCGAGGGCCAGGGCATATAGATATGGCGATAAAGGATTCTCCTTCAACCAAATTATCCCATCCAGGGAGGGTTCGCTGCTCATCTTCGGAATCCAACTAAACGGAAGCTGATTGGAACCAAAGCCGTAATTGATAGTTGGCTAAGGTTAAGTTGGAAAGTTGATTAAGGCATATCAACCGATTCAATCCCACTACATAATTATACAATTCTATAAGTCTAGCACCTCTTTCGCTGCAAACAAAAATAACATTTATGTAAGGACTTGCTCTAAAGAGTTAAATTTCGTAATAGACCTTAAACATATTTTCATATCAAATAAAAATTAAAGCGTCGTGTACTTCATTATCTATAACACAATAATAATATTTTATAATAAATATCAAAATATATATTAAAATCTTATTAAACGTGAAACCAATTTTTTTTTCCTCATATTTTTCTTATCAATATGAAAACCATTAAGTAATAAATTGATCACTTTGATTAGCAAACACAAATTATTGAAATTGAAACTAAAAGAAAGCTTAGCTCATCAAATAACGTAGAAAATTATTATTTTTTTAACTTTAACTTAGGTTTTTAGTATATCATCTTTATTTCGTATGTCATTTAAAGTTCCCATGACTCTGCCAACCAACTTCCATTAACAAAAATTTCACAAACGATCGAAAGGAGAAAAAAAAAGATGTGTCTGTAAAAAAACAAACCGACGAACTCTCAGCATCTGTCAAAAAGCGAATGTGACACATTTTCGGAGACAACCCGGGAATGGCGATCGGGCTCTACGTGATTTTCTAGACATTTTCGCCCCCTTGGCCTTCTTCCGCCCTCGCTGATTATGAAAAATCATGGTAAATGGCAAAAAGAGCAAAATAAAAAACAAAACAAGAAGGCCCCGCTGGCACTCTTTTTCTTTTTTATTTTTTTTTTTTTTTTAAGAGACCCATTGTGAGGCCGAAACGAGTCGAGACAAAATCATTTGGGCTGAACATATATCACGTACGACGGCCGACACTTTCATTATAAATTCCATTCGGCAATTTCTGATTTTCGGATACTCGAGTTTTTCTGATTTTCTAATTTTCTGATTTGCCAGAATCGCTGGCTGGCTGGCTTTTCAAAGTCTACGATTTTCACTCTCGGTTTCAATTTGCGCCGTACACACCAAATTTCAATTCGTTTGTCCGCGCGCGTAATTACGGTCAAAATAATATTTGTTGGGTAAACAGCCGGGAGGAAAACAAAAAATCCAGCCACGAATTGAAGATGCCACCGAAAGCTACCGTAAGATTTTGGGGCTTAGCAGATGTAGATGGCGATGGAGAAGGGGAAACCCTATATAAACCCGCACATCCAAGTGTTTTGGTTCGCTGATGATGCTGCTGACGCTGACGGTCCCTGGGAAAGTCGAGAAGTCGAAAAGAAATCGAACTGCCACTTGGCTACTGTTCATCTGGGCCATGGGAATGGATCGCTGGCATCTCGATCTCGGTTTGCCACATGATTAATGGCCCGGACTTTGCATAACTTTTGGTCCGCATTCGGCTCTGACTAATGCCAAATGCCGTGCATCAGTGGCTATTTCTATATTTAAGTTAGTCAGTCAGCGGCGCTCAACTTTGGGGCCACTGTGTGCAGCTGTCAGGAGTGCTAACCTGTCAGTCCCCGTAGAATCAAGTAGTCGCTGGTAGTCGCTGGTAGTCGCAGTTATTAGCTGCCTTAACAAGCCCCATAACAACTTAATATGCCCGGGCGTACTGCACATTTTCCACACTGACCAGCAGTAAAGATTAAATTAGGTTGCGTTTTCGAAACTCCATTTGTCAATTCATTGCCAAAAATACTAGCCATGTTTTCTTTATCTTACTTTAAAATGATTTGTGGCCTTTAAAAGAAAGAATAGTGCTACTTTACCCATAAAATAGTAATTCCTCACAACTTAATAAGACCTAAGACTATGACATTTTATTTAATGATTCTTGTATATGTATTGCATAGTTTTCTATCTTGATACTAAACAAAAATCACCATGCTTGTTTAGTTATTATAAGTATTAATGTTTTGAATTTCACGGAAAACTAAAACATATATAGTTTCAATATTGTTATAGTTCCATGTTTACTGATTAATATCTGTTAATATTTGCCTTACAAAAAATATATATTAAATATTTAAAAAATTTGTACTGATAAAAGTCCGTTACTATTTGATTTAACAAGTTTTATGATGATGTAATGATTTGTTTAACAATGCAGTTAACTTTGTTAATTTAAAGTTTATTTGAATTTAAACACTAACTAGTGCTTTTTATTTTTTATTGTGATTATACTTTGTAGAATCGACAATGTGAGTTCATTTTGAGGCACGCAAATTGTAAAGGAAGATAATAAACACTAAACAAATAATAGTATCATGTTTTCCATTTGCAGTTCCTGCTAGCCAGTGTAAGTTTCATATAAGTTGCAGTCTATGTGGATAACGCGTTATGGCAGCGAAAGAGATGGAGGCACTGAAGCCGAGAGAGGTGGCAGATGAAAAATGCATTTCTCAGGCTCATTTACATTGAGTCGCGGCTACTGGAATATAGCAATGCATGCTATGTGGTGTGTGTGACGTGTGTGCCGCATGGTGTATATGTGTTTTGGCCTGGCTCGGACTTCCAAGTAGACGGTCCAAAAGGCACAAGTCCAAGTTTCTGACGCTGCTGCTGCTGTTGCTGCTGCTGCTTGTGCTGGCCTAGCATAATAAGCCTGTCTGCCTGTCTGTCTCTTTGGCAATAATGCAACTTAATAAATGCAACAAAGAACGAGAAGTGGCTGGAATAGTGGTAGTAGCAAACTGCGGCAGTCACGTCCCAAAAACGAAAACGATGGTGAAAAAAAAAAAAAAAGAAAATGGAAAGAAAGAAAACGGGTAGGAAAAACGCGCAGCTAGTCGCTGCTACTTCTGCCATTTCTACGCAAATGCATTTTGACATTTAAATTTGCAATTTTCGCATAAAATTATATTTATTTATTCCAGCTGGCTTTGGTGAAAAGTGCAAAGCTGCAAAACGGCAAAACGGCGAAACGGCAAAACTGCAACTGCAACCTTGCCGCCGCTGGAGGATCGCGATTATGATGGGGCTGTTGATGTGGATTCCAGCTACTGACTTTGACGTTGACGTTGCCTGAAGTTTAATTAAGCAACGTGCCAAATAATTGAAAAAGTGTGAAGATTTGACAAGTTTAAGAGGCATTAAAAGCCGGGTTTCTTCTATGTATAGTATAGTATATCCCATTCGTACATATATATGGCCTAGAAATCAGATGACAACGACTACGACTACGACGACGACGACGACGACGACGACGACTAACTGTTTGTGGCGCTGCGACAACTTTTCCACTTGCCCACATTTTTAATTAGTTTCTGTATTTTCGCTTATCGCACGGCAAATTATTTATTATTTACCTAATCGAATTGACACATGAGCAGACGGCCGTTGGTGTAATTAACAGATACGAGGCAGATTGCTCAATCAAAGTAATCTATCGCCTATAGATTAAGCATAATCTCCACCGACTTTTATTTCTCCGAGAATCGGGGAGTGCAAAAAAAAAAACTACTCCCTTAAAAGCTGAACAGTTGAATGCCTGTTACACTTAAAACAGATATTCTATGCTTAATTTATTAGCAAGCAAATTGCTTTTGCGGTTTCTTAATTGCTTTCCCATTAAGTCAACAATGAACGATTTGACAGGGCTTTGAGATTAGCAGAAAATAAATCAAGTTAAACGTAGAAAAAAAGAATTTTAATTGCATAATCAGACGTTTACATTTGTTTTATATAAAAAACTGATGATCCTTGGGGTATTCTTCAGAATATGTATTTCCCTATTGGTATTTGACGATATCTTTCACCACATCTCAATAGCATGATTATTTATATACTATATTGGGTAATATTAAAATAATATTTTTCTAACGTTAGGTGTTAATAAGTGCTTTTTTAAAGTCATGAACAAATTTTAAAATAGACGCTTCTTGTTATGTTCTTTTCAGTCATAACCTGTTCAATGTCTTTTGTATGTATTTTTTCATTCACAAGCCAAGTTCCTGACAAGCAAAACCCAATAAATTTCCATAAAATTGCTTTTAATTCAACAAATTTCTGGCTTTACATCATTTTCTCTGCCTCTTCCCACAATACCATTCAAAAAAAGACTTCAAAATAACAAAAAAAATACCCATAGATATGTTTGAAAAATATATTGAATGAATTGCGCTGGTTGTTTTGGTTATTGTAGTTGCCGCGAACAAATGATTGCATCATGGACAGTGGACCAAAATAAAAAAAACAGAAAAAAATAAATCAATAATAGTCTAATAGAGTAAAGAGCTCCAGTCGGGTCACAACAACAACTGTGGCTAGAAAAACCTTATTATTTGACGCATTGTCAATGTGATCTTGATAAGTCGAAACTGGAAATGGAACCCAAAAAAAAAAATAAAACCACCGTCTGAGTGATTTCTATTTAAATGGCTTTGTCAACGAAATTTGAGAAGCGAACAGCAACAACAGCACCAGTATCGCGTAATGAGCAAAGAGTGAAGAGAGATAAAAATTAATAATACAAATAATTGGTAAAAAAAAAAAATTGAAAAAAATGTGAGTCCAAGAAACGCCACGAAGCCAGGCGAGATGAAATGAAATGAAATAAAATGAAACGAAATGAAACCTCACTTAAGGCGAGGCGACGCCAAAAGAGATTGACAAAAGATGACGACAAAAAAAGGCAACACCCGATCTCCCAGGTATGAGTATACCTTACCTATCTATACCCAGGCCAAGTGTGTGGGAGTTCGACTCAAAGTCGAAGTCGAAGTCGAAGTCGAAGTCAAAGTCGAAGTCGAACCGAAAGATTGGGGCGTGCTATGGAAGCGGAACAATGGATACCGTTTCACAGTGAGCGAAAAGATCTACAAACTATTGGGCTTCTACCCAAAATAGACTTTAAAATATGGAATAATTTAGGAACTACTGACATTTCGAGCTTTAATCACCATCCAAAATATAAGTTTTAAAGTACAAGCTTTTCTAAAATTAACAACAAACCTGAATACAATTTAAGGCCTATTCATTAATAACCAACATGATATTTTTTCATAAATTCTAGGAATCAGTCAAATTTTAATTAAATATCATTCATTTAGTTTTAAGGAACACTTGTCCTTTAAAAAAAATTTATTGTATATAAACTAAGGTTTTTATTCAAGTTTAAACCCTTTTTTTAATAGAATAATAAAAAGAAAATGTTGTTTACTATTGAAATTGAAATAATATAAACTAACATTAATAATGGGGTTGCCGTCATAAATCTGAGAAATTGAAATCAGTTCGCATTTTTAACAGTGCAGACTAGAGCGAAATTCACTCATTCGCTGGGGGATATACGCGATAAGGTATCAAATGTGTCGCGACGCGATCTCGACGACTTTCAATTCACAACGCTGGGCGGATGTTGTGAATGAATGAATTGGCATTGGGACATTGAGGCATTGAGGTATTGAGGGGATCTAGGCTGGGCCGGCAATCAGGCGTGGGTGAGACCCAATAGATCCCAAGAGATCCCCGCAAACTCCACACTCCACAATCACAATCACAATCTCAATCCCAGTCCGAATCCGAATCCCAATCCAAACTCAACTCTAATTCGGATGGAGAAAGATCGGCAACAGGGAGAAATATGAATCGACTTGCATATTAATTTCTGTTGCTCTTTGTTAGAAAACCATATGCAAATTAATAATAAAACAGAACAACAAGGTAGCCAGCAGCAGCGGCGAGGAGTCAACGTTTTATTCAGATATTTTAATTTATAGCCGCCGCTTTGAAATTAGACGATCCGATCGGGGAGATGTGGGGAATATGTGTGAATAATGCGACCTGAACGGGTCCGTCGGCTAGCCTCTATTGTATCTAATATTGGTTTTCTTAGGGTTTCTTCGACGTTGCCTCTATCATTTGGTAGCCTTTTCTATATCACATTCCTCGTATCGATATTGTCGGGCTTGCTTTTTTTTGTTTTGCCTAATTAGGGGAGGCGGCCTTAATATGCCCATTAAAATTATGAAAATCATAACGAATCTCTCGAATCACGCATTTTCTCACATTACGATGCGGACATTAGTCATAGGCGGAATTTCCTGATCCAAACCCGATTAATTGCCTCCAGGTTATAACGAATAGTTTAAAGAACTAAAACAAAACTGAAGACTTCAATTTGCCGGCATACAATTATTTAAGATAAATCTCTTGTTCCTTGAGAGAGTCCCCAGACTCAATGGGCTCTATTGCGATTTTGGATAGTAAAGATGTAATGAAAGTAAAGCTTAATGAAGGAGTTTCTTAAGATTTTATTTATTTTGTAGCTTGATGGAACAATTTTAAGCTTATATAGAACTTGGAAAGCTTCAAAGAATCTTTAAGAGTTCAATCAATTTTAAGCATACAAATGTCCCTAAGCATGGACGTCTTAGTCTAGCCGAAATAAACATAATCTCTTTCAGGATAACATGTGACTTTAAGATTAATAGAACAGAAATAAAAACGAATTATTAAGACTACATTTTAAAGAAGGTTTATCTTCTATGAAGTTTAAAATTTAATAGATCTTTGACACTATTTTAAGTTTTAACTATTTTACGCCTAAACCCTGCCAACTATGTAGATCCTAAAACATAATAACTCATAATGTAAGTTAAACGGGAGTAAATAATAGTTCAATTTTAATAAACAAAATCATGCCCGGAAATCGTTAAAGATTAGGGATAACAAAAATAAGGCCGTTTGCTTTATATATGATTATGTGACAAAGTCTTGAAATAAATCGGTAATAAATACATAGTTTGGTACTATCAAATGTATGAGATTGAAAGGTGAACGGAAATAAAAACATAAAATAAAACATAAACATAGTTCTGGGTTAACATCAAGATCATAAATTTTGTTAAAATTGTCTAAGATATTCGCATCCTTTCGTGCCCCCATTGACAACTTAATTCTACCGATTTCCCAGTTAATCCGTGCTTATTTTTTCGATCCACATTCCTTTCCGCGGAATATATAGATTTCTACCGATTTCTCGATATCGGCGGATCGCACTCACCGAAAAAAAAACACAAACAAAACGAGAAGCGAAACGATGCTGTATTCCAATGGCGACTTGTTTTCAGATCCAGCTATACTATATACTATATAGCTATAGCATGGGTATATGTATATATGGTATTCCAGAGATTTGTTTGTTTATGCGATGTTTATTGTTTGGCACTGGCAACACGGTAAAAAAACAGATTCTCGTCACTGGCACTTGGATATATCCGAGAGGTATTTACCTCTGACTTAGTATTTCTCTGACTTTTTGTTTCTCAATAGCCTATAGCTTTGTTGGCTATAGATCTTTTTGATGTTTTCGATTTGTTTGTTTTGGCGACGGCGAACTGATTGTTGTTGTTGGCCTAATGCGGCGAACGCGGCGAGTAGCGAGAGCGATCGAACGAGCGGCGAACGGGGCGAATAAGCGACTGGGCGAGACTGAGCGACGGACGACGCACAAAAACAACCCGAGCGGCACGAAAGTTACTCTGGAAATGAATTGCGGTACACCTTCCACGGACGACGGCAGCGGCGGCAGCAGCGCAGCGAGCAGCGGGCAGCGGGCGGGCAGAGCAAAAGTCGTTCGACCAGGGTCCGCAAAAAAAAAAGCAAACAAACAACTGGTGGTGTGAGCGAGAGCGAGAGAGCGAGTGTCTGCTTTTAGCAATGGCTGCTGGGAACTCGCCCAGGCGAGAGAACGAGATAGCCGCAGTTCGCTACCAGTCACTTACTCTCTCTCTCGGCATCTCTGTCACTCTCGCTTGGCCCGAGGCCCTTGTCAGAGCGAGACCACCTTACGACCCCTGTTCGAGCAGCTGTATTTACCTCTATGTTGTTGCTGCTCGTCCATGTGTGTGTGCGCTTGAGTGTGGAACCACACCCCAAAAAAATTCAGTTCAACAACTTTGTTGCCACAAAACGAAGAGGAGGAACAAAAAAATAGACATAAAAAACAAGGTACCTTCGTATTTTTGCGCGGCTGCAATGAAATTTTAATGAAAACGACAAGGCAGCGAAAACAACGCAAAAATTTGTTAGCTAACAGCAAAAGATAAGGAAAAAAGGGGGTGGCAAGCGGGCGTTTAAAGGACGCTGGTCAGTACCGTTGCTTCTTCTTCTACTACTACTTCTTCTTCATCTGCGACGCAAATTGTCATGCACACACAAGCACAACGCAAACAAAACAAACGAAGGGAGTGGGAGAGGGAGCCACTCAAACTTAGCACGCGCCCTCTCTGTCTTCCCAATGGGCGGCCACATTGTTCAATTATCATTTACGCAAAACGTGGCGAAAAGAATTGAAAATCAAGATGTCTTTAATTTTAACAAGAATTCACAAACTGGGCTCAGAAATCAAAAAGGTGTGTGTTGGGATTAAAGAAACACTTTACTATGTTAAACTATTTACATATGTATGTACATTTTAAAACCATTTTTTTTTAACATTATTATGGCTATTGTTTGTCTAAGTTAATTGGAGATCAAAAAGAAAAGCAGTTATTTATTTCTGAAAAGTGAATCCCTACTCACAGCATAGCTGTAAATGATAACCAAAGCGACCAAAACTTTTTTTGCCCAATTTGTGTTTTTTTATTTTTGCTTTGTAGCTGACGCAGAAAAAAATTGGGGGTTTTGGGAGAAATGTGGGGGGACCAGTGGAAAAACCTTATCAAATTTTTATGACAATTTGAAATAGCTGACGACAGTTGGTTCGCCCTCCCGCTCGCACCCACAGCGTTTGGGGCGAGAAAATGTTGCACAAATATTTTATGGATTTTCTTGTTGAAATTGCTATTTTTTTCCTCTCGCACTTTTCCCATTTCCAGGCCGGCAAATTAAATTGTTGCGGCTAATTGATGTGTAGATGAAACATGAGGCAATTACCCTTCGAGGGGAAAGCTTAGCGCACAAATTGGGGCCCCAACAACAACAGACAGATCTGGGAAATTTTGTGGAGAATCAGGAATAAAAAAACCAAAATTCATTTCCATCAAAAACGTTGCGAAAATCTTTAAAATGTTTTTTGAGTAAATCTCAGAAAAGCAGTCAGGGCATGGAAATGGAAAAGTTTCGGTGCAACGCAAATCCAGGAATTTAAAAAATATATGTTAACACACATTGTTTTTAAAAGGAATACGTGGGGTTAATGATAAAGTTATTTAGAACATTTTTGCTGTTTCGCCCGTATTTTGTTAAGAAATTTAACTTTAAAAGTGTTAACCTAAAAAAAAGAAGTTTATTTTGATCCGTAAAAATCATTTTGATTTATTTAATAAATATAATAATCTAAGTTTATAAAAAGTATCAACAAAGTACATTAAATTATAAACCGTACATAATATTTGACTCGAAACAAATACAAATATTCTATGTATTAAAATTTTTATTCATACTTACTGATTTTTAATTATGTCTTTGTAGCTTTGTAACTTATTTATAACATGATTTTAAAAATATCTTTTCTGACATTTAACACCTATATGGATTTAACTGTTTCTGTTAAAAAAAAATGTATCTACCAACACATTATGTATCTTTGTATTTTTACTTTTTCAACGCCAGCGAATCAAATCCTTAATTAAAGCAAACAAAAGTACGAGGCAAGTAAAAAACCGATTTGAAAATGAGAACACTCAAAGTTGAATGCACATATGTACACGTGGGTGTACTTTTGCCATCATTTTTTATTTTCTCCCTTTTTTGCGAGTCGCCAGCCGCGAAAAGTTCGCCGCCATTTGCCCCAAAACATTTTTCATAGGTGACAGTTTTGATTGCTCCATGGGTTAAAGGGGGTTTTTGCTGGTTTTAGGGGGTCTTGAGGGGAGCGTTATGTGTGGGTGTTCAGGTTTCCAACTAGAAACGCAACCAACTTGCCTTGCTTTTTTCTCCTATTTTCCAGATTTCTTCCCCCCATATTTTGTTCACCATTTTTTCGCATTTTTTTGCTGGCTGATTAACGACAATTCGTTTGGCTGATTTTTTATTGCCCAGCACATTCATTAGCCTGTGTCGTAGGCGCGTGGCATGTAGCATGCACTGAACGAAATTGGGTTAATTATTCAAATGAAATAAATAAATAATATAAACTTTTACTTGGTTTTCTATACAGCGGAAGATCGGGAAGAGCATATATGCATAATGCATCTTTTTGTGTGTTTTAGCGAGTGCTAATGAAAAAAAAAAACATTTAATAAATCGATAAAATCTTACAATTAAATTGGTTTAAAAACATCTTAAAAATATTTTTGATTCGATGTTACTAGTACAAACATTTAATACCTTAATCTTATATCGCAAAGTAAAAGCCTCTCAAAAAATTAAGGTTCCATAAAATGTTTAATTATAAAAGAAGAGTTCAGTGAAAGTTATAAATTAATTTAAATACAAAAATCTTTGATTTTTAATTTGAAGAAATAAAAATATTTCCATTTGTCATTGATTATGACCATTGATAACCTACTAAAAAAGTACCCACTAATTTATATCTCCAATATATTTAACAATTTATTTACTGTGTTGGGAGGGTCCTTTCGAGCAAGTACATTTCATTAGCCTCAGCCGTTGTGTTTTATTGTCTTCAGAAGGGGCTTTCGGCTTGTAGGGGGGATCTAAAATCGCCGGGAAAAAGGGGCGTGTCACTATTATTATAATAAGGTGGGTGCGTGGACGTGGCATAAATTGTCTGATTAAATGAGCTCGTTGCTTGGCAGCAGACCATCCAAGTGCAAGAAGTGATGTTCCGGGAGAAGGGTTTTTATAGTAGGACTTCTATTGTTAATTTACCCATTTCCAGATAATCACGTATTAATATTCTATTGTTGGCACTAAGGCTTTTGTTTCAGCGTTTAAGCACATGAAACTTACCTTCACAATCAATTTGAAGAGAGATTTGTTTAGATATTTGTGAATTTAAAATAAGAAACATACTTGTATAATGCTTAAAAACTCATGTTAATGATCAGGTTAAAATCAAAAACCAAATGATCTACAATGTTTAGTAGAGTTCATAAAGAAATTTCAATATGTTTTTAATTGGCGGTATATTTGCAAATTTATTCATCAACACGAAGAGTATCACACACAAATACAGCGATCATTCTAATCCGAGCTGAAAACACTTTAAATTAATATAAATGTCAAGAGATCAGAGATCGGAGACGCGGCGCAAAACCAGAAGCACGAAAGGGCGAGAGGTTCCCGATCAGTTTGTTGTGTGGCAAGTGCAGCGGATCCAGTCCAGATCCCGGGGATTTGCCGTCGTTTCATTGCATTTTTCCCAGTTTCATTAAGGCGAGCCGCAGGATCAACGCATCTGGAGGGAGGGCCAGGTAGGCGGTAGAGCCCAGCGGGGAGGGTCTCGAGATTCGAAATTCGAGTTTCGAGTTTTGAGTTTCGAGACTAAAGACTAGAGATCCGAGATCCCAGATCCGAGTCTTAATTCCCAAGGTTTATTCGCTGTGCGTGGCCTGATGATTATAATGGCTTGCCTTTATGTTCGCTGATGGTTTTATGATGCGGTTAAGCGCTCGCAACCGCAAAGTGGCCGCGCACACGACGCAGGACCAAGTGGCAAGGACCAACTGGCGGGACAAGGACTCCGCCTACACTGCCAGAAAATAGGGAACAATTTGAGCCGAAAATATTGAAGTGATTTAAATAAATATTTAAATCACAAAAGGACAAATCAAAAATGTTTAAAAAGTAAACATTTTGTTTATGAAATATTTATATATTCAATATATATATTAAAAAATTCGTTGCTAGGATTTTTTGTATTAAAATACTATTGGGATTTTTACACTTCATTGTTTCCAATCTGTTTGTTTAATCATCCTGACAGCAGATTGTATGTGTAACTTTAATTTTTATTTTTATTTTATTTACTTCCAAGCCCTAAAGTATATTTTTTTCTGTCAGTGCATGACCAGGACTCTTCCGTAGCCTGGTTTCGGGCAAAGGACTTTCGCGTAAGCTGCACAAGTTTTGGGTAATGCCTTGAGTACCTGTGCGGGAGACGGTCTTCCTTCGTCTTTTTCTGCCCTAACCTAACCTCACCTCACCTCGCCTCGCCTCGCGTGCGACATAGCCAAAGGATTAACCGCATGCCAAAAGGATGGACCAGGACCTGCACCTCGACCTGGACCTGGTCGTGGACATGGACCGCCGAGCACCGCGCTGCGGTTAGCAGGATAAACGCCTTTAATCGCCTTCATTGTTGTCCCAGAGCGCGGAAACAATACAAATGCGGGGGACAGACAGACGGAACTTAATCTCGACCGGGGCCACGGCCCAAACCGACCTGTGAAGTGTCCCAGTGTCCTGCGGCAGGACTCTTCTGACCTGCTGGTCAAGACCCGAGACCAGAAGGTCCAGATCAACCTGACCCATATGGAAAACTTCAGCAGCAGGTCGAGATGAAATTGGTTAATGATTGACAAGAAAACTACTATTTTTTTTGTATTTTCTCTACTAAGATTAAAGAGAGGTATTATAATATATATAAATATTGTAAATTGGCGAATGGACCTTAGAATCTAAAAAGGCTAAGAGCTTTACAATCACAAAAAGAAAAATTCGATTTTAGGTTACAACGTTCTCCCAAAACTTTTAATGTTAAAAAATCGGGGTCTAGAGTCAAATTCTACATTTTAATTTGTTAGTTTTAATTTGACCAACATTTGGCTATCATTTTTTGTGCGGTCAATTAAATGATTTTTAACAACTCATTTTTCTTAAATTTTTTCATTTTTCATAAGGGAAAACCAGCAAATTTTAAGCAATTTAAGCTGTGAATGCCACTCGATTTAAAATTGTATGTTTGGCATTCCAACTTTTGGCCTTTATTTTTTTACAAAAACCTATTTTTAAAAGTGTTTTCTGTTTTTTTTTTTGGAATTTGTCAATTGTTTAAGAATTTTTTTGTTTTAACGTGCAAATTGTAAACATTATTATCTGTGAATGCCATATAATCGAATATTTTATGATGAATTTAACGATGCTTGACATTGATCATAACTTACCAGAGACTCAAAAATACAAGTTTTAAAAATAATGTAACACTTGAGGGTGCACCATATAAAAGGATTAAACAATGAGCAGGGCATCTAAAATTGCGGATAATATTGTTGGTGAAGCATCCACAGATGCAAATCAACCTGACCGGCAAAGTGACCTGCTTTCGAAGACCTCGAGGACCTGACCTATCCGCAAAGTAAACCCGGGAAAATAAGCCCATATTCCGAACCCCTTTGTGCCTAGGTGATTATGAGTTTATGATGCGCACGGATTTCGCCGGAAAAACCCCTTTCGGAAAGGCGAAAAGGGCCAGAAGACCTGATGTCAAAGGGCCGAAGACGCCGCCGCCCCATGATGATGATGATGATGATAACATGGCCGATTATCAGGCGATTATCGCGTTATCGATAATGAGATTTACGTTTTTACCCCTTGAACTTTTTCTTTTTTGGGGGGGAGGCAGGGAAGACCGCCTTCCCCTTCGCGGCAATTAAGTTATCTCAATCCACTTGGCATCCGAAACGGAATCACAAACGAAATCAAAACTTGGCGAGGGTTGGTTTCTCATTTCTGATTCCGGATTCCGGATTTCGGATTCATGATTTCTGATTCCTGATTTGCGACTTCTGATTTTTTGGTCGTTAGGCCAGATGATGTTGTAAGACCTTAAGCTGTGCCATATATACCCAGAGTAGCCTTGGCAACCCAACCCCCTTCCAACAGGACCCCCACTCCTTTGGCCCGCCCGTACACCTGCTGTTTTGATCATTTGCTGGCATTTAAGCGATAATTCATTTGATTTTCACTCGCTGCCGATCAGCAACGACCACGGCCAGACAAATTGACAACCCAGGAAATGAAGCATGACATTGCAGTGTCCGAAGAAGAGCCTGAAACCGAACGGAAAATTTGAGATTTTCGACTGAATGATACCTCGGAGTATTACTTCATTAGTTTGTAAGTAAACACTTTTTATAAGGAGTAATGATAAACTAAATTTTAATTAAATATTAATAAGTGCATATTAAAACTCGTTGATTTGATCAAAGTATATCAAATTATTTACAAACCATATTTATTTTGGACATCATAACTAAGATATTTGTTTTAAATGACTTCGATAATGTGAAAATTTAGTTGCAATTTGTCGGTGGGTACTATTTGCCTACTTTTAAAAATATTATTAAATATGCTGACCAACTAACAGTTCTCCAAAAATACTTAAATAAATAAATATGAGCCTTTTCCTTTCAAAAGTGATCTATATTGGAAATATGTATTCGATGCTTTTGCATTAAATGTTATTTAAATGGCTTAAATGTTTGTTAATTAAGTGCCGAGAAAATTCAATTTCTATCCAAAGGGCTTTACAATATATCAATGTTAGTCAGTGTCAGTTAAAGTAGCTTAGTTATTAAGACAGCATACCCCAGGCGAAAAGTGGTAACAGAAGACGAACCAAACCGAACCGGACTTGAAGTCGCTTTAACCACGCTTCGACTTTTGAGTTCGACTTTGAGATCGGGTCCGCAAACATTTCAATGATTGACAGGGCATCGGAGGATGGTATGGGGCAAAAGAAAAAGGAAGAACCATGAACAAGATCAGGAAAAGAACGAACTCAGAAAATAAACAGAGACGCGAGGACTTCGGTGCCACATTTAGAGCAGGCCATGGAAACCGGCAATGGCAACGGCAGCTAACCAAACTAATTTGTGGCAAGATCATGCCAGAGATATAGCCATACATATCACAGCAAGCCATCTCAGCCCAGTCTCATTCCCTGTCTCCGAATCTCCGATTCTCCCAATCTCCCGACTTTATCTCCGGGTCCCCGAGACATCCCGACTTCCCCAGTCAAGTTCAGTTCACTTCAGTTGAGTTGAGTTGCGTTGAGAAAAAATAAGAGATGCGATGAGCCCAAGCAGAAGCTGCGGCAATGAAAACACGTCGGCTGTCAGTCACAATGTGCACTCACAAAAATGGGTGCCAAGAAAATTAAATCGCAATTATTAATATAGTTTGATTAAGAAGGCTAAAGACAGCAAATATCAAACCCAACCTCAAGGACGTTACTTTTATTACAATAAATGAATTTCTACATTAATATATTTATATCACACGTCTAAAACTAATATTTTGTTTTTTTTCCAAATTGAATTAGAACTAAAGGAAATGTTTTTTAAACGATATTTTCAACAAATAAAATAGAAAAACTATTTTTTTTTAATTGAACATTTAAATATGATTGGAAAAATGAAAATATTACAAATAAATTTTATTTGATATCCTTGGCGATTTATTTTCCAATTCAATTTATTGATACAATTATAAGTCTTGTTTAGAAAGCCTAATTGCTCCGAATGTTAGGATATTTTTTGTAGCAGTGCCTGCCCGGTTTAGTATATAGTTTATATAGCCATATACTTTGTCTAAGCATCGGAGATCACCAGCAGCGCACGCTGAAATAAATCAACTGGCTGCTTGGGCAGGTAGTGAACGGGGGGTGGGGCTCATCGGGTATTTGGGGGTTACGGGGTTACGGGTACCGGGGGCCATGGCACATGGAAAATACGAGGGAAAAAAACAAGCGAGCGAGGAAAAAAATTAGTTTCATCAAGGCAGGATTAGTGTCAGAAACGTGTTAAATGGACTGAAGGGTATATGATGAACGGTCGTCGTCGTCCGCGAAAGAGAGGGGCATAGGGGCTGGGGAAAGAGACGGGTGTATACAGATGGAGAGAGAGAGAGAGAGCTGGAAGATTCGGACTTGGACTCGGACTCGGATGCGGACTCGGACTCGGATCACAAAGATGGAGTGGAGACTGTCGATCAAACAGCGAGAAACCAGAGACAAGCGACAATCTGCGGCCTCCTCCGGTTTTAGCTGATTTATTTTTTTGTTTTGTTTTTTTTTTTTGGGTTGATTTTCCCCCAGCCTCCTTTGTTTTTCCTCTTTCCCAACGTTTATTAATGAAAATCATATTTTTTTTTTTTTTTTGGCTTTTGTTGGGAAAAACTTAATTGTTGCACGCTTCGATGAAGATTCTCATGGTTTTTTATTATTTTCTTTCACCTCCTCAGTTCGTTTTGGGATGATGCGAAAAGTTTTTTATGTTTATAGGGGGTACAGTTGGGGGGTATAGAGACCCATAAATTTGGCGTTGATTTCGGTTGATGTTTGGCCAGCAATTTGCAGTTAATCAAGCGAGGTGTGCTTAACAGGCCATAATGTTTACAGTTGCTATTTACACGGTTCCAAGGATAAGCAAATCCATCATGTGATCGTAACTGCCATACATCATTGCGATGCTGCTTAATTTTCCAATTACTTTCACATTCTTCGCTTGAATCTGGGAAATATGTGGGCACTTCGATCTTTTGTTCAATTATCTTTATAAATACCGATTACCAAATTTACTGACAGGATTAAGCTTATAAAAATGTTTTTAAGACAATATTTATTATTCTTTTTAACTATTAAAACCCAACACTTATTAATATTAAATTTAATATCTTAAAATTTTTATTTGTTATTATTTCAAGTTATTTTTCTTCAAAATTTGATCTTAGGCTCAGTTACATAAAAATTGATCTACTATAGTAACAAAAAGTGTGTGTAAACTTTTACACAAATTTGTTTGTCAATCTCCTATAATATTTCATATTTTGACCTGTAATCCCTACATAGATATATTTTTGTACCTATTGTTTTCAAAGGATGAAGGACTCGCGTCTCAGAATTAAAAGCACCATTAACAGTTGGTTAAAGTTACTTACAGAACTTTTGTTAACTCGCGGCAATGATGAAAAATGCATAAGAGAATGGAAAATGAGCCAAAGGGATGGTCATGAAAGGGGGTTGGAAAAGCGTGGGGTGGGGGGAGGAAAAAGGGGATGAGTGGAAAGCTGAGCGCCAGTCATGTGTGTACCTGTGAGTTTGTGGGTGTGTTGGTAAGAGCTTAAAACCGGAAAAGTGGAAATTGGCAAGCAAGCGAAGCAAACAGGCCACAAGCTAGTCGACGATGAACGATGGGAGGGGGTGGGAAAATGGGGAAAAGCGGGAAAATGAGGGTGATGTATGGGGGCTTGACTAGGGTTTCCCTTTTAAAGCAACAACTTTCCGCCTAACCCATACAGAAACCGATGCGATATCTTGAAAATCGGTCGAAAATACACGATAATAGAATGGCTTCTCTTGGAAAAACAATTTCCCTAAGCTAACAAATATATGATATTTTTGAAGCTTCATGTAAGTCCATAATAATTTTATATTAAAGTTAACGTGCTGTTATAATTTTTATAAATATATCGCAACGAAAAACTAAAATATATGCATAACTTTTATAAACTCTTTTTGAACATTATTTAATACATGTGAATAAAACAGAGATTTCAATTTTTTGACTAATTTTGTTATGAAATATGGAGAATGGCAAGTAAGCTTAACGGAAAACAATTTAATTTAAAACTTATAGAAATTTTAATGTATGCGGTTTGAATAAATTAAAAACTTAAACAATATATTTTAAATTTGACCTACATTCGTTTAACCATGTAAAACTATTCCCTATTCACAGTTTATCACCGTTTATAATATTTTATTCCCCTTATTTTACTATCAGCGAATTTCTTGTCTTTCGCTTTTAATGCGACGAGAGGGGAAGGCAAAGTGTTTTCACCTTTTACGCTAAGATGCATTCAATTAAAAACTCGGTCATCCCCGTTCCCTCTTCTCTTAACACCTTTTTTGCACCTCAACTACTCGACTCGCGTTAATTACGCTTGCTTGCACGTCCTGAGAGGTACACTGAGAAAAGAGTCTTCAGATCCAAAAATCGAAATTAAGGGGAGCCAATTGCATGCGAACCTTAAGAGGTTTAAGTTAAAACTTAAATATCATAAGCAATATTCTTAACATTATAGAATCAAAGTTCAGTAAATGATTACTGAAATAATAATAAACATTTTTATAACTTGTTTTAGCTTTATAAATCTATATTTTTTATTATAAGGTTTTTGTTTAGAACCAAGTATTATTAATATTATTTTTTGCGATCAAATATTGTAAACTACCAAATAAATAACAAAACAAAACTGGTTTGGTTCTGTGTATATTAAAAACCCATAAAAATGAGACAAGAGCAAAGGTAACCCAATGTGCAAATAGCTATTGCAAAAAAAAGGAGCAACTTTGCTCGGGGCCAGGATCAGATCAGGATCTAAAGCAGCGAAGAGGTCCTTGTGTTATTATTCGGCAAATTTGGCGAGTACTCCTCCTTGTTTCCCTTCATTGTTTTGCTCACTTTCCCAGATCCTCCCAATCGATAACCATCTTCGATCACTGTGGTCGCCCATCCATGATTTCCATGCCATTTTCCCCCGAGGCTCTTATTTTTTTTTTTTTTTGTGTCGTTTTCAATGAGTGTTTTTGCGGATTCGCAAATGGGCGTGGTCCTTAGGGGTGTTACGTGTTGACAGGCGGCGGGATTTTTGAGGTCTTCATTAAGTGGTTTCTTTTTCGTTTTAAATTGTGGAAGTAATTTGTAAACGAAAGAACTTAATTTATCTGGTTTTATATTTTTCATTTTTTCTTTTCAAATTAACTTTATTTTTTATTTGTTTAGGGGAGTTAATTTATTTTAAATATTGTAATATTTATGTACTTATTTGTATAATAGGTAAAAGTTTTCCCAAAATAAACAAAAATTAAAATGGACTATAAATTGATCTATATTCTTTAAAGAACTCAGGTTTTTCGGTCTTAAAGTTTGCAGGCTGACACTGTCGAGAATAACTCATTTGTTTGTTCGCCGGGAATGCAGTGAAAGTTGTTTGGGCCATCAAGCAACAATGTTGTAAACTGACCACCATAAAAAATGTTAAGAACAGAAGGAGAAGCATCTCCTTTGCGAGGGCAATTCCTTCGAAATCACAGCTTCTCCTTGGTTTTTTCATGAGTTTCTGCTGCATTTAATTAATGCAATTAGGGGAACAACAGACGCAACATTCTAGCGGAGGGTAATAAAATCAAGTGGGAGTTAAAAACATCGGATGGGCGGTAATTGAGTTTCATAATAATGCCGGGAATGCTAAAATTTTCAAAGGCAATTTGCAATGTCAATTTTTAATATGATAATAGTGTTATATACTTTTTCAATACTGTTTTTGACATTTACATTAAAGTTTCACTGAATGTTGCTTACATCTTTTCATAAATATATTTTTTTGTAGTCAGTGCTGTATAGTAATTTATGGACCCCTTTATGACGACGCCTTAAATAAAATTAGCAACAATAAATTGTGCCACTCAATATTTTGTATAGGGTACTCTGCGCACCGTGACTTGCAATTATCGCACAATCACAATCATGACCCATCTGGCGTTGGTGGAATAACAAACAGAGACACCCGTCCACCCCCTTAACACACCAACCCTGCAAGCCCCTGCAATCCCCTCCCACAAACAGCATCATTCCCCGTGCAACATGATTTAATCACCGCCATAAGATTGTCCATAAAACGCGCCCAAACTGAGAGGGGGAGAGGAAAGGGTAGCAGAATCGCATTAAATGTATATTGTCACGACTATGATGTACCCTGTGAGTGGGCTTATAACATAGCATTAGCTTGTAAAGGTCGCATACCTAATTAAAGTGTTCTTGCATACAATGAACTTAAAGATTATTATAATTATGATGCTAGATTTGAACAGTTCCAACGAGTTGAATTGTAATTTATAAAACAATTATTAAATTATGAAAATCCAAAATATGGGCCTAATCGAAGAAAGTTGTCAAATTGTTTTAATTAACTATATTTTATATAAGGCGGACAATTTTTAGTAAAAAAAATATTGCTCGTTAAGCCCATACTTTTATATTTAATTTCGTATCAGGCTTAATAATAGGTATTAGGAAGTTATGCACCATTAATGAACAAACAAAAATAGCGTTAATACAGAAATTAATAATATATTTAATAAATATCACTCCGTTTTATACAAATTAATTTTTAAGTACTTAAAATAATTATTTCTTATAAAAAAATGGTGAACGTATACCAAGCACTTCCATGTAATGGGTATCAAAAAAGAACGCAAGCCGAAGACGAGGAAGAATCAGCAGAAGAAATCAGAAGCCGCGAAGAAGAAGCAGCATTCGAAAAAGAAGAGGGGAGTAAAGAAGAAGCAGCAGAATGGCAGCTGCAGGTTACCCGCCCCAAAAAGCAACAACAACAACAACAACGATGGACAATGGGGCATGTTGTATGTGCGAGAGGAGTAGATGGAGAATACCAGAGAGAGAGGGAGAGAGAGAGAGAGAGAGAAAGACAGCAAGACGAACACCAAGTGGTGAAAAAGGTGGACCAAAAACAGGGGGATAGTGGGGGTTGGGGGAGGGAGTGAGTTCGAAGTTCTCCGGGTGCCCATCTCCATCTCCTTGGATGCACGAATCGGTAGCCTAATCCCCTGTTGTACGACTAATAACATTGTTACGATTAATGCTTCTTCTTTTTTCTTTCTTTCCTTTTTTTTTCTTTTGGCCCCACCACTCCCGTTCGTCAGCAGTTCCCCTTTCCTTTTCCTCTTCCATTCCCCTCCGCTTGTTGTTATTGTCGATTTTTCTGACTCTCTGTGGCTGTTTTATTTATTTATGTGCCTTGCCTTTTGCGTCTTTTGGGGCTTTTCTTATAAGAATTGGTCAGCATCGGTCTGCCCCTCCCATATAACCCCCTCCGTCCCCCCTCTCCAACCCCTCGTACTCCACCCATTTTCAACTGAGCTACTGTCGCTCCACAAAAACAAAATCAAGTTTCCAACTGACCAAAAGTGCTGTCCAGTTGGCTTGTTTCTCCCCAAATCTGGCTTATTTTTGGAGATAAATTACATTGTAAGTTGACTTAAGCTCACCAAAATTAAAAAGTATTGCACAAAAGAAAGAAATGGATAGATATAAATAACTAATTATAAAAAATGTGATCCTTTAACACAACTTTAACAAATTTGTTATCTATTGATATTGTTTACTATTAAAATCATTCTTAAAGTTTAAAAAGTATTTTTGTATTGGAACTTATTTGAGTAAGTGTAAACTGATCAAAGAGATTATACCACTGTTGTAAGCGACCAGTGTTATGTGTAACCAAAGATTTTTATATTTTTCCAAAATTTTATATTTAGCTTGATTTTGAGCATCACCTTGGAGTTGACTCTTTGGTTTCTTCTGCCACTGCCACTGCCACTGCCACTGCCACTGTCACTGCCACTGTTGTTGTTGTACGCTGCTTTATCTTGAAAAGAATTCGTTTGATATTAGCGCTCTGGTATCGCCCTGTGCTGCTTCATATATCAAAAATTATTATGACGATTTTATGCGTTCGAAATGTCGTCTCATTATTAAACAAAAAAGCCCAGCGAAAAAGGTTCGGTGAAGAAAGGGAAGGCAGCGTCGCAGGGATCGCTTTGTGTTATTCATTTTTTGTTGTAGCTGCTCGGAAGCTTGCATAGAAAAATAAATGAGGGGGGGATTGTCAAAGAAAAATAAAACAAAATTAATTATGCATATGTGGCCCAAGACAAGCAAGCCAATTTGTAGGCTCATTGCCAAAATACAAAACGGAATACAACAAGAATCAGACATCAATATATAAAACACATAAACAGTGGTTGGTGGCAATTTAGCAAAAAAATAGAATTAATAAGCGGCAAACATATTTTTTGTTATATTCAAATATTTTTTTCAAATAAATAAACAGATCTCCAAAAAATAAGCACAACTGAAATTTCTTACAAACATTCTTGCCTAGTTAATAAAAAAATTTTTCCAAAAAAGTACAATACTATTGATTTGCTAACATTTAATGAAATTTAAAATACTCCCTATATTTAGTAAATACCAAATTTAAAAATATTATTTAAATATCTTTAACACTTATAAGATATTTTTAAATATAAGTCATAAAAAATATATTATAAATATGAAGGAATATATAGGAAATAAATAAATCTATAATATGCTTAAGTTTTGATTCTCAAATGACCACTGTGGCACCTATAAGGCGAAGTCTGAACTTCGTTTTTTTTTTTATTCGATTCCGCATTTCTGTGTCCGAAAACTCATTTTTATTGCAAGCGGCCGAAAAAAGAAGAAAACTTTAAAGTTTCGACTTCAATCATTTCTTTTATTATTATTACTATTTTCATTCCTTTTTTATGTGAAGCCGATCGCCATTGTCTGCGAGTTGACGTCATAAAAATTTCCTCCATAGCCGCACACCGGAAATACCTACACAATACCTCTGCAAACAAAAAAAAAAAAACAAAAAAGGCCGAAAAAATCAGAATATAACAGAAACAAATATATGTAGATACCGAATTCGATGGCTTGGAGTCTTGTGTTATTGTTGGAAATTGGAATTTTGAATTGAAAAATTTCCCCGCCGTTATTTACAGTTGAACGTTTTACAGAAAGAGACAGAGCGACGATGGAAAGGGATAGCAGCGGTGGACACGCGGCGTATGCGCAATTTTCATAAAAGTTTCAATGGGTGAAAAACTTTTCAAACGTGGTTGGCAACATTTTTGCGGCTTGTGTGTTATTGAATGGTTTAATTTAAATATATAATGTAAGTGCCTGGTTTACTGCGCTTATATTTTAACTTAAAACTTTAAAAGGAATAAAACGTTTTACATACTTAGTTCCAATTTTACAATACTTTATTCAAATCTTATATAAAAACATGCATTTTTTAGATGAGTAAAAATAAGTACCTTTAATAATAATACTGTTAAAATAAGCTTTACAATACATTAAACCATCCTCGCACATTGAATAGTTAAAGTTTGTTTGTAAAGATTACATTTACTGAAACATTTTGACTTAAAGGAATGTAAAATTCTCATTTCCAGTCTAGCATTTCCGATTGATTGCGTTGAACACGAAAAGTTTTCCAGATGATGGCGACATTTGCAGTCTCTTTGATTTCTTGTCGCCGACTTAACCCACGGACCCGAATTCGGTGGCAGGTGACCCCGATTTTCCCCCCTTTTCCCCGGAAAAACCCAACACCATCATCACTTCAACAATGAGCGTTGTCAATCAGCGTTTTTTTTATATTTCTCCGGCTTAAAACCCAATGCTGACAAAACACCAACTGGAATATAACAACAATGAACAATGGCGAGTGGACAGATTGCCTTATGGAGCATATTCAGTTTTCAGTTAAGTCCCTCCACAGCGAGCAAGTTAAATCGAATCAAATCAAATCAAAATGTTGTCAAAGCTGGGAAAATTTCCCAAACATTTTCCATGGCCCGAGAGAGTGGGTACACACATATTATATGGGTGTATATAATAGAATATCTGGATTCTTGGAAAGCCAAGAACGGTGCAACGGGTTTCTCCAGATTTACGGCGTTTATCTGCAGCTAAAAAAACGCCGCTTCGATGTTTTCTGAGTTGTGCAACCTTTTTTGATTGACAGTATTTGTGTTTGCAGATTGGAGACTGAAGATTGAAGCCAGCCGAACCAAATTTCAATGCTGACTGCCTACACAAGAGCACTGAAAAAAAAACCTTTTTTTTTAATTTGTTATCTTAAAAATATATGTCCAAGAACAACCACTGTGTATTCATTTAAAGAGCTGTACAATTAACCTTAATTTTTTTATTCAAAGGCAAAAGAATTTTTTTGGAAAATGATTTTTAGTGAGAATATAAAATAAAAATATTTATTTTGTACTTTCGTTGCTAGTTTTTTTAAATAAAATAAATTAATAATAACATGTTCTAATTTTTTCCTCATTGAAATGCGATTTTCTCAGTGCAATGTGTGAACGCAATATGAGTAAGTAATTGTTTTGCTCGACTTGAAATTGATTTGTACTTTCTTTTATCGGCGACCGACGTTACCTGTCCAACCCCGCCCCCTCTTGCCACTGCACCTCATCAGCATCCTCCACTACCCTCCACTACCCTCCTTGCCCAACGCTCGACCTTTGTTTTGTTTAACCTTTCCATTTTCCGCTACAAGTTGTTCAACGTTAGCCCGAATCTAGACCGATTCCTTACCCTCTACACTAAGCAACAAAATAGACTTATTTATAAATTAGTTCAAACACAATAAGGTTACGTTTTACTTTATAAACAATTTGTTAATAATTTTTTTTAGTACCGAGCTCATGTTGAAATATTTCCTTAAGTGGGAAAATAAATGCTAAGGCCTTTAAAAATCGTTAATATTATGTTGGATTTCAGGTTTATTTTTTGTATATATCAAACATTATAGATATTTTCTTAAAAGGAAAATAAACAAGCAAAAAAAGGCAAATACAATACTAGTTTTCAGTGTATCTGCCATCTCTGTCTTTGCGATTCAGTCCATCTCTTTCGGTGTGAGAATTGGCCTACTGTTTGGAAGATGATGTCTTCATTCTATGGCCGCTGATCATTGCCGGGATAATCCTTCCCCTATTGTTCATTTTCGATTTCCACAGCTCTTGTTCTAATTCTTGCTCCGCTTCTCTCCTTTCTCCTTTCTCATTTCTCTTTTCGCCTTTTTCCCCCGTCCTTTCTTCTGCTAAGCTGCCGGCAACTTCTCGATCTGGAAATTGGGTCTTCGGGCGTCCCAAAGTCTGCCCTTTTTCATTTTCTACAGGGATTCGGGGGACCCTTTTCTCCTTTTCTTCACGATGTCCAAACAATGGGCTCGTTGAAAGCGACTTTGGCATATTGAGATGAATTGTTGTCGCTGATCTGCCTGCACTTATATTTACCGGAAAATGCTTAGGAATCTTTCCCATACATATGTTTGTACACATTGTATATGCGGGCTAATGTTCCGAGGGGAAATTCAACGGCGATCGAATTTCCTTGGCTATCAGTTGGCTCTGATCTTCGCCCAATTAGCCTGGCCAACGCCCCTGGCTAATTGAAAGGGGATCTGCAATCTGAATCTCAAATTGTTTTCGAGGAGTGTTCGGGGGAGGTCAAAGATCAGATGAAAACATTGGCCTGACTTTTGGCACATCCTCCTCAAAGGGAATAATTCGCAAGTTCTTGAGGAGGTAAATCTGATCTCAAGAATGCCTATCTCGAAATCGATATTTTAGTGTGGAGTGTGCTCATTTTAAGGTGTTGGATTTGTATTTTATTTGCTTGTGTTTATATAAATTGTAAAAATATCTTATAAACATATTTATTTATTAATCTTATATAACTAATCTTTAAATAATATTAAAATATTTTCAATGGCACACTGAACTTATATTTATTTCAATTTAAACTTTGTGTTTTTCTAATTACATTGAAAATTTGTATATTATTTTTTATTTACAACACTATTGGTGCATTCCTTTTTTATTTTTAAAATATGGGGTATACTTATGTCAGACATTTTGATTATTTTATTGCTTTAAACTTAAAATAAAGTTGTTTTTTTTTAACATATAAACAAAATATTATTTGGCAACGGGGACGCATATATTTGATGAATAAACGACTGCCTTCTCTATTAATTTTTCCACTTTCTTCTGAGTTTTTCTACTGAGTTTACCCCATTAACTTTTGGGCCACACCCAAAGTGAACATCCTTCAATCTTGGCCACTTAAAGAGTAAAAATGATGTTGCAGCTACCGTAAGTCAGATAAGACCCGAAAAAGGGACAGGGGATATTGGTCAAAAGTTATGGGATCCGGAATGGGGAAAAAGTGTGGAAAAAGAGGCAGATCTTGGGGTCAATCAGTGCCGCGCCTACAAGTGGCGGGCTACCGAAAAACCCCCACCCCCCTCGTTTTCCCGCCCCCTTTTCCTTTCTTTTCCTAATTTGACCCAGCTTATCCAAGCCGTTGTCATTGTTGTTATATATATATATTTTTTTTTCTCCTCGTCTTGTTTTTCCCTTGTTTGTTGTTGCTGCGGCCTTTCAGATGTTTGGTCTTGCCTCAGCCTCTTCTTCATGTTGTCACCGCAGCGCAGAAGTGAAAAGAAAACCAAAAACCAGAAGCGTAACGAAACAGATCGAATCCAGCAACAACAGCAGCACAGAAAATTAAAAAAAAAAATAACAAAAAATATCCAGAAAAAAAAAACCGAAACGCAGCTCAGCACACGAGCTCGTAATTAGAACCAGTGGACAGGCGGGGGTTAAGGTAGTGTTCGGGGGGTCACGAAGGGGTTAACATATTGGATCTCCCTCGCGATCTGGACGATTGTTGTTGCCATTTTTTTGGGCGTGTTGCCCCGAACAAATTTGTTAAGAGCTCCAACTGAGCGAGCGGCTCCTTTTTAGTGCCGGGGGATCCGTCGCTGCACCTGGTATACTGGGAAATACCCTGTTTATGTTGGTGGAGGGGATTCCATTTTTGGCAACTTTCAATCTTTCAATATTACGGATTTGTGAGCTTAGAACACAAACTTTGTTTTTGAAAAATACACATGCAAACACCCAAATAAAAAAATTTTCATAGAAACTAAACTATTGTTAAAAGAATTTTAAAGTATTGGGTAAGTATAATATCTAAATAATATGAGTCTTAAATTAATACCACGAAAGTATGAAAACAATACTTATGTGGCTTAAAAATATGACTTTTGGCTTCAGTTTTAGACTCTTCAGTATAGAAACGAAACTAAAAGTATAGGGGCTATATTATTTGGTATTGAATTAATAGTCTTACTTTAATACTGTCTATAAAGTAATTATTAAAGAAGAGTTCCTTAACAAATTTTGGAGTTTTGTTAATTGGCCCTATTTTATATTTAAAATTTTAAAAATAATTAAAAAATAGTAGTTTATTTTATAAGCTAAATAGATAAATAAAATTTTTAATTTAATTTAATTTTTATTTAATTGGTATATTATTCATATTTTTAATAAAATATTTAATGCCTTTATCTAACTTTTATGATATACAAATATAATCATTTGATTCCAAAGCCAGAGGGTATTGAAATGTCGCCACTGGGAGGACCAACTCCTCTCCCTTTCGGTATGCAAATTGGCTGTGTTTTGATGGGGCAAAGGGGAACTCGACCGATGGTAATGGGTAGCGGGGGGTCGGCTGGAATGTGCATAAATTTAGCGAGTGTATTTGCCGAAGCAGCTCCCATAAAATTATGAACGCGCAGCTCCATCACACATCCGAATACGAGGACCCTCGGATCCTCGGATCCTCGGATCCTCGTGCCCAAAGAACCAAAGATCCAAAGATCCAAAGATCCAGAGATCCAAAGAGCCACCGATCCGCACAGTCTCATTTCAATAATGGCAGCGAATCGGACAGAGACAGACTGACTGACTCTGACTCTGACTCTGACTCGGCTGCGCATATGCATATGCGCATTCCCTCAAATTATATATGCGATCATTAAATGTCTTCGACAAAAATGAGCATAAAAATCGCACGCGGCCCCAGATGAAAATAAATTAAGGCACAGCGCAAGGGCAAAGCGAGAAAAATAATATTAAATGCGAAAGGTGAGGGGAAGTTACAAAGATAACGAATTTTATGACGCCCTTTATGGAAATATGTACATGGATTAGACAAGGTCATTAGCTACACAAAATAGTTGGTCTTTTAGCATTTCGGCTTATTTTAGCCAAAGTAATTTTACAAAACGGCTCAAAAAAAGCTCGCCTGTTTTCCAAAAGTCCTAATCCTGATTTTTCAATGAAAAGTCACGATATTTCTTCAATATTTGTATTGAATACAATACCTTGTTGAACTCGTAATAAAACATTCGATTTTCGTAGAAATCTTATTATTGGTTTCTATTCATATTTATTTATAGTGTATACATTTTTTATGACAGCATATATACAAAAAACATTTTCCCGTCCTATAATTCACTTATCTCTGACCTATTAAATAATGACGTTCTTCTATTTCATATATATATCCCACAGTTATCCTGCAGTTCTCTATATATCCCACATTTCCCCACCGAATTACCTATCCAACTTTGTGATCCCTGATGCTATTTCTTTTTTGGACTTTTTGCCAACTGTGGACTGTGGATTGTGCCCCCCAATGGGATTCGCGGGATCATTTCGATGGGTGTGTGGCGATCTAAATTGTTATTGGAATTGGACCCACATCAAGGCGACCGCCATTATCTAGCTGGGTCGCTCCCTTTTCCCTTTTACCTTTTCCCTTTTTTCGTTTACTCCAGACCAGTCCAATCCAGTCCAGTTCCATTCCCTCAGTGAGTCATCCGGTCAAGTTGTCCACGATTTCTGGCTCGGATTCAGATTCAGAGTCCGCCGCTGATTTCGATTCTTCTGGCGGCATTCAGAAGCAAATAAGTCACGTGAATAAGATTTCTCGCATAATAAATTATGGCCGGGCAGGGAGCTTAAAGAATGCGCTTCTGTGCACTGCAGGCCCCAAAAACTGAAGGGAATGGGTATGGCTGAGTATCAAGAATCGAGAACTGAGAATTGGGAACTGAAAATCGGGAATCGAGATGAGGAGTTGGATGCTGGGTGCTGGGAGCTGGAAGCTGGGAGCTGGAAGCTGGAAGCTGGGAGCTGGAAGCTGGGAGTTTTGGGGCTGGTGAAACGCAGCGATCGAAAAGCGGGCCACATTATTGTGACCCGTAAATGATACAAAAATTGTGTGTCATTAATAAGCGGCACAGCATGGCATCCGTGCGAGGCAAGGGGAATGGGCAAATAAAATACAGGCAGAAAAAGTATTAATTAAATCAATCACGAACCTATTACAAAATAATGAAGTCTCTAAAAGTTATTAGAATAACTTATAAAACATTGTATTTATAAGTTAATGACATTGCGCTTAGAAACCTTTGAATTTTCAAACATTGAAATAAACAAACAAATTATAAAACATATATTTGTTAAACTCACAAATTTCTATGTACCATATTATTTTTAACACTTTATAATAATTATAGAAACATAATTTCGATTTTTTTTTCGGCAGATACTTGATACTAGTTTTGATCAAATATTTTATATATATTATATTTTCCCCTAAAATCAAATCTCTGTTCGTTTTTTTTTTCATTATAGTAATAGAAAATGGAATACCCAGAGCAAAATGACATAAAATATGTGTGCCAGGCTCTTCTTTTAAATCATTTTTCCTAACTGTTAACCATTTTGTAGATCATTTTGTATTTGGGTGTATAAACTTTGAGCTATGCCTCTTTAAATCTTAATGTGGTTATATTTACCAACTCAAATTCCTAAATTTCTCGCAGTGTAGGGCCAGAACGAGACACTTGCCACACGAGCTGAAGTCGGAGTTGTTAAAGTCGGAGAAAATCCCTGAAGTTGGGGTCCCGATCAAAGGTTCCAACTGCAGACAGCTCGGGACCGGCGACCGGTTGCAGCTTCCCCGGCTTCTTCTCTACTAAATATATATATGTGGATATATGTTTTTTTTCTTTATTTTCACCTCCCCGTAATATTCCCCATATATTCGCCGGTGGACTTTTGCTTAGCCGCGCCCTTGGTGGTCGTTGGTCGCCCTTAACTTGGTAACCACACCAGAATCGGTAGTCGGTTGGCCAAGACGAAGCCAAGGCGGGGAAAACTGCGGCATCTGTTTTACTTCTGTCCAATTTGATTGATTTGGAGAGGGGATGCGGTCAAGTTTAATGATTTTTGATTTGCCTAATGGCAACTGGGAGGTCGGGGTCACGGGGTGTGCATACGACACAGAACATGGGTTTCTGGCGGGGATCTAAAAATCTGGGAAATCGTTTCAGAGGCTGGGAAAATATGGAAAAACCATCAATTAAAATGTATTTTACTAGCCCTTTAAATACGTTTTTGTGAGCCGTTTTGGGCAATATTAATTGTATGCTTAGTGACAAAGATTCCGATTGCTATTTATAAACTGTCTATAATTAAATGAAATTTTCGAAAATATAAATTGTGAAAATAAATATATAATCTATTCTTTAAGCATATGCTATATAAGGTAACATAATAACAACCAATTTGTAAAATAATAGAATTTTAATTTAGGATAGATTAAATCAAGCTAGTTCAGCTTAATAGTTGAAAACTGACAATTATTTCGAATATTAAATTTAGATTTTCAATGAAAAAGCTGACATATTTTAAAAGTAAACTTGTAATTAATTGCTTTACTTTTCTTTTGTAACTTTTTGTTCCCTGTTTGTGTTGGCACCTTTAATAATTTCGTTGTTCTCCACTGACTCCTCGGTGATTATTCTGTTAGATCCTGCGGAATTGGACTTGCGGACCACCCACCTGTGAGTGCTCATCTCGGTGGCCCGTCCATCGCATCAAGGACTGTCCAATATCCGGTCAACTTCCGCAAGGAAGTCCTGTGATTCCCTCCCATCCCGCTCCTGACATCGATGTTTTGGCCGCATTTTGCGCAAAGAATCAAACCATTTACCGCACAGTAGCTACACGGAGAAAAACAAGCCACAAAATAAGTTATTTTAATTAATTTTATAAACAAAAATCTACCTAATGGTAGACTGATTTCAGGCATTTATAAAGAAGAACATAGTTTAGTTATTAAAACTTTGTATTAATTAAATAATTATTTTGATTGAATAGAAAATATACAAGCTCTTTTGTAATAAGCAACTTGGAAAAAAACGATGTGCTAAAATTGAAAATAAATTACCTTTTTATTTGAAAACACAGTTCTTATTATAAATTTTAAAAGCGGAAAATGGCTTTATATAGTATACAATTAGGGCACTTGGCAGAAAAACCTTAAAATAATTTTAGGATAGTTACATTTATGATGATAACAAAATAATGTGTTTTTTATAACATTTTATTGCTGTGCAGAATCCAGGGACTGGGAAAAAAAGTCGGCTACCGGACTTGGACTTGGACACTGCCTTGGACTCAAACTCGGATTTGGATGGGGAATGGGACTCTTTAAGGAACAATCGAGGGCGGACAAAGAGCGGTGACACACAGAGGCGATAACTTCCTGTTTTCCCGCCCGCTTTTACCGGGGTTTCCCCCGGAGTTTTCCAACCTTTTGTCCACGGCTGCCTTGATAATTGGTTGGTAATGGCTAATTTATGAGGCCCGATCCGTCGAGAGGATGCACCTGATTCGATGTGAGTGACCTTTGGCACAACACACAACACACAACACACACACACACACACACACGAACGCAGCACAATCGGCAGGAAAAGTGGAAAATGAGTGGGGAAAATACTAAAGGGCGATGGAAGACCAGTTGCAGCCGCGCAATTGTTCACAGTTGACAGCTTCACATAAATTACCGCACATAATGAATCGATCGCCACTCGCCTCGGACCCTCTGATATCGACATTCCCCCACCCCACCCCTCCGATTTCCGATAACCCCCACACACTGCGGTTCACCTTTTTTTCGGACATTTGGAAAATTAGAAAAATGAATTAGAGATCAGTTCGAACGGTGGGTCATAAAATGTGATGGGGAAGCTGGAAAAAAAGGGCAATACGACCCATTAAATTCCTATGGATTTAACATAGATGTGGGATTTTAGATAGAATATTTGTTTTTTTTTTTTTTTTTAATTTTTATTTATATTTTTAACAAATTTTACACAAAAAAAAGTACAAATATAAGTTATTATTTTATTTAAAAAAAAAATTATGCTTTGAAAATAATATATAAACAAATTAATAAAACAAAGTAATTATTTTTATTCTGCACCTTTTGATCTTAGCTTATCAATTCCCCCTCAAAGTCAGCTAAATACAGGGTATTTCCTAACGATTTCTTGCCACATTTCTCAGTTTCTTTCATAAAAAAATATAAAAAACAGTTGGAGCGAGAAGAAGAAGCAGAAGCAACCGTTGAACGCATTTTTTCCATAGCTACCATTACCCCCTCCAAAGTCACCAATTTTTAATTCATTAATGCAAACGATGCAAGGCGAAATGGAGAGAGTAAGATACACAATAACAAATTTTGATAGAGTTTATGAAAGAAAACTAAGAAAAATTGGCTATGTAATGTGGATTTTATAATATTTGCATATGTGTAATGGATATATTCTAGATTGTAAGGTTATATGATTTGCTATAAAATATTATCTACAAAAATATGTTATTAAGTGTCTGAAAAAATAAGGAATTATTTTTGTTTTGTTTCAGTGTAAGGGGAGAGGGAGAGGGACAGGGGGTGGGGAAGGCAGCCATGGGGGGTGATCAGTGATCAGAGATCACACCCCCTGCCACCCTTGTCCCTGCCGTTGACTGACTTTCGTCGGTAGCCGGAGTTCGATGTGTGTTTAATATCCGTTTTATTGCCATTGAATTAGTGGCCTTTGTCAGCATTTAGGGATCTTAATTTATATGGAAGTCGGAGCTAAAGAAGAAGAAGAAGAAGCACCAGCAACGAGCGTGACTCCGTAACGAGCACGGTTAAACCCCCTCCCCACCAACCCCCCCCTCCCCCTTCCCCATACCCTCCCACTCTATCTGCGACCTCTGGCAGATGCAAAAGGTCAAACGCACACGCGCATGGACACACACACCACACACACCACACATACCACACACACTCACACTCACACTCACACTAATCCCAAATGATGGCCGCTCTGCCCAGACTAAGTGTCGTCGTCGTCCTCCGCGGACACACATTTATAATCGTACATATATATAGAAATATATACTTATATATCCTACGTTCTCCGCTCGTTAAATCAGCAACAACGGCCACACAGAAAAAAAAATGCATATGATATGATATAAATTTAATGAGTTTTCATTTCAATTACGACAAGAAAAATGGTACAAAATGTGTATAAATATACAAATTAAATGAAAAAAGGTGAGAAACAAATTAATTGTAAGAAGTTAAAAAAAGAACTCAAAGAATGAAATATTACTTTCGAATTAGTAACAAAAAATGCCCTAATGGTTCAAAAAACAATAAAAACTTTTGAGTCCACAAATATTGTATATAAATTATTATTATTATTTTATCATATATCTTACTTTACAAAAAAAAACCTAACTAAGAACAAATAAACAAAAATTAAGCAATTATAAGTCATAAAAAATGACATATTATATAACATTAAAAAAAAACCAAAAAAAGTTTAGTGATTAAGAAAGCAATAATGTCATTTAGCCCCATAAAATGTTTTGAAATTAATATGAAACAGATAAATATTTCAAAGAAAGAAGCTATTATTTAACATGATTCTTTGAATTTTAACTGTAACAACAATGAAAGCTAAGGAAAGGTATCAGCAGAACTAACAACAAAAGCAGCTTAAAAAGAAAAAAAAACATGTGGAAAGTAGTTACTCTTATAAAGGTAAGCAATAGTTGCACTATTAGAGTTATTGAGTGGTAAGAATAGCAAATCAAGTAACGTAACCTAAAGTGAAACTTTATAACTGAAAATTTAATAGGAGAAATAAAGTGTTAATACATTTTAAAAAATGTGGATCTTGTACATGAATAACCCGATTTTGTAAACGTAAAACAAATGAAAGCGTCGTTAAACAATATCAAATTATATCCTTTAACTTTGGACTATGTAATACCAATTCCAAACTGAGTATGTTTTTTCTCTAAGAGAGGGAACGAAGGATAAAGGGATCCTTTAGAGGGGAAAAAGCGAGGAAGTCAAGGTAGTTGACCAAGGAACCCGAAAAATGCAATTCGTCGCGGGTGGCTCGCGACGTGCAAAAAACAAAGGGATACACCAAATCGGGAACGAATAAAATCAGAGGGGGGGTCCGAGGGAAAACCTAGAGGAAGAGGGTTGGGCGAGGGTCAAAGGACATAGCACACAGGACACAGGACACAGGACACATGCGTGCCCAAATGATTTTTCCTAATGCAATTTTTTGTCGGCCAACGAGCGGAAGTTATAAAAAATGAGAGGTGCACTTTTCGGAGGGGGCATTTGTTGGAAAGAATCGGGAATAGGACTCGCAGATGGCACATTATTGGTATTAGTGATGCCTGATCGGAGTCACATAAATATTATTTGGAAAGGAAGTTGGCACAAGGAATGTGAAGGGGGCTATAAAATAAAATTCTTCTGATTCTTGAGACTTATTTAGTTGTAATTAATTTTCAGTTACTGGATAATAATATTTACCTCTTAATTATTTAATTATGAATTAAGTTTTATTAATTTTTGCCTTATAATTTTATGTAGTGTTTTGATAAAATGTATGTGTTTGTGCGGTTTAATGCCTTATAAATAGATTTAATATTTTTTTATAAAGTAAATTTTCCCTTATTTATCAGTCGTTGTCGGTAGGCATACTTATATTTGTATTTTTTCATTCACGACTCTCACAACTTCGTTTCCTATCAATGAATCCATAATCGTGGATGCCGCTGCCACCTTCTCTGATTCTGATTCTGAATCTGATTCTGAATCTGCTTCTGATTCTGATTCCCATTCTGATTCAAATTCATTCATCCACGATTCCATTCGCTTGGGCAGCTTAACTCAACTCAACTCAACTCAACGCAACTCGATTCGACTCGATTCAACTCGATTCAATTCCATCGAAGCTGCATGGAACCCTTGGAAATCGCACAAATTACGTTCCAAAGATCAACTACCGCAATCGATCTGGCGAATTAAATTCCCTCAAATAAACAATCATCGAGGCAGTCGTCGCTGTGGAGATAGCATCTCCAGAAACTCGACGTTTCCAGATCATCGCTTTCAATTTGTATCAAATATCTTCAAAGGACTTCGACTTTGACGGGGCCTCTCGATTTTGTTCATCTTTTTCATATTTTTCATCTTTTTCCATTCTTTTTGTGCCTTTGTCTGGTTGCTGGTCCTTCAGCTCCTCTATTTACATTCGCTTTCGACTGGCGAGGCGGGGCGGAAAATAAAGGACTCGGAACCTTTGAGAGGCACTCACATATTTATTTGACGATTGCCCTCTCATATCCCAATTTTCTTTATCTTTCCGTTTTTTGTGTTTGTGTTTTTCTGTTTTGCGAGGCTCGCTAAATTGCATTCTGAACGCCCGAGCTGCGTTAAGTCAGAAGTCGATCAAGTGTGGATGCGTCGCGCAGATGTATCTGCATCTATGTATCCGAATCCGTACCTATGCATCTGTAGGTTGCCGACAGTGCGTTTCGCAACTGTAGTTTGTACGACCTAAGGAAATAGATTATTGATGATTTTTAATGTCACAAAAGTTGTACTCTTTTTTAAAGCTGTTTGCCGTTGATTTTAAAACCAAATAATAAAAATATCAAATTATCATAAATTTGTTTATTTGATTTCATTGTGAATAAGTAAAAGCCATTTTATCATTAACTTCACTTCTATAGCGAACTAATGTAATATGTTATCTTATATGAACTAATGTAATATTTATAATATCTAGAAGCTATGATCAACATGTAATGGAATTTTTTTTTAGATGATTTCTAATGGTATTATTTACATTTTTGAAACGCACTTTATTTGAAGTTTGCGGCTTATACAACCCACCAAAAGAGAAAAAAACGGGAGAAAATTCGTTTTGCAGCTTCGTTTCATTGCCATTTGTTTGGCATTTTCCCGTTTTCCTTGTTTTTCTATTTAACCATTGTATTTTTCCCGAAAAACATTCAAGTGGAAAACCTTTATTGAGTGCGATATTCCTATTCCTATTCTGATTCCCATTCCCATTCCCATTCCAATTTTACTCAGTTTTTATAAATGCCAGAGTTGGTATTTTTGTTTGTTGCATTTTGCATGCTAAATATGTTTTCGAATCTGTCCCATTGTTCGTCCTCCATTGTCAATGTTCTACTGTGCGGAGGCGAATATCTCGGCTTCTGTTTCTATTTCTACATGTGATTTGTAGCCTTTGTTTCGCTTCCTTTCTATTGCATTTGGCCGAAGCAATTTGCATGCCCCGTCCAGGACCCTATATATATGTATATATCCCTATTCCTATTCCTATTCCTATCCCTATCCCTATAATCTGCATATTTTGCGGTTCGCATTCCGGGCATTGTCCATCCAATCATCATTATCATGGTCACAGCAAAATGTTTGCGGAAGGGGGATAATGAGTGTCCCTCGAGTCTGCAATTTGTCTGGATGGAAAACCGGAGAATTATGGCTGCCAAATAGTGGCTGAAGTGAGCCACTTTAGGTCCAAATATTTGGCTCAGATTAACCCAAAACGGAAGCCATCACAAATTGATGTCAAACTCTTCGTTTTATCAATAAAAATAAGCTGAAATGATAGCTGATTTAACGTGTTAATAATATATCATTATTAAACAAGTCATTCATTGTTCCATTATTGAAATAGATGCCCTTATATAACATTTATTAGCTGAGCTAACATTATAAAATGGTTAAGACTGTTTCAATTTTACCATCCGCTTTTTATTTAGATTTTTTTGAGATGTTGATCAAATCATAAAATAAAATGAAGAAAAACAAACAAATATATCCTTTTATAATTAAAAAACACATTTAGAAAAACTATCTTATAGAATTCTACTTGCTAAAATCCACACAAAATTCAATTAATCCTTTCCGAAATGCTCCTTCCTGCTTTTAGCAAGTAAATCCCTGAAAATGCTTACAAACTTTTATAAGCTAATAAGCAAATTTGCTGCATACACACGGGGGGCCACCTTGGATTTTGAAAAGGGAGATTTTAAGGGGGGTTTTTTGGGTACATCGAAATAATTACAGAAAGATACCGGAATGATTCCGGCTCAAGGGATTTTAATTGCTGAAAAGAGGAGCTTATCTCGAAAAGTGCTGGGGAATCTCATTGCAAGAATGTGAAAAGATGTCTAGACAATCGAGAAAAGGATTGCTTTCACAATGGGAATCGGGTGTTAGCACCTTAAAACATACGTAGTATATATTTATTTAGTAATTGATTGATAATAAACAATTGATAATAAACACTTAGTTTTATTAAAAAAAATGGCATTTTTGCATAACAACACCTATTAGGCAATTCAATTGGCTTACATTCACCTTACATATATAAAAAATAAGTATTTTTGTTTGCTAGTTTTGTGTTTTAAATTGTAGTAAAAGCGTTTAAAAACAATACTAAGCTTCTCTCATAACAAGCAATGAACAAGTCCTGCCCCAACCAACAGATCGGAAATTTAAGCTCTTAAAAGCTATATGGTTTTTGGGCGAAATGCCGTACCACTCGAATATTTTCCAGCCTGAACCAATAAAATATTACCTAAAAATAGCAAACTCACTCATTATCTATAAGTGCATTACTTCCATGGCAACGTGTGGGCGAAAAACACAATACAACTACCAGACAAAAAAAAAGGCAAAAATAAAGTGCGTTTATTTTATGGCCGGCAAATCAATCAACTTTATTAATTACAAGTAATTAAAGTTTAATTAAGAGCCCAGTACGATGCTACATCTTGCTTTTGTTTCAAGGTTGCATGTGTGCGTGCGTGTGTTTGTGTAATTGTGTACTTATGTGTGGAAATAAATGCAAATATTTATTTGGCAAAAGTCACAATTTGTGGAAAGGGGGCGGCGATGGCAGAAACAACAACAGCAACAGCAACAAAATGGTGGCAAAAGTAGTGCAATTGTTGTTGCTGCAATTTTGTTTGTCTGTTTAATTAAAGCAATATGTGGCCTCCAGGAAAGGAATGTTGGGTTAATTGACTCATCACTTATACGACAAACGAAGCACAAACAAACAAACAAACAAACAAACACAGCAGGAGGAAGAAGTTGAAGAAGGAGAAAAAGAAGAAGAAGAGCGGTCCGAAAAAGCAGCGCAGTCGACGAAAAAGAAAGGAGTTGAAACAGTTCCCAAAACCCTGGGGGCGTGGCCATTGATTTGACATTTTGAAATCCGCGATTTGCATTGCGCACAGACCAGAGAAATTTTGGGCCAATCAAAAGTGTGGATTGTGTGTGGAAGGCAACGCCCACACAACTAACGCTAATACTGGGAACAGCAGGTGCCAACCACTGGCGTCATCTGGCGACTGTCCTGCGAACCTATCATTATTAAATAGTGGTTTCCTAGTGGCGCCATCTGAAAAAGAAGTGTGTGACTATTAAACATTATTATTTATAAAATTCATTAACTATTTAATCAAATTGTAAGCAAACAAAATGTCTCAAAATTTAGAATAAGTCCTAAGAGAGGAACTTAATTTCAGCAACTTATTAGCACTCTCCAAGCCTTACTAGAAATTTCATAGATTAAATATTGTAAAACTAATGTTATAAAAGATAAAAAATTGTTAAATACATTGTGATATATCAGTGGTTTGAAACTTTGTTAAAAGTGCCACCTATTGGTCACTTTCTTGCTGCGGAATCGTTTTTCAGTATCTTGTATGACACTTTGGTATTTTCGCACACCCAAACGAATGGTCACACAGTGCAAGAATCGCAAAAAAAAAACGTATTAAAAATAACCAAAACAAGCGCAGAATTTTCAATTTTAGTCGCACTGCTAACATGCAACAGCCACGCCCCCCGCCGCTGTGACAATGGCCACGTCCCCGCCTCCGTCCACTTTCGCAGCAGACGCAGCAGCAGCAGCAGAAGGCGCCGTGGACGCAGCTAGCGACGCAGCAATTGACGATGAAGTGCATCACAATCTGCAGCAGAAGCAGAAGCAGCGCCAGCAACAACAACAGCTGGAGAGGAATTCCCTGCTGGCGGATTTGCGGAGATCCACGAATTTCTGGTTCCGGGCCAAATCGACGGACGGACTGCAGCTATTGGCCCAAAGTTGCACCCGGATTCTGCAACACGGACTGGTTAGTAATACATCGTAAAAACATCAATTAAATCGTTTAGAATAACACACACACACACACACCCTACAACTATGACCATTTTCATCATCACTTAGATTGCTGTTTTTTTTTTATGTTTTATAAATATAATGCAAATAGTAGGTTTTATAAATGTGTTATTTTAATGGATACGCTTATCAACCGGTCTAAATATCATTTTTAATAAGTCAGTTATCTTTATTTAAAAGTATAGTACGTATCAAACATACAAAATATGAAGAAACTCCCATTATAATAATACATTTAAACTCTCTGAACTATTGTTACTTATACCTGCCCGTTAATCGCCTTTTATATACCCAGTATTTAACAGTTGTGATATGGGCTATATAAATATAAATGTAAAAGATATTTAGAGCAATCAAAAACGAGTCACCAATGAGTTTCCCAAGAATCTCACACCCATGCAAAATAAACGCGAATAATATTATCACATCTCAATTTTCATACACTGTACTTTCAAAATATTTATTCTAAAACAAAAAATTGGATTTCTAGAAAGTCAAGTAAGCACAAATCAATACAAATTTTAGAGTTGTGTTATTGTAATTCGATTATATAAGCAATCCAAGAAACCATAAATACACATTAGATTATTTAATATTAAAATATTTTGTTTAATGTGGAAAAGATTAGAGGTAAAATAGATCCTATTCGATTTTTTTAATGCATTTTAATTAAGTTAAATATAAACATAACATAACTATATGACAGATATGATATCGAGTTTTAATAACCATTATAAAGGTCCCAGCCAATTAAAATGAGTAATCCAAAGGCAGCAAGAGGGTATCACCCATTCGTTGCCCTTGTTGCTTAGACTTCCCCCATTGTTTTGCAATCGAATTGTATCAGCAATTGTGTTTATAATTTATTTATTTATGCAACGCCTCACTCTCCGTCTTTATCAGCTGCAGCCCGTGGAACTTCAGCGACTGTCGGACGACTTTGAGTTTCTGCTGGCGAGTGCGGGCAATCAGCAGCATCCGCAGGCCAAGCCTGCCCAGCCCTGTCATCGGGGCTCCTCGGGAGGAAGTGCCTCAGTGGTGGCCGGCGGAGTGGAGCAGTTCCTAGGCGAGTGGACCACACGCTGCCTGGGCGCCCGCTGCCTGTCGCAGTGCCTGCAAACGCTGGTCTCCGATCCGGAGCTGATGGAGCTCTACTATCCCAGCGCGGAGGCCTTTCTGCGACGCTCCAGCGACGCCACCGCCTTGTTCGTCTGCCTCACGGCCGTCCAGCTGAACCAGAGTGGCCTGCTGGGCCAGCTGGAGGTCAAGCATCAGCTGCGCCATCGACGCACCTGCTCGCAGCCGAACTTTAGCATCTCACCCAAGTTGCAAGCTGTACCGGAGGAGCGGCTGCAGAAACGCAGCTTTATCAGGCGCCTGAAGAGCCTGCCCAATCTCAGTGCGGAGGACGAGGAGCTGGAGGAGCGCACCTCATCCAGGCGGCGCTGTCAGACGTTCAGCAGTTCGAGCAGGAGGCAGCACTACCTGGAGACAGCCCCGTCCAGCAGCTCCTGCTCGTCGCAGGACAGTCCCAAGCGCATCCAGCTGATCAACTGCGACGACATCAAGATCTGGACCGATCAAACGCCGCAAGAGCAGCTGCCGCAGGAGATGCAGGACAAGCAGGACAAGAAGGTGCCGCCGGCAGCACCCAGAGCATCGGTGGGCAGCTATCTGGGCAGCTTCTTTGGCTCACCGCCGCTCTACACCAGCTGGTTCCAGCGCAGCCTGGGCGAGGACCATCTGAATGCCACCGGGGATGGCGGCATGCTGGACACCTTTCTGCCCGTCAACGGGCGAAAGCTGAAGAACAGACAACCGACGCTCTTCGAGGGCGTCAGCATGTTGGACGAGGCGGCCGCTGCCTCCTCAACCGGGAGCTGCCTGTCCTCGGCGCCCTGGGACATTCAGGGATCGAGCACCACCTCCACAACGGCCTCCAGCTCGGTGAGCATTACGCCGGGCAGCAGCGACAAGATGGACCAGCAATCGCTGGCCTCGTTCCTGCAAATGTCGCGGCAAACGCACAACAACACGCAGCTTGAGAAAGAGAACGCCCACTTCCGGATTTCGGAGGCCTGCATCACGGCCATAGAGCATGTGAAGTGGAGCCGCCGATTGGCCCGACCACCGGTTGGACCGGCCGCCAGTACAAATCCCTCGGAGCCCAACCTCATGCCCTATGTGGAGCAGATTCCCGGCGGCGGCGGTGGCGGCGTACAGAATCATAGCGCCGAGGCGGTGGGTCTTCAGCTGATATCCCGCTTCAGTGAGCAGCAATTGCCGCGACTGGGTCACCTCAAATGGCTCGTCTCCGAGCAGGAGGCGCCGCAGCAACTGCTGCCCATGCCCAAGCAGCAGGATCAGGAGCAGGCCAGCCTGACGCGGGGCACCTCCAGTTGGGCGCCGCCGCGCCAGCAGATCATATTCACCGAACATCCGGCGAACAGTCGTGGCAAGCTGCTGCAGCAGCAGAACCACCGCTGTGCCGGCTGCGGGATGCGGGTGGCCAAGCACCTGCAGCAGCACTTTCGCTACTGCAGTTACCTCGGCAAGTACCTGTGCACCGGCTGCCATCGCAACCAGATATCGGCGATACCAGCCCGCATCCTGCGCTCCTGGGACTTCCGCTGCTATCCGGTCTGCTCCTTTGCCTACCGCCTCATCGAGCAGATGTACGCCTTTCCGCTGTTCCACGTCCCCGATCTGAATGGCCAGCTGTACAAGCACAAGGAGCTGGCCAAGGCCCGAAGGAAGCGGCTGCAGTTGCACGCGGTCAAGGGATTCATTGCCAACTGTCGGTTTGCAACGAGGTGAGCGGGAGGGTGGGAGGCATGTGGCAGGGATTGCAACCATCCAGTACTCATTCATTTCATTTCATTTTATATGATTTGTGATTAGATTAGATGTATTTTGAATTTTGAATTGAATAACAATGAATTGGCATAAACAAGCAAATTACTGAGGGTATAAAACATTCAAAATAACATTAATTATTTCAAAACTGTTAAATATTTTTTACATATTGATAAACCTCTTCAAAATGTGTGCTTTGCTTTATTAGATTTAAATACAAGGGTTCCCTTTTTTACATATGCCATTAATAATTAAATGAGAAACTAAAAGATAACAAAATTGTTTTACATATTGATAAAGCTTTAAAAAATATAGACTTAGTTTTTTGATTTGTATTCGTATTTTCCTTTTATTTTTGCATGCCATAAATAAGTTTTCTCATAATTAAATAAACAACAAAGTGTATAAAACATACAAAATTCATTTGTAGTGTTACATTTTTCTCTGCATATAAGATAAAGCTCTTTAAACATATGCAATCCTTATATATGTTGAAAAAAGTACACTTTTTCTTTTTGAATTTAAATAAAATTACTTTTATACTTGCAGAGAACAGTCGTTTTTCAATGCCATTCCGGTGCACATCACGCAGGATCCGGACATGTGGTCCATGTGCGATTTCGTGGACGTCCAGAACAGCAGCATGAATCGCTCCATCAAAGAGGTGATCGCTCTGAGCGAACAGCATGTCCACAACTGCGTGGTGAGTGGTCAGATCGAGATGTTTTCGATTAGTATGGTAATGGTCGATCCTGTTTTTCAGCTGTGCACGGGTCGTGCCTTCCTTTGCGAGCACTGCAAGGGCGGCGAACTCATCTATCCGTGGCAGCGGAAAGTCCAGCGGTGCGATCGGTGCGGAGCCTGTTTCCATCACGCCTGCTGGAAGATCCGGAGTCGGTGTCGCAGCCAAGCCGATCCGTGTCCTAGGTGCTCGCGTCTCCAGAATCGGGCCAGCTAGCATCCGATCAACGTGCGGCCTAGAAATCGAAGGGGTGGATAGAAAGTCTTGGAAACTAGGGGTCAAATATTATTTTAACTGGATCTTTTTTTTTCCACTCTAAACATGTTGTTATTATTTTGTTATGATAGTCTTGTTGATATATTTAAGGTTAGGCATGCGTTCGACGAGTCTCAAATTCTTATTTAAAGATCACCAATTTTCCTTTCAAAAATTGTACCGGTTTCGAAGGAAACCAGCTTGATCAAATATATAGCCTTATTTCTCTTGCATTTCTTCAAGCTGAAAATGCAAACTGAGAAGATAATAAGTTTAAAATAGTAAATATTCTTACCCACAAATATTCAACTTTTAAAATACCCATTTTATTTTATTTTTCTCATATAATTATTGAAACAAATATTAAACAAGTGTTTGAGAAAGCCCAAACCAGATATTTAACCTAAAGTTTCCAAGGCCAAATTACACTTTTCGCCTCCAGTGATTTCATATATTTGCATAACAACTACGATTATTTTTACAACTGCTGTACATAACCATGTAAATTACCAAAACTGTTACGAGAATCGTTTACCTCAAGCGAAAGATGTGAACCCATGTTGATTTTATACATATATAACAACTATGATACGAATATTTATTGCATACTAAACTGTATGATTAAAGATTTTATTTTCTTAACTTGCTTATTAACTCAATTGCATCATATTGTGAGTCACGGAGGGTAGGGCAAAAAAAATCCCACAACGGTTACTTATTTATCTACTACTTAAAGATCCTCTTGGATGCATATATGTATGTATCTGTGAAGCTACTTGGAGATTAGTGGTATTGCTGAAAATACATAAATGACACAAATTGGCTTGCAAGTGCACTTTTTTTAAACTTCAAAGGTTTTCCGATTCTTCTGCAATTAAATTAATAAATCAAACTATTTTTTGTTTATATTTTACTTAAATTCTTTTTGGATTCATATTTGAAAATCCTGAATTCAGTTAAAATTCTAGTTCCGTTCCGCTGGAACCTGTTCATTGGTATTTTATCGAATGCGTTAGTGCTTTCTGTGAGAAAATGGGTACACGTCACAATTTTGCGAATTTCAGTACTCTGGAATATAGTTAAAGCTGTGGGGGAAAAGTTTATTGCAGCCAAAACACTACTTTATGAAAATTTTAGCCATTTATACTACTTTCCCCTTCGTATTATGCTGTACATACATCCCGAAAGCAGACTTTTGAAAAACCACACCTTGGTCGCGATATAGCGCACGCATAAACTTCGGAACTAGAACAAACGGAACTGAATTGAACGAGCAGTAAGGCATGATTTTTTTTATTTACTAATCGCAATTCACGCTGCGCGCATCGAAATTCACGTACTGAAATTGCGAAACTCGCTTTAAATTTTCGTGTTTACGGTTCGTACATGGTTTTTGTTCTTGTTTTTGCGCAGTGCGTGTGTAAATGTGTGTTGGTGTGCGGCAAAAGCGAAATTGCGAGCATAAATAAATGCCAATGTCGATTGTTTTCTAATTAATTTAGCCGAACGGATTGGAAAATCGCAAGCGGTGGCCGTTTAAAAAAAGCCTAACTCAATCAACAGGTAAATAAAGTCAGCGAAATAAGATGACACAAAAACTTCCAAACTCCGCGCTCTTCCTCTTCTTCACACTCGCGCACACACACACAAACATGCGCAAAATAGGAGAACGTGTGTGTGTTAGTTATTAAAAATGTCTGTCGCCGCCAACGGAAAAAAACAAACACTTAAAAGGAAAAAAAAGCAACAACGCCGGCCGCTCGTCCCAAAAATACAAAAAAATGCAAATGAATGAGCAGAGCAGAGGGCAAAAAACCATATAGAGTGGGCATAGAGCGAGCGAGACAGCGCCATAATTACATATTATATTTGCTATTCCGTTAATCATAATTTTACAACCCCTCTCCCTCCCACTATTTTTCACGTGAATTTCACACTCTTCCTCCCTCTCCTCTCTCCCCTTTGAAGGTCAACTTTGAGTGTGTGTGTGTGACCCTGCACTTGGGGCAAAAAAAAAAAAACAAATTTATTGATTTACTTCATTTTTTACGTTTTTTTTTGCTGTTTCTTTTCCTGCTTCTATTCCAATGCAAAAAAAACAGCTGATGCAGTGACTAAACTTAAAATACCCTGCAATAATAAAGTACATACAATAATAAATGTCGCGTGACAAGCGCCAATAAACGGAAACCGAAAACAAAAGAGAAATAGCGCCATCTGTTGGGTGGAGAATCATGCACAAACGTAAACAATCTATAAAAAAAGAAAATCTCACAAATGATGCAGAATTGAAAGTTATTCTCCAAAAAAAAAACTTTTTTATGAGATTCACAAAACTTAAAATAAAGTGTTCCCAGAAGCTAATTTAAAGAGTATTATTTAGGCCATTTAATTTTTTAATCTTTTTTTTTAACAAATTTATAAACTTAAACAATACCAAAAAAGGAACGCCTTCATTAATGAAATTAAATGGTATACTTGAGTGATCTGGGTTTGTGTTGCCTTATTTCTTTTTTATGTATGTTCTTACATATTTTATTAGAATCATAATAAAGACTTCAAAAATCATGTAACATGTTTTTAAATGGAATTATAAAAGAGAATAATTAATCCAGCTTTAACCAAAAGAGAGTATTCACGATCCGATTTTATTGTTTTTTTTTTGTTTGTGGTTTATTTATATTTTATTTGTGTCAGTGTGTTAATAAAATAAATCAATTGCAAATTGAGACGCCTTCAGAAATGCATTTATGTTTAAATGCCAAAAATAAATTGTAAGGAAATTAGAAAACCATATTAAAGCGCAAAAAAACTTCAATAAACTTTAGGTATATCATATTTATTACAGATATAATTTTTGATTCTTTCGAAGAGTTTCGAAATTTAAAAACAGAAATTTATTTTGATCTACCAAATATAACATTTTGGATTACTTAAACATAAATAAACAAAATTCTGCGAAAAGCATTGATTGTTTAATAAAAGAAGATTATTCTGAATTTAATTAAACCAAAAAGTTATTTGCTGCAAAAGTATTCCCAAACAATTACCCAAACTAAAATGAACTTCAACTCCAATATTTCGCACTTGTCTACCCAAATATACTCCCTCCTCCGACTTTCAGTGGATTTGAGTCGTTAGGATATTTGTTATTTGGTCGATAGCTGGCTGTTGCTCCTGTTGCTCCTTCTGCCGCCTCGTCAGAGTTGACTTGCCCATATATAATGCTAGTTGGACGGCCATGTGGATAACGCGTTTGATGGATGGATGAGGTCATAGGTGGCTGGGAAAAGTGCGCCACCAGAGATCCAGAAACTCTGGTTCCGCAATCTAGCACTCTTAAAAATGAAATTTAAAATCCCAAAACCCAAAGATCCAAACAAATTAACAGTAAAGAAAAATCCAAATTTAACTACGTTTTTCATTGGTGAAAGAGACTTCCATTTAATTTTAGACTAAAACACAGGCTTAGCTTAGTTATCAAAATTATTTTTAATTTTTGTGAGTGGATCGCCATTGCTTCGCCCTTCCCTAAACTTGTTTTTTCTAAAAAATAAGTTAAATGCTTTGTTCCTGCCCAAAAATTGTGGCTTTAAAGAGTATTTTACCTAAACACATGTGGGAATCTTCTGAATTCATGGCGAGGTCCATCTTTTTTCCAAATTGCGACTATGTTCAAGTGTTTCGTTGAGTAAGTGTGGTGTTTTGTTGACTTATTTACTCACTGGGGCCATCGGTCAATGCAATTACTTAACTACATTTATTTATTGCGGAGTATTTCGGTCTGGCCGGCTCACTATATGTATGTAGTACATGCCCATTTCACGGCCACTTGCGACTGCATAAATTCCGCTGATTCCACACGCCCACCCCACAGACATAGACATTGATCCGATCCGGACGCACAAGTCGTTCATCTGGTGCGATAAGCCCCGATTCGATATCAACTAAGTGAAATTGCTGACGTTTTCGGTTCAACATTATCTCGATTAGGGGAATTTACACAGCGAAAAAAATATCCATATTATATCACAAAATTCAATTTAAATTTAAGTTTATACATTTTATTTATTATCAAGAATTTATAAAAAATAAAGTTTGTACTTATAGTCCACCTATAATTTGGAAATTCTAAACAAGCTTTAAAATGTAACTTAATAATAAATTAATAAATCATGGATACGCATATGTATGAGTTGCTTCATGTGTTTCCATTTTTGAACATGACAATAAAATGATTATGATAGTGGTTAAAAATTAGCTCTTTAAAATCGATGATAGAAATGTGAGTCGGGAATTTGTATTTATTTTATGACACAATGTCATTATCGAAGTTTGAACGCAAAAAAATTAATTTGCAAGACTTGATTGGAATCGGAACTCAAAAAGGCATTTGATAGTGGAAACATGACAATCAGTCATGTCGTTTTTATCTGGGTAGAAACTCCAAACACTCCCTCGGCCACGCCCCTTATCCCGCGCCCAGATCGCACCCCCTCCAAGGCCATCGTTGACGTGTTCAAGCCACTTGAATCAGTCCAGCACTTGAATGTGGCTCCGTTAATTTTCCACCCATCGAATCAATCCGCTTGCCACCTTATCGATGGCCGAAAAAATAAAAATCCTCTCCACTCTATGCAAATTCTATCATAATGATAACAAATACCGGCCGGTCGGTCTATAAATACGATTATCCGTATGTGTGTGTGTGTGTGTGTGTGTGTTTACTCACCATTAGTCGTGTAATTTTATGCAGATAGTAAAAAAGTTGAGTGTGATAACGGACATGTAAGCAGTCTAACTGCAGCAGCGGGAGGAGAGCCAGACTTTGGAACCCGATTTGGGAAGGTAAGAAAGCGCAGGTATCTCGAACTATAAACCACTTATAATCTGGCCATATTTTAGGTCGTACCTGTCGTCTACGTGTGGATAGCGATAAACTGAGAAATTCCAAGATAAATTAAATGGAAATTTGCAAAAAAGGATCAAAGAATATTAAAAGCACAAACAAATAGCCAATTTATTAAATGGATTTAAAAACTACAGAAGCCTAAACATTAAATTTTAGCTATGAAATAGATATGAATGTTTCATAAATTGGAATGAATTCAAATAAACTTAAAATTAACAAAAACAAAAGTTGCATTACATATACTCTCAGCTATAAATGGATTTAAACTCATTTAAAGATTAAAAAAACCACTTAATAAATTAACAAAAATAAATCTGAACATGTAATAATTTAACAACTTTAACGTATTGCTTAAAAATCACGCTTTATAACAGTTTAAAAAGTTTTAAAAGATTCGTAGACACTTGTGTCTCGTTAAAAATATCATACAAATACAAGATAAATGAAAATGGATGTCAGAGAAATACAAAAACATCATATATATCTTGGATAAGATAAGGACAATAACATCAGGTGCTCCTATATGTCATATCGTTAAAAAAGATGTTATCAAATGGCCTTAGCACGCCACATTAAAATATAACTGAAACGCTTAAATAACAAATGGACAGTTAAGATAAAATGCAGCGCTAAACTAAAATAATCTTTTTTAGAAAGCCCAATTAAATGTAGGTCTAATAATAAGTTCTTAACTAAGATAATAGAATCATCTGACGACCAAAGAAGAGTAAAAATCTATTAAAAATGCTTGATAAGATATGAAAGAAACCCCTTAATTGAAAACTGTTTGTTGTCCACTACTGATCGATCTTGGCACACACAAAATCAAAAATTACGTGAGAAAATATAGAGATCGGAGGAAAGAGTTTGTTGTGTGTATGAAATATATATCCGTGACGTCGAAAGCAAAATTTGGAGTCAAGTAATCATATACAAGATAAGCTATCATATGTATATTTTTCGCACTTCTATGTGGTGAAAAGGCCAATGACCAATGCAATTTAAATTCCAATTTCAGCTGAGTCAAGTAGTGTTCTGGAAGATTCTGGTTCACATTTTGAGTGGATCGAATCGGGGCCGAAAGTTTTTAGGCCAGCCTTGGATCGGATTGGGAATGGGAGTTATCTGGAAATGCTTTCGTTATGATCGATTCGTTTATTTGAGTCCGCCCCATTATGTCTGTCGTAAATATATAGCTCGAGTTCCTATCGGTTGGCGATAAGCTCCCCATCACACGTCTGCCGCTCGACTTATTGACACTTGCACCTGTGTGTCTGCCTACAACTACTACTACAACCTGCTATATCTCTGAGTGCGTCGGTTGGCGGATTATAAAACTGTCAATTAAAATCATATTTGGGTTTATTGTTGCCAAATATTAAACATTACTAGTGTTAATTTGGCATTAGGCGGTTCATAAATCGATAGGAATATAATTTACTTTATGGCCCTCTCGTCTGGGTTTCTACTCGATCCAATCAAAAGTCAATCAGCAAGTACATAAAGTGAGCTTTAAGTTGCAAGCCAAAAAAAAGAAAATAGCTGTCATTGACCCAAAACCAGTGAATTATTATTAAATGTGTAATTTTCTTACCCTATGTGCCAGGTTTCCAAGTTCTTATCTTAATTACTTTTCGACACCTGCCTGGAAATGAATTTTTGCTTATTTATATAGGGCTTTAAAGCCAAGACAGCGTTATTTAATGCTTAATGGGAATTACAGACGTCAATGGGCGATTTAGTTTATTATAGACTATAATTAGTATGGTACTTGAATCATATAAACTAGTTTTAAATATTTAATTTTATATTTAAGATTTGAATTGTTTGTATGTATAATTCAGTGGTTTTTACGATTTTTATAAGACTTAACATATATAATGTTATTTAGACAATTTAGCTTATGATTATTTCACTTTATAACTGCCAAGAAAACATACAAACTGAGTATGTATTATGATCTTTAAATACTTGTTCTTCTCCAATCCTGCCGTTAAATCTAATCAAATTGATTAGATTAATAACGAGATATTTGACCTTCTGATTGTGGGGATATGTTGCCCTGTTTTAATGTTATAACACTTTTTTGTTGCGTCAATTGCAAGAATTTCCCTGCCAATCAATATTTAATTGCGCCAACCTTTTCCATTCGTAGTCTCGTTTCAATTTCGTTTTATTAAAAGTGGAAATAAAGTGAAAATCAATAGATCAAAATTGCTTCATAACGAGGAAAATTGTGCAAACAAGGGTGACAACTTTGCGGGGACTATTGAGTAGCCAGAATATTTAAGCAGTGGAAAAGGAAGAAGTTACCATTGAATATAAAGACACATCTATGTCCGCCAGCGGCCAACGCACTTTAATTACAGTAATTGTGAATCAAATGTTGATGGGCGGGGAAAATGCATTTGCGGCGGTGTCAATTTTCCAGTGGGAGGCGATGGGCGGATCCCCAGCACGCAAATTGCTAAACATTTAATTGATTCCGTGGCCCTGAATTGCCGACTCCCGTTTCCCTCTCGATTCAGGAAATTACCGCTTTTAGAAACTCGATATTACTAGATATTTCAAGCGTATAAATAGGGCAAGCAGCTGATATATGTATGGATCTGTTGGCAAGCAACATTGCAAGTGTTGAAAATATTAAGCAATTTAGGGAACTTCAAAGCTAAAAGACCTTGAAATCTTTACACTACGAGCGAAGTTTATTAAGCATTTTAACAAATTGTATAAAATTGTGTTCTGCGTAAAGTTTAGAGATTATCCCCATAACCACGAATAAAGCTAAAATTCCTTGAACATTTTCTCTTTTTTTTTTTATTTCTGGATAAATGCAATATGAAGCATTTTAATTTAATTTATATACTCTATATGGGTATAAGGAGTTTATATAGTAAATTTAACAAGTCTTCTTGCATATATATTTTTGTTCTGGGCTTAAATAAGACAACCAAAGCTTGCAAAATATCTTTTATTGTTTTAATTTCTGTTTAGTTGCAATAAGAATCTCAAGAACTCGCGGACTTACTCTATTTTCAATTCCTCCTAAAATGTAGAGCAATCTCTTTTGAACACTTTCAAAGCCGATCAATGTAAAGCTTAACTTTTCGACTAATATCGAATTTTCTCTACCTCTTCCAGGTGCCCAATCCAATCGGATTTAGCTAATCCGCGGATCTGAAGAGGAGGAGCAGGCGTCGGTCGTTGGAGGCGCCGGCATAGAGTACTTTTCCGAGACGCGAGCGCCCAGCGGAGCAGTCGCCACCACGACGTCGACTTCGCCGCCGCCGCCGCGAGCCGCGCTGCTGTCACCAGCCGAGCATTTGGACGCCAGCGCCGACGATCGCGGGCGTGTCTACAAGCTCCGGAAGAAGAAATACCTGGACGCAGCACACATAACATAGGGAGTCGTCGGAGGAGGTGGAAAATTGCAATTGGTGTCGGAATCGGAATCGGAATCGGAATCGGTGCGCATACGGATACGGATCCGGGTGCTAAGAATCGGTGCTAGGAGTTAGGATTAGGAGTTCAAAACTGGAATAAGGTGGCTATGCAGATGACAATGACAATGAGATCAAAAATTTAAATCCATATGTTCCAATCATATCATTTTGATCTTTCAAAAATAATTATAAACACAAGAGCAATAATAAGGCATTGAATTATAAGTACATAAATATTTTGATTTTCTTTAAAGTATAAACAAAAGCTACATTTTGACAGTCAAAATTTATCACATGATTCCCTATTTGATCCTATAAGCCAAATGGATCTCTCAAACATGTTTTTTTCTCATATAATTTTTAAAAGATATGTTTTGATAACATAACAAAAAGTACAAAACTATTCATGAAGAAAAATTTTAAAAATTAAATGATCAATTAATTAAAATTAACTTACATTTGAAACAAATGAATATACCAATTAATTGTACAAGATATGCGATTAATATTTGTGAGTATTGATTTTAATTATCAAAAACCAGTAAACATTTCCCTGATCTAGGGTTGTGTTAGCTTAGTAGAAAGCCAAGATTTTGATCTCATTTAAATATCGTCAACTAAAAATGTATCAAATGCCTTAAATTTGTATTATTTTGATTATTTTGTTCCTCTTTTCAGCATAATTAAATCCCAGGAGGAATCAGCGAGAGATAGCAATGCCCGTTCAATCCCCCATCGAGATCAGCAACCGTGCCATCGAGCACATCGACGATGTGGATCCGCTGGAGTACCACGGCCACTGGGAGCCGGTGGGCGTGGCCCGGGTCCAGAACACAGGCACCTCCGCGATGGTCACTTTCAGCAAGCGAAAGCAGCAGCCATACATTATCGGAGGTGCCCTGGACACGGACATGTACGTGTTCGAGCAGCTGCACTTCCACTGGTCGGACTGCGACGAGTCCGGCTGCGAGCACACACTGGAGGGCATGAAGTACTCCATGGAGGCCCACGCGGTCCACTACAACGCCAAGTACAAGGACTTCGCGGAGGCCAAGAACAAGCCCGACGGTCTGGCCGTTGTCGCCTTCTTCATCCAGGCCTGCGGCGAGAAGGACTGTCCGGAGTTCAAGAAGATCACCGAGGGCATCCGCATCGTTCAGAAGATCCACACGAGTGCGTCGTTGGATTCCGGTGCGTTTAAGCTTTCGCTGCCTTGTGGGAATGCAGCCATATCCTTTCCTCCTTTTAATTTAAATTTTCAAAAATCTGTAGTATTTTTTTGCTTTCAAATTACATTCAAAACCACTCAAAGAACGAATCATTGATTTTCGCTTGTATAGCCGAAAAAGGAATGTTTCTTTAAGAATTTTGATTAATTATATCAAAATTCCGCAAGAAAGTAAAGATTCAAAGATGGACAGCTTACAGTCCCCAACTGCCATAATCTTTTAACCAAATAATAAGTAATTGAATTTTTACTATCCCTCTATTAAGATTGCCTATCGTGGATAGGACTGCAGGAGCTGAGCAAACATTATTACACGTACAAGGGCTCTCTAACAACGGCGCCGTACTTTGAAAGTGTCACCTGGATCATATACCGCACCCCCATATACGTGTCGCGCGGCCAGGTGAGTTTGGATCCCCTTGGGACTGAATTCAAATAAACTTATTCCTCTATTATATTGCAGGTTCAGGTGTTTCGCAATTTGCAATCGTGTCCCAAAGATGAGTCCAAAAAGATAGTCAACAATTATCGCGAGATCCAGCGTCCGCACAAGGACCCAGAGATCTTCTTCGCCCGCAACACCAATCCAAAGTCCAAGTTATGATCTGCTTGCCATATTGCATATGGCTGGGGTCCTATCTTCAAACTCTAAACTCAGCGCCGCTCCTTTCCTTCGTATCCTTTCCTTTTCCATCCTACCGCCCACAAAATTTCCTCCGCCCAATTCTCTGTGAAATGTGAATCCTAACTAAACTATTTCTATATGTAAACTTATATCTGTCTATGGTTGTCTGTAAGTTGCTTTTGTTATTTGCCTCATGTACATAGCGTTATATATAACTAACAAACATATACATATATACGGAGTAATTACCATATGGTTACGTGTATGGAATCATTTTAGTCGGACGGAACACGCGGTTGCCTTGCATTGAATATTTCAGAGAAATATCGGGCACAACTACTTAAGACATCTACAAGAGACGTAGTTCTAACGTTTAAGTTAATTAGTTACACAGTTAAAGCGAGAAAACGAGAGAAGCGAGAAAAGCAAACCAACACATTTTGTATGTCCCAACTGAATTTATTAAATATCTAATTAAACATGTATAAAAGTAAATGTATTGTATCAAAACATGGGCTCGTTGCGAGTTTCAGTCTGGAACATTGGCCTTTATCGAAGGTAATAATCCCTCCTTTGTCAAATAGAACATCACATATTTTTTTTTTTTTAATTTGAGACCCATATTATCTTATTTTTCGAGTAGCAGAGGCACTATGTTTTTGATAAACCAAGCCTTGGAAATGGCCAAGTGATCACCTTCAACGCCAAGGAAAACAAGTTTTCCCTCCTTTTCCATCTTCATCAAGCGCAACTGTGGAGAGGAGGAAAATATGAAAATATATTTAGAACGTGAAAGGGTATTTTTTTTTGGGGAACATCAAAATTTAAAAGTCTATATATTAAAAGGCAAATCTTAAGTCTTGCCATTTGCAGAATTAGTAAAATAACAACACTGAATAATTAGTTTACCAAATTGCAGTTGTATATATAAAAGAAGTACTAATTATTTACATACATCTTGAAAGACTTTACTCTCGTTTAAGGGCTGAATGACTTTGTCCTGCCCGCTGGTGTAGAATTGAAACCACTGGGACTCTTTCGGCTGGACAATGGTGTCGTTCAGGAACTTCACCATCACAAATCTGCAAGACAAAATGTTTATATATATTAGCATTGTTTTGTATATTAGTAATAAAACTGTAAGGGTTCGGAATTCAATATATTTCCAGTTTAGAGTTTGGACCCAGTGGACTTTCGTCTATATTTACTTCTTCAACTTATGGAGGTTCTCTATGTAGAACTCGTTGAGATACAGCTCATTGTTAATGTCCGCTAGAAATGTGCTGCCCAGACGATAATGGTTCTCCATTATCGGATCGTGCCAGTAGGTGGCCTGCACCAAATTACGTTGGGTCATTCTGCAAGAAAAAGGGAGAAAAACACAGTTTAGAAAGAGATGAAGACATGCATATATCCAGTAAACATTTTGAGTAGCATAAACAACTTGTGAAGAAACCGAACACTCAAATTCTGCCACCCCACAATTTTACTGACCTAAGCTGCTTTTAAGGTTCTTTGTTTTATAAACCCGACTCCCGCTTGTTGATGGCTGGAAATACATTCGAGAAAGATGAATAAATAAAAATTTATCCTTCTAAATATCGAAATCGGAAAGATAAAGGAACTCTTAAAGAAATGATACAATATTTATATGAGACCTTATAACTAATAGACTCTTACTATTATCACAGACCTGATATCATATTTTCCCCACGATTGTGGTCTTATGTTGAATATTTTTGGGCACCAGAACTTACACACTCTAACTGAAACAATAATTGCATCAGATCTTATAAGGGATCTTTCGAAACTCACTGTATCTTACTATTATCACAGACCTGAAATCACCTAAGCCCCGATGATAATGGACTTGTGCTGAATATTCAGGAGCACCAGGACTCACTCTGAGTAGGCCACCGAGTTGAGGAGGCGGCTGATGTATTCGCAGGCGCTGTTGGAGAGGGTCAGGCACATGGGCAGCCCGAAGACGCCCTGATGCTGTCCGCCCAGGGTGACGAGGGTCCTCATCGGTGGAGTGGGACAGCGCTGGGCCACCGCTCGCAGGAACTGGCCTCCCTGCGAGAACCCAATGGCGTTGTATCCCTTGGCCAGGCGCTCGTCCAGCAGCAGCTGCTTGCAGACGTACTCCACCTGCTCGTTGGGATGGATGAAGAAGCCGCTCTGCCAGTCAATCACCGGATTGCCGCCGATCTCCATGGAGCGGACGTAGCCGCCCTTGGTCTCCTCCACGATCAGCTTCATAATTGCGCCCAGGCTTAAGGGCACACAGCAGGAGTCGCCCATGCCGTGCCACAGGACCGTGGGCAGGACATCCGGATTGGTGCCGCCGGCCGTCGGCTTCCACCAGATGTAGCGAAGGACCAGCAGCCCGATCAGGAGCAGTAGTATTAAAGTCCTGGACAGGGACATTGTACTACGTGTATGGACCGCAAGAAAACACAACAATTATTAATTAGTTTAATCGCAGAAGAAAGCGTTATCGACTGTTTGTAAGAAATAACAAAAAGAGACGGTGGCGGATAAACAGCTGTCTAAAATAATGAGGGTATTCCTCTACTTTGGTCAGCATGTACCTAGCTAACTGTACCTAAAAACTAACCTAATTTCCGCACTTAACCCCGCCTAGGTACTTGAATATTTATTTATTTATTTGCAGAATTAATATTTTATTTAATATTATATACATTAATGATTTCAAGATTTTTCATATCGATATTTTTATTGTTGGAAGGCAATACACTGTTGAATTCGTAATAAAATTTCCAATCGAATGGCATTCACAGTTAAAATTTTTTCAGATTTTCAAATATCTCCAAAAAATGATGATGTACCCCCTTACAAAAAAGTCAAAAAATTGGACATATCTTAATTTTCCAAAAACACGCTTTTCAAATTTCGGTTTTTGTGTCAAAACTAAATTAATTGTTTTCAATCGATCAGGGATGGATGGTATGGGTTGCCAGCTGTTCAAAATAGCAACTCTTTTGACTTTGGGTCTTATTTTGGCAAAGTTAAAACAAAAAGACTCTTCAGAAATAATTTTGTTTGAAAAATCTTCAAAAATCCCAAAAAACACATAAAAAACTTGATTTTCGTGTCAAAACCCTGGGAAAAATTGGTCAAATGCTGGAATGTCATACACCGTTGAATTCGTAATCAAATTTCCAATCGAATGGCATTCACAGTTAAAATTTTTTCAGATTTTCAAATTTCTGCAAAAAATGATGATGTACCCCCTTACAAAAAAGTCAAAAAATTGGACATATCTTAATTTTCCAAAAACACGCTTTTCAAAATTCGGTTTTTGTGTCAAAACTAAATTAATTGTTTTCAATCGATCAGGGATGGATGGTATGGGTTGCCAGCTGTTCAAAATAGCAACTCTTTTGACTTTGGGTCTTATTTTGGCAAAGTTAAAACAAAAAGACTCTTCAGAAATAATTTTGTTTGAAAAATCTTCAAAAATCCAAAAAAACACATTAAAAACTTTATTTTCGTGTCAAAACCCTGGGAAAAATTGGTCAAATGCTGGAATGTCATACACCGTTGAATTCGTAATAAAATTTCCAATCGAATGGCATTCACAGTTAAAATTTTTTCAGATTTTCAAATTTCTGCAAAAAATGATGATGTACCCCCTTACAAAAAAGTCAGAAAATTGGACATATCTTAATTTTTCAAAAACACGCTTTTCAAAATTCGGTTTTTGTGTCAAAACAAAATTCATTGTTTTCAATCGATCAGGGATGGATGGTATGGGTTGCCAGCTGTTCAAAATAGCAACTCTTTTGACTTTGGGTCTTATTTTGGCAAAGTTACAACAAAAAGAAATAATTTTGTTTGAAAAATCGTCAAAAATCCAAAAAAACACATTAAAAACTTGGTTTTCGTGTCAAAACCCTGGGAAATAATGGTCAAATGGTGGAATGTCATACACCGTTGAATTCGTTATAAAATTTCCAATCGAATGGCATTCACAGTTAAAATTTTTTCAGATTTTCAAATTTCTGCAAAAAATGATGATGTACCCCCTTACAAAAAAGTCAGAAAATTGGACATATCTTAATTTTCCAAAAACACGCTTTTCAAAATTCGGTTTTTGTGTCAAAACAAAATTCATTGTTTTCAATCGATCAGGGATGGATGGTATGGGTTGCCAGCTGTTCAAAATAGCAACTCTTTTGACTTTGGGTCTTATTTTGGCAAAGTTACAACAAAAAGACTCTTCAGAAATAATTTTGTTTGAAAAATCCTCAAAAATCCCAAAAAAACACATTAAAAACTTGGTTTTCGTGTCAAAACCCTGGGAAATAATGGTCAAATGGTGGAATGTCATACACCGTTGAATTCGTAATAAAATTTCCAATCGAATGGCATTCACAGTTAAAATTTTTTCAGATTATCAAATTTCTGCAAAAAATGATGATGTACCCCCTTACAAAAAAGTCAAAAAATTGGACATATCTTAATTTTTCAAAAACACGCTTTTCAAAATTCGGTTTTTGTGTCAAAACTAAATTAATTGTTTTCAATCGATCAGGGATGAACGGCATAGGTTGCCAGCTGTTCAAAATAGCAACTCTTTTGACTTTGGGTCTTATTTTGGCAAAGTTAAAACAAAAAGACTCTAAGGAAATAATTTTGTTTGAAAAATCCTCAAAAATCCCAAATAACACATAAAAAACTTGATTTTCGTGTCAAAACCCTGGGAAATAATGGTCAAATGGTGGAATGTCATACACCGTTGAATTCGTAATAAAATTTCCAGTCGAATGGCATTCACAGTTAAAATTTTTTCAGATTTTGAAATTTCTGCAAAAAATGATGATGTACCCCCTTACAAAAAAGTCCGAAAATTGGACATATCTTAATTTTCCAAAAACACGCTTTTCAAAATTCGGTTTTTGTGTCAAAACTAAATTAGTTGTTTTCAACCGATCAGGGATGGATGGTATGGGTTGCCAGCTGTTCAAAATAGAAACTCTTTTGACTTTGGGTCTTATTTTGGCAAAGATAAAACAAAAAGACCCTAAGGAAATAATTTTGTTTGAAAAATCCTCAAAAATCCCAAATAACACATAAAAAACTTGATTTTCGTGTCAAAACCCTGGGAAATAATGGTCAAATGGTGGAATGTCATACACCGTTGAATTCGTAATAAAATTTCCAGTCGAATGGCATTCACAGTTAAAATTTTTTCAGATTTTCAAATTTCTGCAAAAAATGATGATGTACCCCCTTACAAAAAAGTCAGAAAATTGGGCATATCTTAATTTTTCAAAAACACGCTTTTCAAAATTCGTCTTTTGTGTCAAAACAAAATTAATTGTTTTCAACCGATCAGGGATGGATGGTATGGGTTGCCAGCTGTTCAAAATAGCAACTATTTTCACTTTGGGTCTTATTTTGGCAAAGTTACAACAAAAAGAAATAATTTTGTTTGAAAAATCGTCAAAAATCCAAAAAAACACATTAAAAACTTGGTTTTCGTGTCAAAACCCTGGGAAATAATGGTCAAATGGTGGAATGTCATACACCGTTGAATTCGTTATAAAATTTCCAATCGAATGGCATTCACAGTTAAAATTTTTTCAGATTTTAAAATTTCTGCAAAAAATGATGATGTACCCCCTTACAAAAAAGTCAAAAAATTGGACATATCTTAATTTTTCAAAAACACGCTTTTCAAAATTCGGTTTTTGTGTCAAAACTAAATTAATTGTTTTCAATCGATCAGGGATGGATGGTATGGGTTGCCAGCTGTTCAAAATAGCAACTCTTTTGACTTTGGGTCTTATTTTGGCAAAGTTACAACAAAAAGACTCTTCAGAAATAATTTTGTTTGAAAAATCATCAAAAATCCCAAAAAACACATTAAAAACTTGGTTTTCGTGTCAAAACCCTGGGAAATAATGGTCAAATGGTGGAATGTCATACACCGTTGAATTCGTAATAAAATTTCCAATCGAATGGCATTCACAGTTAAAATTTTTTCAGATTATCAAATTTCTGCAAAAAATGATGATGTACCCCCTTACAAAAAAGTCAAAAAATTGGACATATCTTAATTTTTCAAAAACACGCTTTTCAAAATTCGGTTTTTGTGTCAAAACTAAATTAATTGTTTTCAATCGATCAGGGATGAACGGCATAGGTTGCCAGCTGTTCAAAATAGCAACTCTTTTGACTTTGGGTCTTATTTTGGCAAAGTTAAAACAAAAAGACTCTAAGGAAATAATTTTGTTTGAAAAATCCTCAAAAATCCCAAATAACACATAAAAAACTTGATTTTCGTGTCAAAACCCTGGGAAATAATGGTCAAATGGTGGAATGTCATACACCGTTGAATTCGTAATAAAATTTCCAGTCGAATGGCATTCACAGTTATAATTTTTTCAGATTTTTAAATTTCTGCAAAAAATGATGATGTACCCCCTTACAAAAAAGTCAGAAAATTGGACATATCTTAATTTTCCAAAAACACGCTTTTCAAAATTCGGTTTTTGTGTCAAAACAAAATTCATTGTTTTCAATCGATCAGGGATGGATGGTATGCGTTGCCAGCTGTTCAAAATAGCAACTCTTTTGACTTTGGGTCTTATTTTGGCAAAGTTACAACAAAAAGACTCTTCAGAAATAATTTTGTCTGAAAAATCCTCAAAAATCCCAAAAAACACATTAAAAACTTGGTTTTCGTGTCAAAACCCTGGGAAATAATGGTCAAATGGTGGAATGTCATACACCGTTGAATTCGTAATAAAATTTCCAATCGAATGGCATTCACAGTTAAAATTTTTTCAGATTATCAAATTTCTGCAAAAAATGATGATGTACCCCCTTACAAAAAAGTCAAAAAATTGGACATATCTTAATTTTTCAAAAACACGCTTTTCAAAATTCGGTTTTTGTGTCAAAACTAAATTAATTGTTTTCAATCGATCAGGGATGAACGGCATAGGTTGCCAGCTGTTCAAAATAGCAACTCTTTTGACTTTGGGTCTTATTTTGGCAAAGTTAAAACAAAAAGACTCTAAGGAAATAATTTTGTTTGAAAAATCCTCAAAAATCCCAAATAACACATAAAAAACTTGATTTTCGTGTCAAAACCCTGGGAAATAATGGTCAAATGGTGGAATGTCATACACCGTTGAATTCGTAATAAAATTTCCAGTCGAATGGCATTCACAGTTAAAATTTTTTCAGATTTTCAAATTTCTGCAAAAAATGATGATGTACCCCCTTACAAAAAAGTCAGAAAATTGGACATATCTTAATTTTCCAAAAACACGCTTTTCAAAATTCGGTTTTTGTGTCAAAACTAAATTAATTGTTTTCAACCGATCAGGGATGGATGGTATGGGTTGCCAGCTGTTCAAAATAGCAACTCTTTTGACTTTGGGTCTTATTTTGGCAAAGTTAAAACAAAAAGACTCTAAGGAAATAATTTTGTTTGAAAAATCCTCAAAAATCCCAAATAACACATAAAAAACTTGATTTTCGTGTCAAAACCCTGGGAAATAATGGTCAAATGGTGGAATGTCATACACCGTTGAATTCGTAATAAAATTTCCAGTCGAATGGCATTCACAGTTAAAATTTTTTCAGATTTTCAAATTTCTGCAAAAAATGATGATGTACCCCCTTACAAAAAAGTCAGAAAATTGGACATATCTTAATTTTCCAAAAACACGCTTTTCAAAATTCGGTTTTTGTGTCAAAACAAAATTCATTGTTTTCAATCGATCAGGGATGGATGGTATGGGTTGCCAGCTGTTCAAAATAGCAACTCTTTTGACTTTGGGTCTTATTTTGGCAAAGTTACAACAAAAAGACTCTTCAGAAATAATTTTGTTTGAAAAATCCTCAAAAATCCCAAAAAACACATTAAAAACTTGGTTTTCGTGTCAAAACCCTGGGAAATAATGGTCAAATGGTGGAATGTCATACACCGTTGAATTCGTAATAAAATTTCCAATCGAATGGCATTCACAGTTAAAATTTTTTCAGATTATCAAATTTCTGCAAAAAATGATGATGTACCCCCTTACAAAAAAGTCAAAAAATTGGACATATCTTAATTTTTCAAAAACACGCTTTTCAAAATTCGGTTTTTGTGTCAAAACTAAATTAATTGTTTTCAATCGATCAGGGATGAACGGCATAGGTTGCCAGCTGTTCAAAATAGCAACTCTTTTGACTTTGGGTCTTATTTTGGCAAAGTTAAAACAAAAAGACTCTAAGGAAATAATTTTGTTTGAAAAATCCTCAAAAATCCCAAATAACACATAAAAAACTTGATTTTCGTGTCAAAACCCTGGGAAATAATGGTCAAATGGTGGAATGTCATACACCGTTGAATTCGTAATAAAATTTCCAGTCGAATGGCATTCACAGTTAAAATTTTTTCAGATTTTGAAATTTCTGCAAAAAATGATGATGTACCCCCTTACAAAAAAGTCCGAAAATTGGACATATCTTAATTTTCCAAAAACACGCTTTTCAAAATTCGGTTTTTGTGTCAAAACTAAATTAGTTGTTTTCAACCGATCAGGGATGGATGGTATGGGTTGCCAGCTGTTCAAAATAGAAACTCTTTTGACTTTGGGTCTTATTTTGGCAAAGATAAAACAAAAAGACCCTAAGGAAATAATTTTGTTTGAAAAATCCTCAAAAATCCCAAATAACACATAAAAAACTTGATTTTCGTGTCAAAACCCTGGGAAATAATGGTCAAATGGTGGAATGTCATACACCGTTGAATTCGTAATAAAATTTCCAGTCGAATGGCATTCACAGTTAAAATTTTTTCAGATTTTCAAATTTCTGCAAAAAATGATGATGTACCCCCTTACAAAAAAGTCAGAAAATTGGGCATATCTTAATTTTTCAAAAACACGCTTTTCAAAATTCGTCTTTTGTGTCAAAACAAAATTAATTGTTTTCAACCGATCAGGGATGGATGGTATGGGTTGCCAGCTGTTCAAAATAGCAACTATTTTCACTTTGGGTCTTATTTTGGCAAAGTTACAACAAAAAGAAATAATTTTGTTTGAAAAATCGTCAAAAATCCAAAAAAACACATTAAAAACTTGGTTTTCGTGTCAAAACCCTGGGAAATAATGGTCAAATGGTGGAATGTCATACACCGTTGAATTCGTTATAAAATTTCCAATCGAATGGCATTCACAGTTAAAATTTTTTCAGATTTTAAAATTTCTGCAAAAAATGATGATGTACCCCCTTACAAAAAAGTCAAAAAATTGGACATATCTTAATTTTTCAAAAACACGCTTTTCAAAATTCGGTTTTTGTGTCAAAACTAAATTAATTGTTTTCAATCGATCAGGGATGGATGGTATGGGTTGCCAGCTGTTCAAAATAGCAACTCTTTTGACTTTGGGTCTTATTTTGGCAAAGTTACAACAAAAAGACTCTTCAGAAATAATTTTGTTTGAAAAATCATCAAAAATCCCAAAAAACACATTAAAAACTTGGTTTTCGTGTCAAAACCCTGGGAAATAATGGTCAAATGGTGGAATGTCATACACCGTTGAATTCGTAATAAAATTTCCAATCGAATGGCATTCACAGTTAAAATTTTTTCAGATTATCAAATTTCTGCAAAAAATGATGATGTACCCCCTTACAAAAAAGTCAAAAAATTGGACATATCTTAATTTTTCAAAAACACGCTTTTCAAAATTCGGTTTTTGTGTCAAAACTAAATTAATTGTTTTCAATCGATCAGGGATGAACGGCATAGGTTGCCAGCTGTTCAAAATAGCAACTCTTTTGACTTTGGGTCTTATTTTGGCAAAGTTAAAACAAAAAGACTCTAAGGAAATAATTTTGTTTGAAAAATCCTCAAAAATCCCAAATAACACATAAAAAACTTGATTTTCGTGTCAAAACCCTGGGAAATAATGGTCAAATGGTGGAATGTCATACACCGTTGAATTCGTAATAAAATTTCCAGTCGAATGGCATTCACAGTTATAATTTTTTCAGATTTTTAAATTTCTGCAAAAAATGATGATGTACCCCCTTACAAAAAAGTCAGAAAATTGGACATATCTTAATTTTCCAAAAACACGCTTTTCAAAATTCGGTTTTTGTGTCAAAACAAAATTCATTGTTTTCAATCGATCAGGGATGGATGGTATGCGTTGCCAGCTGTTCAAAATAGCAACTCTTTTGACTTTGGGTCTTATTTTGGCAAAGTTACAACAAAAAGACTCTTCAGAAATAATTTTGTCTGAAAAATCCTCAAAAATCCCAAAAAACACATTAAAAACTTGGTTTTCGTGTCAAAACCCTGGGAAATAATGGTCAAATGGTGGAATGTCATACACCGTTGAATTCGTAATAAAATTTCCAATCGAATGGCATTCACAGTTAAAATTTTTTCAGATTATCAAATTTCTGCAAAAAATGATGATGTACCCCCTTACAAAAAAGTCAAAAAATTGGACATATCTTAATTTTTCAAAAACACGCTTTTCAAAATTCGGTTTTTGTGTCAAAACTAAATTAATTGTTTTCAATCGATCAGGGATGAACGGCATAGGTTGCCAGCTGTTCAAAATAGCAACTCTTTTGACTTTGGGTCTTATTTTGGCAAAGTTAAAACAAAAAGACTCTAAGGAAATAATTTTGTTTGAAAAATCCTCAAAAATCCCAAATAACACATAAAAAACTTGATTTTCGTGTCAAAACCCTGGGAAATAATGGTCAAATGGTGGAATGTCATACACCGTTGAATTCGTAATAAAATTTCCAGTCGAATGGCATTCACAGTTAAAATTTTTTCAGATTTTCAAATTTCTGCAAAAAATGATGATGTACCCCCTTACAAAAAAGTCAGAAAATTGGACATATCTTAATTTTCCAAAAACACGCTTTTCAAAATTCGGTTTTTGTGTCAAAACTAAATTAATTGTTTTCAACCGATCAGGGATGGATGGTATGGGTTGCCAGCTGTTCAAAATAGCAACTCTTTTGACTTTGGGTCTTATTTTGGCAAAGTTAAAACAAAAAGACTCTAAGGAAATAATTTTGTTTGAAAAATCCTCAAAAATCCCAAATAACACATAAAAAACTTGATTTTCGTGTCAAAACCCTGGGAAATAATGGTCAAATGGTGGAATGTCATACACCGTTGAATTCGTAATAAAATTTCCAGTCGAATGGCATTCACAGTTAAAATTTTTTCAGATTTTCAAATTTCTGCAAAAAATGATGATGTACCCCCTTACAAAAAAGTCAGAAAATTGGACATATCTTAATTTTCCAAAAACACGCTTTTCAAAATTCGGTTTTTGTGTCAAAACAAAATTCATTGTTTTCAATCGATCAGGGATGGATGGTATGGGTTGCCAGCTGTTCAAAATAGCAACTCTTTTGACTTTGGGTCTTATTTTGGCAAAGTTACAACAAAAAGACTCTTCAGAAATAATTTTGTTTGAAAAATCCTCAAAAATCCCAAAAAACACATTAAAAACTTGGTTTTCGTGTCAAAACCCTGGGAAATAATGGTCAAATGGTGGAATGTCATACACCGTTGAATTCGTAATAAAATTTCCAATCGAATGGCATTCACAGTTAAAATTTTTTCAGATAATCAAATTTCTGCAAAAAATGATGATGTACCCCCTTACAAAAAAGTCAAAAAATTGGACATATCTTAATTTTTCAAAAACACGCTTTTCAAAATTCGGTTTTTGTGTCAAAACTAAATTAATTGTTTTCAATCGATCAGGGATGAACGGCATAGGTTGCCAGCTGTTCAAAATAGCAACTCTTTTGACTTTGGGTCTTATTTTGGCAAAGTTAAAACAAAAAGACTCTAAGGAAATAATTTTGTTTGAAAAATCCTCAAAAATCCCAAATAACACATAAAAAACTTGATTTTCGTGTCAAAACCCTGGGAAATAATGGTCAAATGGTGGAATGTCATACACCGTTGAATTCGTAATAAAATTTCCAGTCGAATGGCATTCACAGTTAAAATTTTTTCAGATTTTCAAATTTCTGCAAAAAATGATGATGTACCCCCTTACAAAAAAGTCAGAAAATTGGACATATCTTAATTTTCCAAAAACACGCTTTTCAAAATTCGGTTTTTGTGTCAAAACAAAATTCATTGTTTTCAATCGATCAGGGATGGATGGTATGGGTTGCCAGCTGTTCAAAATAGCAACTCTTTTGACTTTGGGTCTTATTTTGGCAAAGTTACAACAAAAAGACTCTTCAGAAATAATTTTGTTTGAAAAATCCTCAAAAATCCAAAAAACACATTAAAAACTTGGTTTTTGTGTCAAAACCCTGGGAAATAATGGTCAAATGGTGGAATGTCATACACCGTTGAATTCGTAATAAAATTTCCAGTCGAATGGCATTCACAGTTAAAATTTTTTCAGATTTTCAAATTTCTGCAAAAAATGATGATGTACCCCCTTACAAAAAAGTCAGAAAATTGGACATATCTTAATTTTCCAAAAACACGCTTTTCAAAATTCGGTTTTTGTGTCAAAACAAAATTCATTGTTTTCAATCGATCAGGGATGGATGGTATGGGTTGCCAGCTGTTCAAAATAGCAACTCTTTTGACTTTGGGTCTTATTTTGGCAAAGTTACAACAAAAAGACTCTTCAGAAATAATTTTGTTTGAAAAATCCTCAAAAATCCAAAAAACACATTAAAAACTTGGTTTTTGTGTCAAAACCCTGGGAAATAATGGTCAAATGGTGGAATGTCATACACCGTTGAATTCGTAATAAAATTTCCAGTCGAATGGCATTCACAGTTAAAATTTTTTCAGATTTTCAAATTTCTGCAAAAAATGATGATGTACCCCCTTACAAAAAAGTCAAAAAATTGAACATATCTTAATTTTCCAAAAACACGCTTTTCAAAATTCGGTTTTTGTGTCAAAATTTATATTCATTCAGAGTTTTCAGTATTATGATAAACAATTTTTAACCAAGACATTCTAAATTAGGTACCTGAGAACCTTTCCAAGGTACAAGAAATGAATACCCTTGACAACACTTGGAGGAACAGATGTTTAAAAAATCGATAAAAATTCAGTGAAATGGGGGAATACCCTAAATAAACAGCTGATTGCTTCTCTGAATTTGTTGTTTTCGGCATAATCACAATTTTTGAGTGCCTAGTTTAAATTTAATGGATGATAACAATCAACAAACTTAAATAGAGAAACAACTGGCCCCAGTGATATATTTAATTGCGTGTTTACGTATAATAATGCGTATTCAAAATCTCATCATGAAAGCGATTTTACAACAGCGTGGTAAAATAAACCTGTCCTTAGAAGAGTGTGATTTAGAAAGAACTTTGCTGGGAGGACAAAGTTTTCGGTAAGAACATAACCACATTAAAAAAAAGAGCCCACCTTAAAAACATTTTTATTAATTTTAGCTGGCGATCATTATCCGATGCTAAGAGAACAAAGTATTGTGGAGTCGCATTCAACATTTACTGGGTGCTCGAGCAAGAAGAGTCCTGCATAAATTACGAGGCGTTCGGCACCACTCCATTGATCGCAGTGGACTATACAACCCTAATATCGGACTATCTCCGCGTTGATTTTAATTTAAAACATAACCAAAAGGATTGGTTAAACCGAGATGAGAACTTTGTGAAATTTTTGAGCAAGCCTGTCCGCGTTCTTTCTCAGGAGCCATTCGAGAATATTTTTAGCTTCCTGTGCAGTCAAAACAACAATATCAAGCGGTATGGATAGGGATACATTTGGGTACTCCCTTACCTTTCATTGTCCACATTCATTAATTTCAGTATATCAGCCATGATCCAATGGTTCTGTTGTACTTTTGGCAACAAGATTGGCCATTTCAATGGTGCCGATGAGTACACATTTCCAACGATTGACAGATTCAAAGGCATTTCCAGCAACGATCTAAACGACCAATTACGGGCTGCTAAATTCGGATATCGGGCCAAGTTCATAGCACAAACTCTGCAGGAGATTCAAAAACGAGATGGACAAACCTGGTTTATAAGGCTGAGGAGCCTGCCGTTCGAAAAAGCTCGGGAGGAATTGACCCAGCTCCCCGGAATCGGATATAAGGTGGCCGATTGCATCTGCCTCATGTCATTGGACCATTTGGAATCCGTGCCCGTTGACATACACATATACAATATTGCCAAAAAATACTACCTGCCACATCTGAACGGTCAAAAGAACATTTCCAAAAAGGTTTACGAAGAGGTTTCGAAACATTTTCAAAAGTTACATGGAAAATATGCGGGTTGGGCTCAGGCAGTGAGTACTCTTAAATTTCGACCTTATTACACATTTCTTACAACATTATTTTTGCAGATTCTTTTCTCTGCTGACTTGGGACAATTTCAAAAAACATCCAAAACTGATTGTAACAATGATTCAAATAAAAAGCTTAAAAAGTAATAAATTGGGTTGATTGTTTTTATTATTAGGAAGATACTTTTGTTCATAGATCATCTCTTTATTACCATGCCATGGCACTCATGAATACCCATCAAAAATGTTTGCAATGCATCTTTATATTTAACTAGTTCATATGTTGGCATTGCTGGTATTGGTATCTAATTTATTAATTTTTAATCAAGAGCAAACACTCGTTTTTTTACGTTGTTTCTTTATTGCTAAACAAAAAACCTTATACAGATGTAAATGATTAAATAAAATGCACATTAAATGTCCGTTATATACATCGCCATATTTATGTGTACAGTACTCTCTCGAAATGCGAGCTTTGATATTCGATTCCATGTTTTTAAGAATTATTCCCCAATATATTAACAATTGCTACATTTCAATTTAAAAAAATTTTTAAACTTTTAATACAAATGTCTAAAGTTTTATAATAATATTAAAATTTAAGATGTAATTGTGCGATAAATTATGTGCAAATTGCCAACAAATAAAGTACTAATGAACCATGATTTAAAAAATTAAAATTGAAAAAGTTCATGCGAAAATATTGCAATGTATTGTTCTTAAGGAAAACGTTTAATGCGGCGAATGAGCACTGTACGAGCATCAGTATCTTTATCCGCATTTGTATCCGTTTCTGTACCCCTTATATGTCTAAAGGACGCCGTTCGATTCCGCCGATCCCGCTGATCCCTGAGTGCCCTGTTGTTGTTGCTGCTGGAGCTTGCTGCTCTGGGAGAAATCGATACAGGCGCCGGAAGTGAGATCGATCTCCTCGGAATCGGATCCATCCGATCCCTCATCGGAGTGTCCGGAAAGGGCGGCCATTCCGCCCAGTTCCATGCCGTGTGTGGGCGCCTTGTAGAGCTTTAGTTCCGTATAGGTCTTCGATAGCTTGTCCTGGTCCTGGGCCTGCTGGTGTGCCTGCTGCTGCTGCTGCTGTTGTTGTTGCTGCTGCTGCTGCTGCTGCTGGAAAGCCGGATGCATCATGGTGAAGCTCCCGGAACTGGGCCCATTATTCACCCCATCCCCCATGTCGGAATCCTTTCCGCCGGCGGAGAGGTTCTCGGGCGTTTGGCTGGGCGGTCGAGTCGGAGCTCCAGGACCGGACCCGCCCACCTGGCCCGCACCGCCGCCCATGACGGGGGGCGTGCCCAGGCTGAGGCAGCGCATCCGCCAGGCGTCCTGCAGCAACTGCAGTCGCGCCTGCTTGCGCCATTTGGCCCGTCGATTCTGGAACCACACCTGGGAATCACAAAATGGATTGAAAAAATTCTGAAATTAATTTGTTTCGAATTTTCATGTATAGAGCAAGACTTTATTTTCACAAATCGATAGTACTTATCAAGAAATTAATTTGTAATTTATTAATGTACATAAGATAGCTCTTTCGCAACCACTCAAAAACAAAAAACAAATACAGTTTTTTTTTAAATTATACCCACACTGTTGAGAAATCGCAGCCCAAAGTGTGTGCTGCACCCTTTTTAAACTAATCAAGAATATTTTATTTTATTTTAAGGATTCAAACACGTAAATTATACTCAAGAAATTAATTTGCAATTTACGAATTATATAGTTATTTTGCAGCCACTCAAAACCCATGAAAACAATTATTTCTTTTAAAAATTTGGATTTAAATCATAAGTGATTAATATTCAAAAACAAATCAGAATCGTATGGTCCGATATTTTTGCTGTCAGGAAACCAATAGTTCAATGTGAAGGCAAAAATTTATTTTCTACAGCCATTTTGTTTCCAAATTTTACATTGCTATGAGATAAAAATAATAAAAAATATTATAACGGATAATGTAATATTTCCATGACTTTTGGCCAAATGCGTATTTTTTCCTTGTCACTTATGCCATATTTTGAAAACTTAAGCCATAATACTGTTCGAACAATTGTTATTTAACTCATGATCAGCATACTTTCAGTGCTTAACTTTCAGAGGCTTTAGTAAAATATATGTAAACCTATTTTAACAAGTCAACGGTTATAAAACTACCTCAATATAAATTAAACTGACTTTCAATTGTTGCCCAAAGTTTACAAATTTATTTTCAAAACAAATACACTGCGTTTATTTATGGCTGATAGAGAATAATATTCAATTCTGTTTTCTGGGGAAAAGGTTACAAATATAGAACAGCAACATATTTAAAGAAAGAAAACTAAATAACGGAAATTAATTATTAAAAGAATATTTTAGACCCACAATTATGGCAATATAAGATAAATAGTTTATATAATAAACGAGTAAAATAAGTAAAACCCAAAACAAATGACCAAAGCCTTGAGCAATGATTATAGATGACTGGATTAAACTGCCCCAAAAAATATGCTACTGTTTTTAGACTCGCAATTTCTTCGAATTTCGGATATCGATGGTCAGGGTTAAACTGGCTGGATACTTTGCCTGCTTTCTAAGGGGAATTCACCTGGACGCGCGCCTCGCTGAGGCTGATCCTCAGGGCCACCTCCTCGCGCAGGAATACGTCGGGATAGTGGGTCTTCTGGAACAGGGCCTCCAGCTCCTGCAGCTGCTGGGGCGTGAAGGTCGTCCGGTTCCGGCGCTGTCTTCTCCGGCCGAACATATACTCCGTGAGCAGATCTCCGGGCAGGGGCGATATAAATGGACCAGCCATTATTTGCCTTATTTAATGTGGAAAAGTTCGTTTTCTGTTTATTCGGCTTTGATTGTGAGCTGAAAAATTATTATAGTTATTTTTTGCAATGGTGTTTTTATGGTTGTTTTCGTAGTTTTTTTATATTGTTTATGGAATAATGGCTAGGTATTTCCTTCTTGATTTACTTTTTTATTAAATCTTAAATTTGTGAACAAAATAATTTTTAACATTATACATCCGAAAACTTTTCTTCTTGAACTTGTTCTTTTTATTGCTTCTCTTTTATGTAATTTCTTCACAGCAAAAAAAAAGGATTTTTTGTTTAATACATTTTATGCCTTTCATTTTTTTTTTTTTTTAACTTTTTTTCAATTGCTATTTTATATTTTGTTGATATATTTTCTTATTTTGTATTTATTTAAAAAATTGGTTTTTAGTTTCAGGCTGCTTTTCATTGTATTTTCGTTTTTAATCTTACAATTTTATTCACTCACGACACACAAAACAAAATAAATATTTTTGAAAATTACTTTTTCAAATCGTTACCAGTTGGCGCCACAAAAAAAATTACTTGCGAGGAGTGGGTTTTTAATTTTAAATGTTCGGAGAGCTGCTTTTCGCTAAGCGTTTGGCCAGCGACTGTGGAAATGCAGGCAGCCTCATCCGGCTTTTATGCAGCTGCCAAAGGACTCGGGCTAATATATACATGTATTTGTATGAGTGAGGGTGCGCCTGCGACTCGCTTTATAATTAAGGACCTTACACACACAGTTTAAAATGCAGCTAATTGTATTATTATGCCAAACTTGTTGCTTTAAAAACCAAATTTAGCTTAAAAAACTAATACAATCATCATTTATTATTGATGTTATTTTATAAATAATTTTTTTATATTAAACAGATTTTATTTATTCTTGTTTGCAATTAATTCTCGCGTGCTTTCTCTCTCTCTTTTTTTTGTGGCTATGACCATCTCCTTCTTTCTTGGGCCACGCTGCGCATCCTCGGAAAGTTAATCTCGCTCTCTGATTTGTTGCAGCTAAAGCTTTCTCCCTCGGCTCTCCTTTCTCCCCGGATTGTTGTTGTTTATTGTCTTCTCGTTTTGACTTCGTTAAATTACGGCACAAGCACAAAAACCTCATAAGCGTAGTTGTTTTGTCTACAGTGGGCTAGGTCTTGAACAATAATTTTAGATAACAGAAAAAAAAAAACACCAGCACAAGCAGAATTAACGCAAAAACCTCTTTATTGTTTGTTTAATTTTTTTTTATAACGCTAAGGTTGATAATCATTAAAAATATTTTTTTAAGGGCATGTAAACATTTTCTAAATTTAATAAAGTTATTAGATTTAATTTAACAAGAAGTTTGCAAAGCAGATACCCTTTTTTTTATAAATTAAGTTTTTTAGTAGTATTAAATCCAAAATAATCTAATATTTTAGTTATTATATAATCAATAGGATTTTTACATTTTGTACTGATTATCTTATTTTTTATAAGCTTAAGTTGTTCTTTAAATTTTCTAATTTTCATATTCTCAGTTTGTAGCACTTTGTTCCACTGTACCTGTATTGTTTTGTACATGAAAAAGTACCTGTAAATAATAAAATTGAAATCACTTAATGCTGCCGGCTGCTGCGTTGGCAGCGACGTTGACGTCGGCAGCAGGAAAATGACAATAAGGCAACACCCCACAAACACACACATACACGCAAAGGAGAGGGGTGAAAAGAAGAAGAAGACGGAGTGGGGAAAAAGGAGGGAAGAGCACAAAAGGCGCATAAGAAAATGAGGTTGCCACCACAGCTGATGATGAAGATGAAGGTGGAGCAGAGGCGATGGGGTTGAGAAAGGAAGTGGGGGAAAACAATAACTATCTCTTCTTTTTCACCTTCTTCCCCACCCCGATCCACTCCCCCCACTTGTATGTGTGTATGTGTGTTAAACAAATGAAGGGATGTAATTTTCTCATTTGCCTGGCATTGTGTTTTGTTTTTGTTTCGCCTTTTTGTTTGCTTCGCATTTTTTTTTTTGTGCTGCGCTTGCGCTGGAAATTATATTTATTTATTATTTATGAAGAATAGGCGTGGCACTCCACCGCCCCCCGCCCACTTTTCGCCACCTGCTGGCGCTTTTGTGTGCCGCCTTTTATTTCATTTGCTTCCTTTTGCACACAAGCCAATCATAAGCGAGACCAGATGTGTCTGTGTGTGTAAGTGAGAGAGTGCGTGGCTGTGTGTGTGAGGGTTGACCAGGATGACAAGGATAACTAGGATAACGAGCTGAAAACAACTGACAGCGCGACGTTGACAGGCTCATTCAAATTACGCGAAATTATCACAGAGATGTTTCGTTGTTTTGGGACGTGTTTATAATTTTCAAATTCGTTTTTAAAATAACTGAAATTTTCTTTTTCAGGGTTGTGGAAATATTGTGGAAATTAATTAATTGATTTTGCAAATTATAAATGTTGGTTGATTTTAAAATTGCATTACAATGTAATTTTTTTAATTATAGGTATGGAAGTTAAAGGTTAAAGAAAAGTTGGTTTACACAAATATTTTTTGCCTTAATGTTTTAATTTAACCTATTACAGAAGTGTGTATTTTGGTAAGAATACATATACACTCATAAATACATATTTTGAAATGTTTTAGAAGATCAAATAGTTTTGCAATATATTGTAAACGTGCTGTTAATTCCTTTCGCAGCAAATTTTTTTTGTTTTTTCTTTAATTTTTGTAAGTTTAAATGGTTATTAACAATGGCTTTCACACTGTTCGTCCTGTGTTATTACCCTATACTCCTCTTTCCCATTTTTTCTCCCCCTCTCTCTCTAACGCTTCCTTCCTGGCATTCCCTCTGCGCCATTTTTAATTTTGTAATTTGATGCTGGGCTGTTTTGTGCTTGTTGTTGTTTCCTGTTTTCCGTTGTTGTTGTTGTTGGAATTCATTAGGCAACGCGTTTTCCACCTGAGCGAGGAGTTTTCCCACCCACTTTTTCCTCTCTCTCACTCGCTGTGTATGTGTGTGTCCATTGTTTTGTCGCGCTGATTGGTCTTTCAATCTGGATGTGTGTGTGTGAGCTGCTGTTTTTCGTGTGAGTTTGTGTGTGTGGTTGAGTGAGAGCGTCCCATTGTTGTTTTCCATCTCGCTCTCGTCGCTTGCTGCCGTTGTTAATTATTTATTTTAGCGTGCTCCCCTTCTTCCGCTCCTTGTTGCCTTTCTGTCTCCCCTCTTTACCTCCTTGTCTCCACTTATCATCTCATTTATTTACCGCTTTTTGATTTAATATACCGTCAAAACAAGAAGAAAATGGCGGCTGCTCAATGTTCGCTCTAAAGTAGGCAACACTTCCTTTACTGAGTTTCATTTGCAAGAATACAGTGTTTTGTTAATTAACAAGCGAAATCTAACGTTATAATAAGTGAAAACATTTATAACTCAATGTTAGTAATTGTATATTCTAAAGACTTACTAATTGTATAATTCTAAAAAAATTATATTGCTTTAATAATAAAATCAAGCCAAAAGTATTTTAAAATGACTCCTGATAATTTTTCGCTGGTGTTTTTTTTAAGAAAATTTGTTAATCAATAAGTATTTTTACATATATGATTGTCTAACTTAAGAATTTCTATTTTTATAATTAGTTATTAAATGAATATGATTTAATTTTGATATTATAATTAATTAATAATTATTAAAAAATTAAATATTAATTTTAGAAAACGTACATTTTACTCAAAGCTTTACAGACAACCCTGTATTTTCAATAATCAAATACCAATAAACAGTATCAATAAAAATTTATATTAATTCAAGTATAAAATAGTGAAATTTACAGGAATATGTTGAATTCAAAGAGTTCTTTTTGAAATCTAAGCCCATTTCTCGTCATTATGGTAACGTAGGTTTTAAGCTTTAAAATTCCATACGTTTTCTCAGTTTAAAACCTTAATTAAGCTTATTGAATAATTGAATATTATTTCTATTAATTAAATTAAAGCTAGTAATGAAATAAGATTTTATACCAGCTCGAACAATACAAAGTTATCAAAAACATAAATTAAAATTTTGTAATGCTATAAAAGAAATGTGTGTTTTACATTTTATTTTAAACATATTTAAAAAGAATTCAATGATGGTTACTTTAAAATAAACGATGTTAAAAGTGTTTCACTTTCAGGCATCTTTTGACGTAGTTTCAATTGACAAGACTATTAAAATAATCTTATTTGGATATTTCCTTAAAAAAAATGGTTCGAAAAAAAACTTATGATGGATTCCATGCCCATAATTCCTGCGATATTCTTTTGAAAAACAACAAAACAGAGAATAAACAATGAAATTTCGCGTGGCTTGCGCGAATAAAGATGAATTCCCTGCGGTGAAAGAAATGATGTTGTTAGTGGGTGGTTTTCGCCAGGATTTTGGGTGGTTTTACGCTGGTGTGTTGTTGGTTTCTTGGCCGCCAAAGACGCTAGTTAATTGGAATTTTAATTATGATTTGTCAATGCCGGCATAAAAAAGCCGAAACAAAAAATGATGAGGGGAAAAGCCGAAACAATAAGGACAACAGGACAAAACATGGGGGAAACGAAACCCGCTGGTTTCGACGTGGGAGTGCTCTGGTGCGAAATTCATAGGATGACAAAAGGAGGGGTAAACTATGGAGGTGGAATTTTGATTTTATGCTGTTTAAGCACATTACGCATAAAACTAGGTCCTGTAATTTCGCCCCTCTTTCTTCTATTTATTTAATATTTTTGTATTCCTCTCTCTTTTGCATTTTGTAATCATTTTAATTGCCCCAATAATGAGTGCAGCCTTCCCTTTCCTCCCCTCCTTACCCCTTCCCCCTTTCCCCCCACCCCTCCTTTCGCCCACCTGGCACTCGCTTATGAAAATCATTAAGTTAATTACATTTTTTGCACGCCAGAGAGACAGAGAAAGGGTGAAAAAAAAAGAAAAACACAAAAATTATAATCAGCGCCACACAAAAGCACACCGTGATGTTTTTTAGGGACGCAGGGTGGGGGGTGAAAGGGGGCGTGGTCCAGGCGCCTCAGCTGAAAAATGGGGGAAAAAAATGCTAAAAACAACATGAGAAAATATTTCTCATAATACTAATTGCATAGTCACAATGTCATTTTGCCAGGGGGCTGGGCAAATAAGGGGAGAGGGGGTGGACAGGAAGAGGTGGAGAGGGGGGAAAGGGGGGCTTAGTAGGCGCCCATGACAGCTGTCTGTCAGCAGAGACGAGCCAAAACGAGATGAGAGATGCACTCAACTAAAAACACGAGTTTTCTTTAATAGAAATACCAAAAAATGTTACTATATTAATTCCAATATGGAGTCTCTAGAATACGGGCACAGCTTTTAAATTAGTTTACCAATTTAAGAGGAAAACTGCGTTTTAAATAATTATATTATCATTATACCAAAATGTTTATTAGAAAAAAACACTATAATATAATTAAAAAAGAAAAACAACGTAATAGTTCATATCTGAAGAAGAAGAAACATTTCACAAATAAAATAAAAATAATTATTAATGTAAGCAATGATGAACGTTTAACATTTGGAAATTTGCTAAGCGCAGATCTTTAAAAAAAAAACCTAACTTTATATTGTAATCAATAAGAAATTGATTGAGCTTCCATGATCAACCATTGACAAGACATTAGTGAATTTTATTTTAAAATTATTTTCCACACATATCCTGATATTTTTTTCTTTTCGTGTGCTTTGTAGGGGAACGGGATGATGAAACTGAATTTATGCTGGAAATGCAGCCAAGCAAAAACAACAGCAACAGCAGCAGCCACGATTACGGGGAGGACGACAAACCGCCGTATCCGGGAACTCAACTCAACTCAACCAGCAAGGACTCGGCATCAGTCAGAGCCCGGTTGCATTTCACAAAAGAAAATGAGTTGGAAAAAAAAGTAATTAAAAAAAACAGCAGCAGCGGCAACAACAGCAGTAGTAAGAGAGTACAAGAAATGGATATTTCGACCAGGTTAAGACGAAATCAAGATGAGCTACTACATAATAATAACGAAATGTATAATAGAGTACCTAATTTGATATTTTAGTTATTCAGTTTCTGATTGTATTGTCTTGAAATCAATAAGCCTATTGTACAATATATATACAAGAAATTAATCATATTTAATTTTTAATGACGGCTAGTTTTATTAAATAAGTTATGCAGATCAGCTTCACACCGAAATAATACGTTTAAAACCAATTAAAAAAAAACTCTTTTTTTAGGTTCCACAGGCCGAAACGAAGCTGTTCTGTCAGGCTGCAGAATGTCAAAGGACTTGAGGCTGTCGCTGCTCGGAAAAGAAAATTAAAATGCATTAACACAACGCAACAATGTGGGCAAATGTTAACATTGAGCGCTAATTTTCCACATGCATTTGCAACTGGAAAATGTGTAGGCTTTTCCAGAAGGGAAAAACAAAGGGGGATATACGAGGGAAAATGTGACAGACAGTTGACAAAGGAAATTGCATCGGTAAAAGTTGTTTCGGGAATTAATGGAGGTGATGGGGTGGTGATGGATAAGTTTTTTAAAATTTGTTTAAAATGCATGTATACTTGCGATTTAACTATTTAAAAAAATAACCAAACATCGGTACAATACTCATATTTTTGGGGGAAATATTATTGTTATAAGGACAGAAAACACGATATTGTAATATTTTTTTTTTGCTAACTTGGCCAAAAGCCTAGCTTTCTTTTTTGTGCGGCTAATGTGTAACTTGTGCAGCTTATGATTTAATCTAACAAAATATTCATTACCGTTACAAATTTGACTAAATTTTGCTAACAAAAGCCGCACAGACGAAAGACTTACTGTTGTGCTAATTTTTGTGGTCCAAGCTACAAATATTTTACATAACGTATTTTTACAAATTAAGTTAAAAATACAAATTTGCAGATTTAAATGTCAATCAATTTTTACTGGTAAAATAAAAAGTTAAAATGGTCCCAACCCAATAGATATTAATTTAAAATTCAAACGTGATTCAAAATCAGATATATGGTGGTTTTATATTACTTTTAATATATATCAAAACACACTGATTTTCCCTCCTCGAATTAATTCATCAAAAGTCGAGAAATTATTCGCATTCATTTGACCAAAATCAATTTTGTAAATTATAATGTATTATGGGATTTTACGTGAATGAATTTATAAATGCGTGCACACATAAATCCTTTTATTTTTTGCATCTCGTCTCAATGGAAATGCGGAAGATAAGGGGAAAAAGCAGCCACAGAATCGGATGTTGCATCAATTATATTGATTGCATTTGCATTGCAGGTGCATTGGAAAAGTGCAATAATGCAAATGCATTTTGTTTGCAATTTTGATTTTGATTGAGTTGCGATATGCTGGAATTTATTGGCCAAAACAGAAATGCCAAAATGTACATATTTGGCCTTGTCATGTTGATGATCTTAATTTGATTAAACATACTGGTTAGATGTTGTCGATATGGATATGCATTGATTTGTTAGATACGATTCTTGTGTATTATTCTTTCGTTTTTATGATTTTTTTTTGATCTTCTGACTGTTCTGTTGCGACCGCCATGTTGATTTAATAAATCTACGAAGATGAAATGCCCTCCCTTCTATGTAAATCCCCATGTTTCATTTGCCTCTGCACTCTTTCCCTATCATTTTATTCTCCTTTTATCCCAAGTTTTTCGACTCGAGACAATGAACAGCGACAGAATTTTGCATTGTTTACCGCGAGTTGAGACCATAAAACTACTAAACAAAACAGCCACGCCTACTCCACCGCCCAACCGCCCATCATCAGCACCAGTCAGCGCCGCTCCCATCATATCCATTCGCACACTGTGACAAAATAATAACAAAAATGTATTAAATGTCATAATTTATATATGTAAACATGGCTTCTGCCCTATAAAGTTTGAAATTGCAGAAGTCTTAATAAAAAATACAAATCTATCGTTTATTTTGCCATGATTTTTAATAATTCCAAATTAATTTGAAAGTATACTTTAAAATGTGTTAAAGTTCATCGGGGAAATGTCAGTAGTCGGTTGCATTTTCGCCAACGTCCTGATCCCCATCATCCATCATCCATTCCATCTACTCATGTTCTCCACGTACCGGATGACCAGGCTTCTTGTTGGAGTTATACCTGCCGGTGATCGAACACCATAGGATGTAAATGGCATACCCGCTATAGGTCAGAATGCCGGCAATCAGAAAGGCAATGGTGTAGGTGACAACCCTATAACACTGGCCACTGTAACCCGTGGCAAGCCTATAGGCGAGTACCGAGAGGCAGATCCGAGTGGATGTGGGATGCTTCCAGAACGGCACTGGGCGAATCTCCTCCCATGCCTCCTCGCTGAGGAGATTTTGCAAGGACACGTGGTCCTGGGCGGAGCTCAGCCGACGGAAGTGCCCATCGATGACATGGTACAGGTATAGGGTTTCCCTGTCGAAGGCCGAAAAGCGGCGGCGCAGCGTCGACGGCATGGAGAGATCGGCAAAGGCCACTCCCACATATAGACAGGGTTCCGAACCGGTAACCAGCCTGTAGAGGTTCAGGTTCAGGTCCTGACAGTCCGTCTGGGTTTCCGGGCAGAGCAGGAACAGCCACTCGGCTTCGAGCAACTGCATCCAGTTATCCTCGTCGATCTTGGTGACGATGTCATCTCCAATCCCACGTCCGCAGAACGAAGTCCGCGTACAGAGTCCAGTCTTTTTCGAGGGCGTCCAGCCCTCGCCATGGGAAATGAGAACCAGCATCACAATTAGGAATTTCATTTTCCTTAATTACAGTTTTTCCGTTTTGTTCTTTAGTAAATTATTTGCAGTTTGTTCCTTATTTGCAAAAACGTACAGCTTTGACACTTTGTTTTATACGTCAAAAACGAAAAAAAGTGAAAAATCATTTAGATATGGAACCATCGGCAAATAGCGCCTATTACACGACTCTGAGTTGTCACCTAGGTTTTCGATATTTTTTCATACTGTATACCTTTAAAAATGCAAAAAAAAAAAAAAATGGTTCAATTTGTATTTAACACTTTTTTATATAAATACAGTTGCGGTCAAAATAAAACTTGTTTTCATCATATGGCATTAGCAATCCAAATAGTTTGGAAGCAACTTTTTTATATTACACACTTATCATCGGAAAAATATTAAAAAAAAAGATTGATAAAAAAAATGTTTTATTTATTTCAATAAAAAATGCAGATGAACGAGTTTTCTTTAAATGTTATAAAATCATTTAGTACAATCGATTGAAAAGTACATTTTAAGGAATTAATAACAGTTCTTATTTTCATTGGAAAACTGAAACAACATCAGAGGTTTTTCTAATTGGTAATTATGCATTATGATTCTACCAATTAGAAATCGTTCTATGCCTTAAATTATTTTAACCGCAGATGTATATAATCTTGTATACTTTTTACCCTTGCTGGGAAATATGCAAAAATTCAGGTGGCAACTCAGATGAGAACTTTGTTCGATTTCAGAGGGGCCTTAAAAAATGTGGCAATAATATTTGTTTTTTTTTTATTAGACAACTTTTTTGACTGATTTTCTTATATTTATCTTAGTGTATAAAAGTCGGAGGCAGCTAGAGGCTAGAGGCAAATGCAGTCAAGCAAATGCACGCGGGTTGCGGAGAAAGCGGGGGCTTTGGGTTAGAGGTGTGGGTTCAGGGGCGGTGTGGTTGGGGAAAAAGGAGGTGGGGCGGAGGGGGAGGAGGAGGAGGAGAAGAATAAGATGGCTGCGGCAAAAATTAATCAAAACATTGCATAAAGGCAGCAAAAATAATAACAATAACAATGTAGAACGTCAGGCAGAAAGCGGAGAGACGTTGACAGCAGTGCCCCACCCCCTGCCATTCGCCACCCGCATGCACCACCCCCTTTTCACCCACTTTACACCACCGCCCCCTCCACCCCCTTGAGATGATGATGATGATGATGATGACGACGCCACTGACACAAAAGCAGCAAACAACTGTCGACAAGGATCTCATTTGTTATACTGATTATGTTGGCGCCTTCCAATGAGAGACAGAGACAAAGACAGAAAAGGAGCGACAGGGACGGCGATGGGGGGAAGGATATGCAGGATACAGTCGGTTGGTTTTGGTGGAGAAGAGGACGTCAGCGTCCTGAAATTGCTAAACAAAATGCACACCAAGAATTCAATTCACATCAAATCTCTCTGGAAGCCGAGAAATTTTTCATTCCTATGATTGTGTTTATTTTCGCAACGCAAACATATTAGGTAAATCCATATAATGGCTTGTCCTTCTTGTTGTCCCAACCATTTATTCATTTGATGGCTGACAAATATTTTCCTCTTAACAAGTATGCACATTTTTGATAATGAAAACCCATTTACACCAATTCAGAGCAAAAAAACTTTGAATTTTGCTAAATAAAATTTACATTAACATATTCACGTGATTAGATTAGCTAACAAAGCCATTAAACCTTTTTATCAATTAATTTAAAAATTATTATACGTATACAAGAATTACAAAAAAAAGAGTACATGATTTAAAGTTAAGCTTAACTTTGTTAAACAAATTAAAAAATTCCTTTAAGTCATATTTTTCAATTGATAAGTTTAAGAAGTCATTTCCAAGAGAGTGTAAAAATAGATAAACTTTAGTTTTTTAAAAGTTCTTTACTGGCTAATTCAATTGTCATTAAGCCGAAAATGTACTATTTTTACCAGCGTTACGTAATTGTAAAGAATTTGTTCATTGTATCGAGTTTATATATTTAGATACTCACCCCTGATCCACAAATCGCCATCAAAAACAAATCAAAACCAAATCAACACAAATAAATCAAGAAAACAAAAAAAACAGCAAGCAAAAAAGTTAATTCACAAATCAAAGAGCATTCGGAGGGCCTTGAACTTGAACAACAATTGTTGGATTATCAAATCAAAAACGAAAAAAAAGTGGAAAAAGAATCAAAAACAAAACAAAACCACTGCCAGGGAAAAGGGGGTGAACAGGGGAGGTTAGTGCAATTAATTAAAAAGCTAGATTCACACACACTCGCCGGCAGACAAAAAAAAAAAAGACCACATGTGTGTGGAAAAAAAGGAGGAAAACTTTGCACAAATTAAAAAAAAAATAACAAAGAATGGCCGACCGTGCATTCGATTCTCTTCTTATTCCTGCACTCACTCTCTCTTTTTCTTCCATTTTTTCCCTTTAATTGCCGATATCTTTGATTTAGCAATACCTAATAAGAGGATAGTTAAGTAGGTAAGTGTTTTGATTAAGCACAAATATTTCAATATTATCGATAATAATAAAAATTTTAAAAGCGGCTTAATAACAGAAAAAAAAACCCAAACAAAGTTATAAAAACCCCTGAGAAAGCTTTAAAGTCCGTTCATATAGGACATAAAAAAAAACTTGAAAATAAAATCAGCTTACCAACACATCATATTTTAAAATGCAAACTGTTTTAGCCTTGACATAAATGAAATCGTAGGTAATTGAATTCAAATCAATTCGATGCCAGGGGTCGGCACTAATTCCCAGTGATTTCCCGTGGCTAATTTAATTGTCAATATATGTGTTAACTAGTTAAACAAAGGCGATAAAATTAGGATTAAAAGTTGTATGCCTTTTAAAAGGCTTAAGCCAAAGCAATATATATTTTTTTTAATTGATATTTTTGGAAAGCGTATTCAAAGTAGTACGCAAACAAAACTTTCATTCGTTCTTGTACTCTTGTAGTTGGTTTCGTGATTTTTTTTTCTGATTGAATTGAAAACATTTTATGCATTTGATTTAATCAAAAGAAAAATAGAATGCAGTCAGGTTCACCAGGGCCCTCAGAGAAAAAAAATAGAAAGAGGGTGAACGAGGGGTCAAAGGGGTCAGGGGGTGGTGGGCATTGAAAAGAAATGCAAAATGGCATTCATTCATGCAATTTGCATTGTTTGACGGTCCCCGGACGCAACAACAAAAACAACAACAACAACGACAGCAGTAACAGCAACGGCGGCCGATCAGTTCGACACCCCCAATCCGCCCTACCTCCCATTCTCCCTTCCACCCACTTTACCACCCCCTCTAAAGGCCAAACGCTTAGCAAGCCACCTGTGCCCATCACCAACAATAAAAACGCAAGAGAAAGCCGGATGACAAATATACGAACGTCAAACTAAAGCCCAGTGTTTGTTTTTAAAACGTTTATAAATGCATTGCCCCACATATATCTTTTAATTACATATCTTTTTTAAAAGAAAAATTTTTTTTATATTCTACAAACTAAATTATAATATAATAACAATTTGAATTTTATTAAGTATCGATCAAAAATATATGAAATCTAAATTAACGATCATGTGTATTTTTAAAAATTGAATAATGTTTAAATATATTTTATGAACACCTAACTAATATTTTTTAAATATTTCACCTGATTTTATTTTAGTTAAAAATATCTTTGAAACCGAAAACTTGTTTTTTTTGTTCTTAAAAACAAACTTAGAAATAGATAACATTAACATAAGTTAAAGAAACTGACCATTCATACAATGATTAGTTACACTGCAAATTATTACAAAATAAAACTTTACAAGTTTTAGAGGCTTAATATAGAAGAAAAAGTGTTATTTTAAGTGAAGTAATTTCTCTAACATAACTCAAATTCAAAAATAATGAAAATACTTGAGGTGATCTACAACAATTTTAGTGTACTTTCGGTGTGCATTTGTAAGTCAAAAACCCTGATTAAATCGGATAAAATATAAAGCCATTCTCTTATGCCACAAAAAAGCACAAAACACAAATTAACTTTTCCTATAACTTTGCAGTTCCACACATGCCTACCCCCAATTTTTGTGACCACCCCCCATTATTACCATATGACAACCCCTGGGGCCGCTGACCTCAGCCACGCCCCTTTTACCCCGGCCCCTTTTGGTAGCTGCAACTTTTTGCGCTTGCTTTTTGTTTGCATTTTCTCTGCTGATTTCCTTTTTTATATTCAGCTCTCTGGTTTTCGTGTAATTTATTTGCCGTTTGCTTGTAATTTGTTACAGTTTTTTAATCTTGCATTGTTCTAAGCAGAAGGATCCAGGGGCGGGGTATTCGGGGGGTTTAAGGGGGCAGTCAGCGCTGACTGACGGAACCGGAATGACGGTTCTCAGAAACCACATCCAGTCCTAGTTATGCACTGGAAAAAAATCCATTCAGCTTTAATTTTCACTAACATAAGGTTTTCAAAAAATTCCTGGAATATCATTATTGGATTTTTTAAATGATTAAACGGAATTTCATAAAAAATTACCTGAAATAAATAAAACATTGCGATATCATAAGTAATTAACATAAATAATATTATTTAAGGAAGCCTCAGAATTGTCAATACCTTTTTTCTCTGTGTGTAAAGGGCAGTTGAAGAAAGGAAAGGGATAGAGAACCCGCAATGTAATCAACATCATAATTAGTGGCGACGGACTCCCCACCCCCACCCATTTGAACACACTTAAAAATTAATTACACTATTTTACATACATTATTTATAATAATTGTAGTATTTTGTTGTTAAATCCTAACATTGTATTAAAAACAACGTTTAACTTGTGCAACAACAAAAAAAAAAACAATTAATTAATTAATTTAAAATTTAAATTGTATTAAAGTTTAAAGAAATTTTTTAATTTTTTAATAATATGAATTTAATTAAATTTTAAGTTAATTTTTTATCCAAAAAAAGATTAATTATGAATAGCCACACTTGATAGCATTTACAATTCTTGATGGTAGTAAATTTTATTATTCAAAGGTTTAACATCTGTAAGCGATATTTTACAGTGCATTCGCATCTGTGCACTTGCATTGTCCTGGAGCGACAGCAGTTGCAGCTGCTCCTCATGACGTTACTCCCTGCCCACATCCATAACCATTCCCTTTCCAGATCCAGCTCCATCTCATCCTGGTGATTCCCTTTCAGGACCTGATGTCCGAGTTGGGCAAAACTCATTTGGCCCGCCCACATGTGTGAACTTACAGAGATGAGCGCGTGAAAAATCCATAAAATAGTAGTAGAAGTTAGTTAATTATTATTTTTATTATAAATATGTTTACCCACGAAAAGAGGGCTTACTATAAAATGTAAACGAATATAATTTATAGCAACGATTATAAAATTAAGCTTTCTTTGTATTGATTTACATAACCCAATTTCGTTTGTCAAAAAGTATAAGGAAATAAATAAAATAAAATTAAGTAGTTTAAATACATTTAGTCTAGCCTTTTTATACCCTTGCAGAGGGTATTATAATTTCAGTCAGAAGTTTGCAACGCAGTGAAGGAGACGTTTCCGACCCTATAAAGTATATATATTCTTGATCAGCATCACTAGGAGAGTCGATCTAGCCATGTCCGTCTGTCCGTCTGTCCGTCTGTCCGTCTGTCCGTCTGTCCGTCCGTTTATATGCAAACTAGTCTCTCAGTTTTAAAGCTATCTGCATGAAACTTTCCCAAAAGTTGTCTTTCTATTGCAGGTAGTATATAAGTCGGAACGAGCCGGATCGGACGACTATAGCATATAGCTCCCATAGGAACAATCGGAAAAATAAATGAAAAAAAATTATAACTTTGCTGTTTTTTAATTTTTTGTTTAGTTCTTCGACATATAGTAATGGTAAAATATTTCCGATTTACGGTTTAAATTTCATCAAAATCGGACGACTATAGCATATAGCTCCCATAGGAACAATCGGAAAAATAAATGAAAAAAAATTATAACTTTGCTGTTTTTTAATTTTTTGTTTAGTTCTTCGAGATATAGTAATGGTTTAATATTTCAGAATTACGGTTTCAATTTCATCAAAATCGGACGACTATAGCATATAGCTCCCATAGGAACAATCGGAAAAATAAATGAAAAAAATTATAACTTTTCTGTTTTTTAATTTTTTGTTTAGTTCTTCGACATATAGCAATGTTTAATTATTTCAGAATTATGGTATAAATTTTATCAAAATCGGACGTCTATAGCATATAGCTCCCATAGAAATAATAAAAATATATAAAATAACTATCTAATAATTGAGCTGCAAATAATCATAGTTTCAATGTTTTTTTTTAGCACATACTCAAGTAAATCATAATTTAAATGTTTTCAAAAGTATTTAATTAATGCAATAGCTGCAAGGGTATATGAACTTCGGCTTGCCGAAGTTTGCTTTCCTTCTTGTTTTTTATTTACAAGAGGTAGGTAACACAACTTAAGCTGTAATAATGACAAAAAATAACGAAATTGTTCAAAATAAAGCAATACAGAAGCTTTAAATTAAATGGGTCGTTGGTCAACTCTTCAAAGTAACTCAAAAACTAATGTGTCAATTAAATATTTAACACCACAGACTGCAACGAAAAAACAGGTGTGCTGGATGGTGATAAGCTTTGCAAATTTAAACTATCGCTTCACCCATCCAACATCCATCTCAAACGCCCCATTACGACACTCGCACGTACTCTTTTTTAATTATTATAATTTTACATTCTAAACACAGGAACTCACACACGCTCACGGGCAACAACAATGGGCATGGGCCCAAGAATAAAGAGCGAAGGCGGCGCTATCGCATAATTCAAAATTCATTTGGAAGGCGCACAAAAGGCGACCATGGAATTAAAATGGAAATGGAATTGGAATTGGAATCCAAGCCAGCCAGCGACCACATAATAATACATATTATTATTAAAAAAAAACGAGGGAGAGAGATGCATGGGCAGGGACCATATAAGAACTAGATGTGCGAATGCCGAATACAATAAAATAATAATCAACAATGCCCAGTCACATACAAATAATGTTTTTCTCTTGTTTTCATCTTTTACCCACCCATTTATCGAAATCATAATGAGGGTGCTAGAACAGTGTGTTTTGCGGCTATAAAGTTGTTTTCAATTCATGAAATCACTTATTAGACCACTCAAAATAGATTATAGATTTGTATCGTCTCAACGATTTTGTCAAATTAGTTTGTTTCAATAAATTAAAAACTAAAATCCAATTCAAATAATTTGTTAGATATTTAAAAACTTTTGATTCAAAATCTTAAGCTTATTACCAATTTAAGTTTATTTTATAAGTTATTTTAATTATTTTAATTTTATTTTTGTATATATAGTGGGCAAAACAAGTTCATGTATGTTTATGTATATGTTTATACTACTTTTACCCACTGTACATATATGTTATATTTTATTTTTTAACTATATTTTAATGATATTTAATTAACCCCCACTACCAATTTTTAGTCAACCACCATTACACCGCTATTAAATTTAGTTTATTTCTAAATTGTTTTTTTCTATTTTTTGATAAACATTTATTTTTCTATTGTCATATAATTGCTTTATTACTGAATCGCCCAAACCTAGGTCTAATAAAATAAAAAAAAGTTTTAAAAAAGGCAACCAGCAGACTTTGTCTTTTAAAGGGAATATATTTAGCAAATCATTTAACAAAATAAATTGATAATTTGTTCATATGCAACACAGTTTAAAACGTTACCTTTTTAATTCGATTTTGAACATGGAAAACTCCATCAACCGATTTCAACAGACAATTTTCGGTTTATTTGTTTTTGTTTTTAAGGTGTCAACATTAACTGATATAATTAATTACTTTTGACTCAAAATACTTCCGTTAAAATAATGGCTAAGAAAACATAAGCTTTGAATATCATTGATTTATAATGCAAATTTGTGAAAAACTCTTAGTAATGTTTAGCAAACAAATAATTATGGTAAACTTTTAATTGCACTTCGATTGTTTCGATTGTACACCTTTTGTCAAAAGCTTACTCCCATAAGAGCAGAAACGGGTTTTCCAGTGAGTTAAATGGGATGGTCTCAACCTTCGAACTTCTCTCCTACATTTTGGTAAATGGCTTTGGAAGAGTTCCTTTAATCAGATCAAACAATGATGAGAATGATTTATTTTTTCTGATTTTATCGCTTATATTTGGTGTTTTGCTCGCTAGCAGTTTTTAAGCCCCGATATTTGCTGTTGTTGCGGTTCTTGCACCGCATACATATGTATGTACTTTTTCCATTTTATCACTCACCCCACCACTTCCGTATGTGGGCCAATCATCAGGGGGTGGGGGTTTTATGCAGAGTGGGGGATATGCTGATTCCAGAGCTGTGCACAGAAAGAAAAAGTCTGGTTCTTTTCTAGGATGGTGATTAAATTTAGATAAGTACAATTTTTCTTGGCTTCCAATACACTAACAATATTTATCAAAACTACAGATCAGAACTCAATATCTAAAATTTTACAAAATATTTTATGGTGAACGCATTTTTGAAATCAGACAAATAGTTTCTGTAATATATTAAGATATAACTAAAACGTATAATCACGGTAAAAGGTTCTGAGAGAAATATAATTAAATAATTGGTATACCATTATTTATTTTAGTTATAAATGAAACAGATTCTAAATTCATAAACGTTATGTAGAAATGTAATCATTAATATGGATAATTGGTAATGATTTTCAACTGATAATCAGTTGTTCAAATTAAAATATTTCTCAAAGGATATGAAATATCAAAAAGATTTAAATTTTATTTGGGAAAATAAATTCCTATTAAAGGACCTTTTTTTGCTGTGTATCGCTCTCTCACACACTCTCTCTTTCTCGTTCGTTCCGCTCTTCAATTGGCGATAAGCTCGGCTCTCGCTTTTGTTGTTGTTGTTGTAGCTGCTGCTGCTGCTGCGCTGCAAGTGAAATTTCGCCGGATTTATTTTATTCGTACTTCCCCCGTCGCTTTTTCGATTTCAGTTTTGTTGTGCTCGGCGAGCGGAGCGGTGGGTGGTGGTGCATAAATTCAAAATACAAAATACCAAATACCAAAAAAAAAAATATAAAAGCGAGTGACTTTTATAGGAAGCCGTTAGAAAGGAACGATGCGGTTCAGCGGCTACAACCGTTATCAGTGCTTTTGCTCCGCTTTTGCTTCGCTTCTGCTCTGCTTCGCAGTCGGCGCTGCGCTGACGCGGGCAGATGACGCCGGCAGCGACGTCGACAGCGGCAGCGCCAGCAGGTTTGTGTCCCCGCTCGACAGGAAAACCCAGCAAAAACAATAGGAATACATTTTTAAAATTAAAAAAAAACACCCATATATTCAACTGTGCCAAATTGCATTAAAATTCAAAATTATATTGTCTCCGAAAAAATTCCCATAAAAGTGAGAAAAATAGAGAAACGAGATGAGAGAAATTGTGAAATTATAAATTATGCACTAACTAAAACCAAAAATTTCTTTAAAAAAATAAAAAAAAAATTAAATTGATTTCAATCAGGTTTGTGTAACTGCTAGATATGAAATCACAGCAAAAACAACAGCAACAAGTGAATCAATCCTGGCTTAATAAATTTCAAAATAAGAAATTTAAAATGTAAAACCAGCTGAACCAGCTGCAACTGTGCCAAATGACATTGATATGCAAAATTTTATTTCGACTCAAGCGAGTTTCGCGAAAAGCGGAACGATCGTTGGAAAGTGTGAAAATCGAGGGGAGTGCAAAAAAACTAATCGGCAAAGTGCCAAAAAAGAAACTAGAAGAATTTCTACTGACTTTCTATAAAAATGTCGTAATTAAAAACATCTGGCTAGCTTTCATTTTTTTTTATAATTTTTTTTTAGTTGGTCAAAAAGTGAAAAAGAATATCAACCTCCTAAACAATACTTATGTTTTATCAATTATTGCAATTATTTTAGTTGACAATTAAATGTTTAAATGAGTAACACTCATATGTATTTTATAATAATTTAAAAAATCTCTTCACGAGAACAAAATGTGAGTTTTAAAAATTATTTCCATATTTTATCAGGCCTGTTTTAATATTTTGGAAATATAATTTACCTAAAAGCATTTAAAGCAAAAGTTTTGCAATATTCTACTAAAGATACTAAAGTTACATGAAAACTGAATACAATAAAAGGTTTGTTTCATTTTTATTAATGGTTTTAATTTTTTAATTTTTTTTTATGTTAGTATTTACTTGTCATAGCTTAAACAAACAAGTAACAAAGCCCTTATCAGTTATTTAGGAAACATAATTCCATTTGCATGAGTATGTACAAAGAATTATGTTATTTTCGACATTTATAGTGATTTCCCTAAGAACCTGATAAGCTCTTATCGCATAGAAATGCAAAACTCCGAACGCAGTCCATTGGGTCGTTCAATGAACTTTATAACAATAGTTAATGCCTTTTAACTCCTTTTGTTTGAAGTGGCAAATTAATCGCTTTGGGCACATAATATTATTATAAGAAAGGCTTTACAAAAACCCATTTGCTTAGTTTTGTTTCAGTGTATGCTCATAAAAAATTGTTTACCCCTCGCTGTAATATTCCCCATTGTTTGGATAGAATGCTAAATTGGAGATTATTATTATTTTTGAAGTAATCAACACAAAATTTCCGCCGCAAAGATTTCTGTGTCACCCCGAACATATTTTAAGAAATTTTAAATAGTTTTAATAAATTCATAGTCTTTTAAGAAATGTAAGTCATAAATTAAGAAGCTTCTATTTGGCCAGTAACAGGGCTAAAAAGCTTCTATTTGGCCAGTAACAGGGCTAATAAGGCTGGTATCAATAAATACCACTCATGGAATCATATTGATGTCTAAATAGTTTCATATTGATGTCGATTTCGTTTCGGTGTATTATCCTAATAGAACGAACACCTTAACATATCACAGCATATGAGTACTTGCAGTACTATAACAAATAATATTTTAAATAACAATTAATTATAAACTGTCCCTTGCATTTTTAGAAAGTGGCTCTGCAGTCGGACGGACATTTGCACCGCGGAAGCTGAGCAGGTGCCCGGCCTGCAGTACGCGCCCGAGGTCTTCGAGAGCCAGCGGGACTGCCGTCTGTCCTGCGGGAAGTATGGGGCCATCTGGCCGATGCCCACGGGCAGGGAGTGCTCCATCTCGCACAGCAGGGTGCGGTTCGATCCGTGGAAGGTGCGCTTCCATGTGGTGGCGCCCGGCGAGGCGGCCACCCAGTTTTTGCGGGAGACGAACCGCCTGTTCGTCTCCAATCTGCTAAAGGAGTGCACCCGGAACTGCACGCTGGAGAGCAGCAAGCAGATCCTGGTCAGATCGACGGTGACCAACGAGAGTCTGGTGCTCGACTGGCCCACGGATGAGAGTTACGCGTTGGTGGTGCGAACCACGGACACGGCCACCTTTGTGGACATCCAGGCCGGAACGGTGTACGGAGCACGTCATGCCTTCGAAACGCTGAGCAACCTGGTCACCGGCAGTCTGTCCAATGGCCTGCTAATGGTGACCACGGCCAATATCACCGATCGTCCGGCGTTTCCCCATCGCGGCGTTCTGCTGGACACGGCCCGCAATTTCGTGCCGCTCAAGTTCATCCGCAGCACCTTGGACGCCATGGCGGCCAGCAAACTGAACGTGCTCCACTGGCATGTGGTGGACACGCACAGCTTCCCGCTGGAGATCACCAGGGTGCCGGAGATGCAGCGCTACGGGGCGTACTCCTCGTCGCAGTCGTACTCGCGCCAGGACGCCCTCAATCTGGTTAAGTACGCCCGCCTGCGGGGCATCCGCATCCTGATCGAGATCGATGGACCCTCGCATGCGGGCAATGGGTGGCAGTGGGGTCCCGCGGCTGGACTGGGCAACATGTCCGTGTGCCTGAACCAATCGCCCTGGCGGAGATTCTGCGTGCAGCCGCCTTGCGGACAGCTGAATCCACTCAACGATCACATGTACGCCGTGCTGAAGGAGATCTTCGAGGACGTGGCCGAGGTGGGGGCGCCCGAGGAGACCCTGCACATGGGCGGCGACGAGGTCTTTCTGCCCTGCTGGAACAACACCGAGGAGATCCGCGACGGGATGCGGGCGCGCGGCTTCGATCTCAGCGAGCAGAGCTTCCTGCGGCTGTGGTCGCAGTTCCACCAGCGGAATCTCAATGCCTGGGACGAGATCAACGAGCGGATGTATCCGGGCATCAAGGAGCCCAAGTCGGTGATCATCTGGTCCAGCCACCTCACCGATCCGCGCTACATCGAGGCCTACCTGCCCAAGGAGCGTTTCATCATCCAGACGTGGGTGGAGTCGCAGGACGCGCTCAACCGGGAGCTCCTGCAGCGGGGCTACCGGCTTATTGTGTCCACGAAGAACGCCTGGTACCTGGACCACGGATTCTGGGGCAGCACCTCGTATTACAACTGGCGCACGGTCTATTCCAGTGGCATGCCCACTGGGCGCAGCAAGGATCAGGTCCTGGGCGGCGAGGTGTGCATGTGGAGCGAGTACGTGGATCAGAACTCACTGGGTAAGTGCCATAGGTGCTAGGGATCAACAGACAAGTGAACTAATGCTGCTCCAATCCCCTGCAGAATCTCGCATCTGGCCGCGAGCTGGAGCTGCTGCCGAGCGACTGTGGTCCAACCCCAAATCGTCTGCCCTGCTGGCCCAGCGAAGGTTCTACCGCTACCGCGAGCGACTCCTGGCCCGCGGCATCCACGCGGACGCGGTGATTCCGCACTGGTGCGTCCTGCACGAAGGACAGTGCCTCTGAAATGGTCGCTCCACACTTAGTTCTAGCTCCAGCACCAGCACTGTGTACATATCTGTCAGTCTATGTTACTCTATTCATCAGTTATTGCCCATAAAGATCTGTTTTTAATCCAAACCAGTAAGTTTCAACAATCTGGAGTTATATTGTTTACATATAGACATACAGGGGTTACAAATAAAAATTCGCAATACTAAATGAATTCGATTTGATCATAGAGAACGGCGGCAAAATCACAAGAGATACTTGAACGATTGCCTACTTGATGTAGCCCTGATCGATGGCGTGCTTGAACATGTCGGCCAAACGCTGCTGCTTGGCTGGCTCCTTGAAGGGCGTGATGTTCCAGATGTCGGTGAGGACGGCGTTCTCCTTGATCTCATCCAGATCGGCCACCTCATCGTCCTCCATCATTGTCATCGGCAGCGATTCGATGCCCATGCCGACGCCGAAGCGTCCAAAGTTCTTTAGCTCCTCCTGCAGCGAGTCCCAGGAGATGATCGCCTCCGCATTGCCACCCAGATCCTGGATCAGGCTCTGGGCACTCTCCAGGTAGGCGCGGAGCAGCTTCTCGTAGTGCTGCTCCCGCAGCTCCTGGCTCGTGCACGAGTAAGTGAAGAAACTCAGGTCCAGGGCCAAGGAGGAGCACCTGGCCAACTGGAAGTCAATGATGATAATCTCCTGCGACTGCCCCTGCTCGTTGTACTTGGTCAGGAAGTTGGGTGTCCAGCAGTCGCCGTGCCCGAAGACGCTCAGCTTGGAGCGGGTGGAGACGAGGTTGATCAGGTCGTCGAACAGCGTGTCCTGCAGGAAGTGGCCGCCCACAGTCTCATACTTGGTGTCCGGATACACCTGCTTGATGGCGTCCTTGGCCACGTTCTTCGCCAGCAAGAGGAAGTCCGTGTACCACTCCCGGGTGTGTTCGCCGTAGTAGGTCTCCTCCAACGATCCCGCCGCCTTCTCGAAGTTCTCGTGATCCAGGGCATTGAAGGCCAGGGCCACGCCATGGTAACGACCCAGGGTTCGCATCGTCAGCATCGCATCCTCCAGGGAAATGTAGTCCTGGCTGCAAAAGAGCACAAAAAATCGCGTATAAAAAATATATTATTATATTGTATCTATATTAAAACGTTAAGCAAAAGTCTAGTATTATATTATATGTATACCTAAAACAAATACTTAAACAAAAATTATTATTTTTTTTATAAAACCTATTATTACTTAACAATTTTATTGTATTTATATGTTTTTTTAAATGGAGCGACTTATCCTATATTTAAGATAATAAAAAAAGGTTGTTTAGTAAAAAAATATTTGTAAATATCATACGATTCAACCAATTTCATGCATTCATAGGTTTAACTACATGAAATTTATTAAATAAGTAATCAGATATATGTACATATAGGTAAACCGGAAAGCTACTTATAATTCCTTATCGTTTATAAATCAGAAAAAAATATATGTAATAACTGATTTTAAGGGAGCTTGTAGATAAGATAATGCTGATATAGTGGAAATGATAACAGTAACCATAACAGTCAGTTAAAAATCAATTTTCTATTATTTGTTTTAATTACTTAATATTAAATTGTACAATATACAAGCGCGAATACATATGTAGGCATATGTAAACCTATTTGTTTTTAAATATAATTTATTAATAATCTATAATTTCTACTTGCTCAAACATACAGTTGTTTTAAAATATTAATAATTTTTTGAAAAATTGCAAAGTTTTGAGTTAATTCTAGGCTATTAAATGTGCTTAGAGTGCATAGAATAATATATTTCGATTAATGTCTCAGATACTTAGCAGATCGATGATTTTTTAAGTTATTAATATTTATATATATATATATATTTTTTTTTTTAATTCGACTTTTTTAGCTTCACTTTCTCTAAGTTGACTTAGTTTTATAGACTTTTATAGTGGTTTATTTTTTTTCTGGTATTTAAATATACAAGAACTCACCGCACTGGGGCCGTATAGCCTCTGGGACCCACATCCTCGAGGGCAATGAAATCGTTGACCCCGTCGCACAGGCTGGCCAAGCACAGGGGATACTCGACGAATGGCTTCTTGGGCGCCGGCTGGCGGGACTTCTGGAAGGCCTCGATGGCCGGGATCACCTTCGTGTAGAAGTGGATCTCGTTGCGGAAGAATATCACCGACCGGAACAGTCGCCTTCGGTGCAGATTGTCGGGCATGGCCTTCACGATCACACTGACCTCCAGTTGCTCCTCATCCTGGCCCGCCTGCGCCTCCTTCACTCCAAAGATGGTTATCCGGAAGACCCGGCTCAGATAGGCGTCGCCCTTCTTGCCGCTCGGCCCAAACTTGTAGGAGGTGTGCCGGGTGCCGCCCTTATTACGGATGATCTCATCCAGCGTGTCCTCCGAGAACTTGGCCGAAATGTCCGCGAAACTGGGAAAGCTGCTCATCGTGGTGGCGTCAAAGTGTGTCTGTCGCTGGGGGAGATCTCGATCTGCTATTTGTAACAAATTACACTATTTCGAGGGGGGCGATAGCACGGCGTAATCGGCAAAAAAATAATATAAGAAGCAAAAAAATAAGAAAGCTATTTTCGGCAAGCCGTGTTTGTATACACTTGCGGTTAGGGTAAATACTTGATTTATTATTTTAAGTTGATAAACTTAAACTATTAATAACAGATTTATTGTAAATTTGGATAAAGATAACGGGAAAAATCATCAAAAGAAAATATAAGCCAAAGATGAGAGAGTAATAAATAAAAATAGGCGAAATTTAGTTAGCTTAGTATTCTTGTTATTGTTATTGCTCTGAAACAGGTGCGTAAACATTTTTATACCCTTGCAGAGGGAATCAAAATCGGACGACTGTAGCATATATGTAGCTCCTATAGGAACAATCGTATAGCTTCCATAGGAACTATCGAATAATTAAGCTACAACTCATCATAGCTTCAATGTTTTTAAACATACACGCAAGTAAATCATAATTTTAACGCTTTCAAGAGTATTTAGTTTTTGAAATATGTAGCTGCAAGGGTATATGAACTTGGGCTTGCCGAAGTTTGCTTCCTTTCTTGTTGTTGTATAGATGTATTTGTTTATACACACTTTATAGAGTCGCGATCCAAAGACCTGACTTAATTAATAATACACTTTGCAAGAGTATGCAGAATAAAGTACACGTCAGGTTTGCCACTGCCTCTGCCGCAGTCGACGTCGCTGCCCGCACTTACCGGCCTTTTTTTCCCGCTTCCCACAGTGCGTATACCTTTGGTGACGTTTATGGTTTTGCCCTTTTGACCGCTAGCTCGCCACAAACTCTTTTATATACTGATTTAGATTCGGGTCGCGGGTGGTATAAAATGGAAAATGAATTAAAACACACAGCAACAGATTATTCGGACAAACACATACACACGTGCACTTGCCACTCACACAAGTGTTTTCAGAATACAAATGAAGGAGCGGCTAGAGATGCGCCAGCCGGAGTTCCTAGACGGTTTCTGGCTGCTTTCAAGCTACTTTGTAGCCGACAAATAATTTCACACAACATTTAGATATTTACCATAAAGTTGCTTTATATTATTATATTTGTATCACTTAATGGGTAAACAATACATTTTCTTTGTTGCCATACAAAACAAGCTATATTTTATTTATATATAAATTCTATTTTTTCTTCATTCATTGGAAGCAACTTGAACATCCCATATTGTTATAAGAAATTATTTAATTTAACCAGACAAATTTTTGCTCATGTTCTCATGTGTTTGTATATCTTGAAAATAATAATAATACTTAAAATATAATTAAACAAGGAATATGTTTTGAAGTCTTTTATTAATAAAAGTTTCATCTCTTGTTTTTTAAAATAATGTTTTCCATCACTACACAGATGGCTGGCACTCAACCAGTGTTGCGCTTCGTCCGAAATAAGTGTTAAGAAGCGTTGGCAGATTGCACGTGTGCCGCTCTGGCACTGGTAATTTGTTATTTTCCTTGTTTTATTTTCGAATAATCCGGCAAAATGACGGCCTTAGAGCCAGCGACGAAGAAAAAGCGCATATCGAAGAAGAACAAATCGGCGTGGCGCAAGACAGATATCCAGGATGTGGAGCAATTTCTCGAAGATCAGCGCCAGGAGGAGCGCATTGGGTGAGTTAATGGGTAAACAATGTGCGGGTTCGGACTTTAACTGGATACTCCACCGTTTTCAGGACATTCACGGACAAGCAAGACGAAGAACTGTTCGTCCTGGATGCCAGCCCGCAGAAAACAACCAAGTCCACCGTCCTGAGTGTGAAGCAAAAGAGGAAACTCAACGCCAAGAAGCCCATGCGAAGCCACCAGGCACTGGTGAACACATCCCGTGTCCAAGATCCCATTGCCAAGCGGTACGTTTCGACTTATATCCAATAGATTGTGGGTAAACAAAAACAAAGCCACCTACCTCCAATCCCCGCAGCAACCATGTGCGCCAGAAGAAGAACGGACGCAACATCGAGCTGGAGGTCTGCAATCCAACCAAACCACGCCATCGCCAGGCCAACAGCGATCGTGCCCAGTACTACGAGAAGCTGGAGCAGCGGCTGGCGGACAAGCGCAACAAAAAGGTGGCCATCGACAAGGACATCTGGCAGGAAGTGGACTTCCGCGACGCGATTCCCGGGCTGAAGGACGAGAAGGGCTGGATCAGTCGCGATTTGGCCCTGCACACGGCCGGAAACATTGGCAAGAAGGTGGTCAAAACACACGCCAGTCTGCACCACAAAACCACCAAAGCCAAGTGAGTGGATCTAAACTTAATTGTTAAAAAGCCACAAAGAGCACTTATTTATAATAACAATGTTGTTTTTCCATTACAGTTTTAGTTATACTTATGCTTCATTCTTGATTAATTACAAAAAAAACCCTTTATTCATTGGTTTATTCCTATTTTTCAGGAAGTTCGAACTCCCGCATCCAGGCATGAGCTACAATCCCGCGCCGGAAGACCATCAGGCGCTCATCTCGGAAGTGGTGGAGCGCGAGGAGGGCATCATCAAGAAGGAGCAGCACCTGAAGCGCGTGACCACCAGCATGTTCTCTAAGGTGACGCCCGAGGAGCGGGACCGACGTCGCCTCGAGGAGATGAGCCAGGGCATTGAGGACGAGGAGGGCGCCGAAAAGAGCACAGAGAACGCGGAGGAGGATGCGGATAAGCCCTACCACACAATCAACGCCCCCGTGGAGAACAAGAAGAAGAGCAAGCAAGCCCGCCGCAAGGAGCTCAAACAAAAGGAGCTGTCGCGCCAAACGGAGCTCAAGCGGAAGCTCAAGCAACAGACTGCTGACCTGATTCGGTAAGCATTGGCATACGATTAAGGAAAGACTGACAGCATCTTCTAATGCCTAATTTTATCCACGTGCAGCATCAAATCGATTCGCCACGAGCTGGACGATGAGGAGGAGGACCTGAACGACCTGAAGAAGCGGCGCAAGCAGCGCGCCGAGAAGGCAAAGTTCGAGCCGAAGCGCCTGGGGCGGCACAAGTTCGAGGAGCCCGACCTGGATGTGAACCTGCCCGAGGATTTGGCGGGAAATCTGCGCAACGTGAAGACAGAGAGCAGCCTGCTAAAGGACCGCTTCCACACGCTGCAGCGCAACAACATGCTGCCCACGACAAAGCTGGTCAGCCGCAAGAAGGCCAAGGTCAAGCGATTCGAGCGCAGCAGCCACAAGGAGCCGGGCGTCAGCTATCAGGACCTCAAGGATCGCCGCCGGGCGGCCGCCGCTGCAGCCAAGGCGGCTGCCGATATCAAGATATAGAGTTCAGTTACTAGGTTTCTTTATTTTTAACGGAGCTTACAACAAAATGTACTTTTCTATAGCATTAAAATCCACATTCTTCTTCCCCCCAAGAAAAAAAAGTCAGTGTTTTCCTCTAGATCAGGGATTTGCCCTGACCGCGTTTCAGTTTCGGATTATTCTTCTTTTTCTTCTTGGACAGCGGGGCGGCCAGGTCGCGATCCTCTGGCTGCTCGATCGGTCCATCCAATCGCTTAACGCCACTGAAAAGAAAGAGAGGAAAAATGAAGTTTAAATAGGGTTCTGTTCTGTTTAATCATGGGTTCTGTTTAAAAATATCTGAATGGGGATTTACTAACTAAATTCTAGAGACCAAACAAAAGATAAATTAAATATGTATACTTTAGATACCATTTTTTTATCTGTTGTTATCACAGAAAATACATTTTTTAAGCGACAAGAGTGAAAAAAACCCATGAAATAAATAAAACTTTTCAACTGTACTGCTTTTCTTTTAGTTGTCACATATTGATGAGTGGGCGAGGGAATGCTCTTAATGAAACGCACTGTATCTGCGCACCTACCTCTTGACGGAGAGCAGCCCGCTGCCACCGCCCGTGCCGTTGGTCTGCAGCGCCTTGGACCAGTCCTCCTCGCTGCCCTTGATCTGGAACTCGTCCAGCTGCTCGGCCTTCAGGCGCTTCAGCTCCTTGCGCTGCTGCTTGCTCAGCTTCTGGGCGGTCTGGTCGAGCTCCTTGTCGAGCGAAAGTGTGATGGGCAGCAGCTCCTCGCCCCTGGACAGATCCTCCTCCTGCAGCATGCCGCCCTCGATGTGCTGCTCGAGGACCGAACGGAAGCACTGATTGCACCGCTTCATGGCATCGAAGAATTTGGCCAGCAACTGGTTGCCCGGCATATTGAGCTCCAGGCCGAGGGTATCCACCGTTTTGCCCTGCACGCCCAGGGCCAAAAGGATGCCCTGCTGCACCAGATCCAGCTGCAGACCCTCGATCCTGCCCTGGAAATACAGCTGGGCAATGTCCGTGAGCAGGTCGATGATCAGTCGGAACTCGGACTGCTGGCGGGTGTAGCTCTCCAGGCGCTGCAGATCGTGCGGCAGAAAGAACACGTCGAGCATGGGTTTATCGAGGACCTTCAATGCACTGGCCTCCGTGTCCACGGACTTGTTCTTCAGCAGGGCCAGGCAGAGTTTCGTTTCGAACTCGCGGAAGGTCTTGCCCATCAGCTTGAGCACTCTGCGGCGGAAATCCTGGTAGTACAAGCCCAGCCAGGGCGTGGCATTGGGCGTGTGCAGCATGATGCAGCTGTGCTCGGCGGTCAGTTCGTTGGATTTCTGGCTCAAGTACACTGGCACAAAGCCGGCGCTCTTCCAGAACTTCAGCAGCTCGGATGTGAGGCCGTAGGAGGTGCCGATGTAGTCCACCGCTTCCGGACTGCGTTCGTGCAGGCGCTGCAGCAGTGTGGGGATGCGACTGCGTGGCCGGATCTGCTCCTTCAGCAGGCTCAGCTCCTCCTCCTCCACCTCCTCGATGCCTGCAAAAGTGTGGATATAAATGTTTATAGAGAGTCATTAAAAAAAACCATTCCGAAGCACCCACCTTTGGAGGCATCCCCACTGGCAGTCGGTCCATCCTCCAGATTGGTGTGCTTTCTCGCATAATAGTCCTTGAGCAGCTGAATGGCCCGCTTGCCGTAGCCCATCCTCTGGTAGTTTGGATGCGTGGCCACCCGCACAATGCGCACGCCGCACAGCTTGGGGAAATCGCGATCGCCATACTGCTCGGCAATGTTCCACGGTATCAGATCGCCGGCCGCCTTCTTGCCCCTGCCAAGCGAATCGCTGATGCTCTGGGCGGAGATCTGGCCCTCCAGGGCCACCTGGATGACCACCAGAATCTCTGGCAGGGCATCCATTCGCTGCACCGGACCCAGCAAACAGAAGAGATGGTGGGCCGGGGCGTCACTCATCATCTGCAGATCGTTGGGCGTGTTCTTGTAGTGCGAGGACACGTAGATGGAGACGAGGCGATGGAGAAAGGCCTCGGCTGCCTTGTGGTACGAAAACAGGGCATCCCTGTCCACATAGTACAGCTCACAGGCGTCCGGGGTGGGACATCCGGAGCTTATGCTTGGCACCGTGCTGGCGTCCAGACACAGCAGATTGATCAGCCACTTTTCGATGTCGTCGTTCTCCTGGTAACGAATCGATTCCTCCAGTTTCAGCGGCGGCCGCGCATTGTTGTCCTTCTGCAGCTGGGAAATAAGCTTCAGGCTTAGCGATCGTCCAGTACCCTCGTAGCCATTGATCGTGCTGGCCATGAACACCAGATACGGGCCGATCATCTTCTTCACCAGCGGCAGGGGGATGGCAGCCGCCTCGTCGATCAGCAGCAGATCGGCGGCATTCAGCAGATGGGTGTCACTGGGCGCTATGTATTGGATTGTCTGCCGGCTGCTCCTCGTGATGTTAATCCTGATAATGGCCTTCTTGTAGTCGGCATTGGTGGAGCGAATGATCGTGTAGTCGGCATGCTCCTGGTATTCCAAGGCATCGAAGCCCTTGAGCACGAATTCAAACAGAGTGATCAAGTTCTCCGGATGCGGTGAGGTCACATAAACGTTCACATAGCCGAAGGCTACGGCAGCAGCTATAGACAGACCCAGGGCGGCCGACTTGCCACGCCCACGAGCCGCCGTCAAGGACATGGGCGGCTTTAGCTGCTTGTCCACCAGCGCCTCAATGAACTGGGCCACGGCGTTGGCCTGATCGTAGGTCTTGCAAAGATTGACCAGAGCTCCAGCGGGCTGAACGTTCAGCAGACTCTCTTTCAGCTCCTTTAGACTGCCCTCGTTGGGCGATCTCCCTGCGCCAGAGGGCTGAAAATATGACGATAAAGGGTCAATGGTGTATTTCTAGAGGAGTGCCAAATTGCGCAGCTTACATTCACCGGCTCCACATTGATGGTCTTTGAGCTGAGTGGCAGTACGGTGAGATCATCGTTGACCACTAGACAGCGCTGGCAGTCGGCCAGGGATAAGATCAGCCGCTCATTGAAGCGACACGTGACCGTCTGATGGGCCTCCGTACGGAACCTCTTGTGCACGTCCATGCTCATGGTGTACAGCTGCTTCAGCGACTGCAGCGTCTTCAGCAGCAGGATGATCAGGCCGCCACCCTCCACCGTTTCCACAGTGCGAGCCAGGAGATTGGGGGTCAAGGCCTCGAAGTCCTGCAGCACACAAACGCCGTAGGTTCGTCCAAGCACAGCGTGCGTCTCGGAGTAGTATCTGCCATGTATGGTGGTGGCCACGCGAAAGGAATCGAACAGGTCCGCTTCGTTTACGTCCACCTTTCCCACGGCAATCTTCTTCGCTCGCTTTTTGCCATGACTAAAAGTTCAAAAACATGTGTTTTGTAGTAGGTACATTTTAGGTCCTTACTTAGGATTATGTTTGAGATAGACCCCCTTGAAACTTTATCGGATTTAAGATATAACAATTTAACAAACAGGTTTTTCTGATGTGTGTTTAGGGGAATGCTCGTGTGCTAGACGGTTAAGAGTTTTGTGGGCCTGTAAGCCCATGGAAACCCACTTGGAAATGGCCTCGTCCTTGTTCTTGTAGCACCACAGCACCGTGGGTCGCGCCTTCACCGTGGATTTGGTCAGGATGTCGTAGAGGATCGGCACCTGGTCGCGCGCCTTGTCCCCGATCACGATGAACATGGTGCGGTGGCCCAGCTTGACCCCGTTCTCGATCATCACGCGGATCCGGTTGTCTATTTTCTTCTTCACCATCCTGCGGCTGTCCTGTGTGCACTTTCCTCTTAAATTTTCCGCTTTTCCGATGTAAATAATGGAAATTGCGGCAGTTCAAAATGCACGTGTGCGGTTTAGAGATGGTCAGTTGGGCGATAGTCGCGGACTTGTTACGAGTCACAGTCACGGGGAATCACGGAATAACATTTAATGGCGTTTGGTAAATATTGCTTATCAAATAATGTGATATTTGTAGAAGTTGCAATTATTAAAGTATTAGTTAATTATAACTTTTTACTTTATATAAATATATACATATTTCTTTAATATATTTAACTTATCGTGTTAAGATCCTGAAAATATTGCCTAATAAAATGTATTTACTGTAAATGCTGAAAAAAGTTATCTTCGTAGGGGCTACAATTATTATTAAAGACTTATTATCTAAATTTGTTTTTTTTTTGTTTCTATAACAGTATAACATTTAGATATATTTTATATAATAGTTGTTTATATGGTTATTATTATTTCAAATCGTTATGTGCATTGCAGAGCTTTTGGCTTTTAGATAAGACGTTTTAATAATGTGCTGATTTTAAGTTTAAATTAACTAAATTTGTCTGTGCTCGTTGAGTGCATATATATAACATATCATGTTCAAGTCACAGTTTATTTTGTTTAAAACTATCGTACTGTTGCGCATTCCCGATTTCCACGCTGTACAACACTAAAAAAATTAGAATTTTCCAGCACTACCCGAAGCGCACGTTTTCCAACCAAAACAAACGAAATTTTGTTCAAAATTTGTATTTAATTTGCTGCTGAAAGATGTCCTCGTGGAAGAAGGCCTCGAAAAGCAACCAGAAGGTGCACCGGGAGCGCCACCAGCCGGAGGCGCGCCAGCACCTGGGATTTCTGGAGAAGAAGAAGGACTACAAAAAGCGGGCCCTCGACGCGCAGAAAAAGGAGAAGACGCTGAAGCTATTGCACCGGCGGGCGCAGAACAAGAATCCCGACGAGTTCTACCACCACATGATCAACTCCAAGCTGTCCAACGATGAGCACCGCGAGCAGGAAAAGAAGGACGAGCACACGCCCGAACAACTGGCCCTCATGCAGACGCAGGACCTCAAGTATGTGGTGATGAAGCGCACCATTGAGCGCAAGAAGATCGACCGCTTGAAGGTCACGCTGATGGACGTGGACGATGCCGGAGCAAACCAGAGGTTCACTTTCGACGACCAGGGTCGCCGGCAGGCGGTCACACTGGGCGAACGCCTCCAGGAAGCGGATAAAAAGACGGTAAGTGAAGGTCATGGGACGGTGCTGCCTAATATTTAACATGTGTATCATTGCTCTTTTTAGGAAACTCCCTCAAAGCCAAACTCCGCCAAACAGCAGCGCATTAACGAGCTAAAGAAACGTGAGTTCCGCGAAAGGGAGCTGGGAATCGTCCAGCAGAAGATTCAGTTGAAGAACACACTCAAGCAGCCGCGTCTTCTGAAGCCGAAGAAACTGAAAAGCGGCACCAAGGACAGTGCGCCCGTCTATCGATTCCGATATGAACGAAAGAAATGAGGATTGTTTGCATTTTAAGTTCTTTATAATTATTAAAGCAATTAAGAGTTAAATTGATTTTTGTTATGTTCCAGGGGGATAAATAAGATGAACATTGTATACAACGATCTCTCAAAAATAGCATTCGTTATTCTATGGCCAAATAACTCTGCTAAATTATATTATGTCTGGGATTTTTCTCAAAAAAAGGATTAATTCTATAATAAAATATTTTGCCAATCCACAAATCACGAAATTATTAATATTTTTTGTTAACATGTTGGGGTTGAAACTCTACTAGCTGCCCTGAAAGTTTCGTTAGATAGGATTTAGATCAACCCAAAACTCAAACCATCAATCATACAGTATGCTTCGTTAAGTTTTAGCACATAGCCAAGATATTTACCTGGCTTGGATGTACTTGGTTTGAGTTTTTGATAAATACTTAAAAATAGTGAAAACTTAAATGTATAAAACTTATGAAATAAAATATCACAAAAACAAAATAAAAGATATATAAATTTAAAGGAAAATATAATGTAACCACAAGTCTATAATTTTAGAATATATGTATGGATAAAATCAAAGGTAACTTTTTTTTAATTTAATTACATGTTTTCGCATTGAAAGAAACTTTGATTCCTAAAAATCTATGTGAAGCAAGTATTTTAATAATCAATTGTTAATATAATTCAAAGGAAGAAATGCTTCTTGATTTAAAGGTTGTCATTATTGAAAGTATGTTTTATTAATGATTGTTTTCAGAGAGTGTATGACAAACTGTTTTTTTTAAGAACATTTTGTAACCAAACCAGTTGTACCTTTCACTCTTGGAATCGGAAACCGCAGGCGACAGACGGACGGGCAAACATTCGCCGTATCCCGACATTGTTTTTGGTCCTTGTTGTGCCGATAAAAACATATGACACCATTTTGATGAGTCGCGCATTTTGGCACGCTAAATTATGCATAAAATAGATGGCTGTGTTGACACTATCCACAACAATGGGTACTTTTGGGATAGGAGTTAAGGGGATGGTGAGGAATGGGCTGGGATCGGATCGGATCGGATCGGTTTGGCTTAGATCTGTGCAGTACAGCTCACCTAATCGGACTTGTCACGAGGGCATCACAACAAACCGGGTTTCGGGGTGGAATCCCAAGTAGTAACGCATAACCTGCACAGATTTTTTAACTAGCATCAATTGGGTTTGTAATTTGAAACTTAACTGCCAAACGAGGGGTGTTCGGAAAATGGGAGTGGGACTGAAAATGGAAATGCGATTGCGGTGGGCACATGTGTGTGACTGCCTTGGATGAATTCAACTGGGGTGGTGCTGCAGCTATTGTTTGTTTTTTTGGGGGAGGGCAGGTCAAGGTTTCGCTGAGTATTAGTTGACTCACTATGAGCTTACAAGCTCCAGTTTACTGCGATCAACCAAAATACGTTTACAAGCATAATTACAAAATAGCAATATGGCATAAAAAGTTTTCGATTCTTTACAATACATACACACCTTAAGCCTCTATAAATAACAGTAAGATTTTAACATTTTAATGTTGGCTTTGCCAGAAACTTATTATATTAAAAATATATCTTAGAATTAAATATTTCGTTATTTGTATAGCTATAAATAAGGTGTATTTGAAAGTTGTATGCCTAATTTTACAACGTAAATTCGATTTTATTAATAAATATTTCACGATATAATTTGTACGTAAATATAATGTTATATAAATTTCAAATAAATTTATTTTAAAATGCAATAGTAGATTTTGTAAGTATTTCTTGCTGGAGTTCGATCCGTCGAAAGATAATAATCGTGTGGCTTGTTCGGCTTGTCTTTGAGCTTAATACATATTTATATGATGTTATGACTTAATCTAGTTAACAAGTTCATAAGTTCATAATGCCCAATTCAAAGTTTTTTCATAACTTCCCACGTTAGCTTTCCCGGAATCCAAATGCATGGACATGAAGCGGTGTTCCAAAAACAGGATTATACATTAATTGTAAGCTCGTTAAATCCCGTTGAGTGTGAGAATGAATTGCGCTAAATATTTTTTGCGCCGCGCTTTTCCGCTTTAAAGAAAAAAGTAACAAAAGCCGAGAAGTGTAAACCAAAAAGCGGGGAAACGGGAAACGGAAAGCGGGAAGCGATTCTCATGTCAAATGCACACGATTCACGCGTGTCGGGGGCGGCGAAGCGGTGAATTAAGATATTTACGCTAACAAAACCATCAATGATGGAAGGTTGGACCGGTCTCCGGTCCCCGGGCCTTTTCATCCCAGATCCATCCAGATAGGCGGGTGGAAGGCCGGGCGGAACCAGAAATCCAGGACCTGGTCTTGGACATCTCCTCGGGAACACTCAGGAACTCAGGAACTCAGGAACTTAGGAACTCAGAAACACGCGCTCAGTTGTCAGGTTGCGCTTATCACGGCGGCCCAGTCGCCGAATTCTGGACGGGGTTCACCTTATCGAGGGGTGTCGCTGTAGTTGGGTGGCTGGTTGGGTGGGTGTACGATTGTACGAGCGGCGGGACACGTGCGGTCACGTGACCGGAGCTACAAACTTTTACACGTGCCCTTAGCACGGCCAGATCCAAAAACCCAGACGCTAAGGCCACACAGAGGAAAATAATTGTTGGCAAATGCAAAATTAAAATGTTTTGCAGTTTATAAAATCTAAATTTTACAATAAATACGAATATTTGTTTAACCGTTCTGGAGTATGTATTAATGGATTGTGGTGGAAATTATATTTTAGTGGAATTAAATGCATGTTATATTCAATCTGCTTAATAATTTGGTAGTGATTATTACTCGTCATTGTGTATTACAGATTTATATAAATGTGATCGCCCTTAAAAATGTCATATAGTTTTTTCTCAGTGCTGGATCCCGTTCAATGTCACGGTTATGGGGGCAGAATGCGAGTAGGATGTGCCTGTGGGCGTGGCACTTGCTTGGGAAACGTGCGGGCAAAGGGGTTTAGAGGCAGTCCGGAGATGTCATTTGCAAGCCAATTCCAGATTGATAAACAAATTAAGGGGATTTGACGAGAGGGCGGTCCTGGGCGGGGGGCGTGGCTGGGAACTAAAGCATACTGCGACCAAGCGATTGCTAAATGCATAGAATCCATTATTAAGCCGTCAAATAAAACATAACAATTATATTTCAATTGTTTTTCAATTTGCTTAATAACTGTGTGAAAAGAGATTGTAAAGACATGTTTACAAGTTTATAAGTTATATTGTAAAAATACTACTTATACTAAAAAAAAAAAAATCAATCAATTCAACATCAAAACTGAATTTAAAAATGGACAAACATATTTTAACAGAAAATTAATAGATTTGGCAATAAAAATTTAGCAACTTCAAGAAACTTTGTAACAAGCCTTTTCCTTTTGAAATAATTCTGTTTTTATATGCTCAAGGGATTGGATTATGTTGTTAGTACATAATAGAAAATTAAACATAAATCAAAACGCTGTAAATTAGATTCATTCTTCCAAAGGCCTATTAATGATATCTTTTCGATTGGTATACCACACCACCTTTTAAATATTGTAACATTTTTTAGTTAGGCAAACATATGCAAGCGGTCATGGGAAATGGACAGCCCTTTTGCCGAACTTGCGACAGACAAACTGTGTGTCATCATCGTTACAGTTATGATTTACCTGGCCATTTAGGCACCTTGTGTGTCACTCCAGCCCCGAAAACCACCCCTAAATGGAAACCCTAACTCAAACCCAAATACGGGCACGCGTCAGTTCGCAGCGATCCCTAACAATCCGAAATCCGGGTAAAATATAAAAAACGAGTGGAGGACCGAGTCGAGCCCAACCTGAGCCATTAATATAAACGCCAACTGGCAAGTCAACAGGCGCACTAGACAAATCCCATAAGCAAATTCAGTTTACGCAGTTACTCCCCGGAGTGTGGAGGACTCTTTAGATCCGAATATTTAAGGACTCGTGGATACGGAGGGTTACCCCGCTCGAGTGCAACCCTGTTACTTTTTGATAAGTTCGAAAGGGTCCTCGCACTCGTACACGGACTTTTTATTGTGCGAGTTAACTTTGAAGTGTCGCTGTTTACGGGCGGCGGAAGTCCTCGTCTGCCTTTTTAAGAGCTGTCTTTTTGGCTTTTTTCTGGAAATATCTGGCTGTATCTTATAGAAAAAATAATAGCTATATAATAAAGTATTAAAAACATTAACCAAAATGAACTGTAAAAATAAGTGTGACTTTGTCCTTTTAATTCTTTGATTAATTCGAAAGTTTGCACTCTCCCAAATTTCAGCTGAAGAGATCGCGTTTATGTAAGATAAAATATATACAGATAAATGTTGAAACAAAAAACCTTGGGTTAGGCTTTGCCGAGTTTAATATTTTAAATAATATACATATAATGTTAACAAATACAGTTAGTTAGTTGTCTGTTTAGGGTTGCGTTTTTTGTGATTTTATTTTGTTACTTGACATACTTCTTATTGTGTTTATTTTTTTTAATTTGTTTGTTTGCAAATAGCTTAATGGTATATACTGGCTACTTGTAACTCTTTTTAAATTCTTCCACTTCTTAATAAAATTGTGATTATATATTTCTTTGCTTAGCTAATTTTAGTTCCCAATTAAGCCACCTTTTGTGAAGCCAAACTGTCGTTCCCTGGCCATCCTTATATCCATCTATTCATTTTTCGTTCATCTGTCAGTCAGTTTGTTTCCCGAATCGTTAGAGTGTGAGAGTAACCCCTAAATTGACCTTTAAAACTCCCAAATGCGCAATTTATCATTTCCTCACCAGAAAACCCCGAGCACACTTCCAAAATTCCCACTGCGAAGGGGGTTCCAACCCACGGTTGAGTTCGTAGATGTGGATGTGGATTTTTGACAGGGCGGACCAGTGCAGAGCAGAGCAGGGCAGAGCAGACGATGTCGACGAGTGCCATCAATCGTTTAGACCACGATGGCGATGGCGATAGCGACAAATCTCAAACGAGATTCGGAGTCGGATGCGGATTCAGATTCAGATTCAGATGCGTCCCCGGTCGAGGATTATGTGCGTGTAAAGCGCACACCCACAAAAATGTTACCCTTTCCACTGGCCATCGTCAACCACCGACTTTCCCCCTCCCCACAAAATACTTGGACACACTTGGGAAAAATGATATATCACCGCTTTTAGGTCTTAATCCTTTGATTTAAGAACACTTTTTCCCAATATGCGAATATATTTCATCATCAAACAAGGAATATCTTATTTATATACGTGACAAAAATCACTGCCGATTTTAAATATTTTGTAAATTCATTATTAACTTGAAAATATATTAAAATTTTATTTTAGCGCTTTGAGGTCTTAATTCCTTGATTTAAGCATTTTTATTTTATTATAAAACACGGTTGCTTATACTGTGCTGTTTAGTTGTACGACAAAAATGTTAGCTGATTTTAAATAATTTGCAAAATTTTATAGCGGTGCAGTTGGTAAATCATTATATCCTAAAAGGCATTGATATTTTTATACTTTTAACTGGGAAAAATATACTTTTTTTATTTAAAATGTGTCTCATTGTCAGTTAATGATTAATTTAGCAAACAAACTTTCGTATACTGTTTTTCAAGGAGAAACTAAAATAAATGTATAATATAATCTATAATTAATATTTATTATATTATATATTTTTTCGAGTGCGCCTTGACTGATGTGAATGGGCAAAGTTTTGGCAACACTCTGAACCCGTTTGGGGGGAGCATTCGTCAAGCTCGATGCGACTGTCATTGTGGTCAGGAGAAGTAGTGGCCCTTTGGGTGCCAGATGGAATTGGAGTTGGGAATGGCAATGGAAACTACCGGAAGAAGACCGTTGGGGAAACTTATTTCAGACCAAAGGTGAGCACGGCAAAGTTCATTTGGATTTATTCCGGTGGGGAAATCGCTTGGTTTGTAAATTAGAAAGGGTTTTTGGTTAATTACAAAGGGAGTTGTAGAATCAACTGGCGTAAATACACCAATAAGATGTGAAAGATGCTTAATATAGTCTATAATTTACCTTTGTTACAAGTAAAACAATCTTTCATAAGTTTTGACAAAATAAATATATTTCATAAAAATATTAAAATAAAAATGGTAGTTATAAAAATCTTTAAAATTGCATGCTATGTTGTGTATGACATTATTTTGTCAGTTACGTTTTTGATAGTTTTATCTAATAAATAATTGAAATTATTATTATGATGATGGCATAGTTACTATCTTTTTTTTACTATCTTTACTTAAATGCCTTTTCATTTTAAGTGCTATATCTACTCTGCCTTTCATCTGAACTCAAAACTGGCCCATTGTGGCCTTTACTTTCTTTGAGTTATAACCCCTGGTTGATCCTCTTAAAATCTGGTTAACCATTGTAAAATAACGTACCCAAAGTTGCATCCTTCGATACACACATTTTTTGCGTGTTAGTTTTTGTCATGTTGAGCTCAACAACTTTGGGTGGCTTTTTGGGCTGAATTATTGGTTGTGGGTCTTTGTGCGTGAGGGATTTAGGGTTTTTTGGAGAGTAAAGTGGTAACAAACATTTGAGGACTAAGCTGAGGGAGTGCGACATGTGCGAGCGTGTAACCCATTTGGTACACCAACAAAAGGTCGGTACACGCCCACCACCCACCGCCCACCATCGCCACCTGTTTGCCCATTCGCCCATTCGCCACCCCCCCCAGCAGGCGGCCTTCAGTTCTGTTTCTGTTTCTGTTTCCTTTCTTTACTTTTTTTGCTTCGCCCCTTGGCTCTTCCCTTTTTATATTTTTGTTTGGCTGCAGAGAAAGTGTGAACAACATTTTTCATAAATTTAACCAAACATTTTGTGGGGGGAGTGGCTGGAACAATGAAAACAATAGAGCGAACAAGAGCAATAACAATAAACGATAGATATTTACCGCAGCAGGGAACCTGCCCGGAAAGGAGGGGGAGGGGATTGCGAAGGTTATAGCTACAGTGAACCCTTGAGTCCTTCGATCCACCGGGACTAGCGGCGTCCCTGTCGCACCCATTCGTCCTTGCCGGGGCAGACAATAACAAACCAATTACAGTTAGATTGGCCGCATATTAAAAATCGAATGAGAAACACATCTGTCGCTGTTGTGTCTGGTAACCCCGAACCCTAACACCCTCATACCCTTGTGAGAACCCCCCTCAGACTGGTCCCTCCCCACGCCCCTGGGCAATACACGCAGCAAAAAGATTGCTTATTTAAAAGGAATGGGATCTTAAGCAAAGCGCCTTGTTTTAGTCATATTGGACATATGTTAATTTTTCAAAAAAACGCTTTTTAAAATTGGGGTTTAGTGTCAAAACAAAATTAATTGTTTTCAATCGATCGGAAATATATAGTATAGGTTGCCAGCTGTTCAAAACAGCAACTTTTATGACTATGGGTATTTTTTTTGGCAAAGTTACAACAAAAAGACTCTAAGGAAATAATTTGGTTTGAAATATCTGCAAAAATCCCAAAAAACACATTAAAAACTTGGTTTTTGTGTCAGAACCCTGGGAAATAATGGTCAAATGCTGGAATATCATACACCGTTGAATTCGTAATAAAATTTCTAATCGAATGGCATTCACAGTTAAAATTTTTTCAGATTTTCAAATTTCGGCAAAAAATGATGATGTACCCCCTTACAAAAAAGTCCGAAAACTGGACATATGCTAATTTTTCAAAAAAACGCTTTTTAAAATTCGGGTTTAGTGTCAAAACAAAATTAATTGTTTTCAATCGATCAGGGATGGATGGTATGGGTTGCCAGCTGTTAAAAATAGCAACTCCTTTGATTTTGGGTCTTATTTTGGCAAAGTTACAACAAAAAGACTCTTCAGAAATAATTTTGTTTGAAAAATCCTCAAAAATCCAAAAAACACATTAAAAACTTGGTTTTTGTGTCAAAACCCTGGGAACTAATGGTCAAATGGTGGAATGTCATACACCGTTGAATTCGTAATAAAATTTCCAATCGAATGGCATTCACAGTTAAAATTTTTCAGATTTTCAAATTTCTGCAATAAATGATGATGTACCCCCTTACAAAAAAGTCAAAAAATTGGACATATCTTAATTTTCCAAAAACACGCTTTTCAAAATTCGGTTTTTGTGTTAAAACAAAATTAATTGTTTTAAATCGATCAGGGATGGATGGTATAGGTTACCAGCTGTTCCAAATACCAAATCTTTTGACTTTTGGGTCTTATTTTGGAAAAGTTACAGCAAGAAGACTCTTCAGAAATAATTTTTTTTGAAAAATCCTCAAAAATCCCAAAAACACATTAAAAACTTGGTTTTTGTGTCAAAACCCTGGGAAAGAATGGCCAAAAGTTGAATTGCCATACACCGTTGAATTCGTCATAAAATTTCCAATCGAATGGCATTCACAGCTAAAATTTTTTCAGATTTTCATATTTTGGCAAGAAATGATGATGTAAGCTGTTTAAAAAATGTGAAATTTGGCCATAAAATTTCTTTTCCCAAATCGACCGGGAATGCATCCATAGTTAATGTATAGGTCGTAAGCTCCAAAAAACGGTCTGTCTTATGGCTGTGCGTCTTATTTTGACCAAGTTACAACAAAAACACTTTTAAAAATAAGTTGTATTATTTAAATAGCCATGGAATAATTAATGCAAATAATTTTACAACTTTTGTTTTCGGTGTACAGCTTCCCCTTGATCCGTTTTTTTCCTTTTTTGGCAACTGTTTCAAAAAAATGGTTATAAGCGAAAACCTGCGGGGTTGTGAATGCCCGAAGGAGAAGGCGGTGCTAGCGGAGGGGGCGTGGCACACAGCGGGCCACCAGAGGCGGCGGGTGGTGAAGGGTGGGGGAGGGGGGGTAGACTTTAACAGGGGGTGAACTCGAAAAAAGCAAACTACAAATAAAATATGATTATGAAATGATTGTTATAATTATGCTGGCATCTTCACAGATGTTGTTGCCGTTAACTGCGACCACGCCCCCCACACACACCGCGTCCCCTGCCCCGCCCCCTTTCCCCTGCCGGCCATCCCCCTTTTCCTTCTATCCAAAAACTTTAGGCGAAGCCCAAGCGAGCTGGTTAATAATAAGCTGAAATTAGGGCGTGCTGGGCAAAAAGTCCCCATTCGTCCCTCACCAACCTGTGCACCAAGAGAAAATGCTTTATATTTCTGTATTTCCCATTTTAAATTATACATTATATATGTGACTTAACCATCTTTTTGCAACTACGTTAGAAAAACCTTTAAAGAGTAAAAGCCTTAATTTGTATAATTTTACAATGCATATCCTACCAAAAAAATTTAAAATGATTTAGAAGGACTATTATTTTAACAAATGGAATTCTATTTATTAAATTTATATGTGTATATCTAACTATATAATTTTTTTGTTTACTTGTTTAAAAATCCCTTACCAAATACATAATTTTTGTTTACACGCAAGTATACTAAATATTTTAAAATAATTTTAGAGTTTACAAATCTGGATATGTTTTTCAGTGTATTCAAGGCTCAAAGCAGAAGAAGCTTCTTCTTTATTTTGTCCCATAAAAGATCTCTAAAAACCAGCACGTCGCAGAATTCCCACATACTTTCATATTCTCGTGCCTCGAAAAAGCGTGGGTGAAAAGGGGGTGATGAAAGTGGAAGGGGGTGGGGAAGGGAAGGCGAAAGAGGGCGTGGCATGTGAGAGTGTGTGCGCCTTTGTGTCCTTATTATTAGCAGAGGAGGCGTTGGAAATCCTCTTAAGGTAAACTGTGCATTATTAATGAAGTGCAGGACTCGAAAACAGCGAAAGGGAAAACGAAAGGATGGCGACGAGAGGGGTCGTATTTGTTTGGGTTTTCACTTTTGTTCATGGGGGTCATGGGTTAAAACAATGGCCACAGCCCCATATCATAGATGGAAAGCTTTATGTCAACAGTTGATGGCTTTTCGTTTCGATGGAACAATGTTGTGGAATAACAATTTTTTTTAAGCTTTGTGGCCAAATGTTAAATTATAAATTGGCAGTGTCGCATATGTCGCCATTTGTTATTTATTTTTTGGGCCCTAAATTATAATGTATATTTATAGTGTTCAATATTTTTTTAATGATGAGATCTAAAAATATTAAATCTTAGTATATGAATTTTCTCCGAAGACTTCAAACAACTACATGATGAATAAATTTAGAAAATAAATTAGTTTAAGCGAATACATACAAGTTACATGAAAAACGAATAACCTGTGATTAATTTGCTATTACATATGTTTACTATAATTAATTTCTACATAAGAAATGAATTCAAAAAATTCAAACACCCCACTTAAAACAAATTTTCCTGTGAACGAACTACTCCGTTTTCCAGTGCTTTCCCAGGATAATACTACGCTGTTGAGCACTCGATTGGGGGAAGAGATGAGAGAGATCCTCGGCCAACTAATCGAATTAATTGCTTAGACCCAGTGAGGCTTATAACCACCTAATCAGATGAGAACCGCAGATGAGAATTTATTCCTGGCCGCATCGCAATCTGGTTATAATCTCGCGCTGATTACAATGGTCACCGGTCTTAGCCTTTTCCTTTTCCTCTTGCTTTTCCTCTTTCTTTTTTTTTGCTTTTGCTTTTGTTTTTTTTTTTGGTCCAGGGAAGTGAAGTGCGAGATTGGATTTCGCCTGGCGCCCACCCACGCCAAAGGAAACGGGCCACCCCCTTCTTTGTACCTTTATAGCTCTGCAAAATGTTCAATCAACTGACATTGTTCCAAGCTCCGGAACTCAAGCCAATAATTCACCTGTTCAACTTGCCGCTCCTGTCTGATTTTAGGCCACTGTTTAATATTATAAGTAATTCACCCTTTTAGCCTCGCCCCTCTCCCACAGTTGCCTAAAATTTCAAGGGGGTAGGGGAGGAAATGTGAAGCGTTTTCGCCGCCTGTTTTGTGATGTGGAAACGATGCGCATAAAATCAGCGGCGCGTATGGCAGGAAAAGAGGGGGTGAGAGGAGGGGGGGCTTAAGAGTACAGGGGCGCAGGAGGGGGGCTTGGGAGGAGCAGGAGGTTGTCGACACCAAAGCAGCCTGGCAAACTGGCCAGAAGATTTCCCACACAGCAAAAAATAATACAACATTAGTATTTAATACGAATACAGCGAGTTGTATATCAACTACTATTACAATTTTGTAGGTAAGCTTTTTAACTTAATTTTTTTTTTTTTTAATTTTATACATCTTCTTGAGAATGTTATTTTCCAAATCTACAAATAAATGCACCCCACTAAACAATTTAAATATCTTGCGCTTATTGCTTTGTGATGCATATTTAAACAAAGAACTTCATAGATATCTTTGACATTGCTATGCCACTCATTGGTAAATATCAAATACCAACATTTTGTATACATCCATTAACTAAATTTTTAAAAGTTCTCAGTATTTTTAGTTGAATAGTTAAAATAACAACCATTTTCTTGCAGTGCCTTCGTCCGTGTTCGCCTGCCCGTCGTATCAATCAAAACAACGCGAACGGAGGCCCAACCAAGTGGAGGGTTGGACGGTTGGACGGATGGACGGATGGACGGATGAATGGATGGACGGACCTAAGCCAAAGATTTGACATGGATCAGTAATCTAATGCCAGATTACGTATACGCATGGCGGGACCCGCAAACTTTGGACCCTGCCAACCAAACCAACCTCCTTGTCGTCTGTCTGCGGCTCTGTGGCTACGTATCTGAGTATCTGAGTATCTGCCTATCTACGTATCTGAGCATTCACATGTTTGTGTGTGCTCGAGTCGTATCCCCCAGATGCCACGCCCCCGGCCGCCCCCTCGGTGGGGCGTCTGAAGCCAAAGGAGCGACAAACGAATCCGAAGCCAAAGCCAAACCAAAACCGTACTGAACTGAACTGAACTGAACTGAACTATAGCGAACCGAGACCCGGCATGAATGAATGGATGAATGAGCTCAGCCCGGCTCAGCACAGCTTCGAGGAAGTTCCGAGCAACTGGGAGTTGGGAGATGGAGGCTGGGAGTTGGCAACGAGCGATGGGAGCCTGGGAAAGGCGCAGGCACACTGCAAATAAAATTTAGGTGACCTGATGGCTTACTCTTTAAACTATAAAACTTATTTTCGAACGTCTAGGTTGACTACCAATATAACTAGTAAAAAAAAGAGTTTTATGCCTCGTTATAATAATGTTTAGTACAAGCTAGGTTCCAAGGTTAAAGCAAACAGGGCTGTAAGCTCAGTACCAAAAGTAAAAAGAACTAAAATAAATAGAACACAGTTCTAGTTTTAACTTATAATAGTCTATAGAAATTCCTTAGCATTACTGCTTTCTGTTATATCCTATGATGTACATGTAATATTTATATAAGCTATATGTTTTTTTAAAAATATATTATATTATTTATTGTGAAAACATGCCTGCTAATCTATTTTAGCCAACTTTTCTCCCAGTGCTTGTCTTACCATGGCCGTTTCTGTCAGTTTGTCAGTGTGTTCAGCCAGTCGAGAGTTTATATCGATGATGACTGCGCTGATATAACGAAGGAGCTCCATCGTTGGCTGTCTTCTGTCTGTCGTCTGGATCCGAATCCGAATCTGAATCTGAATCTGAATCCGAGGGTTCGGCACTCACATAGATACAGATACGACGCACACACCGACAGACCTCGTCATTGGCGTTTGGCAAGTTTTATGCTTGTTTGAGCCCGATTTCGGTGAGCCCCGTCGCCAGCGACCTCCGTGTTACCCTCGCATAAAGTTATTACCCTGGCAGGTGGGCGTGGAGGTCAGTGGGTGGTGGGTGGTGTTTACAGGGCAGGTGAAACCGGGGTCAAAGGTAACATTCATTCCTTGCCACGATTGGGCCCCGCATTAATGCTCACACAAACCCCGACAAAACAAGAAACTCAATTTTTAGCGTGCCAAAGCACTTGTGGTTCAAAGAATACCTTTCTATTTTTGCCATCAATGCCCATGCAAAGCAACAAAAATAACACAAACAGTGTTCCAGAATGTTTGTTATTTTAATATAATGATTGGTTTCCTTTATACATAACATATTTATTGGAACATTAATGTATATGCTTAGTTAACAAAAAAAGGCAATATAACTTATACTTCAGGGACAAGCAATATTTAAATTTTTTGGCTATAGTTTTTGTTTTATATATAAAAAAATGAAATGAACATTTTTAATATAGAGTTTCCTTATATCTAAGTCCATCAAAGTGACGGCACAATCGTTAGGGTAACTGGATGGTATTAAGAGTTCAAAGACATTCCATAGTCCTATACTTCTGGAACCCCCATATGGTTGATGGTAGCTCCGATAAAAGCGCCACAAAGACAGGCTGTCTGTGTGTCAGATATCCTCGAACGTATACATATAGATATGCCCAGAGATAGGCCGAGTGATAGGTTGACTGAAGGACAGGAAGGGGGTCCGATGGTAGCCGTCAAAGCGTGGCAACCACCAATGCGACCCACCCAGAAAACCACCCAAAAATGACCCCATACACCACTTCGTAATCTCGTTGCAACCGAGAAACTCACCCACTTGCCACGCCCCCCGGTCTCCATCACAGTTGACATGCTACGCCCACAGGCAGAGGCCCCAAATATATACGGATATATTGATATTGTATATTTATATATTCGTGTGTCCATGAACTGGGAAAAATTAGAGCAACGCCATACTTTCTGAATATTTTAAAATTTCATTAAAACTACAATGTTCTAATATAGTTACCATTAATCCATATTTATATCTACATTTATATCATTATTTTGTAAATAATCGAAGACTTTTTGATGGAAAATCAAGCTAAAAATACTCATCACTTTTCCACAAACATTTTTTTTTTTGCCAAATTGTTGTATTTCATCTAGCTATTTTGCCAAAATAGGCCAAAATTAAAATTATCCAGGTTTGAATGCCAATCGACTGGGAATTGTGGCATTCCATTATTTAACCATTATTGGTATTGGTTTTTTATAATAACAATTTAACTTTAATAATTGCTTTTCTACTTTGAACTTTTGTTCACTTTTGTAATGCATTTTCTTTCTGTTCATCTTAATTTCTTAGATTTCTCACATTATTTATTTACAGTGCACCGTTTCGAACTATATTTTGTTTATATCCGGCTGGTATTTTTGCTGTGCTTTCTGGCCTTACAGCCAGAGAAGTGGGAATTTGCCTTGGCTGCTTCGATTCGGCCTTATCCTTGTCTGACTGCTTGCCTCCTCCCAATGCTCCCAATGCTCCCAATGCTGCCAATGCTCTCAATGCTCCCTTGGCTTTTCCATTTCCTTTTTTCCGATCCTGGTACGTGACTGAATCGTCGTTGCACGTATTTGCCGCTGCTGATTTGTGGAACTTGCCTCCTTATATAAGCATAATTCCTAGAGCAAAGTTCGATTGGCAGCGGAGGAAATATGGAAAAAAGCAGGGGGCCACGGGGGTCACCTGATTGACATTAGTTATTGACATTCTTTCTTTGCCTGCGAAGTGCATATTGTAAAACTGCAGCATGATTTGGTTCCAAATCCAATCCAGCTTGTCAACTTGTTGAAAGGAAGATCATAAAATGGGAAATTGGAAATTACAGCGTTTAGTTTTGAATTCAATTTTGTTACAGCTAGATAAGAATTGTATTCTGCTATTTTCGCTTTATTTACATAGTTTTTAAAGCAACACTAAATTATATTATTTTGTAAACTTGTTGAAAGGAAGATCATAAAATGGGAAATTGGAAATTACAGCGTTTAGTTTTGAATTCAATTTTGTTACAGCTAGATAAGAATTGTATTCTGCTATTTTCGCTTTATTTACATAGTTTTTAAAGCAACACTAAATTATATTATTTTGTAAACTTGAAAAGGCTTGTAGGCTTGAAAAGGCATGCTTTCAGGATCCAATTTGGATTATATTGCACTGGCTTACAAATTTAAGTCGACGCAATCCCCCAGATATCAAACCTTGACATTCCCTGATTTTTAAAATTAAATATTAAAAAAAAAAAAAAACTAGAAATCAAGTTTGCGTGACTGTGAAACAGAGTATCTAAATATTAACAATAGTTTCTCCTCAGGTTTTCTGTGTTGTTTTCCCATTTGCAGCATTAGCATATAAATATTTGTGAGGAAAATGGGCGGGCATGAAATAAGGTCTGTGATTCCAGTCGCATCTCGTGGTTGAATTCTGGATTCGGGATTCAGGAACTGGATGCTGAAATCTGGCCCCCAAAACGCCTGCAACTGTGATTTATAACTCCCACTCCCCGCAGATATATATCTTGTAACGATGGCAAGGACTCGGGCTCCGGTTTACCTTTCGCCAGGATGTTGGGCATGTCGGGGATGTTGGGGATGTTGGGGATGTCGGGGGAGGAATATATCCATCAGGCATTACTTTTATGTGGCAGTTGTGCTGCCGAGGCGAGCTCGTAAAAGCAACGCAATTTCGCATTCACACTGACACTGACTGATGTGCCGGAGCTGGAGGTCCTTGGGCCAACTCCTGGCCCCTGTGGCCTGTATCCTGTATCCTGTTGTCTGTGTTCTGTGTTCTGTACTCTGTATCCTGGCTCCTCCTGCCCTCCTGCCCACCTGCCCAACTGCCCTTCTCCCCTCCCGAATCCCAAACCGAATCTGGTTCTGGTTCGGGTTCTGGTTCTTGGGCCTGTCATTCATTTCTTATCTCTCGGCTTCGCCTTGAATGTGTCTCTAGGCTGTCATTCTGCTTTCGATGAATATCTTCGAAGGAAAGTGGGAGAAATGGCTGCGGAGAAAGCGGGAATGGGAGAAGTGGCTGCGGAGGAAGTGGAAGAAATGCACGGTAAAAAGGGTACCGAAAATTCTCAGCCTTAAGCAAGTACTACAATTTTTGATTACGATTAGTATTAACAAACTCCAACTTAAGAAAATATTCTTAGTTTAGGAATTTGTGAACCAATTTATCTAAAGATGAAAGCCCAATTTTAAACTTTATAACGTGGCTAAATGTTTAGTTATACAAATTTGGCAGAATATTTCGATAAAAATTACAAAGTTGTAAAAAAAACATTCAAAACATCAAGCGTTTTACTTGTTCAAATTTCATAATGTCTTAAGCCTGTGGTTACATCTTTTTCAAGGTTTGCTTTAAAGTTTAAATCTTTAAAATTGTTGTATAAAACCTTATTCTGTTTTTCATTGTGTAGAAGCAGGGAAAGTGGCAGTTTGAGTGGGAGGAAAAGTGGCAGCAACACAGTCGTCATCGTCAACGTGTAATCATCATCGTCATTGCCATCTCCCTCCTCATCCATATTCCCATCCTCAGCCTCATCCTCATCCACAGTCACATCCTCATCCGAATTCTCGGCCAGCAGGCATCTCCATTCTCGTAAGTATCAGCATCAGAATCAGGAGCGTTGTCGTCGTCGCGAAATCGTTGTGTTCCAAATAGCCTCATTGAGACGGGCGTTACGCCAAACCCCCGCCCACCACCCCCTGCACCGAGAGAAAAACGTTGTACTTGCTTATATACTTTATATTATATTCTTAAATCAAGTCGAAAAATGTTTTATTTCAGCTTTGCAAGAGCATATTCATAAATGAACTTTAGTATTTCTATGTTTACTTGTGGTTATATAATATTTAACAAAATAAAATTACCCCGTTTGTTAGCTCTTGCCCATTTTTGTCATCAAACAGCGTTTCCTTATAAAACTTTGTTCAGTGAAGTTCGAACTCTGCGTTTGGCACCGACAACAGCAACAGCATTGCCAATGGCAGAAACATCTACACTTAAAAAATTAATCCTTAGCGTTCTTCTAAACTTGAGTATGATTAAAATATTAAGTTATATTTTAATGTGGCCAAAATTATATAATTGAAACCAGCGTTCATTGCATTGCATTAAAAGTTTGAGTACGACCATTTATTTATTTCCATTTAGTTATTGAAACTTCCAAAGGTAAAATGTATTTACAGATTTTTTTCTGATATATTTTTTTCGGGTGTACCTATAGCTTTGGTAATAGCTGTACTATAGTATCAGCTCCAACATCGGCGGCAGTTGCCGATGCTGTTGTTATTACAACAAGCACAAGTTTTTATCACCGCCGCCACCCTCAAAATGCCAGTCAGCATTGCATCGTCAACAGCAGCAACATGGTTTTTGGGCTTTCGAGTGGGAGTAGTATCTGGGGATCCAGGATATATATGTATATATATATATATATTTATATACATATATTTTCTTTTTTTTGTGGGCGGGGGTTAGCTGGGAGCCATGAGCCGTGAGCTCGAGAGTTTTAGCTTCAGGTCTCGGGACAACGTTTGTCCTTACGCTTTTTATTTATTTTTTTTTTTTTTTAAGTTTATGGTCTTTGTCACACAGACACAGAGAACTCACACAGACACGACAGCCAGTCAACTGTTATGTGCTCAGCCATTGAAACGTTTTATCAAAACTACCCATGGCACACAGGCTCAGTTTTTTGGTGTGGGTGTGGGTGTTGTGGGTGTGGAAATCGGGTTGGGGGCCTTGTCCCTGGCCAAAAAAAAGTAGAAAGACCGTACAACAGCAACCTGTCGTTCGAATAGGAATCCGTATTCGATTCTCGACTGTCCTAAAGGGAAATGGGTCCCACACCGAAAGATATGAGAATCAAAACATATCCCGAAAACTTAAAGAGTTTAGGGTCATATTTTCAATGTCATTGTATCTAATAATATAATGATATGAGTTTAAGTATCGTTGCAATATCACAAAACATCTCGATGTAGAAGAAAACAATAATACAACAATATTTAAATTCTAATTTAATGCTTTTTTCAACAATGAATTTTAGCTAAGGTGGCATTAGAAGCATTTAAATATTTGTATATTTAATTGGCTTAACAGTAGGCCCTTCATGGCATTTGTAAATTCAATAAAATTGACATCAACTGATTGCCTTAGCTTTTGTCGAAGAAGGCTTTTATTATTGGGGCAAGATACGTTTGTATGGGAATTTAAAAAACACTTCCTTTAATGTTTAAAGGCAACTTTCGTTGTAATTAGTCTTTTTATATTTCTGGCCGTGGCCGCTGTTTGTTGGCGTCGGTGTGCCTTTCAAGGATCAAATTGTAAACGAAATATGAGCGTTCTGGGAGCAACAGCAACAGCAACATCGGCAGCAGCAGCAGCAGCAACAAGAGTGGTGCCTGATTTTGATGGCATGCCGACAACAACACAAGCAGCAGCAGTGGCAAAAGCAACAACAGTAGAAACTGCGGCAGCAACAACAATGTCAGGAGGAGCAGCAACAACTGCAACAATAACACCGGCAGCAACAGCAACCACTTTAGCAGTACCAACAAATACTGCAGCAACAAAAGCAGCTGACGGACAACAGCACCAGCAACACCACCAGCAGCAGCAGCAGCAATCGCAGCATCAATATATGGGATTGCCAACAACAGCAGCAACATCGTCAGCAGCAGCAGCAGCAGCAGCAACAACAACACTGCTGAGATGTGTTGGCGGCATCGCCACTGGCAACTGGAAACATGCAACATGCAATGGGCAACTGGCAACGTTGCACTCCGGGTAAAATGTTGCTGCTGGACATTGGGCATTCCGCGTGGACTGGGGAAAGGAGCAGGAAAATCAGTAGGTTGGTTTTCCAGAAAATATCTGCAAGACTTTCAGATAAAAATCAAATGCACAACGTACGAGAACGGCAGTCGAAAGGCAGAAAGGGATGGAGCGACCCAGTGAGAAAGAGACAGGAGCAGTAGGGACCTGTGTTGGCAATTGATATGCTAGGGTTTAAATATTTTGGCTTAGGATTATTTTAACCATAAATACTTTTACCATTCAAAATTGGTATAAAAGTTTTTAAAGCAATATTATTCGATTTTCTGCTATTCCCATATGTTTCTGCATTTATAGCAAGCTGTAGCGCTTTCGCACACTTTTAGCAGCGGTAAATCCCCAATTCACATTATAGCCTATTCAAAATGGCGGCTTTTCGGCTTTAGCGGGGTTTTCTTCCATAAGAGGTGCATGTGCTAGAAAGAGACGGTAAAACTAGGAAACTATCGATAGTGGCTCCGTTCGATACTTTCGATGTTTTGGGAGCGAAAATTCGTTACTATCGAAAGTATCGTTTTTTGTATTGTTGTTTATACAAATTAAAATTATAAGCAATCTCGAATGTATATTTCATATTTTGCAATAGTACTTAAAACTACCACCACCACCAACTCTAGAATGCATTTTTATTAGAAAAGTTTGCGTTCTCTTCTTCTTTCTAGGTTTGTTTTTTACTTCGAGTAGGCCGGTCAGCTGTTTTTTGTTTCTGTGTGAATGGATCACTTTAACTTTTTCGCCACAACTGTTTTAAGTGGCTGTGTTCAGACGCTATAATGGCCAGTTAACATTAGGATTACTCTATCGTTTATGACGATGCGTATCAAATTGCCGACCCAAATTTTTCCAAAATATTCCACCGTCAAATTCTGGTGTTCCTATCTTATGTCGTATCACCCAGTGTATTTAGTTTGATATAGTTTTGACTCCATCAATTAAGAACTGTCATTTTAATAATAACATTGTTCCCCCAAATACTGTAATGTTAATTGGCTATTAGCCACCGGTAGACGGTGGCAGTGTGAATCTGAATTTAACTTTTTCCCCGTCTTCCCATCGTTCCACCAAACAATTCGGTAATGTGAATAGGCTATAAGCGTTTGGCCAAGAAACACCAAAAGCGATCTGTAAATCTGGTATTTTAAATAATTGCTAATTGGTCACTCTTCAACCCTACGGCCCATAGCTTGCGTTGCCATCTAAAATCATTTGTCCGTCAGACGAGCAGCAGGCTGACACTAGAGACTCTTCTTCCACTTTAAATTGAATGACTGGCCCTGAACGCACTTCATCGAATATTTTATTTGCGATTGGTGCCGTACCAAATCTTAATGTGCAATCATTTAAAGTTATTTATTTTTTTAAATTGTCTTCGCGGGATTTAACCTTTTTTTGTTATTGCGTATTTTATCACGGGTTTTTGATTTGAAACCTTAAAAAAATTTGTTTAGCTTCGATCATTTTCCCTGCGGACCCTTACTTTCTTTGGGTTTTTCGGTGGGTTTTTTAGGGTATTACGCAAAACAAAAGCTTCCTCGCATTAATTCTGGGGATTGTAAGTTGGAGCTGGCGGTTCGGCGTCCCAATCTTCGTTGGCTCGAGGTTCAACTGAGGGCAACATGTCTGGCAGCTTGAAGCGCTCTTCCTTCATTTCTTATACAGAGTGCAAATGATTTGAATTAAATAGACATTTCAGACATATTTGTTTTATAGCTTTATTTTATTCCTGCCCTTGAACGCACTTCACCGAATATTTTATTTGCGATGGGTGCCGTACCAAATCTTAATGTTTATTCATTTAAAGTTATATATTGGTATAAACTGTCTTATTCGCGGGATTTAACCTTTTTTTGTGACTGCGGTTTTTGATTTGAAAACCTTACAAAAATTTGTTTGGCTTCGATCATTTTCCTTGCGGGCCCTAACTTTCTTTCGGTTTTCCGGTGGATTCCTTGGGTATTACGCTTCCTCGCATTAATTCTGGGGATTGTAGGTTGGAGCTGGCGGTTCGGCGTCCCAATCTTCGTTGGCTCGAGGTTCAACTGAGGGCAACATGTCTGGCAGCTTGAAGCGCTGTACCTTCATTTCTTACGCAGAGTGCAAATGTGTGGAATTATATGGGCATTTCACCATGTTGGATGATGGATAATTCCTGCCGCAGCGAGTTAAATGCCTGCTATAGCGCATTGTCATTAGGTGATGAGCACTTTCATAAGGACACACAATATAGTCTTCCAATTTCGATCGTAGGGCTTCGGAATTACTTGCAGACATATTTGTTTTATAGCTTTATTTTATTGCTGGCCGTGCCATATATTTTATTTGCGATGGTTTTTGATTTATATACCCGTACCAAATATTAAAGCTTAATTATTTAAAGTTATTTATTGTTTTAAATTGTCTTCTTCGCGGGATTTAACCTTTTTTTGTGACTGCGTATTTCAACACGGGTTTTTGATTTGGAAACCTTAAAAAAATTTGTTTGGCTTCGATCATTTTCCTTGCGGACCCTAACTTTCTTTGGGTTTTTCGGTGGATTTCTTGGGTATTACGCAAAACAAAAGCTTCCTCGCATAAATTCTGGGGATTGTAGGTTAGAGCTGGCGGTTCGGCGTCCCAACCTTCGTTGGCTCGAGGTTCAACTGAGGGCAACATGTCTGGCAGCTTGAAGCGCTCTTCCTTCATTTCTTATACAGAGTGCAAATGGTTTGAATTAAATGGACAATTCAGACATATTTGTTTTATAGCTTTATTTTATTCCTGAATATTTATTTGCAATGGTTTTTGATTTATATACCCGTACAAAATCTTAATGTTTAATCATTTATATCATGAACACCGTAGGCTTAAATATTTAACTAGGCTACAGGTGGAGTGTCAGCCATAGCTGTTGGGGCTTTTGGCTAACTGTCGATTATTTTTTTTTAATGTTTTTGATTTAGATGTTATACAAGATACGTAATGTTTAATCGCTAAAAATTATTGAATGGCGGGCCTTCATCCTTCTTCATTTATTTTATTGCGGCCAAAATAATAATAATATCTCACGGCTTGGCTTAAAATACGCAGCATACCACACCTTTATATATTTCAGATATTTCGTTTACGATCTCTCTTTCTTTGGATGCTAAGTTTAGCCTTCAGAACGGGCAGAAATGCCAGTTGGCAACTTCGGGATTTTCAAGCACATTTCTCAGCAGCTCACTGTTCGGGTTCCGCTTGCGGGAGCTTAAAGTATGGTAATTCCTTTGGCACCACCCAAACGCCCAAACAACAAGCCACCCATATTATCCATCACCAAGTCAAGCCACAAATGCGACTTTCGGTTCACGTTCACGTTCAGATTCGGGTACTGGGCTCTTTTTTATGGCATAGATTATCATAATTATTGTAATACTTTTGCATGGCTTGACTTTGCCGGCAAAACCACCACCACCGCCCTTCCTTTTGGGCTTTTGAGCTTCAGTGATTTGCATTTTTTTTCCAGCTTTTCCTCTGCCGCATTTATGTGCGCTTGGCTAGAGATGAAGATGGAGACAGATATGGGAAATGGCAGGGGCAAATCGCTCCGAGGGTTATGCGCCAGCACACAGATAGATGACCTGTGCGCCGGCGAGGTGTTTTTGCTGCTACTGTGCCAACAATAACAACTCCCTCGGGAGGCGAGGCGATCCCAGAAAAGCCGAACCCACAAGTTAGCATCTGCTAGGAAAAACGCCGTGCGGCAAAGAGAGATGATGAGACCGAAGATGAAGATGATGGGCCCCATGTGGCGACTCGATCTCAGCCACCAATGGCATACGGCCCAATTTCAGCCCACTCCGCCGAGCTGCTGAAAAGATCAATCAAAGCAAACGACTTTCCGAATGGGTTTAGCGGTGATGCAGCATATATGTTTCAAATATGACTTAAGTTATAAAAATGCACCATGTACCATCGGTACCCGATAAGAACCCGTAGAGCAGAAGGTAGAAGAAATGAACGCACATGTCAGCCGGTCAGGCAATTATAATAAGAAAAAGATTCGCATAAATGTGGGCTTACAGAAGCGAAGACAATAAATTATAGAAAAGATTGATAAAAATAATTTATATGGAACAGCTGACAAACAGCTGACCGAATTTCAGCAATTCAGTCGTTTAGAAAACACCATTAATGTATTTCTCGACCAGAAGACAAAAAAATTAGTCACAGCACAAATAAACGGCGACTGAATAGGAGACGATAAAATATCGGAGGTCGTCACTTGCCAGTGTCAATCGAGCTGCAACTCTGAACGGGAAGTTTTACAGCACTATAAATAGGGTCACACTATTTATATATTTATTCATGTTTTTTTTTTAACTATTTATTATTTATTTTTTTCAATTTACAATTTACTATTTACTATTACTACTACTATTACTATTTAATAGTTTACTAATCACTTGCTTACGGATTCTAGATTTTATATGCTAATATTGTTTAATTAACTCGAGTCACACTAAGGCTGCTAGCATTTTTAAAATGGCAGCTGGTTAATGTTAGGAAGTGCACCTGCATTTCATTCGCTTTGCAGGGTTTTTCATTTTTTGGTAATGCCGTTTTTTCTGCTTATTTCTGCGGGCTGTGATTTTGTTTTTGAGATAATTGGCTTATCAGAAGTTCGCTTCTTCCACAGAAACAATTGCCACTTGTGCCGGGTGCTGGAGTTTTCCCGCTGCCCGTTGACTCTGGCGTTTGGCAATTGCATTTAGCGCCAAATCAAATCGTCTGATAATCACGTTACAAAAGCCAAATGCGCCGAAATGAAAGCCAAGAACGCGGCATGTGGGCTCGGGATGAGGGCGGCCGGCAAAAAAAGGGAGGGCAGAAGCAGCAGGATCTGGTAAATGGCAACTGTATGAGGCGCGCGAGAACATCGAGGGCTCGAGTTGTCGACGGCAGGCGACAGGTCAACCCCAAATAGAGCTCAAAACACCAGCCGCAACCCCACGACCTCTCGACCCCTGCTGTGATTTTCGGGCAGCTCGCAAAACTCCCGCTGGGATCAAAAAAGATGCGCCGCGGCGCCCAATTCGCTGGCCGCAGCATCTTCCTTCGTCCTTGGTCCTTTGCCGCTTGGCTTTGACTGGCCTTCCTCGTTCAGAAATTCCAACATCCAATCCCCGAATCCAGGGCCAGAAGTGTTGACCCAAGGCGCGGACCTTTTTCGGGCTTTATTCGAATTTTCGATTAATACATCACAATTGATTTCCATACTTTGAAATTAATACTGTTAATATTAACTGCTTATTAATTAGTTGTATTAGTTTCCAAAATAGTTTTTTTCTGTCTCAAAAAAAAAAAAAGCTTATCTTTAGCGAACCTGTTTGTGCAAGTAGTAAACATTGCCTATTCTTTCATTATATTATATTATTTTCGCAACAATTTTTTGATTTGTTATAATAAGGAAAAAATAAGTTAAGATTTATTTTTGGGCCGTGTGCATTTTATCAAATTATATTATTATTATAAATAAATAGCCATAGGTAATCGATATATTAATCGATATTCGATAAATGTGAGAAATAATAACAGAGTGCTGATAGATAATACAAACGTGCTGTAAAGTGCAAAATATACTATTTCGTTGAAAACAGCTGTGAAATTCCTTCTCTTTTACATCTGTCCACTGTCATTAGCAGTTCATTGTCTTTTCTGCATCTTTTTCTCCAGCTGACAAGTTCTGAACTGACCGTCAACCGCCAGTTTCCCCATCGGGAAATATGCTTTAAAAGGTTTATAGTTTATAGTTAACGCTCCCATAAGAGTTTTAGAAAATATTTTATTGGGGCCTACAAAATGCTATCGGGAAATATGCTATTAAAGGCCTTATAATTTTAAAACTTCCGTGATATCTAGTAAATCGTAAAATGCTCGACTGATCTGTGTTGTGGGGGGCAAGTAGAGACTTTATCACTTGCCAAATCTGGCTATTTTTTGGCAACTCTGTCGCAGAGGGCAACTCCAACCATCCGCTTTTGTTTGCCCTGCCGCACAGGGACATGTGCAACACCCCGGGGCATATATGTGTACATATGCCATTCACTTTTTCGAGTGTGTATTTCACGGCCCGTCGACCGCCCATCCCCCTCCGAATTCCAATTCCCATTGCCATTTCCCTCACAGGGCCACCCTGCCGTGCGGTCCACCCCTGAAATCGTTGAAATAAAAAGGGAACTATTTTGTTTGTATTTAGATTGCATTACTAAGCAAATTGCGGAAAAATTAGCGGCTGATTTGGGGATCATCTAATTACAAGGGCAACGGCTCGCCCACAGGGCCAGATGTAAATGTTCGGGGAAAAGAGGGTGAACGGATCCATGGACAGACATCTAGACAGGCTATATATCACATTACCTTGATTTGGCTTGGTGCGACTGCGACCACGGATGTTGACCAGAAACGGCCATATGTGCCCTTAAATGCATCTGTATCTTTTTTTATTTGTTCGTCCCTCAACAATTGCCTCACGTAGGGTGAGGTTCAAATCGTCCAGATACGTAACTTTCGTCAGGGAAGTAATTTCCTTGAATCGACACAAAAAATGTTAACAGGTTGAGTCTTGTACAAGGGATACATTTAGACACATTCCAATACATTTAGCTCGAAAGCGTAAGGTATCACTAAGTCTGCTATTTAATTGTAAACGAAGTATCTAAGGTTTCTTAAGGTGTAAGATGCTATGTATTTTTGACCGAACCGGGGGATTTCATTCCTGGGAGACGGCAAAGTTTAATGTAAAACTACCATGAGTGACTTCTAGAAAATATCAAAATTTTGTAATAGACAGCTTATTTAATTAAATACATTCAGGGAAACGGTAGTGAAAAAGGCTTGTTTTGATTTTAAAATTAAATTAAAACATTAAATTAAATAAAACATTGTTCATGTAGAACCATCAGCCAAGCAGGCTGACGGCAAAATTTAAGATATCCGTGCCATAAGTGACTACTAGAAGGTATCAGTTTTAGGGATATTCGATATACATCGATGCATCGAAAAAAATCTCTTCGATGTATCGCATCGGTCCGATTTCTTGAAAGGCACTTGATTCACTCGATGTATTCTTCAAAACATCGATTGAATTACCATCCCAGCGTTTGTTCTCAAAAGCGGCGCAAATAGTGAATCAACAACGAAATAGGTTGAAAGGTAAACGGATTAATAAGCTGTTGTTTTTACTAAGCCTTCCTAAAGAATATTGGAATTAAATTAAAGTTTAAAAATTTGTCTATTTCTATGTAGTTTTATGGAATAATAAAAAAATTCTCAAACATTGATTGAAAAAACCCATATTTTATGAACGTTATGTGAAATACTTGATTTTGAGAAAACATCGATGTTTTGCAAGCGATGTATCGAATGATATCAATGCATAACCTCGATGTATTGCATCAAAAAAAAACATAGATGTATTTTCAAAATGGAAACCCCGACATTAAGAATATCAGCAAGTTCAAAAACATATAAATTAAATAACAAAAAAAAAAGGAACAAATATTGGCAATAATACCAATAATGTTATATGGCCAAAATACTGATATCTTTGGTGGCTGACAGGCTGACGGAGAAAGTTCAAACCACCTGTACTTGTGACACTTATAAAGTATTAGTAATTAGTAATCGACAATATTAGGATTTTATGGTACATAAATCAGAAACCATCGCAAATAAAATATATGGCCCTAAACGCACGGCCAGCAATAAAATAAAGCTATAAAACACATATGTCTGCAAGTAATTCCGAAGCCCGACGACCGAATTTGGAAGACTATATTGTGTGTCCTTATGACAGTGTTCATCATCTAATGCCATCGCGCTTGGCCTGGCATTTAACTCGCTGCGGCAGGAATTATCCATCATCCAACATGGTGAAATGTCCATTTAATTCCACACATTTGCACTCTGTACAAGAAATTAAGGTAGAGCGCTTCAAGCTGCCAAACATGTTGCCCTCAGTTGAACCTCCAGCCAACGAAGATTGAAGACAGCTCCAACCTACAATCGATAAATGATTACACATTAGGATTTTGTACGGGTATATAAATCAAAAACCATCGCAAATAAAATATTCGATGAAAAGCGTTCAAGGCCAGGAATAAAATAAAGCTATAAAACAAACATGTCTGAGATGTCCATATAATTCCACACATTTGCACTCTGCGTAAGAAATGAAGGTACAGCGCTTCAAGCTGCCAGACATGTTGCCCTCAGTTGAACCTCGAGCCAACGAAGATTGGGACGCCGAACCGCCAGCTCCAACCTACAATCCCCAGAATTAATGCGAGGAAGCGTAATACCCAAGGAATCCACCGGAAAACCGAAAGAAAGTTAGGGCCCGCAAGGAAAATGATCGAAGACAAACAAATTTTTGTAAGGTTTTCAAATCAAAAACCGCAGTCACAAAAAAAGGTTAAATCCCGCGAATAAGACAGTTTATACCAATATATAACTTTAAATGAATAAACATTAAGATTTGGTACGGCACCCATCACAAATAAAATATTCGGTGAAGTGCGTTCAAGGGCAGGAATAAAATAAAGCTATAAAACAAATATGTCTGAAATGTCCATTTAATTCAAACCATTTGCACTCTGTATAAGAAATGAAGGAAGAGCGCTTCAAGTAGCCAGACATGTTGCCCTCAGTTGAATCTCGAGCCAACGAAGATTGGGACGCCGAACCGCCAGCTCCAACTTACAATCCTCAGAATTAATGCGAGGAAGCTTTTGTTTTGCGTAATACCCTAAAAAACCCACCGAAAAACCCAAAGAAAGTAAGGGTCCGCAAGGAAAATGATCGAAGCCAAAAAAATTTTTTTAAGGTTTCCAAATCAAAAACCCGTGATAAAATACGCAGTCACAAAAAAAGGTTAAGTCCCGCGAAGACAATTTAAAAAAATAAATAACTTTAAATGATTGCACATTAAGATTTGGTACGTTCAGGGCTAGTCATTCAATTTAAAGTGGAAGAAGAGTCTCTAGTGTCAGCCTGCTGCTCGTCTGACGGGCAAATGATTTTAAATGGCAACGCTAGCTTTGGGCCGTATGGTTAAAGAGTGACCAATTAGCAAGATATTTCTGAAACCAGATGTACAGTTTTTTATATCTGAACATCGTTTGGTATTTTTTGGTATACACGGAACCGCTGTTATCGTGCGCTTGATAGTGTGCAAAAACGCTACAGTTTGCTAAAAATTCCAAATTGAATAAACACCTAGGAAATCTTAACATCTAATTTCGATTTTAAGAATGGGTAACTTATTTTGTAAATAGTTAATCTAAGGTAACACAACATTTACTTAATAACGCTATTTGGCAAACAAGTTTGGTCACGAAGTATAATTTATTTGAGAACAGTATGTAGACTTGCATTTTTCCATGACAAAATTGTAATACACAATCCACTGACAATTGTGCAGTTTTGTTCATATTTGAAAATTTAAAACTTTATTCTGAGTAGGCAACTTTCTTGGGGAAACAGATCATAAAAACTTTGCCATGTTTGATGGAAAATAACTAACTGCCATCTCTGTCTCTTTTCCCTTTTCCCGAGCTGCCTCCATCGCACTTCCTCTGTTCAACTTGTTCTGGTTTTTGTTCGCAGTCAAAAATCCACTTGAGTGAAAGTTAAACAAGTCGGCGAGGGAAGAATCCCTTGGCGCTCCACCTTTTCCAAGGAAAACCGTGCTGGTGAATAGCGAAATCGGGCTGTGGAGGGGGCAGTGCCACATTTTCTGCTATAGTATTTCCGTTTTCTCAGTTTTTAACAAAACACAGCCGCAGGCGATTTCCCAAAAATGATTTCGGAATGAGTTTTTCTTTGCCACGAACTCCTTGAGCCACCCAACTCCTGTATTTTCCAGCCCCATTTTCCCTCTTTCTGTGTATGTGTATGTGTAAGCGACTGTGTGTGTGCAAAAGTTGCAAAAGTGATTCGGGCATAATACAGATAGAGAAGCCAGTCGGCGGAGGGTGGAAAAATGGGGAAAAATTGTGGACTGTGAATGGGGGACAGTCAGTCAAGATGGCTGCCAGCTAAGTTGCTGTTTTCCCCAATGAAGTGAAAGAAGGAAAAGCCGGAGAAAGTCTTTGCAGAGACATTTGACGTCCATCGCTCGCTACCTGGGCCAAAAGCTCAATGACAATTTCCCAGCCAAGCTGAAAAAACTCGGGGAAAACACAGGTGCACGCAAAAAAAAAATACTACCTAAGATTTTAATGATTTAAATAAATACAATGTTAGCTTTGGCTTTGCATGTAAATTTTGTGTGCTTATTCATACCGCCGGAAAATAAAAGAAAAAATAAATAATAAAAATATATAAAAAAAAAACAAATGTCTTGTAACGTTCTTTAAAAATCAATCACTTTACTTATCTGAATAATATTCGCAGTTGTGGAATCCCACTCTAGCCCAATTTTCACTCGATTAATGCTTCCTTCCGCCTGATAAAGAAGAAAGTTTAAAAAACAGCACAAAAAAACAAACAAAATAAACAACTTTTTTTGCGTACCATGACAACCCTGAACTGTTCTATGCCATGTGGCCCAATTCTATCGGTAATGGGCTCTGAATAGCTAGGGCGCCTGACATGTTTTTGAGGTGCAAGCTGAAAAAAACTGTCAAGGAATTAAATTAAAACATCATTAACAAGAAAATGTATCTTAAAATATTTTCAAATAATACATTTCTCTCTTAAAACTGTCAGCCAAAACTTGAACAAAAATTTCGTTTGGATTTTTCGCAGGAAAATAACTGGAAGAGTGCTGATAAGTAAAATTATATAACATGAATAAAAAATAGGCTGTAAATAAAAATGTACTATTTAATTTTCAGTGTGGGTGGTTAATATATTGGGGATGAGCAAGAAAGTGGACGGGGAAATTGCTTCGACTGTCATTCGGCTTGCTTGGGCCACTTGGCGTGACTCCTGTACTTAGTTACTTTCCCCCAGCTGTTTTCCTTGTTTTCCCTCTCCCCGATTTTTCCCAGTGATGGGGCAAATAGGACGAAACTGACTGTCTGCTGCTGCCACTCGAAGATGACGAAACGTTTCATTATCCTCAAAACTAACAGCTTTATACTGGCAATGTACATTTATGCAACATGATAAGTCATGGTATTCCAAACACAGAACATTTCATTTTTAAGGAGTCCGGCAATTACAATTCCTTCCTTTCATATGTGTTATTAGATCTTAAAAGTGTAGTCATAACAAAAGTTCGGCAACTTGAAGACAAACGAGTTTTATTGGCCACGTGGAAAATTAATACTGTTATAATTGTTAATTATTTTTCGGGGTGTATCCATACCGCTAACTTTCTTGGGTGCAGATTGGATTTGATCGAGTTCTGAAAGTTTGATGGTTTATTTCTTTATTTTCCTAATTAGAGTTAGATGTATAGTTAGCTAAGTTGTTTTTTGGTTTTCCTATAATGAAAATTAGACGCCAATTGATACGTTTTAAAGAGTGTAACACTGAAATAAGATGTAATTCGCCAGAAAAACGCGGACCCTTGAAGGCGCCCATTTAAGCGGCTCATGTTAAATGGCTGAATCCTTAATGTGTGCAAGTGTGTATATATCACCCGCTGGCGACAGGTAATTGTGTTTCAGTTGCTCCTCCTTATTTTTTCCTCGGCAACAATAAAAACGATGACAATGCCACTTTTTGTTGTTTTCGTTGTTTGTTTGTTTACCAAGTGCTCGAGTGGGGGGTTGGCGTGGTTGGGCGGTGGCCAATAGCCTTGAGAGCCAGTGCGTCCTTCAATCTTCATTGCTTGGGTTGCTGCTGCTGGTGCTGCTGCTCCTGGAAAACTCATTCAAAGTTGAACGCAATTTTTCTTTCCTGCTCTATTCAGACACACACATGTGTGGGAGTGTGTGTGTGTGTGTGAAAGTGGGGGGTCTTTTCCACCCCCCCCCCAGCCCACTCGGTCGGCATTCATTTCCTCAGCCGCTTTACCTTGACGCTCTTTATGAGACACCCACAACAGCCAAAACGAAATGTGTATGAAAATAAAAAATGATAAAAGTTGGCAGATAAAAATTACACACGCACACACTCACGCAGCTGTGTTGCCAATTCACCTGCATACAAAATGGCGAACACACACACACACACACCCTATCCTCTGTTCATGTGTTCATCCTTCGTCCTGGCACCAAAACTCAATTCCTTGCCCCATCTTAAGCCCCCCTTTTCGCCACCCCAACATCCAACATCCATGTCGAGAATTGTAATTTTTCTTGCTTCATTTCCTTTGCCATTTTCGCTTCGTTTTTCCTTTTCTTTTTGCCTGCCTTGGTGCCTTCATTGAGAATAAGCATCGACAGCGGGGATACAGTGGGTTAAAAAGGGATTTTGGGGTTATAGACAAAAAATAAAAATATGAGAAAGATCATTTTAAACATCTAACTAAATTTCGAAAATTTTAGAAAACATTTTAGAACTATGTTAATTTGAATTTCAATTGAATGTTTTTAAAAAACTGACCGAATATTTCCTCGCCATGATTTGTTCATATAAATGCCATATTTAACCTAGGATCAATTTTTGAGAAAGATTTCTAATAATAATATTAATACAACATATAGCCATTTTAGATAATTTCTTCATTTTAAAATGTATTTTGGTTATTGCTGTGAAGCGCTAGCAATATGTTCCAATTTAAAGTATATTTAAATGTACCATTGTTATGGAGCTTATTCCGTTTCTGCGTCTTGTTTCCGATTTCCGATTCCTTGTTCCAATATTAAGCTCCTTTCTTTTCGGTGCCATTTAATATTCCACAGACCCCAAAACCCGGAATCCCCACCATTTTCCCTTTGCTGAGACGTCTTTGTGCCCATTTTCCTTCTTCATGTTTGTTGTTGTGCTTCGACTACTTGGAAAATTTTTCATGATTTCCTTTTTTTTTACCCTGCAATTTTTCTTTCTCCACTTTGACTGCCATGGCTTCCACTTTTTCTGCTACTGCTGCCATTTCTATTTCTTTTTCTTATAAGCAATGAGTTGTCTGCTTTTCCACTTGCCAACTTTCTTTTCATGTAGGTGTGTATATAAATACAGAGAAATAAATCTTAAAAGCTGAAAGAAATACTCTTGAAAGGTGGAAAAAAAATATTATTTGTGAAGCGAGAATTATGGTCAAAAAGATTTTAAAAGATTTTAGTTACTAAATTAAGGCGGTTTTTTAAGGTGCATTAACTTATTTGAAAATACTAATATTTAATAGTAATATTTAAAATGGTGATTATAAAAACAAGCTAAGAACCTAATTTTTAAGTATTGCTACATTGTTGCTGGGCAAAGAATTTGTTTGCAGAACAAATGATTTAAGGTGCATGTTCTTCGAGCAAAAAATGAAACATGGGCGACTGTCGCGAATGCAATTTAAATATTTGCATTTCACTGTTTTTGTTTTATTCCGCTTGAGTTTTCGCTGGCAAATCGAGGGAAATTCACATGGCACGACGGTGGAAAACGCATTGTTGTTGGGCGGAGTTAAAGTGGGAAATGGGAAATGTAAAATGGGAGGTGTAACGGCAGATTGAGTTGCATTGCGAAGAAAACTTGAACTTAAGGCTTTAAGGAATCGCCAGCTGCGAAATTGCATTACTGAGTAATTTTTTTCCCTTCCAGCTGCTGCTGCTGCTGCTGCTGCCGCCGCTTTTCCACCTATTTTTCTCATTTTCCGCATTTTCCGACCACCCACGCTGTCTGTTGCTGGCTTCATTTTATTTTGTGCGCAATGAAATTGAAGTGAGGAGTGCAGGAGCAAAACAGCAAAAACAGAAAACTGAAACGGGAGCTGGGATATACGAGCAGGGACATTTACAGTTAACTTCATAAAGAAAATTTAACGAGCAACATCCTGTGCATGCGGGGCTATATGCGGAGAAAGCGGGGGAAAGCGGCAGAAAGCGGGAGAAAGCGGGAGAAAGCGGCAGAAAGCGGGGAATACGGCAGAAAAGCAGGGAAGCGCAACAAGGATGACGACAACAAGATAAAATGCATGCTCGGGAAAGGCGGATGCAGAAAGGAGAAAGCGAGACACGACAAAATACATTATACGAGAAGGACAACTCGGACGCCATCCACACAGAAAAATGATGCAAAATTGAATAGGTCTGGAAAAAGTATTGAGGAAAAATTAAATAAATGCTAATATTTGCAAAATAAAATCAACAGTTTGCATTTAATTGCATATGATTAAAAATGCAAGATAAAATGGTTTCAACACCTTGGAAAGTGTGCATAACATATATTTCCTTGTTCGATGACAACTACTTTTTACAGAATACAATTAATACAATTACTTTAAGAAACAAACGTATTTCAAATAAAAAACCTGGCCTTAAATATGTATAAAAGATAAAATTTCAATTCATTTTTGGCATTTTTAGAAAATAAGTGTGTATTTTTGCTGAAACTAAATATTAATGTTTTAAAGTAATAATCAATATTATGTAAATACATTTAAATATTTCAGTGAATACATTTTACTGATCACCAGGAAAAAAAGTTGACTTCCCATAACGCTAACAAAAAAAAAACATAATTTCAATGCTCATTTTTTCGTCATAATGGTAAACTAAAAAACATGCTTAAGCTGAACAAACGTATGGTATTTTTAAATTCATAGCCTACTTAAAGCTTATTCTGTCACATAAAAAAATGGTAAAAAGCGGTTGGTTTCGATTCGTAAACATTTTTTCTTCAGTGTGGGACAGGGATATGGACAGGCCATGAAACGGTGGCAAATAGAAGGCCGCCATCTGCCCATCAGACGCTCATCAGGTCGCACCCTCGCCTCCTCCTGGCCTTGCCTTTGCCCCTCGCCGCCTCCTCCTTTCGCCTTTCGTCTTTCGCCTTTCACCTTTCCCCATTCGCCGCCTTCTCTGTCCCTCGGAAAGAGGCAGCTGCAAATCCTGGACGGACACAGGAGCGTGGTACAGAGACGGAGGGCAGTGGAATGCCAGTTAACGAGTTTTCTCCATTCCCCGTTTTGATGGCGACCGAGCAGGGTCCTCACAGCTAGGGAATGGCTTCCGAAATGTGTAAGTACTATCACTTGTTATCGAACCGTACCAGTTTACAGTTTTTTTATTTTATAATTTCTTTAAAATAAATAACTATTTTCAAAATGGCTAAAAAGAAAGAACGTGCGTTTACACAAAAACATTCGTGTTTCTTTTCCTCATCATAATCTGATAGTTATTAACAGGATAAACCCTTTAATATAGTTTCTGGCTGCTTTGTTTGAGTTTTTTCTTGTTTAAATTTATTTTTTAACAATATTTTCAATAGTAACGCCTAATTTAGTAGGGATTCTTAAACTGGAAATTTACTTTAGTAAACGAGAGTATGCCATGGTGCGGTCTGATCTTTTGGCAGTAAGGACTACCTTCTGATTTCATATTTGTTGCTGCCCTAGTAGTCGCCGTTGTTGGTGCTTTGCCTGCTACGCTTTAAAAACACGATTGCGAGGCATTCGCAGCACGATTCAAAAGGGGCCCATGCCCATCGCCCATCGCCCATCAACGGCGTCATCATCAACATGACATCCTGGCAGTCAGCTTTTCCACTCCTCCCATTTTGTTGGCCCGACCAACCTGTGTCTATCAGTTTGTGTTGCTTTTTTGGGGTTAGCCAGTGACATTCCCGGCCGGTTGAGTGGTTTGAGTGGTTCAAATGGGTTGAGTGGGTGGTTTGGGGGGAATGGTGGGTAGAAAATGCGAAAATTCAGTTATGAATTCATTTCGAATTGAGGTAACATGATTACCGCTATGATGATGCTCTTCCGCTTCAACATCGTCAATATATTTCGCTTGAGCTGTGTTTATTTACGTGCCCTGCTCGTCGAGGGGGTGGACTGCCCGAAATGAGCTTTTGCCACGCTAAGGTGGCGCTGCTCAAATAAACGAACGCCTCGACGAGTTTGTAGCTGAGAGAGACAACAACCACATCCAAGCATCCCATCCATACTTGGAAAAAAATGAATAAAAGTTAATATAACAAAATATTATGTGTCATAAAAGTCACAATTTTTTGTCATTTGCCTAAACAACAAAAAAAAAAATTTAAATCTCTAAATTTATATGACAAAGTTTTATTATAATATTAATATATTATAAATGATTATTTATATTGTTGCTTAATTTCATTGTGTATTTTTCAGTTTTATAGAATGATTAAATGACAGAAATTTGTAGATACTAGTAAAACCTTGATTTCTCTTAAAAAGGTAGTAATTCCTAGTGTTTTTTTATTACTTTGTAATAATTTGCAACTGTTCAAGTTGAAATTAACACTATTTTTTAGATGAAATTAATATTGTCTTTAATTCAAAATTGGTCAGCAACATTTTTCTGCCAGTGCGGCAAGTAGAGGGATCGGGAGGTGGCTGTTTTCACCAGGGGGGAGTTGTTTTCCCGCTTTCCCTGCTGTTAAGTGGGGGCGCGCGCGCATCATCTACAAAATGGCTGTCAACAACAACATGGCGTATACGCGTTATGAATACGCATTGCTTGTTTAAGTCCCTCCCTGTGCGTTTGTGTGCGTGTGTTAAGGGTGTTGGGGTGTGTGTGTGAGGGGATGTGAGGGAAAACTGACTTCGCCCCAGCGGCACTTCAAGTACTTAAAATTTCACACTTTTTTCCCCCAGCTCCCAAGCTCTCCCCCACTTTGTTGTTTGTCTTGTTTAAAGCGAAAAAGTGGTCGGAATTTAACTTGAGCAGCATTTTTCTGGACTTTTCACTGGTTTTATCACCTCTAGCGTGGAAACAGGTAAAGTTAGATTGGGCCTTTTCCAGCCTTACCAGAAGGATACCTTTGGCATTGTGAAATAGTATCGAAAATGATATTTTTATCAAATGATATTGTTATTTATTGCATTCAAACAGCTTTTTACATATTCCTTTTTTTTCATCTGTTCTTTTAAGGATCATTTTTATACGTTATTGATCCCTTACATTTTTTTGTGTGTTAGAATAATAAACTATCATATTTATCACCCGAATTCTTACTTTAACAATAATGCTAGTACCAAAGTTGTATTTATAAACTATCAAATCAAAGGTTTGAAGTTAATTAAAGTTTCCTGAAAATCCATTTTCTTCTCAGCTACATTTCGGTTTTTGCCTTTGTGGAACATCTTTAAAGCCATTAAACTGTTCCCCTTAAATACGCAGAGTTTCCTGTGTAAATATACAAATATGAAATTCTTAAAGAACTTTAAGCGGCTTGAAGTTTATTCGCCACGCCCCTTACCGCCCCCCGTCTGTCTGCGCTCATCCGATTTTGTAATCATTTAGCCAATGCAAATGCTGCAACTTATCACATGCAGAACAGCAACAGCAGCACCAGTTGCCCAAAAATTGCGTAATGCCAAAAATAACCAAAACATAAACCCCAAAAGCACACGTACACACCAGCCACACGAAAAGTAAATAAATATGCTAATAAATTTTTCAAAATAAATCTGTAATAGATAGCAGATATGCGAGGCAACCAAATAACCAACGACAACTATATGCAGTCCTAAAGCCCCTGCCCCTGCCCCTTTTACACCTGTCCTCCGCCCTCCGCCCCCACCACGCCCCTCTGCACATGGGCATCTCGCTCGCACTATAACCAAGCAACATGGTAAAAGTTTTTAATCCACGTTTGGAAAAATTTTTCACACAAATATTTACACAACTCTTCGCTCTAACGATTTGCGCAAACATGAGACACACTCACACACAGACACACACACACGCACACACGTGCGCAATTTTTGATGCCAATAAACACATACACACACAGAGAAAAACTATCCTAATATAATTTTTTTTTTAAATTTAAGTTTGCCCTTTGAAATCGATCTTACGGATTCTATAATTAACTGAAATATGGTAAAACATTTTAAACAAATATGAAAAGCTTAAGGTATTGATTAAGAATTGCACTTAACTTATTTCTTTAATTTTGGCAATATGAATTTTTGTTAAGTTTTTGTGTTATATAACTGATAATCTAATAGTCGCCAATATTAATCAACACCATTTTTTTGACATCAACATTATTTTGCTTAAATTTCAAGCGATTGAGAATTTTATTACGAGCTTAGCGGGGTATGATATTCCATATTTGGATCATTACTTCCGTTATGTTGTCAAGGAACATTGTTTTTGTTTTTTTTTTTTATGTTGTGGATTCGATATCTTGTTTTTCTATTAAAAGACCTAGTTTAAGAAACGATCTACATATATTTTTCAGTGCAAAAACAGTCAGACACAAGCCCACACACAGTTAGACAGACATTTTAATGTTTGTAAAGCTTTTAAATGCTTCACACACATAAATTTTTGCTCTTCTGTTTTTCCCACCCACCCCCAACTTTTCCCTCTCGATTTGCTTTCTCCTTTTTATACTCCTTACTTCAGCTGAGTGTGCTTGTGTGCGTGTGTGTGTGTGTGTGTGGAACAAATGGCAAAACAAATAATAAACCAAAGCAAAAATAAATAAATGAAAAATTTTTAATAAGAATTTTATTTTGTGATATTTTTAGAGACAAAAGAGGATTGAATGGTAGGCCATCGACGGGGAAAGAGAGTTGTGGGCCGTGGAAATCTCATGTTGATTTTCATTTTTGCTGTTTGTCTGCTAAACACAAAACAAATATAAGGCTGTGTAAGATGGGGCGGCGGAAAATGGGGGAAATGGAAATGGAAATGGAGCAGGGTAATTCCCTTAACATGCGGGAAAAGTCAAATAATCGAGGAGCTCATGTGAAAAATTGCGACATTTTTATTGGGGCATTAAGACTTTCCCCTGGCAAATATTAACCATTAATAAAACATTAAAATTAAAGAGCTCAATTATAGCAGGTCGTTTGCTTAGGATTGCCTTAATATTAACCCTTTGTCTTATGAAATTCAATTGCAACATTATAATGTGGTAAATAACGGTGTTATATATATATGTTTATATTTCAGCAACATACATTTCAAATGTTAAGCCAAAGTCTAAGGTAGTTCATAAAAGTATTTAAGCAGTACTGTTTTACTATTGATTGCGTTAATTGTCCTGAAACTCAGGCATATTAAAAACCTTAGCAATTAAGAAAAATTTGGGCATTTCACTCACCTAAAGTGAATTAAAGTAAAATAAAATTGAAGCCTCACCAAAATCGATTTAAATTTGACACAAAACACGCAGGAAAGGCCACCATTAAGTGGATCGGCGGTTATAGAAATGTATGTCTACACAATATCCATATATAGACATCATATTTATGGCCTTGTGTGTGCGTAAATAAATGATGAAATTTTTATTGGTCGTTTGGAATTGTCTTTGGCCGGATTTTGATTGTTTTTTCTGTCGATCTAAGCGCATTTTGTGTTTGCGGTTTTCTGATTTTTGCTGAATTTCACCAATGACCGGGTGCGTGTGTGCGTGTGTGTGTGTGTGTGTGTGTTTGGCCCCACAATGGCAACAACATACAATGAATATTCATATTCGCATTCGGGAGTATTCAGCATTGGATTGTAATAAAAGCAAAATCAACACAAAAATCGTAATAAAATCAAAGCAAACAATGCCCCAAATGTGAATGTGGATGTGGGTGTTGTGCAAAATCGTATCTGGGCCCCTGTGTACTCGCAGCCATATTCATAAATATACATGTGTATCCTGTGGGCTCGTCCCTTTTTGGTCCTCTGTTTGCACAGCCGACGCCATATTTAATAACATATCAATGACTATTTTATTTGGCCCGGAAAGGGTCGGCGGACCCATAAAAATCGCCCCAAATCGATGCATTCCACTGATGGTTTGAGTTTTGAAAATATTGCAATAGCCAATTTCATTTTGTCGTCGCGATTGTTATGCCGCGAGTTATATGGACTCTAAGTTGAATCGAATCAAAGTATCTTAGCTTTTGTTTTGATGGGGTAAATAATGGTTGAGCAACTGTGTTAGGTAGAAATGTTTTATTCTCATAATTGTGCTTTAAATATTGAAAATAGAAGCTAGTAAGCTTACACAATGTTTATTTAAATGTAATTTTCTAGAAAGTATTTCACTAGTTAACGAATTTCTATTTCCAAAAGCTGGTTATATTGCATAAAAATACAGATCCAAGCTTAAATCCAATTCCAGCGAAAAGTTCTTAAGGTATAGCCAAAGCTGATCATATCTTTATATATGTATATATATAATATAACAAAGCTATAACTTTATTGTAGATTTTTTAAAAACGAAGTGCTGCAGTTTCTAAGCCATTTGACCTGCAACGAAATCCAATCTAAAACTGAGGAATTTCTAAGCCATCAAATCCTATAAAATCTCCAGATAAAATCCATGAAATCGAGCGCAACGGTGCCAAGCCACTTGCTCTTCTTTTTTGCAATCCCTCAGATGATGTTAACCCTTAGTCCCTCCGACGACTTAACCCCTTGGCAACCACTAATTGCCGGGGCCCAGGCGCCACGCTTAATTACACGATAATTTCGCATGATTTTAGTGGAGCATTCAGCAGGGCAAAACACTCGCTATATGGTTGAGATATACTCTCTATATATATATGTATATACATACATCGCTGTGGATGGGTGGTGCACTTGTTCCCGGGAAATCTTGGATTGACCGCCGAGCATAAAGCGTTTAAATGGAGCGTGCCGCTGCTGAATTTCAGCTTATTTAATGCAAATGAACCGACCCAATCCGACTTCCAACCGAAGGCCATTTCACTGTCAAGACTTCATAGAGTCGCTTTATGGGGGTGTGTGAGTTTGTGTGCGCTAGTGTGTGTGTGGGAGTGTGTGCCAGTGTGTGTGACAGGCATGTTGACGGCGCCCGATAGTCATTCCCATTCCCATTCCCATTCCCATTCCACAAGTCCAATTTCGTACCCCTTTCCACGCTCCATTCTATTCTGCTCTGATTCCTGTTCTCCAGTCGGGCTATACCCTGTAATTTTTTGAATTTTTTGGGACTTACTGTTTTTGTTACTCTGTTAAGAAAGAAGAACAAAATGTACCTAATCTTGTTGTTCTGTAGGTATTCTTGTTGTGATTATTATGCTAGCACCCATTTCGACAAATGTATTATTTTTTTTTAGAAGGAATAATAATAGTTGTCTTTAAATAATTGTTATTCATTTAATTTAATTTTCTTAAGCAATTTTTTACCGACTAAATCTTTAAGACATCCAAAACAAAAATCAATTTATTTTAAAGGGTTTGCTTAATTTGGCATATTAGTTTTACTCCATTCCACAACAGTAAGTTTTATAAAACTTTTTATAAAATTTTTAATATTTTTGTTGTTGCTTAAAGTTTTTTATTTATTTACTTGATTTGGAATATTTGTGGTAACCATTTAGTCTTTTGACAATTCTGAACCAGTTTACAACCTTGAACATTTCTGTTAATTTTATTGCCTTTTTTATAGAGGCCATAATAAATAAATAAAAGTGGGTATCGATTGGGTCTGCAGCACAACCAGTGAGCTCTTACTTGTTTCAGCTGCAATCTAGCCCAATCTATCTGCGTAGACATCCGAAAAGGTGGGGCTACGTGGGCCGATGCCATTCTGCCATTCTGCTATTCTGCTTTTCTGCTTTTCTGCTTTCCTGCTCTTGTGCTTTCCTGCTTTTCTGCTCTTTTGCTCTGATGCTGTGATGCTGTGATGCTGTGATGCTTTGGTGTCGACGACACGTGTTCGCCTTTTTCGGAAAACAGACAGCGGACATGATGAAAGATATAGACAGGCGGACAGCTTTATTACACGAGCCATGAGCGAATCGCAGCCAAAGATACGCGTGTGTATCTGCAGGATGCACATTTACATGCCTTGCAATCTGCAAGTGGGTGGCCTGAATTAACGATTGCGGTCGAAATAATAGTTATATTTTAATTTGAAATGCATTTCACCTTTATTTTCATTTTAATATCATTGGCTTTATTATTTGGCTAATAAATCTACTAAAAGAGACTAAAAATATGGCTAAACATATTAAGATACACCAAACACATTTCTTTAACATTAACACTTTGAAATTTGCTTTCTTTAAACATTGTTTATATTTTTAAAAGTGAATTTCGTGTTTTCTTATCTTGCGCAAGCCTTTAATTTGATCATTAGTTATTCATTTGAATGAGGCCGTATATTTTTGCTGTGCACTCATGTTTACGGTGTGGGTGTGTGGACCTCAGATTAATGTGTTGGGTCCGCTCGATTCGATCAATATTGAAATGAATGCAAATTGCGAAAACATCTTATTGAGGATGGAGTCAAAACAGATGCATCGATGCAGATGCCCCGATACTGTGATACTCGACTGAACCTAAATCCCTGCCAAAGCTCATTATGGAAATTACTGAAAGGTACTGACTGGCGGGTACTGCAGGCAAAGCGGGGGACTTTGCTGGGAATGACAGTCCAAAGTCTCGTACTTTGTGGCCTGGGCGGCTTACTTGCGAAAGCTTCTTGGTATTTGGCTATTGTTTTCCCTAAATAGAGATTTAATGGGATTTATCAATGAATTATGGAAATTTAAAGGGCTGCCCTGGATGGAACAATATTTAATTATATTTGATTCTGACACAAAGTCTCCTGCTTAATTTTGTACTACGATTTACATTAAAAGGACGAAATGAAGCGATAATAATCGATAAGCGATAATAAGTCCATGCTTAGGAATTTTTTCAAAAATCCAGCAGTTCTGTTTTCTGAGTGTACAATTCCTCACTTTTTTGGTTCCCCATCGGCCATATCGAATGCAAAGTGACAGTTGAGCAAGTTGCCAGCGTTTTGTTTCGGTTATCTGGCCCTCCTCTGACATACGTAGGCCTGGTCCCCTCCTTTGCGCCCCTTTGCCACCCCCTTTTGGACGAAAGGTGTCAAAGTGACAAGGCCTTAATACTTTTTCGTAACGATTTTCCAGCCTTACGGTTTTCGGTGTCATTTCGTGTTGGTAAGAGGGGTATTTGAAGGGGATATTGGTGACTTGCGTGCGGCATGCACTGATCCCTGCCACTGCCAGTGCCTCACCCCCTTAAAGTTGCACCCCCTCCCCCCTCCCCCCCCACCCCTCGCCCATTGAGCGATCGCATTTCGGACCACATATCGAGCTTATCAAATATTAACACATTTTCAAGCGCTGACATTTGAGGCTCCCACTTCTTGAACGCCACCTTCATTCCCCTTGAAAACCCCTCACCCCAAAAACAAGGCGGCTTCCGCTGTTACGTGGCATGTCCCAAGGACCCCCTCCCTGTCGCTTTTGCCCCACCTCTGACATATAGACATGTACATGTCCCTGTTTCTTTTCCTGTCTCGAGTTCTGCTAATTTTGTTTACCCTTTCAAAGCCTCTGGTGCCTTAAAACTTCAATTAACAACTCTGGAAAATATATTTTATTTAATATTACAAAGCTACTGATTAAAATTAACATTCCACAGAAAAAAAACATTAATTTAGAGTTATAAAGTAAAATGTTATACAAAGTAATAGAAATAAACATAATTTTAACGTACAATTAAAGAAGATTATAAAAATATTTAAAAAGCTAATGACATCAAACTTGGCATATTAATGTGTTATATGATTTTAGGGTACACTGTCGAATTTAATATTATATTATTCAGAATTTAATATTATACAGCTGCAATACTTGGGACTAGGGTATTCCCATTTCGGAACCCCGTGGCCAGACTTCTCGGTGCGTCGCAAAGTTGGCATGAAATGACATTGCGTGCTCGCTTCCAAATCGCTGGCCAAGAAAAGAGGGGTCCTTCGCGTGGGGAAATCGGAAACGCTGAACTCTGACAGCCCAGAACAGTAGCATTGCATGTGTGGACGCGGCTGTGGTCGTGGATGCGGATCTGGATGCGAAAGGTGATCGGAATGGGACCCGGACATGCGCCCATACATCACACCAGTTCCCTCGATTCCAGTCCAGAAGGGGAGCACTACGGGCTAACGAGGGCAGGTACAAAAACAAGAAACATATATTATAAATTCAAAGGTTGCATAAGATTTATTTACTTGGCCAATAATTTAATTAATATTAGAAAGCTTTTATAAAATTAAACAATTTCTTGAATATATAAACTTTGTTTGACATTTAACTTCTGAAGTCAAGGGAATTTTACAGACCATAAGATTATGACAATTATTAAAAATTTTTTATATCTTTGGCTAGTTAACTTAATATTTATTTCGGACAAAGCTGATTGAAAAATCATAAAACTATAAAACCTTGTAACATTTTAAAATGGCTCTTTTAAAATTCACAAAAAAAGTGAATTAGTAAAATTCTACTATGCCATTTACTTGTGCCTCCACTTTATTGCTTTTACGAAGTGAACAATAAAAAACACACATCTGTCAAAAGTTGAACCACAAAATGTAAAGTTTAAATAACTAATCAAAGAGCTCCTAATTTTTGTCCACACTGAAAGCCAACTTTTCGAGTAACCACTTAACTGAACTAATAAGCAGCACAATGGCTGTTGCTGCTGCCGCTTTTGTTTGGCATTTGCAGTTGCATCGTTTTAATGACAAAACAGGGGAGCTCCCCTACTTTGACCCTCTCCCCTCCCCTCCATTCCCCTCCCCAATGCCTTGAAAAGGCCCGAAGTGTCAGCGTTGTTGTGTCGAAAGCGGAATCATTTGCTTGTCCTGCTCGTTTTCTGACACTTGCCAGACAAAAAGACGCAAGGAACGCAAGGAATGGCGGACGGACCCTGGAAATTGGAGTAGGTTTGCGTGTCAGCAACAATGGCAGTGGCAGTGGCAGTACTACTACCTAAACCCCCTGCCCCTCCTGCCACCACTCACGATCCTCTTGGCCATCTGGACAGACAATGCTCGATGTTCCATTCGGTTACGGCTCCTTTTCGGCCTTTTTCGCCTTTTCCTCGTCGTCCTGTCACAACTGGAACTTTTCACTTTGGCCAGTGAGCGCCTTGCCTTTTCCTAATTCACGTTTTTGGAGAAGGACCTTAGGAATACCCTAATAATTAAAAACCGTTTAAATGGGTTTTTTGAAAAATTTAGTTTGACTAATTTTTTGCATTTTTGCATCATAATTTTTTTCAAAAATATGAAAATCTGAAAATTATTCAACTGTGAATGCCATTTGATTGGAAATTAAATGACGAATTCAGCGATGTATGACATTCCATCATTTGACTATTACTTCTCAGCGTTTTGATAGAAAAACTGATTTTTTAGGTGTTTTTTTTTCGGTTTTTGAAGACTTGTTAAAAAACAAAATCCTAAAGAGTGTTTTTGCAGTAACTTGGCCAAAATTCGACGTATAGCCATAAAAGAGACTGTTTTGTACAGCTGGCGACCTATAGTATCCATCCATAATCGGTTTAAAATAATAAATTTTGTTTTGGTGCAACAACAGATTTTTAAAAATCGATTTTTGAAGAAATTAATTTTATGACCAATTTTTGCATTTTTAGTAAGGGTGGGGGTCGTCATTTTTTTCAAAAATTTGAAAATCTGAAAATTTTTTAACTGTGAATGCCATTCAATTGAAAATTAAATGACGAATTCAGCGATGTATGACATTCCATCATTTGACTATTACTTCTCAGCGTTTTGATAGAAAAACGGATTTTTTAGGTGTTTTTTTTCGGTTTTTGAAGACTTGTTAAAAAACAATATCCTAAAGAGTGTTTTTTCTGTAACTTAGACCAAATTAGACGTATAGCCATAGACATGATTGTTTTGTGCAGCTGGCAACCTATAGTATCCATCCATAATCGGTTTAAAATAATAAATTTTGTTTTGGTGCAACAACAGATTTTTAAAAATCGATTTTTTGAAGAAATTAATTTTATGACCAATTTTTGCATTTTTAGTAAGGGTGGGGGTCGTCATTTTTTTTCAAAAATTTGAAAATCTGAAAATTATTTAACTGTGAATGCCATTTGATTCGAAATTAAAAGACGAATTCAGCGATGTATGACATTCCATCATTTGATTATTACTTCTCAGCGTTTTGATAGAAAAACGGATTTTTTAGGTGTTTTTTTTTCGGTTTTTGAAGACTTGTTAAAAACAATATCCTAAAGAGTGATTTTGCTGTAACTTGGCCAAAATTAGTCGTATAGCCATAAGAGTGACTGTTTTGTACAGCTGGCGATCTGTAGTAGCCATCCATTATCGGGTTAAAAAAAAAATTTGTTTTGGTGCAACAACAGATTTTTAAAAATCGATTTTTTGAAGAAATTAATTTTATGACCAATTTTTGCATTTTTAGTAAGGGTGGGGGTCGTCATTTTTTTCAAAAATTTGAAAATCTGAAAATTTTTTAACTGTGAATGCCATTCAATTGGAAATTAAATGACGAATTCAGCGATGTATGACATTCCATCATTTGACTATTACTTCTCAGCGTTTTGATAGAAAAACTAATTTTGTATTTGTTTTATTTTTGGGCATTTGAAGAGTTGGTACAAAACAAAATCCTAAAGAGTGTTTTTGCTGTATCTTGGCCAATTAGACGTATAGCCATAAGAGTGACTGTTTTGTGCAGCTGGCGACCTATAGTATCCATCTATAATCGGTTTAAAATAATACATTTTGTTTTGGTGCAACAACACATTTTTAAAAATCGATTTTTTGAAGAAATTAATTTTATGACCAATTTTTGAATTTTTAGTAAGGGTGGGGGTCGTCATATTTTTCAAAAATTTGAAAATCTGAAAATTTTTTTACTGTGAATGCCATTCAATTGGAAATTAAATGACGAATTCAGCGATGTATGACATTCCATCATTTGACTATTACTTCTCAGCGTTTTGATAGAAAAACTAATTTTGTATTTGTTTTATTTTTGGGCATTTGAAGAGTTGGTACAAAACAAAATCCTAAAGAGTGTTTTTGCTGTATCTTGGCCAAAATTAGACGTATAGCAATAAAAATGACTGCTTTGTGCAGCTGGCAACCTATAGTATCCATCCATAATCGGTTTAAAATAATAAATTTTGTTTTGGTGCAACAACAGATTTTTAAAAATCGATTTTTTGAAGAAATTAATTTTATGACCAATTTTTGCATTTTTAGTAAGGGTGGGGGTCGTCATTTTTTTCAAAAATTTGAAAATCTGAAAATTTTTTAACTGTGAATGCCATTCAATTGGAAATTAAATGACGAATTCAGCGATGTATGACATTCCATCATTTGACTATTACTTCTCAGCGTTTTGATAGAAAAACTAATTTTGTATTTGTTTTTTTTTGAGTTTTTGAAGAGTTGGTACAAAACAAAATCCTAAAGAGTGTTTTTGCTGTATCTTGGCCAAAATTAGACGTATAGCCATAAGAATGACTGTTTTGTGCAGCTGGCAACCTATAGTATCCATCCATAATCGGTTTAAAATAATAAATTTTGTTTTGGTGCAACAACAGATTTTTAAAAATCGATTTTTTGAAGAAATTAATTTTATGACCAATTTTTGCATTTTTAGTAAGGGTGGGGGTCGTCATTTTTTTCAAAAATTTGAAAATCTGAAAATTTTTTAACTGTGAATGCCATTCAATTGGAAATTAAATGACGAATTCAGCGATGTATGACATTCCATCATTTGACTATTACTTCTCAGCGTTTTGATAGAAAAACTCATTTTGTATTTGTTTTTTTTTGAGTTTTTGAAGAGTTGGTACAAAACAAAATCCTAAAGAGTGATTTTGCTGTAACTTGGCCAAAATTAGTCGTATAGCCATAAGAGTGACTGTTTTGTACAGCTGGCGATCTGTAGTAGCCATCCATTATCGGGTTAAAAAAAAAAAATTTGTTTTGGTGCAACAACAGATTTTTAAAAATCGATTTTTTGAAGAAATTAATTTTATGACCAATTTTTGCATTTTTAGTAAGGGTGGGGGTCGTCATTTTTTTCAAAAATTTGAAAATCTGAAAATTTTTTAACTGTGAATGCCATTCAATTGGAAATTAAATGACGAATTCAGCGATGTATGACATTCCATCATTTGACTATTACTTCTCAGCGTTTTGATAGAAAAACTAATTTTGTATTTGTTTTTTTTTGAGTTTTTGAAGAGTTGGTACAAAACAAAATCCTAAAGAGTGATTTTGCTGTAACTTGGCCAAAATTAGTCGTATAGCCATAAGAGTGACTGTTTTGTACAGTTGGCGACCTGTAGAAGCCATCCATTATCGGGTTAAAAAAAAAAAATTTGTTTTGGTGCAACAACAGATTTTTAAAAATCGATTTTTTGAAGAAATTAATTTTATGACCAATTTTTGCATTTTTAGTAAGGGTGGGGATCGTCAATTTTTTCAAAAATTTGAAAATCTGAATTTATTTTAACTGTAAATGCCATTTGATTGGAAATTAAATGACGAATTCAGCGATGTATGACATTCCATCATTTGACTATTACTTCTCAGCGTTTTGATAGAAAAACGGATTTTTTAGGTGTTTTTTTTCGGTTTTTGAAGACTTGTTAAAAAACAAATCCTAAAGAGTGATTTTGCTGTAACTTGGCCAAAATTACCCGTATAGCCATAAGAGTGACTGTTTTGTACAGTTGGCGACCTGTAGAAGCCATCCATAATCGGTTTAAAATAATAAATTTTGTTTTGCTGCACAAACAGATTTTTAAAAATCGATTTTTTGAAGAAATTAATTTTATGACCAATTTTTGAATTTTTAGTAAGGGTGGGGATCGTCAATTTTTTCAAAAATTTGAAATTCTGAATTTATTTTAACTGTAAATGCCATTTGATTGGAAATTAAATGACGAATTCAGCGATGTATGACATTCCATCATTTGACTATTACTTCTCAGCGTTTTGATAGAAAAACTGATTATTTATCTGTTTTTTTTTGGGGTTTTTGAAGACTTGTTAAACAACAAAATCCTAAAGAGTGTTTTTGCTGTAACTTGGCCAAAATTAGACGTATAGCCATATGAAAGACTGTTTTGTACAGCTGGCGACCTATAGTATCCATCCATAATCGGTTTAAAATAATAAATTTTGTTTTGGTGCAACAACAGATTTTTAAAAATAGATTTTTTGAAGAAATTAATTTTATGACCAATTTTTGAATTTTTGGTAAGGGTGGGGGTCGTCATTTTTTCAAAAATTTGAAGATTTGAAAATTGTTTAACTGTGAATGCCATTTGATTGGAAATTAAATGGCGAATTCAGCGATGTATGACATTCCATCATTTGATTATTACTTCTCAGCGTTTTGATAGAAAAACTGATTTTTTATGTGTGTTTTTTTTTTGGGTTTTTGAAGACTTGTTAAACAACAAAATCCTAAAGAGTGCTTTTGCTGTAACTTGGCCAAAATTAGACGTATAGCCATAGACATGATTGTTTTGTGCAGCTGGCGACCTGTAGTAGCCATCCATAATCGGGTTAAAAAAATAAATTTTGTTTTGGTGCAAAAACAGATTTTTAAAAACCGATTTTTTGAAAAACTAAGTTTCTGAGCCATTTTTTTTTGCATATTTGATAAGGGTGTACATCATAATTTTTTGGGAAAATTAGAAAAACTGAATATTTTTTGACTGTGAATGCCATTTGATTGGCAATTTTATGATTTCTCAGTGTTTAATTTGAATCAATTTATTTAAAATCCTTAAATTTAGATGTGGAAAAGTAAAAAAAACAAGTTTTTATATATTGTTTTACGGTCTACCAGTATAACATTTGAGAGTTACAACAAGTCTTTGTTTTTCTGCCAACTGACTGTTCAGCCCTTTAAATTCGAATTTAATTTGCGCACGTTTTAATTGGCTTAACTTTAAGCCACTTTCTTAGGGTATTTCCCGGTCCGTTGATTTCGCCCGTCGATTCCATTCCACTTGCACCCCTTTCTATTCCTTTTGCCTTTTTTTTTTCGTTCCCAAATTCAGGGTCTTTGTTCGAGTGGCTGAGCTGCTTTTCGACAGCTTCAAATCAAACATCGTCGCTTTGGTCTGGCTGTCATTGCGTGGCACGCACATACCGCTCGTATCGCTGCCCCGCCCCCCAAGAACCACCGCCTCTTTCCCCGAATAGCCCCCTGGCCCAGTGACTCACATGACGATAATTGTGGACTCGTAATTGTCTCAGGTTTTGTTCAAAATTGAGTCATTAGACGGCGCTCATGGAGGCAATCTGGCAAACAACAACAAGCCGATCAAAACCGCAACAGCAAACAGCGACAAACAGTAGCTACACAGCAATTCTAGATATGCATAAATAAATATTTAATTGTCCTTTGGTTTTTCCTTAAATATTTAAAAAAAAATTTACAGTTAAATACATATACATGTAGAAATATTTATTTTTAAATAACGTTAAAATCTTTATCTTAAATTATTCAACTTGTATAGCAAAGTATTGCTTTTATCAAACATTTTCAACAAATTAAATTAAAATCTTTGTATCACATAGTTCATTAATGAAATCTGCTTTTCAAAAATTATATTAAATCGTTCCGTAAACGTCTTTACAAAAACCCTTTTTTTTTAATCTTATTTATATCCTTGTAATGATTTATATATTGTCTTTATTCATTTATTATGGAATCTTTTTATAAAAACAAAACAAAATGTAGATAAAATTATTGTTTTACATTTTTTGTGGGCCCAAAATAGGGCGTTAAATGATATATTTTAGCTTGCGTTAACTAATTTCATTTTTATAATTTATTTAGTTGGTATTTTTCTCTATCTGTGAGCTCACTGTTTGGAGGGATCGAGTGGCTCTTTGGGAGATCGTCTGTAAGTTAAGGGCAATTTTGAGGTTTTGATTCTTACTGTGTCTGCCTTACGAACGATCTCCCTTTTCGCCCTCGACATGAAAAATTCACCCTGATGATGCCAACGCGTGTGTAAGCCAAAAGCACAGAAGCATTTATCACAACTGCAACGACAGTTACAGTCGCAGGCCAAAACTACAATTACAGTTTGTTGCTCAAAATGCTGGACATGCCAACATGAGTGATGATGAATGAATGCCTGATGAAGGTCCCATGGAGGGGGCGATGGATGGTCCTGGCCACGCCCACACACCTCTGCCGCCCTCGTGGCACACCGGTCTAAATGCCATTTAATGTTAACAAATTCATTTTTGGCGACAAACGGAAACGGAAACAACGCAAACAGCAAATTCTCACACACGACCAGGCACAGTGTGTTGGACGAGCCAGAATAAAGTTAACATTTGCTTAAATTTTAAATTGTATTTATCCATAGCCAAATTTTTAATTTGAGAACCGTGAAATTTTGTAATTTTAAGTTGCATTATATCTATGGAAAGCATTTAAAAGTTGAGAATCGTTGATTTGCGAAATAGCGGGGCTAAAAAAAGCCGAAGCAAAAATAATTCGTTACCAAAAATTCTTAACTCTTATAATTGATGCTACTAAAATGATAAGTAAAAAAATATATATTATATAATAATTATAAAGCTAACAATCGAAATTAATACAATCATTTTAATCTTTTAAAAGTTCAATACTTTTAATAATTCTATCACTTCCTTTATAAAAAGAAAAGTAAAATAAATATCTTATAAATCAGTTAATTCAGTAGTAGTTAATTTTCGGTAGAAAACCACACCACTGTGCGGATGTTGCAGAAAGTACTGCCATGGCCTCTTCACGTCCATCATTCAGGTCCGCCCCGTTGACCTCCGCCCCCCGACCATGCCCCCGTATTGGCCGACGGGCGACTGGGCTGCCAACTGATAAGCGAACGTCACACGTCAGGACTTTGGGCGGTTGGCAGGACGAAAAGGACAGGACCAGAGGAGAAACTCGTCCTGGCTCGACGCTTTTGTGGATTGATGGCCCAGGACAGATTGAACGCCTCACACACATACACACCCCCGCACACACTACATACACACACACACACACATACACACACGCACACAGCGGCTACTGATGGACATTTAATATGCGTTTTAGACAAGCCACTAGCACACGAGTGCAATAGTGTGCGTGCAGCCGCATCCGTGTGTGAAGTGCAACACATCACAGGGCAACGCTCATGAGTACAGTGAAACCTGGTTGGGAGTGAACTTTCAATTCCCTTCGTCTGAAAATAAAGAAAATAGGGTGATTTAAAAGATTAATTCCAAACTAATGTTTAATTATAATGTTGTAATGTTTTATTTCGAAGCTATGAATTTTGCTAAAGTTATATTAATATAACATCTAAGAAATTGCTTAGTTCATTAAGCAAGTATTATAAGTATTAAAAGATTTAAAACTTATTTATTCCAAATCTGGTGATATAAATTTAAAATCTTAAAAACTTATTAAATGCTTAACGCTGTTTTAAATCTTTTTTGAATAAAATGGAAATCAAGCTTAATATTTCCATAAAAAAGTGAAATGTTGATGATAATATGATGATATTGTTGGGTTTTCACTTTTTGAGTTTCAAAATGGCTATTTTACTTTGTGCCGTTGAGTGTCTGTCTCATGCGAGGCTTCACTGTTGCTTGTGTGCCTCTGTCCGTGTCCGTGTCCATGTCCATGTCCATTTCCATGTCCGAGTGCGTGCCCCGTTTTGCAACGCCTGCAGATGTGGATATATGTGGCCATATACGTACGTGGCCATCTGTGGATATATGTGGCTACATGGCGAGCACGAAATTCGTCATGGCCACAGTTTCTCTGGTTGTTGTTGCTGCTGCTGCCGTTGTTGCTGATGTTGCTGTTGCATGGGTCTACTGCAGCAACAACAGTGCGGCATTGTTTTGCATTAAATGCTATCCACGTTGCCGTGTCCACTCCCCTTTTGACCCCCCTTTCGAGTCGCCCCCACGACGCCCCTTTCATTGTTCGTGGTCGTGTTTTCGGTCGTAGGTGTGAATGCGCGCACATGTGTCGAACAAAAGGCACTGACTTGCCATCTACCCCCTTTCCCCTTTCCCCATTCCCCTTCCGCTTCCCTACCCCTCTTCCATTTCCTCCCTTATCACCACCCATGTCCATGTCCTGATGGGCATGTCCTGGGCATCAATAATGTGTTGTCCCGATATTAGCCACGCATATTAACTTGGCCGGCGATTAAAGACGCTGCCGCACAGATGAGCTCCCTGCTAATGGTCACGAGATCCCACACTAAAGTGTACTTAACAAAAAAAAAACAACAGAAAACGAATGACCACAAAACATTTGTTTTTGTAAGGATGTATAATGCTTTATACCATATTTAATAAAAGATAATGCTTTATACCATATTTAATAAAAGATATATTTAACACCACATCATACCAGCCCCAACATAAAAATAGGTATATCTCAGACTGTTCTTTATTTTCATGTATTGGAACGTTCCATAGAAACCAAAAGAGTGTTAAGCTTTATTTAAAAATTATAGGTATTTAGGGTCCCATTTAAATCATTTGAGTTTTCTATACCATAACCTCTTGTCAATCAATCACATGTTAGGTGTATTTAATGTTCATTTGCATGTGCCAGAAAGATTTTGTTTTTTCAACAGTCTTAAGGTTCAAGTGCCCTGCCTGAGGATGTGGTTTTGCATCTTTGAGATACTTGGGGCAGCCAAGTTAGCTATTGTACGTTCTAAATTAAATTATAGGAAATGCCAATCTGAGCCATGTTAACTTAGGACCGATTTATCGAGACAAAGAAACTGATTTTTGCTTAAAGGGTTTTTTCATTGACTCAAACCGAACGATAAAAACTGTTGACTTTAAAATAGGAATTATTTAAGGGTTTTTTCTGTTGTAACTTGGCCAAAAAAGGTCGCAAAAGCTAATGAAGCTAATGATCTAATCTAACATTCCCCACCATTCTTCAGCAACATTTTTTTTATTTCAAAATTTTCCCTTCTTTCCAAAAAGGGAACAAAAAATAAATTTTTTACGGGCTTTACGAGGTATGACAAAGAAAATTGGGCAAAGAAATCGATTTTTTTAAACGTTTCTTTGGTGTCATTTCACCTAAAAAGATGGCAGAGCTAAAATATTATTAGTTTTGTGCAGCTAATGACCTAATCTTAGAATCCCAATCAGAATGGGACCAAAAAAATGTTTATGTTTGAATGCAAATCGCTTGGGAATTTTATTACGAGATTAACATCGCATAGAAATTTATTATTGGACTATTATTCGTTTTGAAATAGCAATTAAATTATGCAACTCAATTATCGATTTTCAATTGATAAGCGTAACCAAATAATAAATGCTTTAATGCCTATGCCAATTACAAATAAATTTGTCCTGTAAATAAGCCAAGAAAACTCACCGCTCAATGTTTTTCCATTTCAAAGTCAAAGACAGGATTTTGTTTAATTTTTTTTTATTTTATATATATTTTTTTCTCATCAAATGTTTCTTTCATTTCCGTTTTTTGTTTGTTGCTCTTCATCGTCTTTATTTTTATTTAGGTTTTGTTAACAATTTGTGTTTATTTATTATTGATTTTCCCGCCTTTTGCTGCGCTCATCCCAATGCGAATTTTCTCCGCCGCTTTTTAATCGCTTTTCCACATTTTTGTAGCCATTATTTTAATTCGCCTTTGTTGCTGTTTCTTTTGCACATTTTATTTTTAATCGCTTGATGAATATAAGGATTTAGTTGTCTGTGTTGTGGTTGTTGTTTCGGTTCTTTAATAAACTTACGCATTATGCTAACACTAAATACTTTTTACAATAATAATAATAATTCGCATCGTCATAATAATAATCAAAATTGTTAGCTGGGGGATTTTTCTCTCATTTTTTTTTTCGCTGCTATATCATTATAATTGGAAATTCATATATTTATTTTCATATACCTTTTATATATATGTGTAATTTTGTTTAGGTGTCATCCTTTTCTAGGTTTACATTTAGTTTTAGCATTTCCGCTGCTTTCTCCTCCTCCTCTCATTTTTATCCATTTTGTTTATAATAAATTACGTTCGCTTAAGTTCTAAGACCACAAAAAAAAAAAATAGTTTAGTTTAGTTTGCTATGTGTTGTTTTTTTTTTTTTGCCGTGTACGTGTGTGCTGCCGTATATAGCTCTTGTATATATAATATCTGGTTTATTTAGACTTAGAACCTAGTACATGCCTAGTTACGTTTATGTTGTTAGACAACGATTATAATATATATATCCATATGTTACGTGTAATAATATAAAAAAAAAAGTTTTTCGTCAAAAAATGCTGGCAAAAAATAAACAATTTTTAGAGTTACGAATAAAATGTGCTAATTTACAAAAAAATTCTCTTTATGCAGATCTTTCTTTTTTTAGACTACAGATTTTTGCATTTTGTTTTTATACACTGATACACATAAATAGTATTTTTTGTTTTAATTACAGACAAGACGTTTAGTGTTTGCTTTTAATATAATTTTTTTAGTGTTTTTCTTTCGTTTTTTTTTGTTGTTTTTAAAAAAATTGTTTACTATGTGCAGCGCCCATTATTTGTTTTGTTTTTATACATTTAAGAGAGATTTTCTTTGTCTATTTTGTGTTTTTTTTTTGTTTAGTTTTATAATTTACAAATATTTTGGCGCCGAATTGAAATACAAAAAAATAGCACAGTAATGTAATAATAATAATAATAAAGTATAACAAAAACAAAACGTAGCAGAGGGGGTGGGGCTTAGCCTTTGGCAAGAGCGAGACGGCACTAGAGCAATAGAGAAAAAACTAAATGTTAAAAGTTTTAACAGCGACTGGTTTAACAGAAATTCTCTCTCCCTGTCTCTCTCTCCCTCTGTATCTCTCTCTCTTTCTCTCTCTCTCCGGCAACATAACGATGAATAGATTCATTTCACTCTCTCTCAACATTGCCGTACGTTACGTTACGTTGCGTCACGTTGTTTTGTATTACGTATCGTATTACCAAACGAGCCCTTCATTTTGCATATTCTGCGGTTCGCTGAAATTCGCCGAGCTCATGAATTCCGGCGAATTGGTGCGGGGGCCATTTTGTTGCTGCTGCTGCTGCGTCTGATTCGCCGCTTGTTGCGCATTCTGCTGCTGCTGCTGTTGCGCCGCCTGTTGCTGCGCCACCGCTGCTGCGGCCGCCATCAAGTGCTCGGCGCTCGGCGGTGGCGGCGGTGGAGGCGGTCCGACGGCCGACTGCAGCTGCATCGGCGGACCGCCCGCCTGCCCCAGGAACGTCGCCTCCGGCGTCAGCCCGAACTCGTTCACCATCGGAATGGGTCCGCTGTGGTCCATGGGGCCACCTGGGGGTTAAGAGGAAAGATCGGTCGTTAGTATTTCGATATTTTCGATATTTATCAAAAACTAAAAATATTTGTATATTAAAATTTTTTTGTTTTACTTCTTTTATCATTTAATTTTCATTCTTTCAAATTTTCTGCTTACAGTTCTACTACGTTTAAATGTTTTCCGAAAATTAATCAAGTCTATACAAATAAGTTAATACTTTTGAGCTTTTGCGTTTTTTAAATTTATAATATTTACAATTTTGTAATAAATATTTCTATTGAGTTGACAGTATTTTTGATAAATTATTCGATTGCTATCTGACGGCTAAAAATAAATCTATTCTATTTTTAATTTGATGTTTTAAATAAATCAAAAATTTAATTTGCCTTTTACTTAGGTTTTTTTTTAATAGATAATTTCTAAATTTTGTTATTGCAGCTGAAAATATTATAACTTGCAATACATTAAATGTTTTTTAAGCTTTTAACTTTACAATTTAAGATTTAATATATACCAAACTATAAATGGTTTCCTGATAGGTAATTCCAATAATAATAGTAATAGTAATTTTGGTACCTTGATGTACAAATTTTCGTTTTATCTTTTAGGTTATCTGAACCAATAATTTTTTTTTTAATGCAAGCATGGAAAAAATTTAATAATAAGCTCTTAAATGGGTGTTTTGCTTACCTGGCGCATTGAACGGCATCGGTCCGCCGGGGTGACCGGGGAAGTAGGGTCCGTCGTGCGGGTGGAAGGGTCCGCCGTAGCCGAACTCGAACTTGGCGTCCGCCGCGAAGTAGGGAAAGCCGGGTCCGTCGTCCAGTCCGCCGGGCGAGAGGTTCATGGGAAAGCCCCTCATTTTGCGGGCGCCGCCGAAAAAGGGCGGACGGCCCATGCTGGTGATCTGCTTCATGCGTCGCTCCTTCGACCGTTTATTTTGGAACCACACCTGGAAATGGGATAAAAACACATGTTGGGTATTAAATAAAAGCTACGATCCAAAGTAAATATGAAAAATATGGTGTAAGATTAAAGTTAACCACCGTTTTCGACCACAAATATTTTGTTTTATTAATTATTATTATTATCAGCATTCCAAATAAAGTACAAGAATACTGGTGTAAGACTTAAGTAGTCCTTTCTTTTAGACCCCAAAGATTTATTTTATTAACCTTCCGTCCCACATTGAATCAAATACCCAAAAGTGGTAGCTATTTTAAGTAGGTAATTCTACAAATTGGAAACAAATTTGGATGGACTTCCACTGGGAAGTATATGGTTTTCTTTGGGTATCTTATGTCTCGGTGCATCGGCTTATGCAGGCGCATGTCTAATTGTTGCTGCCCGGTGATTCTTCTGGTTCTGGAGATTCGGATTCTGATTCTGGTGGTGGCTGCGTAGCTGTGGCTTTTTTGCATTGATGCTACCGCCGCACCGGGCGGCCGTCGCAAAATTAGCCCCATTCCCCACTCCACCAGGTCCAGAAGACTGAAGACAGAAGACAGAAGACTGAAGACAGAAGACCGAAGACAGAAGACGCGTCTCCGCAGACTTCGATGCCATTTTTACGACGTTCTGGCTGTGGGTTTTCGGTTCTTCGGTTCTTGGGCTCTTGGGTTCCGCGGGTCTTGGGCTTACGTTCCGGGTGCTCCAGAAGCACCGTGCCCAGCATGCAAAGTTATAAAATAAAAACATATTTCAAAAGTTTTAGTGGCACCTTTCGGGGCCGCTCTCCGCCGATCCTTTGTCCCTCGTTTGTTATTCCCATCCTTTTTATTTCCTCTTTTTTTTTTCTTTCGTATTTTTCTCGATTTTTTTTTCTTTTTTGCCTGCCTTGGCCCGTTTTAATATTCATATCTGGGACGCTCTTTTAATGATCTGCTGCAACTTTTTTGATTTTCTCCTGGTTTTATATATTTTTCTCAATGAAACTTTTTGATTTATGTCTTTGCGCACCGTTTTTATTTTTTGGGTTTTGTTAATTTTCTTACTTTTTTGGCAAATAGTTTCCAATGAATTGGGCTTAGATTCTCTGGTGGCTTTTATTTTATTTTTTTTTTTTTTGTTTTGTTTTGTAGTCTGTATTTTCGATCCAGTGCAGCTGTTTGGCTGAAAGTCTTAGGAGGCAATTTGAGCGTGAATTTTAATGATGAGCGCCGTTCTGCAGTTCATTTGAATTTATGAACTCCAAGTCGGTGGATGGGGGACTAGACATGCATACAAGTCGGGGGGCCCTTCACATTTCACATTTATAAACTGACACATTCGGCGGCGCAGCGAATTTCGCTAGAAAAGCCTTTTTTTGGGGCCTGAGAACGCGCAAGGAAACCAAGAACCGCAAAATGAAGTGAAGATTGAGCTTGGTCTTTGGGGTTTTTCGCCTTATTTTTCCCTCTTTTTTTTTTTGTTGGTTTCTTTTTTATTTGTCGGCAAACAGGATGCACACAAAAGGAAGTAACATGCTGTGCATAGTTGGGTCTCAGACATATAGCGCATATACACCATACACCATACCGAATCCCGATCCTGAGCCACGTTACCATCTCGAGTTCTCTGTGGAGCGTGTGACTTTATGACAGCCGCGAAGATAATCCGCTGGGAGAAGGGCAGTTCTACAAATAGAAACTCTAAATTCGAAAATCTAATGGGAACTCGCCAAGAGCTGTGTGGCTATGCAAACCGGCAAAAAACTAAGTTGATTGGTTTATAATTAAACAAATTTCTCTTGTTAAAAATTTTTTTTCTTATGGGTTTTTAGATATAGGGTTAAGTTTTTAAAATACAACATCATATTAATGATGTCCTGTTTTTTAGGTTTTCCTATATTAAAGCAACTATATCACTTTTGATGTTGCCTGCTGACAGCCCTGTTTTTAAAACCATTTTTTAACAATAGCGCAAAGGCCTTTCATATGCAAAATTGCCTCAAAGTAACACAACCCATGGCGTAATCACCTTGATAACGTCGTAAACGTGGCAAAACTCAATCCGGCAGCCAGCTAAAAGCGGCGACAAATAAAAAAAACACAAAGGGAAACCAACAAAGAGACCAGAATCCACAGAACACGCGGCTAAGCTGCCACCGCATTTCAATTACACGTAGCAATGCAGCGCAATAAATAAAAGGTGAGTCCCCCAAACCACCCGAGCCACCCAAAACCACCCACGAACGACCCACAAAACCGCATCGAATCCACAACCACATCCACGTCCACTACGAGGTTGAGCAGAGTGTTCGCTATATTTTTCCATATGCGATATTTGCCTCTGTGGGCCCTGCGGTCACATAATTTTTCATTTTCATATGCAAACCAAACAAAAGAAACAACAAAAGCATAAAAGAAAAAAACTAAAACTAAAATATGCATTTACAATAGTTTCGCATTTTTTTTTTTGCATTTTTTTTTTTCTACTCCAGCTCAGTTTAGTTTTCCCATTTCATTGTGTTTTTTTCTCTGCGGCACATTTCCCCATTGTTTTCTTACTTCCACAGAGAAAAACAGCAACAAATGGCAAATAGAGTGCAACAAAAAAAAAAAATAGCTGAGCAAAAAAGTAAAACACAGAAATAAACAAAAAATGCCAATTGCATGTAGGCGTCACACTGCGCGAAAAAAGGGATTTGAGGTGGTGATGTGGGCGGGCATATTGTTTTTTGCGGTGCTGATGGTTATATGGGGTTCAATACAAAAATGGAATGCTAATCGAATAGGACAGAATTGAGCTATAATATTTTGGTTTGCACAACCATTTATAATATTAACATTCCGTCTAAATATGCTCTTCACCACTATAAAGATAATAATATATAATATTTAAGCTTTATTTTTATAGGATCCATTATATTATAATTTGCTATCGATGATATCAAAATATACATAACTCATATAGGAATGCCTTTATTTGTATAGGTTGTTCTTCTATCTTTAGAATCTATATTTTCATTTAGTATTTCCAAACTGTTGTGCACTTCATTGCAAAAATCTCCAATCAAAATTCCAGTTTACTCAATGCAAAAATTTGTTAGCTCACAGCAAATGGGCGTGAAAAGCTTTTTTCGGCAATAAATTTGAGAGAAATATTTTCCCTAGCCTTTGATTTGGTTTCCATATTTTTCGCTGTTGTATATATTTCTTTGCTCCGGCAATGCGCTTTCGTGTGTGTATTTTAATTTTAGTTGTGCACTCGTTTTCGCGTTATTCTCGTATTTTTTTTTGCTTGCTTTCTGGGCTTATTATGCGGATAGGATATATGTATGATATTACGATATATCAAAATCGCATCATTTACGGTTATCATCATAACATATTTTCCTTGTTCTTGCTGTGGCGGCAAATTGTGGGCAATTTTGAAAAATGTGCGGCTAATATTTTATTTCCGCACTTGGGCACCGAAATTTGTTTCCAATTTGGAGCTTTCAACAAATTTCCGACTCAAATAAATGGACAGGGGGACGGCCGGGGAGGGACTTAAACTGAACTAAGTTGAACACGCGGCCAGCAACATTTGAACATTTAGTTAAATTATAGGTTAGACTCTGACATAAAAGGGCAAACAACGTAGCATAATGGCCCATGGTAGCAATCACAAGGGGTCGGCCCCCAAGAACCGAATCCCTCACATAACAAAATGATTATTGCAGTGAGTGGAGTGGGACACTGAGAGAAACGAGAGCGGAATATATGTTTAAAAGTTTGTTTAACTATTCTTATTATTTCTGCTTGGGAACAAGAACTTTTAGAAAGACTCTTTGGATGTCACAAAGCAGATTAAAATGTTTTTGGTATTATATTAATTATTGTACTTTCTTTTGACCTTTTTTTTTTTATCTATTCTATGCTTTTATCTATCAAGTTTCCAAAGTGTATGTAATATTTTTCGATAAAATAAGCTTTGCTATACCTTTTCAGAAATACTAGAATATTCAATATTTTCATTTTGTACACATTACTTGATAAACTGCAGAATGGCAAGACTTGATATTTTGTACAAATCAAATCCCCAAAAATTAAGTATTGTGAAGCAATTTTCGCTCCGAATTTCTCGCAGTGTGCAACAGGGAGCTGGTCGGTCTCAGCACAGGGTTAACCGAGGTGTGCTCTCCTGCCTTCGTCCGCTTCCATCTGCATTGTGTTGGAAATTATAGCAAATTATGTTAAACGGCAGCGCGTTTGGCCTCCCACCTGCCCCTCCCCCAATTTTTTTTTTTTTTTGTTGCTCATTTCGCCGATTGAGCGATGAGGGGGTGGGCCAGGGGTCATATAACATGTATATATATATACATATATACTTTCGTATATATCCCATCTAAATGCGATCCTCCGAAAAAGGCATCCAAATGTGTGTCACGTTTCTGGTTGCCTTTGATTGATATGATTGGTTGTGGTGCGATTTGCGATTGGCGATTGAGATCCGAGAGCTTTGCGTTCGGTACTTCATTCGATATTAGCTCATTGTTTTGCGGCTACCATTTTCTAGGCCCCCTTTTTCTTTGGCTATTTTGTTAAATTAGTTTGCTATGATGCGGCAAGATTTGTTTGTTATTTTGTTTGGATTGCCTTTTCATGTTATTTTATTGTTTGTTGTTATTATTGTTGTTGTTGCTGCTGCTACTCTCCGCTTAATTGCCAAAAACAATGGAGCAACTTTGGTTGGCTTTTTTTCCACCACAATGGTAGCAAACGAAGTCGGCAATAACAATTTTTAAAGCTAATCAACGGCGGCATTCAAGACCAACAAAGTTCAGCCCAAAGAAAACCGAATATAATCTGGGCTAGTGTTAAGATCAAAGGGCATTTCCTGGAATTATATGGCAGCTTTGGCACCATTGTAATCTTAAGTAAAATTTAAGATTTATAAACAGAATTAGGTTCTTTACTTTTTACCTGTACTTCAATATTTATATTATCTAATCATTAAGTCATGTATTTTGGTAAAGTTGTTTAAAATAATATAACTTTTTATGATCGACAGTCATTGTTCTTGGGTTTACTTTGTATCTCAAGAGTATCAATTTTATTTTCATGCAACCAATTGACCGATTCATTTTTCCCCTTGAAGGCCGACCCAAAACAAAAAAAATGATATATGGCTTATTAGCCAAGCAAATACCATGTAATGGATACCAGAAGATGTGGGCTCGAAATAAGAAGAGCCGAGACAATCCTTTTTGGACAGACCTCCGATGGCGATGGCGATTGCGATGATTGCGATGATTACGATGACCTCAAGCACTCGCAGATGATTTGCATTTATCGAGGGGCTGGCGTCACGCCCTCAAGTCAACATATCGATGACTACCGCTTGTTCGCTCGTTTTACCCCATGTTTCTCAGTGTGTTTTTGTTTCTTTGCCCCGATGATGATGATTTCGGTGAGGCGTGAATTGGCCTCGAGTAAGAGTTAACAGATAATTAACTGCTTCTTTTTTCCATCTGTATCTCAGGTGGATCGCTCCCTTCTCGCCTTTGTTTTTTCCCATAGTTTAGTAGGTGTTACTGAGGAGGAGAGCTCCTTGCATGACCCAGCACATTTGTGGGTTTCGATTTTGGGTTATTTTTCTTTTTCGGTCACCTTTTTTTTTTTCCTCTTTTTCGGAGTTTTTGGTAGCTCCGGCGCCTCAATCGAAATTAATAGCAACTTGATGAGTTGTTGAAATTATAACTCGCCCTCCCCCTGCCAACGAATCATTTGCCGAGTCACGGGCAAGAGGGCGCCCCGACTTTGACTACTAAACCATGTTGAAATAAATGCGTTAAATTAGCCCCTTGTGAATGGTTCAATCGCCGACTGGAGCAGTTTCTTTTCAAGTTCTGCGGTTGCCGAACTTGCAGTTGGCTGGCCCACCGAAACCAAAACGATTTCCGCTCAATTAATAAAAGCCCAGCTCAAATCTTTGACTAATTAGTTGGCCATAAAACAAAAACGAAAACTCTATACAAATGGGAGCCCCTAAATTTGTCAACTTCCGACGCTCCGAAAGATACCAAATAAAATATATACAATATAAAAAGTATAAATCTTGCGATGAATCAAAAGAAGAATAAAAATAAGAAAAAAATTATAAAAAAAAGGGGCGAGCGGACAAATGCAAATCACGGCTGGAAATGCTCTCGAATATGTTTTCTGTTGACAAATAAACGCCTCTGCATGTCGGCGCGACAGCACTTGACAAATGTCCGGCTCGCATCCGCATATGTATCTGTATCTGTATCTGTAACTGTATTTGAGTATCTCAGTGTATGAGTATCTCTGTGTCTGCGTATCTTTGTATCTCGGTGTCGCTGGCGCCAAGCTCAGCGCATGCCACATTAAAAATTTGTTTAGCTGCCGCTCGCGCTCCGTCGACTGTGTGATTTTGGCCCCCTACTTCCCATTCGTTTATTTGTTTATAATTTTTCAAAGCTTAAATGGAGCGAAAGAAACCCAAAAACGAAAGAGCCGCCTCTGACCCTAGAGATACCCCTTTTTGGGGACCCCCCCCTTCGCAGCCCATTCCTCTTTTGAAACAGGTTGACTTCTGTCACTTCCCATACGAAAGCCGTGGCCATAACTCTTCGGAACGCATTTGGTTTTATGTCTGGCTATGGTAGTTATGTTGTTTAGATATGCCGGAAAATCCACCTATCTATCAGTTATACAAATGCTTTATGGCCTTTCTCATGGGAATGATTTGCAGTGGGTTTCTCAGATGCTAAGCCAAAATCTTACAAAGGCAAGTTTAACATTTAACTCTTCTTATACAAACTGAATTTTTTTTATCACAAGGTGAAAAAGCTGTTCTTTGGGTTCTAGATAATAAAGTTGTTGTGTTTTTTCTATACTAATAATCATTCTTTTTCGTAAGCAAAACCAGGTCAAAATTATAAGCTGATATGTAAAATGGACCACTTGAATTTGAAATAATTTAATTTTTTGAGTCTAGCTTGTATATAAATTTATAACTGTGTTAAATCGAAACTGTATTAAATATAGACTTGGGCTCTTAAATGTTTCTATAGCTTTCGATTGGGACTGGTCAAGTTTTTGATCTATTTTTCTGTGGTTACGCTTTGCCTTTGCCTTCGAGTTCACTTCTATTATGTCAAAGTTCAAGACATGCCAAAGATGGGTTGTGGGGGCGGATGGGGGGGGGGGGGGGGGGTTAGCCAACGACGACGGGCATATTGTTTGTGTTGGCGCCCAACGTGGGGCCCAACTTCTGTCCCGTGGCGCGGCCATTGCACCCCTCCCGCCTCCCGCCTTGTGTCGGCAAAAGTTCTTAAGAAGTTTTTGTGTCATGCCCTCAGGTTGCTGCTGCTGCTGCTGCTGTTGCTGTTGTTGTAAAATTTATTATAAAACTCACAGCGGGCGGGCGCCCAAGAGAAAGATGGGCCCCGAGAGTTGTACAAATTTTCTCGTTGACATTTGTGGCGGGGTAAGGAAAATGAAGAGAGAGGGAGACGGAGAGACGGTGAGAAAGAGATTCCCCAAACTTAAACCTAAGTCCAAATGCAAATCTACATCCACATCCACATCTACATCCAAACCAATTCCCACTCCCATTCCCATTCCCATAACCCATCCCGCTGCTCTTGATGAGCTGACGAACTCCCGAAGTCATCGCTTTGATGGGGATCGAGTTACTCAAAGCCGTTTCCCCAGAAATCAGCTGGAAGCTGGCTATATCTATGTTTATATATCTGTAGTATGACACACAGACATTCGATACGCTTGATATTGGTGGAAGGCATACAACAAAAGCATACAACACACTAAAATAAAGAGTGCAGCCTTAATGAAGATGCAAATGTATCTCCAACTGCCGCTGACAGCCCACAGATGTCCCCCTTTGCCACGGATTCTCGGGCAGATTAAGATTTGTTTGGTGCCTCCTCTTCAACTTGTTGGCATTTGTCACTTTCGTTTAGTTGTGAAGAGGGACCCCAAAGAGGTGTTGATTGTGTCACACTTGTCGCCTCGGAAAAGAGCGAACGAAATCGGGAGGAGCGGACAAGAAACGAATGCCGCCTAAATATCCTTTAACTGTAACTGATGACACATCAAAGGCCAGCGACCAAGGCCCAGAACACCGAACACCGAACACCGAACAGAACACCGAACACAGAGCTCAGAGAACCCGAATCGAATCGAACCCGTGCCCATCTTTAAGTAAAGTCCCGTCTAAGTGCTCATGGGATCGGAATTTGGGTATTTCGAGTGCCTCCGATCGCGTGGTGAGCCATGAAACACAATGAAACAACAGCTGGAGGAGGGTGCGGAAAATGTGTGGGTCTAGTTGTCTAGTCGACGACTAGTAACCTGTTGAAAATTCGAGCAAGGTACCCCTTAGCGAGGCGAAAGAAAAGCCAGCATAATGATGTTGTTGCGGTCAGATCATATAGAACATATGCTGCGGATATCCTTGACAGGTCAAACGAACAGCTGCCTAACGATGGGAAAAGGATTCGAAAGGTGATCGCAACCTGAAATTTAGGAAAAAGAAAACTAGGAGGGGCTTCAACTTAGAGATCTGTCAGCAACAAATTTGTAATGTAAAGGTGAAAGGTGATGGTATAGTTAAGTACTTATAAATGTTTTATACCATTCATTGAAGTGCTCTTAGGAACATACATTACAAAATTTCACTATCCAATATGTTAAAATTTTCCTTAACTCAAAAATGAAGTTAACAGTTGTTGTTAATAAACCCTTTTTTTGATTTGCTTTTATATAAAAACGAATTTAATTAGCAAGTCAAAGACTTAAACTTTACTGCATGGCCTATCCAAATCCTATTTTTTAAGATCGGCTTACCACAAAGGTTTTTTAATCTCCTTAGCAGCAATTATGTTTCTACTTTAGCAGCACTTCCTTAATTAATCGAGGGGGGGCCCCAGATAATGTTACCCACTTTCTGGCCGCCTATTTAATAAGCTCAATTTGTTAAGCCATTATTCTAATCCCATTACGTAAGCTTCAAGCCCTGATTTTCTTGCTATTTTCCCGTAATCGCAGCATTGCATGTTAGTTAACATTTTTGAGCACTTATCAGCGCTACTCTTTGATTTTCAGTAATTTTTTGCGCATTTATTATTCCGTTGCATTACTTCTTTTTTTTTTTTTTGCATTTTTTGGCAAATTGCTCTTTGTTGGCTATTTTTTTATTTTTGCTTTTGTTGGGCGCATTGAACTTCCGTTTTTAATGCGCTGCCACGCCCACATGGCGACTGCGTCCGCCCTCGTTCCGACATTAATTTTATTTTTATTTGTATTTGGTTTGTTACTTTTACTGGCCGAGCAATGAAGCGTTGCAAGGCGGCAACGGCAACAGCAACGGCAACGTTGAAAAATCGCGTCCGACTATTTTTTATGATTTCGTTTTTTTTTTTTTTGTTTTCTTGTTTTTTTTTTTTTTGAGTAGCGGGGGCTGCGGCGGTGACCGCGTTTGCTTTAGTTTAAACATTTGCCAGTCAAAGCGCGCTTAATTTATGCCTTTTTTATGCTGATGAAACGCAGACGGACCGCTCGACGACGCTCCACTCCACTCCACACTCGAAAGCCCAAAGAATACTACTGCTTGGAGGTCGCTGGTAAAACTACGATGAACACAAAGTCGCCAGCTATGGAAATGGAATCGTTAAAGTAAAGCAGAAACACCCAAACATCTCGGACTCTTCCGCTTGGGATTGCACTTGCCTTTTTCAATGGAAGGCAGCAAGTCCCTGACTTTACCAATTTAAATTCATTTCTTGCTGAGTTTTATGGCCTTTAGATGGGATGTATTTTAACTGGATGTATTATAAGGAAACTAAGTTCAAGAGCTATATTTTAATATTACGCAAATTTGTCTGTTAATAAAATCCTATATAAAATCAGAGTATAAAATCTTAAATTATAATTAGTAGAAAATTCCTCGTATATTGGTATTATAGATAAAAATAAAATATAAATATAAATGTTTATGATGTTTAAGGGGATGTGATCAAATAGATTTCTCAATTTGTGGTGACCTGATTCAATGGACCTTTGATAAGAATCGAGAACTTGTATGTATGTAGATATAGATTCCCTCCATGATTATCATCTAATATCATAATATCTGTGTATCCTAGTGCCAGGTGGACTGAGACTAGAACCCGGACTCACCTGTATGACGCGCATGGGCAGGCCGGTCTCCTTGGCCAGTTGCTCCCTGATGTGGCGTGTCGGCTTCGGCGTCTGATTGAAGGCCGTCTTCAGCACCTCCAGCTGCTTGGCCTTGATGGTGGTGCGCGGACCGCGTCGCTTCGATCCGTTGGCATCGTCGGGACTTTTGTTCTCCGCCTGGGAATCGCCGCGTCCGTCCGGATCCCCGTCCAAGGAGCCCTGCGATCGAGCGAGATGGTTATATATATATATATATGGTATACTATACTATACTATATGGTATAAGCTGCACACAATGCCGTTTCTCATAATCGTTTGCCAATCATTAATCAAAGCGAGTGTGGAGCGTGGAGTGTGGGGCAGTAGAGGTCCCAACAATGCCACCTAACCGAGCGATCATCAATGCCCGAATTGTCTGCCTTATTGTTACGATTACTCAAATACCCATTAAACTGAGTGATCAACTATCGTGAAGTTTGACTAGAGTTAAAGTTTAACTAACACAATAACTATGAAAATATTGTTTGACATTATCATATGATTAACTATAGATTGTCTGTTTTATTATGACGACTATTCAAATACTCCTTAAGCTTAGTGAAATTGAGGTAAGGTTCAAGCTGTATTAAATTGGGACTGGGTTATATAATGATAATATAAATAACTATGATGATAATAACATGATGATTTCACTTATTTTCCAGAAACAAGCTACTGATATCACTACTGTTTAGATACCCTAAATCAAATTATGAGAATGTATTGAAAAATATTAATTAGCAAACAATAATTAATGAGGGACCCAAACGAATTGCATTGTGAGATAACTCTCTTGCATTGCGCTAACTACAGGGTAGCACGCCATTCATTACTTCGGTGAAAAACGAGGAAAACAAGTTAATGATGCTCCTCTTACCTGATCGGAATCGTCATGGGTATTTTTGCTATCGGTGCTCATGCTTTGTACTGATATATCCGATGTGCCCAGAGGTCCGCCCGCTGAGTCGGGTCCATTCGGCCCCAGTACGCCCAATCCGAGGGCCGTGGCCCGCAAATGCGGCGGATCATCGTCGTCATCGTCTTCGCTCGCCGAGCCCATTAATGAATCTGTAAAAATCAGTGGAAATCCGAGGTGAGAGTGACGCCTGAACAAATTGCTGGGCTTTGAGGAGAGAGAGAGAGAGAGAGAGAGAGTAGAAAAAGAAGACTACACTCCACTCCACTTAAAATACAATTGCAATAAATAATATTTGTGCTGGGCTAAGCCCGTAACGACGCTGGAATTGGGTTTATTTTTGGGTCACGTGTCGCCATTTCATGGTCTAAGTAGTCTAACTATAGCTCCCTTAACTGGTGTTCGGGTCACGTGTCAACTGCAGTTCCTGTTTGCGTCCCCGCCTGATTTCTATATAAGTTGATTAGGCCGGGGGTCTTATCTCTGCCAGAAAAGTAAAAGGTTCTCTGGTGCAGACTTGAGCTCTGGGCCATGCAAAATGCTGACACGCGCTCTTCCGTTTCTGTTCGGTTCGCGATAAGAGGAAAACGACCTTCGAAACGTGTCACTCAAAAAATCCTGCGCTGTCGTTTCAATTGTTTTGGTCTTGGTCTTGGTTTTGGTTTTGGGCTCGGGAAATCTGTGCGGGAAAACCCTTGGGGAGCACCTGACAGAAGAGCGCAGAGAAGAGCGTTCCCCGAGGGACAGTTGGCAGAAATAAATTACACTTTATTATGCATAATCTAATCCGCACCAGATGCAACCCAAGGGGGTTGCCCAACGATCTCAGTGACTCTCTGCGATTCTGCAATGCTGTGATGCTGCGCTTCCAGTCCCATCTGGCACCTGTCACATCGACTGAATCTAGAGAAGCTCTGGCGGAGAAGAGCTTAGCGCATCCCGAGATGAGAAATGGAATGGAATGGGATGGGATGAGTTGAAGTCTTCGGCCTGATGGGATGAGTGGAGATGATGATGAGATTCCAATTCCAGCGATTCAAATGCGGAATCATCGCCAGACGACTGTGAGTCAGTCTATGGGGGGTAGCTTTCGAATTAGATATCCGTGCTGGTACGCCAAAAGAACTGACAAGCTGCACTTTTTTTTTGCTCTACAGGCAAAGAAATATCATAGGCACTTGGCTTTTATTCTGCATAGTTTCTAACTTATTTATTTTCTTGATCATGTATAGATTTTTTAGTATTAAAAATCATTGTCTATTTTCGTGGATTTTCAACTTTTTTGGCTTTAATTGATATGACAAAGCCTTTAATATTAATGCAACTTAAGTTTTCATGTACTCTTTTCATAGAACTATATTTGTGTCTAGAGAGTACACCCATTTTTCAGCCAGCTATAGCGCAAAAGAAGTACAAAATCCTTTTTGAATAGAAACTTCCCACCATCTGGGTTCCCAGGCCTTAAGCCACACAAAAAGCGGTTGCGTTAACGTTAACCCACGAGATCTTAATCAGTTCGAGGAGTGTTCCGAGCGTTTGGTCGAGTGTCGCAGGATGCCATAAAAGTCCTTCATCAATTGACCCGCAGACAGAGCCAAACGGTACGGAAATTTCAAGTGTTTACCAGCATCGCTTACTGGGTGGTTCGAATGTTTGGATGGCTTGTGTGGCTTGGGTGGCTCAAGTGGGTGGTGGTTTAAAGCTGGATGGGAAACCACCCAAGGCAGGATGCCTGGTATGGTCTGGTTTGGTCTGGTCAAAAGGTTCGGTGTCGTGGTCCTGTGCCTTCCGATTCGATTCCATATGGGCGCTTTAAGTTGTTGTAAACACATGTTAATAAACACGCGGAGGGTTGTCAGTACCAGTAACAACAGCAACAACAGCAACAACAGCAACAACAACAACAGCAGCAGCAACTGGCTCGAGCATCACTCAAATTAACTTTGAAAACCATTCAGGAACACTTCATTTGATTGCCACAGAACGTTGGGTGGAAAAAACCCGGGGTAAACCACCCCACATTCTTTACCACCCCCACCACCACCCGCCCCCCTTACTGCGCCTTATCCAATGACCCTGCGGCAGTTGTTGTTTGTAATTGTTGTTGTAGCAATAGCAATTATACCATTGAAGCAACCCTCGGCAGCCATAAAAGTTCAAACACTCATTTCGCGCTTAGAAAAATATTTCCAGTAACCTCGTGGCCTTCTGAATTTGGCCCGCTCCATCACCCCCTCCTCCCCCTCCCCGTGATGTTTTTCTTTGGCAAACATCCGCATCAGCATCCGCATCGACGTCGAGGATGCCGAACAAGTGCCGAGATCCTTGAAGAGCCCAAGCTGAAGCAGAAGCCGAAGCTGAATCATTGGGCAAACAAGCAGGACAGGCACATAAATAAACAACAGGCGCCGTCGACGCCGCCTGGTGGCATGAATCCATCATTGTGCCACATGCCCACTTGCCACCCCCTCGATTTTCCACTTGCCCTGTTTGCATAGTCAAGTGCAACAGTTTCCAGTTTGCAGTTTCCAAGTCCTGAATAGATTTTCCCTTCTTTGCAGAAGATCTCGAAAAAGGTTGAGTGGATGTGTAGGTGTGGGGGTGTCACCTGTTCGCTGGCTTGTACACATTGTGGATCGGCGTTTGAAGGCCACCTTATAATGGCCAAGAAATGTGAAAGGAAAAGTATCTCAAAAATTCCATTTTTTATTTATTAGACCTTCAATTATGTAGTTTTAAAGTGTTATTATATTAAAACAAGTTTTTATATTAAAAGAAAAACTGTCATTAAAGTGGAAATCAAATGCAGGGGAATGTTTTGTTTATATTGTATATACCCTAAGTCTGAAGTAATTATTATGATTAACATTTACTTTAATTACGTTGTTTGTATTTCTTTATTTTATTTACTAGAAATTTATCCTAAGACAAGCTCAAATGAAGCGGAGTTTGAGATACATACATTAATAAATCCTTTATCATTCCTTCCGTTTGCTAGTGTTAGACCATTAAACACAAAGACATACCTAGAAATCACTTTTGCCTTGCTCTTAAAACTTTTGAATTCAGGTCATGTCCAGGCAGCTTAAACGAATTTCCCCCCAAGAAAAAATAACCCATATCATGTTCGGGGAAAATCGAAATCGAAATTCTCCGGTGAACTTTTCGCCACCCCGAAAACTTTATTGCGCCACGTAAATAGTTTTGTCAGGACATCGAATCTACCTGTCATTGCCTCATCCGCACAGCGCAGAAGGGGGAAGTCCAAAGGGGGTTGGGGGTGAATGGCTGTTTTGGGTGGTTGCGATGGGTGGGTGGGCTACCCCAAGGACCAAGAAGCAAGGGGCAAAAACAAGCGACAGGGAACAGCAGCAGCAGCAGCAGCAGCAGCAGGAGCAGCAGCAGCCACCACCAATCGACGTAGACAAAGCGCACACACATTAATTTCGAATTAGTTTTGCATCATGTGGTTCACGATGCAGAAAAATCGAGGGGGGTTTTCCACCCCCTCCTCCTTGAAGCAAGCTCCCCAGCATTTTCAGCTGGTTTTTCTGTGTTCGCCTTTTCTTTTTCTTTTTTTTTTTTTTTTTGCTCTCGGTTCGTGTTTATGGGCAACTATTAAGTGCACAACGTAGTGCGGCATGAAAAATGCGGCATGGACGTGGAACAGATCGCTGGATTTTCTACATGAGCGCATTCTGAAAGTCGTTCGCCTCACCAACACCCATATACCATATAGTCATTCTGGGTTCTTTATTCTGGGCTCTTGGGCTCTTGGGCACTTGGGCTCTTCCCATTCTCCCCATTCATCGGCTGAAATCCAAGGGGAGTCTCGAGTTTGCTGGCTGTAAAATTAGGTTAATTCCTGTCAGTGCGTTGCTGATTTGAATTGTCACAGAACAGGATACACACATACACTGCGAGTTTGTGATAGAGTATAGTAGTAATAAAATGACAAACACCTGCTAAAGTAGTTGCCCTCTTGAACATTTTGTAATTGAGTTAATAGTTTCTATCATCATTCGGCATTATGTTCTATCATATGTTTATTCTGTAAATGGAACTTAAGTGTTAATAGCTTTAGGCTATATTGAAAGCTATTGAAAACTTAGAGTTACTGAATTGATTGAGTAAAAACATTTACCCTTTGTTCTTTAGTTTGAAAATTTCTCCTCCATATCTGTTATTCAATATATTTCTAGTATTTCTTTTCAGTGCATACACTTGGCACCTGGTTCTCGGTTTCGTACTCTTTGGCATGGGATTTACCTGCACTTTGAGTGCCATTCGCATTGACGTTCGCTGACGTCTCCGCCTCTTAACCCCCCAAAGGCCCCCCCCCCCCCTTAACCCCCCGATGGCCGTCTCCGGGAGTCCCTCTTAACCCCCGATCGCAGCTTAGTGACGACGACGGGTCTAATCCCCTGACTGCCTGTCTCGCATCCTCATGCTACATACATACAGTATACTCGAACATACATTTTCAGCTCTTTCGCTTTTTCTCGGGGTTTATATATTTTTCTTTTCGTCTCTTACTTTTTTGCACATGACAGTTACGCAAGAAAAGTGTCAAATCGAGTGAGTTGGCAAATGTTATGCAATCCCAGCTGGGATCCGCTAGCCGATGGGCGATAAAAGCTGTCAACTGATTGGGATGTTTGATTTCAGGAATATTTCGCTCGCTTTAAAGCCACCAAATTCTAGTTAGTATTTAATATATATGTTTTAGCTAAAATGTTTCAGACTTTAACTTGGAATACAAAATTCTATTAGGATCTGCCATTCAATATAAAATGCCACAGTTGTTCCTTAAATCACAAATTGGATTTACTAGGAAGTACACTAATATTCCTTTCCTTTCCTTATTTTCGTGTCATTGACAGGAAAATTTTTTTTACTTTTTTTCCATGCTCTTTGATTTCTTTGGGGGGAACTTTTCGTTCCTATTTTGTTGTTTTGTAATCCTCAGAGTCATCAATTTGCTGAGGCCGTCGTCGTCTGTTGGCATTTAGTGCCACTTGAGCGACAAACTGGCCAACGTCATGTCAAGGTCACACAACGGCACAAACATATAGTATGTAATTATATATATATGTATGTATATATGTATATATATGCGGCTGGAGCCTTGGGTCATTGGTAATGAGTGTCCGAAGTTGTCCAAGTTGTGGAAACTGTTCAAGTTGCTGCCCGAGCAGTTTGCACTTAATTTCTGTTTGTGTGTTGCGTGCACAAACATTTAAAATTTATAGACAAACAGTGGCGAGAGGAGAACGGTCGTCGTAGTCGACGTCGTCGTCGTCGTTGTAGTCTGACACCCACCCACCCAGTGCACCCCATTTTTGGGGGAGGGACTCTCCCACTCCCAATCCCACTTCCAGCCCCAGTCGCAGCCCCCAGTTTTCCGATTTAGCCACTTGGCATGCTCAGTCAAGTGGAAAGTGTAGTGCCACCCCCTCGATGGTTAAATGAAGTCGACCCCCCACCAAACAACAACACCCACACTCGGTGGAAATTGCTCCTTCTGTTGACTGGTTCACGTTCTTCACGCTTTGATGCGGCATTACAAATTGTTGTGGTATTTGTTGTTGCCGTTGCACCCTAGCAAATAGTTGCACACACACACACACACCAGCACACGCACCCACAAGCGAGCAAACACACACGCAGCTGCACCGAGAAAAATCATTATTGGTTAATTGGTTAACTTCAATTTGATTCCAGCTAGCAAAAAATCCTTAACAAAAATAAGTTCTTTTAATTTAATAAATTCATTAAATGCATTCACAGACAACTTAAGGATTAAACAATTCAGTTTTGAAGTAGTTTATTAGTTGAACTTTATTTTAAATGAAAAAAAAACCTTGCAATTGTATTCCTAAAATGTCTGTCGAAACAAATTAAAATCGAAGCTTTCAAAATAACAAAATGTTCTTGTTTTGTTTATAGGATTTCAAGAATTAAACAAACAACCACTCAATTTAAGCCGCAAATAAGCTAGTTAATCACCATTATTTGGCCAGTGTATGGCATTTGTTTAATTCATTTGTCGTTGCCTTGGCTTTGGCTTTCTGTTCAAAGTTTTGCAGCCATATCTGTCTCGAAATTCGTGGCCGCCGCTCAAAGTGTCAGAAACAGTTTTTGAGGCTTTGTGACTTTGACTTTTTATGATGTTTTGAGCGCCTCAACTTTTGGAGAAAAGCGAGGGGAAAATCAGACAAGTTGCCTCAGTTCGAACTTCGTTTTGTTGGACACTTTGCTGCAAACAATAAACTCGAAGTTCTTCTTGGGCCGAATGAAGGGGGCCAAAAGGGTAAAATGAAAAGGAGGGCAGCCAGGCAAACTGTCAAGTGTGGAATCCCTACGAATCCTTTAGGACGAATTCAGTCAAACAGAAGAGCAAGTGAATATGTACTAAAAATAGGAACGGGATCCTGAATTTAATAATGTTTTATATAAAAAACATTACTGCTTTGATTGTAAGTACTTTAAAAGTCAGCTAGTGAATTTAAGCTATTACTCGTTGGATGGAAAAATCGTAAATTTTAAAGTACCCAAAATGAATCTAACAAAGTTAATGAATAAATATAAAGTATATTATAAGTTTTGTTAAAATCTCATTGTATAAATACCAGAATGAATCCTAGAAAGTAAAATTATTGATTAGCAAATTAAAAGATATAAAGTACAAATATATACTCTGTTACTTAGTCTCTAAATTCTCGATTGCGTTTTATTCTCAAGCCAATAGCAACTGAACAACTCTTCTTTGTAAATGTCTCAGCTTTGAAACCCCATTTTGCCAACTAAAAATCTTTGTTTTGATTGGCATTACGAGTACAATAACTTCCATATAGCAGCGTACATAGGTATTTGTGTGTCTTATAATTGCTCAAGGATTGAAAAGGGGTGGCTTGCTTTGCTGTTGCTGGGAAAACAACAGTCAAAAAAGTGAGTACGCTCTGTTACCTTTTCGGGTAACAACAACTAACTGCCTTCGGGTTGTTGTTGTGCCAAATGTTGCTTTTGTTATTTCAAGCATTTTGTGGCAGTGCCACAAGCGACAATCTACAACAACAAAGGACGAGAAAACAAAAACCAGCCGCATTTTGTGGGCATTTGTAAAGTGATCCCTTTTTTGGCATGCTGTTGGTTTTACAGCCAGACGAACAGGCACCAAAAAGGACCAAAAGGACCTTATCCCTTTGTTTCTCGCGCCTGTGGAAATCGCTGTGGCTACACTTGAAAAAATCAAATGCATTTTAAATTAAGAAAATTGAAAAACTATACAAAGACTTACATTAGTATTTTAAAAAGTGTGATTGTAAAAAACTCAAGAAAATGTAGAAAAAAGAATCAACAAATTCGTTTAAATATTTTGGCATAAGCTTAACATTTTTCGAAAATTCAAAGCATAAAATTAAATTTTAAAAATATTTTTCACACCTTATAGATTATAATTTCTTAAATACAATTCAAAGGTTTCATTTGCACTTATTATTAAGTATCTTTATTCGAAGTGCTCTGATGTTGCTTCTGGTTTTGTGACGTTGCCGTCGTGATGTTGCTGCTGTGCCTAAAGCAACAGGATTTTGAGGCTCGCGTTTTTCCCCTGGAAAGCGTTGAGCCATGCCAAAAAGGATTTGCCCTCCCCCTCGACTTCCCCTCCACTCTCCATCCTCCCCTGTTGGCATTTAACATTTTCTATATACATTTGTGTATATATCTCTCTGAAATTGATACCAATGATGTTCTGGCCCTGCTCCTTTGGCAAAAAAAAAAGAAAAAAACGAAACCGTTTTGTTTTTATTGTTACTGCATATGTTGTCGTGTTATTCTTTCATTTCAACGCGCCTGCCGCTCAGAAACACAAAAACAAAAAAAAGTGAGAGAAAATGTAAGGAAGAGGACGAAGCAAAGGTGAACTCCTTTTTGTCGAGCGACGAACCAACTGACAGGAATAACAATAATAAAAGCAACAGCAGAAGCAACACAAAGACAATTGCCATAAACAAAATGGCTTCGTTTTGAGCCAGGAAAAGGAGCAGAGTGGAAGTAAAGGAAGTAAAGGACATACAGGATGCTCGCCTTTCCTTAATTTTTGCTCAACAGAAGAAAGAATTTAAAAGCGACTATTAGTTGGCTATATTCAAATGCACAAGCAAACCACTTAAAACCATTTTAAAACGCAAAGAAAAACGAAAGATTTGAGAATTGTATAATAACAATTAATTAATTGAGATTTGAATCTATTATAGGCATTAAAAATACAAAAAAAATAGCTCACTCAAATGATTTAAAATATAAATAACAACCCAAAAACGTTTTACTAATGTATTCTTTTAAATCTCATGTCACACGAATTTGCTTAAAAAAATTTATATTATAACATATATTAATAAAAAAAATGGCTTAACTATTTCCAATTCAACAACATATTTCCCAAAAATTGACATACAAGCCTCCGAGAAAACTCCAACCCAATACTGCAGAGCAAAAACCATACCAAAACGGAAAAATAAAGCAAACAAAACCGGCGACTAGCTGATCCTGAGATCAGCAGATCCTATAGACCATGCCCACACAGATGACAAATATGTTGACAACGCAACACGAGCGAGGAACCAAAGGACCACACACACACCACACACCAAACACCACACATCCCATTCTGAAGAATGGAATTGCAAATGAATTGATGCGCTTTGTTGACTTTTGTCAATTGGGATTATGCCCATTCCATGGCCCCGATTCGGATTCGTGTTCGTATTCCCCGGGTTCTTTGGGTGCTGGCTGCCTGAAAAGAGCGCAGCAGCCATTGCGATTAACAATTGGCTTAAAACCGTGCCAAACAAAGTGTCGAAAAGCGAGCCTAAGCCGCAGACTCAAACTCAGATTCAGATTCAGTTTAAGGCTCAGGCCCAAAAGCCGAAAACCGAAAACGATGCCGAAGAAACCCCAGACGATCCCCAGATCGCGTTCTGCTGTCGGATCATTGACGAATGGGACAATAACAACTTTGTCTACCTGCCCACGCGATCGAAAATATATATGTGTATATGTATGTATGTATGGTAAAGTATAGTATGTATAGAGAGGCAAAACGAGGCAGATCAGAGATCAGCGCGCCTAGATTATTATGCCAGTCAGCCATCCGTCGGGGGATTTGTAAAACAGATCTTTTTACGGATTAAAGGCGAAACCACAGCAGCGGTGGCGGTGGATTCTGCGGTTATGACAAAAGACTCGCAGCCACAGAGAGAGAAAACAGGGACAAAATGTTAAATTTTATAAGAAAAGTATTTAAACTGTTGGTTGTCTTAAAACTAAATAAATAGCAAATAAAAATTTACTTTTCTTAGCACGCGTAATTTCTGTTTCAAATAAGTTAAATTTTTTAAGTTCATAAAATCAACAGTCAAGTAATTCTCTTTCAAATTCCAACATTTTATTGTTTTTTTTCTGTGGACATGTTTATGGCCTGATTATTGAGCTTGAGACACGAGCAATAAACCAACTCACATCTGAGTCTCCAATCTTCGAAAGAACTTCCGCAAAACGATTTAGTTTTGGATACTATTAGAGGGGGATATTTCGGAGGCGGCGTCAATGGCATAAAACCGCAGAAAGTGAAAGTAAATGAGTCTCTTGTGGGCCAACACAATATTTGTCTTAATTGGAGCAATTTTTGGGTATTTTATTTTAGGTAATAAGACTTTAATGGATAGATGGGTGGTAAAGTAGCATAAATTAACGAATAATTGGTAAGAAATATTGTGTTATGCCTAACTAAGAAATATTTGACAGGTTTTAATGTTACTGTTGGAAATGAAATAAACATGATTAAAGTAATAAAGAAAATTTGCAACTAACAAATCTCTTAAATATCAAACAAAAGATTCAAAAAATACCCTTACCAACACATTCAAAATTTATATATATATTTTGTAGTTAATTTGCTTTTTTTAATTAGCATTTTGTTTATGCGGACTTTATACTTGTGAATACCAGAGAAAAAAAACAATTTTGGAACTTAATCTCAAATCAGTTCACATAACATTGAGACTATCCCAAAATTTGCACATTTTCCCCGTCGCCAACTTTCCCTTCCCCAGATTTTGGTGTTGTTATAGTTGGATTTTCCTTTCTGTTTATTTTCCCAACCGTATTTTGTTATTACTATTTCGGTTTCGACCCCGCGCTGTCAAACATATCAATTTCAAAGCGAATTTTCCTCCGGCCCAGCATTCGCTTTCTCTCTCTACTGCACAGAGTCCATCTCTTTCTGGCTGTCCCTGTGCTGTTTTATTTGTTTGTCCATAAATTGTCTGTCAGCGTTTCTGCTTTTGTTTTCTTTGCTAGATTTCTGACATGTTTTTCTTGCTCGCCATCCACATATCTAAACATTTTTTTTGTATTTATTTTTCATGGTTTTTTGTTATAAGTTTTGATGGATTGCATGCAGAATATGCCGAATAACTGAAAACCGAAAAACGAGCAAAGTTCAAAATTATAAATCACATTCAAATTTGTTGGCAGATCAGCAGAGGAGCAGCATAACAGCAGTTAAATTTATGATTTGCCATAAACAAGAGTAACAACAAATCGATTAACACATAAAACGAAAACAAGAATCAACTCCAACGATTTGTGACACTAATAAATAAGGCAGCCACAAAAGGGAGCAGCATTACCTTGCCCCTTTTCTTCCGTAATTTTAAACTCACTTCATCTTCCTTGGGGATACTTTATGGGATATGCGAAACTTTTATTTATTTATGCTTATTGCGTTTATCATTTGTGACATTTGCATAGCGCCGGCGTGGGCCAAAAATGGTGGAATTCGGATTCGGGGATTTCGGGGGATTTCGGGGGATTTCACAGCTTGCCCGTTTTTATTGCCCCAACCAAGTCGCAGGCTGCAGCTGTAGAAATCTGCGCAAATTTATGCGCAAATGAATTGTGCATTTGATGTCGGTTTACAGAAGAAACGGGAGTGGGCGCAGACTTAAAAAATTGGCGCAAATACGGAGGGAAACCCAAGCAGCAGGTGATGAGATATAGCTTTGGATTGGACTGCTGCAACTACAGGCTTGTGGGAAAAATGAAAAAATAACAAAATCTTCGTAGGTTTTATAAAAATGAATTGCAATTAACTAAGTACTGAGACTTATCAAAAAATTATGAGGAAAAAGAATACTACATGGCAACATTTTAGCAAGGTCAAGAATAACTTATTGTTTCACCTTTTATTTTAAATTAATTATAAAGATAAATAGTAATTTAACATATCAACATTTAAATATGAATTCATTAAGCTTTAACTTTATAAACTATAATTTTGCTTCTTTATTAAATAGCTTTGAAAAAACTTGTATTTCCAAATGCCAAAGTATTTTTGCAGTTATTCATTTTTAAGGTCAGAAATAAATCTCAAAAACAAACCAAATTCCAACGACCTAAAAGTCATATTTCAAATGATTCATTTGTTCCACCTTTCGGTCCATTCATCTTATTAGCACCTACTTCCAGACGCAATCTTCACTTGATCTCGTATTTCAGCAATACAAAACAAATACAAAAAAAAAGTAAAGCTGTCACAGTTTTTCCCTCTAGGCAGAAAATGCATTTTCGCCTGACCCACATTTTGTGGCCCACTGCCACGCCCTCTTCACCTTGCCAATATATGTATGTGCGTTTTCTAATAGCTTAGTATTTGTTTTACTTTATTGTTTGCGTGTGCCATTTTCCAGGGCAAAACTGAGTCAGAGATTCAATGGATCATTGCGATCGCAGCCGCCGCCGCCGTCGCCGCCTTTTGAAAACTGAGTCATTTTCATTGGCAATCGTGAGTCAGGCGTGGAAACGTGGAAAAGTTGCCGGCTGCGTCGGGTCCTGAGCTGTAACCGTTTTGTTATGTCATTTATAGCCGCCTATTTAACGTTTTTTCAAGCGAAAAACTTTATTTTCACGCGCATTACGCAAAGTGCGGAGAGTAGAGTCGCAACGCCACAACTGTGACTCCAAAGTCAGGCTCCAAAAAGTGCTTCGCCAGTAAAAGCCCATTAAAACTAGCTCCAAAGTGGCTGTAAAAAATAAAGCCAAACTAAAAATAAAATAAACATTAACTGCTCTACTCTGCTCGGCTCCCCAAGTGCGGGCTTTCGAGATAGAAAACAGAAACAGAAACAAAAACTGAAATGGGGAGTAATCGTAAAATACTGGAGAGTGGAACAGGTTCGAACCGAAAGGGCAAGAAAGTGGGCGGAGGGAGGGGATGGGGGGTGGTGACCCCGACAAGTGGGCTTGGGTTTCGGTTTCGGAATTTATCTATGCTGCAATGGTTTCGCCCCAATGGTTGCAGGTGGGAGGTAAAGCTATCTGGGTTACCGAAGATCGGGGCAAGTTCTGCATTAGTTGCTTTTATTTCAACCGATCTTTGTGTGACTTAAGTTCGAGTTCCCACATTTGTGGAAATCAAATGCTCTTTTTTCATGAAATTCTTAGAATTATGATATTCAGAAAATGTTGTACCCAAATAACATGGGAATTGAAGTAATTGTTTATGAATTTGTTACAATTTTGTGTCTATAAATTTATGTAATTTAAGAACCACAAATTTTATTGTATTATATGAAATGAACTATTTCAACAAATCTTAGACTAAGGCATGCCTTTAAATGTTGAAAAAAGTGCTGCAATTAAAGGCAAAAATGTCGCTCTTTGAAACCATATATACCATCTACCACGTCAGTTATCTCCCCTGAACATATGCCCACATATATCATACATATTTATATAAATATGAGTTATGAGTGTGCAAAATAAAAGGAAGCTGAAAAGGGAGAAACGCAACCAATGGCAAAGATCTCAGAGGCGCGATAAGGAAAAGCCACCCCGTTTGGAAAACTGAGGGGGCGAAAAACTTTAAGCTTAAAGAGCCAGGCCGTTTTTAGTGTTTGTATTGTGTTTTATTTGCGAGTCGGCAAAGCGGATAAGTAAAATAAACGGAAGAATCGAAATCGATTTCGTATATTTCGAGTCTTTTGCCTTCCTAAGCTTTTCCAAGGGGCCTTAAGCCAGTAGTTTGAGCCCCCCTTATTCCCCCTATTCCCCCAACCCACCGACCATTTTCTTTTTCCTCCTTTGGTAGACATCATTTTGCACACAAAGCTCTGCACATTTCCGTTTCCGTTTTGTATACATAACCTCAATTCACATTTTGGCACGGCCACCCTTAGATGGCAACCCCCAATGGTCTGCCCTCTCTTTCTAGCACACCCACACACCCACACGCCCAGCCCCCCACACATTTTGCGGCTGTCTCCTTTTTTGGCAAATGCCACCTGCAGCAGTTTTTGTGAAGCTTTGCGTGCTTTTGGTTTCGACAGTTGGATTTGTGCTGTGCGACCTCAGAATAAAGTCCTTTTCTCCTCCCTCCACCCTGCGATTTTCCCTACCCTCCCCTCTCCGACCCTTTTTCCCCTTGCAGCTTCCTCTCGCCTTTTGTTTCGTTTTTCTTCGCTTTCTGTGGCTGCTGTTTTCTTTAGTCAGCCGCCAACGCCAAATCCGCCAAAGCAAGCCACCCCCAAAAGCGCCATCCCCTCTCTCCTCTCCCCTTTCTGCCTCCTATCTTTGGCTTTCTCTCTTTCTATTGCCATCTCTCTTTTGGCCATTTCGTTTGTTGCCATCTCTTTTGGTTTTTGCCCGAGGCCCGCCTTTCTTTTCCCCCCCCCCCCCCCCCTCCCCCGCTTTTTGTGTGCTGCCAACGTCGCAGTCGACGCTTATCTCCGCCATCCGAAAACACCCCCTCTACAACCCCATTTTTTTAAAGGGGGGTTTTCCGGAGGTTTTCCCTTGGTATTTTTTGTGTTTTTTTTTCGACTTTATTTTCGGGGCTGGAGAAAATGTTTGGCCAAGCTTGAAATATGACACGATTACAAGTGGTGGAGGTGCTGATATACACAAGAAAAAACATTTATATATATATGTATTAAATATCAAGAATATAGAGTTAATTGGAGCATAAAAACATAAGCTTGCAAAGCCCATATTTCATTTTTTTTAATTGCGAAGCTGTTTTTTTTCATGTGCATAGTATTAAAATAAATTTTGTTCCAACATTTAATTCTTTAAAACTTTATCCTTATTAAAATTTTCTTTAATTAAAAAAAAATGTAACTGAACGGAATTGACAAAGTTTAGGGAATTGATTAATATTAAGCATTTTTCACATATTTACTTGTCATAGTATGATAATGCGATTGTCTTAATTCCAAAAAAAAAAGGTTAGTATATAAATTTTCTCCGTGTATTAACTCTTTGGCTCGTAAATCTCGGTTGCTTTGAGCAAGGAGTTGGGGGAAATAGCTCCTTAAAGTGCCGCACTTAAAGCACTTTTATGGGGATCCAGCAAAAACCAAATAAAACAAATCAGAAACAAAAGCCAACTGGAAACTGAAACTCTCTCATTGTCATTATCAGGGGACTTGAATTTGTTTGCTCATCAAGTTAACCCCCTAAAAACGCAGAGACACTCAATTTTTGATTGGAGATTTATGGGACAAGTTACGAGTCCGCTTTCGGCACTAAAGTTCACTCAAGTCAAGAAGACTTTGCTCTAGTTTTAACGCCTCTCGTAATTTGCCCCGACACATCATCAAATGCCTGCCCCTTAACCCGCCACTGCCCCCCGGTTCGTTTTAGTTAGACATTAAAATGCTCAAAATGCTGAGAGAGAGAAGACCCTTTTTATTATTTTTTTGTTGCTGTTGTTTTTTTTTTTTTTTTTTGTAACGTCTGGGCCTTGTTTTCGTTTTATTTCGGGGCCTTACGAGTTTTGTCATTAAGGCGCACAAGTCGTTCAACAAATGCCCCATAAACAATAAACAATAACAAGTGAGTGTGTGGAGAAGAGTTATAGCCTAAAAGTGCGGGGGACTGAGACCCACAAGCCCTGCGACAGGTTAAACATTGAAATTGAAAATCGATTCGATCGAACATGTTTTTACTAACAAAAATGATCTGATGAATAAAGGTTATCACACTTTTTAAATAAATAGTCTTTGATTAAGAGTTCAGTTTGTAACTCATTTTTAGGTATAATAATTTAGGAACAAATAAATGAATTCAACGGATTTCCCAGTACCTTGGCACATTTTAGCATTTATTTCCGACCCCCATTAATACTTCTGAATTATTATGCTCTTGATTTATGAACTTCTCCCTTACTTTTCCTTTACTATTTCCCGCTAAAATGGCGACATTTCCGCCACAGTCACTGCCAAAAGTCTACTGGCCTTTCCACCTTTGGGCGTTATAAATTTTTACTTTTATTTTCCTTTTTGGTCGCCACAAATCAAAGCCGCGTTTTATGGAAAATAGTTGGCAACATGCACACACACACTCACACACAAAAGCACACACGCACTTGGCCAAATGATTTACGAAGGCGTTGAAAAAGCGTTAGAAGAGGAAGGTACCAGTTTTTTTGGTTCGGTTCGGGTTCGGTTTGGGCTTGGGTCTTTACTTTTTTTTTATCGCACATCGGTAAAGTATTAAATTCGTGGCCCCAAAATAGCCGCAAATTTATTATCCCAACGAGCACACAGTGAGAAAAAAGCATAAAAAGGCGCAGGGAAAGTGCAGTGGGCAAAGAGACGGTGGCGGGGGGCGGAGCAGAGGGAAGGGGGGAGGGGGGCGTTGTGGTCAGTCTCGTGTATAACAAAAAGTAAAAACCCAGAGAGTCATAAAAATAAAAAATAGCCCAAGTAAATGTCAAATAAACTTTAACGGTTTTACTTTTTTCCTTTGGTTCTTCGCTTTTTATTTTTTCTACGGGAAACAGATTGGACCACAGGCAGCCGCAGCAGCCAAAGCCATAAACTTTTCGAGCTGCAAGGCCCCAAAGCAAAAAAAAAATATAGTACATATAAATACTTATATAGCTGTGTATAAATATATGTATGTACACAGAAAAAATGGATTTGATTGCACCTGCAGATCAAAGCTTAATGAAATGTTCTCGTTCAAAAATTAGTAAGCTTAGAAAATGATTGAGGATTTATAGAGCTTTTATTGTAGCATAAGAATATCATTAAACAGAAAAAAGTATATGTTTTAAAATAATTATTAATTTATATACAATATTAAAAATTGCTGATACAAAAAAAAATTATAATTCTTTTCATCTCAATATATCGAATATAAATATGTTGATTTTATTATTTGCTCAATATTTTATTTATAAATTTGTTTCTGTGCATAAATATATATATTTATAAAAGTCATGTAACCAAACCGACTGAACAAAAACTGCCACTGCTGCAAAAACGGAAACTGCAAATAAAAATAAAAATAAAAACTTCTAGGGAAAGAAGAAGTAGCAACCGCAAGGCTGTTGGCGAATCAAAGGGGCGGTGGCTAAAAGGGGGCGGAAGAGGCGGCCTGAGGGCGTGGCAAGGGGCCAAGGGCGTAGCTGAAGCCAGCGATTTACCCGGGTGCCCATCGAGAATAAGAGTACTATATTACGTGACCAGCCGGCAAAATGACAACCGTAAATCTGCGGTATATTTCATATGGTTGAACGGACTTAAAGGGAGGAAGGCAAATGGTTGAATAAAACAAAAGGTATTTACGATGAAGAGTTACGCATTATTTTGATTTGGTTAAAGTTTGCCTGACCAGCTGCTTGGAAAGTTCGAAATACCTCAAAATAATAATCTTGATTCTCTTATAATCAATCTTCAAACATTATTTTGTGATATTTAACCGAAAAAATTGGATATCTAATATAAGTTATAATAAAACTACATTAAAAATGTTCCGATTTTTTTTCAAATGTAAAAAACAAAGATCTTATAGCAATCTTAAAAATTAAATAAATAAAACCAGGCAAGCGATTTAATATATTTATTCATCAAACATAACGTTGAAGTAAATTGAACAAGCTCAAGTCTATGATTACTAATACGCCACGTTGCAACCTTGTAAATACTTCGACTTTAAGCTTCGAAGAGGTCGCATTTTGAGCCAGCTTTAATGTAGAATTGGCTTTTAAAAAAACGGCCACCAACAACAGCTGCTTATCGCTGGAAAAAGATAAAAAGAATAAGATGAACTTTCGGGACTTTTGGCCATATGCCTTTGACCCTTTGGCCGGCCAAACAAAACCGAAAACCCAGAAAAAAGTAGGCGTAAGAAAGCAACAAAAGCGGCAACAACCACAAAAGCAAACAGGACAATAAAGCAGGAGGCATAAAAAGGCGAAGGAGGAGGACGTGTGTTTTTGTGTGGGTTCATAAAAATTTCTGTTTTCGGGCATCATAAAAATAACAACAGAATCCCTCAAAAACAACAGGCCAAGTCTGAGTTAAGGTCGTTTAAGGGTCATTAAGTGCGCAACACACACACACAGTATACATCCTTATGTATATTTACAAGGACTCCCACATGTTTATGTTCAAGTGCCGTAAGTCATTTGAAGTGTTGATGGTAACTCAGAATGTTTAAGGCTTTAAGTGGAGGAGAAAAAAAGCTGAAAAGTTGCCTAATTCAATTTTGCGAAGGAGTTGCTTTTTACATTTAAACATTTTAATTTGAAAATGCTTGTTGAGCTCAGAAAAGTATAAAAGATACCTTCCCCTTAACTTGTGAAACCAAAACTTTTACCATCCGGTACACAGTAAACAACTATATAAAAACTTTTCCTCTTAACTGAAATGCAATTAAAAGCAATATTTAGTATTTTCGTTGAAGAACATATTCTTTACATTTCAAGAAATCTTGTCCAAAGCTTTTAACCTTTGTTGCAATTTTAATTAACACAAATATTTGTACTTATTTTCTGCCCTTATGAAACAAATTGTTTTGAAAATCTAAAAGTTAAGCCTTGGGCTTTTTAAAAAAAATATTGAAATATTATGAACCGGAAGGCTAAAACACTTGGTAATTAGTTCTTTCTGCCCCATTTTCAGCACTTTATGGAACCCATTGCGTTCTTTGACTACCAAGTTTTATCTCGAAAGTTTTACTTCATTGCACTTTGTGTTTCCCGCTTTCTTGGGTCTTTTATTTTTTATTTGTAGTTTGATTTATTACCTCAGTTACGCCGCCGCTGCGCGGCCATTCATTGTTGTTGTTTATCACACAGCAAACAGTTTAATTTATATGACAAGCAATAAATTGACACGACGAGAGCGGTGACAAAAAAAAAACAAACACAGAAAAAGTCGCACGTTTCCTTTTAAAAATGCTGCTCTTTTTTGCATGCGGTTTCTTTTTAATTTGCCTTCTGTTTTTTTTGCCAAAGAGGCGGATACTTGATGTGTTGACACTTTTTTGAGAAAAAATAGTTGCATAAATTGTGTGGGGCTGGCTCGTGTTGTGGCTAAGTGAAAAATCCGTTGCACGTAATTAACGCAATTAAAATCAAAACATTAATGACCTGCGCTCCTTTTGGACCGACGTCGCTGCCGACTGCGACGCAGCGGCACAGTCGACGTCGCTGCAGCGATAATAGCAGCAGACGGGCAGCATTTGAAGTTTTCCCCACAATTTTTTGTAATTTTTCGCTTGAATTTTGGGACTTGGAAAACTGTTAAGAAAAATTCCGGAGAAAATATATAATAATAATTATTTGAATTTTTGGCTTGGATCTTCAGGGGCAAGGTTTTATTAATGGATGCAAAAAAAAAAAAAAAGAAAGAGAGAGAGAGAGAGAGAGAGTCGGAAAAGCAAGAGAAAAGTCTTGCCTACTTTTTGGGGCTCGCAGCCATTTTGTTCTGCCTGCGTCGGCGTCGGCAGCGACGTCGCCTTTTCATCTTGCATCTTGCTCTCTCTCGTCCTCGGCGAATGCGCAGCTGCGAAGAGAATACTCTCTCTCATTTGCCGCGCTCTCTGTCTTTCACCATTTCTCACCCTCTCCCTCTCGCTCGCACTTTCTCTCTGGGTCCGGGGAAAGGGAGAGAAAATGGGAGCGTTGAAATATTTAACGCCACTAAGTATGCTACGAAAGTATTTTTACCAACAGGCAAACCAAATTCCCGAACATTGCAGCTTTTTTTTTTGCTATTTAAAAATTATGACTAAAAGATTGTTGAAGGAAGGCTATAGTTTGCAAAGCGTGTTCAAGATAATACTTTGTTTGGAAGTCATTTTTGAGAACTATTCTATAGACTATGGGCCAACTAAAAAAAGATAAAGTTATATGGATTGGTATGTAATTAATTTAATTAATTTTATTAAATCCTTCCGTATGTGTAGTCTTATAGTTATTAAAATGAGAAATAAAAAATTAAACAAAAGGAAATCAAACTTCAACCAAATAAATATAATTTGGAGAAATCTTTGAAGTATAATAAACAATTCCACCAAAAGAAAGTGTTTAATATTAGAGGAAATTTCACAATTTTATCTTAAAACTTTAATTGCCGCTTGCCAAATGTCAAATAATTATCCGACCAACTTTAAAGCTTAACCCAAGCTCGCACACGTATACACATACACACATATATGTACATCCTTTAAAACTTCGGCAGTCGAGTCAAAAGGGTAAACAAAGGCGAAGAGGGAGGGACGAATTTTGCAGCTGCTTTTGGCTTTAATGCGTTTTCAGCTTTTCCCAGTTGCCTTTCCATTTTCCCCGCCTTTTTGTTGAATTTTTCGGCCACGAAAGGAATGTGAAAATTATGGCACAAAAAAGACTTTAATGGAGATGTTTCTCAGAAACTGTATTTTTAAATAACCGGAGAATGCAAGAATAGGAAAACTAATAAAGAAAAAACTTTTTTTTCAAATAGAACTGGAGTTAAACTTATTATTAAAAAAAAAATATATTTATTCTGAATTCATTACCTTAGTTTTGAAATATCTGTTTTTCATTTTTAATATCCTAACGCAACTTCCCGGATCCAATTTTCCTAAATCTCCTTATCATGTGAAGCTTCGTCCTAATATCTTATGCATGACTTTGTTTTATTTATGCGATTTGTATCAATATTTGCCAAGCATTTAGCCCTTGACTTTTTTAAGGCTTTCTTGGCATTGCAAAAATGCGGAAAATAAAAATATATTTTCCGGGATTACCAAAGACAACAGGATCCGTTGAAAAAAAAGAAGAGGAAAGGAAAATGCTGCGCCCGAAAAATCAACAATCAGCTACAACAGCATTCAACATCAACAGAAGGCAAAACAATGCCAACATTTTCTTTTATTCCCACGGTAATTTGAATGGCAAATATTTCTATGGAAAACGATAAACAATTAGTGCAAACAAATAGACGAGCTGCGTCAGAAATTAAAATATTTTTGGGCAGAAACGCGTGGCACAAATTGCGCCTAAATATACCCAAAAGCGTTCCACGTGTCGTATGCGTAATTTTGTATTTATTGCTGATGGAATTGCAGATACGTGAGGGGCTTTGCCCATAGAGGGGGCAGAATAGTAGGCAGGACAGAGGCCGACTCTCATTAGCAAAGATGAGCCCCAATTGGGATGTCCGGAAAATTTATGGTGCCCTGATTAGGTCTTCCCAATAAATGGAGAACGAAATAGTGGCCCTCGATACCTAGATACAACATTCATAAATGGTTTTGTAAACTCATTTTTGGTAATACGTTCCATGAGAAATATTCTTTATTATTAAAAGTTGTATTACTTTATCGCACATGTGGATGTTAATCATTGTGACATTAATTAAAATACATATATTTTGAGGACTTACCGCTCAGCGAATTGTGGCCGCAGGATGGCGCCTTGCCCAGCAGATAGTCGTCCTTGCAGATGAACTTATTGTCGTCCAGCACGTAGAGCTGCTCACCTGTGCTCAGTTGCTTGCGGCAGATGCAGCAGGTGAAGCAGTTCAGGTGGAAGACCTTGTCCCTGGGCTTTCGCACCAGATCCGACGGCGCGATACCCTGGCCACACCCACTGCACTTGGTGCCGTAACGTCTGTGGGGCAAAAACAACAAGAATAATAAGCAACTTAAGAAGGACACAGGGACTATAAAGAGTGTGTATGGAGTTTTAAGTGCACTTCCTTAATGTACGAAGTAGAGGGTCCTTGGAAAATTAATCATTAAATTAAAAGCTTAATATCTAGATGCGCTTAAGAAACTGAATATTACCATTACTACGTTTATACGACCAGCTGATTTGAACAGACATGTTTTTCTGTTTGACTTCCAAATCATCAACTATAGATTTTGTGACTTGTTATCGACTTAATAATGTGACTGCGTTTGTTTGAACAATAGTAGATTATAGTTACTTCGCCAATTGAACAAATACAAGTATATTTTGGTTAGCCTTAAACTAATATTTTTAAGAAATTTATCAATACCTAAGGTATTCAGGTTGTGTATTATTTTTTAAAAATTTTGTAAACAGCTTTATTAAATTTTAAACCACTCTATGGTATACTTCTAACCACTGCATTGATAAACTGTGTTTTACTTATTTTTCCTGGACCCAGCCCTATTATTTTCCTTTCAGCTCCCTTTTCTGTACCAGCGTGCCTTTCAGTTCAGATGAAGATTTCCATTTTCCCATTTGGACCTTTCTGCTTTATGGATGGCTTTTGTCTGACGCCCTCACTTGTTAACCTTTTCCCAACTGGCGCTGATTGATATGACACCTTGGCTGCCCCTTGACTTTTCACCGTTTCACCAGCAAATCAAGGAACTGCAAGGGGCCACAGGATTTGATTTCATTTTGATTTGTTCAGGTTTTTTGCATGTTAATTGCTTTCGCCCGCCATTCTCGAGATTTTTCCTCTATTTCCTCGATTTTTTCAATTAGCCGAGCTTCGGGGACGGAGCGAAGTCAAATGGAAAAGATAAAAAAATCGCGATTGTCAACTTGACTTAATTGCTTCGGTTTTGATTTGTCCCCGTCTTTGATTCTATTTCTGTTTCAGGCTTTAAGCCATATTAACCCAAAGAAATTCAGGTCGGAATCGTGGATTTATTGGAATTTCGAAATTTATTTGATAATTAATGAAAATCCTTCGAATCCTTGCTTATGACGTGCTTAACAAGTGCGTAGTTTCAACTGACGATCACTTATATTAATATTTTTTGAAAGTTTAAACATATGTTTTTTTTACTTTCGATTAATGATTATAGAATCTTACGACTGAAGTCTTAAAAGTGTTGTTATCGTCGGTGTTTTTACTTAGTATCCTCAATTTCAAATCTCACCTGAAGAAATCGTTGCGACAGTAGAGCTTCGATTCGCGGCTGAAGCATTTGTCGGTGAGCGGTTGGAGGCATTCACAGCAGCGGACGCAGGAGGCGTGCCAGGCGCGTTCCAGGACATTCAGGAGGAACTTGTCCAGGATGGGTTTGTTACATCCGGCGCAGGGATCACCGACACCCACGGGCGGTTCACTGCGACCTGTTCGTGGAAGGAAAGACAATTTAGAGAATTATTTTAATACAATAACTAGTCTATACTATTCTATCTACATATAATCGTATTTCAATATGATTTTCGTAAACAATCTTTAACTGGTATTTATTTATTTCGTCGCCAATTTTTGTTGGCTTATTATGTGCTCAAACAAATAGTGGCGTGACCTCAAGTGACCTTTTAATTGTGGACTTCTGGGCAGTGGGTGGGTGGATAGAGGAAAAGCAGCGGTCACTTCAAGTGGAAAACAAGTGGGAGAGCGGGGTGTAAGAGCACTCAACTGTGCGTCGGAAAATCCTTCGAGGCGCAAATTAGCACCTCGCTCTGCTTGCCTCATTAAGTTTGCACATGTGTGAGGGGCACACACACACACACACACGCACAGCAGGTAGCACACCTGTAAATGAGCAATTCCCAGGTGCGTGGCCTTGGACGGGCGCAAACATTTGAGGATTTACAATTTGCACTTTGCATTTGCACTTAGATAAATTTGGCAACTGCCCGCGGTGGTGGTGTAACACCCGCTTTTTCCAACTAATCTCCTCTTTTCACTTTTTCAGGGACTGTTCCTCCAATTTACCACAAAGCCATTCAACCTTTTTCATGCGACTATAAACTAACTTTTAGGTATCCTGCACAGAAAATATTTTACATATTCCTCAAGATGTATTATTAATTTTAAGATAAATTATTATCATATAACATTTTCCTATACAAATAAAATTCAGTCAATATCGACTTAAACGTTAGCTTGGCAGTTTTAAAAATGTATTTAAGTTTGTTCTTTAATATTTACACATTTTGTTAGTGTTTATCTTGACTTTTCAATCAATTATATTTAGTAAGCCCCTTTTAAAGTGATATCTGCATTGGTTCGGTAAGTTTTTAACAAAAACAGTTGATTGAATCAATTAAATCCAGTTAAATTTATTTTCTGTGCACAAATCTTGTTTGGGACCTTCCACCTCGTTAGTTCTGCTACTAAAGGCGGAGTTGGGGGCGTGTCAAATACGTATAGATTCATATATATATTTATACCTATATAATATTTGATATATACAAATTTGTGTGTGAATCGAGAGAAGTGCAACCGAATAATGATAGAGGCCAAGCCAAAATGGAGCCCCGAGGCCTGAGAAACTTCGGTCAGAAAAAGGAAGGAGAACGAGTGGAAAGGAATAAGGAGAAGGAAAAGAAGGAGGAGTATTGGAAAAAGGAGGAGAAGTTGGTGAGCAAGGAGCAGAAAAAGCTGCCTCCTTTCGCAGTCAATCAGTCAATGGAGTTGCAAGGCTTAAAAATCTTGAAAAAAAAATGATTCACAAAAGGCGAACAAACGTTTGTCTTCGTTTGTGGAACATTTGCAGGTGGGGCCGTTGGGGGCGTGACCAGGTACAAAATATATAAACACAAGAGGATGAAACCAAAAATAAAACTAAAAAAAGGAATAAGGAGGCTGCCAAAGGAGCGGAGAGTCCAAATAATAAGCAAACTTGTGTGTGAAAATGTTGTTTTCATTCAAAAAGTTTTCGAAGAGCGCGGCAAGAGGAGGAGGTGAGAAAAAGAGGAAGAAAGGAGGGAAGGCAACATGAATGGCCAAAAGGAAGTGGGAGGGATATCAGCCAGTAACAGAGGAGATGGGCAAATATGATAGCCTTAAGAACGGGAAGTAAAACACATGAAACATATATACATAAATATGAAAATACTGCTGTCATTTTAAATTTCAACAATTAATTGAGAGAAAAAACGTTTTGTAGATGCAAAAACTCCATATAACCACAAATAAATTAAATTGGCTGAGTTAAACAATGCATTCAAATATTAAGACTATACTTTAATACTTGGTAAATTGAAAATATTCAATAGCATAGAAGGTAAAAATCTGCACCAAAAAAACTTACTCAAATATTTAAAGAATTTGTATGATAAAATTTCGCTTAGGAGCACAAGAAGAAGATAAATTGAGGTGAATGACGAGCAGGATTTTGTGTTTTGTGGAACTGCTGCCACTGGTAATATATATCATATTCCGCAGCCTCCCTAAAAGTTGCCACCTCCTCCATCTCCTCCCACAATGACCCACATTAATAAAGCTTACTGAGCTGCTATGCCATCCCATTCCTCTGTTTTATTTTCGTCGTCGTTTTTTTGTGTTTTGTTGTATATCCCCTGTTACTCATACGCCCCGTGCAACCGACAGTAGCCACTGCCTCGAGCGAACTGATAAAAGCCGAGGCCAAATGAATGAATGAACCCCGTGTGGATGAGAAGGGAAACGACAGCAATGCTTGGCCATTATAAATGAGCAACTGACACACTGATTGATTGACGAATTGACTCATTTTCGCTAACAGAATGCCCCAAAAGCAACAACAAAAGGGAGCCCAGAGAAGAACAGCGGAGAATTATAACGAACATCCTATCCTTTCCAGCCAGCAACAGCACAGGCAACAGCACAGGCAACAGCACAAGCAAAAGCAACATCATCGCAAGTGGCAAGTTGCAAGTTTCAAGTCCAGACCATGCCGCATATGTCAAAATTGACGGATGTTATCAATCATTTCATGCCGCTGCAGACAATTTTTAATGAAGGTTATAGACGTTTATAGACGGAACGAAATGGGCGGGACAAGATGGAGAGGAGTACGGAGGAGCGATTGTCTTCAGGTTCGGGTTCGAGGCTCAATGAACTATACGAAAGCGTTGCAAACTTGGGTTAAATGTTGTTCGTGTCGCTGCTGTGCATGTTGGTCTGTGGTGTCGTTGTTGTTACTGCTTACTGCTTACTGATTACCGATGATGCCGATGATGTCGCATTTAATGTTGCTAGTAAAGTTATTCCACTAATTGTTAACTGGATCTTATGGTGAAGTTCTTATTTGATGTTGTTCATCGGTGTTTGTGGAAAGTGTTGATTTTTAGTTTACTTCTTTCTTGTGGTGTATTTTACCTGTTTGTTGAGGAGTAATTTCTTGTTTTATTTGAGCTTTTGTTCGTTTACTTGCTCTAGATGGGTGTAGCTAAATTTTAAACTGTTGATTGTTGGTGTAGTTATTGGAACAAAGCTCGCTTTTGGTTGGTAGTGTTGTTGTTGAACTTGTTAAGTTGTTTTTGGGTCAAAAAAGGTTACCGAAATATTAAAGAGTATTTGTTAAATGGGGCATGGGGCTATTATGTTGGTGTTTTAATATTATCAATAAAAACTTTAAACTTAATCCATATTAAAACCGTGCTGTTAAAATAAAGATTTAAAGTACAACCCAGGGCATTTTTAATTCGATTTCTCTGATAGTTAACCTATCAGCAATTTCTGTTGCCTCTGTCTTCTTGCCAGTTTTTTGGCGCTTTTATTCAGGCTCTTCTTCAATTCTTGTATAATTTTCTTCTTTTTTATTTTTTGGCCGTCAGTTGTGTCCGGCACCTTAACTCTCTGGACTTTATTTTCGTGCCTTCTGGCGCGTTTTTAAAAAGCGACAAATTGTTGTTTGCAGACGCCGACAACGTTGTTGCTCTTGGTGTTTGTGCCGATGTCGTCGTTGTCGTTGTTGTTGTTGTTGTTGTTGTTGTCGTTGCCGCTTAAGTGTCGCAATTTAAATATTGTTGAGTGCACTTTTGGCTACCGTTGGCCATTTATTTTGCGCTGAAATTTATGTAACGATGTGAAAAATTGCCCGCTACTGGAACGAAGCGAAATGTCTCGGCTCTAGGCGGTTTTATACTCTCTTTTGGATTTTCTCTCATCTTTTCTCCAGTTTCCCAGGCACAGGGAAAAAGTTAAGTTTTATTTCTTGAGTTTCAAATTTAATCTGGTTATAAAGAGGCAATATAGTTAAAGGGAAATTAAATATCCGAGCTTAATAATTGTAATAATGCCGTTAAAAAAATGTTAAATATGTTTTGAATTAAAATTATCATACATAACATGTTGCGTTTTATTTGTTTGCCACTTTAAGCTTCAGCTTGTCACAGATGTAAATTTTAAATACTGATCTTCAAAGTTCTACAACGATTGTATTTTTTTGGGCTGTGTGGATCTGTGTGGCAGCCATTGACCGCAGCGCAAAACTGAGAGAAAAGTGCAAAGTTGCTGCCGAAGCACGTACAAAGCATTTTGCACAACATTTTCCGCGCTCTCACACACACACACACACACACACACAAACACACTCAAAGTGAAACACACACAGGCGGGCTGTGGCTATATAATTGTGTTCCAGCTTCTCCGCAATCCACAGACTAACTGCATTTATAATGCAGCAGCTTCTTCATGGCTCGCTGGGCCGTTCCCGGCAACACCCAAAAGACCAGCCCCGAAAAAATAAAGGAAAGAAATATAAGGATGAGGCTGGAGAAAAATAACAAATGAACTGAACTCGGTTCCCCAGCTGCTGCTGCTGTTGATGTTGCAGCTCGACCACAATAAGTACAGTGAAGCCATAGTCAGCAAACTAGAAATATATAGTTTCCACAACCATTTCAATTAATCGGCAAAAATATGAAGTTACTTTGTTAAATATTTCAAATATCAAAAGTTTTAAAACTAAAACATTGATAGTATTTATTGATTAATTAAAAGATAAAAGAAGTTTTCCAATACAAATTTTACTACAAGTCCTCTTCTTTATTGCAACTTTTTGTCAGAAATAGCTACATCTCTTAATTATTTACCCCACTGTGCACAATGGCCACAGAAGCAACCACAACAAACTTTTGACCATTGTCGTCTGCGCCACAAACTGTGAAAAATTCGTTCGACATCAACGCAGAGTAAAAAAAAAGTAAAATAAAATATAAAAAAGGAGGAAAAAACACAGGGGCAGAGGAAAAAAAAATGGGAAATAATAAAAATCAGCTTCAACTTTTTGCCAAAGCACTTGCTGCGCCATGTTGGTTACGCCCCCTGTCCCGCCCCGCACCACGCCCCCCGCCCCCCTTGCGAACTGAAAACGTGACTAAAATGTTTAAGCCACGGGAAAGAAAAGAAAATCCAAACCAGCAGCAGCAACCGTCGCTCAATCGCAATCATTTTTTTCCAGCTGCTGCTGTTTCTTCTTCAAGCCATGTTTTTCTTCTTTTTTTTATGGTGGCAAATCTTATGCAAAAATCCAAATGGAAATGCAGCAGCCAAAGAAGGAAAAAGCCAAACAAATGGCTTAAGTGAAATGGAAATGGGAAAATACGGAGAAAAAGTGGAGTAGGAAAACATTTTCAGAGAAGGAAAAAGTTTGTAAAAACAAGAACCAAAAAATTATCTCAAATCCTAATAAAAAAAAAAGCTAAAAGCTTTTATAAAAATATATAAATAAATAATGTGTTGAGGAGTACATTTTCTTCTCAAAGTGCAAAGTGCGATTTATTCTTTTATTATCTATGTTTTTAAAAAATATATATATTAATATTTATTAAAGTTGCCTTATTTTCATAAAAATAAATTCAGAATCGAAACCGTGAAATCTTCCCACTACGCTTATTCAAGTTTCTTCTACGCCCAACCCATATTGTATGCCATAAAACTCATTAATATTCAGTTTTTTGTGTTGTCTTATTTATTTTAATTTTTTGCTGTTTTCTTCTCTCCGTTTTGATTTTTTATTTTATTTTGCTAATATCGCAACTAATTATGTAATTAAAATGTTAACAAGTTTAACGCGAGCAATTTGTGTGAGCGAAACGATGACAACAACAAAAACCACAAAAATAGGTGTTAAGCTTTATATTAATATTTCAAGCATATCAAAAAAAAAAAAGAAGAAAACTACAAAAAAAGAAACAGCCACAAACGAAGAGGCTGAACTTTAGCCTCCAAGCGATCGCACCATTTAATATTCTTTATGGATTTTTATATTTCCGAAAAATTTACATTTATTAAAAGTCGAAAGGGGTGAGGAAAGGCCATGGCAGACATGGGTTAACCGAGCTACTGAAGGGAACGAGTGGAAAATGCAATCAAAATTGTCAAATCAGGCGCAACGGATTGCATTAAAAATAGCCTAATAGGACTGGGAAATGTAGAAAATATAGGAATAGGGCGGGCCAAGATATAGAAATAATCAGAAAAGGAGTTTCTTAATAGGAAATAGCAAAGAAGTAACAGAGAAGTTCCAATATTTACGCAATAAATTTAGTATTTAAATCCAAAATTATTTGTTTAGTTTTGATAATATAAATGTAATAGAATACATTTATCAGTTACCGTTTTCTGTTCTATTTAAATTAAGAATAGGATTAACCCTTTAAACGTTTTGAATTGTTTTTCCGATAAAAGGATGTGGCATTTAAATACCCAACGATACTTCTTTCATCTCCATTTATTTTCGCTCCCAGCAGAAACAAAGTCGATGGACACAAGCAGATATGAAAGAGGCCAGCATACAGAAACAAAAATAAAATCGAAAAATTAAAAGAGGAAAAGGCACACAAAATAAAGTTAAGGGGGGTTCGGATGGAGCAGCAAAAAAAAAAAAAGAGGAGTAGCTTCGATATTGGCCAGGATTCAATGAATAACGAGAGGATTGCGGGTCGAAAAACGGGGGGACTTTTTCAGCCACCTCTGGTTTTTGTTTCCTTTTTTCCCCTTTTATTTTTTTCGGTTTTGGGGGGACGGGGTGGTGGAATATAATGGCAAAGTAAACAATTTCATGATGCGAGACGATGGCTTCTGGGCTGCCGCCTATCTACATCCAAAGGCCTCACCTCAGACCCCCAGAAGCCCCCTCGCAGGCCCATCGATTCGCTCGCCCCACGTCTGTGTATCTAGCAGATACTTTATATGCATGAGTTACAGAAAAGGAGGCGTATTTCTCTCGCAGGCCCTCTCTTTTCAACCCTGCCCCCTCCCCCACCCCTCCTCGCTCTTCTGTGTTGCAAAAATATAAATACGAAAAAAACATGGGCTAAAATTTACATGACAAAAATGGCCGAGAAGAGATGCGAAGTGAGCGGGGGAAAAAAGGAAGACTGCTATTAAGGTCTAAACCAATTGGCCAATACTAGTCAATGTACCCAAAAACTTGCAAATATTTAGGGTATATACGTATGCATATGTGGTATATAGAATATAGAAAAGGGATTTTTTACTACCTTGTACTTTTTTTAAGTTTTTATATGCAGTTGAGTCTATTTGATATATAAAATAATATGTGTACGCATGGAACGGCCAATATTGCTTTTTTATTATATTAAATAAAATGCTTTATATAATAAAAATATTTAGAGACGATTTCAGAGATTGTCTTGTAATAATATTAATACCCGCCAATTAGTCAATCTCTTCTGGTTGGGTCGCTAAGAAGACCTCTTGACTTCAACCCACTTCGTTGCCATTCAAGATACCCAATCTCAATTTCAATCTCATCAACCATTTTCATAGTCATCGTCATCGCCATCTTCATCTCCATTTTCATAGTCGTCATCAACATTGTCGTCAGTTGCAGAGATTTTTATAGGCTCCCCCCAAAGGAGATTCTCCCTCTCTGTTTTTCTCTTCTCTGCTGACTATATATTTATATATATATATATATATACTATACTTCTTTTTTTTTGCCTCCTTTTGTCGCCCCATAAAAATCACACTTCTTGGCCAAAAGGACAGAGTGAGATGGGAAGCTCGAGAGGAGCGAGATGGCAACAGTTTGGGGTGGCTCGTAAGTTCAGGTTCTTCTGCTTCTTCTTCTTAACAGGCAAAACACCCACCCACCCAGAAGCAACCCACAAACACCCCCACCACCTGCCTCTGCCCCATGGGGAGGTTGTTGTGTTGTTGTTTGTTGTCAGCAGACAGATAGCCAATGATAAGCCTTAGCGTATGAGTGATGTGCCATGGACACAAACACGAGCCAACGGGACAACAACCTCCCCCAGACACCCCATCCACACCCACACCCAAACCAACATCCACCCACATACCACCCATACCCGCCCACTCTCCGGGTTCTCCCAATTTTTTATTCCATATTTTTGCGGAGGTTTCCTATTTGATATGCTGGCTGCACTGCACACAACAACCCCCAAGAGTGGTTTCTAAGTCAAGCCCTGCGAATGCTGATGGCATTTCAACAAACCGAAAAATGGGGGGAAAAAAATATATATCGAATGGGTACAGGGCGATTGGGTGGTAGGACCCACGGAAAAAAGGTTATTTTATATACTTATAAAGTTCACGAGATTCAGGAATTGCAGCGTTCATATGTGTTTTTACAGAAAAATGCATCATTAAAAGAACTTTATAAACTAATACCAAAAACCTAACCTTACCTAGTATAAACAAATAATGTATGTGCAATGTCTTATTTAAAAATCATTTGGAATTATTTTGTCGTATTCCGGGGTGCAACACTTATTTGTTTGCAACCAAATTCCAATTGCATTGCTTTTACAAGAATTTCTAGATGTTTTTTCTTAAAGAAAAATGTATATCAAGAATTTGAAATATATTTATTTATTTTCTAGCTCAATAATTGAAATAATTTTATTAAAAACATTTACTTAAGATTATTTAGGCCAAAGGATACTGTATTTATTTGTTTATTCTGTATAATTTTATGTCTAGTAAACTAGTGTTAGAATAGTAGTTGGTAAGCAATACTATAAAATGTGCTAGTTTTCATGTTTAAAATGTTATTACAAAGCGGTTTCATGTTTAAAATGTTAATGCAAAGCAATACAAAGTACATAATGTGCTTAAAACCTTTTGTTACTACATTTTTCTCCGTCCGGCTGAAATTAATTTTTGTTTAAAGACCAGTCCCTATAACCACCGGCCCACCTGCCCCCAAATTCTGTCATTTCACCATTTCACCACCCATCCTGCCATCATGCTATCCTGCCGCTGAGGTCCTGGCCGCAAGGACGTGAAGTGCATCACATTGCGGTCTGCTGTTGGGGGATTTTCGTTCGGTTGCTGTTCGGGGCTTTGCTCTCTGTTTATTTTGTTAATATTGCGACACTCTCCACCGCTCCACCTGCTAAGTTCAGCGGTTACCTGGTGGGGCTCATTTGATGTGGCATTTCCCGCCCTCGAACCACCAAAAAGCTGCCCCAAACGCCACCCAAAAGCCTCAAAATACCACCCAAAACCCTGCTGGGCGGCCTTTGTTTTTTGCGCTGCTGCTGGCCATTGAATGATTTTAAATGCTTTTGGTGTTGGCGACTCATTGAAAATTGATGTATTTGTAAATTTGCATTTTTCAATATTTAATACGGGCGTGGCTCATAAATGTGTCTTTATTGGAAGCGAGCGCGAGCATCTATCTATATTTTCCTTTCGGCCCTGTCCCTTTATTTCCCCGACTGACTTTAGTCGACTCGCTTAATGCGATTAAAGGTTTAAAGTTTTGTGCCAAATAAAGCGTATGCAATTTTGCAGCCATTCCCCCCCCAACACCACCAACAAATGTTCTCGACCCCGAGATTGCTGGAAAATTTCTGCTTTGATTGGCAAAATTTAGCTCGAAGCCTGGCCAAAGTTGGCAACTTTTTAGCCAGTCCCATTTTGTGGGCCAAGACAAGCATAATATTATGCATATTATAATGATCAGCAGCAGCAAGGACATTCGGCCATAGCTGCTTGCCACATTGCACAAATTGTCCTTTAATTGGTTTTGCGCATTAATTTTGCAGAATTTATTGCGCTTTGTGCACTGCGTTGAGCGCTTTGCAGTGCGAGTGCATTTGCATTCGCATTTGCCAGCCCAAAATGCAATTAATAATAAACAATCTTGGCACCGACTCGGTAGCAATAACAGTTTGGAACAAAACCACATTAAGGCAGCCGAAAGTCCTATCAATACATCGATGAGATATTGTTATAGCTGGTTAAGACTTTTTACAAATTAAAGCAGCTGAAAATTAAATTATGCTGCTTTAAGAAGCGTGTAATTAACTAACATGCAAGCAAACACGATTATTAAACGATTGAGTTTTCAAAAGTAAGTAATAAGTACAAAGTTTGATTACAGACTTATCGATAAGTATTAAGAAAACTATATTTGAAATAATAACAATACTGTGAAGTAGTTAATTAAAAAGACATTTTATGAATTAGGTGACGAAAGTATAAATCATTTAAGGATGTATTTTGTAGATTCCTTGTGTCAGCGATATTTTCTAACAGAAATAAATTGTATCGCTCTAATCGATTTATATATCGACAAGTACTTTTTATATCCAACAATTTGTAGTTCACTTAAATATGAAATGCCAATCCAGTTTATGATCTGGGCACGAGTTTTTAAGACTCCTCTTCCAAAGTATCAAATATCACATTCATTGATTTGACTATCGATAAATTTATATACTTCTGTATGGAAAATCGGGGGTGGGCAGAATTTTGCGGTTACCATTCGGGTGGGAAGTTTATCTGAAGCTGCCAAGCGATAAGCTCAAAATTTATGCCCTCCCCAGCTCTTCGCGCCGCCGAAACATAAACATGAAATTCTTTTATCGTTTTATCGCAATCTTTCCTCAGTTTAACCTTGAATGCGAGTGCACGTAGAGCCCACAGTTCCCCGTTTTTGCAGCATTATCATCCCCCTTTGGTGGAAGTCAACTTTTGACAAGGCTTATCAGTGGACCAGCATCAGGAGCAGCTGAGGACACGCACCCGAAAAGGGGCGGGGATTGGTCCTGTGCGGTGAAGGACGCAGGACGAAGGACAGGCGACAGGGGTGAACGTGCCAGTGAAAAACTGAAAGAACGACTGGGGGGACGTCTGTGCCAGCGATAAGAAAAAGCAACCCATCGGAGGTGGGTGCACATTTTTCAGTTTTTCCTCTTTAGCCCGGTTTCGATTTTCGGGCAAGTGCCGTTTTATATGTTAAGCGATTTAATTTTCGAGAGCTTAAAAGCCACTGGGACAACATTTAATGACGGTGTGCATTCAGCTTGTTAAAGCATTTTGTATATAAGCCTATTAAAAATTTGTTCTTTTCGGTAAATGTAAAAGAATTAGCCACAATTGTCTACAGCTTTAAAAAAGCTTTTCTTAAATTAATAAGAGCAGCTGAAAATTATAAATAATCCGTCAAAGATAAGTTTGTTTAAATATATATTTTTCTTAAAGTATAAAATAAAATATTTATTTATACGAAAAATACAGTTCTTGAATTCGCTTGTAATTTAACTTAAACGTTTTAATCGCCCTTAAATAAATACTTGTGTTGAAATTAATGCCGTTCAAGCATTAAGTATACAGTTATACATTTATTAAAAATGAATTTAATTTATTGCAAATATACATAGTATTGTATTATCGCTCCAGTTAAAGTTTGCATTTTCAAGCTGATCTCTTGCCAACACCAAAACTCAAATTCCAAATGGAAGCACTTTTTAAAATCATAAAATAAACTCAAAAAATATTCCCCGACCTTCCGTCGATATTTTACCGCTTCGACTCGTAACCGTTTCGATTGGTTCCGGTTGGACCGAGCTGCGCGGTTCGTTTGGGGCCCCATTGATAAGACTTAGCCGCTCCTGCTGCGTTTTGATGTTTGCCGCAAATGATTTGCCAAACACCGGCCACAACAGAAATAACAAAATAACAACAACAAGTCGAGAAAACGATCTGAGAAATAAGAGAAAATTAAGGGGCCAAAAGGAGACCAACAAAGGCCATAAAGAAGAGACTGGCAAGTGTGTGCGGAGCGTCGGATTTTGATTAATTAATTTGCATACGAGCAATAAAAAGTAAGAGCTGCGTTAATTTCTTGGCGCCCGCGACGTCTACGTTGACGTCGACTGAGGCAGAGTCAGCGACAGAGGCAGCGGCAGAGGGCTTTACAATGCAGCCGTATAATCAAATTAATAAACGAACAATAAAAATGCATAACAAATTGATGCGAGGCGATGGCGATGATGATGATTATAATGATGATGAGTGGAGAAGTTGGAGACACAGCGCGTTGAAAGAGAGGTCCATAGGGATAGTGAAAGAGATGGGCAGATTCAGAAGAAGCAGCAGCATTACACGGATCATTATGCCGATCTTTTCCTTTACATTTTCCCTTCGATTATTGATGATATGGGGACACAGCGCATGCACACCCACGCACGAAAATACCGTCAACCAACAAAAGAAAAGTGGGCCCAAGTCAGAAATATCTTTGCACACGAAAACCCAATCACAACATATACAGTAGTTTTTAATCGCCCTTAAATAAATACTTGTGTTGAAACAAGTAAATTATTATGACAGCTTTTAGACTCTAGGTGCACAAAATCTATTTAATAAACGCAATAGCTGTCTAGAAAACAATTAAGAAAACATTGTTTTATTTCACAAAATTTATATATACAATTTGTTCTTTATAGTAAGCTAATAATTTGTAGGTGCACAAAAACTACTTAATACATTCTTCGACGGCCAAAAAAGTATTTAAAAAATTGATACAGTTTGATTACAGTTTGAGATTTTATTTCTGGCTAAAAGGGTAGTTTAAATTTAAAAAAAAAATCCCATAGTCAGGAAACCGTCTTTGAAATGTTTGTCTGCTGTGCGGAGGCTGCTGCTGTAACCTCTTTGCCGCTTTTGCTCTTTTGCTGCTGGAGCACTTGGAACGAATCAACGTTCGCTGCGGTCATCTGCTCCGCGATCGTTTTTCTTTGGTTCCAGCCGAACGAACACTGAACGAACGAACGATCGAACAAACTCGACCTGAGACAGTCTCTTTCTGTTTCTGCTCGCGGGTTCAGCCTGTGACTCTGGGTCGCGGGTTAAAGGTCAGCATCAGCACTACTCCACCTCTGGCTGCCTCTACGCCTCCTCCGCCGGCCACGCCCCCTTTTATGTGACTGCCCCCATCCCCATACCCATTCCCATCCCCTCTGGCCCAAAACTGCGTGAGAGCAGCAAGTGGCTCAATTGCTAACTCAGCAAAAACAGCCACAACTTCAGGTGCACTTGACAAAAATGTATGAAAAACATTTAAATGCAGCCATAATAGTTAATCATATTATTTCTTATTTTATTTATTGGCTTAAAATCAATTTTAGCGGCCAAGAGATCTAAAGTTTTTTGGCATTAAAAAAATTAATAGTTTAATACGATGTACAAATTGAAATTATTTTTACATTTCCAAAGTAGCGCTTTGTAAAACTTTAATTATAAAAAGCATAAATATATTAAGTGTTTGATATCGATTAAAAAAGAATTGTTACTTATACCTTAAAAATTATTTAATTTTAAAAAGAACATCTATTTCTTTTCTTTTATAGCTAACTATCTATGCATTTTCTCAAACTTTTGAATTTCACAAATTCTTAAGTAGACCCAAAATATATTAACCTTATAATATATATATATATTTCGTAAATTACTGTAGTTACTTTGGTAAAAAAAAAGGTCATTTAGTCATGGAATGGTCTATTATTTATTTCCGTGTACTCCCGCTGCTCAATTTTATTTTTCCACGGCTGCTGCTTCGCATCATCTCGGCTGCTCCATCATCTTCTCCTCCATTTGCGCTGGGCTTTTCGCAATCTCTCGGTTATAAATCAATCCCCGAGGCTTTGGCTACCGTTTTCTTCTTGTTTTTGGCTCTCGAGGAGTACGAAACGCAAAACTCCGGCAAGAATTTTGGTGTAATAGTAAATTATAATTAGAAAGAGAAAGAGGCTTTTAGGGTTAGGCGGCTTAACCTGTTGAGTGCCGGGCTGTAAATCAAAGCCCCAAGAAGGCGATAAGCCACCGAAACAACAGCAGAAAAATGCTAGAAAAAATTAAGAAAGCAAAAAAATAAAAAAAAATAAAAAATTGTTGGGAAAAGGGGAAAAGGAAAAGGGACGGCGGGCGGCAGGCGAAGGAGGTGGCCGCAGAAGTTTGCCAAATGAAATTTATGGCATATAAATTATCTCACACGTTGCCGGACTATTGACAGCTCTAAAATAATCGTAAAATGGCCCAAGAAATCCATAAAAAACGGCAGAAACAAAAGGGGGGAAAGTGAAGCGAGTCCGAGTTCGAGTCCGAGTCCGAAGGCAGAACCAGAAAGCCCAGAAAACCATGGCCCAGACACACAGCACAGAGTCCATGAATGTGAATTACTATTTCAGTTTTCGACCCAAAAGCGCTGCAAAATGTGTGGGGTGGTGGAGTGCAGGGGAATTGGGCAGGGGTGGCGCTGGGAGGGGGCAGCACCACCACCAGCAAAAGGGGACAGGCGACGACGTTGCCTTACCCTCAGCCAAGTTTCAGTTTCTGTTTTCTGGTTCGGGCCAAGCCCTGGATTGCAGAAATTGAAAAGTTCCCAACAGTTGGGGGGCCCCTCATAACTTTCATAGCACGGGACAGAAGACACGGACAGAACAGCAGACAGGGACAGGGACAGGGACAGCGACAGAGATGGCGACAGCCATCAGACAGAGACGGAGACAGGGACAGGCGCAGGAAAAGAGCGAGAGGGGGAGAAGCCGACTATGGCAAAGGATTCCGTGTTATCCATATTCAAATAAAAGGTTTGCAATCCCTCGAAAATGTTTACCAATTTTTTTTTTAACAAATTTCAATGCACTTTAACCTTATTTTTTACACTCACATATGTAAAAATTTGTGAAAAGTCTTTGATTTATTTGTTAACCGAAATTTTAAGACGTTCTGTTAAAAATTGATATCAAAATAATACAAGTGCACAAGAAAATTCCGTTTTTCATCTTTGGGAACTAAGCTTTTTATTCTTTGAAAATTTCCGATTTATTAGCTAAATTTGGGAATGCCATTTGGCCAAGTTCTAAAGTGTTTCGATTTCTTTTGATTAGGCTTTTGTCTGGCTTCCGCCAATCTGGGACTTGGATCGAGCGACTTTATTGTAATGACTTTTAATTTGAAAGTGGCGGTGATCGAGAAACGGGTTTCGAGATCTCTTTCTTTGTTTGGGCCGATAGTTTTGCGCCCGACCACCGGAGAAGGCAGTGAAAATCGTACAATATATTGACAAGAAGAGAGGGACTCAACGCCTCATTATGCATGGCAATTTATGGGCCGCGCCACGCCCTAGAACTAGACCTTAACCCCTCACTGCCCTCAAAGGCTTGCTAAATGCGGCAGCAGCTGCCGTGTCTACGCTTCTTGCTTCTTGCTTTCTTGCTTTTGCTCCATAAATCAACGAAAGGACCCATAGAGCCGTTGATGGACAAGTTGAAGCTGCAGTTGAAGTCCGAGTTGAGGTCTTGTCGTAAACTGCCGACAGCAGAAGAGGCCAAGAAATGGCTAGAAAAATCACATTTCCTTGGAGGCGCGGACAAAAGCTTCCACGGAAATATTGTTGCACCGACCCCACGATCCCCATCGTAATCTTCGGGATCGTAATGATCTTCCTTTGTGGCCAGTCATAAATGTTGATGAACAGCAGCGCAAACTTTTGTCGAAGGCGTTGCCGGTCTGAGCTTTTGTTGCTGCTGCCGTTGATGTTGCTGCCGTGTTCGCTAGCAGCAACATAAAAATTGAAAAGATGCAGCCACCAAGATATATGCGGAGAAAAATGAGCAGTCGACCGAAGAAATGGCTGAGGATAATTGTGAGTGAAGCAACTTGGGGCTACCCTAGCAATATGGGTAAGATTTATAAATTATGCGATTTCTAAAACAAAGCCATCTTTTAGGGATAATATCCAATAGCTTTATATCAAAAACTACCATGCAACTCACAAAAATAATATCTTGTATGGGGTTCTAATAATTATTCTAATTAATTCTTTAAAAAATCGAAGAATAAATTTGATTCTTAAAAGTAAATTAATTATAATGAAATCTTGGAATAATTTTCAAGATTGCTAAGGCAAACATTTTTTACAGTCTTATTATTGAAAGAGAAATTCATAGACAAATTGTTGTTTATGTACAATCTACGCAAATGATTTTCGCAAAAGAAAACATAAAACTATTTCATTTTTTATAAGTTCTAATGCCATCCCGATTTTTAAATTTGAAAATGACTCGACAAATACAATATGCATGTAACAAGTTTAACATTTAACAAAAACCAAAATAGTTTAACTTTTAACTTAAAGAAAAATAAGTAACGGAATAATGCTAAAATTAAAATAAGTTTCCTATAAATTGAAAAGTTTATCTAAATATATTTCACAAAATAGAAAAGATAAGACAAAAATTAAAGGAACTATTAAGTAAATATTTGACATTGTTGCATACCCAACTTTGAGTTAGAAAATGTAAATAACTACTAATGTTCATCGCTACTACCGTCATTAACTAATGGGTAAGACAAAAACGAAAAAAAGCAACCGAGAAACAGTAGAAGCAGGAAGAAGAAAGCTTGGCAGCTTTATGACTCGACTTGGCATCAGTCTGCCGTTGTAAAGAGCCCCACTGTACAGGTCTACGGCTTCCTGAACATCCATTTTCCAGTCAAATGTCGACAGCTTTTGACTTGAGCCGCCCCCGAACCCCAAACACTTCTCCTCTTAAAACCTTAAAGAGTTCTGTAGCCAATTTATGAGGGAGGAAGGTGTCTGCCGCTTCATGTGCCAATGTCAACAAGTTTACTGCAGAAATTTTAGATTTTAAATGCAATTACAGTCGAACTTCTCTAGTTCAAATTATTAAGCTAAACAGAAAATTAAGTTTGCAAAAATCTTTATGAATATATTTTGAAACAGTATCAATGAAAGAAATTGTAAGTGTCACCGATTCTTAACACAAGACCAAGAATACTTTTAAATAGTTTAAACAGTTTTGTTCGATGATGTAATCAACTAAGCTAAAGATTGTTGTACGTATGTTTTGAATTCTGCAAATCTAAAAATCAAGACAATCTGGAATTAAGCTCAAGGAATTATAAATCTCAAAAATTCGAATAATAAAACAAAAAAAATTGGAGTGTTTAATTATTAACTTGAATAATATTTAACAAAGTGAAGAACAACTGTATATTGCCTATCAAGCCTTAATTTTACCTCTTTTTCACCTTTATAATTTTTTTTTTTGTATTCTGACATTAAACAGTCAGCAAAAGTGAAAATTTGACAGTAGAGCAAATGAAATAAAACAAAAGCCGAAAACAAGATGGGGAAGTGGAAGAACGGCAGAAGAAGAAGCTAAAAACTTTGACAACTGCGCAAAAGTTTTTCCGTCCAAAAACGAACGGGAAAACAACAGGAGGAAAAACAAAACCGAAACAAAAACAGAGGAACAAGAACTTCAAAAGCATTCAAAATGGGTAAGCGGAAAAGAGACGGCGGATGGCCTAGGGGTTACGCCATAAGGGGGGATGGGCAGGGGGAAGGCGGAGGGTGTCGGAGCCTTAGACCCCTCCCCCCGCCGGCGATCCCTAAAAAAAGGCAAACAAGTTCAAAAGTGCAAAAACTTTTTCCTTCCCAGCCGTCGCCATTATAAAACCTCCTTAACCCATTGTGGGCCGCCGTTGTCGTTAACCCAACATTTACAGATCGCATTTCCCATATCCTTAAAGGGCTTGACTTCTATCCGAAGACTCTTGACCACATCACTCCCAACATGAACATGAACATGAGCATTAAAATCTAAGCACAAAGCCCGTCGGCATTCCATTTTTATAAAATTACTAGTCGATTTTTTTTTTTATAAATAAGTTTATGTTTGACAGATTATCAGGTTATTAATCCTTTAAATGAGTGCATTTTCCAGATTGTTCCTTTTCCTATGACTTCACTTCAGCGAGATAAAACTCTTTTAAGCGAGCATCAAATTTTTTCGCATTCCACCTTTTTAATCCATTAAGTTTTCCATTATATAAATTTTAGAGAGAAGATCCTTATTATAATTTCTTTAGATGTTTAGTTAGTAAGAGTTTCTTTTTATCTATTTTGAAGAGCTCTTTCATCAGATATTTTTTTGAAAAATGTATTTATTTCTTGATGTTTTTGTAACTTTAATTTACTCCTCTTTCAATATACTATTGAAGAATACAAAATTCTGGTAGGTCACAAAATATCGACTTCCTTATAAAAAATAACAATTTAATGACCCTAGATCTAATGTAGCGATTCTTTCAATTGGATCCTTTCCGGAGGAGCCTTAACCCTCAAACGCTTAGCCCACTGGCGATCACTTACCGATATTGTGCTGGCTGGTGTGTAGGACCGCCCCGAACGCCATCAGATGGTCCTTGGGCGGGGGGGCGCGGCTACCGAGGGCGGCGAACCCGTCGCCCAGAAATGACGCCAGTGCGACGGCCCTCAGGGGCGCTTTTGAGGCCTCGGTGAGAATTTTGTTGTCGAATATCTTGATGCCGGGGAATGGAGTTGGGTTGGTTTTCGGGGGGGGAGGGTTAAAGCGGTTGGTTTTTGGGGGGCAACAGTGGGTTAAGTCTCGTGTGTGCGCTTTTCTGTGTACGAGCCCTAGTGTGCGTTTGCGTGTGGGAGTGAGATAGAGAGAGAGGAGCGGGTTGAACCCCAGCTACACACTTAACGGTTAACGCACATAAGGACTGGGGGCAGGTGCGAGCGAGAGGGGGATAGCACGTGTGAGCCGGCGGCAATTTTGGCAAAACAAAAACAAAGCGCGAAATTGCGATCCTCCTTGAATATTTTTGTTTGTTTTTTTTTCTTCCAGTATTCCAGTATTTAGTTGTATGTATTTTTCCTTTTTTCACTATGCACTTTTCTTCTCCGCTTTTGCGATATCTTGGTTTTGTTATGCTTGTAGATATATTTCGAATGCTTATTCCTTGTTGTTCAAGACTCTCTCACTTGCAAAAAAAAAATTGAACAACGCAAAAATCTCGGTTTTCGGTTTCGCGGCGGAACGGAAACAGCTGACCAACGGTAACGGTAAACGTATGCGTTCTTCAGTTTCGAGCGTTTCTCGGGCGTGCGTCTTGCGTTTGCGTTTCGAGCCGGGCGCTTTACGCGAACGTCAAACAAAAACTGAAAACGGAAAACGGCAAGCGCGACGGCAAAGCAGACGGCCCGATTACCGATACACTGGCAGCCGAGCGGACACGCACACACGCGAGCGCCGAGCCGAAGCGACGACGAATGGGGCGCCGGGCGAGCGAGCGAGATGTCCGCAGGGGCACCGCTTGCTCGCACGCAACCAAACGGCGTGAGTAGGTCTCGTTTGAGCGGCCTGCGTTCGAGCGAGATGCAGCGAGTGTCGCTCTGGGGCTGCTGCGATGCCGACTGCGCTGCTGGCGGCGCTGCAATGGAGTCGCTGAAGAGAGAGCTCTCTTGTGCTCTCCCACTCCTTTGGTGTACAAAATAACTCTATTTAAAAATCTTAAAAATAAAAAAGCATAAAAAAATATTTAAAAAATTAGTTTGTAAAACAAAAACAGCAATAAAAGTTAAAATGTAAAAGATGATATTAATATATACTATTTTTAAATTACGTTCAAAACATCTTTTACGAAAAAAAATTAATAAAAAAATTAAATTCAATAATGCAAGACTAATCTTGTATTTATAATTTTATTTTACATTGTGCATAAAAGAAATGTAATTCATTAAATTCTACAAAAAAAAATAAATAAATTAAAAGTAAGTAATAACAATCTTCAACAATTTTTATATAAATTTTTATAATATCGAAAAAAACAACTGATTTAATCATATATGTTACTTTAACATTGAAGATATAAATTCAATAAGTGGTTTCAGCATTACAGAATCTAGACTAGGTATGGAGAATTTATAAAAATATTGTTTTCAAAATGTGTTTCTATAATAGTTGTAATTTGGCTACGAATTTTTAAAATCTTTAAAAATTTTTAATTTTTTTTTAAAAACTTTTTAAATTAAATTAATTTTAATTGAGTCAAAACTTTTCAAGCACAACTTATTTTAATAAGTATATATTTCTTTTTGGAAAAAAAAAATTAATATTTAAATTTATGACTTTTTAAATCTTAATTTTTGATCCTTCCTAAATGGTTGATGCCTTTTTTTTTGCATTGTTGTTGTTTTTACTGCTCTCTCCCTCCACTCCTTCCTCTCCCGCTCTCTCCTTTTTGCGGTTAGAGGGGGCGTTGCTAAGCAACTGGTTTTTTTTTCTTTCATTGAGAGATGCGCAAAATGGCGCTCTCTCGCTCGCTCGCTCTCCGACGCGTCGCTCCCTCTCACTCCCACTCGCTGGCCGGGCCAATGGCATTTTTCAAAGTGACATTTGCCCGCGTTTTGTCCCTTTCGCACTTGGACCGTGTTTGTGTGCGTGCCAAGGTAAAATGTCAAATGCTTTTCGACTGTCAACTGTTGGTCGCAAAAACTTTTTTTCTTTCCTCTCCTTTCTCCTCTCCTTTCTTTTTGTTGATTTTGTTTGGCTGCTTCTTCTTCTTTTACTTGTGTTTGTCACTTGTCGTTAGCAGTGCGAAAGGGAGAGCACTAGTGGTGGGTGGTGTTGGAAGAGAGGAAGAGGGACGCCCCTTTGTCGTTTTAACGCATTGGAGACAGCAAAAAAAATAAAGAAAAATAGCTGTAAAGAAAAAAGTGTTGGGAAAATAAATAAAACTAAAAATGTACAGAACATTTTTTTTAATTTTTAATAAAATAATATTTTTTAAATTTATTATGTAAATAATGTTAACTATACCAAAAGTATTTAATGTACATTTTATCTTATTAATGTATTTGTAAAAGAAGAAAATAATTTATTTAATAACTATAAGAAAAAAAATTTATGCTAAAATTTATAAAGAACAAGGACAACTCCATATTATAATATAAACATTATTTCAATTTAAATACACGCACATCTTTTTAATTTACCAGCTGTGCATTTTCATATTATTAAAGTATTTATATATCATACAAAATTAATTTTGTTTATTATTATTAAAATCAAAAATGGGCTAAAAACCAAAAAAAAAGTAAAGAAAATGAGCAAATTGCTTAAAAACTTAAACAAAGTACTATGCACTTCTATAACAAAACAGAAAACAAAAAAAGTTAAATGCAAATAAGTTAAAGATCGAGCACAACAAAAACAAAATAAATATATGAACAAAAAAAATAACAAGAAAAAAATCAGCCGAAGTAACATTAAACAGGGAGAGTAAATGAGAGAGCGCTACACATAAGAGGGGGAGGTGGCGTTAGTGGGTGGCGCCCTCTCAATCTCTCCTTCTTGTTTTCCCTCCCACTCGCACTTCGATAAGAGGAAGAAGAAGATGTTCGAAATAAAATAGGGGGGGCTGTGGTGGGTTAAAGTCTACCGTTGTTGTGTGTGGGGGAGTCAAAGTATTGCACATTAGGGTGTTAAGCTGTGAAGTGCTTGCTTTTTGTTTGTGTGTGTGCGTGTGACTTTTCACTGTGTGTGTTCTGTGCTATCGAAAAGTTATCGAAATCGGTTGATCTTTGACGGCCTTGAAAACTACGATGCCCCAAAAGGAACAGGAGCGAGCGAGATGGAAAAGAAGGACATAAAACGCTTTTTCATTTTTTGCAATCTAGAAGAAAATACATTTTTTTGGAGGGGGGATGGATTTTGTTCATATGCCACTGGTATTATTTTTATTTTAATTAATTTGCAGTGTGCTAAAAATGATTCCATTGATACATCAAATTTTTCGCTTTTTAAACAAAAACATGTTTCAAATTTGCAATAATTAATTAAATGTTCATCAAAGTTCACACTAAAAACTTAATTGCGTCCAAAAATAACAAATTAAGTTATCCATTTTTTCAAGCAACAAGTTGTTCATACTTAAAGACCCAACAGCACAGGGAAAAGAGAAGGCAATATGGGAATATGGAATACAGAATAAAAGGCAAGCTGGGGATCCACCCACAGCACATTGTGATCCCTAATCTGTCATCTCATCCAGCAGCGCTCGTTACCTTTGGCTTTACTTTACCTTTACCTTTGGCTTCTGTAACTGCTCCGGTTCCTCTTTCCACTCCGTTTCCCCAGCTCCTCGTCCTCTCCTCGTCTCCTTCCACCTCCTTCCGCCCTTTCCAACAAATGTCAGTTATCAAAAATAGCAGTAGCAACTAAAAACAAGGAGGAACGCCACATTTTTAAAAGCAAAGTGTTTTAAATACCCTATCTTAGCCAACGTTTGTAATAAATGCGCTAAAAAATACAACAAATAATTATGTTCTGTATTGACATAAACAAATTATAAGCTGCCAAATATTCAAATATTTGCAAACTTATTTATAAAAAAGTCGATTAGTGTCTGCTTAACAAATTTTTGTAAAATCTGCTCATGTAAAAATCATAACCTAAGGACTTTAAGTAAGGGCAATGCAAAAAATCCGACAGCTCGACCGAAAACAAACAAGTAGCGGTAAGAAAATGTTGGCCAGGCCGTGATAAGGCGCAGCAACTGCCACGCCCACCCAGCAGCTACAGCACCGCCCACCAGGATGGGGCGGTAGTGGGGGTGGCAGGTCGATGGCCACAACAAAATCAACAATAAAAGCAAGAAAATCAAGAATATCAAGAAAAGCAAGAAAAGCGCGACTAACTTCGCGACGCGCCATAAACTTTTGGCAGGCAGTATATTTAGGGGTGGGGTGCCTACAGCTATGGTTCAATAAATAGTGGCTTAAACCAAAATTGGAAAAAAATTGCTCTTACTAGCTTAAATTGAACAGCCTTGAAAGCAAAGCAAATTAGTTACAAATAAAATTAATTTTTCGACCAACTTTTGCAATTTTATTGGGGTTACAACATGATTGATTCTGAACGAAAATTGACAAAAAATTTTAAAAAAATGTTTAGCTGTGAATGCCACTCGATTGAGACCATTGAGGACGATTCTACAGAAAATATAACGTTTTTTTTTATGTATTTAAATGTTGCTTAAAATCGTATTTTGATTTGTAAAAACTTGCTAAGCTCTTGACTGCTAAAATGGAAACCCCAAGCTGGCTGAAAACATCATAGGATACGGCCCCCGATTTTTGGGAGTCAAGTGGTTGCCCCGCCACGCCCACCGCCCACTTGGCCCTCCCATTCTGCCCTCTAAATGCGACCAGTCACGAACAAACTGAACAAACACCAAACGGACGTCGTCATGTCACGAAAGGGAAGAGGATTCGCAAGGAATGAGAGGACATGAAAATAGGAGCGAAAAAATATGGAAATCTAAATATCGAATCATAGAAAAATTAACATATAAATATATAATAATACTGGTATTAATTTATGTAAATATGTATAGATTAGTACGTAGTCTTAAAAAAAATGTAAATACGCTTTTAAAAGTTGAAATTTTAATGCATTAACAAGAAAATTCAAAGTTGGTTAAATCATTAAGCTACATTGGTGTTTCGTTTTTAAAAAGTGTTAATTATTTTAATGTTTTAAACAGTGATAATATTATTTTGTAATCCATTAATACATAAGTGTCAACTAAACATTTTTTTTTTAAAAATTCGTTTTATTTTGATTTTTTTATTTGTAAACAATTAATACGTTTGTAATATTTGAGTATTCTTTAATTTTGTATAGTGCATCTTTTTAAGGCAAAATAAAGAGGTCAATCGCATTGCACGCGCGTTCGAAACCACCTCAATCTGCTCACACCCACATTTTACGCAAGTCACCAACAAAGAACAAAGAAAAATTGCAGTGCAAAAAAATGATTTAAAATGTATAAAACCTAAAACCAAATCCAAAGGCGAAGGCTGAAGCTAAAAGTAAAGCGCCATTCCATGTGGGCGGTCGCTGGGTGCCACGCCCTAATGCATTTCATGCGGGCTTGTGTGTGTGTGACAAAAAACACTGACAAAAAAAACAACAAAATGAAAAATACCAAAGCAAATAAATAAAAAAAAAACAAAGTCGAACTCTGCTGTTCGGTGTCACTTTTGCTTGTTTGTTGCGGAAAATACTTTTTGCCAGCAGTGTCGGTCCTCGAAAAAAATAAGGTAGAAAAGTGGGGTATATGCAACCGAAAGGAAATAAAATAAAATAAATACCAAAAAAATGTTTCTTAAGCTAATTAATAATTTTGTTTTAATAATTTCTTAAAGACATTTTTGTTATTTAATTGGAATATTTGCTTTATTTAGTAAAATGATAAATCAAGTAATTAAATATATATGTTACAATATAGAACTGGGAAAAGAAAAAAGTTGAAGACATTTTTGTTTCTTTTTGGTTTTGGTAAATAATTTTTTAAATGTTTTTTTTTTTTTAATTTTTTTTAAAGAAAAAAGCTGTAGCTAATTTTTATTGTCATAAAAACTCAAAACTTTATATACTCTTTCCTTCGTACTAAAAAAAATAAAAGCATTTCCCCGTTGCATTGTTGAATAAAGTTTTTGATTTTCTTTTCTTATTTGTCTTGCCGCTATTCTGGGTGTTTTTCCGATGGGGTTTTTAGGGGGTGTTCCCAACTCCGTGTGTGGGTGTAAGATGGTACCAGGTTGGTGAACATTTTTCCACCATTCATATATTTCGCTTTATCTTAGCATGCTTTTTTTGTAGGATTCTTTTCGTTTGCATTTTCCCCTCGTATTTTATTCAAATATTATGTGGTTTCTGATTTAGCAAAGGGCATTGTTTTTGTAGCCTCCCCTATTTTTAAAAGATTCTCCACCCTTTGCAAACCCCTTTTCTTCGGGGTTTTCTATTTTGCTATTTATTTTTTCCACTTGCTGTTTGTTTGCGTTGGCAACATGAATGTTGTCACTTGGTTCTTGCCAAGTTCCTCCTACTTTTCCACCCCCAACCCTTCTGCCTGTCACGCCCCCTTCTTTTGGGGATATCTTTTCTCGTTTTTTGACATGTTGTCAACTTCACGTAATGTCAGACAAGTTTCAAGTTTTTCTCTTCGCTCTTTGTGACATGCATGTGAACTGATTTCCCATCCCCTTTTATTATTTTATTGCCCGCCCTTAAAACCTGATGTTTTCGTTTGGTTTTTGGTTAAGTTTTGTAAATTGCTCTGGTTGGACTTCTTTTTCATACACGTATTTTTCCTATTGCAGTTTGCAAAACAAAATATATAATATTTCTCTGCGTTATTATTTTGTTGCCGACCTCCGACTGCAATTTATTTGGTTGCTGTAACAATTTTCCTGGTCTGGAACCACGAATTTTCCAAAAACTCGACCTGTCTTCGTTTTAGATCCATTCCCCTTGCCATTTTGAGATATTTTTTGTGTGTGCGAGTGTGCTGTCTGTTGTATTATATCATATTGCAGTTTTGGTTGTCCTCGGTATCTTTCGCATCTTTCAAATCATTTACATACCCCCAACCCAAACTCCAGCCCCAGCCCCAGCCCCAAAAACCAAACCTCACTTCCCCATCGAGTATCTTTTGTGTATCTTTGTATCTTTGCATCTGCTGGCTGCTTTGTTAATTTAAACTGTACACACGAGTGTGAGTGAGTGTGTATCTGTGTGTGATTTGTGACTCGTCTTGTGTCTAGTAATTTTTGCGGACTTCTCTGGCTGACTGCACAAAATTTGATTTGTTATAAATAATTTGTAACAGGGACAGGGCTTGGGACACTCATACATTTCGGTTTATTTTCATCTGATCTTGGTTAAATTTATTGTTTGGTTTAGATTTAAAATAAAAGATAAGTTAAAGAATCTACGGAAACTCAAATGATACATAAAATTTCTTTTTTTTATGTCTACATTGTAGAATTGTACATAATTTCCGAACACATATACAATATAGAATATATTACAATATTTGATGTAAGAATCATAAAGATTATTTCATAAGTAAGCTACAAACTTTTAAAACCTTTAAAATCTGAATCTCTGAGCTCTAGACTTGCAAGACATAGAAAAATTAGAAAAAGCATACATTTTTATACTTTTTTACCCTTAATATAATTCTTAAATATATTCTTTAACATAATGTAAATAAGAAAACTTTCACTTAGTTCACGAAAAGTTGAGCTACTATTTTCATAATTTTGCATTTATTTTGCGTCGACTTCTGTTCGTTTAAATTTCTCCCTCTTTTAAGCTTCTCACCTTTTGACCAACAAAATAAACAATAAAGTAAAAAATATTTCGTGGCTTAGCGCCCTCCATTTCACATAATTTCTTTTTATTTCCACCTTTTATTATTTTTTAAAATTTTTTTCCAGGTTTTTGGGGATTTTCTTTCATATTGGTTGTTGTCGCTGTTGTTGTTTCTCGGTTGTTCCAACTTTCGGCGATGGCTACAAAAAATAATGTAAAAAGTTTAATATGCATAAAGTTTCATTGGGTTTTTGCCGGCCATCGCTGGGGAGCCAGGACCAGAAAAAGTTGCTTTCGGAATTTTTTGGGGGGGTCGAATAATGGGCTGGGCATTGTGGAAGGTGTTGCAGCCACATAAATGTGGCCAAGATTTATGTTTTCTGGTTTTGTCTGCTTGTTAGCCTAAAAGTTGACGTCCGTTAGGTGTCCGAAAAACGTAAACTGGACGAAAAGAAACTAAAACCGAATGTAAATAACTGAAATATTTTGTCAAATACCTGTCCTGCACAGTACTTGTCTCTCAATGCTCTGCAGTTTTATTTGAATTTCAGCTATGTCATGGTCTTGACGAGGATAATTGCTTTGGCCAAGAAAAAGAAAAATAAAATGCCACATAAATGTTGACTTGTTAACGAAAACTATCAATCTGTTAAATAAAAACCTTTAAAAAGGCGGAGTCCTTTCTATATTATCAATACTCCCAGTTCAATTTAATTCTAATAATTAAAATTTTTTGTAATAATAATGAAGTTACTGCCCAAATGGCTAAAAACTTAAGCCGTTTAATTGTGCATTCAGAATTGCATTAAAAGTAATGTAAATTTGTTTTGAATTGATAATTTTTCTATTTAATTTAAAGGAGTCACTGGCTTAAAGGGTATTTTGAAGTCATCTGTAAAATTAAACCATCTCCTTCTGTTGTTTCATAAATTTCGGTTGCGCAAATAAAATGCAAATCCTTGCAGACTTGACAACGTTCTCGGAGCATCGTTGAATATGGGGATTTCCCCCCTCAAGAACAGGAAAAAATTGGGCTTAACTATCACAAAACCTGAAACCAACAAAGGGGAAAGAAAAAGAAGGAAAAGTAAACGAGTGAGGGACCCAACCACAAATAACCAAAAAAATAGAAAAGCAAACTATGGAATGGCAATCACAAAGGAGGTGGGTGGTTCACAAAGTTAGAAAACCTACAAAGATCTCCATACATTATGGAAAAATATGGTTAACTTTAATATACATTTTATTGAACAAGTGTTTTAAATATCAACTTTAAATTTCGGACAGAACTATCAAGATTTTTTGTATTATTTAATTATATATTTATAAGGAAGTAACAGCTGAGTTATACATACATTTTTAAAGATTTTATTTTGGGAAACTTCTTGAACCACTCTTGTTCTTGATATAGAAAATCGCCGGACGTTATCTGCGCTTATCCCTGTGCCCTTCCCTCTCCACCGATTTTTGGGCTTGGTCCCTACTTTTCTCTTTGCCAAACAGGCGGCAACAAGAAAAATGCTGGAAATTTATGCTCTGCACTGACACAAAAAATAAGGAGAAAGGTGGATAGAGGAATTGGGGGAAAGTGGGAACAAGGGTGGCGGAGAAAAATGCTAAAAGTGGATACATTTATAGAGCGAAAGACAGAGAGAGCCTAAAGTTTTTGGCTTGCAGTGGGAAATTGAAGTTGGAAGCTGCACCGAAAACATTTATGTTACTCATATATTGTTGTATAATCTATAAATATTATCTACCGATTTGTTGCCTAGGGGTTCTTTGAAAGTTTACCAAATAATATATAGAAATCCATCCGTTAACTTGAAGCCAATAAAATTGAATGTCTCAAAATATGCTAAAACTAATGTAATGGATAAATCATTACAAAATATTAAAATTAATTAATTAAAATTAAATACATATTGTGTTCTATGAATATAAGTTATTCCGACAGAAGCATCATATAAATTTTCTTTGATTTCACAATTTATAAAATTATCTATTTTTAATTACTAAAATGTTGTGTACAAATGCTAATGTTAAAATGTGCTACTATGGGAATTCTTTTGGATAATTCTAATAATTATTCAGAATATGTTATCATTTTCTTTCAGTGCAAAATCGTAGTGTACGTGGGAATTATTGTGGCAGGCGGAATGCTCGAAATGGATGAACGCAGAAGGATAACACACGTACCACAGGGACAGTCGACGGAGGGGATTCCCAAGCGGGGAGCAGGGGCGTGGCAAGGGGGACCAACAACTACGACAGAGAGTAGCTGCATTCCATAAATAAAAACGGCAAAATGGCGCACAAAATGCCACAGGAAAAGGGGGGACTTGAATGAATGGGCTGGCGGCCAAGGGGATTTCGAGGGGGGGTGCAGAGAAATCCACACAGAGGGAGAAGGATACCAACAAAACGAGAACGAGAACGAGAACGAAATCATCATGAATGGCGAACGTGACACAAATGACAAAATATCAAGTAGACCAAAGGCAATGGCAACTGTCGTCTGTCGCACAGAGAACCCCCAAAACCCCGCCCCAAAAAAACTCCGTCCCCAGCCGCCGCCCCTTGACCATTCAGCCCCTCCTGGAGCACCCCTCCTCCCGAAACCCCCCCTCGCAACCCCTTTCATTTCTGAGGGCACTTGGGGATTTGTGTGATTCACAGACACAAACGAAGGCCGGTGGACAAACGGTCAGAAAAAAAGGGGTGGTGCACTGAGAAAATGAAATGAAATATGAAATATTTTTTTTAACTATGTAAAATTGAGATCATAAATAAAATAAGAGGCGTTTAATTAATTTCATACCAAGAAAAAATTTAACCACAATTGTGATGTAGTCAAATTAATTAGAAAACAATTTTATTAAGACAACTATTTATATATATTCTGCGAGAAACATTTAATTAAATTCAAGCAATACCTTTTATTTATTTTTTTTGAGTGCAAAAAGAGGAGGTGTTTGAGTGGGAGCACTGAAACCAGGCGGTTCATGGGGGTCAGTAAGGTGGTTTTTCCGGGGGGTGGTAGATGGCCAACAGAGGGGATTGTCTGTCAGCTTTTGTCCCCTTCGTCCTCGTCACTGTCGCTCTTCTTCTTCGACGCCCACAGACCTCCGCCCACCGCCCCTTTCGGATGCCACGCCTCCCGGATGTGTCGGTTTCGGTTTTAAGTGGCAACTGTGTGCAGTGTCAGCATTGTGGCCCACTCCCCCCCTTACTTCCAACCCACCGTCCATGGCCATGTCCATGTCCTTGTCATGGCAACGATAATATTCCCGATTTACAAGCAGTCGAAATCAAAAAATCAACTTTTGATATGGAAAATTTTGCAAGCGCTACTTGTGGATATCGAAAGAGTCAAGTTAAATAGCCTTATACAACCATTACGCTTAGCTGTTAGTTTTAACTATAAGTTGACATTGTATGAATAAATCGTATTTGACATCTGAATGCTTAAAAATCATTCAAAATTATATATAAATTTGTGATTATTTTATTTCATAAATTAATCAAATGAATACCTATGTGTTATTCATTTATACTTAAAAAAAAAACTATAATTGTGGTACCGCAAAATAAGCACTTTAAGCAAAGAGTTCATGACATGTTTTGGAATTGATTGTAGATTTAAATTACCTCTGTGATTCACTTGGCAAGCTTTTCAAATTACTCTTTTTAAGCGGGCATTTTTATTTTTATTTAATTGGATTCAATTGAATATGTGTGATTTGTTAATACAATATGGTTTTGTTAAGCAAACATTTATAATGTCAAAAACATTTACGACTATAATTTTGATTTATTTATTTAATTTTTATTCAACTAATTTATCGACTAACACATAACGGCAAATTAATTTTAGGTATTTTCCTTTTCCTTTTCCGAATTTAAATCTGATCCGTTGATAAGAACAAGCTAAAGGTTTTCCCATCTCATCATCGTCGTACAATCGAAATCTTTTCTGCCATTTTTTTCCTTTCAGGTAAAATGGCAAACAATGTTAAACCAACCGCAAAGTCAGAGGAATATATTTATGTATAAATAAATATATATCCTGTACACCGCCGTACAGAGGCATGTGAACCTGTTCGTGTGTGTTTGACAAAGCCACAGATAACCAGGCTGACTAACTATTTCTGTTTTCTGGTGGCCTGCGGCCCCAGCTTCCCAAATTGCCATCCAGTGCGAGTTTTCAGTGTTCTGAGCTCCCTGAACTGTGGAAAGAGTCGGAAAAAATGTGGGATACCTTTAAACTGTCTAGTGAATAAAAAAGAAAACTTTAAACATTTTTTAAATTTTTATATTTTAATATTTAATAAAATTGAGATATTAAGTATACGACAAGTATATAAGATAATTCATAAAGAATATATAAATACTTATTTTTAAAATATTTTAAACGGAAGCTAAACATATTTCAAATTCCCTTAAAAATGACTAAAACTAACATTTTTTTAAGGGATTCAAAAAAACTTATACAAATAACTAATATACTTTGAATTAAATGTAGTTGAACATTTTAAGCTGCGTTTTCCTGTGCCATTAAACGTTATCATCTAATGCTCTGTGCTTTTTCTATACACCACCATTCCCTGATTTTTCCGAATGCCCAATGCCCGCTCTCTGTCTATTTTGCAGCCTCATTTTTGCCACCCACAACCCCCCGCCTAACTGCTTTTCCGGCGCCTCTTGCTCTGGTGGCTCAGTGTGGCTTTTATGGGATTTGATTTCTAATAAGCGGCAAGCGAGGCACGTACCATACACACACACAAGCACACACACACACACACACCCAATCGCAGGGGCGGCAAAAGAGGGGGGTGTGGCAGGAGAAGGATATGCAGTCCATTTCTAGTCAAAAGATTCTCTCAGTTTTTGGGAGGCTCTTGTTTTCCTTTTTTTTTGTCCCTCTATTTTTGCTAAATTTTTTTCTTATTTTGCGTTAGGGGCGGTGAAAAAAGGGGGGCGAAAACGTTGACAGGGGGGTCTATTGTTGTTGTTATTCAGTGTGAGTGTGTGTGTTTGTGTGTGTCTGAGTGTGTGCTAGTGGATTTTTCCCGTTTGACATGAATAAAGGGGAGTGAGTGAGATGAAACGAATAAAAGCGAGATGGCTGCAAAAGAACGAAAAAAAATGAAGAAAAGAATTCATTTTTTTGTTCGCCTGCATCTTCCACTTTTCTCCCGGATTTGTCCCTTTTCTTCTGCAGCTACTCTCTATTCTTTTTTTTCATATTTTTTTTCTGTGAAGGTTGCAAAAAGCTAAATTGAGTTTTTCCACCAACAACAACAAACGATCTTCCCATGTGATTTTTTTCTACATTCCTGGGTGTGTGTGCGAGTGTGGAAAAGCTGAAACTGCGATGGCAACGCGTACGTGTTTATGGCCACGAAAAGTTGCCAAAGAAAAACGGAGCCCAGCTAAAAACTACAGCACCGAAAAGTACACAAAAAATGGCAAAGAAAAATCTGAGGAAAAATGAAAACCAAAGAGGGGTAAAAACACACAAATTTTGAAGTAAAATCTCTGGTAAATCTGATGCATCATTATTATCTGAAAATCAACAAGAAGTAGGGCAAGCAAACCAAAGAACAATATGTCATAAATTAAAGCTAATTATTTTAAAGAAAATAGTTTCTTAAATTGTATTATTTGCAATGGTATTAATAAACTAAAATCGTAAGTACATATAATGCGATTTTTTGTTAATATTTGCATAATCCAAGAAATTCCTGAATTTTTTAAATGTATGTAAATTATATAAATACTCGTATCATTTAGACTTCATTAAGCAAAAATGTTGTACGAAATATTTCTCAAAGTAGTAGTATAAATGTAGAAAAATCTCTGTAAATCCATATACCCTGTCTTGCCAATGCGGGGTATTTAAATAACCAGGATGCAAGCGTGAGGGAGACTCCAAAAAGTGTTTACTTTGTGCTCCGGGGCATAAAGTCGAATGCATGGATATATCTCCTTGAGCATATGGATATTGCTCTGGTGTGTGCTCCCTCCTTCTCACTTCATTTATTTATTTACTTGTCTTGAACTTTAACAAGTTTTTATGGAAATTATTTATGGAAAAATGTGGCAGAGAATAGGGCGCACCGAAAGGGGGGTAAAGATGCACCCATCTGAATCTGTCGGATCTTCGCATTTTTGGCTCTGCAATTTTCGCAATTTGTCTTTTGGCCATTATGGAACGTATTCTTGCGTAAGCGATTAGCAGACAGAAATTTTGTGGCCGCCGGCAAACACACATGTTAATCATACGCCATGTTGTCCGCACGGATGTCACTAAGAGCGCAAAACTGTAAGTACTTTAGGCAGCTAAATATAATTAAATATTTAAAGCACGAACACACACACACACACACACACACAGACTGGCGTGGCGTGGTGGCTCTTAATAATGTTTTAATGCGTTTGACAAAATTCGAGCTGCATACTTGCAGGCGCCAGCGGACAGCGTTCATTAAATGCAGCAAAATAAACAAGAAACAACCAACAGCCAACAACACGGAGGCGGACTGACATTTATAAAGTCAAATTTTTGATACTCTCAAAATTTTGGTTGCGAATATCATAAGTCGTTAAAGTCGCCATAGAGTTTCCAATCGATTGGCATATGAAAAATTTTATGTTTATTTAAAATTGACAAATATCTAATTTTTATATATATCAACAAATATATATAACGCAAATTTTTAAGTAAATGTGTTTTAAATTAACATAGAGATTTTTTTGTTTTTGGGGGCTTTAGTGTGAGCAGATAAGAAATCCAAACAATATAGGCATTTTTGAACAACCTATCCGTATCCTAAGCTATCATTATCCTTGCCAACAGTTAGGGTATTTTGGCAGCAGCATCAAGGCGAGCTTTAAGTGGCCAAAAGTGCAATGTGATTGAAGTTAGCTAAGGCCAAAGGGGCGGCAGGATTGTCGGGAATCAAAGGAAGTGTGTGTGTGTGTGTTTGTGCGGGAGAAAGTCCTGTGTGCGAGTGGAAAGTCCAGTGGAACAATGCACACATACGCACACACATGCAGCCGAAACATGACAGAAAATTACCTGGAGGAAATTTTATGAGTATCGTAGAACGCCACTTGAAAGTTAAACAGACGCTTCCACGGCCCAAAGGGATTTTCCCCTATCAGAGTGTGTGTATCTGTGTGAGTGTGTGTGTATCTGTGTGAGTGTGCCCCTCTGCATCCTTGTGCTAATTGTGTATGCAACTTGTTGCATTCAACCGCTCTCATTGCCAGCAAATCTCTCTCCCTTCTTGTTTCAAGTTACATTGTAAATGTTAGTTTTGTAATTAGAAAATGTTGCTTACCACTGAAAACCCAAGCCGTGCAGCAAGTGAGCGCAAGCGAGACGGCACGATGGCCGGGTGGAAAGAGACGGAGCATCCAGAGGATAGCGCAAGTTTATGTTGACATTTATTGGCTGCAACTTTTTCTATAAATCACCAGGCAAACCAGTATGGACCAAAAATACAGAGGGTTATATTTAAGAACATTAAAAGCTTTACCTGCCATTAAAAATCTCAGCAAGTCCGTAAATCATTATAGATATTCCCGTCTATAGATATCAAGAATACCCTTTTGAATAGATCAAAGGTTAAGGCGGTTTTCTTAAAAAAAAAATGAGGGGCTAGGAAAAAACAATTTCATAAGGTTTCCTGTTTGGTTTTATTTGATGAGCCTAAGACAATTTTAGACAGACTTTAAACGTGAAAATTAATTTTCAACGACACTCTAATATTGCCTTAAAATATATTAGTAAAAATTATATTTTTGGAGGGCTTTAAAAAATATGGCATACTAATGTTTACAAAAAAAAAATATTCTAGGCATTTAGTATTTAAATTACAAATGCTTAATATATTAAACATTAGTTTGAAAACAGTAAATGAGGAAATAAAATAAGTCCTTTCATGTTTATCAAATCATCATTAATGGACGAAAACATTGTACAGTATTACTATTTATTTTGGTCAACATATAAATATAGAAAGAATTTAATAAAAAAATATATTATATTTGACCAAGTCAAGGAATACCAATTTTCTGATGGCAAAAGTAAACTAATAAATATATTAAAATAATTATTAATGTAGAAATAGATATTGTTTTTGGTCAAGTCAAGGAATAATGACTTTCTGATGCTGCCTCTACTTTGATACATCGTATCCCTGCTAATTTGCATTCACTTCTGCCTTGGCAGCCAAGAACCCCATGGAATCTATTTCTGCGGTAATTGCTTTTCCATTCACAGCTGCCTTTTCCTTTTTCGCGACCCGAGAGCCCCGAACAGATCAGAACAGAACAGCACATAACAGAAGAGCTGCGAACTAAAGGGTATCGAAGGCAACTCCAATTCCATCTCCATCGCCATCTCCAGCTCCATCTCCATCGGAGGCAAAAAGGCCACAAAGGGACGGGCTCCATGGCCATAATTCATCAACGGGCCTGACGAGCAGAAGCTGCCTACGTGTGATTGACTGCCAGGTGAATCGGGTGGATGTGCCAGTGGATGTGCCAGTGGATGAGGATGAGGATGTGGGGTACGGGGGCGCGCGGGCGGCTGGCCAAAGGTTGAAGGTGCAACTCAACGCCATTGCCACTGGCCGAGACCGAAACTGAATGGATTCAATACCGCAACCAGAACGGAAAAACCCAAAATCCAAGCCTGCAAACCAGGCTCAATGAATGTCTGTCTTTCTCCTTCAATATTCTGCACTGCAAAAGACAGCTTTAGTTTGTTCATCAACAGACAGACCCACTCAACTGTCATTATATACAAATTTATAAATTTAATTCGCTACCTATGAGTGGCCCGATACGGAATCTTCACACACACACAAGATCTATAGAAAAGTATAATTTAATTAATAAGTCGAATTTTGTACCACAGCGTTCTTTATAAAAAAGTACTTATATTAAATGTACAAAATTGTTGGCTCTTTATATTCTATTTTAAAATATTGCCTATAAATTTTGAATTTTTTATGGAGCCATGCTGTCTTGTAAGAGGACAACAGTTTCACCCCCTTTTTTTCTCGCTGTGCAGCCTACACAGCTGTACAGCTGCTGCAATTTAACGGAAGTTGCAATTTGCATTTCAACTTGACCAAAAGCTGCGCCTCAACCCGCCGGTCACGTGCGAAGTGATGTGATGTGAAATGCTGACCCCTTTGCACTGATTTTCCTGAGCTGCCCCCTTTAGTGGCCGCCCCTGACCGCCGGTAGTGTGGCCCTCTCTTTCACACCGACAGCTGCTGCTGTGTCGGACTGGCGCCATTTGTGATTTGATGCCGTGGCATCGTCGTGTCGGGGCAGCATATCCAAAACAGCAGCAACATCACAAATAGCAGCAAATAGCAATATCAGAAACAGCAACAACATTGGCTGCAACATCACCGTGGCGTATGCGTAATAAGCGAACAACAATATGAAATTAAAACGTCACCCAGCGATCAACTTTAAATGATCTAGTATTAATTTAATAGGAGTAAATAATAAGAGATTTGTCTGATTAAAAGAAGTAGTTCACTTTCTTTTGGTTCTGTGCTCTGGCAAGTCAAAAAAAATGATCGACATAAATTGGCTTTTAAAACTACAGAATAGATATTGAAAATATAATCCAGAGCTTCACATTCTTATGAATTTTCGAATAATACCTTTTATTTATTTTATCATTCGAACTTAGCGAACCAATACTATTTTGCTAAGACGAAAATTGAAATATGGTGTTTTAAAACTAATGCTTAATTAAAAAAAATGTATATTTCTAATATTGCAAACAATATAGTTTCTCTTTTCAATCCAATTTTGTTAATTAAAGTTTTACCTAAATCGTTGTCTTTTTTTGGCTTTAAGATAGCCATTTTTAACTTAACAGATTTCGTGTAAAGTTCTACACCTTATTTAAGTTAGTTTATCCAAAGATTTTTATTTAAAACAAAACCCTTTTTTCGAATATTTACAGTGTTACCTAACCTGACTTTTACACATATGACCCACTGAATTTGCAGGCAACAGCAACTGATAGTTCTCCGCAGAATCTTTTCGTCTTTTTATGATGGAACTAGGGAACAGTAGATCGCCCGTTGGTTTTTCAATTTTCCGCTAATGTTCCGAGCTCACTCCCCCTTTGCGCCCCGCCCCCTTTCCACTTTTTCTTTTCTGTCCCCTTCACTCTTTGAAGGTTGAATATATAGTATAGCATGATTTTTTGTGCTCCTGTCGCATCGGCGGCAACGTTTTGCGTAATCCGCTCGACTGGCTACCGTTTTTATGGGCCATTTCGGAGCGTTTTGGCCATTTGTGATTCGTAATTAGAGTTGGGCCAGCAGTCAGTCAGGCAGTCAGGCAGTCAGGCAGTCAGGCTAGTTAGCCAGTTAGCCAGTTAGCCATTCAGCAAGTTGGTTCGAGAAACCCTGCTCCGGGTTACGCAACAAAGTGCTCGACGACGCCACGGGACACCTCGTAAACGAGGCACTAACAATTGAAAATTCATTAGACGACCCGACCGACACACCAACAACAACAACAACAACAATTAATGGTATTGCAAACAAACAAAAAGCGCAAAACAGTAAGAGAAAAAAAAAATTATACGAGGAACACTTGCAACCTGCCAAATGGCGCACGCACCGAAAAGCTAATTAGGCAAAACGCTGAACGCCGCCAGAAGGCAATGAAAAGTCTGCCCCCCGAGGTGGGCACAGGTTAACACCGACGGATCCCTCCTTATCGCCGGTTCCGCCACTGCCATAGCCATATGCCAGATGAACGTCCCGTTCCGTTCCGTTCCGTCCGCATAATGACCCAAAAGCATAAAAAACCCAACCGAACCGAACAAATTGCAGACCGATGTTTTTGCGATCTTTTAAAACACACACACACACACACACACACACACACACACACACACACACACACACACACACACACACACACACTCAATGGGAACTTCTCGGCAGGGTCAACCTGCTAAAAACTTCGCTAAATAGTAAGGCTGTTTAAAGACACGAAAAGGTCGGGGGAGAACTTTAAATAATATTAAATGGCCTTTGCCAAAGATACCAAAAAGGATTTAACTAGACAGGGCTTAAAATAGTAAGACAGTTTAAACCTAGATGGTCTTTAAAGAATTAAATATAGTTTCAATAAGGCCACCATTAAATTCTCTGCCTTAAAAGGTAGCAAATTAAAAGTTAACAAAAATAAATGGCATAATCGTAATTCGTAAGACAAGTTTCTCCAAAAATTGTTCATCGAATCAGGGAAATTATGTTTAAGCTTGGAATCAATTTTCAATTTAAAAATAAAGAAAAAATATATGTTTAAAAAAATGTATGGTTAATGTAAGTGGTAAGACAAGTTTCACGAAAAATTCTGCAGCAAATCGGTAAAATTATGCTTATGAGTATCCACAAATAAAGCAACAAGCCATATAAAAAAAGCGAATCAAAAGCAAGTCTTACCTAAAAGCTGGGGAAGTCTTGGCCAGCAAAGTCGAAGTCACAGCCCAGACCAATCTGAAATCCCAATTCCATCCCATACCCATTCCAATACCCATTCCCAACCCGAATCCGAATGCGAATCCGATTTCCAGGAGGAGAAGAGGTCGAGGATAGAAAACAAACTTCCAGAAGTTATTCAGCTCGCATAACGATAAACGCCCATCGTTTTATTTTGATTTCGCGCCACTCCCCCCGCGGCAAAAAAGGGGGCGGTGAAAGGTGGGGGGTTACAGGTATATATGAGCATATATACGTATATGGTTTATATGCTGCTGGGCTTGCCAGATATGAAATTATGTTTATGGCTGCTGCAGCCTTCTCAATGGCTGGCACTTGCCTCGCTTTAAAGGGGGGTGAAAAGGGGTGCAATAGGGTGGCTCAGGGGTAAGAGGGTAAGGGGAGACAGTGGCGGCCCACAGGGGGAGGGGCATTTGAATTGCCCCTCTTCTATCCGCCACAAAGTTGCAATTGCTGCAGTTGTTCTTCTTGTTGTCTGGCTTCTTCTACTTCAAAACCAGCGCATTTTTCTGGATTTCAATTACAGAGTATGCCAGGGAGTATATTTCAGGAAAACTTCCATATTTTGTTGAGTTTTTTTTCGCGTTTTTATAGTTTAAAAAAAAATTGTCCTTGTAACTTGGCTTTAAATTGTGAATGAATTGCACACTTAATTGTGACCAACCAGCCGGTTCTTAATTAAGCATTTAAATGGCATTAAACAGTAATAAAAATGAATGTTGTAAATATATATTTTTTCAAAAAGATTAATAATTTAATTAAATAAACATAAAGGCCCAATTGATATAATAAAAGACTTTTAAGAGTGCTCCCAGTGAACACAAAATCGAATAAATCAAAGTCATGGGTATTTGAGAGGTGTAACCCTTTTCGAAATAAGTCTCCTTGCCACATTTTGTTCAGGTGCAACCGCAGCCTCAACCTCAACATGAACCTCAACCGCCGGTCTTGGAAATCGGCCCGCGTGCGCTGCTCACGTAGCAACGCGGTCGCAACGCGAGATAGAGACAGATAGAGCCGGCCCGAAAGAGAGGGCAGATCGGGATAGGTGGGTCCATAAGTCCAGGTCCATGTTCCGCGCCGCAGGTCTCAGGTCCCAGGTTCCAGGTTCCAGGTCCAGGCCTTCGGTCCAGCTCCAATCCATCCCGACGTACTCTCCGTGCTGCACTGATATAAAATAAACAAATATTCAAATTTTATTTTATTTAGCATACTATTTTTAATTTGCAAAAAATGTTAAATTAAAAAAATGTTGTTGTTGAAAGAAAGTTCCTAGATGAAATATTAAGAAAGGGCGTAGAACATCTGCCTATCAAAGTTCAATTCCCACGTCATTTAAAAATTGTTTGTATTTTACTTGCCTAATACTCTAAAATACAATTCAAAGATCTGATAGCTTCCTTTTCAAATTAAACATCATTAAACATTGTTTTTTAGTCATTTAATATTTTTTTTGTTAGGTATGTCAATTTTTCTTTCTGTGTGCCAGGAGTCCGGGCACGTTGCAAGTTGCAGCTCCGTTTGCTTTGCCGCTGCTGTTCAATGGCCGTTGCCATTTTTTTCTTCCGCTAAATTTTAGTTATTTTTTCAATACCCTTTAAATGGAATTTTCTCATTTCGCTGTGGAGTTTGCCAAGAAATGTATTTTAAAAATAACCATTTTAAATAAGCCAGTGTGATCATGAAAAAAGAGTTATATATGTAATATAAATTTAGAACATTACGATATCATTTTGTTTTCCAAGCTATATTTAAAGCAAATTATCTGTTTGGCTTATAACCTATAAATAGGTTCAACAAAATTAACTAAATTAATTTATTTTGTAAAATCTAGAGCCAGAGCTTAATTTTGTAAATTAGAGAACTGCTTAAATGAGCTAGTAGTGTATTTGCCGCTGGACTTTAGCTGAACGGAATTATCCTTCTGCTTTTATTTTTATGATTTTGTTTTACCTTCACTTCAATGAGGACATTCAGTGCACGTTGAGTTCAGTTCAGTTCGGTTCGCTTTTTAGCTTTTTTTCTTGTTTTTCGTTTTTTTTTTTCTTTCTTGAAGTTGCTGCCGGGAACTGGCTGCTGCTGCTGCTGCTGTTGCTGTTGTGATTATCATTATATCTGCAAGATTACCAATTATTTGTTGTTGTTTTGCCGGTTGCACTACGCTCAACTCCTCGCCGCTTCGTTTTCAAGTTATTTTTTATAATTCACGTTAATTTTTCTTTTAAAACGAAATTGCAATGGAGCAGCAGCAGCAGCAGCAGCAGCAGCAGCAATATCAGCAGCAGGAGCAGGTCCCCAGAGCAACTGAGCAACTCCTGGTCGTTGTCTCGATTATGTCAGTGGAGTGTTGCCTCCCCTTCGATGTTGTTGCAGTTGCAGTGCAGCGGGAAAAACACAAAAAGCACAACAAAGCCAACTGAAATGGGGAAAACTTGAGAGCCGAACATGATCCATTCATTCATGCATTATGCTGATGGTCGGAGGAAGTCAAGCGCCATTTGCGCAAATCGATCGATTCACCTGGCTCATGGATACAAATTAGCCAATGCGATCAATTCGATTGCCAAAAAAGGCATTCGGTTTCTAAAAACTATATCCGTTTACTATTGAAAAATTCACTCTAAATTCTATTCTACCCAATATTCTTTATTCTTTATAAATGCCGCCATTATTATGAATGAAAAGGTATTGCTTGCAACATGTAATTTATTGTTGGATATAAAATCAAGTTTTCAAAAAATTTATATATTTTTAAAATTTTTTAAATTTAAATACAAAAACTATATTCTACATTTTATAATAAATCTTATAACACTGTTGATAATATACAATTTCAAAACCAACGCCATATTAAACATTTGTGAAATGAAGTAATACATTTAAAAATTTAATTATAAGTGTTGAACTCATTATTTTTGCTTATTTAGCACTACTGTTTTATTTTCTATCTGTGTGTGCTTTTTTTTTTTAGTTACATATCCACTAAGCCCACACTTCCATTTGTTTAACCAAATCAATCCCCTCTGACCCGAGCTGTTGGACAAAAACCTCGTCAAACGGAAATGATTGCAATAATTTCGAGCGTGTTTACTTTTTCCTATAAAATATTTGCATTTCCTCATATCCGCTGGCCATGTCGATTATATACAATATTTATTATACCTACACAGGCGTACACCTATCCATATTTGCAGCAGTTTTAATTTTTTCGTTTTTGTTTTTTTTTGTTTAACTGCATCGTGTTGATGGGCAAAAGTATATTTTGTCATTACGGTCATAAAAAAGAGGGGCAAAAAAGTGTGTACGCGAAAATATTTGAATTAACGACAACTGGCGACAATGGGCAACTCAATGTTGTTGTTGATGGTGACGACAACAACAACAATCAGCAGCAACTACAACAATTATATTAATAATAATAATAAAAAAGAAGAGTAGAGAAGGGAAGGGAATGAAGCTTGAAAAAAAGCATTGGCAAACAAAAACATATTTATGCATGTAACATGTTTTTGCCATGTTTTTTCAATGTAACTTTGTAGTTGTTTTTATATTTACCATATCCTGGAATTTATCTAATAATTTGTCAGACGGATAAACTCGAATGAGAAACGAGCATTCACATAACACAACAAATATATTGATATAGAATATAATTTCATTGAATAGTTAGTCCTAACAATAGGAAGAAAATGTGTAATATAATTGATTAAAATTGAAAACTAAAGGTATTTGAAAATCAAAGCTAAATCGGTGGTCCATAAACATTTAAAGTCAGTAAAGAATATTTGGCTTAAATTGATTACTGTCTTATATTAATAAATTTAAATGGCAACTAAGGGATAGAATCAATTCGATAAATCACACTCTTCCACTTTTTCCATTGCAATTATTTTTATTTCATTTTTTCCTGGTGCTCCGAACACTGCACATTTACAATAATAATAATAATAATTTTACGCTGCGCGTGGTTCAGTAAATATTTGGATTTTTAAGCATATGCATATATGAGCAACGCATTTATTCGAGCATTGCGGATGATATTTGCAGTGCATAATATTCATTTTTATTCTGACCATTTCACAGAGCCCGAATTAAAGAAAAGAAATTATTATTGCTAGGTGGCTTTACTTTGGTTTTTGTTGACATCAATTACATATGTCTGCGAATTTTCATTCATATCTTTAATAATTATATGGGGAATAAATCTCCCTCTAGTTATTCTCCATCAAACAAATGATGTATAAGAATCACCTTCCCGCCGATTGCTCTTTATGCATTAACACTGCAAAAAAAAATGAGGTTACATATGCCAGGTGATATCGGGGGATTGTGTCCCTATAACATGCAAAATATGTAAATGAAATATGTAATTCACGCACACATATCGAGACACCGATTCATTTATATATAGGAAACATAATGTTCGTGTGCTTGGACGCTTGGGATTAAATTGTAATTACTTTATTACTTAATAACAAAACCATTCATGCTGCCAAAGTTATTAAGTGTTTTTTATTTTATGTTTTTTTTTGTCTTTGTTGTACTTTGCTACTTCACTTTAATTTTAATATGATTTTTCATGTTTAAATAATACATAAAGCAATAAAGCGAGAATTGCACAATTTGTTTGTAGCAACTTTTTTCAATTGGTTTCGACTCAATTGGTTTTACAATTAAATATTCTAAAAGGGTTAAAATCAGGAAATATTTTATTAAATTTTATATCCAAACAGTTTGAAAATGTTGCCCAGCTTTAAAGGTTAAAATGTTGAAACCTTAAAAGACAATCAAACAACATTAGCCAAGATCCGAGTCATTTAAATCTTTAAGGCGAGATTCGAGTACCAAAAGAGTTCAAAAAGTGAACTAATTCTGACAATAACTGTCACATTCAATAAATTTAGCAAATAAATTTCTTAAATCTGCTCCCATGCTGATAGTTTTGAAATGCATTGTACAACAAACAGCGGTTGTCAATTAGCTACAAGCGATAAACAGTGGGAAAACTATGCCGACATAATGGACACAATTAATCGATGGCCGATCGATCAGCGAAATGTTCATAAATTGCACGCCTAAACCAAATCCAAAGCCAAATACAAATCAGAAACTTAAAATGGAGGCCATTTAAAATGCAATAATTTACGAGATTTATGACTTTTGCATTTTAATTGAATAGATTTCGATAGGCCAGCAGCGTTGGTGGGCGTTGACGGGGCTCCGAAAACCAGCCGACAATAATGGGGCGTGGCGCATCGAGTTATATGTATGCATATATGCATATATGGTGTATATATATATATATATATAGTAGTTACGTATTTATGACATTCATCGGTGGACTGGGAGCCGCAATCAGTTAATGGAATCTAATAAACGTACGCGTATCTTTCGGATGCATCTAATCGCTGCGGCACGCGAGCGATGCCAAGATGTTTCGAGGGCAGGGGCGTGCGTTTTTTCAAGGGTGGCGGGGGTTTTCAAGGAGGGGCTCGGGGATAATACCTGCTACTGCCCGAACCAAGGTTACTGCCACTGCCCTGTAATTAAATGCCAAAAGGCAGCGCAATATACACAAAAGCCATGGCGCAAAAAACAAGAAAACGGCAAAATTGAGTAACAAAACAGAAGCCAACTGCCAGTGGTTGGCCAAAAGGGGGCGTGGCACCGCCTTGATATATGTCAAACCATCCGAAAAAGGATAACAAAAAGTGCGCATATAAAACATGATTTATACAAAAGATGGCAACAATCCGCGATGCATTTAAGTCATTAATCAAAAATATTAACGCAGAAATATCTTGCACGCTTGTAGGAAAATATCCACAACTTACATATTTATGGAAGATTAATTGTTAAATTAAAATAAGAAAAAAAATTGTTAAATTAAATTAAAATAAATATTATTTCAATCGCTTAAACCATGAAGCAAGCAATAAAATGTTTTGCTTTTAAGTGCCTCACTCTATGTTAGTTAGTATAATTATATATTTTTGTATTTTATTTATGGGATATTTTGTATTAACATTGCATTTGAAGTAAGTTGCATTTCGTATAAATTAATAAAATCTTAAGATTATAGGTTTCTGGTCGGCATATATTTAAAACTGCATAAACAAGTATTTGACGGTATTTAGGCACATTTATATTATAAATTTTTAATATTATTGAAACTAAAAGATTCTACTTCGCAAACAAGTTGATGTCGATGGAAGGATATTAGATGTTCAAATTTGTATTGCAGAATATACATGAGTTTCTCCAATTTTGAGCAATGCCGACGGCTCTTTGGAGTTTTTGAAATAAACGGACCCCTGGAAATTAAAATATTTGAAGAGCCGAAACAGTAATTAGTTTTGTTGTCAGCAGGTTAATTAGGCTACCGAAACGGAAAAGGAGAAAGGAAATTCAATTTTTCTTCGAAAAAATACAAATGAGATTTTTGTGGCTTAGGAATTTTTGTGTTTGTGATTTGGTGACTTGACTTGACTTTTGGTTTGAATTTGATGTTGATGAGTTTTTCCGCTTCATTTTCCCGGGCTCATATCTGTGGCATTTCCCATTTTCCGACGCTGTCCGTGCTGCTGGTGTCGTTTGAAGTGTCAGTTTAGTTTCGTGTCCGTGTCACTCAGTTCAGTTCAGTTCGGTTCGGTTTATTTCACTTCGCTTCTATTTTTTGTTTCATTTCCCTGCCCTGTATTTTAACTTGAGGGGCTTGCAGCAATTGGGAAACGGGGATGGCGAGGGGCTCAAACAAACAAATCAACAAGCAAACCAACAGAGGGACAGACAAATTATGGCCATGGCATAACCGCTGACACTCCAAGCGGGCCAACCAGCCAAACTAACTAACTGTCGCCTGCACAGCGACGAATTAGCATTAAATATTGAAAGGAAGAATACTATATTGGCCTCATAAAAAAATCTTAGTTCTAAGTATTTCGGCCAAAACATGGTACTTAAATAAGATATATTTTAAAATAATTTAAAGAAGTAGAATCAATAGATTTGCCAAAGGCATTGGCAAACATAGTCTTATATTTTAAATGGAATTTTGGTGAGACGTTAGTTCTTTGTATTTGCATGCTGAAAAGATGATCAAAATATAATAATAACATAATTTAAAAATGCTCTATTTAAAAGTAATTCAATCTAAGTAGATTTAGGAAGAAATGTATCTTTGTTTTCAGTGGAATCCTGGTCGTTTCACCGCCCTGCCGCCCACGCCCACGCCCCCTGGGCTTTGACTATCGGGGAACCCCCTGCCCTTTGCTCCTGTCTGTCTGACATTTGTTTGCCCTGGCTGTCCATCTTTTTGTCACGAGCTTTTGGCTGACACGCCCACAATGTCGCGAAATTGGTTTCGGCAGTGCGGATTGCGCACCCCGTACAGTGAGGCCAAAAAATATTATACCTATGGGCGTCCTATACATAACGCTAATTAAACCTAGCCGTAGAAGTAATGTTTTACCTTACTAAATATTACATATATTGCTTAAGTTTAATTATTTTTAGAATTTTTATATAAGTTACACTTTTCGCCTTTTGTATATAGATATATACTCTATATATATACCCTGTGTATAAAAACAAATCAAATAAACAGATCAATGCAATGCCTATGTCTTTGATTTTAAAATCAAAAGCCAAATGTAGACATTTTATTCCCATTAGTCCACTGTCGTTTTTTGGTTGCCCTGTTAATTAGCCTTGGCAACGTGATGCCAACGAAAAAGAATAAGAAAAATAAAACAGAAGAGGGAAAAAAAAATCTATTCCCATTTAGAAACTTTTTTTTGCGGCCGCTCGTTTTTCGCATTTGTTTTGTAAACTTTAAGATGCAAGAGGCGATAAAAGGCTGAAGGAGGCAATATTATTCTCATCATCGTCATCATCATGCAGCAACAATTTACAAGCGTGACAACAGCAACAACAGTAACAGCAACAACAGCAACAACAACAGCAGCAGGGGTGGGGAAGGATAAAGTGGTTAGGGGTCAGTTCACCCCGGCTTATCGAGGACGAGACCATCTCAATGACTTACTTAATCACATAGGGCAAATCTGGTTACAGGATATCCGCCCAACGCAAGGGACCACAGGAAAACAGGCAAATCGAGAGGTAAGTGAAGGCAGAGGGCCAGTACACTCGGCGAAAATATAACAAAAACTTGTCCACAAGCCGTATTAATCAAATTATAAAAATATTTGCATATAAATTGCGAAAAAAAAACAGACACCAATTTTTTGCCTATACTGTAACTTTAATTAATTTAACTTTCTTCATTTTAAATTGCTGAAAAATAGAAGATCCAAATTAATTTCAATTTACAGATGCAATATTGAGCATTGCCCATTGAAGCTTTAAATAAGTATGGAAACACTTTTTGATTAGATGTTTTCAAATTAAAATATGTTCCGTTTAGATATTCAACAGGAGAAAACGGAACGCATTGAAAATTCTAGTTTTGAAAACAATAGTTTAAGCTTAAATAATAAATAACAATTTAAATTGAAATATATTGCATGTAAATTAAAATATTAAAATTTGAATAAACATAACATTATAGATAGTCACATGAATAATAAAGACTAAGAGATGTAGTCTGTATTGAAGACATTATGTTCAATAATTTTTTATAATACATACATTTTATTTTGCAATAAATTGTTCCATTATTTGTGTGTTTATTTTAAATATTCCATTAGGACCTCCAATTGTTTTTTTTGAGTGCAGGATAAGAGTGGACGGGGGCGGAGGGCGGTACACAAATTGAAGCTCATCTACTTAACGCGCTTGCTCGCGGCTGGCAACATCGTCGAGCTGTCGTCGTAGTTGTCGCTCGCGTTGTCGTTGCCGTTGTCGTTGGTGTTGTCGTTGGTGTTGTCCTCGTCGTTGTCGTTGTCCTGCCGCTTATATCCTTATATCCTGCGGCACAACAGTCACCGCCCTCACACCTCGCCGCGAAATATCCCTCGTTGTGCGGGTCTGGGGATAATCTTTGGCATAATTATTACAATGTCACCATGTTTCGCCTGTCGTCGTTGTCGTTGTCGCTGTCCTGCCTGCCGCTCGGTGGCAATTTTTCTGCTCGTCGCCATCGTCGTCATTTATTGCTTGCGGTGTTTGGCACGTTCCCTTGTGGTTTGCAGCGTGAAATAAGATTTTCCAACAAACACACGGGCACACGGACACACAGCCATACAGCCAAACAGCCGGGAAAAGCTCCTCTAGTCCTTTATTATGATTACTTGTGCTCGTGTGCGTGGCCATCGCCATCGCCATCGCCATCGCCATTTCGGTTGCCATAGTCAGCAGCCATCTAAACGCAACCCGAAAACCCCAATCCCATTTCTTAGTCCGGATCCCAATTGCGATGCCAACCCCGCAGGACAACCTACAACCAACAACCAACAACCAGCAACCAGCAACCAGCCACCAGCAACCGACATCGACATACCACCCACAATGGGCGGTGACCTGTGACATCGCCAGGAGACGGAAACAGACACACGGACAAGCTCGCACAGACACCGCAACAGGAGCCGAAGGAGCAGCATAACCACACTGCGAAAAAAGTTGTAACTAAATTACTTTAGAGATCTAACAAAAGTGGGAGAAGCCTATATCAAAAAGAACCATATATATTGCGCTTGTGAAGCCATTTTCAAAGCATCTAAATTCACAATCGTGTCTTTAAGTAAAAAAAATATATAATTCAATAAATTATTGTAAAGAGTAGTTAGAGAAGCTGTTTCAAAAATAAAACTTTTTTAAAATAGCAATATATAGCAATATGCCACTATCAATAAAAAATATTTAAAAAAAAACATTTATGAGATTTTTATCGAAACATCTTAAAACAAATAATGTTAATCTAAGAATTATTATGACATTTGTTATTAATTGTGAATATAACATTTAAAAACGTGATCAAAGAACAATATCGATATATATTGTAAGAAAGTAAACATAAATAAAGTAAATACATATTGTAAAGTAAAATGTGAACATAGTCATTTATAACTTAAGTACTTTTCCAATTGCAATTGTAAGAAGACTTTGGCTGAAATATAATTTATTTTAATAGATATGCATAATTGAACAGGTAAAAATTGTAGATATTTTTCGTAATAGTCCTATTTTAAGGGCGTATTATTTTGCAGTGAGAAAGGGAGACGGTGGAAAGGATCCCAGTGGATAGCGGAGTGGCCTTCGCACTCCCTCTCTCTGTCGCTCCTCCAGATGGCTGACACTTGCGTGCGTCAGACGTCGACACTTGACACTTGACACACACGACCCCGCCCCTCAACGCCCCCCCTCCACACCCCAGTCCCCGTAGCATCCCCCGCAGGTCAAAGTGTCCTGCTCCTTTCGCCCCGTCCTTGTCCAACTTGCTGGCAGTCTCAAGTGCGTTGATGCGTGCTCGCTTCGTCCTGTTCACATTGTATTTGTTGCCAGAGTCTTGGGGGATACACCGCCGATTCCAAGGACCCCCGCCCCCTTTTTGACGCCCCTGGCTGCGGGATAAGCTCCAACCCGCCATATGGAATATTCCAAATGTGATTAACTTTTCAGATTCCCGAGATTTTTGCACTGATTTCGCCAGAGATTTGGATTCGACTCCGGTTTAATGTTTTAAGTAGGTCTAACTAACAATATTTAAGTCAATTTGGTATTTTTAAAAAAAATAAACAGTGAGACAAGTCGTATTACTTAAAAAACCATCTCAGCAAAATTAATGAATTTGGCTTATACCAAATACATTAAAGAGCAGTAAGTAAAATTAATCTTTAACACAATTTAAAATTTTTTTAGTAACAAGTATATGAATTTTTAGGCAAGAAGTCCGATTGGTTTCTTTAAAAAAAAAGAAAAAGTGAATAGAGCAATAATATTTTTAAAATCATCGCATAGCATATCATTGGCATATAATTATTAAGTTATTATCAAACAATTTGTAGAACAATAAATAAAATTAGTAACAAGAAATCTACGTGCACAAAATCCTTAGTTTTGTTTGTCCCAAGAAGCGATCCAAGTAATACTATTTACGAAATCTTCGTAGCAAGTCAATTAATTTAATGAAGTGTTAAATAAGCGATAAAAACATAAACAGTCGTTTCCCTCCTCCCTCATAGATGGCCGGCCATAAAAGTGACCTTTGAAAGGGTTTCCCTCGACCTGACCGAAAATGAATTCGTATTCATTGAGCCGCAAAAGCAAAGGTGGGAAAATGTCGAACCGGGGAATTATGAAACCCCCCGGAAAGTGGGCGAAAACAAAGGGCCCACTAAGCACCGGCCAAAGCCGCAGATGAAGTGCCGTGGCCGAGTCCCTACATATACACATATATGCACCTGAATATGTCCCTCGATCCGTATCTGAATCGGGGACAAAAGGGCGAGGAGTGCGACCGCTGTATGCCGAGTGGATTTGCCGGCAAAGCCGACGGCTTAGTGTGAGGTCCATCTGTTCAGGCTGCACTTTGAGTCCGCATGTGATTCGGAATCAGTATCGGAATAGGAGGATGTATCGGTTTCTGTTTCTGTTTCTGCGGCTTTACCTGTTCCCCGGGCCACAGACAGGGCCAAGATAATAGTCCAAAATAAAATGGTAATTACATGTACAACTTTTGACAGATATTTCGTAAAGCTTACCCAAAACAAACTAAGTAATTATCCTACCAACCATTCCAACTGAATTATTTTACCCAAAAATATCATAAGACCATGAACTTTCTTAAGACAACAAATATTTTCCACCTCATATAATAATGAAAACAACCAGAGATTCAATAAAATACAAATATATTTAAAATTCGAAATATAACTAAGGAAAGACATTTTAATATTATTTATTTTAGTTAATATAAGCTTTTTATCGAACATGAAAACGTCTTTTAAAGGAATATAAAAATTAGAAACATTACCAAATATTCCGGAGTCGCAACATTGCTGATGATACGTAAGGGGTATTTAAGCAATAGTTTTCAATAACTTAAATGAAGTATGTAATGCTATTATTATGACCGCTGTTGTATGACTGCAGCTGTGAAGTGTCAACGACAGCCAACAAATTTGCATGTCCCTTTTCCGATTTTGGTTCTGATTCAGATACAGATACAAATACATTTTCAGATTCAGATTCCGGGTGCGCGTGCTGCTGCTCATCATTGCATCCCATCTCATCATCATTTGTCAGGTTGTCCCAAGTGTAAAGTGTCGCGTTCCAGTGGCAAGTGCGGGTTGTCAGTTTGTCAGTCCATCAGTCCGTCAGTTCGTCCCTCTTTCCGTGCGATGGCTATCTTAAATCACAACTCCATTATACAGGTATACACCAGATATTCTATATGCGCAAAGGTGCTCTTTAAGCCGGGCCTCACCTCAAACTCACTTTGTCTACCTGATTCCCCCTTTAGATTTTCGTTATTTTTATTCTTTTCCCGTTTTTGTTGCTCAATTTCGCTGACTTATTGTTGGCAATTTGTTTGACCAGAGTGCAAACACCCACAGGAATGCGTGACCGGAAGGTAAATGGGAATTTCTGAAGTATATTGTAAAATATATCCCAAAAGTTAGATAAATATAATAATTAAGGGGAATGTCAAACACAATCACAATGGCACAATGGCACTTTTAATTAGCAAAAAGGTAAAACATTTAAGGAGATCTTAAGTAAATTTTCATTTAACTTTTTTTATCAAATTTTTGCAGGTTTTATATTTTAAGGGAAAATTCGATTAAACAATCTCAAATAATTGTGAAATTGAGTTAACTGTAAGGACGTTATTGTAATTTATAAAAGTGACATTGGATCTTGATTTTTATAATCGCTCTTAATTGATTGAAACAATTGCCGATCGCTCAACACTTATGATTGTAATGCCTTTGACAGTTTATTTTATTTAAAATTGGGCCCGCAAGTCCGCGGACAATGCAATATAATTGCAGTTAAATTTATATTCTTAGCAATTAAATTGTTTGTCTACGGCTAGCGGTTTGAGTTTATGTGTTTTTATGTTTTTTCCTTGCATTTAATTGAAAATTGCATTTTGATAATTTCCTGTATGCGAACAGACAAAAGCCTGAAAGCGAAACCAAAACTGCAGTTGACAGTTTAGTGAGCGTAAAAATTTCACAATCAGCCAGGTCCCCAAAAGCCCCAACCAAAACTAACAGAGAGGCAGTCAAAAATAAATAAACAAATAATATTAAATATGCACATCAAATGCATTTCATGACAGAAATGAAAAAGTGTTCAAAATGTCTAAAAACTACTTCTGGCATGTGAATGCCCTAAAGAGGACGGGTTTAATATTAAAGGTTTTCAAACTATAAATTACAAACTAAGATCAAATAATTTCTAGAAATTTCGGATAGTTTATCTTTAATAATTATATTAACATGATAAATTTGAAAATATATAAATGACAACTAAAACATAGCTTTAGACAATAAATTATACCATTTTATTTTTGTAATATCAATATGAATGCAAAGATATTTATTCAAACACAAAAATCACTTAACTTTAATTTTCAGCGCTTGATGTATCAGCAAACCTAATACACATTAAAATTGTACATAATTAAGTATAGATTTTCTAAGCATGTGTTTTGGAATAGCCAATATACCCGATACCTGATCGAAAAACACGAATCAGAAGCCTGACCTCCTCGGGTGACAGAGGAAATATGTTTAACAAGGCTGCAGTCAATGCTTCTGTTTCGTCAGTTTGTCAGTTTGACGGCCTGTCAGTTTTCCATTTTCCGATTTTTTCATCCGTTTTTTAATTTTTTCCCACTACAACAGCCGCCAAATAGTCGCCACATCATAGGCAGCACAACCCAGTCAACATTTCCCACAATAAGTTCCAGATGTCGCCTGAAAATGGAAGACCGGGAAAAAGCTCTCTGTGTTTTCCGGAAAATATCTATTCCGTGTATGTGTGGGTCTCGTACGATATTGATGATGGAAATCTACATACGTATGCATATTTGTATGAGCGTATTTTGTTTGTTTTTTTTTTTTGCACAAAATTATAAATAAAATATTTGCATTTTTATTGAAAATTAAAATAATTTCTGCGTGCACCGCATTTGAAACAGAAACACACAGCGACAGGCAAATGTGGAAATTTGCTTTAACAAAAAAAATATGAAATAAAATGCAAAACATATATACAGATGTGTTTCGTGAAATTACAGGAAATGGAAAACGAACGGAAGGCTAAAGGAACTCCAATAAATGATTAACAAAAAAGGCTATCAAATAAAATGCCATGATTAGATGGCGTTTAATAAAAACAACTGATTTAAATTTAAGCAATTATGTTGGCCAATAATTTGATCCAGTTCATGTTATGCCTTTGATAAAATATCTATTCAATAAATGTTTAGGATAAAAGCAATGTGTTTAACAATATAATCGTCGTTTATTTGCTTTAGGACAAGTGAATGAAATTTGGCTGTGAAATTGGCATGTAAGGTAATTTATATCAGGCAGTTTAAAATAAAAGAAACCACTTGACTTGAGAAGGCACCACTCCGATTTGGGTACATCAACACATCCTCATGAGGTTTTCAGGGCACACAGCAGGAATTCGAGATCCAGAATAAAGGCGTGAAACTGGACCTGAGAATCGTACTTTTCTGATTAATTTTGAATGAATGCAAATACAGGCAGGCAGGGCTATATCGCAACTGACATATGCATAAAGGGTATATATATATATAGAAACCTATCCGATCCAGACTCCGATTCCGTCTTTCTTCCTCACGCCTGTCGCTTTTGATAAATTTGACGCTTTTTGTTTGCCGCGACTGAGAAATAACTTGTTGTGATAATTTCGCCAGCGAATTTGTTGGGCAAATATCAAAATAAAATTAATTTCCCCGGCCGCGATCCTTTGTCCGCATGGAGGACCAGAATCCGAGGTCCGATTGTGATCCCTTTTATGAATGAAATCGGGCTCGTTCGCATTCGCGTTCGCGTTTTCTTTCCTTTCTTTTTTTTGGTCATCATCACCATCTTCGTTTGGGCCGCCGTTGCACCGGAAATTGAAATTTTAAAAGTTTTGACGTTTGCCGGTTCTCCGTCGTCCGTTTATTTATGCAAACAAAAATACCTTTAAATGCAGCCACGAGCCACAAACCTAAAACGAAATTAACAAAATATTAATTGGCTGACTGGCTGACTTGGCGGACTTGGCTGACTTGGCTGACTTGCTTGCTGGCCATGTCTGATGTGATTCGGTGCCATCCAGGTCCAGATCCAGATCCATTCCCATTCCATCTGTGGCATTTCTCATTTCGGCCCGCAATTCGTTTTCCGTTTCCGCCCGACGCTCATCATTTGCATAGAGCGATTTGTTTGGCTGCCCATCAAAGTTAACAAATGTGTAAACGCTTTCGGTCCATCCAATAAATCAGTCGTAATCAACAATGCAATTCGACCCCGTTTTTGCCGCTCTATTGGGCTTAAGATCATCATCGTTAAACAAGCAGTCAGCTCCTTATTTGGGCGAGCATGGTTTTAATTTAACTTAATTGTTTTATTTTTTTTATTTATTAAGGAAACAAACGTATCACATGGCAAACCGGTTGGGTCATCTTACTGCCAGACGTTGGAAAAATAGAAAAAGACTTACATCAAAGTAAGTAAAAGAAAAAAACAGAACAAAAATTTAAATAAATCAATTTCTCCAAGCCAACGAATTAGCTAAAAAAAAAGTTAATAGCATTACTAAAAGTTAAAGAAAAATATATAGAATTGAGACCACAAAACTTTTAGGGTAAGCCACTTTACAATCAAGTTTAAGTTGACAAAATTATAGCTTCTAGAAATGCAGTTTAAGATCGTTTTTTTTTCAAATAAAGAAAACTTAATAATTGCATAACATAGTTGCATTACAATGGTGTGCTTACCCAATTTGAACGCTGTACCTATATTATTAATACCTCGATTATATTTCAAACGTTTATGTTAATTAAGGGTTTAAGGAAATCAGATGACATTCGCCGCCGAGCTGCAGAAATAAATTCATCAGAAATCTTAACTAATTCCGTGTCTTTTGGGTTTAAGCCACCCACACGCCTAATAGACCAAGAAACGAAGAAAAAGCACGGGAGAGTGGAGAAAACGCTCCCACTCGATGACTTGCAACCAAATGTGACGCCTACGAATGGCGGAACGCACTGTACGGTGGAATCTCTTCATGGCAACCACTACCAATAAAAGTATATACATCGTGTTTCTAACTTTCAGCTGGAATTTCTTCAAATGTTTGTTTTAACTCTGCAATAAAGATATGTATAAATTTTAATACGATGACGACCTGATAGCTAACTGTTACAAGTGTTTTCATTTTTTCTGTGTTATTCTGTGTTCGCCCTAGACTAATGCCCACTGTAGTCGCACACAAAAGCGGTCCATTCATGGCAGCCCCACCGTTGCCAGCGTTCTGAGACGATCCATTCATCGCTGCAACCCATTTGGGACGCGAAACCGAAGCCAAAACCCAATGTACCATGATCATGAGAGATCGAAATCGGCGGAACGAAAATCGTTATGGGAGCAGTTGAGCCGGGCCAGAAACTGAGTCACTGCAGATGCCCGCCGATCGATAGGGTCGGACTCCAGGAAAGGTCCAATCCAATAGCATTCACAACGAAAATACCCTTTCGAAAAAATCATGAGTTTCTTTTATAAAAACTTGCTGCAGTTATTCAAAGCTTACAAATAAAAAGAACTTTTTTTTTAATAATGTGTAGTATGGGTTTAACTGATTTTCATAGTAGACGTTTATTTTAAAAGTATTTGATAACAATAACTTTTTAATGAACTAAAATCAAGTTTTTTCGTGGCAGTTAATTTTGGCAATTAAAACAGATATTTTTTTTTTTTATTTTCAAATACAAGTCAAAAAATAACAGCTCAGAAGGGCTTTTAGCATAAAAGGGATAACTGTTATCATTATAATATTAATATATTAATAGTATAGTATAGTATATTAATAATTTATGAAAATCGATGTACCCTCCAAGGTTTTAACTTCACCTCCACTTCAAGGAGTTAATGTGGCTATATCTTTGATATGGTCCTTAGTTTTGGGCCAATTTTGTGGGGAATCGACAAAGATAAACAAAATGGCGCCCGAGCGGAGCCATTGGCTAAGTTATGATTCCCGGCAGAGGGACAAAGGCAGCATGCAAATGCAATCCCCGGGCCCACAAGCAAAAAAAAAAAAACAGATAAAAACAACAACAAAATATGGCAAAAAAAAAAAGGAGGAGAAGGGGGATCACTGGCCCTGCGTCTGCAGCTGACATGATATACGCTTTGATGTCTCGTTTTTTTGATAAAGTACTCAATCTATAAACGCCAAGAGCAAAAAAACCGACTGCGGACCGGGGTCAATGCAAAAATATGATATGGAATTGCCATGGCCCTGGATCGGGATCGGTATTGGAACTGAGACTGGGTCTTTGGACTTGCGATTGGAACTGGGATTGGGATTGTGGATTGGGATTGGAGTTTGGGGATTGGGGATTGGGCTGGTGACTCTGGCTGGTTTGGTCCACTAAAAAAGCGACTGAGCCGCAAGTGGAAAAACGAAAACAAAAGCGAGGCCGAAATCAAAGTCAGAAGAACAAGGCAAAAAATGGCGAGGCAGCGACGCTTTAAAGGTAAACACTACACTCCAATCCCATGGGATGCATGGCCAAAAACCGGACATTGAACACTGGACATTGGACAGTGGACAGTGGTCAGTGGACACTGAGCATTGGCAACGGCTTTTGGCTAATTCGCGCTGCTCCACACTCAGCAACACAAAAAAAAATTCCAAGTGGCCAAACACTTACATACCCTTTTTAGGACAATGCCAATAATCTTGGAAGATTTTGTTTTTATTATAATCTGCGCTCCAAATATAAATAGTTAATGGTGGTACTAGAATTATAGCAAATAAAAAATGAGAGAACGTAATATTTTCAAAGAATTACATTTTTACATAATTATATGTTAGTTTGACATTGAATTCATTAACATCCATTTATAATGATTTCATTGCCCGATTTAACTACTTTAGACAAGTTTAAATAATTTTAATTTAAATGATTATAAAGATTGGGAAAACAATTTTTTTTTACTTATTTTTTTCATTTTTATTTTAAAGTGCTCCTTTTTTCTCAAATTTTAATTGTTAAACTATAAATTATATTGTGTTGTCGCGAACTGAATACAAAACCCGTCATTGCCAGTCATGTTCCAGGGTATTGAAGAGCTGAAATGTCATTCATAAATCATACGCAACGATGTTGCCGCATTGGACTACGTTGCCATTTGCTCTACGCTTCTTTGCGTTTTTAAACCATTTTTTTCTTGCCATATTTCCCTGAGTTTTTGCTTTGGTTTTTGTTCCTCGACCAGCGAGTGTGCTGTGCGCGCTTTAAATCGATTCGCAAGCAAATTAAAACATTTCAAGATTTATACGCACAACTGTCAAAAAATGTTCAAGTTCGTTTATCAGCGTGTCCTTATTGCCCTCAAACCCTTCCCTTGGTTCATTGGGGTTCCTTTTCCTTAAATTTGCATTTTGCATTCGAAAGGCAACTTCCGGCATTCGTTTTGTAGCCACAGTTGAAACACACAAATGGCCAGTGCCATTCCAATACAGTGGAATTTGCTCGTGACGAACAGATCTTATAAATCCGTTTTTGTTTCAATATTGATATTATATATATAATATATATATATATATATATATATATATATGATATATATATAATATTTTCCACATGTGTTTTTTTTTTTTAATTTTAAGACATAAGTTTGTCTTAAATTTCAGACAGAGATTTGAAGCAATGGAATATTTATTGATATCACACGCCTAAAGTGAGAGTTTTAAAACGAGCCTTCCCTTTTTTTTAGAAAATTACTTATTTAACAATAATTTAATGGGTCATGGTTCTAAAAAAATCTTAGAAGAAAGAGAAGACTATGCTTGGTTTATTCTGGCACAATCCAAAAATACTAATAAAAACAAAATTCCCATTAAAGGAATATAGAAAAAATAAAAAAAGCAGAGTGCCCTGTACGTGGCATGCATGCATATATCCCAGATAGATATTTCATAGTTTTTGGTTGGCTTTGTGGAGCACTAAGCCGCGGGTATTGTGCGTTTGTCTGCGTGACTATCTTTTTTACTATCTGTGTGAGTATCCGTGTGCCACTCGAAACTTTCAAGCGCCGCATCCTCGGGCACACAATCCTTGCAATCGCGCACGAAAAATTGACTAACTTTTATCATTTTCATGGCAAAAAGTTAAAAATGTTAAAAATGAAAATATTTTTGCGCGAGAACATGGGAACCGGGAAATGAAATCATAATTTCAATTCAAACTTCGGAATGCAAGTGCAAATGTTAAAATAAATAAGTAAATAGGAACACAAAACATCGGATAACAATGGAAACAAAGAAATCCGGATCAGTTTATGGATAAGTCAAGGTATAGAAATGTAAAATAATATTAAAAAGTAAATAGCAAAAAATAGTCATCGAAAAACTATCAAAATTAAAACAAGAACAAACAAAATAAAAATTAATTAGTATGTTAAAAAGGAAAATAGATAGAAAGACTGAGCTCCAAAAACATGGACCTCAGGAATATAAACCATAATTAGTTTAGACAATGATGAATTACAAATGATTCTTAGTTTTTATGCCCATACGGAAAACAATGGATATTTGCAGTCGTTTTTATAGAGGTAATATCGAAACAAAACGTTCATTACAACATTTAACAATAAAAACATTTAATATGCTAATGTCAATTAGTACTTTTACACAAATTACATTAAGGTTCTTGCAATTTACTTTATTATTAATTTTAACCGAAATTAGTTTTTATTGTGAATTTTTGTGTTTGCGATCAACTTTGTTTTTTCTTTTTCAAAATGAATTTAGTAAGCTAAATTTTAAACTAAATAAAAAAATAAGTCATATTTTATGAAGCGGTAGGAGTCTTCTCTAAAGCATATAAGGGTTAATGCCTAATTGGCGGTACTAAAAATGGTTTGCACATCTGCTAACTTAACGAATACTAATTCCATTTTCATTTTAGGGTTGCGTCCTGGATAAGTGCTTGATTTTAATTTTTTGACGATACGCTTGAGGAATACTGCTGTATATATATCTTTTTCGCTTGCTGAATATATATAATTTTCGATTTGTTTTAATTTTGAAAAACAGTAAGAAATTTAGGAAATTATGGACTTGTGTTCTAACTCAACGAAGGTCCAAAGCTTGAGTTTCTTTGTATGGTTCGATTCCCGACTTAACCATTTTGATTTTAAGACGCGCTGGAAAATGTGCTATTTTTATTGGAAAGCTCATTTAAAGTTGAAGAAAACCGGTTTCAGAAGATCCCCTCTTCGTTTAATGTTCTACACATATATTTTCTCCTCTTTCTCCCTCGTAATTTTGTTTTTGTTATTACTTTTTAGTTTATGCGCGCCGTTCAAAGAAGTTGGTTGTTTATACCACTCACCAATAACTTAACAATCCACGCAAATTTATATATGTAAATTACTTTATTTTTTGTGTTTTTATTATATTTTTTTATTAATTATTTTTTGTTTTTAAAATAATGTTAGAACAACAGTGCCTACAATCAAAATATCTTTAAAATTTTCTTACATTTTGAGAGGAAAGAGAAGATAATTATGCCCGTATCTTGAGGTAAGTTAACGGCAAATTAAACACAAATCACACATATAGAGTTCATCTTTATATATATTTATGCCGAGCCAATCTGTTGCCCATGACAAATTAAGCTTTTGGTGAAGAAGAACGCGATCTGAATGTTTTTATTCAAGCACGTGAGAAAGCTTTCTTTCAGTGAGTGTTCGGGGGTCACCCTTGAGATGAAAGTTCTTCTGGGGGCAGTGGGCCGGATGGAAGGTCATATGGGGAACAACAGGTGAACAATTTACTTTAAATGTGGTTAAATTATATTTGTTATGAGAAATAAAGACTTGTATTTTAAGTAGGGAAATGTTAATTTTGTATGCAAATGATATTTTTGTCATTATAAATTAATAAACTATATATAAAATATAACTAAATGTATAAACAATATTGGTAAACAATTTTGATTAAGGTAGATGCTGTGAGAATCGCAGAGAAAGGTTAATTTTATTGGTTTGTCTCTAAAACATGTGAGAACTGCTTTCATATAGTAAATGACGAAACTTATAAACTCCCCTTAGGAAATCCACAGCACCTACAAATATTCTGCCATCTAATTAGCCAAGATCTCTGAGAATCGCATAGAAAGGCGGATTATGTTCGTTTCGGCCTGAATTTGGGACTTACTGTTCGCGGAACCGAAAAGAAGGGGCGACAAGCAACGAAAGACGTTGGGAAAGAGTCGTCGTCATCAAGCTGCACATTAGGTTTGGTCTATTAAACGTGTGTGTGCTCACCGCTCGTAGGAACCTGCGATGTGTGCTGGGGGTAATTAAAGAGACAACATCTGCAGAATGCTGCCGGAGATCTTTTATTTATGACTTGACCATTCACCCAGGCTCAGCATCAGAATCAGCATCGGCATGAGCATCAGCTGCAGACTTTGTCCAGGCCAGAAACTGGCCAAAAGTGTTTTGCGGTGGCTGCCGAGGCTACCGAGGCTGCTGATGGCCAACAAATTCATAAACAACGCTCAAATCAAGTTTCAAGGGGGCCCAAGGGGGCTGCAGTCCCAGTTGATGTAGGCACAATCAAGATGTTGGCTAGGAAAATTCTTGGACGCACTGGGGCCTCAACTTCTCATCCGCAAAAGCCCCCTTCTCACCTGCTTTGCTGAAGTTGGCTATTTTTCGTAAGGTAGCAAACAGGGGCTACATGCAGTTTGATTGGAAAAAAAAATAATTTAAAAAAACAACCACTTCCTAACAAATATTTATAACAAAGTAATTTAAATATTTATGAGTCCCAAAAGTTTTGATTGTGAAAAGGATTTATTCCTTATCATTTAACAAATGATTTAAAGGTCATAAGGTAAATAGTTCTTGCTTTTTTGAATATATTATATATTTAAATATATATCGTAGGTATTTATGTCATTTTGCAAAAGAAAAAAAGTTTGAAAGTAAGCTGATTTATACTTTGTGGTGAATAGTTCAAATATAAAATTTTTAGAAAACCATTCAAGAACTTTTTCAAGATCTTTTTTAGGGTACTTTCGTATTCGTTGCTGCCTTCAAAGATGCCATTTCTTGTTTAGTTTTCGTTTTCGCTATTTATTTTATCTGCATTTTTCTTTTGGCCGAGACGAAACGAGTTTTCCAACATTTTAAGTTTTTCTTTAGCCCCCTCCCCTCCCTATTTCCCCCACATCATCTGGCTGCTGTCTTTGCGCTCCGTTGAAGTCGCCGGGAATTTAATGCCACACTGAAAATTGCAGCCTCTGCTATTCCATATGCAATTCCATTATTATTTTCATTATTGCAAGCAAGTCGAGCAATTGCAGACAAGGAGAAATGTCAAGTAAATCATTCGGTCAACTGATTTTTTACCTGATCTTTTAAGATGTGCAACAGGTTCAATAAGCGAAATCTTGCAGATGCAAATGTTCACTGCAGATAATGGTGTTTAAAGTGGAGCTAAGCCAAATTGCTGGCCACGAATTACTTACATCGAATTATCCAATCAAGCCACTTTGACTTTGATAAACGAGCTATGAGCCCTTGACTTTTAAAAGTAAGATTTATGATCCAAAGTTGTCTATGATGGTCTCCCCTGGCTGGGAAGACAAAGTCTAATGTATCAATGAAATTTTATGCTGATTGAACACATTAACTTGACAACTATGGTTCAAAAGCCCAAATTCTCAGGTGTGTGGCCGATCGAATTCTTTTACGAGTTCAACGGGGTATGGTTTTTCAACCTAGACCATTTTTCGTATTGTTATGAGCAAAATCCTAATATTTTTGAGCAAAAAATTTTAAATTTTCGGTGAAAAATAAGGATTAGGTCTTTTGGCAGAAAGACCAGAATTTTTTATACGTTTTTGTTTGTTACTTGTTAAAAAAAAGGAGCAAAGCTAAAAACTGAATTGTTTTGTGCTATTAGCTGCACTCTACAATCAATCTAATAATCTACATCATATTTCGACAAATATTTATTTTGTCAAAATGTCTGACTTTTTTGTAAGGGGGTACATCATCATTTTTTGCCAAAATTTGAAAATCTGAAAGAATTTTATCTGTGAATGCCATTCGATTGGAAATTTTATGACGAATTCAACGGTGTATGACATTCCAACTTTTGACCATTATTTCCCAGGGTTTTGACGCAAAAACTAAGTTTATAATGTGTTTTTTGTGATTTTTGGCGATTTTTCCAATCAAATTATTTCTGAAGAGTCTTTTTGCTGTAACTTTTCCAAAATAAAACCCAAAGTCAAAAGAGTTGCTATTTTGAACAGCTGGCAACCTATACCATCCATCCCTGACCGATTGAAAACAATTAATTTAGTTTTGACAAAAAAATCGAATTTTGAAAACGTTTTTTTATGTCCAAATTTCTGACTTTTTGTTAGGGGGTACATCATTATTTTTTGCCAAAATTTGAAAATCTGAAAAAATTTTAACTGTAATGCCATTCGATTGGAAATTTTATGACGAATTCAACGGTGTATGACATTCCAACTTTTGACCATTATTTGCCGGGGTTTTGACACAAAAAACAAGTTTTTAATGTGTTTTTTGGGATTCTTGGCGATTTTTCAAACAAAATTATTTCTGAAGAGTCTTTTTGCTGTAACTTTTCCAAAATAAGACCCAAAGTCAAAAGAGTTGCTATTTTGAACAGCTGGCAACCTATACCATCCATCCCTGGCCGATTGAAAACAATTAATTTACTTTTACCAAAAAAAAACGAATTTTGAAAAACGTTTTTTTTTGTGTCCAAATATCTGACTTTTTTGTAAGGGGGTACATCATCATTTTTTGCCAAAATTTGAAAATCTGAAAAAATTTTAACTGTGAACGCCATTCGATTGGAAATTTTATGACGATTTCAGCGATGTTTGACATTCTTTCCTTTGACCATTACTTCTCAGCGTCTTGATAGAAAAACTGATTTTTAAGGTGTTTATTTTGGGTTTTGAAAATCTTGTCAAAAAACAAATTCATAAAGAATCCATGTTGTAACTTGGCCAAAAAAAAGTCGCATAGAATTAACAGTGACTGTTTTGAATAGCTGAGTTTCGCATTTGGTAAACGGATTGCCGTTATTGCTGATATTATTGTTCATGTTGCTGCTGTAGATGTTGCTGGTGATACAGCTGTTCGTGTTGCTGCTGGCCACACACTTCACACGCGCCATAATTAAATCGACTGTCTGCTTCCTCACCCCATGCCATATTTTGTTTATTTCTTTCATTTATTTTTTGGACTCTTGTGCGTGAGCGTAAGTTTTTAAGTTATTTTTCGTATGCTGTTTCCCTGCTCTGCGAGATTCTTTTCACTTTTTTCTCTCGAGTGTGAAGTTACAACAATGGCACCTGCAGCAGCAACATCCAGGGGCAACAGCATACAGGCAGCACACAGGTGAAACATTGGTGTGAGTGACAGCTGGCGGGGGGGGGATGGTGGAAAAAGAGCCGAAACTGATGAGGGGAGTTGGCTCGGGGACCGACAAAGGCAAATGCATTGTTCGATTTAACTTTCACTGATTGCCCGTTGACAATGCGATGTTGCTGCTCGTAGGTCGCACTCATATACTCGAGCACATCTGTGTATGTGGGCCTCGGCATACAAATGATTAGCAAGTACTGCGAAATTCCATTTACTTTCTATATGGAAATCTATTTGCACACTTCGAGACATAAAAGTTAAAAATTAAAATAAATCTTGAGAGCTTAGAAAGTTAACACCCAGCCGAGTTTGAGTTGGTGAGATCGTTCTGCAGAGGCGACAACTAATTTGAGAAATTATATTTTATAGCGTGCGGAAGCTTTGGCGGCCTCAATTCGAGCTCCCTTCGCGTTGTTAATTAAATGATTGTTTCTACCTTTTTTTTTCTGTTTGGCATTTGAATTTTGATGACTAAAAATGAGACGAGATAACCAGCGGGGCTGGGTCTTTGAAAGTTTTGATTTTGATGGATTCATAAAAATATACACACGTTTAAATGCAAAGTGGAAGAGAAAATAGGCAATTCTTTGAATTGGAGTTTCTACGAATGATTCATGTTGAGTTTTATTTTTATATAAGTTTCAAAGAGCAAGATAAAGTTAAAACTTATTCAATTTAAAATACTCTAGTGGAATTTTAAAGCAATTTCAGTTAATATTACAAATGTACTTTAAATTCAGCCTTCCCTTTCTCGAATTCGATGAAGATATGTCCAGCATTTTCGTTTTACCTTGTGAAACATTACATGTTGCACACTAAGTTGCCTGCAGCTGCCAGCATATGCAAATTCATCATATAAACGATCAGCACCTGTTTTGTCCAACAGGTGTACGACATTATCAAACACAAATCACAGGTTTTTGCAACTTTTCAACATTGTATGCAAACACTCAGCACGTTCAATACAAGTTAGTTGTTAATTTGATGGAATGGCTAGATATTAGATAATCTAAAATTGTGCAATTTCATTGTACTGAATATATGAATAACAAATTGTTATGGCTTAAAATAAAAATAAGTCGAAAATGTAGATAAAAATTAATATTTTTTGTTATATAAATAAGAAAATACTTTTCTGCAAATTATATTTAATAATAATTAAAATAAATTACTTGACTTATGATAGTTGGCGCATTGCAAAATACATATATATTTAAATTTGTGTTCTGTTGGCAACATTTTCAGAAGTTATTGGCATTAACATTGTAGAAATATTTCTTCATCCTACAGAAAACTATTTGTGTTTCTTAAGTTGGAAACTCTTCAAGCTTGACCCCCTTGCTGTAGTGAATTTTTGCTAGGGTTGGGGGCCCTTAGCTCTTGGCTTCAGTTTCTGTATGTGTGTCTGTTTGCTTTCATAACAAATCTAATTTATTGAAGGTGAACGGAAATGTGCGCTAATTTTTCAATGATTAATGATGTCTGCCAGTGCGGCGCTGTGCAGGCCGAAATGTGATTTACTTTAATTAATTAAATGCCAGCAAATGCCGAACAGCATTGAGAGTGAGTCGCAGCAGCAACTTCAAGTTTCTTGACCTTCGCGGCGTGGATTTCTACAGCAGCAACATCGACCGTAGCAACAACGACAGCAGCAACATCTGCAGCAGCAACACCAACGGCAGCAACCACCCATTCATAACTCACGACTTTCGCGACAATTTTCACCTATAAGTCATCCAAATGATAACGAAAAACCCGCCAAAAACCAAAGTCATCTCGCAACCAGTTTGCATTACCCTCTAGGGGGTGTTCACTGTACGGGCCGAGGCATTGACAGCTCAAAGCGGCTTTTGGTATATGGATTACAAGTGAAACTAGACGGGAAGGCAGACCGATTTTAGTGGGGGAAGTAAAAGATACCTTTTCTATTTTATAAGATTTAATTTTTTGGAAGTGAAAAGGGGTACAACGCATAACTGAAGATTTTGTAAAATTTTTGGTAAACTAATGTTAACGCTTCCAGATCAATTTTGAAAATTTATATACTAATTATATATTAAGTTTTCCTTGCATTAAAAACTTTAAACCATTTGCATGAATTTTTCAATTGCTGCGTTTTTGTTTTAAGACACTGGGGATTAACTTCAAAATTATATAAAACAAAAAATTGAATACAAAAAATATATGAAAAAAGAGTACACATGCAGGCAAATGATGATTGCATTTAAACATAAATGTTCTCAAATTTATAATTGACTTGCAACTCACCATGCAAAACATTTATCTCTAAAACCACCGATGGGACCACCCAAAACGATGACGTTGAACTCCTTTCCGCCAACAATCCCCACTTTTCCCCACAAACTTTTCACTTTTATTTATGTTTCGCGCCGACAATCGATTGTTAATTTGCATTTAATTTATTTTTGAGGCCCGGGCAGGAGAAGAAAACAAAAAGTATTGCCCATAAAACTGCTCGGAGGCCGAGGACAGGTCCAGGCTCAGGTGCCCCCCATAAATTGTCCATTGCTACCGTTGCCGCTGGGCAACCAAGTCTCGCTGGGTATCGTTTCCCCGTTTCCCGTGGTGCCTCCTAAAGTCCACTTTTCCTATGCACTGAACAAAAAAATCATTTGTCGTTTTAATGCGTTTATTCCTATTTAATACCCCATTTTCACTTATTTTAAATATTGTAATCGTTTTAAAAAAAAAAAAGTGGTATCTATTTTTATTTTTGTCCAAACTTCAAGTAATTTATTGCCAACAATTGTTTAATGAAATGTACATAACAAGTAATCAATATTACGAACAAAGATTATTATCAGTCAAATGGAAAATGTATTTACTTTAATTTTCCCTTTAAAATATATTTAATTCAAATCAAAGTTGTCGTCTAAAAATGTTTAAAAATCCTTCTTTTTTTAATAATTATAAAAACGATCATCCCATTTTTTACTGTGTGTTAAAGTCACCGGCGAAGTTTCGAACCGCACCAAATCGATTTGAGCTGCTATTTTTTCAGCATTTCTTGCTATTTTGGCCGGTGTCTGGCTCTCTCGTTAAGAGAAAGGCGATGCTGATCAGTCGGACAAACCAGTAACAACTACACCACCAAACACTACAACAACTACAACACCACTGCCAACAACATTTGCAGAAACAACAACCACACATGAACAATTCACTTTCTAATGATGCACGCTTCAAACCAAAAAAAAAAAAAACGAAAACATTAAAAAAACACGAAACCAAAAAATAAAAATCCTGAAAATAATAAAATATGGCCAAGCCACAAAAATCTGTTTTTCATTTGCAATAACTTTTGGGGTTGATGCCAGCGGCGGTTAAAAAAATTAAAACAAGTTACAACAAATGCGTCCTGTCATAAACTTGCCAAATTTATTTGCCAATTTGAAATTCAGAAATTGAATATTATGAGCAATTGTGCAATTAATTATGTATATTTATGTGGTATATAAAAATAAATGATTTTTTATAAATTTTTAAAAGCAAAAATGAGGAAAAGAAAAGCAGCGCGTGGAAATGAGAAATGAGTGTTGAAGTGGGAAGTTAGTGATAAGGCTTAGACGTTGGACTCATTTTTTAAGATTTATGCAAACAATTGGTTTCCCATGTGGAGAAATTTTTTTTTTTTAATTTCCTTTATATTTTTCTGCTTTAGTAACGTATTTTTAGTGTTTTTTTGGGAGCAGCAGTATAATTCTAAATTATTAAGCATATATAATTTGCTATAATTATATAATTTGTATTTTTATTCAATATTTAAAGTTCTGAAGAATTTATATTTTTATTAACAAACTGAGAAAAGTCAGATTTACTTAGGTATTGTAATGACCTTTTCTTTCAATACAAAATCTTAATCAACCATTTTTGTAATGAATTTATTTTATTAAAACATTTTAAAGGTATTCAGTTCCCAAGCAAAAACAATTTCTCAGCTCAAACACTGCATCCATGTAGGTACCATGCACCCCTCAGAAACCACATTTCATTAAACAATCCAAAAAGGTACGGTTTTTTTGTTTTTGCTGAAATTGAAACCCGTTTCACATTGCAAGTGGACGACGGAAAAAAAAACGGGCGAAATGAAAATGAAAACGACGTCGGCGAAAATCCCATCATAAGATATCTGGTCTGGGGTCAACTGGTTCGCCCTAGCCGTGTTTTAAGCAAAGGCTTCGAGACATCAAGACTTTAAGACTTTAAGACTGCGACGACTGACCGCCAAAAACGGGCACTAAAAAAGAGCAAAGCAAACAACACACAAGACAATGCGAAATAATAATCGTAATAACGATTCACAAGTCCAGTAACGAGACAGAGATTAATGTCGCATGACAATCATGACGGAAATCTGAACCAAAACTGGACAGAGTTTTTCAGGAAAAAGTGAAAAGTCGTCGTCGCCGGCGGGTCGCAAAAATTGACAACACTTTCAATTGTCGCCAGTGCCACGAAACAACCATAGCAGCAGCGAAATCTTGGCTATTTAATGAAAACAAAAGTGAAACACACCCAGAAAAAAGCTTAATAAAAATAAAAGAAAGACGCCCTCGTTAGTTGGGGAGGGCTGTGAACAGCGAAACCGAAAGTGGACGGCATTAAAACTTAATTAAGGCACAAGGTTCACAGCATTAACTGGACATGTCCGGCGTATACATGTCTTTTACTTTGGTTGTCTCGCTAAAAAGTGGTACACTACAACTTGGTGATTTTATGGCCAAAAATTAGGCACTATTTCAATATATTTTTTATTTGCAGTATTTCTTATATTTTATTAGGTTAATTAAGCGTTCATTTTCAGAGAAAGTTTTCTTATTGTATTCAGCATGTTTTTATTGCATTATAATAATTTAATCTTATTTATTTAGTTGGTTTTATATTCAGTATGTTTTAATTGCATTATATTAATTTAAATCCCAAATATACAGTTGGAATCCCATTAATAAAATTATACTAATTGTAGTCATCTACAAATTTAATTAAATTTGTAACAGTAACTGAATAATATTTTTGGGACATTTTTTTAAAGTATTTGTGAACAATGTTAACTTCGAAATACATTTAAATGCCACATTGAAAATGAAAAATGCCATGCAAATAGAATGCATTTTGAATCGTTAACCAGAAAATTTCTTTTTCTTTCAATCATAGCATAGTTTCTCTATATGGTTGGTTTTTCCAGTCAATCATAATTTTCCCACAGTAATTTGGCAGCTGAGTTTGCTCCAGTTCATGTCAGAATATCCCACAGTCCAAATGCAATTGGGTGGCCGTTTGTAAGTAGTTCATATGCTCGGAAGCTTAATTTTTCATCGTTTCGTAGAGAAAACTTCACATGGCATACTGGACGACCTTGCGGGCTCTTATATTGTTTCCACCGCAGAAGAAACACAAGAAAAATTGCAAATTTTTTTTTCTACTTTTAATATTTGAATAGGAATTTAAAAGGTATTCATTTAAACAGCCTATTATTGATTTCGGTACTTAATTAAACAATTTTCCCTTTCCATTTACATACGACCGCTTGCCTATTGGATAAATTATACATAAATTGGCCCTAGCAGTGATGCGTAATTATTCTTTTCATTTAACTGACCCTCGAATATCGCTGGGCTTTTGTCTCAGTCTTCGGATCATAAATTTGTGGCTTGTTTTGACTTTTCGTGCTTTGCCTTTGATCTGCACATTTGTTCGAGCGTGTCAGAAAAGTTTGACTTATTGTTGATGGTTTGCTCTTTGCCATTCGAATGGTTTTACCAATGACCCACTGACTCGGTTGGCTCGAAGAATCGAATCGATGGTCTTTTTTTTCCTGCATTTTTATTTTAGTATTTTTTCCATGATTTAAAACTTGATTTTGCATTCGGCATGCTCCATATTGTCCGGGCATTAAATCCAACTCAAAGCCATTAATAATTGTCATGTGCTCGCGTATGGTCGAATTTGTTTTTGGCGGCGCTTTTCATGCCACGATTTCCTACTTCCGCAATTCGAAATCTATGGAAAATTTGAGCCAACAGCAGCATGATTTAATAAACGTGATTAGCGTTTTTTTTTCGCTTTTTCGTGTTTATTATTTATATTTTTGTATAACAAGTGCCAACTAATTGTGAGTGGCTAGCAAATAGACAGACAATATACTACAAATAGGAAATTGATATCGAATGGGATTCAGAGTAAATAAATGGATTCAAAATTTTGTGGTGGAATGGTCATGTCAATATTTGCTAACTAAACAGCGCTTTCCGTTTTATTAATAATACTTCCTCATTCCTTGTTCATAATAACATTTTTTGGTAGTTTGGGTTATAATTTGAAGATATAATTTTTGTGCAACATATAAATTGTAAATATTTAAGTTTTATTTGACATGGTAATTTAGCAAGCAAAAATTCAATCTTACAATTGAAAAAACCTAAGCAAACTTAAAGACTTTCTTATCAAAGTAGTAAACGAAGTAAAAAAATATTAAAGTAAAGTTATAAATAAAATATCATTCCTTTAATGCTCTTATGTGCTTAAAACTTTTTATTTTGGTTTATTAATTAATATTTTGCTACCAATTATAATTTGCAATGCCCCTTTGACATTTACCTGGCAAAAGTTATTTAATCTTTGCACAAAATAATTATGATTTATAGAACCAGTTGTTGTTGATTTGGGTATTGTTTTAGCTGCGCTTTCGAGTCACCTTGGCCCCCCGAAAAATTCCCAGAGAAACCCGAAACAATATATATATTATGTTTATGGATAACGACAAAATAAACACAACAACTACGAAACATTAACATCGTTTCCCGTTTCGAATGCATTTCCAAGGCGAAACCTTTCAATGCCTTCCGAAGGGTGCACAAAAAATAAATGTTGAATATTTTGTCAAGCCGAAAAGCAACTGCACGAAGGTCAGGCTGCTGCTCGAACTCGTTGAGATTTAAGTGCGATCGTCAGAAATAAAAATAATGTAATGAAAACAGGCTCAATAAATAAGTGGAATAAGTGGAGAAATACGCGTGTGATGCCCCAAAAAACAAAAACAGTGAAGCTCCAATGGGATGACAGATATAAATGCCCAGACATTACGATTATAATTACTCTTCACTCGGATCGCAGATGCAAACGTCTTTGCCCATTAACTCTTGACAAATCACTCATAACAATTAAACATATCTGCAGGAAAATTTATCTTGGAATTTATACAAAATGTTAAAAAAAAAGCATTGGCTTTCAAATCGCACAAAATCGTTAATCATTTTGGGTGTTAAGCTTTTGCAAATAATACAAAAACTAAAATGACTATTAATTTAACTTACTCGACAAACATTGTGAAAACAAAATACATCCTGATATATTTTTTTGGTACTACAACTCAAGTTAATTAATTACCAGTTAATGTATTCAAATAAATCTTAATTTTAATATTTTACAATGAGAAAATTCCACAAATGGCTTGAAAATGTTAAGATAATTAAGATACTACTTTCAAATCAAGCCCAGAAATTTGTCTTAGCTTTCCGAAGCTTGAAAAATATTGGTGCCCAGCAATAATTTAAAAAGGTGATACCATCGCATTAGACCCATTTAAACGTCAATAATTCCACATAATTTGATGGGCTTTAGCATGCAAGGTGGCTACTTTCATTTCAAGATTTTTCCTTTAGACATAAACTTCCCATGAAATTTTCCGTGAATCCAAAAGAGCTGAGATCAGCAGCGGTGAACCCATTGAAAACCCGCAAATTAATTGGAAATCTTCGTGAGCCGCCATGCCAAAGGGGGAAGACCAAAAACTAGCTGATTAGGGAGCGATTATTTCTCAATTATTGACCACACGAATCAAATGGAATCTTTGCCGCGCCAATGGATGAGCTGCGTAGAGTTGGGTTGATTTGATCGTCATCAGGAAACGAAAAAGCAAAAGTGTGACATAATAACCGGCGTTGGACGAACACGCATCGGGTGAATATGAATCGTTGGATTTTAAAGGGGGTTTTAATGGGGGTTTTAAAGGGGGTTTAGAGGGCCTTGGGGCGGGAATCGAAGCAAATGTGTCTGCGGTTGAATGCAGCTACTAATGCCAGACATTTATGGAATTACGCTGCAATGAGAGGGTATGCGATGGGTATCTGGTGGATATCTGGTGGGTATCATTGGTACCTGCCACTTGGCTATTGATTACCAGCACTTCCCCCTTTTTTCACCAACCCTGCCGAGGGTGTTGTAAAATCTCGACAGGGTTCGCTGCTGTTACAAGGAAATGCTTTGGCCACCATTAAAGATTTACATACCTGTCTGCTGATTTGCGCTGGGTTTGCCAGCAAACAAGAAATACAAGTGCTTCAATGGATTAGTATTTTAAATAAAGTAACATATTAACAATTTTAAGCTATCAGTTAAGCAAAAGGTACTTTAGTTCAAAATTTGAGGATCTAGATTTGCATTTACACATTCAAATATATATGTATTGCAATTTTAATATTTATTGTTATTAAGACAATTTGATTAAGAGAAATCTTTAATTAAAAAAATACACAGGATTGGATAAAACCTATTAAAATTTTATGTAATCTTTAAACAATAAAATAAATTATAAGTTGTTTTTTAAAAAATATTATGAAAACCTTATTTATATTTTTGAAAAAAACTCAACTAAAACTGGTTTAAAATTAACTTTTATTATGGCTTGTGTGCTCAACAAATTAAAACTTTTTAAATCAAATTAAATAACTTTAAAATATTAAAATGATCTAAAGAATATTTAAGTTCGTATTTTATTAACTTGATTTTTTTTATGCCAAGGGTATTGAGACTTCGACTTTCCTCAGGCCACTTGCATTGATTTTTGTTCGTCTTCATAAAGTGCATACATACCTACACGGGGCTGGATATGATATGATATGATATGATATGATATGATATGCGGCCAAGCGAGGCAGCAAAACCTTAATTGCAATCTCGACATCAACAATCGTAGTAGGTAGCGTTGAAGTTGAATGCGAATGCGAAGTCAGGCGAAACCCCGGGCCCAGTCATCACTTGAATACACTCGCGTCCACTCATTCAGTCATTCAGTCAGTCAACCAGTCAGTCAGTTAGTCAGTTAGTCGGTTCCAGTTGCAAGCTCATGGCTATCGCATGGCTCCATTCAAGCGTTTCCCAGTTGGGCGTGCAACCCTCGGCGGCAGTGGCAGAAAAAAATCAAAACCAAAGCTGGGACAGGGGCAAAAAAGGTGTCGAGACCCTATAGACAGGGGGCTCATTGTCTTTTGTGGGTCTTCGATTATAATGACGATGATGCAACGGCCCATGCCCATGCCCATGCCCATGCCCGTTCCCCTCCTACTTTTGTAATTTTTTCTCCCCCAGAGCCACGTAATCAGCCAGCGACTTTTTGCTCAATTTGTTGCCGCACGGATCGCTTCCTTTTGATTTGAGCCCAACTTTATGTCAGGCCATCAACGCGCTGTTTACCAATAAAAACGACTGACTAACGAACCTTGCATGTACTAGGCAAATCAATTTGCAGCAGATAGCAGCTAACACAGCGAAATGAAACGAAAATACGATTGCCGAATTCGAATCGAAAGTCTCTGACGGACATTGCAACTTCAAAGTCCAACACAGAAAAAAAACGTTGACTTTATCAACTGCATTTAGCACTTAATGTCACGCTATCAAAAGTCTAAGAAGAATTGGAGAAATATGTACAATTTTAAGGAACATCGCATTTTCTAAAAAATATCATCTTCATCTTCATGTTAAAGCGAAAAAACAGAGGGATTTTCGCATTTACTTTTAACAAATCATGAAGTATGCTAATATTATGTGTTATATTTAGAAGTCGTAACATTTCAAACGTATTTCCTTGCAGTGCAGACACTACTGCTTTCCGAAATTTAAAGTCTGCATTTTTCATCCGCAAAAGGTTTCCAATTTTGTGTCTTGTGATTTTTACACTGATTGAAATCAAGCCAAAACTAGTTTAATTTTTGTTCAAACAAGGTAAAAAAAAAGGAGGAAGGCGAGGCTTTTTACTTTCTTTCGGGAGTGATACTAAGACTTCTATTAGTTTTACTTCCTCATTACCTGCTGAAAAACCATTTTTTTATTTGCATATATTTTTATTTTTTATCAAGTTTAATATATCAAGGGTTGGAAGTAAAAAATTACTGTTTGTATTGTTTAATAAAACTTTTGTATTCTGCTATTATTGGAACCAAACTTATATCCACACTTATTGCACTCATATTAAGTACAAATTGCTTCACAATTATTATAAAAAAATATATATATTATGTATTTTCCTTCAATTAAATTAAAAAACCGAGACTAATTTTATTATGGCCCACTTCCATTTTCAGTGTCTTACCCAACCAAATTAGTGTCTGTGGCAGCCCTTGACAAATTTCAGCATGAATCAAATTAGCACTTGTCTTTTAATTAGTGCAAAAATGTGCCCAATAAAAATAGTAACCCAAAACGATGAAGTCAAAATTCAAAGAAAGCGTGACTTGGTCAATAGTTAAAGAGCGACCACCGCTTTGATATGGATACTCGTAAAAGATTTCACTTCTCTCCCCCACTCGAAGATTTCATAATCAATGTCATAATCGAATAATTTTGTCTATGAACAAATTTCTGTTTGTTTCGCTGATGAATAAAAATCACAGCCAAAAGGGCGTTGTTTAATTTGGTGGTGGGGGCGTGGCACGGGCAATAGAAATCAGTTTTTTTTCAGCTTTGGTCGTCGTGTTGATATCTTAGTTTTTCTGGTTTTGTTTCGTGTGCATTTCATAAAGTTTTTTTTTTAGATTTTTTTTTTACCCACGCCAGCGAGCAAAACAAAAGACTTAGGAAACGAACTTGCCCCCAAGACAAGTGATGTAAAGAGAGAAAAAATGTGGCACAGCCGCAGCAGCACAACAACTCGAATTAGTTGCTCGCATTGTTGTCGCCATCGTTGTTATTGTTGTTATTGTTGTTGTCGTTGTTGTTGTCGTTGTTGTTGTTGCTGTTGTTACAGAACAAACCGCTCATTAGGCCCATTAAATTGCAACTGTGAATTTTGTGTGTGTACCGCGAGTGTGTATCTCTTAGTTAGTCGCCGCTGTTGCCGGAGATGTAATTACCCGAGAAGGGGCAACTTTAATGTTAACACAAATTCCCAGCTCATTCGAGAGTGGCCATTAAAGTTTTGCGCTGATTAATTCTTGATTTCGATCAACTGCTATTCATAGTACTGCAAAATAATATATATTTGTAATTAAAAGTTTCTTAGACTGATATCCTATACCTATCCTATATCTAGCATATATGAAAACAATACGTGTTTTATAGTTTTTGAAAATAATTAAAAAGTTGTCAACTCACTTAAAACTTAGAGAAATATATATTAACCATTTAAGCTAATCAGATATTAACGCATAAACATTTTTTAACCCATAAATTTAAATTGATATATTTATGCAGCTATAATTAAATGGCTATATGATATAATTAAATTTAAATTAACTCAGTATATGATGAGGATCTTAAGCATTACCAAGCTTTGAATGGCATCATTATGAAAGTATTAATTATCGGAATGCTTCCTGTTCTACCATCATTGACTTTTAATGGTTGTTGTCTTAACTTGGCAAGTTGCGGGCCTCAATACAGTAGAATAATATTTACTTTTAGAGTTTTTGTCTTTGAAATGTTTGTTATATAACATTTAGTTCTTAAATAATTTCACCATTATATAATTTACAGGTAAAATAGAAATTAAGCTTAATTAAGTATATTTGTGTGTCACACTTATAATATCCATCGAAATGCATTTTTAACTTTTAAAAGAGATTTTGTACCCAACCGATGAGTAATCTTTTAGCTCTGGGACAATTTACTGCGTAACTAGCCATGCTTTGGATTTGGATTGAACCATTGTACAACCCGACCCTTGACTCCATTGCCATTCCCCCTTAGCAAACTTTTCGAGCTGCCTTCGCTCCGTTTTGAGGCTGCTCCTCAGTGTGAGAGACTGTGTCATCTGTGGACATGGACTTTGGATGGGGAACTCTGGATGTGGAGGGGCATCTGTTTTCCGCGGATTGTGGGTGGGTTTCGCCAGCGGGAAATGGGCAGGTAAAAGTGCAGTGCACAGTACATTGTGCACTTTACCTTACTGTGCAGGGTGCATCTTCCCGCATCGTCCCACGAAAACGAGAACCACGACAATGGGGCTGCCGTTTGCAGTTGCAGTTGCAGTTGCAGATGGAGATGGAGATGCTGCACAGGGGACTTGTGGGCATTGTCTGGGACATGACATGAGAATTAGGCAGCCAAGCGCACTCGAGTCGGAGTCGGAAGAGCCAAGTCCGCCGGCCTGTGCCAAATACGAGGAGACACGGTCTCTGTTTGTGCACAGAAAACAACTGAAACTGATCTGGTCTATTATTTATAGAAAATTTTGATTAACTTCAAAACATGATATGATTGGCTTTAATTTATCGAAAATTGAAAATAATTTCAAAACTTGACAAATTGCAAGCTTACCTATCTACCAAGTGAATATTTAATTCATGGTTATATTCGAAATTATTAAAGCGAGTTTACGTTTACTGCATATATTTTCTAGAAAATGGTTAAATAAAATAAATATAAATACCAAACATAATTAAAATATGACTATTTGAGTGAAGCCAACTCCAAATTGTAAGTGATTACTAAGGATTTTGTTGGTAATGTGTATATAAACACATTCTTTTAACCCATTAATTTTGAAGTTTAAAAGAAAAAAATATGTGGTAATTGACTAGTCTAGTATAATTTATAAGAAAGAATTTAATTTAAAGAAATATATAAAATTAGCACCGTTAATATTTCTATTTTTGTTTTTTGTTAATCAATAATAGATGCAATTTCACAGCTTTTCTCGCCGTGTTCAACTTCGTTCGCCATTTGCGACTCGTAAGCCTCCAAATGTGTATTGGGGTAACGTTCATCACGTTTGTCGATGCAATTTCACAGATAACTGTTTTTCCATGTTTGCCACCGCCGTTCGAGGGGCGGCGGGGAGGCTGAGGGGGCGGGGCTGAGGTCGGGGAAGCGGCCTGCAATTGCATAATCCGCCACCAGCTTGGAAAACAATGCAAGCGCTTTTAAAATGCCGCAATTATCCCCAGCAAAACCAGAAAAAGAAGAAAAAAAATTCCGAAAACCAAAAGACACATTTCGGTTTTTCCTTTTCTATTTGTATTTATATTTTTTTGTTGTGGTTTTTTTTTTGTGTTTTCTTTTGTGGGTCACAGCAGCCAAGCCGTCTGAGGTTTTGTAGAATTTGCCTGGTTTACTGGGTGATTTTTTTTTTCAATTTTTTATCATAGGTTATGATAAAAGTATACTCTTGCTTTATTTCATTTTTTTGAGTTTTATAAAGTATTTGTTTTATTTCTACTGATTTTATATATTACCTGGTAAAAACAAACAAAACTTTAACAAGCAATACTTTATTTTTTACATGTATTTTGAGAACAATGTTTTGGAAACAATACTCAAAAATTGGTATTGCATTATTGTTTTGTATTTTTTGTATTTTTTTTGTATTTATACGATCTTATTCTACAATATAATTTTGTTAAGAACATTAACTTAACAAATTCATTGCTGTTCAGCCATTTTTTACCCATTCAAGTAGGGTATGCAATGTTTGTTTTCGCAAAGCCATTCTTCTCTTCTTGGTTTTTTCTAGACTTTTATGTCGTTGCCATTTAGCTGTGGCATTTCAATTTCAATTTTGTTTTATTTGTTTTGCCTGTCATTTGTTTTTTGTGGGTTTGTTATGACATTTTTTGGAGTGCCATTTGAGTGATTGTCTGGCATTTGTTTGCCCGTTATTAACAAATTACACTTTTTATTGCAGGCTGCAAAACTGTGGAAATATTTAAATGTTTTAAATACTTCACTTAAAACTATGCATTTTTATATCGCCGGTAAGTATTCAATTTTTCTTGTTTAAATGTTATGCAACGTATCCATTTCCTTTGGGCGCAAATAACTTAGAGTTCAATCAACAAAAACAAAACAACTTATATGCATTAAATGTCATGACACAAAAGAGACTACAAATATTTATATGCATTTTACATAAATTGTGCCATTGTCATGTTTGAATATTTTCCTTTTCAGTCGACTTTCTCACAAAATGCATTTGAAAAAAGCAACACAATTTTCCTTAACAAAAGGCCGCATTCGAAATCACGTACAAATATTTTGGACGTTAATTTGCCGCCAGTAGAAAGCTAAATGTTAATGAACCAAAAAGCCACAACATAAATTTCCACTAAGTGAATATTAAAAGACATATCCCCATACTTGCATATGGGTGCATCGGCGGAAAAAAGCCATTATGCATAATAATAATTTCAAAAAGACAATGCAATTTGCATTTCAATAGTTGAATGGTTGCACACATTTTATGATTTGCTATTATTACTTTGAAAGAAATATCACTTAATTTTGGACCACGTATTTATTTTAAATTAATAAACGTTGAACAAAAGCTAACCTACAATTAAATTTAAAGTTTTAGGTATTTTAATCAAATAGTTTGAGAAATAAAAACCTCTTCGATGAAATAATATTGTTTTTTGATCTTATTACTTAATTGACTTCATTTGGAGTCAGTGAAATATTTTCATTCGAATTTATTTTCTTTGAAAGCCATGATTAAAATCTAACTGGGATTGCAGACTGCAGACCCCTTTGATTTCGAAAGTCGATTGCCTTTTAAGGCCAGTTGATCCTAGGCACAGTTAGTTTCCAATCACCGATTTTGTTCAGGACCCAAAAAACAGTAAGCCCCCGCAAAATGCTTACCCAAACCCCGTTGACAAGACAATGAAAAGTGAAATTGTCTCGATAGATATTTTTGTTATTGTTTATTTGTTTTTTTTTTTGGCTATCTGGCTTTTTTTTATCTTCGAGCACGTTTGTTTGTTTTTCACATATTTCTCGTCGGCAAGGGGAGATCAATGAAAGTCGCGTCGCGTCGATTTCGCATGTTCGCATAATCATGCCAAAAACGGCAACAAAAGACCATCGAACACTTGGCCGAAATGCAGAGAGGAGAAAGGCCAACCTGTGCCACTGCTTCACCTGTCCCATCTGAATCTGAATCTGAATCTCCAACGCAAACTGAAACCGAATCTGAAACTTTGTCTGAAGGACGTTTGGCCAAAAGGTCAGAGGCTGTGCCATCGAGCCGTGTCAGCGAAATGCAAACGAAATACAATTAACAATTAAACATTCAAATGTTTGAGTTGACAGGCAACAACTTTCACCGATGCCGCACAAGTAAAAAAAATATATACAAACAAAAAAAATGGGAAAAGGCTCCCATGGAGGAGAGGCTACCAAATATCGCCAGCAATTTACTCGACAAACCAACCGATGTCAATCAAAAACGCCATCCACTGACACTTTTTATTTGCACTTGGCTATTTTTATTTCACTTTTTATGTTTTGCACAACGTCTCCTCCATTGAGAAATGCTGAAGGTTAAAATGCAATTGAATGAAAAGAAATACAAATAATTGGGCAGACATGAGAGGAAAGTTAAGGTGGCTGACACACAATTGACTCGGGTTCTCTGCGAACCGGGTTTTTTTGTACCTGGTTAACTCCACCTGCGCAGACACTTGTCTCGTAAATTTGCCTAATAAATTGGATTCATTAGCTTGGATTGGCTTAGCCGTCGGAAAGGTAATCACATTTCGAGCTTAATGCCTATGAAAGAGATTTCAATTTGAGACCAATTAGCCATATATAGGTAGAAGGGGATTTATTATCTTTAAAAGCTATTATTGATGTCATCTTTGTTTAATTAAATCGTATGACGATAAGAAAATTAAACCAATGGTACATTTATTCTACATAATGTACATATATATATTTAATGAATTTAAAATAAGTTAGCCAATTTTAGGCGCTGTCAATTCTGAGTACAGAAAACATCATTTTATAAAATTTTTTCTTTTAGAAAATGTAATACGCTTATGACGGATAATCAAAATTGTATTTAAAATAAAAGTAATTTTCCCTAAAGATAAACATTAGGAACTTAAAGGGAAATATAAAATATAACATTTTCGGTACTGCTGTACTGCTGACATTATTACATTGCCAAATTCTTAATTGTTTGCGGTATCGGATTGTGTCTGAAAAATAACTTCCTCAAAGTCGGATAGCTGTCTTTTGGAGTAGTTTAAGATTCGAGCGCCCCTTAAAAGCTCAGTGAACATGTCGATGTGACAATAAATGGTATGCTGACCAAAATTCAAAACGTTCGAAACCCGAACCGTGGGCGAGGCGAACGGTTCGTGACCGTTACCAATAGTTGGGGCTTAGTTTTTCAGTGGGGTTTACTGCGGTTCAGGCCGTACACAACTACAGTTAGCTTGGACTATGCAAATTGCGTGCATGACAACAAATTTGTGGACTGATTGATTGACGGGCCGGCTGATTGGAAAGGTGTGCGCAATGCGCAGGCGCACGCACCTAAGATATGTATTTGGTATATGGTATATGGTAAAAAAAAAAAAAGAGTGTGGAAAAAGCTCGGCCAGACGTCAGCTATTAACCTTGATTTGCGAGCCAGCCAATAAGCAAAACAAAGGAAAATAACAAGAGAAACATAAATAAATAACCCCAAGTCTTGCGGCTCAACAAGAGTCGTGCAAATGAAGTCATTTCGAGTACTCAACTCGCCATTCGATTGAGGGCAAGAGCTTCAAAAATAGGTGTACATACGGTTTTGATTTTCCTCAGCCAAGCATGGGTGAAATAGTACCTCCACTCCCACACTTCTTCGAGCAGGTGTTGGGCCAGAGCTCTGTTTTTTAGCGGAAATGGTCAGAGACTTTTGGCACTTTACAATTTGTCGAGCAAAAAAAAAATATTAAAAAAAAACTTAAGAGATTATTTATGAGACGCTTACACTCTTGACAAAACGTTACAACATTTATTACTATTTCCATAATATAAATCTTATCTTTAAAAGCAATACAATTTGACTCAAATTTAAAATAAATATATATATATATTTATATACATTGTGGATATCTAGAGTAGCTAATTTTTAAATTATAAAAATTCAAAGGATTATATTCAAAACATAAGTTTAATTTTTATAGTTTGAAATTTTGGATAAACAAAATTCTTTATTTGTTGTTATTAAAAACAGAGTTTTACTTTAAACAAGAATAAATTATTTAAGAGATATTTTTTTTAACATTCAATGTTTATTAAAGCCGACTTATTTTTTGATTTTTTTCCCATGCATATTCGCCCGTCATTTTATGACATACAAAAATTTCTTTATACTTTCCACAAATAAAAAGAAATTGAATTTAATTCTATATATACATTTATTGTGTGTTTATTTTTAAAATGCTGACCTCAATTCAGTGCTGGTTTTTGTGCTGTTTCCCGCATCCGATAGCCGCAAAGTTATTTTAATTACCCGACAAGAAGCAAATTTAAAACCGGCTCGAAATCCTGTCATGACATCAGCCATCTAACCAATAACCAACCATCATCATCACCACCATCACCATTATCGGCATCAGTTTCTAAGCGAAATAAAAAATTAAATACACGCTTTTAATTTGTGGATGCCGCAGGCAGAGTTTTTCGCAAAGAGAATCTAAGCAAAAGATTCTTTCGATTCGTCTGCCAGTAAATCGTCTTAATTTTCGGTGTCTTTGGAAGCATGACGCCAAGTGCGAGGGCCGATTTAGCAAGTTCAGCTTATTAAAAATATATGTAATGTCATAAATAAGTATAAATAAAATAGCTCTAAAAATTTGTTCAAGAAAATAGGAAAACATACAAATATAAAGGATTAGTTAATATTATTGTATTGATTAAAATTTAAATGTGGTCTTAAGATTATAGTTTGTTTTAGATGTTAAAATAACGCACGATGTTATTTAAAAACCAACTCTTTTAAAATACTTTCCTTAATAGGTTTCATCCTAAATAAATAATATAATTATCATGGGAATAAGTTTAAAATTAAATGATTTTGAAATTTGTTAGTTTCAGTAAAGATAGGTTATTTTAGTTTTTAGAGTAGTGTAAATTAAAAAAAGTATTAGAGGGGAAACATGTAGAAATCGGAACTGCTGACCTGACCCTCTGGCTGCGATTTCTTTCACCTCTGCAAAGTGTTCTTGCCACACTCACCATGTGTGTAATGTACTTATGCCCGGCATTCTGTGGTATCATCTCCATTGTTGAGGCCTCTTCCCACTGTTGCTTCCTCATCTTGAAACTCTTTCTCAACCGCTATCTTCTGTCGCCGCTTCGAAAAGGGGGAACTCCAAAAGGGGCAGGGGCTCCGGCCCAGGCTTTTGTCAATTCATTGTCAACAAGTCAGTGAACTTGTGTGTGCCCAGCTGAGAAAAAAGCAACACAGAGTGAAAAGAGCAGGCAGAGACCCAGCAACCCAAAACCCTCAGCAGACAGAAGGGGCATGGTGTGGCTTTTTCTTTTAAAAATAATTAACATAAATTAATAGGAAATGGGTAGAAGCAGTGCACAATAACAGTTACAAGAAGACTCGCAGCCAAACAGGTCGAAGAATTGCATACACTTCTATTCAGCAGAAATGCGTAGTGTATCTTGGGCCAACACAAATGGCGTGGTAAACGCTCATTTCGCCTGCTGAAGAATTCACGGACTTTTTATATAAATTCCATAAGGGCAATATATGGATTTAAATAACTTATAGTATTGTTATTGAATCTTGAAATGTTTTATTTAAAGAAAAATATTTATTGGCTATTAGCCCCGTTCCTTCGGAAGTTCTAATCCCCCTAAACGAAAGAGGAATACCCACTCAGCGTTCCGAAAAAAACATCAACACGAAATCAGAAAAAGAAACAAGAAAAGCAAAAAGTTTGTGTCTTAAGTCTTTCGTTTTTTTTTTCGCCACTTTTCGGACGCCGACGTAACTTACATAAGCCCGTGATGCGGAGTCTGCGAGCGGGACCAATCCCAAAGTTATTTATGGCACACGCACCCGCAGAATGACAAAATGGAGGGAAAAGCACAAAAAAACTAAGTTTTTGGCATTTAAATTGCGCCAAATGGCAAATGCAAGCTGAGCTCTGCAAACTGCAAACTGCAGGCGAGCGCAACATAACAACATAAGAGTTGTGGGTTAATCAGCACCTGTCAGGGGCTGGGACGCAATCAGGAAGCAAAATCCAAACCCTAGCAAAAAGCTAGCTCAATGTTCACATGTTGATTAGGTTTCGTTTTTTTCCTTTCTTTATGGTCTTGCGCATAATATATCATGATGTAATATACACACATGGGCGCACATCGGAGGAGGCAATCGATGGGCATAGCCACACAAGTCTATTGGCTAAAACGAGTTTTAGCCAAGTCCGAAGCTAAAAAAAAAAAGGGCTGGGAGGAGTGAGCCATTCGAGATTCTTAATGATCTCACACTGGCATTAGCATTTCGAATTGAGTAGCGAAAGCATTTTAATTGAGATAAATGTCAAACTAAATATAGTTGATGAGGCAGCACAAGCGACGAGGAATCCACAAGTCTATCTTTCGGCACAAAAGATGCACATTTTTCTATTCGTTAATATATTCAAAATAAAAAAGACTTGCGAGAACCAGAAAAAACAGGCTTTCACATTTTGAAATAAATTGTTTTATATAGTTTTATTTGGGGTTCTTCATATTAATATTTGCCGATGGACTTAAATAGTCAAAGAATAAAATTTATAGATACATGAAAGCAATTCTATAAATTCTACAATGGTATTCATTTTATTAACCCGTAAATCGTTAATTTAAATCTAAAATCTAAATTGTTTATTGCTCTAGTTCTTAAAATACTGCTTCATTTATTTCTAAACTGCTAATTACAAGTTTAGATAAAGTTTTTGTTTCTCAAAAATTCATATTTTGTTCAATCGAGATCTTATTTTTAAGAAACGTCATTAAATCAGTCAAACGTTTATAACATTTTATACAAAGAACTTATTTGTTTTTTGTATAATATATTTACAGTGAGGGCTTAACAATTTAATATTCTCTCAACATATTTAATTGCTTAATTTTTAATTTTGTTGCCAAAGCTGTGCCTTTTTTGCACTTCGGCCCAACTCATCATTGCCAAATCGTTTTTTACACATGCTCATTTATATTATTTTACCTGTCTGTTTTGCCCAACAATTATTTACACATTATACAATGTCATTAGAGGGATATTATAATTATTATTGTTGTTTATTATACAATGCAGCAGCCGCGACATCGAATCAAACACTCACGAAAAACAAACACAAGTGCTGGGTAAATAATGTGTAATGAATCGATAAATATGGGGACTCAGATGGGTTCGAGTGTCGCCTTGGCCTGGGCGGGGTAAATAAACAAATAAATGTATGTAAATGTTCGCATTTACTTATTGACAAGTAATTGATTTCGCCTTCTGTTTGTCCGATCGAGTGACTGACCGCTGCACTTTCACTTCATAATTTTTAATATAAATAGAAATTTCTGCTTGGTGTTTGCGAAAGGGAGAAAGGGTGGCGATGAGTCATGGTAAATAATCCGACAAAATTTAATATCAATTTTTCAAATTTTGCTAAATTTATTATAGATTTTAAATCACTTTAACTTTTAACTTTTTCTGAAAAAAAACATTTTTATTGATTCTTAATGGACTTTTCTATATTTGTTACATAATTAAGCATTTGTAAAATTTTAAGAATACCATTCCATTTATATGGAATTTTTCAAAATGAGCTTGGCTTGTGCCCAAAATTATCTTGTACTTCCTGGAATTTGCTTAAGGCTCAGTCAAGCCCAAAAAAAAAGGGGGCACCACAACCTAAAAGAGAAAGAACTTACGAAAATAAAGGGACTAAATGAATAAAATAAAGACACGCGTCCGAAAAAGTTCTTGAAGCAAGACAGAAAAAATAAACCGGAGATGGAGAGCGAAAAACTTGGATAGCGGTCGTTGGAACAGTACTCGAGTAATTATATCATTTAATTTCGGTTATGGGGAGAGCAGTTAAACTACAGGTGCCCGCATCGAAAGCCCCGGCTTTTCTTGGATTGTAATTGCAAAGTTACGAAGCGTTAACACCGCGTAAAGATTGTCCAATTTGATTGTTTGATAGTGGATCGGAACTGGGACTGAAATTGGGTTTCGGCTTTTTGGGGCTTTTTACTTTTTTGAATTGTGCAAAGCGCCCCCTATCGGCGCGAACCCGCATAAGAGGCGAAGAAATCAAAAAAGCTGGTCAAGATAGCCATGCTCTTTGATTAATGTTGCGCTTTATCGGGCAATTTATCAGGGATTTGAGGAGTGGGACACACCTCCTCATCACAACAGAGTGGAGGTAAAATATAATTAAGTATTGTTAATTAATAACATGAGTGCAATCGAACAGTGTTTAAAAGTTACAAGAAACTTTTTGTTAATCGCTAACATCGGACTTGTAAAAGTAAAGTGACCGAAATCATGATATAAATGTAATTATTTTAATTATGTAAATTTTTAAATTGGAATTTTATTTCTGCCCGATGATTTAAAAAACTTAAATGTATTAAAAATCATGTATTAAAAAACCTCTTCTTTAATGTCTGCCACATGTTTCTGAAAATTGCAAGAAATCTTGAAATAATTTCTCCCTGTTTAATTAAATTTCATTCATAGTGATTCACGCGTCTCTTTTACCACACGATCTCCCCAAATTAATTTCATAGTCAATCACTTGCTTCATCTACATGCTCAAGGAGCTGCTGGCACGCCCTCGACTTTGACTTCGATTTCGAGCCATTTTATGTGCGGTTTGATGTTCTACGACACACCCAAATACGTTTTCACCCAATCTTCAATCGATGGAAGCCGCCAACAAATCTCCATCGTCATCGCTCCACTGTCTTCTCTCCGTTTCTCCGGCTTCTCTTTCTCTGGCATCCCATCTCCAGCATCGAAAGCAATTTATATTGCGCTAATCACGTGAAATAGATCAAATTTCTTTTGTCGGCTCGTCTCGCGCGGGGAACAAAAACTAGCAGGGGGATAAATTGGTAAGACGATGATGACAAGAGAGCGGTTCCACTTCGGATCCAAAGATTCGGAATTGGCGCTTCGAGGAGCTCCAAGTGAGTTTCACTTGCTGTGGCAAAAGTGTTGCCAAGTTGCTCGAGAGGCTGTCAGCCAAGTAGGATAAGCATCGGGGGCATTTACGTGGCGAAATTTGGAAAATGCACACCGAAAAAATAACTTTTCATTAAAAAAAAAACATAAACAAGGTCTAATATTATTAATTTTTTAATAATTTACTATTGGCCGAAGCAAATTTGTTTAGAAATTGAAAATCTTTAATTTTACGCTACTTTAAAAATAGCTTTGAATTTTAAATCGTTTCAGGTCTTAAGTCTCCAATGCTCCGCCCTCAGTGAAGACTGAAAACTTAAACTTAACGATCCTTTTTTTTTAACCATGGACAACAAACATCCTAATTTTAAATGAAAATTTAAAAAAAATCTTCTCAGTGTAATTTAGCCCATGTTTACTTACTACCATTTAAATTTATACTATAATTTAATGAATTGCCATTTTTGACCTTATGTTAATTTAATTGAAATCACTTGATAAACTTGATACTTGCGAGTCATTTGGAATTAAGGAGCTGCTTATAAAAAATAAAAGCAGAGCTAGGAGAAATTCACTTTGCGATGGGTAATTGAAAGTTTTGGGCGACAAATTCGGAGCTCGGCTTAGAAGCTTATGTGCCAGGTGAAATTCACTTGCTCTCTCTATCAGAGGAGTCTGCCCATCCAAAAATCCAAATCCGATCGAGTGGGTCGCCACATGGCTGGCAATGTTTTAATTTGTATCTTTCGATTTCCATTTTCATTTCCAACGACTGCGACTGCGTCTGCGTCTGCGACTGTGTCGCACTCTCACCGAGGCCTAATCTGCAGGTGGATGGGATCGGTATGGTATGGGGATCGCAATGGGGATGGAGGTGGAGATGGAGGTGGAGATGGTGTGGGGGCTTCTTGGCGGAGAGATGGCATAGTGATTGGTTTTGCCTCCGCTAATGATGATTACCCACTTTTACCGGGCACATATAAAAATCAAAAGCGGTTTTAACGCGTTTCTCGACTCTCGGACACTTTATGCACTGCCTACAGGTGCACTGCAAAAAATACAAACTACTACATTTTGGGTTTCATATTGGATTTTTGACATTCCATTATAAAACCATTATTTTGCATTATAATGGCCAAAATATTAATCCAATTTTGGACCATTATTTTCATTGTTATGGAGAAAAACTTTAATTTTTAGCATATTGAGACTTTTTGATAGGAAATCCTAAACTTCGGATAAATTGCAATAAATTATACAAATAATATTTACTGGTGAAATATTGATAAAAATCAAAATAATACATTAAATGAAAAACGTTTAACACAAAGCTCGTGACTGTAAGCTGCAGAAAATACGCATTTTAACATAAAAGACCAAAAAAAAAGGGCTTGTTTTTCATGGTTTTTTTTTTCCAGTGCACAACGTACACTTATTTCGCCTCTGCACTTCTCGTCCGCCTCATTGCGATTCAATTAAAAACGCTTAACCACCACACAACCCGTTGTGTCGTCGCACCCAAAAGAAAGCCACTTGCTGCCATACAAATCAGTTACTAGAGCTCGGGGCGTGGCTGGAAGTTCGACTTCCACTCGGCTACGGCTTTGGCTTCGACTTCTTCCTTGGCCTTGGCCATATTTGCCTCTTGATTTCTCCCAAAATATATATTTATATATATATATATATATATGTACATAAAAATATTTGAGCAACAGGTTCCCAGCTGAATTTAATTGCAAATTATTATGTCTCGTATCATGTGTAATTTTTGAGCTGCCTTTTTTTTTGTAGTTTTTCATCGCCGAAGAAAAGTGAAATTCCATTTGGCAATTGTTTTGGATGCCTCTCTCTCCTTCATTTCATGTCAGCGGGTTAGCAGGGATTTGTCAAAAACGAAACAAAAACAAAAAAAACCGAATAGCTGGTGAAATCTCTGGCTGAAAAACGTGCCGAAACTGCACTTATGGGCCCCCAAAAAATGCCAGCGCACAAGGTCATTAAATTGTTATCATGGCTTTGGTGTTTTTACAATGTGTTAAGACCTGGAATTTTTGTCACGAGTGCCCATTGGCATTTACTTTATTTTTATCTCGCACAGCAATGCCAAATTGCCGAAAATTCATCTTTAAAATAGCTTTGGAAAATCACTCAAGAGCTAACGATACGAAAAAGGTTGTTTTTGGGGGCCCAATAAATTATGCCCCATCATTCTGTAAATGCGACTCAACCATTGTCTGACCAAATGCATTATAACCATTTTTATGGAGCAATTTCTTCAGATAATTGAGGAAACACTGACGGTTTTCGGTGGTTTAGAAGCAAATAAAGCGCACCACCCCTTGTTATAAGTTCATTTGAAAATCTACAGATGAAGATAAGAAGATATGAGGGTTAAAAGGGAAATAGGAAATTATTACAGAAGGGTTTAACCGCAAATGATGTTATAACTCGAATAAGATAGAGACTTAATGGTCACAAATTATTCCATAACAAAAATACTTCAAATACAAAGAAATAAATTAATGATTTACCCATTGTTATAGCTTTTGGTAATTCAGCAAATATATTTTTCTGAATATGTTGTTAAAAGTAGTAATAATTAGGTTTCCCTAAAAAATGTAAGCAAGATATGTTTTTAAAAATATGAGAAAGTTTTCAATAGGCCCTTAAACTTAAAAAAAAACTAATTTTAATCATAATTAATTATCTATTTAAGACTTTTAAAATTTTAACGATTTCAATATCGCCATTCTTTTCTGTATGTAAAATATTAAAATCGATTGAGTTCAAATATAGCTCATATTTTTCGAAATTCTCAATTGTGCCGTTGGCACAAATGCTTGATATTTGCGAAATAAATACGCCATCAACTGCGAATGGTTGTCTCATAAATTGGCCCGCTTTATCGCACTCCATCAGATTAGAACATGAAGCGAATTGAGCCGCCGGGCCGCAAACAAGTTGACTTCACATTGTCACTTCATCCATCCATCAAACTCAATATCTCGGACGTAGGAAATATTTGAAAACAAGATCGAGAACTGGGCCAAAAAAACCGAATCGACACCTTGGCTAAATTTGATCATTTCCGTTTTGAAAATGCGGATTTCACTCGCCAGGCCAAAAGCCCAAGTTAAATGCCAAGTTTTTCATTTTTTTCGAGTCGTTTCCTTCTTTATTTTTCTTTGCTATTTTTCTTCTTATTTTTTGCAACCACAATCAGTGTTGGCCAAGTAATGGTGGTGGTGGTGGTGGCTGGAAAACTTGTAGAATGCACGACGGCTTTTCAAAAAGTGCTCAATGCTATATCAATAGCACCACAACCACCGCCAACCAGTGGCAACAACAATAGCGTCTGTACACCTGTCTAAGCCAAAAAACAAAAGAAGTCAGCGGTAACAACAACACGTTGGCCAGGGCCGCGAAGTTGACGCTGCTGCGCCCAAAAACCCAACAACTTTTAATTTCAACACATTCCAGCACAAGACTCCACAATCAAGACACCCGCACAGTGGTCCCAACCATCAGCGATCAACGGTCGAATTGGATTTGATCGATAAGATAGGATGGATAACGTTAAGTTAAGTAAAGGATTAATAAGCTTACAAAAACGTTTAAAATATTATTCTAATTATTTTTAGCAAGCTTAGAGGAACGATATACATTTTCACACGATAATAATTTTGTAGTTTAGAGATTCTCTTTAAAATCCAGAAAGGGTTTTATTTTAGTCTTTTTCAACTTAAAATAATATATAATAACAGAATAATGTTTTCCAGAAAATCAAATAATTAAAGCTTTTATGATCCTTTGGCAATCAGGTTTATTAAAATAAAAATATACCAAACTAAGTTCAAATAAATATATTTTTAAATTAATAAAATGTTTAACATTTGGTACCGCAGTAATTATTATATTTGAAATTCGGTACAAATGCTGGCGTATTGGAAAAAATTATTTAAAAAAAAAAGTAGCTCGGCAGAACTGATCCTGCTAGTTTTCACCTCAGATAGTTAATTTTCGCGATCCATTGGCCCAAGGTGCGATATATGGCAGTGGGTACTACGTTCGTACGCGCGACTTGACTTTCTTTGCGGCGGCCTAAGCCAAAAAACAAGTTCGGGCTCGGCTCCGTTCAGGCCAAGTTGGTGCCAGCCACACTGGGAAAAATAATGATTTTTATACGATCATACAATTACTGATAATACCAATCACTTTAATCCACATGTTATGTACTTAAATAATTTTATATCGGTGTTTATTAACGCTATAACGTAAAAATTTGATTTATTAGATATTTATTTTAAGCCAAAAAATTAGGTTACCAGATTAACTGTAATCTGTCTTTTTTTATGTTTTAATTGGTAATAATATATCAAAATGCTGTTAATGATTAAAATTTTAAATTTCTTAGAAGCCTTTAATATGATATTTAAATAGTAATCTTATATTCAAGATCATTGGGTGGTAATAGAACTCGGACTTTTAAGCCTTTAAAGAGATCTTATTAAATTCTTCTTTATCTAATATAAAGCATACATCACAATTGAATTCTCGGAGCTCCCTTTTTTTTTGCAGTGCAGGGTCTGGGGTCCGACATGGCGGGCCGGGATCGGGATCGGTTGGGCGGGGGTTACGGCTCGGTCGAGAGCTGTGGGCTCCGAGCGGTTTTGGAGGCAGTCAGCCAAGTCAGTCGATTGCTGGCGGTCGAAGCGTTGAGACGTCTGTTCGCGGTTGAAGCAAAAAATACGCGAGTGAAGCGAACTCTTTTTGTTAACTTTTTTTTTTCCAACCACTCATAGATACTGAGGTGTGTACTGGTGTGTTTTGGTGTGTGTATGTGTGTGTGTGTGTGGTGTGGTGTGGTGCGGTGTGGTGTGGTGTGCGAGCGAAGAGAATGAAGACTCTCTCGGCCATTACCGTTAATCAAATAAGTTTTTTAGAAATTTAAACGCTCCACTTCGGCGAGAGTGTGTGCGTGCGTATCTGTGAGAGAGCTTTAAACGGTTCATTGATCGAGTTCAGCTCGGAAATGGAGCAAAAGCGTAGAAAGAATAAATACCAAAATGAAAAACAACAAGCAACAAACAAAACAAACGAGCAAACAAATAGTGCAAGTGCCAAAGTGTATGTGTATATGTATAATGACTGTGTTACCAATTCGCATCGAAAAGACAGCAGCAGAAAATGCGCTTAACCCATTTTATCAGCGGGCACAAATAAACCAAACCAAAACGTTCCGAACCACGCCAGCCAACAAAACTGGCAGTACAATCCAATAAATGGCCAAAAAAGGCCAGCAACAATATACAATTGTTGTCCATCAACTAACGCCCAAAGAACTCTTGACTTGCATACACAAAAACAAGATTGTTTTATGAGAACACTTTAAAAATCAGACCAAGATCTACCCAAAGAAATTTATTATTATTACTGGTATTAAATTTATATTATTTATAATCAACCTGGGAAAGCCCAAAGAATGGATATCGTATCAAAAGTATTTTTTTTAAACCTCTATCGAATTTCAGTTTTCAACAATAAGTTCATTTTAAAAACTATCAGTACATCATAATACATATACACGGTTTAAAATGAATATGAATCGATCAACAAAATTTGACATGAGACATGACTATTTTTGAAAAGTGTAATTTTTTTCTATTTGATTACTTGGTGCTAAAAACTTTCAGAAAACATTCAGTTCACATTCAAAAAGAGCTTTATATTTTAAATAAACCTTTTGCATAAATATATAAACCTAATTGTTCAGCATTCTTTTAAGTTAATTGGATATTCAAATTGAAAACATTAAAATCTTTATAAAAGTTTTGTAGTAAAACAATTCGGAGCCATAGCAAAACTCAACTTAGAAAATGAAACACAATGCGCCCATACATGAATCTTGTGTTACTATGGACAGATGGTTCTACAGATCGCTTAGATATACCATATGAACAAACCCTCAGACAGACACAATCCGGCATAACAAAAGATCTCTTTGCAAATTGTTTATTTGCTGCTTGGCTGATCAGCAAACGGATTGTTTATGCTAAATCTCAACTGCTGTACGAACATGGGTCTTTCATCACATTCGCATAATATGGAAATCTATATGGGGTTTTTTCTTGCGGCTTCAGGGAGTTCCTAACTTCGAACTGGTTTACTGAATATTTAACCAAATTTAACTAAATTTAGAACCATGAGGAACTGCAGGAAAGACCCTAATATGTTTGCGATGAGTGTTAAATATTAATAATTATTAAAATTAGTTTCCAAAAATGTATAATCAAAAACATATTTAACGATGATTCTATAAATATCGGGTTTTCCAACATTTTAAATTGGGTTTTTAATAGCCGCCTTAAAAAAAAGACATCACGTGTTTTAATGGTAAAACAAAGATTACTACAGTTCAATAGGCCATCAATCAATGTCTCACATCGGAAATGTTGTTAAAACAAGTTTCGACCACAAGAAATACACAGATAATTGCACAAAAGCGTCATATATCCATGAAATATAATACCTTCACTTCCTGAAATATAATCAAAAATATTGCCAATCGAAACAAATTTGAAATTGCTTACTTCCACAAACATTTCTCTTCAAGGCTGATTAAAAATTATGCTATTATTCATATTTTCAAAAGTTTTTATCCAGGAACATTCAAAATTCCGTGCTATTTTTTAATTCCGTGATATATATTATTTATTTTGTTTATTTATTTTTTAATTCCGTGTTATATATTACGCTTCCAGTGGATGCGAAACAGTCGAAAATCACGTACTTACCAAATTCTTTATAAAACTTCTGCCATTTAATCGCTTTCTTACGAGCCAGCTATGTTTTTCTCATTTTGCCCGTTTAGGTTTTTTTTTGTTATTTTTATGCATTCTTAAGTTTTTAATACATTTAGATCCGTTTTGAGGTTAATAAAATCGTCTGTGGGCATATATATGTATATGTATATATTATATATGTGTTTTTCTGCGACTTTTGTGTCGTGCATATGTAAATTTTTTAAGCACACAATAAAAAGTCGCCTCCTCTGTGGTTTTTACTTGCCTTGTTGTTGAGCTGAATGCATAACTGAAAAAACAAGATTCTTTTGGCCTACGCGGCGGAGAACAACAATTCACACAAAATCATCGATTATAAATGTTATTAGGGGAGAATCTCATGCACAGAAAACAAATTTGTAATTCTAAAGTTCGATTTTTCTATATATTTTTTCTTTTAAGGCAGAAGCATAACATCAGATTGGTATGACAAACTATATAAATTAGCAAATGATAATTAAATAATATGTTTTGATTAATTGTATATTTAAGTTTTCTCTGGAATATTTTAAATTTGAAATGTTATACAATACAAAAACCTAACATCAACCATATTTTTGTAGTGATTTATTATTTTGCAATGTAAAACAAGCCTTTAAACATACCAATTAATATATTTAGTACTTGACTTTACAAAACTGTGTGCCTCATTTATAACGCCGATCTTAGAATGTCCAATACAAAACTAATGTATTATTTGTTTCGGTGCATTTAAATGGCATCCAACACCTGTGTGACGGGTTAATACCGTTCGCTGGTTTGGCCGGCTCGATTTTGTTCGGTATTTTTGGCCCCAGTTTTGATGTTCCACCACGGATCGTTTTCTGGTTTTCTCGTTTTCTCACAGAATTATGACACATGACGAGATTGCATTTGAATCCATCTGGTTTGCCGTTAGCCACCACTTACAGTGCCTATCGAAAAACAGGGTGGCATGACATAACGGCTGAACATTTTTAGTCCGCTATGTCCGTTCTAATCACACAAACTATTTGGCCGTCAAACCAAAAATGTTTAGTTTTTTATAAAAAGTCAATGAAAATGTATGTCTCTAGCCTTATAAATAGCCATGAAACAGTTTATTTTTTATTGAAATTAATATAAAATTTTGTGTTTGTTTATATATGATATTGTACGTCGATCGACTTAAAGTCCCCCTGTTGAAACGATTTTCTTTGGGCTTAAGATCTGATTTGTGGCGTCATTAATCATACTCAGTTGCCTGTATATATTCATAAGTGTGGGCAACAGACACCTTTCTCCAATCTAATGGGATTATGTTTCGGGGAGTATTTCGTTAAAAGTGAAGTATTTGGGTGTGGGATGGTTCTTCGGAGCAAGCTTACGTTTTCCTCTGTTGTTAATGATGAAGAATCAAAACATTTATGTTGTATTTTATTTTTAATTAATCAAACCAGTTTTCTCTCAGAATTTATAAATGTGACGATCATATGTATATATACATTCTGCGATTTAAAGCAAGGTTATATTTATTCCAATTCATTTTTGCATTTTGGTTGCCAATATTTAGTCTAAAGTTTTGTACATTATATAAAGCTTGTTTTTGCAATATTAAATATATACATTTATTTACCTAAAAATTGCTTATTTTATTATAGTATTTAAAGTAAATTACCAGTATAAAGTTAAGTGCATTGCCTTTCGACGCTTTATGATGTCATCCTTTAGAAATTGATTGAGAGTTTGGGGCAAAATATGTTTTAAATTATAAATTTTAATAAGCATTTAGAATCAATATTCTTACTAAAACCTTTTCCAATTTACGTAGATTGGTAATTAATGTTTCTTTTTAATTATACAGAAAACATGAACTGCATTCCAACTTGTCAATATGTGTTGTTTATAATTGTTATTTGTTTGAGCGATTTATGATTAACAAATATTAAATACTTTACTTTATTTTTGCATACTTTTCCAAATGTCTTATTGATATCACTCAATTTTTCCAGATGTTCTAAATGCCAATTTGCATTTACACCCAACCATCAACGATTAAAACCCCATTTTCGAATAGCTGTCGCATTTTCTTTGAGTGTGCCTGAGTCGCACATTCCGTCCTGAAGATGGCGCTGCGCCTGCGTCGCGACGTGCAGAAGGCGTCCTATTATGTGTGGTTCCTCGGCGCCGAGGAGGCGAAGGGGCTGCGGGGCGCCAGGGTCATCAACTCGGTGCTGCCCTACCTGGTGGACAGGTCCCGCGGCCAGGAGCCGCTCAAGGTCACGCTCCAGGTGTCCCACAAGGGCATCAAGATCGTCCAGGTAAGCAGGAAACTTAATATGACATATATATATATATACATTATTTGCAAAAATCAAGCTGATTTTATTTTATGGCCAAAAATATTTAAAATTAATCATTTCTTTACCATTTATAGTATATAGTATAGTTTGAAATTAGTTTGTTTTAAGTTGAAATAGGAGTTCTTGAACAAAAAAAATTTTACCAATTGAAAAATTAATTTGTCCTCGAAAAATATTATTTTCTGTGTGTTATTTAGTTTTGAACAGAAGTATAGGTTATTTAATTTGTTTAATTTGGTTTAATATATTAAAGGTTTAATTTGTTTAGAGAACAGATTAGTACTCCTAAGATGAACGTGTTGCGGCCTTATTTATTAATTTTAGGTCGCTGGCGAGTGGCACAACTATTAATTATCGTTCTGAAACATTCGCAATCCGCAGGGGGCCTCGAAGCATCTGATTCCACACAGTGCCATAACCAGCTCCGTGCAGACGGACGACATCGTCGCCTGCGTGCTGCTGCTCTACAATCCGGCCACCAAGTGTCCGCTCCACGTCCACGCCTACCGCTGCGATTCGGAGACAACGGCGGAGGCGCTGCACCTCCAGCTGCAGATCCTCATCAACCGGCCCGACAACCAGAAGCGTTTCGAGGAGCTGGAGACCAGGTGGGCACCAAATTGATTTATCTTTAAACCAAAAAAGAAAAAAAAAAAAACAAGAAGGCTTCGGCAAGCCGAATGCAATATACCCTTGCAGATATTGTAAACATTAACATATTCTTTAAAACAACTATATTTCGATATAATATTTGTGCATATATAATATGTTTAAAAACATTCAGGCTATGAGGATTGTCTGCTAAATTTTTCGATAGGTTCTAAGGTATCTATACGATATCGTTGTCCGATTTTAATTATTATAGTTATAATAATCGTAATTGTAAACTAAAAAACCATTACTGTATAGCCAAGTATTTTTAAATCAATTGGAAAACAGTAAAGTTAAATTTAAATAATCGTAAAATTATTTATTTAAAGAAATATATATTCTTTCTTCTTCTCATTGGTTTATTGATAAAATCTTGAAAGTCTTTAAAATAATGCATTTTTTCGTGGCTTTTTTTTTGTAATTTTAAAATGAGCATTGTTTTAAATTATAATGTTAGTTGGTGGGCACTCTCAGCTGTAGTTTTTTTTTTTTTTTTTGCAAGTGCTGGTGACTTTTGTTATGCAACGCTTAATTAATTGTGCCGCCAACTTCGGGAGCGAGCAGGAAGCAGAAGCAGTGGCAGTGGCAGCCGGGCCACTTAGTCACTCCATTAGACACACTCACCCAAACACATGACGAGCGATCGTGATAATCGCACTGGTGGGGATCAGTTTGGGGATCGGGATGGGGATCGGGATGGGGATGGGGATGATGATGATGATAATGGGGGCTTGGACTCCCAGCAAAGTCCCAGTTGCCCCGTAATTGCAATGGCTATCCCCACTGCCTGCCGCATTCCCACGAAGACAGCCCAACGATTTTGCCAGCGCCCACGCTGCACCCACATCCACAGCCACATCCACTGCCACGTTAAAGCCCCTGACTTTAAATATCTTAAATGCCTCTTCAAGCTCGCTCGATGGCTTCGCGGAAATTCTGTTTTCAAAGTTGCCGCCTGGCCAAGCTGCCACCATCGATAAACGCTGAAAAGCTGCCAGGCAAAGAGAAAACATATTCAGAATTCTAGTAGCTAACGGTCTTTTATATGAACTTAACATATGTATTTGTAGCTTTGCTGATTTTTCATTTAATTTTTAATACAAAAAATGTTTTTTTCACAAATAAATATCTTAATAAGAATCACGTTCATAAGATTGACTGTTTTATGCAGCTGACAAATTATGTTTTGCGAAAAGTGGCAAAAGTTTCAATCGAATGGAAAATGTTGTGACGAATAAAACGATTTATGACATTCCAAATTCAGAGCATATTTTCCCATTACTTAGCTAAAAAAATGTTTTTAATTGACTTTCGCATTAAAAATAAGTAAGTAAAAAGTGTCACAAATATAATAGAAAGTTTCAAACTTAAATCTTAGCTTTAAAATCAAGTTTTGGTTAGATAATTGCTTTAAGAATTATAAAAAAAATATTGTAACTAAACAACTTAACTTAAAAACAACGAAAACTTGAGTACTCACCGAAAACAAATTTTGCAGACTGGGAATCCTGCCACCCATCCCCATGAACGGCAATAACAATCACAGTGGCGAGAAGCGGCACGAGTCCAATGGCAAGTCGTCGTCCTCCGGAATCGGAGGCACTGGATCGCACCACCACCAGCTGCAGTCACAACAGTCGGGATCGGGTGGGGGAGGGGGAACGGGCGTATATCAAGGTCGTCGGCACGAGACGTCCTCGCCAAAGCGATTCAGTAGCTCCCTGGGCAGCGATACCGGCAATAGTACCCGGGAATCGGAGTGCAGCGAGGAGCACGGCCTGGCCGGCGGATCATCGCCCGTTTCCCGCTCGCCGCCGCATGGCAAGCAGCAGCCACATCCGCACTCGCACTCGCACACGCACTCGCATCCGCATCCGCCGCATGGCCACCCACATCCGCCGCTGCACCACCCCCCGCTGACGCCGCAGCAGAACAGCGACCTCTTCGACTCGCTGGCCGCTGAGCTGCGGGCAAAGTTGAACGGCAATGGACCGCCGTTGCTCCTGCCGCCGAGGGATTACGATACGGTGCACCGTTCCAAGGGCAACCTGACGGCCATCGAGCTGAGACGCTGTCGCAACGCCCTGATTGTGGGCGGCTCGCCCAAGGGCCAGGGTCAAGGCCAGGGGGCAGGGTCGGGACCTGGGTCGGCCAATCCAGCGGCCGGAGCGGCAGCCACTGCCAATGGAAAGCAGGTCTCGTCGCGCGGCTCCTCGGGCATCGGCTCCGATTTGGCACCCAGTCCCGAGCGACACGAGCTCAACAGCTCCAGCGGTGAGTGTCTCTTAAATATACATAAAACATATCCTATTAATCATCTCCTTATCCCAAAAAAAAAAATAGAATTAGGATCTAAAAATAGATCAACTAGTTATTTAATAACACATTTAATTACACATTGTTATATATTATTTGATATTTTTCCTGATTTTTGCTCACAAATTTTTAATACCAGGTGTGGTTTTTTGATTTCACATACACTGATAAAATAATGGAATAGTAAAAATAAATATCTGCCTAAGAAATTCAAAATTAAATATTAAATCAAATTATTAAACATTGCATTACTTAATATTAAAATATTATAGTAAATGTGTCACATATTCGTTTTCCATTAATTTCGATTAAAAATATAAAATAAATGTTTTCGAGTAAACATATTTGTATTTCTTGTTATGTAGTAAAATTAATCATTTTAGACTGTTAGTTAGGTTAAGCTATAGTTGTTAGCTTATTTGCAAGCTTGTAATATTTATTCAATAATTTGTCAATCTTTCAGATGACGAGCACTGGTCGAACGAGGCGGACAACTCGGTGATCGCCTTGAAACCGTCACAAATCGCGTTGCCCCATCACGGGCAACTGAAGCGGAAGAGCGCCGTCCAACCGCCGGAGGATAGCTATCTGCGGGATCTGCCAGCCAAGCCGTATCAGCCGCGTCCCAGCGAGCGGGAACTGGAGCGGGAAAGGGAGCGGGAACGGGATAGGGAGCGGGAGCGGGAGCGGGATAGAGAACGTGAGCGGGATAGGGAGCGGGAGCGGGATAGAGAACGTGAGCGGGAAAGGGAACGTGAACGTGATCGTGAACGAAATCACGATCGTGATCGTGATCGAGATCGAGAGCGGACCAAAACGCCGGCTTCCATTTCCAACAAGTCGTGGAGTCGCGAGGATGAGATCAAGCCGATCATAATGCGGCCGGCCGACTATGATGCCAAGTTCAATCGGGTGCTGCAGCAGGAGCAGCAGCTGCACAGCAGCGGCAAATCACCGTCATCCCCCGGCAACCATCACCTTCAGCCGGCCAAGCTGCGGGATACGGACAAGTACAACGAGATCAATCGGCTGCTGAACAAGAAGCTCTCCCACGAGCGCGAGCGCGAGCACGATCGCAAGCCGCGATCCGCCCGTTTGGAGGACAATCACGATGACTTCGAGGACTCGGATCCGGGCAGTGAGCCATTGGCCATCCCCATGCCACTGCCATTGGCCCTGCCACTGCACCATCCTCACCGCAAGGAGAACCTCACCGACAAGCAGAAGTTCATGGAGTACACCAGCAAGAAGCAGCAGCTGCTCAAGAACTACGGCGGCGAGGATCAGCGCTATCGCCATCGCTATGTGGAGCCCTCGGATCTGCCCTTCGAGACCGGACCAGGTGGAGTGCCCACATCGGGCATCTCCAAGTATGCCGCAGTGCACAGGGGCACGGATTTGGGTACCAGAAGCTCCGATTTGGGTCCCAGGAGCTCGGATTTGGGTCAAAGGACCACCGAAAGGCGGCATGACAGGGAGCGGGGCGAAAGGGAACCCGACCGTGAGCGGCGCAGGGATCACGATCGCGATCACTCCCGGGATCGTAATCCCTACAGAGAGGCCGAGAGCCTGCCCTACATCCAGAGCATGGAGAAGATGATGAAGTCCACGGGCATGCGTTATCCCGAGAGTAATCCCAAGAATAGGGAAAGGGAACGGGATCGCGATCGCGAACGCGAACGGGACTTCAGGGAGCAGGGAGCAGCGCCATCGCAGGGCTCGCAGCGCGATCGCTTCCACGATGCCAAGGACAAGTTCCGGGCCATGGAGCAGCGCCCCGGGGTCCAGCGATATCCGGACATCGATGAACGCGATGCGCCGCCGCCATCGCACAGGGATCGCGATCCGTACAGGTCATCCTCGCGCAGGCGACGCGGCTCCATGGAGCCACCCGGCACCTACGAGCAGTGGAGCGAGGAGGAGGAGCCGCCGTCACCGCCGGTGGTGGTGGCCAGCGAGAAGCCGCATCCACGTGATCCAAACCGATCCCGAGCCCGATCCCGTGGCGAATGGGAGGCGGAGCCACCGCAACAGCCGCCCAGCAGACACATGGAGCGATCGGTACGGGACAGAGAGCGGGACCGCGAGCGGGACTATAATCGGGAGCAGTCGCGGGATCCGTATCGCCAGGAGCGGGAAAGGGACCGCCAGGAGAGACCCGGCGGACGGGCCCACTCCCGCGAGTTCCTGCAAACGGTGGAAACGAAAAACGCCTCGACATCTGGCTCGGGTCGCGGCCACTTGGAGCGCTATCCCTCGCCCGCGGCCACGCCCAGCCGGTCCAATGATGTGGGCGGCGGCAATGGCGGTGGTGTTTCCTCCAGCGGTAACTCCGGCAAACCCCTGGCCCAAATGCCCAAGGGCTACCGGCACAGCTACGCAGAGCCCGTGTTCGCCAGATCCGGCGGAAGAGTGGGTCTGGCTGCAGTGAATCCCTACTGAGGAAGACACTTCCGGGGCCAGGAGTTCTTGTTTCACAAATAGCAAGGCAAGGTCCCGCGGGGAACCAATATAATAAAAAAAAAAAAAAACCGTGCAACGAAATCCAAACTAATCGAAGGAAGGGAACAGACCAAGTGTCGCATAAATCTCCAGGGATCTAAAAAAAACTCTTTTCAGTTAAGACTAAACTAAATCCCAAAAAACGTCAATGAAATATTTAAAGATTTTTAATCATTTTATTATAGTTTTATATTATATTGATATTGTAAAAATCGGTATTCCCATTTTGTTAGATTTTTCGATTTGTTTTTAAAGAGCCACTTAAAAATCGGAGATTTCTGCGGCAATTGGTCTTAAAAAACAAATATCCATGTAAACATATAGGTTAAGATGAAAGAAAGGACCACAGTGGCAACTGCTTATGACGACTCCAAAACCCTCCCTTCCCCTAAGCTGTCATTGTAAGCACTTTGCTAACTATCATGTATAATCAATATACTCCATTGCTATAGCAAAGTTTGCCCTCTCATGCGAGATTTATATATTTATATATCAATCCAATCCTGCCTCGACTTAATCCCCTTCTAAAATATAGGGGGCCGTTGGGTATTCGAGATCGGACAGATAATAAGGCGCCAGCCCCTGTAATTATGTGCCTTCAGAGAGAATATTGTGTTTTTATTATATGCATAACACTGATTTAGTCTACGATTATATGTACATGAATGTCTAATGTTATCAAAAAGCCAACGAAACAAGAATCGAATTGGATATCTTACCACTTTTTTTTTGTTTTTTTTTTTGGTACCTTAAGTTGCGCGGTTTGTTGGAGTTTCACATTTTTTTTTGCTATGCAGTTCACATTTGTCACGATATCTGATATCTGTAAGCATATAATATAGATAAATATATATACTATATAAAAAATATACATAGCTGATGTATCTATTGTTATCAACTTGATATTTGCATTAATAAAGCGCTAGTAAAAAATACTCCTCATCGTTTTATTTTGGGAAGAAACAAAACGTTTGACAACAAATTGTAATTACACTTTGAGACAAAAAAAAACTAATGGATCTATATGCATTTACTTTACCCTTTTTTAAAATGGCAAAATCTTTACAAAACAAACGAAAATCATTTATTTTCAAATAGTTTTGCATTTTCTTTAAAGTTGGTTTCACCTATTTTGGATTTAATGAAAAAAAAATTGCCGTGTTAACATTTTTAAAATACTACAAAAAAAAACCCAAGTCTTTTAAGTATTTCTACATGCTGATTACATGTCGAAAGTTTTCAACCAAGTTAAAAATCAAAGATCACCACCACCACCTTTCCATAAAAGCTTTTGGCTTGGATCGACGAGACGGTGTTTTTTTTTTTTTGTTTTGTTTTACATTTTTATTGTTTAATTTAAAAACGTTTTGTTTGGTTTTTCACAATAGTTTTTTTGTTGTTTGTTTTCTCAGTTTTTTTAAGAATCATTTTTCTTTCAAAACAAAAATAGATTAAAGAAAAATATTTTATGTAATATATTTTTTCTCTTTTTGTTTGTTGCTCTCTCTCAAGTTAATTTAAGAAACAATTAATCAAGTTCTTATTTAATTATACAAATTTAAAAAAAAATATTAATTATATAATAATAAAAATAATAATTATAACGGGGGAAAATGCAAATAGCTGTTTGTTTTGTTGTTTTGTTGCTGTTGTTTGTTGGTTGTTGTTGATTTTCAATATCTATTACTATTCGTTCCATTTTCTCTATGAATCCATTGGGAAAAGGAGAAATGTATATTTTCTATTGTTTCTGTTTGGATTTTGACATATTTTCCGATAGCTTTATCCTTTCATTTGCTGATTGTCCTTATAGATGGTACTTGTCCTGGCCGTATTTGTCGTTTATACACTTTATATATTTATATTGATGAGTGTGTCTGACTGTTTGGCTGAATTTCTTCATTTCAAATATTTTCATTTTTCCTTGATTTTTCTATACAAGCTCAGAGACAAAAGGGAAAACGGCGGTCAAACAAAGTATATCCATTATACTTGTGGCTCTCTTCTCAATTCACTTTAGGAGGCAGGAAGTTCTTGTGGGTGGAAAAAGGGACGTCGCTGGGGGGATAATAGCAATAGGCTTTGCCAGCGACCGGAATTATATTTGTTGCTTCTTCATCATCATTATCATCATAATCATAATCATCAATCATCATTATCTTCTCTTGTTGTAGTTATATCTTTATCTTTTTCTTTCTGGAGACTCCATCTCCCTCCATCTCTCTTCCTCTCGCGCAGGCGCTCTATATACCTCTCGCTCGTTCGATCTTTCGATCTGGCCGCAATAGCTATAGGGCTATAGCCTTACATGTTTCGAACTGATCGACACGACGCTTTGTGTTACCCTTGCGGATCTCGCGGAGCGTCTTGTACTTGTCACGTCCCTGGCGCACGTTCTCGCGATGGATCTTGTCGTTTGCCGTCTCTTTCGTCTCGTCGCGCGACTGCGCCAGATCCTGTTTCAGGGCCTGAAAAAACAACAACAGATGCATCAGTATTATTTTTCAAACAGTAATGCCGAAAAACTAAGCATCCTAATAAAAACAGACTTGTAATCGTTATTTTGCGGTATCAAATAATATTTTTAGAAGTCGAATACGGTTTGTTATTTGTTTTTTTTTCTTCGCAACTATTAGTATAGTCTATAATTTATAATATATATGTATAATATATATAAATTAATGTATTTTATCAATTGTCTTCATTTCCTTTAAATCAATGGGTTTTTTAACAACGTTAAATTAATAAATAAAGTCTATCATTATATCCATACTTGAATGTATTCCGGAATTTATTTTCCATACTTGAATGTATTCCGGAATTTATTTTCCAGAAAATTAAATTTTAAATTAATTTTGTACTTAAGGCCCTTAAGTTAATCATTTGTTTGTTTTCATATTATCACCAGCAATACTTGTATATGTTTACATTTCTTTAAGTTTATTATACATTTTGGAATTTTTATTTGTAAAAATGCCTTTATGCACATATTTAGTATTTAGTTTCTGCCCTTGTATTAAAACATTGAAAAACATTCTCCATATGAAGAATGAAAAACCTTTTCCATTTCAAGCAATAGCTTCTATAAAACTTGTTGGTAATTGAAGTTAAGCAAATTTAAAGGCAGTTCGATTATGGTACGTATTTTTGGAATATATATTTCGAACCCACCTTGAGCTGATCGTGCAAGCGCTCGTTGCGCTCGGCCAGCGTGCGTCTGTCCTCGATGGGGTCCTTGATATGCTCGTCGGTGTCCAAGTCGCGCGACACATCGCCGCCGGCATCGCCGTTCGTCAGCTCCTCCTCGTTCTCGTTCTCGTCCTCGGCGACGTGGTGGTGCTGCGGCGTGGTCGATGCGGCCAGCAGAGCGGCGGCGGCTTCGGCCTAAAAATTAGCGACATTTATTACACAGTTCATGGGCAAATCGAAACGGACTACGTTAATTAGTTCAATACGGTTTTTGAAGGCTAATTAAAATGCAAAATTATACCGCAATGACCTGCTTGCGTCGGGCGTCCTCCACCTCGTCCTGCAGGCGCTTGGTCTCCTCGTCCTTGGCATTGACCTCGTCCTGGATGCGCTGCACCTCCATCTGCTTGGCCATGATCTCCTCCTCGAGCTTGAGCTTCTCGACGGCCTCCATGTTCTTGGCCTCCTCGAGGCGCTGCAGCATCGCCTGCAGCTCCTTTTGGCGCAGCTCCAGCTCATCCTTGGCGGCCTGCAGCTGCTTCAGCTGCTCCTCCAGCCGACGGATCATGTCCTGGGCCTCGAGCAGGTCGCGCTGCGAGCGCTCCATATCCTCCTGCATCTGCTTCAGCCGATCCTCGTACTCCTGCTGCTTCTTCTCAGCGCGTTCGCGAGCGGCCAGCGCCAGCTGCAGCTTCTCACTGACAAAGAAAGAAAAGTGAAGTGGGGAAGTTGTTGAAAAGTGTAATTAAATTCCATATAAGAGAGCCAACTAACCGCTCCTGCTGTTTGGCATTCTTCTCCTCGCGCGCCTGCGCCTTCATTTGCTGCACATCGATGGTGTCCGGCTTGCGGCGACGCATGTACAGCTCGTGGTTGCCCATGCAGAGGGCCAGGATGCGCTTGTTGATGCGGACGCGCGGCGCGAAGAACATAAAGTCCGGCGCCTTCTTGTCGATCGGCTTGATGATGAACTTCTTCTCCGAGAAGGAGATGTTGCGGATCTCGGACCACGGGAAGCCGATCTTCGGCGTCAGCCTGTCGTCCTGCTCGTAAATGTTGAGGCCCAGGGCGTCCACGCCCAGCCAGAGGTCCGTGCCCTTCTTGTTGCGGATCTCAAAGTAGTTGACGCCGTACATCTCCAGATCCTGGGCGATCTTCAGATACTCCATCATGGCATCTTCGCGCAGCATGCTGCGGTGCTCCTGCCACCAGGTCATGATCGACTGCTCCCACTCGTCCTTGGACATCTTGTGTTGGTCGATGACGCGCTGCGGCAGCAGACGATCGTTGGCCAGGAAGCCGGCTGTGTGGGTGGTCTTGTTGTGGTCACCGTGACGCGCCTGCACGGCGTACGAGGCGAGCAGCACGGATGTCTCCGGCGGACAGTAGATCTCGTCGGTCAGTATGGCATTCTTCACCTGCAGGTAGAACAGGCGCAGGGTGATGTCCTGGATCAGCTCCTCGGCCACGTCCTCGGGATAGAATTTGGCACGGAATCTGAACTGCAAGGGATTCTCCTTCTTCACGTCCTGGTTCATAACCTGTCGAAAAGAAAACATGTCTTTTAGATGTTTTATCACACGAATGTAATACAATGTTAACGATTTTTCTCAACCGAAATCCAATTAGTTAAAAGTAATTGGAAAATTAAACATAAAATACAATTTTTCACACAAACAATCCAATTTATCCAGAAAATATATTCAGTACTGACTTGAAGCCTGAGAAGCTCGACTGAGTTTTCATTTTCTACGGAAATAAACAATTTTTTTTTCAAACTAAAAACTAATAAAAATTTGTAAACATATAGAAAGTGCAATTGTCTGAACGTTACCCATGTCGAAAACGGCATTGATCCAGTCTATTTGTTGTGGTGCAGCATTAAATTAGAGATTACATTTATTAGTGGATTAAATATCTCCAACTCACTAGTTAACTTAAGCTTAGTCTAAAGGAAAGCCAAATATAACAAATGTTATTATATTCTACAACAAATTTTGGGAACTAGCTGATCCACAATCATTGGGACTTATTAATTCTTGATCTAGCGGGACTTTATTTCGGGGACAGTGGTTTGTAGACTATAGATTTTCAATCTGTTCCCACCATATCATCGGCGTCGTCATCCTCTTCGCTCGTATCCGCCTGATTTACTCCATTGCTGTCGGCTGTCTTTTTGTCCACATACTTCTTTACACGCTTTAAATACTTTATGGTCTTTATGGCCGGTGATTCGGGCTATATTATGTATACACACACATTTTATGTTTAAAAAATTTGCACATGCATTTTATTTAATAGTTTATGGTACAGTTAAATGATATCTCAACGAAATAATTAATTAGAAACCACATTAAATTATTCATTAAGAAATATTTTCTAACATAAAAATTTTGTCTTCACCTCCATTCCAATTCCAATTTTATATTTAATGGGTAATTTGTTATTGCCTTACCTTTTTGTACAGCTTGATCCATGTGGAGTCGCCCTTTGAGTCGGTGTACTGGAGTCCAAAGAACCAAACCTCTCGCAGGCCGATCGTCTTCACCACCTGGTCAAACAATTGTTTGCCAGTCGTCGTAGACTGGATGGCGAACTCCAGTTCCGCGTCCATTGTCGTGACCCGCACATTTAGCTGGAAAAACAGAGATATAATTAATGCTCATTAGACTCTGGAGTTCCAAGATTTTCAAATAAAAGAATTCATTTATTTAAAAAAAAATAAAATCGGATAATATATAGAATATATAGCAAATAATAGCAAAAAATGGTTGTAACTAAAAAATGTAAAAAAAAATATTTTAATAGTTTAAAATTCATTTTTAAAGGCAGATTACCACGTTTCATAGTATAAATTTTAAGAGGATATCATAAAATGCAATAATTGATTTTAATAAAGAATTAAATCGAAATAAATATAGACGATATTAAGGAAAGGCTAGCCTACTAAAAAATTCGTGGCTATAAATTGTATATACTAGTAATTAAGTAATTTAGTAATGTAGAATTGCTTTTCTCTGGCAGATTACTATGTTTCATGGTCATACAACACCTCAAAGTATTGTTCACATTTAAAATTATCATATATATAAAATATACTTTGGTCTCTATTCTACAAGACAAACTTTTCATTGGCTAAGTTAGTAGCCGGCTCATGCAGTAAATTGGTAATGCTATCCATGACTTGGACAACTAACTGGATCGTGGAGTGGAATATATTCAGCTGGGCAAACAAACACCGTTCGTATGCAAAAGTAACTGACATTTATCGATAAGCATGTCGTGCGGTGTCTCCTATTTTTAGGGGTCGATGGATTAACGGGCTCTGAGCAGACCGACATGTGAGGAGGACACGTGCCAAGAGCTCCCATTTCGCTTTGGAGGATTGGATTCGATTTGCCACGACTTGGCGGCTTGCATAAGTCGGGCTTTCGACTTAAACACGCACACGTTTCAAATCGTTGAAATAGGGGGAAAATAAAGAAAAATAGAGAGAGCAAAAAAAAAAGAAAAGAAAGAAAATGAAAGCGGGCCACATAGTGAAAAATCACGCTCGGAAAACAGCAAAAATCAATCAGGCATGACAATAGCAACAAAAGCTGAAAATGACCAGAGATAGTGGTAATAAATAGGGGGAAAAGAAAGGGGGGTTCACCAGGCCGCCGGATGGACAGTGGTCAGTAGAAGAGTTATACAAGAGAGAGCTTAGGCGCTATCTATTTCAAAAAGTTGTGTGTGTGGTGTCACTTGACCAATTTCCAGTCGCAACTGTCTCTGTTATGGAAAGACAGAGGAAATCGCAGAAAATTGCACCGAAAAGACCAAGCACATGATGTCAAGTCAGATGTCAACTGTACCAACTGCATCGGCGGTCTGGCCGTTACGCAATCGCCAAATCGAGGTCAAACAAAGTGCGAGCACAGATCAAAGTAGAGGTTAATCTGCACCCCAGACAATGTAAACCAAACTAAATGCTGTGCCATAACCATTTAGAGTGCAATAGGGCTCATTGAACCAAATTTCCCAGCTAAATGGAATGGAATATCCATATAAATCTTATTTTTAAAGCAACAAGTTTTCTTTTCTTGACTTTTTTTGATAGGGACTCTATCTAAAAAAAAACCCACACTTTAATTAGACCATTTTTGAATGTCTTATATATATATATTTTTTTTTTTTGGATTAATCACCAATAAATTGTAAATTTTTTATTGAAAATAAATGCATTTGTATATTTCCTGTTGTTATAGACTTAAATAAAACTTAAGAACTCGTTTTATATTTTTCCGGCTTTATTTATTACATTTTTATTATTTTCTTTTATTTGATTGATTGAAAAAGGGAAAATCTCATAGGCAAAATCTCAAAAACACCGGTTTTTTTTGGCTACCATTCGTTTCAGGCCATGGGAAAAAGACTTAGCCCAAACTTAAATTTTTAGTTCCCTGGCGTTTAATTTCATCATTTTATTTGTTTCGGCTTGGTTTTAGTTTTCAGTTTAAGCACATTGTTTTGTTTTGTTTTTTTTTTGTTTTCTGCTGTTGAATGCAAATCAAACGTGACACAATGCTAGGAAATTGAAAACGTTTTTCATTTCAATCCAATTAACGTTTTTGGGTTAATGCAACCGCGGTGGTTTCTGTTTCTGTTTCCCCTTGCCACCCAAAAAACAAAAGTCTACCAAACTATACACAAACAGTAACACGGCGGAAGTAAAGGCATAATAACCAGTTTTTCAAAAATGTTGTCTTAAAACCACAAAAGTGCAGCACCATAAAAAGAAGAAGAAAAAATATATATATATACATAGATTTTCCAGAGGAAAACATGGAAATTAATGAGTAGTTTTCGAGTACCGTTTTCCGCTTCACGCTGACTCCGCCGTAGCGCGGCAAACGGACGCGGCTGTCGGAGACGACGACCATTTTGGGCACCGTAAAGGGGTTGCGCAGTAGCTTTTGAATTATTACGCTTTTCTATGCAAATCTCCGGCTGGGAAAAATCTACAAGAAATCTACAACCACGGACAGGGAAAACCACGACGGAAAAGCGATCTAAGCAAGCAAGCACCACGACGCGTTGTTCAATACGATTCTGTTGTCCAGCGGCAACTGAGGAAAATGTAAAAGTCACGGCACGTTTTTAAGCTCCCAAAAGAGGAAAGCAGCAACAGTAGCAGGGCACAGCAAAAGGAAAATGGTAGAAAAACACTGGGAAAGCGCGGCGACAGAATGCGAAAGAAAAGCGGGAGGAACACACGAACAAAAAAAAGTGAACTTAATTTCTGCTGTTACAAAGGGGACAGGGGATTCACCCATTTGATCGAGTCATTCGTTGTCAAGTTAATATAAATTGCATGTTAATTATGCATCTAAAATTAGACAGCAGCAACGAGCATAAAAGAAAAACTGACACTCTGACAGGCAGTCTACTGGTCATAGAGGTCAACTAGGTCTGTAGAACGAGAGGAGCATGCACATGCATAGTCATACAATATTAAAAATATAATTCCTAGATTTACCAAGTTATAAGTGAATGTACTTTAAATAAAGCTCCTGAGATTTATCTATTTATATTGTTTAGCAAGCCAAATAAAAAATATATTATATATATTATATATATTTATATATTTTTATATATTAATAATATTTTATATTTGAATATTATTAAAGTCAATATGTCTAGTTGTTATTAAAAAAAAGAAGCAAGAATTGCCGTTTTTTCGTTGTAAATGGAATAAACCCAAAAAATAAATGTTATATTTATACAGTTGTTTATCCAATCATATTGTCTTGACCAGCGCTGTGTCCAAAGAGCGTGAGAGAGCGCCGTAGACCTAGCCCCAAGGTGGGCAAACAAATCAGCGTCAATCATACGACGCGTTGCCTGTCAGTTCTATTTTATTGGAGCCGCTCCGGGCCTCCAAGAGCAATTAACCCCACCCCCAGCTATCAACCTATGCCAACACACCAATAAACATCCATACCTACTATTGCGGAAAAAACTATGGCAAAAAAAAGGGAAAGTTATAGAGCAACCATTCAAGCACGATTTGCATCGACTGCACTTTACAGAAAAGTTGCCATAAAAGGGAAACGACTTCTTAACGATTAATGTGTGACAATTATTTCGGGAAATTCCATCCCCCACATCATACAATTTAAATGATTAAATCAATCGCACATGTGATTGTAATGATGAGCCTCTGAAAAACCATCCATTAACAATCAAGCCACCAGCAGCAAAATGTCATTAAAAGATTGGTGATAAGAACTTTTCTAGCTGCCAAAATGAAATTATTGCCATGTCAATATAAATTGCCAAATGGCGGGGGAAAACAGAAATGCCACGTGAAGTGAAGTTTCTGCCTTATCAATGACGTCGACTTTTAATCTAATTTCCCTGGATCTTTATGTTTGATGCAATTTTGTTGGCGAACGTCAAGAATTTAGCAACTATGACGTCCTTGCCTTCAGCTGTACCATTGCCCAGGAAATTTTCTATTAAATGATGTGATCCCTCTTCTTCAATTGACGACAATTGTAGTTCAAGTGCTCTTGATAAGGACACAATTTCCGATAACTGACAACGTCTTCGTCGCAGTGACTTTGATTAAATAACTAATCTGAAATAATTTACTAACGTCTCATTTCTATTAGGCTAGCGAAGAAAAACATTCCTATTAAAGTTTGAGCTTTATCAGTTTCAGTTTTTGAGGTTTTGCTGTCTTGGAGTCCATTAATTTATGGTTACTATTCTAATGGAATATTTTGCGGCTTTCAAATAACTGACTTATCTTGCCTTGTTTTTTAAAATATACTTAAACAACAACTAAGGGTTCTATTACAAACTTTACTTACCGCTTTTGGAGACATTTTGTTGCTTCCTGTCTTTTCTTATTTATCGAAACGAAATGATTTCTTCTGGGGGTTTTTTCGTCTTTACTCTTCGTTGCTTTTGTGCTGCAATCTGCAAAATAAAAAAATTAAACACATTAAAATGATTTGTTTTGTTTAGTTTATGTAGTGGTTTGCTTCACCAGCGAAAATCCAAAAAAAAACTGAGCCCCACAAAATCAAAGCAAGTGGTTTTTATATCAACGGTATTACTCAGTTTAAAGAAGGAAAAAGTTTATTTTTGCTCTCCAGTTTGTTTAGTTGTCAAGTGCAGTAAAACTTGCTGTATATAACTTCTTGGATTAAATCAACACTGTATTGACACACGTTGTTTTAGTTGCAAATCGAACGATCACGACATGAATGAATAATGAACAATTTTCAAAATTGGCACTCTCACTATATTTCCCGAGCATATATAATAATAGAAACAAACATATATATCACAGCTAGCTAAGTATTTATGATTTAACCTGGCAGTCTGACAGCAAACTGCAACAGACATTGAAAGCCATAAACATACTATAGAGATACAGAAACACATCAGAATTGTTAGCTAAAGACATTTCCATATTAATGCGGTGTTACTTGCTTAATTAATATAACGTATCTCAGCTGGAAAACTTCCTTATGGCCAAACGGAAATGGTTTCGTTTATGGAAGAGCAATGTCTGATTCACCCGAATAAATATTAACTAGATTTATACAATTGGTTTCCAGCTGTACTATCTCAGACTATCCAAAGTATGAAAATAAAACTTCTGAATAGAAACTAAAAACCTAACAGCAGTTTAAAAACAACAATTTGTTACCTATTAAAAACAAGCAAAATAAGAGATAAGCTATTGGTAGAGTGGTTTCAAAAGACCATTATCAAAGTTAACTTTGAATAGTAAAATTTCAATAGCAAAAATTAAAACACGAAAATCGAACTACAAAACCTTGTTATGAAACTAAGAATTACGAATAGTAACTAAACGATCTTTGCCTTTGTAAAAATGTTTACATTCGATAATTTGTTTTATCGTTGTGGAAAACCAAACACTTAAAGTTCAAGTCTAAAAGTCTGCCCTCCACAAGTTTGTCAGGCATAATTTAGCTTTGAAAAAAGTGTTTGCTTCCCTATTTGGTGTGCACTTTATGTTTCCATCAACAAGCGGCAAAAAAAAATCTATTTTAAGAGCATGGAAGGCTGCTGGCCACCCCAAAAATGAATATCCAATTAAATTTGACACAATTGACATTTGAACTGGTGCCAAGGGGAAGGGGGAGGGGTCAGCGGACAGGGGGGCAGCGGGTTCAGCGGTTCACGTGACAAGCCATGACGTCAATGGATTACAAATAGTTCTGCTTTGGGCTTGCTTTTTAACTTTGACTATGCTTTTTCAGCGTATTTCTGCTCTGACGTTCGATATTTCTAGAGAAATGCAAATAAATAATCATTAGCTGCAAAAGATATTTGTCTTTCATTAATGGTCTGTGGCTTGTTAAGTTTTGCTAAGCATTTTGATAAATAAATTCTTTATAGACTTTTTTTTTAAAACCCTTTTTACTGTCAAAGTTATAAAATAAAAAAATAAAAAAATAAAATAAAAAAAACAAAAAAACTTACAGGTTTTCTAGTTTATTGGCGATTATTTATGATCACAATTTTAATTAATAAAAAGAAAGATTTTAAGTTTTAATAATTTCACAAATTAGAAAAATTATCGTAAAAATTCTTTTTTTAGTAAAAGTTCTATCATATGAATTTTAACAAAAAATTAGCATTGAAATTACACTTCTGGATAAGAAACCTATTTTAATAATAATTTTGCACTTAAATGAGTGAATATTTTTATATTATACTGTTATACGATTGAATTTTCGTATCTGAATTTGAGTCACATTTCCAGATGCCCATTAACAATATCCAAGGGTATGCTATGTTTCGATCCCTAGGGAAGACAAACCCACTTCCTTTCTGGTTTTGGTTTAAAAAAAAATTAATTCGACTGTTGTTCAGTTTGCACAAATTATGACATCATGCCACATTTATTATCGCCACTGCGTGAACTTGAAGAGGGCTCCTCGAAAGAAAAAAATGGAATGAGCTCATGCTTCTGGTTGGTGCTTGTGAATGGGACGGTTTTCGGTTTCTTCGGATTTTCGCTGGCTTTGTTGACTCTGCTAATCAGCGGCCTCGAATTCCTTTGGCCTGATATCCGAATCGAGCGCAATCGTGTCGCCAAGTGAATCGAAATCGGTAATTAAGTGCATCCTGCCACTTTTTCTCTGCCTTTTTACGCAGCTTTTTTGCTTTAATGAATGAATAGAGGCCGTGGGGAATGCAAAGCGTCACTTCCTCTAATTACGATTTTATTTTATTTAATTTAGATTTTTTCCAGCTCTCTGGCTCTTTCACATCACAATACAAACTACACCACTACTTTGATCGTTTGCCGCTGTACCGGAAATGATTTGGCAAATTTATCTGTAATTTATACAGAAAAACATTTAAAACTTTAATTCAAATGGCGGTGTAATAACAGCCACACTGATGGGAAAATTATAAAAGGCCTTAGCGCCATTCAAATTATATTGCCAGGCTTTTAGCTTTCTTTAGAATATTAACATATTTAATAATAGTTTTAATAGTAAAATAAATTATTATTACTAAAACAAAGCTTATTAAAAAAGGATGAAATAATCATCCACTAAAACATCGACCAATTGAATTTTCTCATTTTTTTTTAGAGAGAGGTGGTCAGCACTTGCGTTATTGTAATTATTATTTAATTTTTGTTTATGAATGGACTTGCAGTAAATATTTTCATCCCTTCTCACAGTCATTTATTCAGTTAAAACAAACGTTTGGCTTTACATAATTTCAGTTTCGCTTTTTGGAGGCACCAGCAGACATTCCCCCCGGAGAGCTTTGCCTTTGTTTTGTTTATGTTTAATATCCATTTACTACATTAATGGGTTCAACAAAATGTGGAAAATCGAGTCAAAGTAGAGAAGGCAAAAATCACGTTTATTGTTTGACCACCGGAACCACACGAAAAACACAAGCAAACATACTTAATGAGAGAGAAAAACTGTGATTGCGTATGCGCAACGCATTTTAAAATCCATCAAATTAAATGAAGTCAAAAGAAGAAAAAAAAAACCCACAACCCCCGCAACTCTTCGCTTTTACTTTTCTTCACGTTTCTCTTAAACCCCCATAATAATGAGCTTTAAATAAAATTATGTTTGGCCCGAGCACTTTTAATTTCAACAATTATTTGTCTTTTTTTTTTTAGGTTTTTTCTTCTTTTGTTTTCATGGCGAGTTGGTTTTTCCTCCCCAATAATTAGAGTGCGCAACCGAAGGCAATCAAGCGATCAGCCAAACCAAACTGACCAAGTAAACCACATAGGATATGTATGCAAATGCAGCACTATTTTATGAATGGACATGGGCGGCATGACAAAGCGAGTAAAAACAAACCGAAAAGCACCAGGCAAATCTTAATTACATTAGAATTTAGTTGTTTTTTTTCTTTGTTTGTTCATTTATCTAAGCCCTCACAGCTGTTCATTAAATGCTAAAACAGCTACAACAAACAAGAAGACCATCGTACAAAGCAATTCATCAACTTGGCGGCAGCTTTTCCTTTAAAAGCACAGAAAAGGAATAACAATTTAACGTGTCGACTAGCATATACCTCGCAATGCAATTATATCGTTAAAACAAAGTCACTGCTTTGTACAAAAGCCATTAAAATAATAACCCGATTAGATATGTTCTAAAAGTTAAATAGTAATAAGTGTTTACTGTTTAAAATAAATAGTAATATTATAATAATATGAAATCTGCTAAAAAGTAACATACCCTTAACCAAAAATGGAACTCATCAACTTGACGTTAATTTTGCTTCCAGAAAATAAAAATGTGAAAAATGAAATAACAAAAAAAAAGACAGAAGACATAATAACAAATGTGACGATTTAATGAAGCAAATTAGGCTTAAATGTTCTAGATAGCAAAGAGCAAACAAAATCGCGCACGTAAAGAAAATATATGACAGCGGCGAAACAACAATAAAAGCACACATTGGAAGGCCGCAGTAGAGGAAACAGGGGGGGAAGGCGGAAAATGAGACACCTCACGAAGGGGAAATGAAAACATCAGCGATGCCACAATTAACACAGCACGCAAATACATTAGCCGTTCTCTCACACACGTTTCCCCCCAATTTGCCCACTGTCCGTGCCCACCAGGCCCACTGTCCATGTTTTTTTGGCTTATCTGTCTTTTTTTTTTGTGCATAGCTCCCCTTTTTTTCAAACTGCCAACTCACAAGAACAATTAGTTCTTTTGTGTGGAGTATTTATTTGCTATGGTTCTTTATTGGGGATTATAAATGAGAGAATGACTAGGGGTTTTGCTAAAAGATTTTCCAGCACTGGAACCGAGAAATATTTTGCAAATTTAAAGATATTTAAGTGCTTTGTGATTGCAATGGATAAATATCTCAATTTTATGCGTTAGAAACTTTTTTAATGCTGTTAAAAGGTCTAATAATGTCAACTTCATTTATTTTTAATAATCTTACAAATTAAACGAATAATTTAAATATTTTCTTAACAGTTTATAAACTGTGTATGTCACACACATTTTTAGAAGAGTGAAGTTCGAGTAATCTTAGAAATGTAACGATTAACTAAAATATTTTTTTAACAGTTTAAAAACTGTACCAGATGATGATGGGTTATTTCCACTCCATGTGGCGAAGCACCATTATGCAATCATCCACCCCCACCCTCTATCGATAGATTGCCGTTAATTGTTTTTGTCAATTGTCAACGTACCGCATGCAAAACACACGCAAACAGATACATGGTTGGCCATTTGCTGGTTTATCTAGCTGACAAAATTTTGCCGATTTTTGGGGAAGGGGAAGGGAAAAGGCAGATGAGACAAGCCAATCATCACTGGAACTTTTTTTATTTTTTTTTTTTTTTTTTGAAACACGGAGAAGTAATATACAAAACTACACATTGAAATTTGCTTGTGTGCGCGAGGTTACCCTGAAATTTTCATTGTTATTTGAATCGATAATCTTAATTGGGTCAAATTACATAACTGACATAAGTCTTATCAGCCGACGGCCGACGGACGATACCAATTATAATGGGGCCGGACACTCGGCACGTTCAGGTGTGCTCAAATATTCCATTTTTCCTCAAAAGTGGGTAAAAATTATGATTGCAATTGGATCATAATTGAAAACATTGCACAATGACATTTATTTCATTTGATTTTAATAAATAGTAGTTTGAACTTTTTATTTTCAATTTGTTTGATTCTATTTTTGTTAACCTTTAAAGGAAACCTTACGAATTAACATTTCTTTCAATTAAATTAATTACGAAATTTAACCACAACTAAACAAAACACTTCCTATCACAATAACAAACAACCAAATACATTTCCAACTGTTTTATTTCAACATCTCCGTTTTGTAGATTCATAGTACGTGAGTTGTGTCGGATCGAAGAAATTGGTAAATGACTTTTGGCTTCTGCCAAGGCAATCAAATTAAGTGCACGATTTGTGCCTTTCGCCGTGTGCCTTACAACATGTAGGTGAAATTGGTAAAAATGGTAATAAAATCAAGTTAATGTTGTTAAAGCCACTTCCGCTCGAGGTAACAACAACGACACTAGGCGACCCAACAACGCTTACAATGAAATCATGTGCATATCTTATCTAACATCACAAACACAGACGCAGGGCAATTGGCCTAAAAATATTTTATATGCCTCACCGAACAGAAAAAGTGCTTAGACAAAACAATGTGGGAGAGGCAGGCAGGGGGAAAAACAATTAGAAATTGGCAAATAGAGACCAAAAACGGAACCAACTCCTGATAAAAAAAATGGGGAATATCTTGTCATTAACACACAACAACAAATGTAGCAACAAAATAAACACAAGGAAAAATCGGCAAATAAAAAATGAAATGGCAACATCAAGAGCGTCAGAGACAGACAATTGGGTCGCATGTCGACAAGAAATCATCAACAATAAATCAACCTCATCGAATCGTAATCGAAAACGAAAAATTGTTTGGCACATGCCACAATTAAAACGATTTGTATTTCGGCTGTTTGCGTAGGTGTTTTATGCATTAAATTAATAGCACAAATTTAATATCCCTAAATTTCCTAAAAACAAGGTCAAAAACAATTTACTTTAGAGAAGTTTACCAACACTACATTACTCAAAAACCCTGTTTACTTGATAAATATGTTTTACCACCACTAACGTGGTTAAAAACCTTACATGATTTAATAAAATAAAAAATGAGTCTCAAGTGGGGTACATAAAAATTAAAATTGTTTCTAAAAATAAACTAATTATCCAACAGAAGCGAAAATGTCAACTACCCACAACAAGGTTTAAAATACCATAATTATCGAGTAACAAAACCAATAACACTAAGCACTTGGCATTCCTCAAGTTAAAATATTATTCATCGCTAAATTCCCAAACTACCAGTCAGAAAATAAACAACACCGCCTATAAAAAAAAAACCAGTTACCAGGCAACAATGTTTAGAGATTCTTCGATGGGGGTACACAGGTACTTGAGCATGTACCCGAAATCAGGTACAGTCACCACTCGAGTATGTAAACACGTTACTCAACCGCCCTGTTGCTCTTATTTATTGGGCCAAAACTGCGCCCACTTGTTGCCCTGGGTTATTTACGACTGTTTGCCTTGGCTAATGCCTGCGTTTACAATTCGACAATTATTTAAGAGACAAAAGCGTTCGGCAATTGTCAAATAAATGGACACGGGTTTCTTTTCTGGTTTTTATTTTGTACGGATTTTGCCATATAGATAGAGCGTTATGAAACGCTGACAATTTGCATGCACTGTGCGACGAGGCATGCTTTATGATGCAACCCGCTGATAGAGAGGGACAGGTGGATGGCTCCATCTGCCATTAGTTATTTTTATGTCCGTCGTCCGCATATTATTTGCAACTTATTTATGACGAACGGTTAGACAACGACAGCCTCGGCTTGTTAGCTAATTTCATTTCATTTCAGTTTATTTCGGCTCTGCGGCTCTCGAACGAACACTCGTGCAAATAATGCAAACAATAGCGATAGCGATAGAGGTAGATATGTAGATGTAGATGGAGACAGCCACTAAAGGCTGAGGAGTAAATAATATGCGTGACATTGGGTTTTGAGGTTATGCATACGTTAATGTGCAGCCCCAACTTCAATTGTTGTCTTGACTTTATTAGTTTGCCGACAATGAGATAAAAAAAAACATTAAAAATATAAGAAAAAAAAAATACAAAACTTGATTAATACTTTGAAATTTCAAATCTCTTAATTATTTTGGTCTGGATTTGTGACTCAATTCCAAAACTGCTTTTAATAGCCGGCTTTCGTTGTGATTGATTTTTATTTTATTTTACAAATGACTCACATTGCCAACGAATGTTTTTTGGATCACTACACTTATATTATGAAAATTCAGTGACTCAATCTTTCCTAGTATTTGTCAACAATATTTATTTAATCCTATACTTTTCTTGATAAGCAGGTCATTTCCTGAATTTAAATTCACGTTTTTTATTTCGATAAGTTTTATCTAAAAATGTACAATTTTAAGCTTTATCTACAGGCGACCTAAAACAGAATCATAAATTTCTGGTTAAATTTAAAGTTTAAAATTTAAAGTATAAAATTATCTTAATTCATTAAAAAACCAAAGCTACCATTTTACTTTTTACCAAAAAATTTAAAAGTCACTTTACAAAATTTGTTGTTTTATAGATGGCGGTTGGTTTTCTGCGTTTTTAAATTTAAAGCTATCTCTAAGATCCGAAAGTGATAAACAAAAAATGACAAAGCTGCCAGAAATATAATTAAGAGGATAATATATAGATACCAATTTTCCATTGACCAATATTTTTCCGATTGATTTATGCAGTCATCAAAGCACGAAGGAGAAAAAACCAACAGCACACACAGGCCATTAACAAATAAGCGTTAATGAAAATGTGCACACAGGCAAACAGTCGCAGTCAGCATCACACACACAACACAGCTGCCATTAAAACAACATTAAAAAGTAAAACAAACAGCCATGGCAACTAAATTTTTCTACTTTTTGTTTTCCAAGTCGCCGCTGGAGATGATTACATTTCGATAAAAACCGAGGAGAGTAAGATAGAGACGGAAGATAGCTCAGTGACAAGGTAAGCACACATAACCAAACTCAGGTGACAATGCAGGTGTGCTGCAGTGTTGTAAAAAGCTTAGCTGCGGAAGTGTTGATTAATTGCCGCGCATCCGCTGTTAGATAATCATCCAATAATAGAAAATAATACTTTTAAGTGCATATATTTCAAAATGTTATACAGAGTTTGTTTATAAGACAGTAATGAAATGCATTTTTTATAAAAGGCAATTAAATAAAATTTGTTTTTTCAACTTCCCATTTTATTTTAAATGAATACATTTTTTATCATTAGAGAAATTGAATTAGCAGTCTAAAATTAAAATTAGGTAAAGGCACAAAAAGTGGCACATTAACAACAAATAAATTATCAATGCCTCGCAAATTAAAAACAAATCCAAACATTTATAATTAACATCTCTTGACTTGAATTGAACATGCGCCTTCATAATTGTTTTGGCACAGAGGCCAATATTTTGTATTATGTGCATATCTTCTAACCTTCATTTTATTATTCTCAATTATTTTCAGTGCCAAAAAATTAAATTGCCATACGAGATTTATTTATTTTTGCTTCTCACTCATTTGCATTTTATTTTTACCCACACTTCGTTTCCCATTTAATTTTTCCCTTTATTGGTTGCGGTTCTTGGTAAAATCTTGACACCACCTGACATCTGAGTCATAGAAAACTCAATCGGCGTTAAATTGAATTTGACGCAGTCCCGCAACCGCATTTTTTCCTTGGTAGATCGAAAGCGAGTGGCAAAACAAAAACAAATCAGAGAGCAAAGCAAACAATCAATTGCACAATTAGTCATTTCTTTAATTAATAATTCACTATTTTTAACTGTGCGCCGTCGTTGATGACGATTATGAGGTTCACTATATGAGTCTGATGATGAGCTCAGGTTATAACAATTTCAAAAAAGGCAGCACATAAAGTTATTATCGTTGCTAACTTAAGCACATGCACACGTAAAAAATACTTATTTTCGCTCATGTTTTAAGTTTACGTAACTAAATATTGTAATGTACCATATTGATTTTGTTATACAAAAATTCCAATAATATTGTAGAAATTTCATAAATAATATAAAATTCTCGTTTGAAAAAAGCTAGGATATGTCAAAAAAAATTATTTAGATACCTGTTTAAAAACCTTAATAATCAGTTTTTTATATTAAAAAAATATCATCTTTAAAAACTATTACGAGTACATTTTTTTTTGTTTTTTATGTTTAATACCGATCGTGATTTAGGAGCGCAATTTTTTTTGTGCACACCATGAGAAATTTATCGTATTTAAAATAAAAAAATGTTACACCTTGAACTTTGACGCAACACGAAAGCGTCGCTACTTCAGCCGGCGTCGTCATTTAACTTGAAGCCCGAGTGCAATATGTCTGCCGATCTCTCAGGTATACCCCTATATCCCCTCCCCACGACCCCTGCCACGCCTCCTCACCTTCGCCGTACGTGGAAACGTGCTCATACATATACTCAACAACCAGACAAAAACCCTCACACACAGGGGCACATGTAATTGAAGTATTCGAAAAGCAAAAAAAAAAAAAATAATAATAAAAAACAAAAGACGACGAGGCATGAAAAGCAGAAGAAGCAGATGCTGCCTAAGCTTGTCTTTCGGTTTCGGATGTGTGTGCATTTTGTGAACAACGAAAAGAACAAAGTGAAAACAAGAAGTAACGATTACCCTTAAAGCGAATATCTATTATAGGATCCCAAATGCAATAAGTGCAACACTTGGATTGAAGACTTATATTTTAAAAATGCTTTCTTTCCGTAAAGACATTATTTGTATTGTATTATAGACACTTCACTTGACGAAAGTATTTTTATTTCTAAAAGATATTCTAAAATCAGCATGGCTAGTTCAATATAATTAATTGAAAGTAAATTTCTGAAATCGAAAAATTAATTTATTCACAAATGAAATCAACTGGATACAGTTCAGACCCCTTTTAAAGGGTATTCAACCTGTTCTTTTTGTTTTTACCAAATTTTTTGACATTTTCAGCATCGATTTCGTGCTAATGACAACTACAAACTGGAATTGTTTTTTGGGGGAATAATGCAAATGAGTCGAAGTTATTGAAAATCAATGAAGCATCATCAAATTGTTTTTAGAACTCTGCGCTCGCCTTCTCAGTTAACTGACCTTCACAGATGAGCGTAGAGAATTCTCCCATTTAGTTGGTAGTTACTTGGGTGCGGCCACAAAATTAACAACTTTTGGAGGCTGAGAGACAACAAAAGAAAGCTGCGGAATTTTAGCAATGCGGCCAGCGATGGATGGCCAATGATCTCGCCCTCCTCCTTCTCCCACAGAAAGCCAGCTGGACAACAAACAGCTTTTCCTTCAACTCAAATATACCGTGATCACTCAACAGGTGGCCTTTGGATTTCAGGTGGATTTACTAAACGAGTTTTGACTTTGGAGTCAACTATTCACAATGTAATTAGGCACATGTTTCCCTTAGAGATTAACGAGTTTGTACATTTTTCTAAGTTTATTTGAGGAAATGATGCGTTTTATTATCCCAGAAATACTTTTGATGATGCTGACTCCTATAATCATGCAATATTTCATTTTATTTTATTTAACAAATAATTGTTTTTAGAGTATCTATTTAACCAAAGACGTTAGTATTGAAATAATAGACAAAATATATATTTATTATTCATTTTAAAATAACATTTTACATTATTTTAAAATTTTAGCAACGTAGCGATGACTGTATCTCATTTTTTGAGCACGCGGTCAGCGTCAGGTGTAGATAAAAGTAAGCTTATGCACCTGATAAAACATTTAATTTATATACACAGACATCCACAGTCATTGCAGAGAAAAGCAAAAGCAAACTCCACAAAAAATGGCTTAATAAAATGCTGAAAATGTACGTTAATATGCACTACTCTATCATTTGGGAAATTAAAAAGCGAATTTAAATGCATTGAGACACGCGCGCAAGTCGGCAGCAGCGATCGCATGCCATGGTCGTACGACTCCCCTTAACCCGCCCCCTCTCGACACTACAAAAAAAAAAAAACTCGACCGATTATAATTACGATTTTGATGGGTTTAACAAAAACGGTTCAGGTCGTTTTAATTTAAATCTTAAATAAAAAAAACAAAAACAGTACTTGTTAACATGTGGAATTTTTTATAAATAGGCTTAGACACTAAATATTATATAAAATTAATCTTAAATAAAAATAATAATAATAATTTTTTTTAAAATTTCGTTTTAAAACTCTTGAAGGATTTTCATACAAAAAAAGTTATATGAATCCATTTTTCTGTAAAGTGTAATGCCTTTTTAACAGCTTTATTGAGCTAACAAAAGCATTTGCTCGTTATTCCGACAATATCCTAATTGATTTCAATAATCACCAATAATTTTGGCATCCCCATCGATTTCTCGGTAAAACCTTATGTAAGAGGAAGTTGTTCCCCGATCGACTTCCACTTTACCACTTATTTGGCATCGATTGCATTTCACGACAGTCCATATAAAGGCGGCTGAATCTCTTTCCTGTCGATTTTCCGACTTTTCGCCATCGCAAATAGCAGTTAGTTTCGGTTTTGGTCTTGGTTTTGGTCATTTACACTGTCCACCAGTCTATCAACTTGTTTATGATCTGGGTGCAGAAGGGGCAGGGGAAGGAGGAGGTGTTCACCTGGTGCTACAGTGATTTCTCCCTTGAAACTATTCTTTTTTTTACCCATATTACAATGCGTGTTTGTTGTACTACTATTGACTTCTTTATACTTTTAAGATATCCTAATAATTTACAAATGAATAAGAAGGGTTAGTAGAACGACAGATTCTTTATTACTTTCGATTAATTGAAAAGAAAGCAATGAGATTAATTGAACCTCAATAATTCGAGACTCAAAGCGTGAAACATCTGTTGAACATTTGGCGAGGGATCACTGTAGTTGCTTTAGCTGCTGGTCAGAGATTTTGCTGCTTCTCTGCGCTTTTGTTGCTGCCTTTTAGAAAGTATGTCAGTTTAGAAAAGCCGTTGACTGTCCACCTCTGGTCACTCACACTATGGCACTCGCACTAGCACACACTGACACTCACACGGGCACAGATACACACACATTCACACCTGTGTGCTTAACTTTAGTTTAGACTTAAAAATGTGTTTGAATGTTGAATACCAACCGCAGTTTGTTTTTGCTTCTTCTCGCTTTCGATTCTTCTTCTTGTTGGATCAACACTAAAGAACACACGAAAAAAAACGTCAAAAATTGCGGGAGCGTCCAAAGGAAAGAGTGTATCACAACAACAACGTTAGCAACAGCGGCGCAGCGCACACAACGGTAGCTTGGCTGAGAGGAAATCGGAGTAAACGTCTGCTTGAAACGAGCGCGCCGTCGCGACTGTCTCAGTTTTTTTACCACAGCGCCGAGCTGCTGCGTCGCTGCCAACGCCGACGTCGCTGTTTTCGCTTGGCTCCAAGAGAGCACATGAGAGCGGATCCAAGCTTAATCTCTCCGAGCGAAGCGAAAACAGCGACGCCAGCGTCGGCAGCGAACCGAACAAAATTTAACAATAACTTAGCAACAACAAAATCAGAGAGCTTCAGTCGACTAAGGGATACCCAGCAAAAGGAGTAATGATATTACCCGGATAAAAATATGTGATAAAATATATTTTAAACGGATGACCTGTAAAAAATAATGTTTGTTATACGAATATTTTGAAGCAATAAAAATGCTACAGATGGAGTTAATTCGGATAACATTAAAAAGACATAAGATGAAAATAGTTTCTCCGAAAGTAGTCGTTTTGTTAAGTTTTAAAGTTAGTGATCACAGGAGCTTAACACTCTAATAACTAAAATAATAATAAATAAATTGATCTTTTTTAACCAATAAAGTCAATGGGAATGTTTGAAACAATTTATTTTACATGTACAATTTATTAGCTAAAACTCCAATTTGTTATCTTATAGATCAAATATGTCAACTCTCAGAGTACTATCAACTCTTATGATCAATTCAGGTCAGTTAAGGCACAGGTAATTGAAAAACCCCATTATGGTTGCATTGTTTTGCGGAATCGCTATTCACTGTTGCAATCTACGACTCTGACCCGCCTTGTAAACGTTGCTTCCAAGATATACTAAGCCGACCCCACGCAATTGAATTGAAAATAGAACTATTAACAGTGCTAAGAAGTTAGCAAACATCGAGTCAGAGCCAGCGGATCGTATTCCCGAGAACCAAGTGTAACCGATATCACCCGTCAAGACCTTGGGTCCAACATTCCGGCAGTCGCAAGCCAACATGCCAACATGCCAACATATGTACTTACGATCGTACAGAAAAGTGCGATGTGAGCATATCACCAATAACACTTAGTCAAGGCTTAGTGAAGTACAGTGAACCCTGTGAGTTTACAGTTTTCATGAATTTGTAGAATCCAAAAGTATACTTTTCAGAGCCTAAAGTCTTATTGCCGATAAGGAATTTACAAAAAATTCAAGAAAGTCTTTTAACAGCTGGCAATTAAACCACACGATTAATAATCATTCAGTTTTCATAAGTTGTGAGTAAATTTAAAAATTATTTAGAGGTATATCGATATTAAAGGATTGATCAGTTTTTTTAAAAATCGAATATTTTTAAAATATCAATTTCGATCGATTATGATCAGACAAATTTTTAAGTACTAGCAGCCTTCGTTAATGAGCTATTCACTCCATTCATTTAGGATATCAGCAGTGGAGCAATGCTCTCAGAACCAAAAATAGAACATTACGTAGTATCCGAAACGCGAAAAAAAATAAAAAAAAACAATATAGTATATCAACTTGAGAATTGATAAAAACAAAAAAAACACAGCAACAGCCACATGTACTGCAAAACTGTACAAACAAATGTATGTTATCACTCGAGTTGGCGCGTAAGCAAAAGAAAAACGAAAACTTAGGCTCCATAAATGATTTATGCAATGCAATTTATTCGGCAAGGGGTAAAGGAGTTCCATAGTGGCGTACGTAATCAAACAAATTTAGTGTTTCTAATTTCTAATCAATATTATTAACTGATTAAAAGAAGAATTAAAGATATAAGCGTAATTTTCGTATACTTCACTATACGTTTTACTCAAAACATAAAAAGTTAAGCTACTAAAAAACCTATATTATGTTTAAATTTAGTAGAATAAAATATATTTATGAAAACATGGTTTTGCAAACGAATCACGTCAAACTGGTTTATTTAATTTTAGTTAAATCTGTTTGGAGTTATGATGTTATATTTTAAGGGGCTAAAGTACTCCTAATCTTTATTTGTTTAAACTCAATCGAAAAGTAAAAATATAAACTGCTCAGATTTTAATTAAACACTCCTTAAATTGTTAACTGATCAACAATGAGAAATGGCGATCAACATTCCAGAATCTTTTCTCAGGCAGCCAGTTCCAAAAAAAGAGACAACTCCTTGAGTGTTTTTATTTATATTTTTATTTTTTGAACGCTCACTTTCAAAAGCACTTAAACAACACACAAAAAAACAGCAGTGGCGAGAAGAAGAAAAGTAAAAGCCCACACAAAGTGTTGTGCAAGTGAAAAAGAGAAAGATAAGATACGAAAATGGTTGAATGGATTGTAAGGGGGAAGAGAAGAAAGGGTTGGGGTCTGGAGGTCGCTGGCAGTAAAGACACAACTATTCAGAACACCAAAGTTAAGTTCCTCTGGATTGCTTAAAAGATAGCAAAAGTGGAGTTCTCCGAACAAAACAACGATTTACCATCGATTAGAGCCCCAAAGAACTCCCACGATCGACAGTATAGTAAACTTGACATTACTTAAAAAATAAAGTTACAGACAACCATTTTATAAAACTGTTGGATTCGTAGAAAATATTACAAATAATCCCAATGCAACACCACACGCTATCCGAAAAAGAAAGGCTATGGATTTTGTAGATCCCGAGATTTTTAAACAAGTTCTTGAACTCCTACTTCAATTGACCCAGTAAACCTCCGTTCACCCCCTTTTTTATCCCGACTTATCTCGCTGCATTCTCTTCTGACTCATTGCATTGATAAATATCTCACGCGTCGCAGCTTTTGGAAAATTGGGTGAAGGGCGAACTAAAGTTACTCACTTGAAAAACTTTAAGATTTATTAAAAAATATAATGGTTTTAGACAAAAATTTATTAATTCGGCTTCTCTTTCGGCACTCTTTTGGTTACTCTCTTTTCTCCGTTTCTCTCTTTTTTTAACGGCTGCGGCGAAGTGCACGTAGCAAAAGTCTGAAACAAAATGAGTAAGGCCAAAAAAACGAAGCAAAATGAAATGCAATTGGGGAGAAATAAAAGAGAGCGGGAGAGAATGCAAAGATGATCGGTAAACAAACAACAAAAATTTGAACAAAAAAAAACAAGTCACGCGGCTTAACAGCCAGTGTTGGCCAAAAAGATGAGAATCAAGGTGTCGTGGAGAACATTTAAACTGATTAAAATTAAATCGGGAATGAAATGGTTGTAATATTTTATGAATCAAACATCACCCGTTTGTAAATTTTATTATAGAAAAACCTGTGTAAAAACGTTGTAAAAAATATTCTGACTCTCTGTAAATTCCACATAAGTGTCATATAGAAGTCAGCTTCCAAGAAACAATATAAATTTCGAAACCAAAAATTTATAAGCTAGCAGAAAAGTTATGGCTAAAGAAAGGGTTAAAATGTAGGGCGCCATTCATGATCGCCAAGCGTAACAAGTGTTAATTTGATCAGGTGGCAACACTGAGAAATTTGAAAGCAACGTTTTCCCCATTACGTAATGATCTGGTCTCGCTCTCTCTCTATCTCTCTCCCCTTTTCTCTTTATCCATATATTTTACTCTCTACGCGCTTAACTAGTCAAGCATAACAACACAAACAACAACTCGTTTTGGTTAATTAACATAAAAAACGGTACAAAAACAACAAAACGCCGCACACTTGTTGCACCCAAAAAACGAGAGAGAGGAAAATATAGTAACGAAAAATGAAAAGCCGACGCCTGAGCAAACACAAGAGAGCGTTTCCAGAGAGCCAGAGAAATTGAGGAAAAGATAGGGAGAGTGGAAGAAAGAGAGAGGAAGTTCCTTTCCTTTTATCGCAAAATTTCAAGTTCGCAGTCAGCTTAAAAAAACTGCATTGCAAAAATACGCAAATGTTTACAGATACAGTAAAACCTCGCAAAGTGAAATAAAAAAACACAATAAATACTTCATACTTATTTAAGTATATTTAATTTCATAATTTAAGAATGACTTATCAGGTTTTTGTATTTTTATAATTTTTATTTAAATAAACTAAAATATTTTTCCCCTTTTAGAAAATAAAGAGAAAAGGAAGATTACCATCTCTTTGTTTTCAATATATAAATATAAGATTCAGAAGAGGACAGTTTGAAGTTTCAGCAAACTTTAGTTCCTTGTACCAGCGATCGCTGTACTTCGATAGCATTCGGTCTGCGCCCTTCTGTTTTCGTGAATAAATAAATACAAATTTAACGAACGCTTGGGCGGCCAACAGACGCAACCATGACGTCAGGCGCTTTCGTTGTCTCGCGCGCATTTCGCCTTTGTGTTCGTTGCAAATTTTGTGTATTCAATGTCAAAACCCATGGCCCGAAACACGGCCAAAAGCCATTCCCAACCGCCAAAAAAAAAGCCCCCAGCCAGACAATTGTGGGTGCGTTTAGGGATGGAAAACTCAGTTGACTATATAACCTGAATCTCGATTTGCCAATTTCAAAAACGAAATAATTTTTCAGCCTAAAATCTTTAAAATAATTATTTTTTGAAAAGGTCTTGCAACGCGTTTGACTCGGGATACATTTACGAGTTGGTTTGAATAACATTCAGAAACGAAAAATATAACATTTTTAAAGGCCAATCGGTAAATTGTAATTACTATGTATTTTTAAGTTAAGAATCTTTTACAGCAAATCCCGGTAATAAACAGATGTAAATCGGTTAAAAAACGTTTGAGTATTCAAGTGGTTATAAGAATCAAAGGTATTTTTTTTTACTAAATTCATACTTTGACCTCAAGTATTCTAGGCCACTAATTAAAGTATTAATTTAATGTAAATCTGGCTTTCCGCTCTGAACTGGATCATTTATTCTGAGCTTTGCTTGATCCTTAAGATCCACACGCTACCATCTTTACAATCAAAGTTTGGACGCTTTTTTTTACCTGCCCGAGCGATAAAGCAAGAAGGATGACGAAGAGGAGAAGATACTAACCAAAATGGCAACACTGACGGTGAAAACCGGTTTTATTTTCGTATTTCACATTTTTTTTTTTTTTGGTTTTGTGAGCGCATCAAAAAATATGCAAACGTAGAAAAAATACGTTTCCAGTCAAATACAAATGTGCTAATTGAGCTAATAGAGAAAGAGTTGACCATTTTCCAAACTATAAATCAAATAATGAATAGCCAAACAACAAATCCGAGCGCCAGAAAGAGAGGAGTGTAAAAAAAAAGGCGGACAGCATCCGCTGCCAATGGCAGTGTGTGGGTGTGAGCGAGACGGTCGGTAGCCTAGTTATGCCAGATGCGAATAATGGGTATCAGGGAAATATCAGTTTTTTGAATGTATCGGTTTGGCCATTATGCAAATTATACAAGAAGAAAACGATAACTGACAAAAAAGTTCGCACTACCTCAAAAATAGTTCTTTAAGAAAACCAAAAAAAAGTTTTTAAATATGTGTAAGCAGATATAAAACGGATTCGTAACGTTTAAAAATCCAACATTGTTCAATATAGTTATCGTATTTTAAAAATACATTTTTTTATATAAAAATATTTAGGAAATTAGATTTCAAGGAGTTGTAATAACTTAAAATAAACATTCAAGTATTACAACCCAATTAAAATAGTATAAAAAAAAACGATTTTCTAGGGTATTTTTTAAGCCGTAACAAGTGCGGCATGCAAATTTCTTTGTCTGTTCGTTGGACTCTATCGATTCTCAACAACTTGTTTTGGCTTATTGAACAGCATTCATTTGAGAAATGAAGAAGCTGACAACTTTGTCGCTTTCTCAGTGCCACACAAAACCGTTACAAATTGGCCGGGGAATGTGAGAAAAGAGGAAGATGTCGATAAAGAAAGGGCACTCGGAAAAAATATATTATTATTGAAGACCTCTTAATTTAAGATCACGTTATTTAATAATGACTTATTGAATATTTATTTCTTTTATTTGACAATTTAAAAAAATGTTTAACTTTTATTTTTATTATTGATGTTTAATAATAGATGTTTAATAACTGATTTAAGCATCTGCAACCTTTGTCTCTGTGCAGATGCTAGACAAGATCTGCTGACTCACAATTTTTTTTAGTAAGACCCTGCCCTGATAATGCATGACAAATCACAAAAAAAGAAGTAAGCAAGCAGTCTGAACAGCCTGAAAGTGACCCGGTTTAATAATAATAAATAATAATATACGAGAGAAGTGGAAGAGCGAGTAATTCTAACAGCTCTTTGAACCCGTATCAAAAACGGGCCACCAAACAGCATCGACAGCGATGAGCTTGAGATCCTTCGATAGGCGTGATACCAAAGCTGTGATGGGCCAATATTTTTGGACAGTTCTAGCAATGTTTTTCAAATTGTAGGGTTTCACTAAAGCGTTCTAATTTATTTGACAATTCAAAAAGAAAACTCGTTACTCAAAACACTTTCTTTGTAGATATACTTAATATTTTTTTTAAATTTTCCGGATATTTTTGAGACAATTTATTAATTGTTGTTAATTTATTGTTGACAATAATAATATTTCAGATTAAAATGGTGTTTAAAAAATAATTGATATGATTTCTGTTGAAAGACTTTAATAGATAACTTTTTAATAGTGATCAAAATTAAATTTCTTTTGGTGTTGGAATTTTTTGGCCTTTTTAGCTATTTGTGTTGGCATCACCGATCGCCAGTTAACATGGTTGGGAAAAAGCGCCGCACGCAGTTCCATTTGGAAGCGCGATATTCTAACTGGAAAATGCGACTTCATGCTAATGGGATAAATGTTTCAAAAGCCCAAGGCAAGTGCGAAAGAGATGGCGAAAGGGGTGGAGGCGAAGGCGAGACAAAGACGGCGGAAAACTTTGGCTGGAAAAACGGTGGTTGGAGTAACGGCTGCAATTTTCACACGCTTCTTTCACACAGCTGCCAAAAAATTAAAAATTCACTCCAAAATTATGGTGCTGGTACGCTCTAATGCCGAATTAATTTAAGAAGCTTTGGTGCGTGCGAGCGGAAAATAAGCGTCTTTAAATATGTATTTTACTTATTTATTTGTGACTTTGTTGTATTGCCATTTAATTTTTAAAGTGTTTTTTTTTAAATGCCGGTTAATGACTCACACTCCATTTCCTCTCTCTTTCGCACACATACTGCCACATACCGGTATTTCAGCCTTTGCTTTACTCTCTTTCTTCGATTGTTTCACATTTCTTTCTTATTATTTAGAGTAAAAAAAAGACAGTTAAATACGAAAAACTCACTCACACACGCATGGAAAGCACTTTTATGTTTTTTGCCTTGCCGGCAAAAAGCAAAACTTGTGTTTTTATGGTTTTTCGGCTTTAGTCGGTTGTTTTGTTCCGTTTTTATTTTTTTATTTTTGCACACACACGGAAAAAAATTGAGATCTCGTCGCAGCGAAAAACGCAACACGAATAAAAAATGCGGACAATAAAAACTGTTTTTTGCCGGTGTGTGAAGGTATGCGTGTGTGTGTGAAAGAGAGCCGCGTGTGCATAAGTATGTGTGCGCTTGTTGCGCTTTTATCTAGTGCCTTGGAATTTGGTACTTCTATTTGACTTTTCACTTACGTTTCGTTTTCGATTCCAATTGCCGCGTGTTTTTCCGGCTTTCCTTTTGGCTCCTTTGTTTTCCCTGGTGTTTCGCAAACGAAACGAAAAATCAAATAAACGCAAAAAAAAGAGCGAAAACGAAAAACAAAAACTGTTGGTCGAAGTGTGACCGTCTCTGGATCGTATAAATATACCAACCGGTTTTCAAAAATGTACTAGAAATGACCATACGTAGTTAGCCGAGATACGCACCGCAGTTAGCGCAAACACCGTCGACATATATCAAACACACCAACCATTTTAATTTTTTTAAATATCCCGCGAAGATTTGAATGTATCCGATCGAAATGAAAAAAAAAACAAAAGCCTGTAGTTTATTTGTTCATTAAGTATTAAAAAGCCACCAAAATAATGTTATTCTAAAAAAGCCAATAATTTTAATAGAAAAGTGTTTACAATAGTAAATATAAGTGTTTCTGTCGAGATAATAAAAAAAGAACTTATTAAATGTTTGATAGTATAACATTTAAATACAATAATAAAAACTGCTGAACTAACCCAAAACATATATAAACTAAAAGTTTATTTAAATCTCAGTTGACAAAAAGTAAAAGTCAATTATATTGAGAATAACTAAAGTCAATAATCGCTTAAATTTACTTTAGTTCTCTGCCACCTCCGATTTGACCCACAAAGACTACAGACTAAATTTAGAAAAGAAACAATTTATTCAGCTTAATCCAATGGTAAACAGAAAATAAAGACGTCGGCATTTGATGCCCGCTAATTTTGTACTCGCTCGGAGGTCAATCGAAAAAAAAACTACGAGTTTTAGTCTTTTTTTTTGTGTTTCTTTTGGGGGACGTAATTACTTATCCTGGGGTTTATAATCATGTGGACTCTAATTGTGATTTTATTTTCTAGTCTTAGAAGAATTAATATAACAAAGTCGTAGATTTTAACCTTTTCATTGAATTTGGCAACCAAAGTCCTGCTTTTTCCACATTACTCATACAATTTTATGTGGGACAAATATGATTTCCATTTACATTTTTTACTAACTTACATTTTTTGACTAAGAAGTTTTAGATGCAGAAAGAATTTTATAATCTTGGGACTATAAATTCTAAAACGTTAGAATCTGTAGGATATTGCTTAACAATTTGAGTTATGCATATGAAAACGATACGATTAGAGATTTATGCAGGGGCTTAATAAGCCTAGCACATTATATTGTGCTGTATTTTGAAATTATAATATAGAGCTGCTAAATCCAACCTCTTGGCTTTGTGCATATGAAAATGATAGATAATCCAGGCTTATGGTGTCTTGGACATTAGACCTGCTCACGAATCTTAGGGTTAAGCGTCTTAATTGTTATTCTCGAGGGCGGCGATCCGTTCGCGCTCCTTGAGCAGCCGTTCGCGGCTGTCCTGCGGATTGAGCAGCACCTTGACCAGGTGCTCCACGGTGGGCCGCTCGGCGGTGCAGTAGACCTTCAGGCCCTGCGACTCGAGGGCTCGCCGGGTGCTCGGCCCGATGGCCACCAGCTTCCACTTGTCCATGGACAGCTGGCGCGCCCCGAAGTACTGCTGGGCGCAGGTGACGCCCGATGGCGAGAAGAAGGCGAGAAATTCGATGGACTCGCCGTAGATCTCCAGTGCCCGCTCCACATTCTCGCCCAGCTCGGGATGGCAGCGCGTCTCGTAGACCTCGCAGGCGTCCACGGAGAAACCGTTCTCCGCCAGCTTCGAGAGCAGCGTGTCCGTTGCCAAATTGCCGCACGGCAGGAGCAGCGGCAGAGCGCGCGATCCATCGAACGTGTCCACAATGTACTCGCCCAGGGCCCGGGCATTCCCCGTCTGTTTGCCGTGCGTGAAGAGCTGGTCCAAGGTGCTCAGGGCCAGATTGTGGGTCACCTCGCCGACGGCATAGTTATGCAACATCTTCCAACCGCCCGGCAGTTGGCCCAGATTGAGGGATTCCGCCACCGCCTCCACGCAACGCGGCGATGTGAAGATGATGCCAGCATATTTGTCCGGATTCTGAAGCTTCGAGCGCAGCTCCTCCAAATTCTTGAAGCCAAAACTTAGTGTGGGCACAAAGACCGGATTGAAGTCGTGCTTCTCCAGCGTTTCCGCGTACACATCGCTGCTGTCCGACTCCGATTTGAATATAATCACCGTCCGCTGGCGACTCGTCATCGTTATATTTTGTTCGCTTTGGTTTTCCCGGACTTTCTGCGCTGACGGAATGCTGCCTGCTGTCTTATTTGTGCTTATTTTGCACTTTTTCCGCCTCGTTACTAGCCCCGTCCACCGTCGCCGTCGCCGCCGCCGTCGCCGCCGCCGCAGCGCCTCTTTTGCTGGCGGAATTAGCGAAAATAAGCGATATTTACTTTTAGCCTTTTTGCTAATTTCGTGTTGCACCTTCGCACCGTATTGCTATCTCCTTCCGATCAGCTGTTTAGCCGGTGGCCAGAGAGCGTTGCCAGATATGTTGAATTTGACAAATTTTTTTTTTAGCTGGGCTGGACACTCTAACAAATCGAAGGTAATCGATTTCACCGCGATTACCGCCGTTGAAAACATCGATAATTTTGTGTTTTGTTGCGCTGCACGTGTTCCAAATTTGATTGCATTCGTTTGGTGATTTTGTTGGATTTAAGGCATTTAAAACACCAGCGACGCCATGCAGCACGACGACGTGAGTTTTCTATTTCGCTCAACAAATCAGATGCTTGCATTAATCCCGATTTCTTGGCCATTTCCAGGTGGTTTGGAGCATCATCAACAAGTCCTTCTGCTCGCACAAAGTCAAGTAAGTTATTCCATGTGATAGAGGATATAGTTATGCCAAATATATATATATATATATACCTTGACAGGACCGACACACGTACCTTCTGCCGACATGAGTACAATCTCACGGGTCTGTGCACGCGGCGCACCTGTCCACTGGCCAATTCGCAATATGCCACCGTGCGCGAGGAGAAGGGCATCATCTATTTGTTCATCAAGACCGCCGAACGGGCGCACATGCCCAGCAAACTCTGGGAGCGCATCAAGTTGTCGCGCAACTTCGAGAAGGCCATCGAGCAGATCAACGAGAACCTGGTCTTCTGGCCCAAGTACATGATCGCCAAGAACAAGCAGCGCTTCCTCAAGATCACCCAATATCTGATGCGAATGCGCAGGCTGAAGCTGCGCCGCCAGAAGCTGATTGTCCCACTGTCCACGAAGATCGAGCGGCGGGAGGCACGTCGCGAGGAGAAGGCCTTGGTGGCCGCCAAGATCGACAATCACATCGAGAAGGCCCTGATGGATCGCCTCAAGCACGGCACCTACCGCGACATCTACAACTTCTCGCAGACCGCATTCAACAAGGCTCTGGAGGCGGAACGCGTGGACGACGAGGATGAGGAGCTGGACGACGACGACGAGGAGGAGCAGGAGCTGGAGCGCGAAATGGAAGTGGACGCCGACGATTCCCGCGAAGCTGTCGAGCTGCAGAGGGACCTGCTCGACGAGGAGTTCGTTGAAGCCGATACGGATGATGATGATGATGACGACGACGACGACGACGAGGACGAGGACGATGAGCAGGCATACGACAGCGACTCCGGTCGGCGGGAGGAGGTCGAAGTGGGCAGCGATTTCGAGGATTCGGACGACGACGGCGATGATCCGGATGCAGATGATATTGAGGTAGACTTTCTGTTTATTTACCCTGATTTGTTGGCAATTTTTTCGGCTTTTACAACGTGTTGAAGGTTTTAAATTGATCTTTAGCCCATGCAATTTTGAAGGTGTTATTAAGGTAGACTTTTAAAGAGTTTAGATACGTTTTTCGGGTTTTTTAAATTGTATTTTAAAACATTTTGAGTTCATTATCTAAAGGGTGCCATTTTAAACTAATCTCTAGCCTTTCTTAAATGTTCATCTAAATTTTGTGAATTTTTCAGTTGAGTTTTAAAACATTTTGAGTTGTTTGCGTAAAGGTGCACATTTAAAAGCTTTAAACTAATCTTTAGCCTAAACAATGTTATATATTATGAAATTGAGGTAGTCTTTAGGTTTTTATATTAATTTTCGAATTTGGTGCCTATTACGTTATAGATTGTAAATTGAAAAGTTTCTTTTAGTCAGGATTGAATTCTTCATTTTTGCATTCATTCTTTATTTTGTTTACTTAGAGCATAGGCACCTTGAAAAATATTTGAAAAGACCCAAAACAGCAGTTAAAAATACTAAAATTGTGAGAAATTTTTTTATTTTAAAATCCTGCCTACGATTAGCACCCCGAAATTACCATAATAAGTAATAGAGAAACGAGTTCTCTGCCCGCGACTTCTGAGAGAATTCTGAGTTGCTGTGTAAGCTTTCGAGCACTTTGACGCTTTTCAATTCAGTTGCTGTTTCAATTCGGTGCGCGTAAAGTTTGAGCTCCAGAAAATTGCCAATAAATCATAGATGCTTGAATTCAAAACCAACGAACTAAACAAACAATTACGATCGCAAACAGGACATTAAAGTGCCCGCCAAAAAGTCCGCCAGCAAGGCGAAGAAGGACAAGAAATCAGCAGCAGCGGCCAACAGTCGTCGCAGCCGATCGAAACCCAAACTGGAGCTGGAGTACGAGTATGAAGTGGAGAACGAGGTGGAGGCACAGCGGCAGATGCGCCATTAGCCAGGTCCACAATTCGTTCCACCCACTAGCTGTTAACGCTTATTGTTTAGCCCACTAATTGTGTAATGCCGGTTAAGAATAGTATATTTTATATAAAACAAAACGACACAAAACTCCCTGTGAACATTCTGTATGGTGAGTTCCCAATTTTCGGAACGATGCATCCCATTCGATTTCATGCTACATCTTTCTCGCTCGCTCGCCTTTCTGACCAAAAAGCGTGCTGCTGGCTGACATTGAAAGTGCGTGAGATGAGGGTCAAGACACGGGGGCTACACGGCGGCAATGCAATGCAAAACCAGTTGCAAAAATATTCTATAAAAACTCTAAACTATTTTAGACAGAGCTACCGTTTTCGCATACCCTGTAAAACGTGTGTGCGATTGCAGGGAAAATTGTCAAGTGATGCGTTTGGATTGGGAAAATATTATACAGTTCCCTTTCATTCACATAGTAACATTATTTAGGAGCAACAATTTAAAAACCATTGTTTAGCATTTGGAAGAGGCCAAATTACAATAAGCAAATATGAGTATTTATAAAAAGTTTTCCCAAAAAAATTAAGGAATTAAAAAAAAAAGTTTGAAAACAGTATTGAGCATTTGAAAGCCATTATAAAAGGGAAAATTAAAAGAACATTTCTAGCTGAAACATACAAATATGGTTATTTAAAATATGTTTTCCCATTCACAGACCAAGTTTTATATAAATTTCATATAAATAGATTGGGCATATAGTATGCAAATACCGCTTTTTTACCTCGACTAGTTATAAATATATAATGCCAGGGCTATTGTTCATGAATCTACTTTAGAACTGAAATAATGGTTAACTAAGCAGCATCTATGTGGTCGATACCTATATAAATCGTTCGCTCTGCTGACGGCTAGTATATATTAAAACAAAACGCCGACGTGGGGCTAATTAAATATCGCACGCCAAGTTCAATGCAGCGCAGCCAACCGATTCCGCAAACCCAACCCAAGATCGTATCGGATCGTATGGGATTGGATAGCCGATAGCCGGTAGCCTATTGCCGCCCCTTCCGCCTCAAGGTCATTTGGCATCCGCGGCCAAAGGTTCTGTTTTGCTTAAACTGGCCATAAAAACGACTCAAACCCATAGGTGGTGTGGATAATCGGGGTTTTACAGCCCGTCAGTTGGGAACAAAAATATCGTGAAAACCTTTTAGCTTTATTTGACTTCATCCGAATTGAGTGGCGTTTTCATTTGCTGTTATTGGAAAGCGGGGTTTTCGTGTGGGTTGCTAAATACCTAAATATCGACAGCTGAATGGGCTGACATTGATTGAAATGCTTACAATTGTCTTTATAATTTAAGTGATGGGAGCCCGTTTAAGCGTTATAATTGATTAGTTTATCTCGACATTAATTCGTATACTAAATTTAGCAGATATAACAAAAATATGCTTAAGGATGGCAGCTATAGAAATCAAAAGTTTTGACTCAAGCAAAAAAGAAAACAAGAAAGCATTTGTGTATTTTAAAATTTGAAAAGTGGCAGAAATGTGAATGTGAATGCTTAAACTAACTAAAAATGGTTCTTTGATTTTAAAAGAGTAAAGTAAAGTTTTCCTGACAGATCTTTCCATATAAATTAGTATATTTGATATCCCGACGAGTTTTATTATTCGAAATTCTGTAGACTAAAACTAGCATACGACACACACACACACACACCATACAAAAAAAAAACTTGCCATTAGTTTGCTAGCTACAAGAATACTATATCCAAAACAATGAACTTGGTCAATCCATTCAAAACACACAGTTGTCAGTTGGGTGTATATACATTATATTAGCAGGTTACAACTTTAAAGTAAGTTCTCCATTTCTAAGTTAAACAGTTTCTCGTTCTCTTTGTGTTGCATTGTTGCATTGTTTTCAGCTAACCGCAGTTTTTTGTAATGTGGGTGTTGTGATCAGCAGTGTTCCCCCATTCAGTTTCACGTGTTCTAGTGTTCTGGTGTTCTAGTGTTCTGGTGTCGTGGTGTCCTCGTTACTTGACACATCTCCTCAGTGTATCGTCGGCTTATTTGGTATTCTTAGGCATTGGGACTAAAGGCCGCCTGGCGGAGCAGCACATAGATCTTCTCCTTGATCCAGTCCTTGTTGTAAGGGGCGTAAGTGTTGGTGCTCTTCTGGTACACCATGCAGCTGATGTCCATCAGTGTGTCGATAAAGTCGAACAGCTGGCTGATGTCGTAAGTGATGGTCGGGGTGTTCGGATTGCGGCGCTTCAGGTGCTCCTCATAGATCTTGCAGACGCCCTCCATGCACTCGTTCACGCTCTCGTAGTCGCAGTAGGTGCGGGTCTCCGGACGAGCACCCGGCTGAACCAGTAGGATTGTATGCGACATGATGATCTGCAAGCCAAAGACCGTAGAATTAATAAATATTCTATTCGAAATACCATACTTTTAGGAGGTAGCCAACCTGCCTCCTATATTTTCGTTCAGTTAACTGATAATACAAGTTTATTTTTCTATAGATTTAGCTGCCTAGACAATTCCCACTGGGATACTTGATAGCAAATAAGATTTGTTTAACTTCAAACGTTTGTTTACAGTTGAAATTCAAATATCAATATCAGTTATTGCTGAGTTTACAAGAAATTTTGCATTGGTTTGTATACGACATGATGATCTGCAAGCCAAAGACCGTAGAAATAATAAATATTCCAGTCGCAATACAATACTTGTTAGGACGCCGCCTCTATTTTAGTTCAGTTCACTGATAAACCTCACGATGCATATAATCTTACGATAAATAGTCAACTTTTTGTTTATAAGGCTAGTTGAAGAAGAATTTCTGTAAATTAAGCATTTGTTTACAGTTGACATCCAATTTCTGCCTAAGAAATGCAAATATCAATTTCAGTTCTTGCTGAGTTTACACAAATTTTTGCATTGGAATAAAAACAATTTGATGGTCCGCATCTAAGTTAAAATTCTTTTGTGGGCCAGATAATAGAAATGAATTATATATATTTCATAAGTATTTACATACACATATGGGTTATATGAGCTTTTAAAATAAAAACTTAGTCATACTTTTATTGAAACATCTTTTGCTGTCGATGTCGGATGCGAAACTTTCGCAATATCCAAAGATAAATTAGGGTATAAGCACTTGGATGTGTGCAAAAACTGGAAATATATTAAATATAGTTATGGAATACAACTAAATAACCTTAACAAAGTGTTGTATACATTTGTCCTAACTTTGACAAAGCAAAACTGAAAATATGATGACTGTTAAGCACATTACTGTAGACACTAAGTAAAAAAGTGTTAGGGGTCACCGTTTTTATATCAGTTAAATATTAGCTTATCTACATATGCTTGTTCATGTTTTGGCTATTTTTTAAACAAAAATTGCAATCACTTACTTTTTGTATGAAGTTATATGAAGTCCAATGAATTCCGAGACTTTTGGCGTTATTTTATTTTTCGCCAATTCTGAAAAAGATGAAAAATCTCAATTAGATATTATTTAAATCATTAAAACAGAAGAAAGCCAACGAAAAATTAGGAATTTCTTGCAACGCATCGCTCCATCTCGCTCGCACCCCCACGGGCACAAAACACTCACATACATGTGCGGGCCAATTTGCAATTGTCGAAGTAAAATGCCGGCCACCAAAAAAAGAATTCAACTTTGAAGTTAGGAAAATCATTGGCTAACCGGGAAATTGTGATATTTTCATATTCACTGGCTTATTTTGCCGCTTTAGTAAAACACAAAGATTTAGACGCGCGCACACACATACACACACACACACGACCCTTACAGTTGCCGCCGCGTGTGTGTAAGTTACTATATTCCTAATTGTTTTTTTCTTTTTGCCGATTTTACGCTTTATATTTACGTGAAGCTAATAGCTTTCGCCTGTTGTTACACTCACCCGTCTAACAGCTATGAACTTATGTTGATTCGAGACGGCGATTCAGTAAATTCAACGCTTGCTCGCGTTTTTCTTTTTTTTGATTCAGTGCGTCCAGTGCTGGAAAACGAGCGCGGTGTCAGTGCTGCGAGACGAACGGTGCCGCTTGAGATGGTCGCTTGACTCTCCGTGACTTACTTATCGGCAGTTAACGATAAGTGACCAGAATATTTAATAGGAATTTATTGTTATATATATGTTAACAAAAAATCTCACAAAGCTTTTCTAGAATTCAAAATGTTTCTTCTATCAAAATGCTACTACAATAATGACAAAAGCTGCGATAGCTTAAATTTATGATTTTAAAGCAGTTCTTTTTTCCAATTTAACTTGATACAAAACATTATTGTACTTTATAGCTCGCCTAAATATAAATTATGTACAAGTTTATGGGTAATCATTTTGATAGTTTTCACTGGTTTACCAACTATAAATGTTGTTAAAACATCCTTTACCAGCCTTAGCCTAAACAGTTAATTTAAGGTGCGCTAATTATTTCCTTAAATGAAATCCAAGCGGATTTTAATATAGTGTTAAAACTATAGATAATGACGTTCCCAATGATAAATTGTTATTTTAAATTCTCGTTCGCATGGTATGAACAGGCTCAATAACAAACTTAAGTAGAGCAATTAAAATTAGCATTATCGTAACGTAAGTGAATATTTAGTATTAAAAAATATATTTACATATTGTTTTGATATTTTACTTTTTTATTTGAGTATTTCTATTTTGTGTTTCATAACATAATTTCTTGACTAGCTAAAAACCTGCCTTTCACAAAATATAAATGAAATAAATAAAGTTACCCTCGTGATTGTGAAAATCGGCAACAGTTATCGCCCATCGCTAACTCTTTCAGTCTGGCCACCTCGTTCCCAGCCCAGCGTTGCCAGACAGCGGCAAACGCCGATCCAACTGGCCACCAGCTGTTTGATCTCAATTGGACCAATTGGAAGAGCGCGGTGACGCGGGCAGCGCAGTCAACGTCGGCAGCGCGATCGGCAAAGACATCAACAAAAAAAAAAAGCAAAATCTCCTCTCAATTTTATTTACGTGCTTTTTGTTTTAGTGAAAAGTGAAGGCGCAGCCGCAGCAGCCCGCATTTTCGCGTTCCTGTTAATTTGTTGTTATTTTCAATTGTGCAAGTGTCGTTCGTGTTTTTTGTTTTCTTGTTGTGTGCGTCTCAAATTAAAGCAAAAGTTAAGATAAAATAAATAAAAAGAAAAGTAAATACATAAACAACTGAAATATTGAATAAAAAAGCGAAAAATATAGATAAATTAAGTATATAACAAATAAGTCATAAAGTCGACTAAACAATAAAGAAAACGCAAACGATAATTCAATAACAAAAGTGGAAAAAGTAGCTCCAAAAAGGCAGTCAAATAAGAAAACACAAATCCAACCAACGCGACGCACGCGTGTCCAAATTGCCTCTTCTTCTTGTACTTCGTTCTTTCTACACACATACATATTTATTCATGTGTGGGTGTTGTATCTGTCTTTCTTGTGCATTTTATTTGATTTGTTGCTCATCTTTTATCTTTGAAATCTCAAAACCCCAATGTTCTCAGCGGCCAATGGCAAAATCAAGGTAAACAGGGTGCTTTTTAAAGTTTCCCACTATTAAATAGGGTATAAGCTTAATTTAAAATGGTTCGTAAATCCATTGTTTATTTACTTATTAAGTTTAAGGCTTACTTCCCTTTTATGAAGTTTTATTATAACAAATGGATTTCTGATTTTTTAGTCAGCATTTATCTTTATCTCGAATACTCATAAACAAAAATATATTAAACAATATTGAAATTTAAGAAAGTTTATGTATGTATATTATTTAAAGTCTACTTTAATTAAAAATGTTTTTTTTTATTAAATAAATCATAAAGTGATAATACAAATGGTAACGGTTGGGTATTTATTAGATGTGTAATTAATCGTGAACTATTTATTATAATATAGTAAGTATTAAGGGTGAAAATTAAAAATGTTTTGTCAATTAATAAAAATGATATAGGTTAGATAGTTTTACTATCTATTACAAAAAATAATGCACATAATTTGATTTTATAAAAATCAAATACATTCTTGAATGTAAATACATACATAAACAGAAAAGTGTTTCAGTTGAAAATATTTAAAAGAGGAAAATTGTAAGTTAAAAATTCTAAAAAAATAAATATACTGTAGTTCCTTTTATTCTTAAGAAGCTATTTATTGTGCGAAACTGACTGATAACCACTTCGAAATATATATCCTTACAGTTACCTCCCGAGGATGCTGTTTTGGTGACCTCACCGCTGCGCTGTCTGTTAAACGGTCCATTTCGCGATCTGCATTTCAACGTCAGCGATCACCGCATAATTCCCGTTCACGATGTCGTTTTTCTAGACGACTTTGAACGCAACGTGAAACCTTTGATCTACCGCCCTGTGACGTCAGAGGTCGCTGTAGCTGACTCTGCCAACGTTGACGTCGATGCAACACCGGCAGAGAAGCAGCAGCGGAGCTTCTCTTCAATCAGCAGGTGAGTCACATCGTAAGGGTGCGAAAGAGACAGCGATCGATATCGATCGCGGCCTTGAACTTGTTTCCATTTTGTATGCCCCATTGCCAATTGGGATTGAAAGAGAGTGAGAGAGACGGAATGTGAACTAATTCGAATTTCTGAATGGAGATTTTATTGAGCCTTATAACGTATGATTCAAATATAATAAATTCTATTCTATTAAAATTTGAATTTCCTCACATGTTTTTGGAATTGTAATTTTTATAAAAATTCTATAATATTAACTGTCTTTGACATTAATTGTCTTATGGATAAATAAATGTATATAAACTATGAATATTTAATAAATCCGATACAAAGTGCATTATATTTAAGCTAGCATTACATTTCGAGTATTTAAATTTAATCTTATTAAAATCGTATTATGAATACGGTATTGTTTTATTTATCGATTCTAATCAGTTGAATAACCGTCAGTAACCAAGTCAACGAACAGCATTCGAAGCGACTAAGTCCTAATGCAGAATAAACATAGTATAAATATAAATCCACACAGCCAAAAGAGGTAGCACAAAAAAATATAACAATAATCATTGTTAGGTCAGTCGTGTGTTAAGCGCCAATAGAAATGCAAAACAATTAAGCGGGATGGAGTCAAACACAAAAACCGGCGAACAAAACACTCGTAAAGTGCAGCAACAAAAAAAACTATAAAAATGAGTAACAACAAACCAAAATAAATAAACACGCATAACGATTTTTTGATAAGAACGGACAGTGCGGGTCGGGACTATAAAGCTTAAATAGCCACAAAACGTTGAACTTTGCGGGGGAGGCCGTTTAACGATTAACAAAATATTTTTAGTTTGCATGAAAATAAATAAAAATTTAATTAATTCATGTACTTTAAGATAGGCCCTACAATTTGTTTGTATTTATTTTTTTGAAAATATCTTCTACACATATTTTCAAAACATTCAAAAAAACATAGCAAAACTATTACTAAGTCATATAGAATAGATGCACAGTTTTTGCACACCATTGATGTTTGTAATGATGATGTCTCACCACATCTGGGGCGCCCACTTTCTTATCACCGGAGAATATTCCTTACTTATCAGGCTCCCAAAGCAAACACTTTTCAAAAACAAGCGTTAAACAAGACAAATTATTACAGATGCCCAGACAATGGAGACTCGATAAAATACACATATTATATTTAGCAAACCATCTCTAAATATTAAATACATTTATTTTTTTAAACTAATTTTCGAATATTTATTTTATTTTATTTTAAAATAAATTAATTAATCTCGAATAATTGTTTCAAACTAATTGAAGTAAGAAAAGTAAAAATGATTATATTGCTGATATTATAGTCGTTGTTCAACGATTACAAACATTAACAAAATTTATTTTAAATGTGGTTTTAATTTTAATGGTTATAACAAAGTTTTGGATTTTTTTAGGTAGAACTCTAAAATGTTTGGACTCTTCTTCGGCTTTAAATCTTTCGAAAGTGACCACCAATTTGGCTGCCATTGAGATTTCTTGATTTTCCTGTTTCTTCCGCATGCTCTTGTTTGTCTTTTTCGATTCTTTCCGTTTGTTTGGCCAGAGATTTTTATTATGTACCATTGAAGGTTGTCTGAGCTGACACCTTTTCGGAGCTGTGTGTCTCGTGGTGCCTTAAACATTTTATTTTATTTTATTTTATTTTTATCACCTCACTGACCGTCGCCGGCTGTTTTCGTCACAGTTGCCGGCATAAGTTTCGTGCCCTTGGCAATGACCGTCGTCCACACGCTCCGCAAAAAGCCATTCATCACCAACCGACTTTGGGCGTTCGACACTGGTTTTTTTTTCACTCCCGTCTGCCGCATTATTATTAAATTACAAATTGAAATTGTCGCTAGTGCAACGACTTCAATTAATGTACATTAAAATAATTGGCAATGTGACCCCTGGACTGGAATCTTTTTGGTTATGACTCGCTAGCCATTCGGAAAACAATTGAATAACACCAATTGGGACTTTTGCGAAATGATGTCAAAGGAGGCGATTAATTGTTAGCCAGCGAAACAGATTTTAAGGTCATTTAATGCATTGCAATTTGAGGTAATCAGAGATTTTAATTATTTGCTTGGCCATTTGTCGTGCTGACAGATTAATGGCAGCTTTAGGTTAAATTTTTGTTTTTTTTTTCGCTTTTAGTGAGCTTTAATACGCTAAAGACGTTTTAGTTTGATTTAAAACATGTTATTTAGAAAGAGTTTATATGAATATGGTGTTTAGCATGCTGCAATACTCTTAAAACCCTTTTGAAAACAAGATTCTGTTCGCACATCCATTTTAAAAAATATATTAAGTTTTAATAAGTTTTTATTTTGTTAGCTAATATTTTTGAAAGTTTTTTTCTTAAGCCTTATGAGTCTTTTAGTGGTTTTTTAATTTGTCGTACTTTTAAGCGATATATTTGAGCTCAAAGCATGATTTCCAATCGTACAATTTTCATAATAGCATTTTCCACACAACCCAACTTAGTTTCCTTCCTTTATTTTCGCATTGTTTATTTTACAGTATTATTTTAAACAAATGTTCGGATAAATGCATAAAAATGTTGATATTCCCTGCCAGCTTTGGATGAGAAACAATTCCAGAGGCTCCGCGGCATTGAAATGGCTCATTAAATCGGGCTCGTTGCGGGCTCAGCTCATTTAAATTTTTTTATGGTTTTATGGGCTGCGCAAAAAAAAAAAAAAGGAAATAACAACAAAATGGGGAAGATGGTGCAAAATAAAGGGGAAACTGGCGGAAGCGCAGTGAAGCAGCCAAGCCAATAATTGTCAATAATTTCGCTACTGCCAACTAATAATATAATTGGCTGTTAGAAAATCACGCGAGCTTCAAAAATCAATAGAATAAAGCCGATGTAAGATCCAAGTGGAACAATTATTATACTAGACAAAGCTGTGAATGGCAAAGAAATCAATGTGTTATGACCAGCAACTAACTGATGATAGCTCTTAAGTTGTACGGTCTCTTGTTTGAGGTAAACCTGCCCAGTATTTCTGGTCTATTCTGAAAAAAAAGTGTAATCACAGAATCAAATGGCCAATCAATTTGTCCAATAGCCATGACAGCAAATAGTTTTAATCACAATTTAAGTAATACGAGCACTTGATTACCTCAATTGAGTAAGGCATTTCCTGCAGACGTGGCGAATTCGGATGTCACCCTGCCACCTTGCCACATGGCCACCTTTCCACCTGGCCACCTGTCCATTCCACTTATCAAAGGTGAGCAGCACGTGCAAAGGGCTTCCTTCCCATCGACACAATGTCGCCCCCGAAAATCGCTGACCCAATTCGGCATTATTTGCTTTTCTTGGGCCACTGTTGTTGCCTTTTGCAGGCAGAAATGTGGACAGAACAAAGCGAATCCACAGTGTTCTTGGAGTGACCGTCGTAGCCATACCCTGTACTATCAAGCGGGCAGGAAGTATGCACTACTTTCTTTGGTTGGAAAGGGTTCAATATTTAAGAACCTATTAATGCATTTTAGTTTGGTATGTTAGATTATTTGATGATTTTTATTCTCTTTAACATTTTTTTAAAGATTTTTTAATTTTAAAACCTAAATTATCAACAAGCTAAATTTCTAATATAATATTTGTTTTCCATGAAAGTAATCCCAAAAGCGTTGCAAAATAATAATTAAAGCAAATTATTAAAGTAAAATATATGTATATTTTTGACAGAAACTAATTATTTTATTTATTTAATTATTATAGTAAGAAATATTAATATTAAAAGAACTGCATATATTAACATGAAAAAAATCAAATGTATACTTTCAAATATTATGAAGATATTAGATAATATAAGAAACAATTTTGGTCTTATTTTTTATTATGTGAGTAAGATAAAACCATTAAACTAAAAGCGTAATATTTTCAATAATATTTCTAGTAATATGAGCTATTATTGGAGAGTACTTAATGGTCGAAAGGCGGTTTCGCCGCGATTTTGAGCAGACCCTAATTGAATTAGCCATTTGAGACGTGGCCAGCACCTCTGGCTAAGGTCTCGCGATGTGAAGCCCCAGCAAGTCTTTGGACTTGTGTTCCAATTGCCAATTGCCAATCGCAGACAAACCAACGCGCTTTCGTCGCCAATTGCAGTTTTGAGTGCGTTCGGTGCAAGTCTCTACGTTTTTGGGTGCGACAAAAAGTCTAAAACAATTCGCAAATCGCGTGTGACAATTATTGGATATAAACAGCTCTGTAGCTTCTATTTTTTGCAAGTGCTTTCTATTTGATTTGTATTTGATTGAAGCAAAAGAAACGTTATAAAACCATGCCGGAGCGGAGCATCAGTCAGCGGGATCTCGACGAGATTGAGATCGAGAGCGACGAGGAGGAAGAGGAACTGGAGCAGGGCGTGGGTCTGCCGGTGCAGTCCACCCGGAATCGTCGGAATCGCGGTTCCTCCGAATCCCCGGCCACATCGAGGGTTCGCAATCCCAGCAATGGAATGCAAAGTCGGGATAGGCAAAGGGAGCGGGAAAGGGAGAGGAGCAGGGAGCGATTCGGGAGCTCAAATGCCGCCGATGAGGCCCGCTTCTATGACGATGATGAGGGCCAGGACGAGGAGGACGAGGGCGACAGCGAGGAGGATATCGAAATGCTGGATTAGTGAGTACTCTACTGCGCATTAAAGTTTCCACTTCCACTTCCATTTCCACTTCCACGAATTATCCGCTTAGCCATCGTAATTCAATTAGGGTTTTGCCAGCATTTGGGGCTTCTTTCCTGGAATTATGAATTAAGGTTAGTTTGGATAATTTAAGCAACAGTTGTAGGAACGGTTACACAAGCAACTATTGTTCTTTCAGCTTATCTAATATAATGGGGAACATAAATCACTACCGTTTTGAAATCACCTATAAAGGTGTCGAAAAGTATGCAACAATATTTTTTAAGTCCAAAGATCACTTTTCAACACTCTTAATTAGAGATTTATACCACCTATATTTCATTTTAAAACCGCCACAGATTTATATGTTCATCGTAAATCTTTAAATATATATGCAGGGTTCCACAGTTTAAAGCTTTACATTTTTAATTTAACAATATAATAAAATTAAATTAAAATGTTGTTATTAAAAGAAACATTAATGTTTGTAATAAACTTTTTTCAATGGAGTGCAAATTATTAAATTAGGGAAGCTAGTTTTGTTTATCCAATCATGTTTTATATATGTTCTGATGATGATGCTTTGTTTCTGGTGGTTTTAGTTCACACGTCTTTAATTTAATTCCCAGTTGCCAAAAACTCTAGCCTTGTTTGACAACTCCCCGAACACTTCCCAAACTTTTCCACCATCCCCCGAAATTGCCAGTGAACTGAAGCCAAACTAACATTGCACTCAATTAATTCTTTATGCGGCTTAATTCCCATTACCTGTTGGTCCCGCACTGTGACCTTAAGCCATATTCTTTCGGAAGACAAGACACTTTAACCGAATTCGAATCGGTTTAACATGCCTAAAAAGCCTTTTGTTATTGCATTGCCTACAAAACGGGGCCGCAGGCGATTAGAAATGTTTCCAGTTTTGCGGTTTCGTTTGGCCAAAAAGCCGAAATGAATGTTGGCAGTCTCGGTCTCTGCATGTTTAGAAATTTATAAGGCAAAAGTCAGCAACTAAAAACTCAAACGAAGGTGGAGGGGTGGAGTTGGGCGTTGAAAAATAGTACCATCATTTCGAGAGCGCGCAAAGTGTATTTAATATTCTGGGAAAACTCTTAAGGTTAACCAGTAGCGACAGTAAAGTGAAAATTAAACAAAAATTTGCATTACATTTCTCACTTGCACAGACAATTGGAGATGATCAAAAGTAAATAAATATTTTAAGTTTTGTAGTTTATAAGCATGTAATGTTTTATATATATTAACGTTTTTTCAGAATTATTATTTAAGTAAGGATTATTTTCATTTTAGAATTGGTTAAATATTATTTTTAATTTGTTTGTTATTTGTAATTCCTTTATTTTTACACTTAACTCGGGACGAGGGGGTAATGTGTGTAGTTCGCCACCCCAAGTGTTCATTTCTAGCTATTTTATTGCAGTTCCTATTTCGCCAGCACCGGTTACACCAACCCATTTTCCGCGTTGCCCCGTTTTCCGACCCGCATTTTCATCAGCGGGATCCCTGTTGTTTCTGTCGCCGCCGTCCTTTTCGTCTCGCCTTTTTTGGTCTCACGTTTTTGTCAAGCTGTGGGCGCTTAATTAAAATTAATGAAGTACGTTGGCTTTTTATCCTTTTGATGGAGGTGTCAACCATTACCTGGATCAGCCGCACCAACTCTCCCCAACCCACCCCTTCGCCGTTTTTGAGGGGCTGTAAATATTTACAATTTTTGGTCACATTTCAAGTCAGTTAATTGTGCAGAAAATCAGACAGGTCCCTTACGCTAATGAAGATTGTGCGACACCATGTGTATTTGATCTATTAAATTATCGATTGCAAATAATAGCAATGTTAAAGCTCCACATGGAATGCCTTCGATATCACAAAAATCAAATTTCAACTTACGATAACACTACAAATATTAAATTCATTATTAAAGTAATAAAGTTGTATAATAAACTAATTGAGACAATACAAATTAATAATACAATATTACAATCAGACGATTTAAACATTAAATACAGCTAAAACAATTGGTATATGGCATGCGTAATATTCGCATTATTTTGACCGCATCTGTGAGCTCATCAATCCGTATGCCATTTTAATTACAATTTGGGGCAATTAATCATTTGTTTGTGAATGCAAATGAAATGGTAAAAGTTTGGGCCATTCTTCTAGCATAAATTTGCCCCTGATAAATTCAGTAAGCAAAAAGGGCGACGGTGACCTTTGACCCGACTAAGATAACAAATGAAATATGAATAAACATTTGAGTAAGTGCACAAAGAAGTGCGGCTTTTCCCCGGCACTCACCCAGCCGTCTGTGGAAACGGGAGCAATCCCCATTGACATGCCACAGAACTCATAAAACATTGGACAACTTTTCCAGTTGCAAGTGATGTGTGTGTGCATCGCCCTTCCATTCTTACACTTTTCCTGCTGTTTTGCCCCCGGCTGTCAAAAAGTTGCAGCCTGGCTTTAGTGCAGCGAAATTTTAGCATCTGTTTGGGAGCTGTCCGCCCTTCAGGATTTTCTGGTGCTGGTGCTGCACCTCTTAGCATGTCCCGAAAATCCCTGCCCCCAAAAGAAACAGAAAAAATCGTACGCAAAAATGCCACAAAAGCAGGCGTCCAACAAGGAGCAAAGAAATTTTTGCTCTGCATGTTGTCGGCAAAATTTTGTGCTTAGAAATTGTTTAAAACATTCAAGTTAAAGTTCAAGAGTTCAGGCTTCACAATCTTGGCATACACTCTATGAACTCTATGAAGTTTTGTCGCAAAGAGCGAAACAAAATGTATTGAAATTAAATCGAATTTATAATTTAAATTAAATGTTTGCAACACAAAAAGTTGGATAAGATAAATATTTTTTAAATAGGTTAAAAATCACTGCCAAGTAAAAAGTTCCTTAAATAGCTTTAATGTATGTTTTGGTGTCTAGAAATTATAGCAAAATTATTTTTTAGGATTTTATTAAATACATTTATTGGGTTTGGATTTCTCTGTTAATCATTAATTTTTAATTTTAATATATTTTGCATCGTTAAAAAAAGAATAATTGAAATTAAATACAATTGTATTTGGTTTACTTTTGGCTGAAACCAAAAATAAAATAAATACTAAAATAATATACAAAAATCATTTTCAAACCATTTTGGGGATGTTAAAAGGCTCGCTTTTTAGTGAGGGTATGAAATAGTTATGATAGTTGGAGGAGACCTGACTTATATCCCATGTTTTCCTCCTCGCCGACATTTCCGTGTGGTTCGGCAGTATCTGTGTGCTACTGTTTGTGCATGTGGGTGTGAGTATCTGTGAGTTTGCTTTTATTGCTGCCCCATAGCTGATCCTTTTTTGTGTGTGTGTGTTTTTTTTTTTGGGTTTCGCGTAGTTTGCGTCGCACTGAATCGCGCATTTTAGTGGCTTGCCAAAATATGTGATGCCTGCAGCGTCGTTTTAGCCGGAGAAAAGCAAGGTAGTTATGCTTATTACACACGCACACACACACACAGGAGGGTCTATGTATACCCCCACATATGTACACATTGCCGTTCCAGCTCAGACGATCCCCATTTCGAGGCAAAACCCTGAAAGTGCACCTATAAAGCAAGTCAGCACATACGCCGAACAACATTTTAGGGCAAATTGTCCAATGGCACAGAACAGGAGAATAAAAATATGAGTGCTGTATTGTGGGCAATAAGGATCAAAGCAAACGATACCCCTTAGGCTGCAAAGGTACATTTTCTTTAGTGTTAAATCTAACAAAAATAAAAGTTTAAATTTTTAAAAGATTATAAGGGAATAAACCATAAGAATTTGGAGTTTAAGTCCGTGGTAAATGTGCCAAGTTATGGGCTCTTAAAGTGCAGTTTTAGGTCACCTTTCTGCAAACTGTCACAGGCTTACAAGAATATGACATTATATTATTTAATTTTAGAGAATAAGACCAACAATATTATAAAAATGGGAAATCAACTCAATTGCCCAAGCTAAGAGATCTAATGCTGCCAATTTGGGTGACTTCTGCAACTCAGCCAAAAGTTAGAAAAACATGACATGAAGCTCGGTCAAAAAATTGACCATCATTAATCATTATTAGAGAATTATACTACAAATTTTTTAAGGGCGCAAGCTTTTTTGATGGATTCACTGAATATAAACACATACATTTACCAATTTCTGTGAATTCAGGGGTATTAATATACCCTTGTTCCGTGCTTCGCAATCGGGAATTTATTTTATTTGTCAAGCGCACCAGAGTTCCCTTTATTTCTTGTAACGTTGCTTAAGTCCGAAATTGCAGTTGATTGGTTTTCCAGTTTTGCTTTTATATATTTCTGTACTTACACACAATACATAATAAACTTGATAAAGCAACAAAGCGTTTAAAGTTTCACGTAATATCTCATTCAATTTAAAATGTTCTAAGAAGACGAAGAACGACAATTCCACATAATTTCATATTTTTTTCGATTGATACATTGAAATTGTGGCTTGTGGCGTATAGAAAGTAATGCCCTATCTACTTTAATATTGATTTTTTGATTTTATTTGTACCTTTTTTAACCTGTTTTCCGCCTTCTTTTCTTTTTTCTCATTGCAGCGATACGTGAGTACAACCAACATTTTTACGAACCTGTCGTTAAGCAGCCCCAAAAACAAAAGGCGGCGAACGAAAATATATGCTCACGTACATAAAACCACAAACATGCACATTACATCAGGTATTTACCATCCCGACAAGATTAATGCAGTTTAATGCGTTTGTGATACACGTTTTACTTGCTAACTTTATTGCTGGACTTAACGACTTTAAAATCCAATGCTGAATGTCACACAAAAAAAAAGGAAACAAAAAAGAATTGACCAATTAGTAATTCTGTTTTTGCGTTCGATTAATAAAGCATTACACGAATTGGGTGGGATTTAGTAGTTATTAAATTGAAACTAAAATTGATTGTATTACTAAATGGATAACAGTAAAAAAAGCTGTAAAACTCTGTGAATAATTTATTTGGGAAAGCGTTAGAAAAGAATGTGTAATTACATTGTTATACATATGATTAAAATTAAAATATATTATTCAGTGGGTATTAACAGTGAAAATGGTTAGCCTTCGTGTTATAAAATATTTCTCAATTTTAATAGCCTTAGATGGCACATTCCCAATTGAATTTTGCCGATAATACAAATTTTATTTTATTTACACATTGTTGTGTAATTAAAACCTTTTATAGAATTTCCAAAAAACCCTTATTTTGTGAAAACAGGTTCTTAACAAGGCAATCGGTTGGAATTTGCTTGTGCAAAATTCCAAAAAGTGTCGTAAGCTTCGTAATTGCTTCTAATTACCGACACTCACTTTGCTGGAATGCTCCGAGTGTCAACTTTAAACATTTTCAATGTCACAGACAAACAATGTTATTTGTCCTTGCCTGCCTGTCTATGCTTTATTTTTCCCGATCCTTCGCCCACTTTCTCCCGCTTTCTCCCTCCCCTTTTCACCATTTTTTCACCCCGCGGCAATCGCACGCATCGGTCCGACATGTATTCGTTTTGACAACCTTCCCACCTGGCACGACGTTTTGTCTGTCAACCATTGTAATCATATTTCGAACAGCAGTTAACCAGGTGGGAAAAGGGGCTGACGGGAAGGAGGGCAAGAAAGGAAAAGTGTGGAAAGCGGGAAAAAAGCACGTTTGTGCCGCAAGGAAATTTAACAAAAAAAATCTTTAGGAAAAAATGGATGGAATTTTTAAACCAGCAAGTTCAAAATGCTTTAAGCTGAAAAGGTTGTGAAAAAAACACATTTTAATCAAAAAGGCAAATCCCATTAAATAACAATTTCAAAATGTTTATTAAAAATATATATATGATCAATAGTTGAGGTAAATTGAGTGAGTTTTGTATCCCCAAAACATTAATTTTAAAGTATACAAAAGAGGAGCACAAAAGAGTTTTCAAAACCTAAACAGATATATGCGAAGTGTGATAATTAAGAACATAATTACTTTGTCGCATGTTAATTGCAATATAATTAAAACTGTCAACAGGACACGATATAATTGCTGACTATGCTCAGAAAAAAAATGTATAATGTGTACAATTTATTTAAAAGTAAGTAAGAAAATCTAACTTTTTAGGTCTTTTGCCTTAGCATCAAATCCCTTGCGGCATAAAAAAATTGTAGCCATAACGTTTCAATCAAAATTCTCAATCAATAATTACAGTTATCTCTTTTCGTGCCTTTTCCCACGGAATTGTGTCCCCTTTCTACTGATTTTCCATACACACAACGCACAAGACCCTTTCCGTTGTTGTACTCTGACTTTCTATGCACGTTACGCATACGCCTGGTGGACAACTCCCATTTTCTCAAACAAAATAACCTCTATTGTACGCAAAACGAAGGAAATAAGGGAACGGGTGCCGTTGGAGAAGTCGATTGTGCTCTTTCAGATGGGGAATGAAGAAGCATTTCGGGTAATATCCATATCCAAAGGACAACAACGAACGGAAGAGGCTGGTGGGTGAAATGTGAAATTGATATTGATATTATGCAATGTTGCTCCGCAATGAATCGAATCGTGGGGCAAAACGAAACGAAACGAAAAACTCAACGATGAGAGTTGATTTTACGAGCCTTAAACATGACACTGAAATGAACTTTTTAAAGGGTCTGGCAAGTGGATGTTCGGCAAATGCATACGCAGATTTTTATGACAGTTTGTTAGCAGCTTTTGAGGGTCGATTCCAATGAGCAATGAATGAGGAGAATTGTCAAAACTGATACCCGATAGTAAAAATATGCACCGGGTTTGGGTATGAAAATACCATTCGATGAAATACCAAAGGGGCCGATACATCAATGAGCAAAATTTGTATTTAAAAGGTACACTTTTGCACATTTATTGGAGTTGACGACAAAACGAAATGAAAAAGCGAGGCTTAAATGTATACGAAGTATTTTTTACCATTAAAAGGTAAGAACTGAAAACCTTTAAAAGTTAAAATTAGCGGGATAAACACAAAATAATAAACAAAAAGTTTTAAATCAACGTTAAAAAGGCAGTGTGACAGTGATTTTATAACCAAAAAAAAAACATCATCCTTCTGTCCTATCCTTATGATTTTTATATTGATTTATATTATATATATTATATTATTTATATTATATTGATTTTATATAACCTTTAATAAAACAGGGTACTTATTTAGTTGATCACCTGCCCATCGGGCTTGGCTGTACATTGTGTGAGGATTTTAAAACCAAACAGCATCCGTTCCATGAATAGAGGCAATCAAAATTCTCCGTTGGACATTTTTCCACGATTTTAGTTTTGCTGCAGTTTTTGGCTGCAATCTGTTGACGCATATCGGATATGCCCCCCCAATGATGACAGCGTTGATTTAATTTTCTCTTTGTCCACCGATGTTTGCCATCTAATTTACAATCGGATTTCGGATTGAGTTGCTTTTCGCACCCAACACTCATAGCACTCATAAATATGCTGATTTCGTGCTCCGAACTGAAATTTAATTTCGCCTGCGTGTAAGTCTCGGCTCTTTCCGCCTATCTCCGCTGTTTGTTTGTTAATAATGAAAACGTTTTAATATTTAATATTGCGCATACGACATGTTGCGCCATTTTGTGAAGCTTCTCAACATTGCCTGACATTTAAATGAATTTTCAATAATTTTGCTGTCGTTTGTCGATTTTTTTTTTTTTTTTTTTGTATATTTTGGCAGCCGATAGAGTTGCTGTTGTTGCGTTGGGAAAGTACCACCACCAACGAGCACTTAACGCCTAGAAAGGACCTTCGCACCCACATCCGCCCATTCCAGTCCCAATTTCAGTGGCGCAACCTACTGTCGAAAATGCCATTTGTGCAAATCTAATAAACAGCGAACCGCATTAAATTTGACAGTAAGGTGTGGGATTTTCAGGGTAGCATGTGTACAGGGAGAATCTTGTCTCAGGGCGAACATGTCAATTGAGGGCCGGAAAAGAGAATGGGGGCGGGAATGCGTCCTGGTGGGCGCCACAATGGCCCAACTTTCATTATAGCATCTGCAAAGAATCTTCTGGCAAAATTATTTTCGAATACCTCACATGATACCGTGTTTTCCAGTATAATTTCAAGTACATAACATTCGTAATTCAATTTATTTTAAAGGGTTTGTGTTTGAAAAAGAATACAATCAATTAAATATATTTTGCACTTAATGTTTATTTTTTTTTTTAATTTGTTAATGGGAGATATAATTGTGATTTAAATGTATTAAAGAATTTAATAATTCAGCTGATTTATATTCTCAAACTGCTATCCGAACTCAATTATTTTTCTTATAATTAAGTCTCAAAAAATGTAAATTTAAATTGAAAACAACGCAATAAGGATTTGTTTTTAAATTATAAACATTTTTAGCTTTATTATTTGTTGAATTTATTTAATTTTCTCACTTAGTTTACGCCTTTCAATACTTTATGTAGCAAACAGATGTATTTTCATAGAGTCTTTGAGAGGCTGTCGCATCTTGTGGCATAAATCACAACAGCCCCATGTCCGGGGCTAAAAAGCTGCCAAAGACAGCCGAGAGAAGGAAAAAAAAAGAACAGTGTTTTTTTCTCTCTAAAATCCTCCGTTAACTGGCGAATGTATGACATATTTCGCCTTTGGGATTTGCGGCCGAAGGACGCGTTTCGCTTTCGTTTTCGCATTCTCGCATCCGCATCCGCATCCGCATTTGCCATTTGCCGTTGACGTGTAGTTTAGGCCAAATTAACATATCACACAGGCCGCAGCGTCCTTGGGCCCTGTGCACCTTCTCCGCTTGACTTGCCACTTTGAGATGTGGTCTTATAGCCCCTATATATGCCCCACAGATGTGCTTCAGGAAATAGACCCAAGCTGGCTTGGCTTGCCACAAAATGGCAGATATCTTCCTTTTTAATAATATTTCTTTGTTATTTCAATTCCAGTTATATAGAAATTCTCACAATGATTAACTTTAAGGATGTGTATCTGAAATAACTATTATTATTTGTATTTGGTTTTAATTCTTATTTCAGCTTTGCTTTTTATATTTTTGTACCTATCTAATTTAATCTTAAATTACTATTTAGTGATTTGTATTTGTGTTTTTTCTACCGATGCTTTGAATTTCACATGAATAAAATTTGTTTTATTTATGAAATAAATGTTTAAATATTTATCTAATGATTTTTATCTTCACATACTATTGCTATTATTATTGCGACCACAACTGTATGAGCTATACAGGCCTAGGCAATGGGCCATTGACTGCCAACCATTTGGATGGCGTTGCAGTCAAGCTTTCAGAGTCTTCGTTCTTCTTTTCTGTCGTCATGGTTCATATCGCGTTTTTGACGCTGTCTCTGAAATATTCTGAATGTGATGCGAGGGACCCACAAAAGGTGAACCAATTTTCACGACATTGTGTGCCAAAAAAAAAAAACAATGTATCTGGATTGAGTTTTTTGCAGCAAGCAAAAACCATTAAAAGTTTAAGGATCTTTAAAAGATTGAGAGTTTTGGCAAATCTAAAGCAATGATGACAACTGGGATTCATGAATTAATTTCATAAATTTTAACAACGCTTTACTAACAAATTTGATGATAACATTCCAAATACTATGTCATGGATTTTGTATATGTACAGTAAATTGTAACTCAAAGTGTTTGGTTGTAATTCTAAGAATAGAAAAAAGTATTGTTTACAAATTGATATGCAAAGTTCCAAGTAAAGCAATCTGAGTCCCTGCAGTACATATGCAGTTTTTGTTTTCAGCAAAATATATGTTCGTGCAATCGTAGGTTTCCATCAAAGCTGAAAAGATGTGGGAGTTTGTATTCATCCCTTATACATTTATGTACATGCAAGCCCACGCATTCAGCCATTACATTTTGACATTTGGCCGATAAGGGGGAGGAAGTTTTCAGTTCGCACACTTCCTGCAATTCCTGAGCTGGTCCAAAGTCCGAATGCACTTAGAAAACTTGTGTTCACAAGCGAATTAATTTATTTAAAACTATTACTCATAAAATATTCCTACTGAAAAATAGTTTTCATAACTTGTGTTCATAGTTTTGTGAAACTTTAAAGTTTCTACAGAGCTAACGATAGTCTAAATTGGTCAAAGATTGTTTGAATGAAATACTCAAATCACCTTATGTTCTAGCTATTAAAGAAAAAACAATTAAATTTGCTTACAGTTTAAAGTGCAGTGCAACGTAAGGGAAATATGTGTATGCTTGCTCTGCCTTGCTTTGTGCGGCTTTCAACCAATCAGATTAATGCAAATTGAGATTAACTCTACGGTTGTTCATTAGCCAATCTGATTTGGACAGTTCAGTTCATTCCCCCAGTCCCATCCCTCTCAGGTTTGCTTTTTCATTTGCATTCGTTGTTCTACTCGATAAATGCAGGTAATAATTTATTTATTTTTTTTTTTTTTGGTTTTTAGTTTTTCCTACGGGCTTCCTCTTTTGTTTGTTTTCATTGTGACAATGACCACCTTGTGGATCTCCTTTCCGATTTGTTTGATTGTTGGTGCTGCAATTGTACTGTACAACAAAGAGCGTTTCATTTGAATAATGCGAAAACATTTTGTTAAAAGCCCGATGCCATTGTCTCTGTTGTCCCTTCCCTGCCAATGCCTGTGCTACCGCTGCTTTTAAAACTGCTCAACTGACATGCCGATTGCTTTTGTCTGCTGCACACCTATGTCTGTCAAGACCACCTCCACTCACCCATTGGCTCTGATTCTGATTGCCCCTTGATGGACAGACGGGCAGAAAGTAAATTTGGTCATCGGCAATCGTCGATGGATCGAATTTTATTTTACTTGACGAAAAATAAGGTAAAATGTATCTATTATTACAGATCTTTGTTTGTTTCTGTGTGGGCTACGAATAGGCCTTATTTATCAGTTATCAGTTTTATTTTTATAGCTTTAGAGAAAACTACGGAGAACTCCCAATAGAGTCGCTATCACTTCGATATTTTGATCGATTATTACATTTTGTGGTTTTGAAGTTCTTAGTCCGCATTCAACGGACTCTATAGCCACTAGAGAATTTAGTTTCATTATCGATACGTTTGTTTTTCATATTGATAGTCTTGAAATTTAATATAGTTGAATTTTATTTGTAAACGTTCTACAAACTTAAGAGTCTTCCCTATTAGAAATAAAGCTAGTTAAAATGGGAGTATAAACATGTATCGTATGCATCACATATCTTTTATGTGTGCACCAGGTGGGAAGCTCTAGACTTTTACAAACGGTAATTAATATCGATGATATTGACGATTATTAAAAACCATTAGTCAATATCGATTATTTTTAATCTATTTATCGATTGACATAAATATTATGTCCTTCCTGTCCACAACAGCAGACGGTCAGCAGGGCAGATCAAAAACTATTTCAATTGGCAGTGATTACAGAGCACTATTTGATGGACAGGTCGTAGACGGTTTTCTTTATTCTCTTGCTTTGAACCAATTTGAAGACCTCATTTTTGCTCCCAACTGTGTTTTATTTCAGGCCCATCAGTCTACTTCCTTCACTGGGGAAAATTATGGAAAGGCTTATCCTAAACAGGCTACTAACTTTCGAAAATGTCACCAGAGCGATCCCGAAATTCCAGTTCGGTTTCCGCCTACAGCACGGCACTCCTGAGCAACTGCATAGAGTAGTCAACTTTACGCTAGAAGCCATGGAAAATAAAGAATACGCTGTGGCTGCCTTCCTTGATATTCAACAGGCTTTTGACAGGGTCTGGCACCCTGGGCTTCTTTACAAAGCGAAGAGTCTGTTCACGCCTCAGCTGTTCCAGCTTGTAAAAAGTTTCCTTGAAGAACGCACATTCCACGTCTCTGACGATGGGTACAAATCGACCGTCAAACGTATTTCTGCTGGAGTCCCACAAGGTAGCGTACTTGGCCCGACCCTGTATTCCATTTTCGCTTCGGACATGCCGACTCACACACCAATCACGGAAGTTGAAGAAAAGGATGTGCTAATAGCTACCTACGCTGATGATACTGCTGTACTCACAAAAAGTAAAAGTATCTTAGCAGCCACATTTGCACTGCAAGAATACCTGGATGCATTTCAACTATGGGCTGAGAACTGGAATGTGCGAATCAACGCTGACAAATGCGCCAATGTGACGTTCACAAACCGCCGAGAAACTTGTCCAGGTGTCAGTCTGAATGGAAGTCCAATCAGGCACCATCAGGCGTATAAATACCTAGGTGTCACCCTAGACAAGAAACTTACCTTCAAGAGGCATATCACGGCTGTACAGCACTCCTTCAGGAGCAAGGTTGCTCGTATGTCATGGCTACTTGCCCCACGCAACAGGTTATCCCTGGGCTGCAAGGTCATGATTTACAAGGCCATACTAGCGCCCAGTCTCTTCTACGGTCTTCAAGTTTATGGCATTGCGGCGAAATCTAATCTTAACAAGATCCGAATTTTACAGTCTAAAACTTTGAGGAGGATCTCTGGGGCTCCTTGGTATATGCGAACCAGCGACATAGAACGCGACCTCAAGGTGCCCAAAATCGGCGACAAGCTGCAGTCTATTTCAAAGAAGTACATGGAACGACTCAATGCGCATCCTAACAGCCTAGCCAGGAAACTTGGAACTGCGGCCATTAATTACGCTGACCCTCAGACAACCGTTAGAAGAAGACTGAAGCGGCACCACCCTCAAGACCTACCTGACCGGGTTCTGACATAATATGTATTAACTCGAAAAACAAAATTAACAATATTTCTACCTAAAATGTAACCTTAAATTACTAGTCTTAAGAAAAACACTATAGACAATTGTATTTGAATTAATTAATAGACTGATTAGATTAAGCTGCCACTTGGGTAGCAGTGTGCTAATCGAATAATAAAAATATACATATACATATAAAAAAAAAAAAAAAAAAAAATTTCACTTTGCGGGCCCTTTTAAGCCATAACTTTTGTGCGCTTCGCCTGAAAGTATGCCACATTTTCCGTGTTGGTGAGATTATTGCTATTGTCGTATCAATTGGGAGCATTTACATGCGGCACGTTTGGCTGAATGTTTCTGAATAAATCACAGCCCATACGGACATGTTCGTATGAATAATTTGTGTGGACTGTATTGCTTTTTGGGCGCTCCACGTTGGCAGGGCGCTCGTAATTGCTTTATAAAAAGCATGTTTTGGGTCACCAAAAATTGCAGCACAATCGATTAGGTTAGTAAACAAATCATTATGAATTTCCACGGCCGATTAGCAGTCGGTGTTGGGTTCTTAATTGCCGTTTGGTCATTAATTAACGTGCTATTTAGCAGTTAATTGGCGAATAATTGTGTTTAAGGTATGCTAAACAGGTGACCAATATAGCGAATTTGTTTCCAATCACTTAATATTTGAAATATAAAAAATATATTTATTTTTAATAAAAATTATTAATAATTAATAATATTTATAAAATTTAAAAGAACATTAAAAAAAGAAATAAATACTCATTTTCTTTATCATGGTTTTACGGAAAATTAATAGGCCACAATTTTCAATGACTGTTTTTATGGTTTTTGGAGAGCCTAAAAAAATTGGGATCCCAAATAGATCCTTTTAAACACCCTTTTCTAGGGTATCTCGCATGGCCCTGAGCATTTCGGGCAACAGTTCCACATGGCTGTCCACGCAGTTGTTCGAGCAGCGATTGAAATGATAATCGGATCCATGGACCCGACACTGCTGCATGCACTTCTCCAGGCGATTTTCAAAGTCGGACATGCCCTGCTGCACAAAGCAGCGGGCGCGGGTCAATCGAATTTGGCAGCGGTCGACGCATCGCTGTACCGCCTCCGCATTCGCATCCGCATCCGCACAGCAGTCGGTCGCACAGGCGTGCATCTCGATCTGCAGCTTGCGCAGATACTCCCGATCCAGATCCTCCATGGCGGTCGATATTGCATTGTCGATGCGATCGCGCTGCTCATCCAAACTCGGGTTATCGCAGTCCATTTCTCTTTGTAGTATAATACCAAATATTCGATATATATTTTTTCGGAAATCTGGTGTGACTGTCGAATGGAAAGTATTGTGAGTGCTTGATTTTTGTTAGGGAAGAGCAAGCAATGCCTATGTGATTTTGTCATCACAAGGTTAAATATTTATATTGTAAAACTGATATGAAAAACTATAAATATTTAAATACATTTGCTAATTTTAACAATAACGGTATCGTATATATTTATTTATTTACTCTGTCATACAACGCACTTAGTGTTTTTCAATAAGTACTACATAAGCAAATAATTGGATGTCCATGCTTTTAAATTGTTTACTTAAGTAGGGTCATGGTATCATATCTTTCGAAGCAACTAAAATTTAAAAAGTAATGTTTAGGCTTAGGCATAAATCAGTGTCAAGCTACCTCTAATTGAATTTTACTCAATATGTGTGGTTGCCGATAAGGCATGAAAATGTATATAAGAAGCAGTTGAGCACGAGTAACTATTAAAAGTTTTTAAAATTCAGTATTTGCATTTCCTGGGATTCCTGTTGTTCTTGGCCGTTTCTGGCTCCTCTCTCGATCGTGAATTGATCAACAAGCGACTCAACGAGAATAAGAATCGCTTGCGGCAACTAACGGTGCCAAGTCCTAAACAAAGATGGCAACCTGTGCTAACGTCCTTGTTGCAACGTGACTACAATGACAATAAGCCTATTATTAGAAAGGATCTATTTCCTGACCATGGTCCCTTAAACCATCCTAAAGCTTACACTCCCTTTGAGAAGCGTGTCATAGTCATACTAATTAAACTGGAATTGTTGGATAACGAAGCTGAACAGGTGCTGGCAATCCTGAAACAAGACAAAGAAATGGTAAACAGATTGAAGAAGTGGCTCGACGAAGTCGACACAGAAAACGAGTCTAAGGATTTTCTTAAATCTTTCTTTAATCTGATATTTAAAAAAAAAGTCAAAAATTTAGTGCTGTAAAAGTGTAACACAAAAAAATCAATAGATTTATTATTTTTAATTATTATTTTATTTATTTTTATATACATATTAAATTTATAAATATACTGGGAGGTAAAATAAATGTAAAATATGTATTTAATATTGTTATAAATAATTATAAGTTGTACTCTACAATTTTTGCCTTTAAATATATGTTTTCCTCTCTTTGAATCGATAAATAAGTGCTCGATTATATCGATAACATGATAATGAGTGATATGCTAGCATTCAGAGTGCAATTTGAATCGTTTATTTGACTTAATAAATATGGCAAAGAATCGGATTAAATGTACTTATTACCATAATCATTAGAATTATCCTCTGCCCCTCACAGCCCTCCCCCGATAATTATCGATAGTTTTGGGCACTTGTGTTGGCCCAACTGAAAACACCAAACAAATGATTGTCATAAATTTGATGGCAGCAAGCAACTACAGCAATCAGTAGCGCTACTGCCCGCTTTTCCCCCGCATTTCCCAACATTTCCCCACATTTCTCCGCTTTACATTCCCCGCTCCTCTCTCCATTGAGTTATGTGCCAACTGTTGAGTTTCCTTCCGCTTCCGCGGGCGCGAGAGAGAGAGAGGGAGAGCGAGCGAGCAAGAGGGTGGGACTGAGATGGGGCGAGCGAGAGCGTGGGCGGTGAGGGAAGAGGGAGTGAGAGCGATACGGCCTTTTAGCCACTTTCTCTCTCGCCCTCTCTGTCTTTCTCTCTCGCCGGCATCGAGGGCTGCTTACAGGTGTTTATAGTGCTTCGGGATTTCCCGAACCTAGCCGAAACCCCAGCCGAGGACTGCCATCTCGCTCACTCCCTAGGCAACGGCCCATAGCGTCCTCTCGCTCCCGTTCGCTTTATATTCCTGGCAACGCGTCGCCTTCGCATCAGTTTCATTTGAACCGTTCTAACGGCGCGTTGTGCTAGAGAAACAATCCTCAAAGCAGAACAGCCCCAAACATTTCAAACAAAATACAAAACTCTCTGGAACTCAAGTTCTCCAATTCGACAAAATCGCAACAAAACAAAAACATCCCATACCAAAACAAAAATATACTGAACAAACTTTCAATTCAAAATACACATATTAAATAACTATTTTTTTTAATGTGCTTCTAAGTGTTGTGCTAAAACTATATTAACATTTACAAATATTTAAAAAAAATATATATATTTAAGGATATTTAAAAGTATTCAATTTACATTTTTTAAATATCCAACTAATGCTTAAGAAAACAAACTGAAAAGTAACTAAAAATTACACAAAAAACAAACTACAAACCAAAAAATAAACAGGCACTTTTAGGACCAAACATTACAGCAGTTTTGTGTTTTTTGAATCCTAACTGTTCACGTGTAAACGCACAAAAATGTGCACAAAATTCTCATTAGACTCGAACGACTGAAAAGTGCGTTCCATTGAAAAAAATAACACTGAAGCGTAACGGTAAATATTTAATTAATAATTTTACTTCATTGATAAAAATTTCTCGGAAAATTTGTTGATTAATTTCGTGATTTTATGTGTGAGAGTTTATTTGTCGTGTGTGTGTTGCGGTTTTTGGAAAACGTTTTTAAAAATTCTCAGAGGGGGATTCTCAATTAATTATTTAGTTAGCTGTGGCTTTGCTTGTGTGGGGTTTGGAACTAAATACGTTTGAAATAGTTTATAAAAGCTTCCCAGAAGTCTATGTTCTAAAAACGTAAAGTTTTCAAAAATTGGTGTCTTTATATCTTGTGATGATTTTATGAGTTAATCGGAATCGGAATTAAATTGGGAAATGATTATTGTACTGTATTGAAAAACTTAGTAATAAAAAATCTTTAAAATGTTTCTAAACTAAATTTTTAGTTTTTTTTCCCCAATTTTATTAAATAGTCAGATGCAACTCGACATTTATAGCTTACAAATTTCTAAATACAAATTGGTTTATTGTTATCCATTTATTGTAAATCCTTTTTCCTCAAAAGAAATATTTTAGAATATTAAAACCCTTAATTAATATTTAAAAACCATTCCACAAAGTTACTTGGACATTTGAATTGCACTTTAAAGGTTTACAAATTTATTTAGAATTTTATTATTTTAAATTTTGATGTAACAATCTCCTGTTTTGAATGAAATTCCTGCCATGTCCTCCTTGTGCTTGCCATTCTTTTACAAATTCAATTATTCACATTTTCATTGTCTCGCTGCTTGCGACCCACTCTCCGATTGTCTGTGTGCCAATGAAATGATTTAATGAAAAATTGTCTACGATTTCGGGCTTCCCTTTGTGATTGCGGCAAAGGCGGCAAAGGGAGAAAAAACAAGCTCGTAACGCATACGCCGCGTGTGCAATTGTATTAAACGATGCCATTGAAAATTGCTGGCTGAAAAGAGCGGTTGAGGGCACTACGGTTTAGGATTTGGGCCCTTGTCGGCCAGCCTCGTTAACCGAACTTGTTGCCGCATTCGCACCAACATTCACATTCGCATCCGCATTCGCATTCGCACACGCATCCTTCGCAGCCTTCGTACGTGTTCTTTTGCTAATCGCTGCGTTTAAGCAACTGCATGCGAGGATGTTGCAGCGCTGGTATTGGCGCGTGACCGGCTTTTCTCTGACATAAGAGCGCGAATAAGCGAAATGGGAAAAGTGGGAAAGTGTGGAAAATGGTGAGTAACCGAGGCGTAAGCGGGGCAAATGCGGTGAGCGGTCGGCAATCTTTGATTTCTCCGGCAACAGGAAAACACCAGGCAACGCGGCGTATACGTGACATTCCTGTTTGCCTTTCCTTTCTGTTGTTGTCCTTACGTTTGCATTCAATTGCCAAAAAAAAAGAAAATGAAATGAAATCTTAATATTCAAAGTTGACTTGAAATTATAACATATTAAAAAACAATAACAACATATTTCGACATGAATTAGAAATTAGATTTCAAAATTAACTCAAACTTAAAGAAATATTGTTTTCAGATATTGAAGCAAAAATTTGTATAAGCCTTATATTAAATCGATTTATGAAGAAATTTATGCATTTTTCAATTCTCATCAGGCTTAAAGACATACATTAAAATAAATTTTTTTAATACCAAGTATCATGAAGTATCATACAAGTTTTTATTTTTAAATCGACATTAATATACTTTCGTATGAGGCCCATATCCGCAATATTTTAAATAACAAATAAGTGTGCATCGAACACATTGAAATTGTTTGAAGATTTTAATGCGGCTTTGTTTTTGAATTAAAGAACGTTTTTCCATATTCCTTGCTTACATATAGAAATGTGATGTTTCAATTGTTGATCAATTTTTTGTTTCTGTTTGCTTCACTTCACATAAAATATTCAATTTCCATTTCTTGTCGTTTTTTTTGTGTGCCAGGGGTTCGCATATAAAACCCAATAAAAATACACATAAAAATTGAAAAACAACAGAAAAAAATGAATGGAAATGGTTGAAAGATTCCGCGGGCTATTTGACAGCAAAAGAGGGGAAAAGCGTATGCATCGCATTTTGATTGCAGATTGCTATTTTTCGTTGTTGAGGGAACAGCAGACTTTGGAAACCCGCCGTGTTAATTAATAGAAATAGCCATTTGCATTTTTAAAATATACTTTGATTTATTATAATCTTGGAAATGTATGGAATTGCATCGCGCCTCTTGCTCGGTAATTTATTCGCCACTTTCCCCTTAATTTGCGACCATCAATCATGGCTCATTGTGGTGGTAGGTGGGATGTATTGATAACATGGCTTTGTGGGCTTTTGGCTAAATAAATATTATGATGGAAAATAACACAATGCCATCGATAGTTGAGCTGTCCTACCTGATGGTATTTTAAGTGAAAAACAATGTTGGATGCATTGTTATCGTACCGTTGCTACGGTTTTATATAGTCCCAAGGGGATTTCTTCGAGTGCGACGCTATCAATTAAATTTTCTGAGAGTTAACCTACTAGCACGGATTTCCTCGGGGCTTGGTTTTGCTTTATTGAAACTAAAAGTATCCCTTTTTGAAAATTCTTTACTATTAATTTAAACTAAATGCTTGAATAAGATTTAAATTTAAAAGGTAATTGAATTTTCATTAAACAACAAACTACAATAATTTAAAAATAGCTATTAATACCGCATAAATGTATTCCTGTCTGTGAATTTAAGAGCTCAGATCTTGAGTGCAATTTTTTGATTGAACTGTCAAATGGCGTAATCAATATCAATGATATTACTAACAATCTTGGGACAGTTCTCTGCCAGAAATGGAGCCCGAAATGTGATTAACTAGAATTTGAATAAGATGCCAGTCCAAACATGGCAACCACTTTATCCCCATTTTGTTTTCTTTCGCATCTGAACTTTAACCCATTGTTGATATTTCGAAAGGGTGGATTCAACGTTGAAGTGTTGGCATTGCAGGTGGAAAATCATGGGGCTTTTCGCCCGTGTTGGGGCAAGAGTTAAGTGATTGCTGCTTTCTGCTTTCTGCCTTATGCTTTTTGTGTTAGCCGGCTGAGCTTTTAGCCTGTCAGGGAGCCGACTCTCCGGCCAATTGGGTGTTTTTTTTTTTGTTTATCCCATTGTTGGTATTCTGCTCCTCCGGACAAACAGTCAGACAGTCAGGCATTCGGGGAGTTGGGCAGTCGGACAACTGACATTTGTCGGTGGGTAAACATTGCCCAATTTTGGCTAGCTATTTATGTTCTTGTCAAAGCGGCACACATGGCGTATGCTCGATACGTTTGCGCAACATTAAAGCCAAGTTATGAGCCTTTAACAGGCCATGGCAACAGCATTAATAGGAATAGCAACAGCAACAGCAAAAGCGATTGCAAAAGCAACAACCAAAGGATCGAGTCGAAATCTACGGGCCCAGAGTAACCAAGTTGCCTCGTATCTCGAACCTCGTAGCAACCGTCATCCGCAATAACTAACGTAGTTTGTCTGAGCAATTTGGCACTTGTGCGCTTTATGGCGCGCACTGGTGCACCACCGTGCACAGTGGGCCAGAAGTGTCACTACAACGCAATAATAGTCGAAACGCCCATCAATCATGCATCTTCCATCGTGTGGGGACCTAAAATTGGTCCGCCCAAAGTGCTTACTTTCAAGAACTCAAACTACTACTAGTTTTAAATTAACTTCAAACAGGCAGGCTTAAATAAAAGTCTGTTTAAATAAGCATTCTGTTTTCCGAAAACTTTAACCAACAATTAGATATAAAATAACCGAAATAATTATTTCTTTTATAATATATGGTTTTATTAATTGATTGGGTCCCATATATATTTTTATAATTCTCAACCACTGTTCATCCGCTAAGAAGTAGATAAAGACGAGACGTTCACAACGAAGCCAGGAAACCCCTCAAGGGGGATAGGAGCTTGGTTTTCAAAGGATGGGGCTGGAGGAGCTATCCTGGGGAACCAGGACGACATGGCACATGTGCTTAACTGCCAACGTGGGGGTGACGTCTGATATATTTGCATGCAAAAGTGTTGTCACCGTAACGACTGCTCTTGTTGTTGTTGTTGTTGTTGTTGCTGCCGCTCCTGCTGCCTGCCAATGATAAATGCAAATAGGTGCAGACAGATAGGGGCTATGGGAAAATCTGTGAAAGGGTGGGGGTCTCGACAACATTACGCATACGCCATGTGTGTTAGATGCAAACGCGAGTCTCGAAACCCGAATCTCGACTGCAATCTGCCAATGATTGAGTGAATCCTCAAACGATTGCCAAACATTGTTAAAAATGTAAACATTTATTTGCGATCCAACTAAATAAACGACGAAACGAGTAGTCCATTGGGGAAAAAGTTGGTTAATTTCCCTGTCGACAGCTGTCAACGCTTTTGGATTGGTGTTGGTTTGCGGACAAACAAAAACCACAAATACTCCAGCGGTGGTATTTGACAAACTGCATTGACTGAAAGCAACTTTCAGTTAGCAACCAAAAAATAATAAAATAAAAAGACCACCCTCTACCCCATTTTATTGTTATGGCTATTTACACTGGAGTCATTGACACGCGCAGCGCTTTCGCCTTTCGTCGTTGTTCTTTTTGTGGTTTCTGACCCAAGAAAATGGGGCAAATGGGTGAGAAAGTCCGAACTAATAAAGCCAACTATTCGGGGGTTTTATTTGCCCATTCGTGTTGAGCAGACGAGGCTACTGCGGTTCGCAGAGAGCTCAACACAAAGGGTTATTTAAATTTATGTACGGGTTTTTAGTAAACTAAAGTTTGTGGAAGCAAGCTACATATATATATTAAACCAAAATGCAGTTGTATACTTTGTATAAAATATATATATGGTGCACCATTTTAAATATAAACTCAAGTTTTTTTTTAAGTTATTTTTTTTACACACACCATTAATATTAAACCAAATTTTTTTAAATTTTACTTACTGAAAGTTATTTGCTGGCTATGCACCTTTTGTATTTAAGGCTTTTTTAAGGCTTCATTTTTAATATCTCCCAAATCAAATTTCCATAAAAAAGCAAATAAAATTGAACTAAAAACATCTTAAAGATATTTCCGTTTAATTGTTACTATCGGCAACAGATTTTCACGCATGAAAGTCCAAATGAAAACGGCGTAAACGAATGATCGATGGACCATCCAAGTGAAAATGAGGGGGAAAAATCTTCGTGTTTTCCCAGAAAGTTGGGAGGTAAAATTGTTGCATCTGTAGATTCGATGCTAGATGAAATTTACGAAATGCGAATATATGCCGGGATTTTTGCATAATTTCATCAAAGCAATTTGTATGCTCATGTGTCCATGTCTTTTGTCTCTTTGTCGTCGTGCACAGGGGTCTTAATTGCATGGCCATGCCCACCCGTCTACACCCGCCTACACCCTCATACACACACACACTTGACCTTTGCTCCTTTGCTTGGATGGCCTGAATAATTGAAGTAGAAGTGTACAACACAGGTCAAGATACTAGCCAAAAAAATGTAATCTAAGTTAATTAAAATCAAAATAATTTTAAATCTGCAATTCATTTGGTTTTTGTGTAATTTATTATTATTTAACCAGTAAATAAGGTCCACACTATGAAAATACTGAAGCTAATAGTTCTTATAGTAATCAATTAAAAGACAAATAACTATTGTAGAAACGCTATTGCTAGATTAATATTATTATGAGCCAGAGCTAAATTTAATATATGTTAAATTAGTTGACATTTACATTTAGATTTAAAATAACAACTATAAATTAATTAGTTGACATTGACACGATAGAGTATTAGTTTCTTTTTTTTTTAGACTTACAAAGTTTTGATTGATATTGATTTGGTAGTGCTATTGTGTTACCCGCCACTGTGCGTGCCCGTGGTCCAGTTGAAGACCAAGTTCTTGTGCTCCTGGCTTAACCCTTGTTGTCCAACGCAGTGCCTTCTTCGCCTCCTTCTATGGGGCTTAAGCAGACGACGAGACACTTGGACACGTTGACAGTTCATAAAATTTGCATATAAACTGCTTAGCCAGATAAAACGGCCGGCTGCTGTTCTCTGTTTCTTTCATATTCCGCTTCAACTTCTGCTTTTTCAATTTTTCATTTCCGGCCTTGACCACGCCCCCCGCGCCTCCTTGTTTGTCGGACTGCAACGTTGCTAATTAGTCGTAATGCAAATGCATTTTCTACTGCAATCTACTTGAATTAGTTTTACTACTGCTCGCAAAATGTAAACGGCTTCTGAATAAATTGTATTTTACATTATTTAAGGCTGAGAGTTAGAAATAGTTTAGCTGAGATTATAAATTTAAAAATAAAGATATTACTTGGGTTTTGAAAATCAAATGTCTTCTTGTGTCAATTATAAGCAAGCCGAATAAGGAAATTCGGATAATAAAACCTGTAAAGGTGAAAAAAAATCTCTTAAATTAAATTCCAAATATTTACTGAAATCTGTTTGTGAAGTTTATATAAATTCTTTAGCAATATTTGATGTAAGTCACTTTGAGGGCCGCCATTCAACATGAATACTCACATCGATGCAGTGCCGCATTTTCCAACAAAACTTATTCAATATCTTTCGCTCAACTTTTTTTTCACTTTTTTCCCTTTCACTTTACTTTGCACTTGTTTATTTTTATTTCTTGCCTCTTCGAGGAGGAGCCACTTAAATTTCTTGCCCGATTTCTGAGTTCACTCAAGTTGCAACTGCATCAGTCGCACTTCCGTCGAGGGCGTTTGGAAAATCGAATTTTTCGATGGATATGGCCAAGGACGATGGATGGCCAGAGTTTCATAAATCTGGCCCAGACCATATCGTCCATAAATAGGCTAAAGCTTATTCACACTCGAGTTCCAGTTGCTGTCCCAGCCCCAGTCCCAGTCCCAGTCCCAGTTCTCCACTTAATGTCATCACAAATTCGATTCGATTCGTTTCGTTTCGTTTCGTTTCTGCTGCTGCTTTTTGTGGGGATTTTTTCGAATTCGTTCGTTTTTGGCCATCTATCAAAGGGCGCTAACTGGGGGACAGCCGTGTGACTGCTGTGTTTACTTTTTGCAGTTGTTTAACCAGCTAACTATTAGGGCCGGGCCAACAGGAGGGGCGTTGGCCCAGTGGGTGGTCGTCGCACACAAAGCGAAAAAGATTTACGAGGCATTGAACTCACTCCCTCCTTTTTTTTCGCTCCTCGTATCTGTCGCAATCTGAGGCAAGCTTATATTTTATTTCGCTACGCGTTTGCTTTTCTAATGCTTGCTGGTCTGATTTGTTTTTGCCTATAAAATCTATGCTTTCATATCTTTTTAGCAATAAAAACACTTATTGTAATGAGAGTATTATTATTATTGAGCACATATCTCGAATGTTTACTGGCTAATAACTTTTTATCAATGGAATGTTAACTGGCTCACAAAAAAAATGTAATTTAACTACAATGAGTATTTGCAATTTGAATGTTCAGTTTTTAAAAATAAATAAAGTATAATTTATTTATAACTAAAAAAGAATCTTAAAAATGAACTAGTTATATTATTTATTGCGAAAATATTTTTATTATACAATATTATATAATAAAATAAAATTAAATTAGTTACCCTTATTTGAAATTCCCCGAAACCAAAACGAGTTATCTATTTCAAATTTAAGCGCTTATTTTGACCGCAGAAATCAAAAAAACATATCCACCGCTTCCAAATTCCACACTTTCTTCTAGCTGAACCCAAAATGAAATGTGTAAAAACAAATTGAAACATAAAAATAAACAGCGAACAAGAGGGAGAAGCATTCAATTCCCTTTTTACGGCGGTTACCCGATGCCAACTTTGTGCGCCAAATAGTTTAGCTGAACTTTCGGCATCATTCTCGGCGGGAAAAGAAGAAAAAAAAAAAAGGAAAATAAATGAAGAGCAGGGGAAAATGCGGGGAAAACACTGGGGCCATTGTCAATGCCAAGGCAAAAGAAAATAATGACAAATGTGAGTTTTATTTTAATGTGTGTAACATTCGGGGGCGTCATGCTGATCATCATGACGATGGGACCGTTCTAATGGCGATGATGAACTGCGTTCATTGACCGAGTTGTTAGTCTGGCAACATTGCCCATACGCCATGTTGCACGGCCCACAAAAAAAGTATGCAAATTAATGTTAATGAGCACTTGGCGGGCTCTCAATGAAAATTTATAGATGCCTCAATGGACATATTATATATTTCCATATATACGCACATATATATGCAGATGTGGCAAACTTCTGCCCTGATTTATGCTTGCTTAATGCCTTTTTTGTTGCCTGGGTCGAATGTTGATCTTTATCTGCTCTTTGGGAAATTGAAAATGCTGCTGCACTGGAAACTTGCAAGGTTGCAAGTGTTTTGCTGCGGGAGTCTCGCCTTCGGCAACTTTTCCTAATTAAAAGACTCGAAGTTGACAAAGTGCATTTCTTGTTGCCCATATTTATCTTGGAGCCAAACTTTGATTGGCTTGGCATCGACTGCAGAGTTTTCATATTTTTAAAAATTAATATCTTTGAAACGTAGAAAATGAAAACAGTTATTTGCCTAGACTTGTGTCATCAAAAATATAACGTTAATTAAATCCAGAGTGCGTATATCAGCAAATGCTTTTTAGGCAAGTTTTCAAATCGATTGGGTTGAATTGCTTTAGGACTAACGTTCAAAATTTCATCAAATCACCTTTATTCCTGATTCCGTTTTTAATTGATATATCGTTCAACTGAAAAAACTATTAATGCTTAATATGCAATTTCAGAATCAATCAACTTCCTGACCCTTTGACCGTTTGACCTTTTCCATTTGGACAGTTTGTAATCGTTTTGCTGCCCAGACTGCATGCACATAGTTAAATAGTTTTAATGACGCCTGGGGTCTATTAAATGGCCGAAATGCCCATGTGTGTTAAATTGTACATTAATTATCGTATGTGGGGCAGGGAGAGCGGCAAAAATGCATTGAGATTTGTGAGAACTTGTTGCCTTTAATCTTCGCACGGCCAATAAATTGGCAAGAAAATCGACCGTTTCGTTCCTTTTCACTTTTCATGTATTTTTTGCCACTCGAAAAACGTTCGCCAAAGGCGAAAATTGGAAAACCAAAAAAGTGGAAAACGCTTCAGTGACAAAAATCCAATTAAATATTAAGCAAAAACAAATTTTCGTTTGCAATTGATTAATATAAAAGCGTTTTGACGACTGGGGTAAGTATCAAAAATTTAACAAACGACAACTCTGTCAAAAACGGCTTGGAGAAATATGTTTAAATTAATAAACACAACTGCAGGGCATAAAACCGAAATTAAATTTTAAAACAAGCAACAAAATGTTGAAATTGGTCGCAAAATCAGCCGCCAGGTGTTTGAAATTGTGACGTGATTAGATCCGAAACAAAGATAGATAAACACAAAATGCGAAACAGTTTTGTACGAGGCTATATTATGGCTCTTAAAAGATCACATCCGAGGGGAGCAAAGATGTTTATTTTTAGGCAAAACAATGCAGACAGATCGCTTCGATTGCGGCTAGATGATGGATGATGGATAGATGGTTGGATGGATGGATGGATGGATGGATTGGCGGATTGGTGGGAGAACTGCCCGTCACGACGATGAAGAAAATGGGGCCGAAATGGGGGAAAACTGATTGAGGGCGGCAGAAAATGTGTGACGTCTTGTGAGCGGCATTAATTGTTATTGGATCAATAATAAGGAATAACAAAATCGCATTGCGAGAATGCTTTTGTTTGGAGGGATTTATTGCCAAATTAAAATAGAAATCGAGCCAGAACCATTATTTCCGGGAAAAAATAATTATTCTTATAATTGACTTTTAAAAATAATGCTGTTTTAAATCATTAACTATAAAGCATACATAAAACTAAATATTTAATATATATGCTTTCAAAATCGCAAAGGGTTTTTTAGTACAACAGCTAAGAAATAAATTCTGCCCTCAATAACCAAAAAAAAAACAAAAAATTATGAATTATATGGCATTGCGGGAACTTTCTGTTGAATGGAAATAAATCGCAGAATAATTGCCAAATCGCGCAAGCTATTTCTGCTTTCCCAAAAGATGTTTTGTAATTGCGGGCTTTCAAAATACACATTGTGGAGAATAATATTTATAATTTATTCTTAACTTGCTCTTTGATTTGTCAATATTTATCAAGCATTTTCTCATTCTCATTCTCGTTCTCTGATGGATTTGCTCTAGGAAATTCCAGTGCTTCAGGTAAATGAAAAAGCTAATCCCTGTCATCAGCAAAAATTGGTAAACAAAATAAAATCCAGTCCAATTAGCTGGCAATCTCTTGGAGTGTTTATTATTTAAAGTGTCGTGTCCCATTGTTGGCTGCTCAAACATAGCAGAAAACTTGCCATTTGGCATTGCCCCTGGCAAATAGAATTAAGCGGCAAGACAGGGCTTACTATACACTGAGCACCCAAGTTTGCCAGACTCATTGTTGCCCCATAAGGCTGGCTCCCCTTGTTTTTGTTTTCCGTCTGCAGCAGTCAGAGAACAGGGAAGACTGGGAGTGGAAAGTATGGCGATGGAGCAGGCATTGAGAGCCACGGGCTTATTTGTTAATCACAACATCCAAAGCCAAAGAGACAAAGTGCAATAACTGTAAATGGGGGAGGAGATGGCCTGAAATTCCACACTCAAAACAAAACAATTGCTTTAAAAGAATATACAAAAAATATATGTTTTGTTGAAAAATGCTTTATAAAAAGCAGTGAAATTCAGTCTACTGTGATTTGTAGAATATTAATGAAAAAAATAACATTTTATGGTAAAACAATTAGTTTTATTATAATTAATTTATTGTATAGCAACTGTTTTACAATTGTACATAACCTTTTTAATAATTAAGAAATATTTATTCAAAACTTTAAACTCGTTGGCACAATTGTTTTTCTGACGAATGTTTCAATACCCATTATTTTGTTCCCAAAATAAACATAAAAAATTGTTACAAACTTCTTCTTTTTTTTTAGTCTGTTAAGCTTTCTATATTTTTGGCTTTCAAAATTTCTGTTCAGTGCCATAGTTGGATTGATTGTAGGGCCAGGAGGGGTGCACAACAATGCTTATTACAAATATTTGCATAATCAGTTCTGCTGCATTGTCAATGAACAGAAAACCACGGCCAGAGATGAGCGAGAAAGTTGCCGGGAGAAAGGCGCAGGGAAAGGAGATAGGAGGCAGTCGTTGGTGTGGGGTAAGGGGGCGTAGCTGAGACGGCGTTGACGACGACGCTAAAAATAACAAAGTGCAGCACTTGAGCCGCAAATATGACAGCCAGGATAACAGCGGCGACATCCGCCTCGGTGGCAAGGATAAGGATAAGAATAATGTTGAGCAGAGCCAAAAGCAACAATGATGCGAATACCACGACGAATCCGGCGGGGTGGAAAATGGCGTTAAGTTGACGCTGACGAATGCGACATCGCCAAAAGTGAACCGCAAATACTTCAGTATGCATTAGGGTTGCCACGTATTATAATGGCGGAATTCGTAGAGCTTTCAGCTGGTTACATTTACCTGTCCAGGGTTGTCATGTTTACAAGTGAAGCAATTTAAAGCTTTATATACTGAGTCTTTAAATTTAAATAAATTTAAGTTATTGTGTCGCCGGGTTGTCATGTTAACAATTTTTTGCAATTAACCATTACAATCTTTTTTGAAGTTGTGACGCATTTACATAGTATTATTTCCATTTGGAAATAAATTGTTTTGCTAAAAGGTTGTTAAAATAAATATCGTTTGCCAGAGAATTCATATAAACCTAGATATATCTTTCTGCGACGTTGCTTGAGTAACTTTTTGCAGGTCCCTCTTTGAGTTTTCCACTTTTCCGCGTGACCATCTAATTATCCTTCCGTCGCTTAGCACCCACACAGCTCTCACATTTATCTTTGGCTGCAAAAATGTCAGCTTGAGCGCATTACTTTGCCCGAGGATGCAGCTGTCTTGGGGCGATTTCGACCGCCAGCCTTGGAAAGCCAGCCAGATCTAGGTGGTCAGCATTTAGTGAAATGCAGCGGCAAGTGCAGCGACTTTTTTCTGTGTCATTATAAAATGTTGCTGACTTGATGATCCGCGTCGAGTTGCCTTGGTGTGGGACTAATTAAAAACTAGCGGCTGTAGTGCGTTTTCGACGCGTTTTTTTAAACGCCCCCTTCTCTGTTAGTGTTTTTTTTTTGGTTCGTAACGTAATGTTCGGTGTGTTAATTACATTAAAAATATTGCCTTTACCCCTGCCTTAATTCCAGAAAAATACCCTTACCGACGACTATAAATTTCAAATTAAAATTACATTACTTGAGGCCACCAATGTGGCGTTAATTAATTTTTAATGAGTATGTATTGAAAAAGCATTGCATGCTCTCATTCTCTCATAGTGCCTGTTGGCTTTATGTTATGTTAATTATTTTTTCTGCTGCTTTTTTTCGCACGTTGGTTGGCAGTGCGTTTTAAACACCGCGTCATCGCAACTGCCTTGTGGCCTAAAAGTAGGCAGCGTTTCTGAGTGGCAACGCTTTCGAGTGTGTTGCACTTGAGAGGCGGCACACGGGAAACGAGAAAGTCGAGCTGCCGGCGGGGGAAAAAAGCGGAAAATGACTGAGGAAAACTGTGGCAGGGCTTGTTTTTTCCAGCGCTACCCTTCATTTTGTTTCATTAAATTAATAAAACCCATTGAACTTACCAAACAATCACAAAGCTTTATGTCGCAAATAAAAGAATCCAGGTATTATAATTGCAGCAAAGTCAAGGGAATAAATATTTAAAAAATTTAAATTCTTATAAAAAAATATTTGAAAATACCTCTTCATCTTGATCTGTTTCTCATACATTTTTAAAAAATCTTTAGGGCTAAGATTAAAAAAAAACCCAACATCTCGAATAAATAGTGTAAGCTTTTTAAAACATACAGAATCTATAATGTAAAGCATTAAATAAATACACACACATTTTTTTTTTTTTTACAGCACAAAAAACAAGCCTAATTAAATTTCGCATAGAAGTTTTTTTTTAAAGCATGTTTACCAGTATAAAAAGTTTAGATATGCGGGTAAATCTTGAAAAATTGCATTGAAAGGGTGTTGACGATTGTACTTGTCACCCAGAATTACTCCTACCCTCTTTAGCTGCTGTTGTTCGTTTCATTCATGTGCGTTGTTACTACCATTTTGTTTGCACTGTTCTTGGCATTGTTTTCCTTTAGCCGGATTGTTGTTGCTGCCGGTGCTACTGGCAAAGCTATAGCTGTGGCCATATAGCTGATGCCTGGCATTATGGCTCGACCCAGAGCCAGAGCCAGAGCCAGAGTCTGAGCTTTCCGGGTCTCAGCTGAGAGCTAAGAGCTAAGAGCTGAGAGTAGCTTGCCATTGCGTGGCACCAGCCAACATTTGCAAGTCAAATGAAATTATTTATTTTGTATGCAGTAACAGGGAAAACGGGGGAAACGGGAAAACGGAAAATGGGGGAACGGGAAACTTTGCTCACAGATGCCGATGAAGGGAGCCAGAGAATACACCGAAAAGAGAATAAAAATAAAAGATACAATAAATAGTAAAATAATGCTATACAGCATTAGCATGCATTTATTATTAATATTTAAGCAATATTCCGGCTTCTTTTGGAGAGTGGCATTCAAATTGAAATGGAAATTCTTGGCTAATTAGTGAACATCGACGCACAGAGAACTTATCCTGCACATTTGTTGCCTGCATTTAGCAATTATGTATGTGTGCGTGGGTGGTTTGGCATTTCCGTTAGCCATTTTCCATTTCCGTTTGCAGAGATTCATTCATTTTCCCCTTGGTTTAATTACACAAGAAAGGAAAGCGTATGGAAAAAGTGCAGCAAGTGAGTGGAAGAAATACAATTATCTTGGTTGCAACTGAAAACGATTGCTTTTGAATAGTCATTTTCAATAGTAAACGAATTGATAACAATGTCCAATGTGGGAAACTTTTCATTCAAATCGAGCACTAAAACGTTGCCCTTTTAGGAATAAGTAAACAGGCTCATAATGAATTGAAAGCCCGGATAAATGTACTAAAAATATCCAATGATCAGCTCACTGAAAAACAAAGTTATTCTCTTGTTAAACTGAAACTACCAGTGGCGAGTGGTTTGTATTTTCTTGAAGGGAACTTTCCAATATAACTCCCGCTAAGCATCCACATAAATTTAAGAACAAATCTCTGCCTACCGACAGCTTTTGGCCATTAAGAACCGATTACGTTCCAAGAACCGCTTGCAAAGCGTTAACCGAAAACAAAATCCGGGTAACTCACACAGACACACTCACACCCGCACTCACACCTGCACACCTGCCAGCACACACATAAACACACATTCACTCAGCATAAAGAGAGGATGAAATCCCTTCAGCAACATTTGGGTTTTATTTTTCATTATTTTTGTGCTGTCCGCCATGTTGCTTATTTAATAATTCACACTGTTGGCAACAGGAAAAGGGATGAGTACACACAGAAAAATTATGCCATAATTAAGGAACAATTGGTGCACAAAAATCAAACCATTTTACTTGAAAAAGTTACCCAAGCTACTTTAAAATTGCATATTAATATTTGGTGAAACACAATTTGTGCACTTTTTTTTAGTAAAGCTAAGTACATTTTTTTTGTTTCAATTATTTAATGCCGAAAGATTTTGTAAAGATTTATATACTAAACTGAATTTAAATCAAGGCTTAACATCGGAATATGTTAATTTAAAGGTAATCAAAAACAAATTAGGAAACAGTATGCAAAATGTATACGGGATTTTATAGAAATACATTGAGATATAGATTGCAAACAATCCTTGGGCTTCGAATTTTTCCCGTTCACAAATGTAAGGTTGTAACGCTTTATGCTTGATTATAACGTTTATTGCGATTACTCATACGCCCCGTGTGCCACGAGCCACTGACAATGATGAGACGACACTCGAGTCAAAAACGTTGCTAATTAAGTGTTAAATCATGCCGAAAATATGCCCATTCAGCTGCCATCTCATGTATGTTTTTGTGCCGGGCGAACGTTGTCAAGGTGTAAGTGCGTTCCATCCGCTTTGACAGCCACGCCCCAAAGAACACGCACTCGCTTCGGCACAAATGAACGCAAATTCACAGACACATGCCTTCTGCCGGAAATTCGCCAACTCATGTCCTTCACCTTTGGCAAACGCACCTCGGCGAAAGCGAAAAGGGGTTAGAAAAGCGAGAATTCCCGAGTGATTTGTGCCCGGGTCTTGTTGGTCCATAAATCATTTCTAATAGAACTGTTGCCATTGAGCTGAACATATTTTTCGAGGCTATATTACACAAACATTTTTATATAAATAGTGTTTCATTAAATTACCATTATCATCAAAGTTTTCGCTTTAAAGTTAAATAATAAATATTAAACAATGGTGTATTGAATTTTTGAAGAACTTTAGCTATTGTAGTTATCTTGTTTTTGTAATTTATAAGTGAATTAAACTAGTTTCTTTATTAACCTTCCTAGTTTTCTTACAGAGCAACGTTAGCGAAAATAATGCCACTATTAAAGGTACTTAGATGTACTTCATTTAAACAACCTCTTGTGTGCACATTTTGTGCCTTCTTGTCCCCTTTTTTGGCCACACTTTTATGGGCAATTTGAAACACATTTCATTACGCATCCTTCAACCGGCAAAAACAACGGCGTAGAATAATGTGTTGCCTACTTTTTCGGGGCTTTCTCCTCATTAACCTCGGCCGGGCTCCATATAATAGGATGTTGGGCGTACTTAAGTGAAATCTCCTTAATATGTTAACAACTCATAGGGGGATTCTTTGCGGCTCGACCTTAGGCAATTGGTCCACTGTGATAGACGCTTTTTGGCTCCGCTCTTGTGGCAACGTCATTGCCAGGGAATTCTGAAAAGATGGACACAAAAACTATGGGCAAACAGTCTAAGTTTTTCGGCTTGTCACTTTCTGCTCGGCTTGCTTAATTATTTATGGAGATGAAGGTGAAGAATTCACGCAACATTACAAAAAAAAAGCAAAACAAATAAATAAAAATAAAGCAAGCAGCAAACAAAAAAACAAAAGACACAAACAGAGAATAAAAAAAAGACAATTTCGCCTGCTGTGTCAAGTGGCAAAATCTGCGCTGTAACGTGCATATATAATTTTCTATTTGTGCGTATGTATGTGTACACATTTCGCCGGAATTTTTTTTTCTCGTTTCCTTTTTAGCCCGGGCACTTAATGCTCCAATGAATTTTGTGTAAGCATTTTTCGTTTCACTGTAATCGAAGGGTATTACGAATATGTTGTGATGGATGAGCTATTAAGTATTAAAAGAAATCTAGAGCGATACATAATTATTAGCTGATTGTCATTCAAATTTTTGCCTATTACTATTTTTCTGATACATTAATCTTCGCTGATTGATAATATTACATAATTGATATTTCATAAATAAATAATTTTTTATGAGATATATATTAAGTAGGCTTATCAATAAGGTAACCGTTGAATAAATTTGCCATTTAAACGTATTTATGCAATTATTATAAACTTCCCATGCATCTTAAATGTCAGCCACCCTTCTGAACACTCCACTGATTCATATTTAGTTTATAATGGCATTTTCTATCAAGTGACAGTCAAAATATTAAGTATTAAATTCCTGGAGAGTGTAGAAAAAATTTTGAGCTCCTTGAAGCTCGCTGATTTTGCCTTTATCTCCGGTTTAGCGGCGACTTTATTTATTTTATTTATAAATATGGATCTCGCCTGTTTTGTGGCCATAGCTCCGGGTAGACGTCTTAAACTATGCAGCACTGCAAATGAAATAAAGCAGGGCGGCCCAGACGAACCGGGGGGCGTGGCAGATCGGTGGGGGCGGATGAAAGGGAGAAGGAAGCGGACCGAGACCAAAAGATTTTATTAAAATTTTCGGTAGTCGTTTGTCTGTGTCGTGTTGTCTGCCGTTGAGTTGAGTTGAGTTGAGTTGAGTTTATTAAAAGCCCTAAAGTACGCTACACGCTTTGCTCGGCTTTGATTTTGATGTTAATGCAAATGGCCCCGCCCCCTTTTCTTGGCAGCCTCAAATTGCCGCACTGTTTAATTTTTAATAAAGCAACCAAAACAGATTTACTGTCTTGGTAGCAGGAAGGCAGTAGCCTTCTATCCTCATCCTCATCCCCAATCCTCATCCCCAATCCTCATCCCCAATCCTCATCCCCATTCCTCATTATCGGGAAGGAAGGAAATCAGGAAAAGGGAGCTGGGAAAATGGGCAGGAAAAGCGGGCAATATATTGAGGGTTAGCAAACGCTTACAACCAGCTGATGTCTGATTAATCATCAATGATTGAAAATGGGAAAACACACAATTTCGTCTGCCGGAAATCTGGGACACGTTCCTGATTATTTCCCAACCATCAGCCCCATCCAAAGCCAATTTTCACATCCTCTACTTCGAAGGAGCACACGTGTCAAGTGTTTAGGAGGGCGGTTCCCCATCTCCAGTGGGTCAAAAAGCGCATTCACCCGTGGCAAAAACCACAAGGCAAGCCTTGAAATGTTTTCGGTAAGTGTGCATTGCGCAAAACACTTGCAATTAATGCTGTGCAGCAATTAGTTGCGTCGTTACTAACACTTGAACTTAAGTTTGAAGTGCTTTAAGTTCGGCAGAAATTATACTCAACTGCGTAGGTTCTTGAAATCTTATTTATTTAATAGAATATATTTGTAACTTAAGACAGAATGTTATCCTAAAGTTACGTTCTTTAATATTAATGCAAATAGAAAACCTTTTTTTAATTGAATAATTAAATTAAATTAAATTTATCAGCAAACACCTATAAAAAATATGTGTCCATAATTAGAAAAAATTTGCCTCGTAAAATATATTGTATAAATTAAAATCTGACGGAGAAAACGAACAATTTGCTAGAAATTTGTTATATTTTTGTAACAAAGACTTCTTTTGTTTTTTAGGAAAGTTGCTTAGCTGTAAAAATTTTCATACACGTGTTCTTGATAAATTAAGTGAAGTCTCTTGTTGTGGTTCGAAGCATCATTTATTCAGATGTAGCTCTACTCGATTGTCTTCCTGCTGGCGAGAAAATGGGCGGATGAAGATGAATGCAGTCCATGGCATGGCTTTCCATGGCAATCCCAGTCTCATATATCAAGACGAGTCTCTCTGCTTCTACGTCTTCAGGTGAACGCACGGGTTTGGAAGTCACGTTTAGATCGAATATATGAAAGTTAAAAACACATTTTAGCCATACCCCAGATTCCTGGGAGTTGAAAGCCGGGAAAAGGGAAACAGAACACCCACTCTCTTTGTTCCAATGGAAATTCCCAATGTGAAGGCCGTGAAAACGTAATGGCTTAAAGTGTTCGCTGAAAGTTTGTCGTTGCGACCGGAGTTTCTCCCGGTAGTCAAACGCGTATCCCGGTAATGTTCAGTAGAAAGCCAAAAATGAAGTGGACTTGAAAAATGACTTGTAGAAGAGTCCGACTTGATGTTATTATTTGAATGCTAATTTAAAGGGAGTTGTTGTGAAAAGGAATTTGAATTGAATAAACTAAAGCAGTTATGAGTTGCTGATTGTTTATTTGCTTTTGTTTAGTATTTTTGTTGTGTCGATTTTCGTCCACAATTACCAGTAAATTGGTCGTAACAATGAAAATAATGGTGCAATTATGAACTCGTCATAACATTCTTATTCGATTGATAATCAAGCCAAGAATTTTGAACAAAACCAAATGCCAAATTTGGCAAAAACGCTGAAATAATTGTTTTAAAAAATTTCAACCTTTAATACTCAACTATATTTGCCAATCCAAAAGTTCATCTCGATGGCTCCTAATTTATTGAGTTAAAAGTTAATAAACTTCTTAATTCTTATTAAAATGGTTGGGAACATTTAGTTTTCCAATTAAAAAATCCATCTCAAAGGCATCTTATTAACTGAGTTAAAATTTTATATAATAGCTTTCGTTTATAAGTTTTATAATTTTAAATCGTTGGGGACATTTTTGATTTTTTGAGCTGAAAGTTTATGTGAACTCTGAGTTCATTTGCCGCCAAGGGTTTAAGTTGAAAGGGGTCAAGAGTGGCAGCTGCATGTTTATGTGGATGTGGATGTCCGTTTGACCCGATAAATGACAGAGTCCTCCCCGCAGGAGCATTTGTCTTTGGCTCTGAGCTCTCTGCTGCTCCTTGGGCTCCTCAAAATGTCTGCTGATATCCTTGCAAGTTGACAGACAGTTTAAAGTTTTAGTTTCATTGTTATTTCATGTCTGTCTGAGCTGCTCCATTTTTCTCCCATTATTTGGCTATCCGTGCTGAGCAAAAGCGCATATAAAAACTGTATACACAAAGAAATAAGGACACTTGAAAATATTTAGAAAGCTTTGTCGCTTTCTGTTTTATTATTTCAGGCTTAAAATCACGTAAGGTGTTTTGTCTTTCTGTTTATGGCCTTTGAATGAGAACATTTTTGCCACGCTGCCAGCTGAAAAACCCTTTTAAAACCCTCCGCCAACAGGGGTATTTTTGTGGGGCTTGAGGGCAGGCAAATTCCCTAGCTAGGTTTGCCAAACTTGCCTGCCAAACTCTCTCTCGCAAGTTCAAGGTAAACAAAAAGTACTTTAATGCTCTGCCAAGCACCCTTGAACACCGCCAAAAGTTACATTTATAAGCGAGTATCTTATATTCCACACACACTCAACGAAAGCTTTCCCAATTTGTTTGTTTTTTTGGCCCTTTTTTTTTTTTTTGCTAATGGCACCATGCAAAAATGGCAATGTGGGATGATGGAGTGCACAAAATAGCAAAAGATCCGCGGGCAAAAAGTTAAGATGAAAACATATGTAGGCACTGAAATAAATTGCTTACAATATTTTGAGAACTTTTTACAAGAAAGGTTAAGGTTTCAAAAAATTATCAAACTTACATTTTTAAATTACAACATTTCTTAAAACGGTTAAAGTCTACGATTTTCAAATCAACTTTGAGCTTATGAATTCCTTCAAAAATATTGGTATGGCTTGTCTATTTTTCTATAATATTTTTAATTTTCAAAAACTATAAGGATTAAGTAAGTAGGATTCGCAGATAGATCTAAATAAGAGTGTGCTGAAGTTTTCTCAATTTTCCTCTCTGTGCCGGAATTCATGACGTTGTAAGCTTGTGTGCATAAAAATGCTTCCACTTTGTCTTATTTTTCGCAATTTAGAAGTCATTCACTTTAGTTTGAACGTTGCCTCAGTTTGCAGGCGAGTCAAATGAGCAACGAACTCGCACGGAGGCAATCAATGCCAGAAACGAGGAATTCTAGGAGCCAAGAGAATGGAGAGCGGAGAAAGTAGCAAGGTCCTGAAAAAGAAGCACGGGAAAAGTACAACAGTTCGTTGTCTATTTTATTGTATTTTAATTTATGTTATTTACGCCAACCGCAGTCGCTGAACTTCTTGCTTGTGTCTGCGGTAGCCCCATCTCTTTCCAGCCATCGTGCCATCACTTTCCGTCGCCCTTTTGCCGTCTCACTCATTTGTTTTGTCTGCATCAGCATCACGGTGGCCGTTAGTGTCACCAAAGGGATTTGTACTTTAATTTCTTTGCTAATACCAAATGCTGCCACCCACATCTGCTAACCTATCTCTCCCTTTCTCACTCTACCGCATTTGTCTCTTTCCCACATCATGTTTGGCCCTATTGTCACCAAAATGTTGTGAATAAAAGTCTTCGGGTATGTGTCTGAATTATGAATTATGAAATAAAGCAGGTGAACAATGTGTCAACTAATTAACTAATGGAACTTTGGTATATCTACATGCTGAATTTATGAATTGTATAAAAAAATACTTGAAACGAAGCTCTAAGGCCAATTTACTATTTGTGATGTAAAATGTAATCACCTAAAATATTAATGTGTTCATTTTATTTGAAGTATAAATTTAATTCAAATGGAAACGTTATAAAATATATATTTCTCTCGCTAATTTGTATTTTAATTTACATAAGTAAGAGTCATATAGCCGATAGTATTTGTGTTTTATAAATAGATTTACAAATAAAAATTGTCAATTATAATTAAATGCAAGTCTAATATTAATTCCTTACGGATGTAAAAAGATGTGGATTTTCTTTAAGACTCAAGTAAGGTATAAAATTCTTATTTATTAGGATTCTATCCTTTGAGAGTTTATCGAACTACAATGATATTTCAGATTTTTCTAGTTGCACCCCTTGTCGTGTCCTAAATTCAGTGCAAAGCTCTCCTCTTGATGGCCGAAGGAAATAAAACGCTTCTCAAATAGCTGACAAGAGCTTATTTGGTTTCTCTTTAAAGTGTGTGTGAGAGTGTGCGAGGTGGTTATACTTGTATTTCTGTAGGTGGTGTGCCTGTGTGTGTTGCCGAGTGAGTGTGATTTTGTTTCCTTTATTTGCTCCAACCAGGACCCTTCTTGATGCATTGTCGCCTCGTGCACAATCACATCTGAATTTGTTTCCTTTTCTTTTTTCTTTTTTCTTTTTGCAAGCATAATTACGATCAATACAATAATTTTAACATAGGACATACAACTAAAACACGTTCAGTCATAATTATTTATATAAAATTACTAAAACAAAATTTTAAAATTTATTAAAGGTAAACAATTCTCTACAATCAAACACTTTTGTCCTTCAATATTATACGTTAATGGTGGCAATTTGTAGAGAGCATTCTAGGCTATTTTTGTGACCGCAGCTGTCCGGCCGCTTTTGCCCCACCTCTCGATTATTTTCCTTTCCGATGGCTGTGGAAAAATAAAGGCTTGCTGAAATGGTGGCAGTCAGCTGCTGTTCAAACTTTTGCCAGCACTTTTGTTTTCATTCAATGTCCTGGCCAGCCAGCAGCCCAACATTTTCACAATTTCCATTTCAAAGCGAAAACTTGCCGCCAGCCAGTTTTCCGCCCTATTCCCATACCTATACCCATACCCACATCAGCACAAATTTTGTATCCGAATCTGGATCGAAAATCGTTGAAGCCCTCAAACAATTGTGCACGACAAATAAGTTTCACGATGAAATTTAAAATTCTATCAATTTTTAGTTAACTGCAACTTGATGGCCGTGATTGTGATTTATGTTTGCCAAGTTTTGGTTAAGTTTATTTTTCACTCGTCTCTGCAACGTTGTTTTCACGTTGTTTTTCTTGTTAAATTTCATTTTGTGCAACAAGTTAGCAGCCGGTTTTACAAACTGAAGTTGTGGCAGACTATCTAGTGATTTATTAAGGGTTTATCCTATATTTAGAAAACTTTTAAGGATTTGTTATTTGCAAAATAAAATACATAAATTGATCATAAATCACTAGCAGAAAAATACATTACATTATATTTAACGATTTATGCAATTTTATCAATAAACCTTTAAGCTTTGAGTCACTGACAAAAGAAAAAATATGTTTGTATTTCTATATATTTCAACATATATTATGAAGTTTAGTTAATAAAAATTTTTAACATATTACTATATTTTAATAGTGTTTGGGCAGTGGCGTAAAGTCTGCTGAAATAAAAAATTGCATATATATTTTTTTTTGCAATCAGCAAATATAAAAGGCATTGTTGAAATAACTTAAAAAGTTTTCACTAAAGTGGCATTAAAATATTTGGTAGCTCAAATTCTAGTATAAAAGAAAATATGTGCAAGTTCATGGAAAATAAGGTGAAAGTTTTTCAAACGGACACGATTTGACAGAACTTTTTTTCGTTGAAGTAGCTTTTGAAAATAATTGGCCGTGGAGCTCGAGTTCATGAATGGTAAAGAGTTGTCTGTATAAAAGAAAAAAAAGTATAGAATTATATGAGAAAAGTTTTTCTTGAAAAAAAAAAACACGATAAAAAACTGTAGAAATATTTAACTTTTTAATTTAAAGTATTGCAAATAATTGAAGAAGAAGTAATAGAAGAATGGTAATTATTATTTGTAAGAAGAAATTAAAAAATAACCAAATTTTAGTCTTACAAAAAGAAAAAAGACGAAAGTGAGTAAAATTTATTTAAAATTTTTTTTTTAATTTTTTCAAGTAATTCTAGTGCAGAATGTAAGAAAGCAGAAAAGTGAAAAGTAAAAAAAAAGAAGAGCGAAAGTAAAGCCCGCGGGAAATAGGAAGCTGAAGGGGCTTTCAGGGCTTCTCCTGAAACTGAATATTTGCTCATTTTGTTTTTATTCTGTTGGCCTTTTTCCTCTGGCATCCCCTTTCAAAAACCCCGCCATGTGTACCTTTCAGTCAGAATTTTTAATAACTTTTGTCTGACGCATAACTCGACAACGCATGGAAGAGCAAAAATTTCGCCAGCGGGTTTTCCTGCTGGGGGAAAATTGCACAAATTGCAAATGTGGTGCGTCGTAATGGTGTCTTCCCCACAAAAATCTACTCCTTCAGTACGATGAAAATGAGAATTTTGCAACTGCCAACTGCAATTTCCCTCCAACTTTGCTCAGTGCCGGCGTTTTCAATCTTAAAGTTTGACTTAAAGTCCCAAAAATGCCAACAACTTGGAATAAAGTCAACGCAACAAGCGGGAAAGTTTTAAAATTACAAAAAACAAACGGGCGGGCACGAAAAGTGCCGGAAAAAGAAGTCAGCGAAAAACAACAAAGCCCGGCAAGGAAAAAAATATGGACTGGGAAAATGGCATAAAAATTAACTGTAAATAAAAGCAACAAAAATCAAGGCAAGCAAATAAAATGGCACAAGAAAAATCGAAAAAAAGCAGCAACCAAAACACAAACAAGGTGACAAAAGTCAGTCAGGGAACTTTTGATACACTTCCCAAAAGGGCAATGAAGTAAAACGTTTCTCTCAAGTAACTGGTGAATGTTTTTTGCAACCAAAAGTAAAAATATATTCATGCCAAAACAATGTATGTTTCAATTGTAATTTTATTTAGAAACAACATTCAAATGATAAATATGTGGATTAAAATTCACATGCTTTTTAATGACAACCATAAAAGCAATTAAATAAGAGAATTCAACCTGTCAGAGCACCAATTATTCCATATTTTGTGTGATTTTCGACAATATTTTCCATTACGGATTTTTCTGGACAAAAATGCAGTTGTTTGTCCTAGAATTTGAATTGTTTTATAAATATTAATACCATTAAAATACCATTAAAATATTATATTGCAATGATTAATATAAGCCCGTAACAAGATTTATATTCAAGCCAATTTAAAAAGCCAATATTTGGCAAGTCGCATGTCGCATGGCCAAAATAGAAACTCGGAAAAAAAGAAACAAAAAGCGGACCATATACCGAAAATGCCTTAAAGGCAACGGTTACCATTCGAATCCAGCTAGCTGATGCGGAAGTTTCCTGGAAATTCATTTTTGAATCTATCGCTTTTTCGGTGTTTGCTGACGTTGTTGTCGTTGTTGTTTTGGCTTTTTTCTGGATCCACACCCATTTGATTACGAACACATCCACCTAATACAAGGAAGGTCCACTAATTTGTCCAGTGCGGTAACAGTTTGACAGTGGGCGGCTGTAGAGTGGGCGTGTCGGTTTGCACCTGTTGCGGCGGTCGGTTAAACTTTTAACTTGATTTTCCGGCAAGGTACGCTATGAAGACCACCTTAAACCGCACTTCGATTTTTTCATATTTTGCATGTTTCTTATTTGGACTTTCCTGTGAAAAAATATTTGAAATTCATTATCCTCATTAACGAAATGTTGCTTATATCGATATTTTAAAAGATTTTAATTTAAGATATGTTTAAAAAGGCACAACCTAGTATGAAACCCACCATAAAACACACTAACCCACGTGTCAATAGAAGCTAACCGTTTCCATTTATCACTTTTTATCTTGATAAATCTATTTTTGTTCGTATTTTAAGCTCATTAACTAGCATTAAACATGTTGAGTTTGTGGCTAATTAGAATGAAAGGGTGTGCAAAATAGAACAGGAAACTATACAGGGGGACACATGCCGTGGCGCTAATTAAGTCAAGCCAAAGCGAATCCTGTACCTTCTGCACTCCTTTCGCTTCTCGGCTTAATGAGCAGAAATTTACGATGCGTTTAAAAACGAGCTCGAACCCCACTGAAACCAAACGCGAAGGAAGCCGCGTATATTTCACTTTGTGAGGCATTTAAATGAATTAAGTGCTGTCAGGGCACACAAAAAAATTATATAAAAAAATAATACGAGACACAAAAACGAAAAAACCCGAGAGCAGAAAACATAATTATCATGGTAAAAATTCAATCGCAGGCAGGATGAACAGGATGAAAATAAACTGAGGCGTAACGAAGAGAACCTCGAAAACCAACAGCAAGTACGGCAGCAGCTGCCTCAACAGCCTTGAGGTGGGTGGCTAGTGGGTGTCTAGTGGGTGTCTAGTGGGTGATGGGGTGACGGATCGAGTGGGTGTATCATAATTGAAATGATGCCTTTGTATTGGTTTCGCTACTCAATTTAATTTATCGCCAGAGCTCGGTCAGCTTTTTTAATATGCAAAGTCTGGCAATGCTCATTATGATGTCGATGATGATGCTTTGTTTTAATTGCCAGCACAAGGAATCTGTTGGCGCAGGACTGTTAAAATCGTTCATTAAGGGCGATGATTGGCTTTTATGCTGCAACGATTCAAAGCCATCAGCCAATTAGCACGAAAAAGTATTCTGCAGTTGCGGACACAAAAAAAAAAAAAAAAAACAAAAAACAAAAATGGAGCAGAAGTGTCCAACCATTGAATACGTTTTCATTTGAATTTATGGATTGTACGTTGGTTCCAGCTCAGTAACACTTTTGCTGTTGACACAAATGGGAAAAATGGGAAAAAGCATTACCCAATTAGCAGTTTATTGAACAGCATTTCTTTTGAATTTGTGGATCAGAGGTCATTCACGTTTTTAGATAAACATTAAAGGATTTTAGAAATTGATAAGCTTTATTGATATATATATTTTCTGGAAAATTGAATATTGGGTTTGATAGGAACATAGAACACAGAGAAAATCAAGGTTTCCAATCCTTAAGGGTTCAAAAGTATGCAGTAAAATGAAATTCGTATCTCGTAATGAATGAGTTCGGAACTCACGACTTAAGATATATGGCATTCCCAAATGCAAATGCATTGGGTCATGCTTGTCATTCCGCTTTATTAACCACAGAACGATTTGTAAAGTAATGTTTCTATCAAAAATTCCTGAGGCAACGGACATGTGAATTAAATTTCAATTAAATATGCTTTTAACAACAATTACTTCTGCGGGCGGGGCGAAAGCCGCTCACTGCTGCACATTGTGAGGCGTGTGTTGTGGTGATGGCAATGGTAATGGTGATGATGATGGTGATGGTGATGGTGTTGGCATACCTACAAAGGCACCCATACATGACCGCAAGAGCCACTCAAAGGATGGGAGCCAGGACCAACGCCTGCCCATATCCTGCTTGCCGAGCTATAATTAGTAGCGACTGCCGCCAGCCTGTCGCATCGCTTTGGGCAAAGGCTCTCGCAATGCACACATCGCTGCACTTTCTTGCACGCCGAAAACGTTGATCTAATCAATAATTATTATCCAAATGCACCGCCATCGACCAAGCCTGCCACTCTTAATGAATTTCGAAATTTGATAAGGTCTGGCAACTATCGAATTCACTTTAGTCACTCGTGCAGTGGTGTTATTCGAAATATTTTTGTCGTCCTATTGGATTAATCAATACATTTGACTGGAAATGTTATAGCCCCCCCCCCGTTGATTAAAGGACAGCTGAATTGGCCATGCTTCTGTATAATTTCGCTTAACTTTTCATGAGGTAGCGTGACGGGGAAACTTTAGAGACAGTCCAACGTTAAAATGCTGACTATGCATAAATCATTATTTGTCGATTGTAACAAGCAAACAATGAAGCGAGCACACACACAACAACGAAATTGAGCTATAAGCAGGGAACGGGAACACGAACCAATAAATTAATCAAAAAAGTTTCGTGGTCAGCCAAGACCAAAGGCGTAAACCGAAACGCAAACACGAAACAAACGAGCAAACAATATTCGACCACGATTACTTGGCGATCGTGGCCAAAAGGGGAGTCGGGGCTCTGTCAAAGTGGGTAATTAATTTCAACGCCTTGTAACAATATAAATACGTTGACGTGAGCCAATAATTAATGATGGGCATCGACAAGAAAAGCGGCGCGCAGGAAACAAATCGAAGGCCCCATAAACATCCAAATTAACGATATCCCTTGACATATGGCATCATTTAAATGGCGCCCAACCTGGGGCCTTCTTTTCACTTGAGTGTGGCGCCCAATATTCGGTAAATGGTAAATTCTCGAGAGAAAATAATAGTAAATTATCTCTTATTTTAAAGGTTCTAACAAAGAAGACTTATAAATAAGAAGTATAAATACATTTAGCCAATTTAATTGGCCAATTAATTATTTTCAACCCACTTTAAAGCAATTTATCATTGTTTCGGATCTAATAAATTATTCCAGGCGGGCCAACAACGTCTACCACCCTCCATCACTCCGTCAGCAGATCGCTGTGTAAGCTTTCTGATGACAAATTTAAGCGTCTGCCATGTAACATAAATTGCTTAACTTATCGGGGCCAAGGTGTCAAATGGTGCTCAAGAAATGGCTTCATAAATGGCACGCAATACTGGGCCAATACCCCACCACCGCCCACTTAATGGCGTGTCGTTGAACTCTCGAGCTAAGCTAAACTAAACTACACTAAACTGAACTGAACTCAAATGGCATGTGCTGGACTCCAAACCGTTTCCGGGGTGGCAAACAATTTAGATCGATTTTCTGTTGTTGTTTAAGCCATTGGGAATATTTATGAAATGAAAAGCCAGCCCGTGGGCCAAAGAGTTGAGAGCGAGATCCGTGTGACCCAAAATGAACTTGGCTTTAAGCCACCGCCGCAGAGTCAATGGCCCCTTTTGTTTTGCCATCCTGGCCACATTTTTGTTATTTTATAATTGCCGTTATGGCTGTGGCTATGGATGTGGCTGCCTTCAGCCTCGGCTGCTCATTTCGCAGTCCTTTTCCTTTGTAGTCCTTATATTTTTATTCGGTTCTGTTTAACCAGACGACCAAGGGTTGAAAAACACGAGGAGGAGGGAAAATGGAGGCCAACCAGACTGGCCAAAAAAGTTCACTGGCTACTTGTTGGTCCGAAATGGGCGGGGCATGGGCTGAGCTCAACTGAAACTCAACTTAACTGGAAGGCAAACGCATTTATATTTAATGAAACATAAATAAAATATTAGAAGGCAAAACTTTTGACCAAGAATAGAAGCGCTTTTGGGGGTCTGGTCCACAATTCCATTTCATTTCAGTATTTGCATCGTTGTCACTTTGTCCGAAGGAAGTGCCAGGCATTCCTAAATTCAGTACGTGCGCAATAAAGAACTTCTACATAAACGTTGAAATCGATATGAATTTGCGCTTCAAAGAAAAGTTTTTGCTGAATTTATCAAATAAATAATAAATTTAAAAATTTTTGAAACTTTCTACTATAAGTGTCCAAAAATTAAGAAGTTGAGTTGCATTCCTCATGAAAATGAATCCGAAATAAATATGTTGTTTAACAACATTTAAGCAACATTATTTAATTGATAGAATTGAAATATCAGCAACATACATATGGGTATTTATCTGATACAAAATATTTCACTATTTCAGCATCAATATCCCCATTTTGCATTGCTATGTTACCGTACAGTATTTCATTAGTTAAATGAGCCAAAACATTGAATGCGATTTGGTGAGGCTGATAAGTGGCTGTTGGCCAGAAAGAAGAATGCACAAATCTATAAAATGGCTTTATGGCGAGTCAAACGGACTATGTCAGTTGACAGTTTGCCACAAGAATTTTTGCTTTTTATATGTCAGCGAAAAACATTTAGCAATTTACTAAAATACTAGCATTTTTCACTTACTGTTTGTAATTTTTTAAATATTTTTATTCACTGGTTGATGGGCACAGAGAAAAAATTTGACGAAATTTCAAAACAAGTGATAAATCTCATTTAAATTGTCAAAGAAAATGTGTTTATGTTATTTATTTTTATAAGAGTGTAATTGCTTAGTTGCTAACAAAACCAGCTTGTCAAGAAAATGTGAAAATCCGAAGAGAGAAGGTAAGTCAAACTGTGGTTTTTCTTCTTTTGTCATATGCCCACAAAAGAATGCCAAAAACACAATTACAGTCTACAGTGAAATGCGGTCATTTACATACGTGTCCGTACACATTTTCCCAACCGTTTCTCTTTTGTTTTTCTCCTAATGTAAATCGGTTAATTACATATCATGAGACTTAATTTTCCCCTGCAATTTCACGCTGCTTCATCTATAACGTGGACAATTGTTTGCCTTTGTTAGTTGTTTTTTTTGTAAACATACAATCCATGCAATTAGTCAAAGTGACACCAACGGTTAGTAAATAAAAATAATAACTAATAGTAAATACGTTAAAGCGAAATGAGTTGGTACAAAAACCACAATGCTATTAAATGGCAACAAATAATATTGAAATAAATGGATGCATTCAAAATAAAACAATTGAATTCGAGTTTTAAAAGTAAGGAAATAATCGTGAAAAATAATTATGTGCACTTACCTGCTAAGCTGTCGATAAAAATGATGCTATAGTGGTCCAAAATATTAAATTCATAGGCTTGTGCACAGGTTATCTGTCGCATCAAAAATGATCCATGCTATTTGCTCATGTTTCCCCATCGAAATGTATAATTTGTGGCTAAAAAGCTGATGACACAGTCATTTACTGATAGACCGACCCACAAAAATGGGCGTTTTAATGGTCAATTTGGGCTTCTTAACTTCGCGGTTCCATGAAAAATGACGCTCTGATAAAAATGGAGCTAAATTACTTTCGTTTCCTATTCTTTTTTTCAACTACCTTGTAATTATGGGTAAATATTTTTCTATCAACATTTTCCCATCATTTGATTTTATTGAATAGGTCTGTTGGTCCCATGGTCCCATATATATCCTCAATGAAACCAAGGGCCAAAAAAATTGTCACTTGCTTTTATATATTTTCTGTCCTGTGTATTTATTTTGATTTTGATTTGCTTGATTTGCCGGAAATATATTTATGCACAAGAAAATGTTTTCTGTTTGTCCGAAATTTGTCTTGTTTTTTTTTTGATGGACGATGATGATGAAAGTGATTATTGAAGGCGATAATGAAGATGTTGTCGACCGCAGGGCATTTGCAGTGACTTCAAATGATTTCTCAGTGTCGCTCGTGCATGAATTTTGTGCGGAAATCGGATTCGCTGTTCATATTGCTTATTTAACGTGCGACAAAGAGTCAAATACGAGAAAATAAAATAATTCTATTACAATTGCCCCAGGCAGAACTCACGCACTTTCCCCAATCACCCAACGAACAAAAACTTTGGGAACAAAAAAAATTAAGAAAGAGAAAACCTTCGCTTTTCTCGTTCCTCTGGGCAGTGTTTTTGATTTATGGCTGCTATTGAACTTGTTTCTCCATCTCTTTCGTCGATTTTTCTTCGATTTAGTTTTGGTCCTGGCCAATTTATAAGTTTATTTGCTTATGCCAGAGAAGCGAGGGAACGGGCGGAACATTTAACCCAGCAGAAAACTACAGCAACAAAGATATTCATTGAAAACTAATGATGTGGAAAATAGAAAAATTGCCTGCAGTTAAAGGAGAAACGAGATTTGATCCTTGGCGAATGCCTATATGTATATATGTATATTTTCCCAGGCGCATTCCCTAATTCAAACATGAGAGAGTTGTATATTTGCCGACCAGACAGAACACTCGTAGGATGCGTTGCCCTTTTGTGAGTTGGAGAAAACATACAACATTGTGGCACAATGCCAGGGGAAAACACATCAAGTAAACGTGAATACCAAGTATACGCGTATACCGAGACTTTATTTATTTCATTAAAGGTAGGGATGCAAAGTTATTTGTGATATGCTTATTAAATTTCCCCAGCTTTAAGTTTCAGAGTATAACAAAATATATGAACATTTTGAAAATAGGCATTAAGCTTTAAAAAGATAAATATTATAATTTTTTAATTAAATCATAAAGGTCAAAAAGCTTTGAATTGGTTTTTAAATTATTTATATTGTTCTCTAAAAACCCGAAAGACACAAAAAAATGTACAGCTGTATTAGAGCTTTTCCGTTAGATTTAAAAATATACTCCTATGACCTCAGTATCTCAAGACGACGTAGAGCATTTTTTGTGGCAATTTAGCCCCTCGATTTTGGGCCATTAGGAGCAAAGTGCTTGCCCAGGCGAACATTAAAGAATCGGGCGCACAAAAAAGTGACTGGAAAATGAACAAATAAACAAAACTTCAGTCAATGGGGCCGAGCGATTGCTTTGCTGATTGATTTTCAAATGTGCGTAATCAATAAAACAAAAGAAAAAACCCGTGGAAAATGATGGGGGGAAATGAGGCGACAAAATGTGAAGAGAGGGAGAACCGGGAAGTGAAAACGAAACAAATCGAAGCGAAGCGAACTGAAATGAAATGAAATGCAGTGACGTCAAATGAAAAATGAAAATTTTAATTTAAATAAATAAATGAAAAATGTTTCGAAAACAATGGTCGCATAAATATTTGAATTGTAATGATTAACGCAAAAGCCCCGGCACATCCAATGATTCTACAAATATGCTATAAATACGCATTCAAGAAGATAAATTTATGAAATTGCCATTACTAAGCGTTTCTCTAGCTAATTTCGTCTAGTGGTCTGCAAATGTTTTTCCCCCACTCGAGCCAAAGCCGATTTTCTAGCATCCTCCTTTTATTTTCCGCATTTTCCCATTCATCGTTTTTCATGCTTGGACAATTTTTGAGTTGTCCTTTTATGCCCAAGCTGAATATATCTATATATAAGTATATATATATAACCACAAATGGAAGCCGTGGAGTGCTACATAATCAATTTGTTTGTTAACAAAATTTGTTAAATTTGTTTTTCTGTCAATCTATAAACTAATACAATTTGCCAACATAAAATGAACAACATTTGTGATTGTGTTCACGAAGCAAAAAAAGAAACTTAAAACATTAGCTCAACTACTAGCTTATTTTGTTTGGTATAAAGCTTTATAAGCAATAAATACTCAAATCGCCCATACATCGTTTCTATTTCTAATTCACAAACCACGTATATTTCCCTTTGCCACTTATTTACAATTTTATGAACACTATTAATCATCATATAACTATCATGGCAAATGCTTATCGCACCTGCACTCTGCCATTAACTCTTTGTCTGACCCAAATATCAATGTTATTTTGTCCAGAAGGTGTCATTTAAATAAACAAATAAATAGTTGCTCTGAGACTTATGGCTTTTTGGGGTACTCTTCAGACTATTAGGAAGATTTAAAACATGCAAATCATTAACTTTAATCAAGTTTTTTAGTTAAGTATTGATATAAGTAAGTGCTCCTTAAGCTTTTTTCCCAATCAATTGATGGCCTCATTTAAAATTGAGGAAATTTGTTTTGTTGCTCCAAGGTATCCGGTTGCATGCAGCTAACTTTGCCTTCATTACGTAATGGATTTTTAATTAGTGCAAATACCTTCGATCAAAAGTTGACCTAACCTGAGTGCACTTCGCTCAACGCACTTGCAATTAGCTGCAGTGCATATTTCCTGGCCGGGCTTTGTTTTTATAGCCTGCACTTTTGGCAATTTAGTTGAGAGCTACGGAGCCGTAGTATCGTTATTAGAAATAAAAAACTTGGTTACGAGTTTGGCCCCAGCTTGACACGCCCACCAGCCCGTAACCTTTGCCCTCACTCTGTGCAAATGATGGGCATTCTGTCCATGGCAAGTTGAACAACTTTATCTTTCTACGCAAACGTGGTTGTTTTTCCTTTCTCTTATTTTAATGGCCAGCAATTTTTTAAATTTAATTTTCGTTGCCTGGTGTCAAGCTACAATTTCTAAGTGTACCTACGCAGTTAAATGACTTGAAAGCATACAAAAACTCAAGTAAATATATGGATAATTAATTAATTGATTATTTCAGTGGCGGTTTTCTTTTTTTTTATTAAAAATATTGAACCAAAATATTATTAGCCATCATTTGAAAGTGCTGAAGTGACCAAGAAATTAGTAAACAATTATTAACTTAATTTTTTTTCCATGTCTGCCATTTTAAAACGAAAATTGAACTTTGAAAATTGAAGGTTAATAAAAATGCCTTTGTGCTGTACGACAAGTAAATGCTTTTATGCATTTCATTAGAGCTAAAAGCATTTCCATACTCAACATTGAATTGCGATAAATCGATTATACTTATACAAATAGACTCCCACACAGTTCTGGCATCAAATCAGCTTAATGGCAGTAAAAAAGTGGAAGGGCCAGGAGCAGGAAAAAATCAACAGACTATCGACAAACTATCATCAATTTGGCATGCAAATCACTTGCTCTGCCCAATGCTCAAGGCTCTTTTTCTGCCCACTAGGTCCTCTTCTCTGGGAAATATCCTTTTGCCGTTCATGCCATGCGGGTTCCTTTGTGCACCAGCATTTAAAAGTGCAGTAGACATAGCACAAAACCATTTATAAATATAGTTTTGGCCCAAAAAAGTTGAAGGATCCACGCAGCAATAATTTTTTGATTTTAAGCTTAAGTTAAGTTTTTCAATTTTGTACATCTTATTTAAAGCCCTTTAATAGCACCATTTTTGTTTTTTTTTTGAAAAACTCATAAATACGACTTTATATTGTTGACACCAATTTCTTTTTATGATCTACAAAGAAGTCCTTATTTATTTGCACGTTGACTCCAAAAATTGAGTAAATAATCGACTGCGTTTTATTTAGAAAAATCAATCCCTTTATTTATTATGTTTAAAATTTCGAATAAAAAAGTCTCAACAAACAAACAACAAATAAGCTTTATTTTTTTTAGCCATATAAATGTTCCGGATTTTATCAGCATTATAATAAAAATAACCCCATTTATGTTCTGTGCTACTTCTTTTGGTATATTTTTGTAAAACAGTTTTTAAATTTTTTTGTTGAATAAATACTTGCAAATATATTTGGTATCGTAGATGTTTGGTGAAATATATTTTTGTATATTCGCTGCTTTCATTTCCGGGTCCAAAAGTCCAGTGTGTGGCGTTTTTTTCGCTCAGATCAAATATTGCAGTTGACAATTATCCGGCACATGAGAAGGTATGAACGGAAGGCGTGCACTCAATAATCGTTCAATAACCGACGGCGTATACGCAATTTGTGTTGCTGCACGTGTCTTATTGCGTGTAATTGCTCAAGACGATAAAGTAAATAGATTGCACAGACCAACTGGTTGTGTAAGTCGAGATGGAAAAATGGGGAAAAAAATGTTGGATATTTATAATTCTTTAAAGGGATGTCGTCATCACCGCACAGAAGCCTCGGGCAGAGGAAATGGCAGCAAAAAGCGGAAACGGAAGCTGGGCCGTCACTCCACCATTTCTCTTTGTTATGTCCACATATTCCTGCTGGTGACTTTTGTGTCGCCACTAAGCGGCTTAGGAGCCTCTGAATACCCTCGGAAACCCTCGGAAACCCTCGGTAACCCTCGTCCAAGGACCCGCTTTAATATGGGCTCAAGGAGATGCATTTAATTTACCAAAAGAGACATAGAAGCGCTGCAAGTGCATTTTTATTTGACTTACTCTGTCCTTTATTGATTTCAGTTTTTTCATTCACATTTCAACAATTGTATAAACACTTTTTGTCAGCTTTTAATCATGAAGTTTTTAAAATTAGCCATAAATGTGCAAAAAGGTTAGAAATTCTTAACACTTTCGAACATAAAATATAGTGTTGCATACTTTCGGACAGCCTTGTAAGTGAGTTAGCAGCTTACAACTTCTTAATCAATTGTAGAGCCGATAATAATTCTAAAGACAGTTTAAGCTAAATAAGTTTATAAGTTTTAAATACAAAAGTCAGATAATATCCCTTGTGGACTTGCGAATTTTTTGTCGCGCATTGGCGCACATTCACGCTAACCAAATACCCATTGCTTTTTACATATTTGGCTTAAATATGCAAAGATTTTGGCCATGCTCTTGTGGAAGTTAGGGGCCTTAAAAACACAAGCAGAGAAAAAACTAAGGATTGTTGGCTAGCACTAACACAAAAGCAAATGAAATAGCTGACAAAAAGTGGAAATGGGAAAAAGTTTATGAAAAAAAAAAATAGATTATTATGTGAAAAGGCTGGAAAACTTTTTCGTGCCCGCCCGTTTATTTTCGAACTTTCTACTACTCCAATTTTGGCCTCGTTACAATTCAACAGAATGCTACAAGTTTTTCCCCTCAGGACCTTTAACCCCCTCATTTCAATCGCTTACTTTGCGGGCTGCACAAAACTGCCGCGAAGAAAAGTGAAAAGTTCTTAATCATGTAAACGAAACGTTATGCTGCAATTTATGTGCAAGGGCGAAAAGTTAATGCGCCGCACGCGCCATCATCGTTCCTCGAACCGGCGGGTCCGGGTCTCCTTTTCCGGGCTTTCCTTCCGGATTTTACATTTTCCGCATTGTTACGCGCAGACGAAAGGGAAAGCATGTGGGCAAAGGTGTTGTTTAATAGTGGCCATTGCAATTGCCCTCCGCACATCCACACCTAGTGAGTAAAATCGGATGGTAAATAGTTCAATTTATTGAAAGCTTAAAAAAATTAACAACATTTTCCATGTTACTCCATTGTCTGCAGATTGCAAATTAAAGATTATCTGAGCAGAATTGTTAAATATTCTAAAATTGGTTTTGATAAATTAAAATGCCACACTACATATTAATTCAGCCTAACTAAAAACAGTTTAATAATATTTTTAAATTGAGAAATTTTGAATCTCTCGAAAGTGTTCTTTTGCTGTGTTATACACAGAAGTAAATTTAAAATTTTATAATAATTTGAACCATTTATGCAGAATAGTTGCCGATTAGGGATACAACGTCTTCCGTTGTAATTACACAGGGAAATCGTAGCTATTCAAATCATCCAGCAGCCCTGTTTTTGTTTCATATATCGCAAATTTAAGGTAAACCGAACGTGTTCGCCATACGGATTGTCAATGCTTTTTCAGGCATGCAATGCCCCAGACTCCTTGCTGTAATATTTGTGCAGTTTGATTGACTCCACAGAATTATATACTATACTATTTCCTTCATGTGTGTATGGATTTTATTAAATTTTGTCGCTACTCGGCAGGTAAAGTTCGAGTTGTAGAGCGCACCTAATGGGAATTTTCTTTCTGGGACTTGAGCTCAAGCCCCCATCAATCTGAAAATCTGAAATGCAGTCTGCAGCCAACGATGGGACACTGTTTGGCAATTTTCCTGGCACTTATTGTTTGCCTTTGTTTAGCACTGCAAATTGCCTGACAATGACGATGATGGCTGAGCACTCCGAACATGACCGAATTTTCACCCGAATGAGGCGAACAAATTTTTAACCCCTCGTCGCCCATGGATCAATTTTGATTGACATTCCACAAAAGGGCAATCACGATGTATGTATGCTCCTAATTGCAGTTGGTTGGGGGCAATTTCAGTTGTGTTATTATGTCAGAAATTGATAGTCTGAATAAGAAATCACGTTAACTTTATTTGGTTGTTTTTAATATATCATTTGTATGATATAAATATTTGGTAATACTGCAAGATTATTTAAACTTGGCCAAAATAAGATACAGCTTATATCTTATTTATCAGTAATTTGAAGTTGCAGCTGTAGATGCCAATTGATTGAACAATTAATGGCAAAATCAAAGAGTTAATGGCAAAATCAAAGAGTTATGTCGACTAGGAGTTCATTATAATTAAGACCTAATCAATTTGACTTCGACTGCACTCAAACAAAATAATTAATTTCATGCTACTATTCGTTGCCTTGGAATTATGGCAACTGTCAAAGAAAGCGGCCAAATGCCATTTTCGTTTGGTACCGAAGCCACCGCAAATTTCAATCAATCAAGCCAAGTCCATTGCAATATGCAAACAAGATTCAAATTTTAGTGCTGGCCATGGCGTAGGCATGAAAATGAAATTGGCTTTGATTGATGCCCCGCATTAAGTCCTGGGAATTTCTACGAATTCCTCCCGGCTTTGGATGCAATTCGGTTGGGGCCCCAAAAGGTCGTCACATGTTGGCCACAACTGTCCCAAACAGAAGTCCGGGAGTAGCTGTGGGCGCTTTGTCAAAAAGTAAAATGTCGATGGCAGGAAAAGCTGCTCAAAACACCAAAACTAACGGGAACCACAGTTTCCGCAATGCAGAAATTTGAAAGGAGGAGGCGAAAATGTTCTGGAACCTGGCCCAAAAATTCCCCAACTGAGCCACACACACGTCCACAGGTGATAGAGAAAAGGGTTGCGGGGGTCAACTCACAAAAAAACGGTTCGAGGGCCAAGGCCGGAAATGTCATAAACATGTTGCGTATTGTAGTCGGCTTTCGCTTCTCTTTAGCGTCCGGAAAAATCCTTGGTTGTCCACTCGGTATCTGGCCAAAATGAATTTCTCTTAAACGGGCTAAGCCTAAAAGCATACCACATCTATCGGTCTATCTTATTTGGACATTTTTGAGTGGACTATAAAAGGTTTATTATAACAATAAGGTGTGTTATTGTTATTGTAATAAAATAAAGTTCTGAATTGCATAAATATTTTTAAAAATTTGCTAAGAATCTTTCAATACTTGAAGACCATTTAAATTAAAAGGTATTAATTAGGCTCACTTTTTGCACTTGAGCTTTAAAATGTAATGGCTTCATATGTCAAATAATAAAACGAAGTATATTTTTCTATTATCTATTTACTTAGAACCTTGCAGTCAAATTATATATTTAATTTTTTCAATTCATTACTTAATTAACATTTGTTTTAGAAGGTATTAAATAGGCTTACTTGTTGCATTAAAGCTTTCAAAGTTGATTGCTTTATTTGTCAAATAATTTAATGCGATATATGTTTTTAAATGATCTACTTAGAACCTTGCAGTCAATTTATTTTTTTATTTTTTATCTTTATTTTTTCTGATGCAGCTGCATGTTCATGCTAACAAATATTTCCATTAAGAACTATTCAAATCAGTTAACGAAAGTTGTTGAATGTAAGGCAAAGTTTATTCAAAGGTCATTGATGTGAGTCCCAGTTTTCACAACCCCATTACCGTTGGCAGAGCTTAAAGGTCCTCTCCACAATGACCCTCATCTTTCGCATAAATTTCGTTTAATCCGTTTAAAAGCTGAAGTCTAGTATCTATTGGCTTGGCCTTAAGAGGCTCCAAGGAAAATGCACTGCCAACGGGGAGAGGAAGAAGGGTTTCCCATGCTGGCATGGTTGGCAGCAAAACTTTGGCGCTATATGACATTTGTTATAAATTTAATTAAAACAAAATGCCGGAAATGAGTGAAGTACAGAGCGTCTTCGGGGGGTTTTCGTGGGATATGCCAAACAAAAGAAAACTTGTCTAACTGGCAGACAAGGCGTACTGGCATACTCCTTGGCAACGCAAGTTCAGAGAACCTCTTTAAAACGACCAACGGATGAAGCTTAAAATACCCTTTAAAAGATCCTTAGTTTCAACATCTACTTAAAAAATATTACGATTTTTGTAGCGATTTTTTGTTTTGATTACTACAAAGTTTGACATATGTTATTTTTATACAAAACTAAAAATACTATAATTAAAAAGCAATATTTTTAAAGTTATTTAACAAAATCAAAATTATAATACGAATGTTATGAGGCGAAAAACTCATAACCAACTGAATTTAAAATGTTACGAAATAAAGGTATAACCTTTTATTTTACTGATAGGGTTGGGCTGAAGTGTAAACCTGATGCAAAACCAAGTAAAGTAACTTCTGACTGAGCTTAAGTCATGTGTGCTCGCTGGAAATATGTTCGTTCGCCAGGAATTCCGGGAAAAGGAGACAGAGTTTGGCGAAAGGCACATGTGATGTTATTCTGTCATTAAAAGGTTCGAAAAAAGTTTTCACTTTGCCGCCAAAATACGAGCATTCAAATGGGGGGTGCCAAAACAAAAAAGGGATACCAGCGAAAAGTTTTTCTGTTCGCTGCGTAAAAATGATATAAAATAATTACGTTGAGATAATATGGGTCCTGAACATGATGCCTTGAATTTTTGGCTTAAGCCCTCCGGCCACGAGACCGCAGCCTCGCGAAAGTTTTGCGGCGCTAATGTTGGGAATTTTTGTTAATTTTGTGGACCTCTAAGCGAGTGCAATTACATGCCCCACTGAGGCTGTGGTCCTAAGTACCAAATCGTGTCGCGAAGCGATGCGTATACGTAATACGTAATACGCGTATGCGTAACATTCAAAGCGACTAAGCCCAAGTGGCCATGGCCATTCATCCGGCTGACTGACTCTGTTTGGAGAATTTATTCGCATAATTGCCAAAAGGAAGTATATTTTAAAATTAATCCCATGATTATGTGGCGGCGGTAAACAACTTTTGGGCAAACACACACAAAAAACTTTGTTTGGCCAAAACTATTTTGTTCCCTCATAAAAGTGTATCTCAAACTTTTTCAGTTTGGTAAACACACGACTTATTTTAATCACACAAAACAAAATTTAAGTCAATGTCATTATTGGCTTTAATAAAGTTGGCCTGTTTATATACAAAACGACTTTGAACTACTGATTTAGTAATGTTTTAATATCGTAGTAAATATAATTAAAATAGTAAATAGTGTAAGTTATTTAATTTATATAGTAGCATTTTGTGGTGAGCAACTACGAGTAGTACTACAACAATTTGTTATACTGTATCAAGTATCCCATACCGATTATTACTATGTATTCAAATTTGTAAACACTTCTTGGAAACTATTTCGAATTACCATTATGGTGATGGGTGCATGAAATTACAAACTGCATTATTCACAAGTGCGCTGCCCCATTAAACCACTTGCATATTTATGAAGTGCCCCCGATGTCGTTTGATGACTTTATCGACTTTGTTAACTCGTTAACCGATGGCCCATGAATTTTTAAGCCGACCTAGGCAAATATGTATCTTTCCGATGCGTTGCTATTGATTCCCGAGACTGTGTTAATTTACAAAACTGAATTATTTATTTGGTTTTGCGGAAAAGTGCTGAGCAAATAGCCATAACAGTTACAATAAAAGTAAAATGAAACGAGGTGTATATGTTAGTAAGAGTAAACAATTTTGTGGTCAACCAAATGGGTCCCTGTGCCAGTGAGTATCTGAGGTGTGTGTGCTGCAGGTCGTTTCGTTTCGTTTCGTTTCCCTTCATTTGATTGTTATTGTGAGTCGATTCGATTGCCTAATCTCGGGGGCTGCGCATTATCGTGCCATCGTTCCGTCGTTATCAGAAGTACTCGCCCACCGCCCGCAGCGTTATCTGCTCCACCTGGGTGTGTGGTGGCGTCGACAGGGCGTACAGTACAGCCTGGGCCACGTCGTCCGCCTGCAGGATGACCTCGCCCAACTTGGCCTTCGTCTCGTCGGGCACGATCTCGGTGGCCACCCAGCCGGGATTGATGCTCTGCAGGATTGGGGAATAAGACGTATTTAAATATTTTCAAGTTTTTTTTTTTATTGTTTTTATAAGCAATTTAAATATAAAAGTGGGTAAACATTTGATTATGTATTAAGAATTTCTATTGACGCATTGCAGTATTATGGGAACAGCCCAAATGTATTTAAATACTCGTGAGATTTTTTAAATTCTCACTTATCCTCTGAACGACTTTTTTCTAATCTCTTAGCATATTGCTCAAGCCATTTTATCGAGCAAACACTGTCTGAAAGCAGCTGTTACAATAAGCACTGTTATAAGTGTTTAAGTTCATGCTGGTATTTACAATATAATTGAAACTGATATTCAATGCCATGTTGATTGATTATAAAGTGATTAATATATATTAAAGGATATTTATAAGATTGAAAAGAATTAATAAATGTAAGAAATATTTTAAATAATAATTGGTTTTGATTATAATCCATGCAAAGTTTTAGTGCTCACCGTGGTCTTGATTTTGGATCCCTTCTGGATCAGCTCCTGTCTACAGATCTCGTGGACGGCGGTCAGTCCGAATTTGCTGGGCGTGTAGGCGTTGAGGCTCTCGTCCGCCGGATCCGGCTTGTAGCCAGCCACTCCGGCCGTGCTGTTCACGAAGAAGAGATGGCCGGCCACTTGGCGCCGCCTCATGCTGCCGGCGGCCAGCTTTGTGCAGTAAATGCTGCCCATGAGATTCGTCTGCAGGATGTTGCCAATGTCCTTGGTGGGCATGTCGATCAGCTGGCCGCCCAGGACGATGCCGGCATTGTTGATCAGCACATCGATGCCGCCCAGCTCCCGTTCGATCCACTCGAAGGCACCGTTCACCTGCGATTCCTGTGAAACGTCGCAGGTGTGCTGATGGAATCGCGCTCTCTGATCCTCCGGCAACGATTGTCGCAATTTCTCCAGGCGATCGGTGCGACGGGCCAGTCCCACAACCTGCAGCCCGGCGGCCACCAGAAGACGGGCACAGGCTGCTCCGATTCCGGAGCTGGCGCCACTTATCACGGCCACGCGATTCTGCCAACGATCCATTGCCTACGAATTCCGGCGATCAACTGAGTCCGGAATTTGGCAGAGGATCGGGTTATATGCTCTCGACTCGGTCTTATCGCAGCCGGTCGCTTCCCTCTTAATCTTCCTCTCTCTCCGCACACTGAGAAAAATTCAATACACAAATAGATTTTTTTATGGGGTGTCCAGACTTTTCATTATATTTTCTAGAAAAAATTTAAAACCTATTAAGGTTTTATAAAGTTAGAAATAATGTTAAATATTTATATCTTCGCTGTACATTATAAAAGGTAAATTTAATAGGAATGAGGATGTATTCAGGATGTACTAAAAAATAAAAATGTTTTTTTTTTTAAATACAACTAGTGTGAGCATTCGTTGGTTTCTTAAGTTTCGCTCAGTGTACTTGAAAAATATGTTAAGGTTGTTGGCATGACGTGTCTTTTGTCCCTTTGAACAGACCATCCGATCAGAGGGGCTGCTGACAACAGATGTTGTTTTCGGCCTATCAACCCCAGTGAATTCATGATGATAACCGAAGATCTAAGGTCTAAAGAAATGATGTTTTACAAATTTTTAAAGTATCTATAACTCTAACCAATTTTGCATGGTTTCAATATCATACTTATGTTTTTATTGGCCTCATATGATTTTATGTATTTTATGAATGGGTTTTTAAACATATTTTTATTAGCCATTAAGATCAATGGATAACTAGCGATATTTTTTAATTTATGAGATTCGAAAATTGAAATGTCTTGCGTTACTTATGCATTTTCCCATGCATTAAAAGCGGGCCATTAAAAAGACTAACACGCAATGCAGTTAAATGGCGCCCCAAGTTATGGCACACACACTTGCACAACTGTAATGGCGCATGTGTGGGTGTGTATCTGTGTGTGTGGGGTTTTCTGGTTTATCGCCCAGCACACGCTTGACATATTTTGTGCAGCGGCGTTTTTTTTTTTTTATGTCCGCTCGTAACATTCAAGAGATGCTTAAATGGCAACAACAAGGCAACAAAGGGAAATTCCACCAAGAAAAAGAAGAAGGGTCGCTCTGCTGCATCCAGTTGCAACATGTTGCAAGTGCCAATGCCCATCAAATCACAACCGGGGCCATTTTGCCAGCACTTTATCATGCAATTACTCAGGCAAATGATTACAGAGGACTTTGGCAAAACAAACTATGCAATAAACGACGACGATGCAAAAACGACAGACTAGCTAAGGACACACAAATTGTCCTTTCTGCCAGCAAGTCTGATTAACCATCCATCGGAGCAGCTCATCAATACGGAATGCAGTATTAAATTGATGCCAAGCAATTTGTTTGGATTTTCCAGGTCTCGATACTTCAGAACAATTTCCCATTTCCCATATCCCCACTTTTTTTCCACTCGCTCAATTTAAATGAAAACGTGTCAATCGTTAGTCGAATGTCTTCACTTTTCTCTATTGGTTTTTATCTCGCTTCTTCCCACTCTCTATTGATTTTTGTAGACCCATTCTCACTCTTATTAAAATCAAGGTGAACATATAATAAAATCTTTAAGCTTTTTAAAAGGCGCTTTAAGCAATCAAATGCATAAATAAAAACATTTTTTTATAACCCAAATGATTTATTTAAAATGGCCAAAAAGTTCTATCTAATTTATTGAATCATTTTCTGCAGCAAAATAGTGAAATATTACACCGCAATTTAGTCTAACAAATTGAAAAAAATAGGTACAAATGTATGTTTAATATTTTTTTGCTTGCATTTTTTTCTAACTTTATTGGAATCACTTCATCGCTATAAATTCTTCATGCGTCAACAAGTTATCATATGAATACCGCAAAAAATGACATGCTGGATATTCAAATGGACAGCTGTCAAAAGAACAGCAGAAAAGCATAGAAAAACAGATAAAATTGGTTTTCAACTCCAAAACGGAATGCTGTCAATGACAACATACTGGAAATGAAAACAATTCAAATTAAAAATAAATATTGACTATAGGGCAAACAAGCAATAAAGTGGTTTTAAGTCTTAAATGTTAAAGTATTAATTAGGATAACTGGGATTTGATTGTCGATAGTAAATATTTATAGACTTTTAAGGGACCTGAAAACATTATTGTTTAACATTTTGAATATTTCTTGCCAGTTGTGGCATTTTCCACCTTCCTCTTTCTCGACTCGAACATAGGTTAGAAGGTCAGCAAATTATTTTCAACTTGGCTTCAACCATTCCAATTAATAAATACTTGCTTTGGCTATTCTGTTTATTAAATTCCTTGTTCTGGTTTCCTCCTATCTGCGTTGAGGTAAATGTGGTTATGTGAGAAAACTTGCATTGGCAACAAGCTGTTAAATGAATTAGCAGTTAAATTACATAGATTATTGAGATATTTTATAACTTAATTAAATCTTATACTTGTTTCTATTTTTAGACTTGATTCAATCCATTGCCATTGCGTATGAGAATTTTAATTTTAAATCTCTCTTAAGGCCATTTTTCTGCTTTTTGACTTTTTTACTTCACATATGTCTTTTTTTGGCCGTAAAACCGCTTAAACTAAAATCAAATTCAAACCATTAGCCAAACATTGTTGGCTAGCAAATCCTTTTTTTGTTTTTTCATGGGTAAAAGTTGCACTTACAATGGATTTTCACCAGCTGCTTTTCGCTATCTTTTCCCTGCTTATAATGGCTTCGCAATGGGATCGGCAAATGGTGGCGCGGTGCGGAAAAACTCCCTGGAAATTAGGGGGAACCGTAGAAGGCCATCAGTATAATAATTCTTGTGCTTAAAAGGAGTTTGGCGTGGGCGCCTCTGCGCTTGAATATGTTGTTTTTGTTTTGCATTGTGAATGCGGACAAATGCAAGATGGCGGGAAAAGCGGGATTTTCCGAGACCTTCAGCCATTAGTAGTGGCTATGATGGAGGATGGGTGGACGAGATTCATGTGCTGCTTTAGTTCAACAGGATCCATAAAATTAACGCTGAATGAGGCGAGTTCCAGGATGCAACAATGTCTGCCTTACATTATTCCATTTTACCCACCATTTTTCTTACCACCCTTTGTGTGTGTAATGAATGTAAGTAAAGTAAAGTGAAGTGAAGTAAAGGCCAAACAATAACAGGAAAATCTACTCACAGGACAAGACAATTGAGGCAACAATGTTTTTGGGTTTTCCCTGCTTCACATATTTTCGTTGTTTGTGTTTCAGCTTTTTCCTCCTTTTGTTGGTCATTTAGGAGCTCATTTTGTGGCCTCATTAATGTGTGTGTGGGTGTGTGTGTGCGTGGGTGAGTGGGTGGGCCAAGTAAATAAGTGGTGGAAGTTAACGAATAATGACCGTTAAGATCTCGCCTGGTTGCAATCCTGCCATAAAGACATTAATAGACAAATAACGATTTTAGCGTTTGGCAGCTGTAGATTTATGGAACTACTACTTACATTGTTTTCATTTTTGATTTGAAAATGAACTGCAGTCTTAAAATGTCACAGCTTAGCTATGTTTATTGTAATTTTACTTATTCTTTTAATTTAAATTAAAGGAACTACTGCAACAATTACATTGTTTTCAGTTTTACTTTAATAACGGATTGAAGTCTTACAACGAAATATTTACTTAGTCTTTTTTTGAAGCCACTTCAACACCTTATACTTTCCTTAATTTACATTTGAAATTTCGCCTTTCCACTTTTGCCCGCCTCACAAATCATTTAGATTAGTTTGCCGCTGGACGATGGGTTAATTAACCCATGCCAACCCATCCCATCCCATTCCATCTCGCTTAAAAGGTGGACAAGCAGGCAAGTGTTCAACTTCCGCTTTTCAGACATTTTCACCCAGTTTTTCGCACTGTCAGCTTGGGCTTGGCCATAGCTTTTCTACGCTGCCTGTGCTATGCTCTTTGCATTTTTGTATTTTTGTATTTTTTTTCTTTCTTATTTTTACACTTAACTCAATTTGCTGGGCCAAATAAAGTACGCTGCACGGCCACGCCCACTGACAAGCTTATTGGGGGCAAATGCCGTGGGGAACCAAAGGTATAGAAAATTATTGCTCAACGGAAAACAATTATTTTGTGCCGGTTTTCTCTCCCTCTCTTTGTTTTTTTTTTCTTTTGCAGGGCCATTAATGTAAGACGTGATGAGGGCCCCCGCCTCCTAGGGAATATTCCCGTGTGGGCGTGGCATCGGTTGGTATCGTGTAATCTGAATATTGCCGTGACTCGCCTGCACCGCTAAGTACTAAGTCAGCGAGCTCCTTTCACTTCCTTCAACCAAATTGCATTTGCTTTTGGCCATTTAGGGCTATCGACTTCGGGCCCTCACCCTTGATAACTTTAGCTGGCAGCCAGGAAGCCCTCGAGACTTACTATTTTATTACTAAAATAAGCTAAGCCTTACTTTGATGATTTATTAAAAGCTATTTAGTAAGGCTTCATTGATAAAGGTAAATCGAAAAGATCATATATCATACTTTTTAAACGAAAATGTAGGACACCACAAAAATCGTTTGATATTTAAAATCCACCATTAATCATGGTGTTTTAAATTTAAAGCAGTTTTTCAAGTGAGTAAACGCTGAAAAAAGAAATTAATTAAAAAGTTAAAGGATTAGCATAAATTCTTACATCATTTTATGAAAAACTTTATAAATTGTTTAAAACTAAACTTTTCCCATTAATATGTTTAGCTATGGTTAACAGCTCACTTATTATTCAAAATAAAAGGCAACTTATAATTTAAATACTTCACATTAAATTAGTAACCGCCTCAAAAAAAAAGGACACTTTAGCCTGGAGGGCATTAAGGAATCGCCTTTTGAGGGACCACAGCCGATGAAAATATTTCATTTTTATTTGTTCTCTGTTTTGGCTTTGAAGGTTCTTGCTGCCACATGGCGTATGTGTGATATTTGTTAATGCGTGTAATTAAGCAACACGTTCTCTTTTTCCACCTAGCCCGTTGGCTAGCAACTTCCGCCAGCTGTTTTTGCTGCGAAACATGAAACTCTAATTACCAGAAAATGCCCAGAAAGGAAACAGCCAAAAAAAAGAGTACGACAGGTGGAGTGTTCGTGTTTGTGTCTATGTGTGTATGTGTGTGTGTGCGGGGGGTTCGTTTATGCTTTTCACTTGTCGAACGAATTGAATCGGCAATATCCAGCCGCAGGCCTGCTGTTGAATTTCCGTCCCAGATGCCCAAACCGGACTACAAAAACCAAAGACCGGAGTCCGTTTTCCCGGATTTGATGAATAGAATCGCAGCCCACACATCCAGCAGTGATGAAAGAGGGGCCACAATTGTGTTTTTGGTTGGGTACCTGGTAAAGCTTGTTATTTTTCCGAAACATGGTGCCTTAATTACCACAAAATGTTAAATTATTTTCAATTGTAAAGTTGTGAAATGAGTTTTACCAGTTGAATTTAACATTTTCCTATTACAATGCGAAAAAGAAATTTCTAACATAATATATATTGAAAATATAATATTCGAAAATGAATTCCTAAAAATTAAACATATTTAATTAAGTATCATATAAAAGAAAATTATGCTTCTTGTAAAGTATAAGGAAGTGTTGTTAAAATTTAAATTGGAATAAGATCGTTCGACGTGATAAAGTTATGATAGAAATCGTCGTAGGTGCCTAACAAAATAAGTAAGGCTAACAATACCTATAAACATTTTTGGATATGTTAACCTAGATTTTCTCATCACTGACGGGATATCATTATGCAATGCCAAATGGTCACTTGGGCGGCAGATGTATAATCTATTATCACTAGCGGTCCCCGGGTTGGCATTATAATTTGCCATCTGCCTCCAGACGACAGTCCTCGGAACAGGTCATTCCCAATGTCTGATGATGACGGCTGTTAAATGCGCAATTAATTGGCGCCGGGTCTGTCAGATGCCCAATGACCGTCAAAGGGTTAAAGATGCTTCCATTTTTCAGTGTCGTTGGCTTTCCCAGACGACAGATTAAAGTTAACGATTTCTCCCCCAATGCCCATTGAAAGGGGCGTGGCAGGGTCCTGAAAGGTAGACGAATTATGATTATTGTTAAATTGTGCCAAAAGGCGTTGTTGAAAAATGTTTATGCCATCGTTTAAAGTTTTAAAACTAAATTCTTATTGAAGAAACAACTGTTTTTTGAAGGAAAATAAGTATGTTTTATTCCTTATTTTTGTTTGTTTTAAAATCACTAAAGATTTACGTGGCCCGACTAATATGTTCTCCAGTTTAAATATGGCTTTTGAACCCATAAAATGAATATAATTTTTTCATAACTTTTTTGTTTCTTAATCAACACCAATAAGTCAGTCATATTTGTACAACTATTTTCATTCATATGAGCATTGTTTAAATATCACATTTTTTTGACCCATCACTTTTTTCGATCCGTACACATACGCTTTGGCTGACTTTTAATATGCGCATTTTCTTTATAGTTTTTCATATTTGTTCGCCATTCGCGTTATTAATTTCCACAGTCTGCACCGGATAATTTAAATTAAAATCAGGCAAGCGTAAAAAATAAAGAAATGTGCTGCGTGCCCTTGGGCGTTGTCCGATGCTGTCGTCACTTCCGGTTAATATCTGCCGCTGCCGCTGGAAATATTTGCCCACAATCCGCCCACTTTAAATGTGTGTGGCGTTAAAATGTGGCATTTGGAATTGGCACTGCGGCGTGGGCGAAACAAAAACGTTAGAATCCCTTCGATTGCGATCTTGTCCAATGAATTTACATTTTGAGAGAAAAATGTCTTAAATTAATATTTGATTTTCAAATGTCTATTAAGAATTATGGTATATTTTAGCTTACAAACTTATTTATATAGTAAACTTACAATTTAAAATGTACATATTTTTAGCAAGTAAAAAATGTATTTAACTAACATAAATATAAGGAAAAAATAATGTTTTTTTTCTGTTTAAAAGCCATTAACAACAATCAGCTCGTTTGGTTCTCAATTCTTAAATCGCTCATTTAGAGCGCCAAATTAATGAATTTATCCCAGTGCACCGATGACAGCCGTAAAGTGAGCATACTAAATGTTTACTTGGCGGCAAGTTATTGATGTGACAACCGCGTGTGAGCGGCAGTTTCCATTTAAGTGCACTCTATCTGCGGTTAGCAGTTAGTAGCTATAACTATAACTTTGCCTCACTGGGGACGGAATACTGCAGCCAATTGCTGTTCATTTGATTTATCTGGAGGCTTAAGTGAAACTACGGTTCCCAAGCTGAAATCAGCAGAAATATAAAAAATACTTAAAGGACCGTTTTTATACCCTTGCAGAGGGTATTATAATTTCAGTCAGAAGTTTGCAACGCAGTGAAGGAGACGTTTCCGACCCTATAAAGTATATATATTCTTGATCAGCATCACTAGGAGAGTCGATCTAGCCATGTCCGTCTGTCCGTCTGTCCGTCTGTCCGTCTGTCCGTCTGTCCGTCCGTTTATATGCAAACTAGTCTCTCAGTTTTAAAGCTATCTGCATGAAACTTTCCCAAAAGTTGTCTTTCTATTGCAGGTAGTATATAAGTCGGAACGAGCCGGATCGGACGACTATAGCATATAGCTCCCATAGGAACAATCGGAAAATAAATGAAAAAAAATTATAACTTTGCTGTTTTTTAATTTTTTGTTTAGTTCTTCGACATATAGTAATGGTAAAATATTTCCGATTTACGGTTTAAATTTCATCAAAATCGGACGACTATAGCATATAGCTCCCATAGGAACAATCGGAAAAATAAATGAAAAAAAATTATAACTTTGCTGTTTTTTAATTTTTTGTTTAGTTCTTCGAGATATAGTAATGGTTTAATATTTCAGAATTACGGTTTCAATTTCATCAAAATCGGACGACTATAGCATATAGCTCCCATAGGAACAATCGGAAAAATAAATGAAAAAAATTATAACTTTTCTGTTTTTTAATTTTTTGTTTAGTTCTTCGACATATAGCAATGTTTAATTATTTCAGAATTATGGTATAAATTTTATCAAAATCGGACGTCTATAGCATATAGCTCCCATAGAAATAATAAAAATATATAAAATAACTATCTAATAATTGAGCTGCAAATAATCATAGTTTCAATGTTTTTTTTTAGCACATACTCAAGTAAATCATAATTTAAATGTTTTCAAAAGTATTTAATTAATGCAATAGCTGCAAGGGTATATGAACTTCGGCTTGCCGAAGTTTGCTTTCCTTCTTGTTAGTCTTGAGTTATATATCAAGAGTTATTAAATAAAATCTTTGGTTGGTATAAAAAGTTATGGCAGTAGTTTAGAAATCCAGTGAAATCATTGAGTTTAACCTTTTATAGTTGAAGTTTGTTCGCCATTAATTAATTCTTGAGCCCCATCTTACTGCTGCTTCAGTTGCAAAGAAAATTATCATTTCATCTTTGTTCCTAAGCAATTTATTTCCTGATTGCAGCTGATTTCTGCAGTAAAATTGCCAGTGACTCTCGCCAATTATAGTTAATTAGTGCTGAAATATTCATGCAGCAATTCGTTGAAAACTTATCCAGCAGACTGTCCACTTTTACCTGCTCCTCGACATCCTTACGTCCTGGACGTTAAATGTCTTAAGATAGCCATTAAAGCCCTAATGAAATGTTTATTGACACGTACTTATAGCGCCAATTGACTTTGAATTGTTTATTTTTAAAATTTAGAGCAAGCAAAAAAAAAATTGTAGGCTTAGTTACAGCTAAATTCTAGGTCTTGAATGTAAATGTAATCTTATGAGTTTCAGTCGAATGATGTAGAGTCAAGTAAAATAAATTATAACATTATCGCTGACTTTCGATTCCACAAGCGACTCCAACTGGCTTTTACCAACACTGGGAGCCCATTTAGTGGCGTCTAACAAATCACCGCTGGGAGACAGCTCCGCTCCGAATCGCGTCCAATCTACTGAGTGTTAGCATCTGTGACTGGCTCCGAACGGTTGCCAGTAAATAAACTGGCCAAATTTGTCTAATGCGAGAACTCCCAACTCCGAGGTCCCACAGATCCCACATATCCCACTCCCACTCCCATTCCCACTACTCCACAAGCCCCAAGGAACTCCCCTTTTTGGGGCGCCATTGTCTTTGCCGGCTGTCGTTGCTCGTTCTGTGCATAATTCACGAGTTCAAATTGCCAAACGCCACATAAATGTACAAACAGGCACGTATTTATATATCTTGCCATCTCCCCGGCCTCAAATGGAATTATACTGTAGGGCTTGTGCAGACAGTTGGAGCCACAATTTTAGTAATGAAAGCAGATATTTTTGAATAGTGTTGTAAAGGGGCTTAGTACGCAAATCCGCTTATATCTGACATTAAAAGATAATCACGGGTGTAAAAAGTATATAAATAACAATTAACAAACGTATATAATTGCAATTAAATCTTACAATCATGAGTTGCCTCAAATCCCAATAAAAGGATTTTGTATCACTTCTTAATGGGTTTACCTAAAAAAACACTCTTAATAAGAATTAAAATAACTTAAAACGATGATTTAAAAGTACCAACATATACTGTTGTGTTTTTCTGTCTTCTCTTTTAATATGTTTAAAAATGCCTTACCTTATTATCCTATTTTTTGAACTACTATCACTCCAACCGCCGCTGTTTTAAATATATATACAATATAGGTTAAGTCGCTTTGGCTTTGCGGCTTGCATGCAAATTTTATGTTTTAATAATAAGTCTGTGGCATGCAAGCGTCGCATATTTTATGCCAATTGCTGGGGGTCTGCGGGGATTCCAGGTAAAATGTGTGCTCGAGGCAGCCCCACCTGGAGTCATTCAGTCAGTTAGTCATTCATTCATTCGGTTCACTTCAGTTTCGTGTCCTGGGCTGTTTATTTTTAACCCAATTGTTTTTTGGCCCCGGAGGAAAAATTAATATCTGCGCCCCCCACCGTGAAATTTTTCGTTTGCCCCCCCCGAACTCGACTTTGACTTAAAAATACATATCTCTTCCGGAGTGCCATTCTTGCACCTAAACAATTGTTAGCAGCTGCATCGAAAATTGATTAAAAATTCCCTCTGTAAATTGGAGCTTATATGGAGGATTGCGGCACACTTTTTAAATTTTCAAATTGGGGCGGACAAGTGCGTGCGGTCATGCAAAATGCAAATGCAAATATGAAATAAGATTGCCGCAATTTTCCGAACAGTCGCTCATTCCCACGATAGCCAGGCGGTAGAATAAATATTTTAGGCGAGTCGCACAAAATTGAAAATTAAACTTTAAACGGGGTTAGAGATGACAAAAAAAAAAAGTTTCGCCGGCAATATGCATTTTAAACATGTTATTAAAAATGCAGATAAGATTGCATTTGTTGAATTAATTTATATTTTTTGATGTCATTAAATATAATTTTTATTGAAAGTTACTGCTTGATTTTTGGCTACTGAAACTGTTTGTTTTGTGTTTGCAAATAATTATAGGAAAATGTATAGCTGGTTTTTCGGCTTAAACTTTAACTCTAGTGGATGTAGGCATTTTTTTAAGCCAATCATTTTAATTAGAAATTGTTTCGTGCAAACTAAAACCACTGTAACTAGCCTGCATCTTGAATAAATATCTCTCTTTGTGCTGATTTGCGGTTTCTGCCAGTTGCTTTATATATATACCATACATATATGTATATATATATTTGTATATAGTGTCGACCGTGGACATTCCCTCCCACATTTTTTTTCGCACTTAATTAAAAATCCTTCGCTGACGTGCGACACGCACGGTTTTAACCGCCTTAACCCCAGTTCAACCTCAACCTCAATCCCAACCAAAACACTCTGACAATTGAAACCTGCTTTATTCTGAACTTGTATTCAGCAGATTTACAACCGACGAGGGAAAAACATACTCGTGCACGGAAAGTTTGTTCTTCATCCACTTTAATTACTTATTTAATTATAAATTTAGAATCAGTAGTTAAAATGTCAAGGATTAGCTAAAAAAAAAATTATTGCCTTTCTATTAATTAAGTGTTAACTAATGTTCTTTAGGAAAATAATGTTTTCAATTTTGTATAAACTTGTAAGCGAATAGAAAATATTTTCAAAAATCAACTAATTTAATTTTTTGTTTTTTTAAACATGTTATTTGGTTAACATTCAGCTGAAAGCTTTCTTTAAATACTGCCCTAAACTTGTGCCTAATCAATTTGGATTACTCTAGAAACCCTAAACAAATAGAGTACATTACAAAAAAAAAAAAAAATACTATAAAATGTTAAAAAAATCTTAAATATGTTATAGCAATGCAAACGTAGGGTATGACATCCACTGAAAATCTTTAACAGGACTTATAGATAGTGGCATTGATCTCGTAGTGGCACAGAGCCCTCTTGATGACCTTGTCATTGGGATTCTGGGCGTAGACAGTGCCCTCCAGGGTGTAGAGTGTGTTCGGGTGGTACATGAACTTCAGGATCGCCGTTTCCGGCGGCACCTGGATGCGGTTCATCATGTATACGCCCGTTTTCAGGGGGCAGGCGAGACTCATGTTGCTGGCACCCTTAGCGAGCATCAGCTTGGCCACATTGTTCCAGGCGGAGACGTGGCGGATGTATTTCCAGAAATCGCAGGTTTTCATGGTCGAATTGTAGAGCGTTCGCGGCAGCTCCGCTCGAGTGGCGGATGCGGAGCTCCGCTTTCGCGGGTGCTGCAGGAGGACGAGATGCCATAGGGGAATGGCCACATCCTGGCGCACCGTGGTCACCGAGGACATCGAGTTGTTCTTCTCGAAAATGTTGATTTTCAGGCCATAGTTGGGCGTGTCCCAGGACTTAACGCCCACCAACTTCATCATGTAACAGTGCTATGACGGAAAACAGTTTAAAAGTTATGTACATAAAAAATGTTTTTCACTTTGAAGACTACTTTAAAAGAAATTAATAAAGTTATTATTTAAATCGGTTTTTTGCTTCCTCCATATTCTACAATGTACATACATTATTTACGTTTGATATATATTTTATGGAAAATATAATTTGAAATGTTAGTACTGTTATTTGTTTCCGCGAAATGGCACATCCATTATTTACAATTGTTATATGTATGTTTAATGGAAAATTGAATTTAAATTAAATTTTTTTCTTTTTAATTAACCGTTTTACACACTTTTTACTCTTTTCGTGAACTTAAAAAAAAACTTAAATTGCAACTTGCTTTGAAAAAAAAGTTCCAACTAAATCACCAAATCACCTGTTTGGTTAATTGCAGAAATCCGAATAATGATATGAAACCCAATAATTTTCGAATGAAACCCATATTGCAGGGAGCACGGTACACGAATAAATAACAAAACAGTAACTGTAGCAAAGTGATTTAGCCATTGCAGCTAATGATTATTCCCGTGATTTGTCACACCTCAATTGGATCAATTCGGCCAAAATGAAGGGGCTAATTGTTAAATAATTGTGGGAGCATAGTGGCGGGACTTATGTGCGACATTGAACGAAATTTAAACTTTTCGGTTAAACACCTGAAAAAAATGTTGAGGTTTCTGTCGAGAACCTTTGATTTATTGAAAATAGTAGGCTTGGAGTAAAATGTAGTCTTACAAAAATAAACTTACAACTTACAACTTGAAGAAAATAATAATATTTAATCTATCGAGATCGAGCAAAATGGGTGACCACACAGAGACGAATCAGAAACAGATGTCCGCCAAGGATGAGTATTTTGCCAAGCTGGCTAAGTGGGTCGAAGAAGCCAACAGAATCCAGACTTTCAATGCAATGATGTCCTACTACCTGTGGATGAACTATTTTCAGCAATTGGCGATTCCTCGTCCAGTGACCGTGAGGGAATCAGCTCCCTTGGTTGAGGAACCACAAGAACCACGTCCACGTCGAAATGTATTCGTGATGGCGCCCATGTGGAAACGTGTTGCAGCGGAAGCAATTGATAGGGGCTTAATTCTATACATGGTGATCATCATTGCACGTGTGGCATCCAGGATCTTTTTCGGCATCGGATCGCTGGACTCTTTCGGGCTGTTCAACGACCCCGTGATGCTGCTCATCCTATTCGAAATTCCTCGCTGCTGTATCGAGGCGCTGTGGTGCTTTGGTTACGATGGGCTCACTCCCGGAAAACTATTATTGGGTCTATGTGTCGTTGAGGGCGAGATCATAATTCCACTACAGCTGCGGCAGCACTTGGTTCTCATTACCCGGATTCAACCGCCCTCGCTGTCGAACTGCATCATTCGCGTCCTGGTCAAGAACCTCGTGCCGATATTTTTCCTACCCATGTTCCTCAGGGACAATCGCACTCCCCAAGATGTCCTGACCAAGACCGTTGTGTTGGAGCTCCGCGCACCAGTAGTTCTGGAATGATTTTCAAGCATATGCAAACGGATTGTTTGAATAAAGCTTTGTTAATCAATGTGCAAAAAGGTTGTTTTTCTTTTAGCTAACAATTTTTGAAATCTTACTAGTCCACATCCTATTATAAGTGGAATTGTTATGCAAGCGTACAATATAAATAGTTTGTAGTTTTTGTAAGGTAAAGGAATACATTTTTGTTTTACTTTAATTAAAAATCTTCAATTACTCTGAATGCAAATTGATTTAAGATAATAAATCAATTCCAAGAAATAATAATAATAAATAGGACTAGACTGCTTGCAATATTTTTTGGAAATATGTATTTAATCAATTTTAAGAACTCAATTGAACATTTTTAAATAAAGCTTCAATGTGTTGTGAGTCCTCAAAGTAGTCCTAGCAAACTGGTTTAAAGCTGACATTTTTTCGAACAAACTAAAGTTTTCTCTATGGAGTAATAGATAGCAAAACAATTCGGGGTTCTGTTTGTTTAGGCTGGGGTCCAGTGGAGGGAAAATATTTAATGTCCTACACCGTGTTGTCCCTTTGTTATGGTTAAAGTTATATTGTGTATCCGGCTAATTGCCTTTGGGTCTGTACATGTTCTTCCGGCCGCTTAAGCCTTTCATATTTGCACTATCTGGGCCAGCTTTCCATTACACTTTGTATATGGTAGCATATAGAACATTTCCCCGATTCGATTCGATTCGATTCGTTTCGATTCCGGCTTATTTGTTTGTTTGTTCTCGCTGCATGGCAGCAAAGGACCGAACAATGGATTGAAATCCACTTTTCACTTTTCACATTCCGATATCCTCACACAACACATCATCCTGGTGGCACTTCCCTTTGTCCTGACTCAATTCACTTTTTATAGTTGTATTTTCAGTTATTTACCAGCAAATATTTACATGGCATTGGCTTTTCCCGCTCCACAAACATATTTTCCAGGCATTTCGAGGCGTTTTCACGCTTTTATCCTTTGCCTCGCCTCACATCATCGCATCAGACTTCAATGCGATTTGAATGGCGGTGGAAAAGTTTTCCAACAAGCTTTCATCTCTTGTCTTTGTTTCAGTCTCCCATACTCTTAGTCGATTATATGGATGCCGTTGATATAACTGAATTTAATTATGAATCCTTTAACAGCTTATAGAAATTACAATTTTTTAAAAACAAACTCAGGAGGCAATATTATTTCGAGTTTTACTGCCCACACTATTATTATCCCTATTATATTTGCCACTGTACATTTCATCAACTTGTCTCTACATTTTCTTCTCTTTTTTTTTAAAGGGTCACCGCTTGATGGCCCACAACTTTATTCGTGGTGACCCCGACTTGGCTGAAAATGGGCCACAAAGCCATTTAGGAGTGTACAATTTGTCTATATCTCTTGTTTCTCGTCTTCTTGGCCTGTTTTGCTGCTGTTTGTTGCTGTGTTAGTTTGTTTGTTTGCTTTTTTTTTTTTGATTTGTGTCAATAGCTTTTTATGGGCTTTTAGTTGGACGATTGGCGGCTCGAACATTTTTTGTTGGTCGACGCTTTTTGCCGGAGAATTTCCTTTATGGAGATGGTGGTAGGGGGTGTGGTGGCAAATATTCTAAGCGCTTTTCACATTTCAAATGCACAAAGCCATTTCAGAGAGTTGAACAGCGAGTTCGTTTGCGGCTAAGGAAATGGCAACTTAAGTGTGCCCACACATTGGGAAAAAAAAGCCACAGTTCCCAGCAAAAATACGAAAACCTGAACACTATTATGTACTTTAAATATTTTTAAATCATCCAAAATACTTACTTTGAAATCTGTAATCTAAGGGATTAAAAATTGCAATATAAAACATTTTTTTTTGCTTATAAAACTTGTTTAACAATCGCAGTAGGATAAATAAATAAATAAATAAATATTGTTAAAGTAATTCAAATTTCGTTTCTTTTACATACATATCATTAAATAATGAAAACTGATTATGTTTACATTTTGCTTTAAATAACATCCACTTTTGTTGATTTTTTGTGATATTTTTTCTGAAAGATCTCTTGAATTTCAAAGACATTTCCGTGGGAAAATACCTAAGTGGTGACCAATTTTGCAGACATTTGCTCTCTGTGTGCCTGTTAGCTTCTAGCCTTGTTTGTCTCTTATCGTTGCACTGCATTGGGGGCCTTGAACGTTTTATGATTGCACTTTTCAGTAATAAAACAACGAGTGGGCGGTGAGTGGAGGTGGGAGTTGTGGATGCAACGCCCCCAGGCGCAGGATCCATGCTCCAGGACCATACCAATACCATTCTGCAATGCGACTTCACACCAAATGCTCGGCTGAAACTTTAATAACCCCAGACGAGGCCGACACTTGCAATAAACTGGCTGCTCGTCGTAAAAGCACAACACACACTCGCATGCCCACTCGTAAAAAACAGAAGTACTAAAAAAAAAAGTGGAAAAAAAAAAGTGGAAAATGTGAGGAAAGCCCGGGACACAGAGGATACGACGTCCTGACCAAAAGCTGTCAACGCGTCGCCATTGCAGCTCATAAACATGAGACCCCAGAACCAGATCCTTGCGCCCCTTTTCCTCCTTTTTCCTCATTTTCCTTCTACTCCAACCTCCCCCTGTCAGTTATAGTTTTGGACTATCGCATCACATTTATTTATTTCGCCGCCATTGCTGTGGCGTTATATGTGCTGTGGAAACACGCTGCCTTACACTTTATTGCCTGTCCTGCATAATTGTTGGGCTTATTATTGGATTTTGAATAACATTCCATAGACAGGACTCGACAGCCGTCCCGAGATGGACTTTCCGATGAGTTGGGTTTCTAAATGTATGTTAATCCTTGGAGAAACAAGAGCTATGGGGTGCGGTTTCCATTGTCCACTAATAAATAAATAAAGTTGATTAAAGATACCATATATAAAAAATCTAGCATGGTACAAATAACAATAACAAACTTTATGCCACTTTGAAATTTAAATATATAATTATTATTTTAAATTATTCATTTATTAAAAGATTTTTAGAATTTGAAAGTTTCTTGTCTCTAAATATCTAAATATCAAACTGTAACAACTTATTAACACTTTGGCATTGCTTTTACTTTTTATGAAATTTATTTAAAGTGCTTCTAAGAAATTTGACTAAACGTAATTAGTTCTCCAGGATCTAATCCAGGATTTAAAGAAAACTGAAACTGAAGTACAATTTGCAACTAAAACTTTCAAGAGCTTAATTAGATCTCAGCTTAAATTGCAATTTTCTTAGCAGTTAGTTATTAATCTCTGAAAAACTCATGGCCACGTTAGCAAGTTCATAATGGACAGTCAATTGTCTAAATTCCCTTGACATGCACAAATATTTACCAACACCCCCCCACCCAAATTCCCAGCTATCATAATCTACTCTTAAGCATTTGGTATTTCAACAATTATAATGTGCTCGGCACTCGCAAAATTGCGCATACGCCGCGTAGGTCAGTTAATAATGGACTTGCAGCAAAGCTGACCAAAATTCCCTTGACCACCGCCAAGACGAAACACAACTCATCAATCTCTGACAGACTTGGTGCCGGGTTTAGCCAATGCAAAACCCCCAGTCACCCAAACCCCAAGCCCAAGCCCTAGTAGAGTACTCGTAAATTTCATTTAATCACCCGGACTTTGGACTTCGGACTTGGGACTTGGGACCCCTGGATGGACTTTGATGTAGTACGCAAAAAAATATTAAACTCGAAAGGACCACCGTGCACGTGGCCATTAAATTGTCAGCCCTCATTCCATTGTCTTTCATACATATACATACATATTTTGTTGTTTTGTATGAAAATTTATTGGCAGTGCGACTGATGAGGCAGGAAGAGGTGGCAAATTGGGTCAACGGCAATAATAACAACGAGGTGCAACAGTTGGGGGCACGGGAACAGAACGGAACAGAAATGGAAATGGCGGCGCTGACACACCCAAGGTCACTCAGATGTGCGATATGAGGATGGGGATGGAGTAATGGAGATTCTTAGCTGGGGAAAACACAAAACAACTCACACACACACACACACACACACACACACACATACACACACAAACACATACACATACACACACAAACACAACATCCACATGACGGAAAGTGCAAATTTATGTTGGAATTAATTGCAACGAGCAGCGGGACAGGAGCAACAGCAACAGAAACTGAAACAGGAGGCACAGTCCGGTCGTGACTTTAATTAGCCGTAGAACGAGTACTCAAAACGAGCATTAACGAAATCAGTCAGCCGTGGGCAAAATTATGGGCTTGCTCTGATTTAAAGAACGTTCAAAAAAAAGCAGAAAGTTTACTGAAAAAACTCATTGAACTTAAAGGGAAATTTACAATTGAAATTTGTTTGTCGGATTTCCTTTAATAAAAAAAAAAAAGAATTTAAACAAATTTTTTGAAGAACTTAAATTTATTTAAGAACGTAACAACAATGAAAAATATACTCCAATGTTATCGGCATGTGAAAAATGTGACAATTTTATCCCAAAAGATAATAAAATAATGTAATCATTTCACTTTACAGTTGATTTTAATTATTATTCAAATTTGTGTGCCATACAGCAGTTGGAAAAAAAGGACTTTCTCTTGTTAATTCAATCAAAACCGATTTATATCGCCATTTTTGCCTAGCTAAGCTTACTCTTTATAATTGGAAAATAAAGCATGTCACTTTAAATGACCTCAAAAAAATTTATTCAAGCTGAAATAATTTCAGCAGGCAGCTAATTTCATTTGTGACTGCATCTTATGAACGAAAATGCATTTCGATTCTTTAAATGGAATTTCTACGAAATGTAATCAAATCGAGCAGAAATAATTTCAACTGACATTTTGCGTTATTTGTGATATCTTAATGGCATTGGCCATTTAATTCGAAAAACTTTTATTCAACCAGAAATAATTCGAACAGACAGTTTATTTCATTTGTTGTGCATCTTATGGGAAATGCACAACTAAATTTTACATTTTACAAAAATCGAAGTTCAGGACAAAATGTTGAATACAAATTCGGTACGAGCAATCAAGTAAAGAGTATAATAACTTTTAAATATATTAAACTAAATCAAGAAGTTATAACTTCTTGTTAATGTCATTATTCATATTTGTATAAGTCTTATTTCTAGCTTGTTACGTACGTTTTTTCTTCTTGTGTGAGAATATTGGCAAAGCGGTTATTGGGTATATAATTACGAATAATCGGTTTGCTGAATGTTCGCAGAGCTTCCTGTGTGCAAAAGAGCGTCATGAATAATTGACACGAATTAAAAATGCAATTGCCGTTTGCACTCGGAGGGTTGTTTTTGTTTTTCATTATTATTTTTTTTTTTGCTGACTTTGGCGGCATTCCGTCAGCCACATTTGTGTCATTTATTTGCTGTTTCATGCGTTATGTTTATTAATTCATTATAATTATTGCACACTCAGCCGGCTTGAAACGATATTCCCTGAGATCTCGAAGCTTTTAGTGCCCCCATGAATATTGCATATTCTCGGGCGCTGCACATTAAATGTGGGTGCGTAAAGCGAATTTAGAGCACAATTTCCACAGATTCCGATTTGACTGACGGCCGGAAGAGCGTAGGTTTATATCCAAGTGCGAATGATGCGTGTGGGCAGGTAATTTCAGGCGGAAAATTAACATCCCAAGAAGGGGAAATGCCGATGGAAAACGATGGCTCTGGCATCCACTTCATCCTACTTTGACATCCTGTCCATTAACAACACGGCCAAATGTAGCTGCATATTTGAGCAGCATATTGTTTGGCCACTGTGCCAATAATACCCATTCATCAATTTTTTGGTGAACAACATTCCAGTCTTGCATTTCCAGTCACTAAATGACTGCATTTTTAAGTATTCTATTGTTGTTAGCAATGATTAAATTTTAATCGTCTCAGTTGATACTCATACGCTTCTATTAAAAACAATTGGATCGCATGTTTTATTTTTTTCGACAGCAAAAGGGAGTTTTAATTGTGATTATTGTCTGTTTGCATATAAATATTTTAGTAAGTTATTTAATTAACGCACTACACAACTATGTATAACACTTTTAATGGAATTTGAGATTACTATTTACCACGATTGAGTCTTTTACGGATTTTTCCGTATTAATTGTTTATATCTTCCTTAATACATAGTTTGAATTTTTTTTAATTAGTAAATAATATCTAATTTATTTAAATAAATTGAAATGGAATTTTTTGGAAATTGTTCATAACTATCTTTCCAATGAGTGGTTAAAAATTAGTTTTTTAAACCATTTTATATAAAATAAGGAAAGGAAAATCTAGCTGCGTCCATTAAATTAGATATTTTAACACAGATTACCAAATAATTATGAGCAACAAAAAATAGTATAAACTAAACGACTGGCGCAAATAAACTGGCGCAGTTTTCGGCAACTTTGGGCCCTTGTAACCCTTAAAATGGATGATCCCAACCGGCAAGAATTATTTGCCAATCAATTCCTCATTCGCACCGACAACTTTGCATCCATTCTCAAATGAATTACAACTCAATTGCGTCGCCACACTCCAAGTGTCACCCCATGATTCATTTGCCTGTTGCTTCTGCTTTCACCCACAATCTGCCACTTTCACCCACTCCCCCTTTCTGTCAAGGCCGCACACACTCACACATGTGTAACTGATACATTTATTCAAGTGCTGAAAATAAATAATACGACGAGGCACAAAACCAAAAAAAAAAAACAAAAAAGCTAGGGAAAACTGAAATGGAAACTGAAAAGTTGGCGCCCAAGTTGAGGGGCATAAATTTGCGGCGTGCTTAGTGTTTAGTCAGCTAACTTTTTGCAGCCACTGTCCCAAGGACATTTGCCAAAGTTGGCCAACTGAAACAAATGGCAACAAATTGTAAATAAATAAAAGTTTTTCGGCCACTCGGGGCTGCATACATAAATCCCATTGAATAACGGTGATCAATTTCGGAGTTGTGCGCCGTGCCGGACAAAGTTTTTTCCAGCAGTGTACACATACAGCTGAGGTCGTCTCAATAGCATCGCTATTTGTTTTATTAAAATGTAATTTATTAACTTTTACAGTCGTTGTCACTTTAAAAGAAGATTATAAAAGGAATAAAAAACAAAACTAAGGAAATCTCTAAAACATTTTACACTAAAAGTCAAGAATTGAAATCAACAGCAGTTAAAAGAATACTAAATTACATTTTATGCAAGTATAGCTTAAAAAAAAGATATAAAAAGATTTTAGGTATTAGATTTATCACCTCATTTGTACACTGTGCAACATAATTTGCAATTAGATTGTCTCTGCCGTAGACTCTGAAACTCGATGTAGAACTTGATTATGCTACCGAAACGGTTTTGTTTATGTTTATGGAAATTGTTTTCCTCCAGCTTGTCCTCTTTTCTCCGAGTATCCAGCATCCAGTAGTTAGCCCCATGGCAGGATTATCCCCCAGTTTATGCGCTTAATTGTTGTTTGCCTTTCGCTCGGCTCCTGCGTTCGACTTCGGGCCCAGTTACTTGTCATTTGGGCCAGACTTCTTGTCGTTGTTGGTGTTTCTGTTTCTGGTGTTATTGTTACGGCTGTTATTGCATGTCAGTGTCGAAGGGGGACTTCCAATATTCCCACACTCGGTGACAAAAAAACAGACAACGTCGAAAGTGTTTGCTGCCATTCTGTTTTTGGACAAGTTAATCAGATATCAGATCAATTGGGTTTCAATGGGCCGGTTTGCTTGCGACCAAAATTGAAATGTTAAACCCTGCAAGGAATTTGCTTGTATTTTTGCAATGACAGTGACTTTTGTCTTAGAACACCATAACGAATTTATGTTAAGGCAATGGTAATTGTCAATGGATCAAAATGATAAAGTTTAAATTTTAATTGCCAATTTAATCTTCTACACAATTAATAAAAAATGTTACTTTGCTTAAAAACGAATAAATCTAAAAGCTAATGCAGCAAGTTTTCAATCTATTAAAAAATTAATATTCATATTGCTTTTTTTTTGTATATAACTAGAGTAAAACTCTTTACTAGTATTAATAAATAATTAAATAATTTTCATGCAAGTATAATGTCATTGAATTGTTTTTATAAAAATCCTAAATACATAAATAAAACAAAAAATTACAAGAAAACCCTGTTGTTGAAAAATTAAAAGAATTAAAGTTGTATTTCAAAATTATCAAATTGAGTAGTTATTGTATTTTAATTAATTATAATATTAAAATTTCCTGCCTTTAGTACTTTGTTTTGCATATACTTGTTCTTTTACTCTCATATTTTAAGTTTTCGAATCAAGATTGTAGAATATAGATTATAGTATTTGGTTTTGCATATGCTCGTATTTCTCGGAGTCCAGCGTCAGCATTAATCTTGTCTTTATCCAAGCTAACTGAAAACTTTCGCAATTGAAAGAGACTTGGCTAATGAGTGGGGACACAGAGATTATGCTAACAAGTTTCAGACCAACGCACTGCTCTGTGTGTGCCGAAAACTTGTGGCAACTAAAGCCCCTGTCGAGCACTCATTATCACTTCCCCATGCGAACTATATGCTATTTGTATTTCTGTTTGTATTTGTCCTGGTTATATATCCAAATACAAAAACAAATGTGTGTGAGTGGAGGATGCTGGCTGGCATTCCTTTTGTGTGTTAATGGAAAAAGTTAGAAGGCCCCGGACGGAGTTGGATGCTGTTGATTGCATACGCTGTTGGGTCTTGCCATAGATATTACTTTACAATAAACTGCAGGCCATTGTTGTGAGAAGCGAGAGAAAGGGCATCTCCCGTCCATAAAGTCCCTGCAAATGCAACACCGAGCCTTTCATGCTATGAATGTGGTCATGTTTAGCCCAAACTGTTTGCTACTTCCATTGAAATCATCTAGCCCGGCCAGATAATGAGCATAATGTGCATTGAGCGAGAATTCGAAGTAGTCAATATAGACAGACTCATCAACATAAACTGTAAGTTGCACTATTGTGTTGCTATAAGCTGGCAGCCAAATAGGGTTCTGGGGGAGTCTGCACATTTATATTAGGTTTCTTAAGACAAAAACCAGTGGTATTTGGCCAGCTCTCAAGGCAAAATTAATTTCAAGGGGACTTACTATTATAATGTATTAATTCGATAATTAGCTTTATAAAAAAATAATAACCAAATAAATAATAATAAAAATAAAATATTGTAGTTAAGTTTCTTGCCATTATAATCATATTTAAATTTTTTAAGTATTATAATTCAATGAATTTAATACTTGCCTTTATAATAATTTTATAATTTTTTAAGTTTTACAATTCAATGAATTATTATACTCATTTGCCAGACCATTTAAAATTTGTCTTGTTGAAGGTCCCGCGTTGATAGTGTCAAAGTAATGCAATTGACTAGATGAGGCATAGCCGCTTTTTAAAAAATATTCACATTTTTCGGTCGATAACTGGCTCGATCCGCTGTGCTCTCAGCTATTCCGACATCTTGCCAAATTCATTATTTGTCTAATTGCAGACACTTGAGGGCACTTAAAAAAATATTAAAACTATATTGATTTTCGAACCGCTCGAGTTGAAAATTGACGAGCAACTGAGCCCGATTTCTAACTAAGCGAATGGAAATTTCTTCACTTGCTTACCGTTTTGGAGGCGTTGACGTCGGGGAAATGGGAAAAGGGGCACTGTTTTTTGTTCAAGCTGCTTAAAAATTGATTAGCACCTGGCCCATAACAAGTTTCAAATTACCAGGAGGCGTCTAACTGCCATCGCTGATTTCAGCGATTCCACTCTTCGAATCCCAACGTGTTGTTATGTGCTTAGTTGCTTAGCACATTATTCTATTTTATTTTTAGGGCCCTGAAATGGGGATGGGGGGCTGACCATGTCCGTGAGCTGAAAGAAAATCCATTCATGCATTGATGGAGATTACAGATTTTGGAGGCATGATCCGCAACTTGAAGAGTTGGCCAAACTTCTGCGGAATTTGATTTGAGCTATAGCTTGTTCCTCAAAGTTATTACTTAAAGGCCTTTATTTTTTTTTTTAATTAAATTTAGCAACTAGATTTGTTGTTCAGGTTTGGAGAACTTAAGATTAAAGGTTATTTATAAATCAGTGTTTAAATTCAATGTAACCAAAAATGTTTATATCTACTATTTAATCATACATTTTATTGGGTAATGATATTCCAGGGTAGAAATTTGTTCGTTTGTCGTCACAAACACAAAACAACCAGCACAACAATCTCGTTTATTGAGACAAGTTTTTAGCGTATTTTGTCCTTGTTTGCTCTCTTTTTAACCCCAACCGTTTTTTTTTACCAGCCGCATGTTAAATGCCCTAATTTCCCGGCCACTTTATGTTGACTTTGAGTAGGTCTGCCGTTGCCTTAGCACCTTGGTGCGATTTGGCCAGAGTCGGGCATTATCCCCCTCGAATTCCCCATAGCCCCGCACACCCCTTATGCTTGGAAAAGTCAACGAGCTGTGGCCTGTCAGTGTGTGCTGACATAATTGCAAGTGGATATCAAATATTGCCCCTCGATTCCTATGGCTAATGTCGTCTGTTCGGTTCGAGAGGCTGTCAGGGGCAGGCGGACCAAAATGGGCGTGGCAGCAAGGTCATTCGGGCGGCAAACATTGGGGCGGGGCTGTTGCCATGGCGAAAGAACAGTGCTGCCAGCGGGCCGTTAAAAAAAAAACTAAAAAGATCAATAACAAATAAAAACAAACAAAAAAAATTAGAAAGATTCCTGATCAAAAATAATTAGTTTATTAGGCAATAAAAAACAAGTTAAAACATTATCATTTTAAGGTCTAAAATTTTTTGGTTTAAAATCAAATTTTTACAGATTTTTTTAGTCACAGGCAAAAAACGCGTTTTTTCTACAAACCTGATTCATTAGATTCACTTTCTGGTTTATTTAAAAAAGAAAATATTTCTTTTATGATAAAAGATTTATAACAGAAAAGGACCGTTCATAAATAGACAGATAAGTCTGAAAAAAAGGCAAAACTGGCAGCACTGGAGGAGAAGCCACCACATAACCAATGACACACAAATCGAATCGAATACTCAAAAATCCATTTCAACAGAGTGTCAAAGATGTCAGGTCAGGAGGTCAGAGGTTGCGAAAAGTGCAGAACCACGCGATTTGATTTTATATGTGGTGTGTTTCGTGAGTCCAAAATGGGGAAAAACTAAGAAATACATTTCAAGTCAATGAGTTTGACTATGCTTACAAATAACATACGTGCACTACATTTCCCAAATTAATTTTAAACCTTAAAAAAGTGCTTTTGCTTATTCCGGAATTCAGCGAATTTTGTATCATAAATAATCCAATATAAGTTATATATGCAAATCATAAAAACAAATTTAGCACAATGAAGTGTTTTGTTTTTACATTCCGTTGCACTTTAAAAACAAATGTTAAGGGGTCGTAAATATATTCCATAACTTAAAGTCGTTTTACTAAAAATAAATAATATATTATTATAAATTATTAACTCAAGACCTGTTTATTCAGATTGATAATGTCAGTCTTTTTTGTTTGCTGCCCCTTGCAATACTATATAATGAGTAAATAATTTATTGTAATTTCGTCGGGTAATTGAGAACATTTTCAAAATATACTGTGCATTTACACAGTTTTCCTGGCACGCCCATCAATCCGCCTGCCGCCTCTTTCTCATTTCTTGTCTGTCACTTTTGATAATTGCATGGCGCGTTTTACACGCGACTTGAGCGCGATTTTTATACATTTCGATCACACGCAGACTCTCGCATACATGTACATATGTACATACGCACACACACACAAGTGCAAGGGTCTATCGATGGCATATCCTTACAAGGATTTGCACTTAACCTGCTCCACTTGCAGAGCAACTCGGCATCGATTGAGATTGCAGGGAAATGCGAGGAAAACTGTGAGAAAAGCCGTCGAGAAGCGAACAAAAAACGGCTGCTCAAGTGGAAGCAGTCGCTCAAGTTGGAAACCCTTTTTTGTGTGTGTTTGTATGTGCTTTTATGGGTTTTTCATTATTTTTTGTTTTTCCTGCGACCTGCTGACGTCACTATTGACCCACTTGCAAACCGAATCGAATTTGCATTCAAAGTGCCAGCCAAGTGAGATGCCAAAGATGAAGATGCGCATTGGGAAAAGTTGTCACATAACTCAGTGATATCTATTTTCAAAGAAGAAACATGACAATTATTAAATATATTTAATCATACATTTAAAAGCAAAGGGTATTTTTTTAATGGCTTGTCTGTTATATTTTGAATAACTTGTAAAATATATACATATTAATGTAACCCTTCACTGAGTAAAGTGTAATTACTAAATTGTCCAAAAGCTTAAAGTATAAATAAAAAAGGTATTTTTAGTAAATACATATTTATGGAAATTTTAAAATTCAATAAATGTTTACTTTACTTGATCAGTGGTTGGCCAAAAACGAGACGAAATAAATGTAAGCCAAACCCTCTGCTCACTTTTCAATCTCCGAGTCCCGAATCCTTTGCCATTGATAAATATGCCAAATCATTGGGCACGTCCTTAGACTCCCGATCAGATTCCCAGGACACGTGCATCAACTCCGACCCTCCGAAAGCAAAACAGTGCAAAGAAAAGAGGAGAAAATTAACCCAGAATAACAGAAAAAAGGTTGGGGTGTAAAGCAAAAGTTTTTCCATTCACTTTTCGTTTTGTTTGCCAAGTTATTTTGACAAAATTTATTTAAATATTCTGCCGAATTTCCTGGAACACTTTGCTACTCGGCAGCGTTCTTCTCGATAAAGTTTTCGCATCCGTTGGCGCCAAAACGCTTCGCGTTAAATAATTTCCCCAACACTCATTAAGTGCAACAAAAACACTTCTCGTCTCCTTTCTGGCAGCGACAAATGGCAGCAAATTATGATGCTGCTCCCAAGTTATTCTGCCGAAAAGGAAAACCGAACCCAACCCAAGCTCGATTCGAATCCTTACACATACCCACACCCCCATCAAGCGTAAACTCTTCTCCGCTTCAACCAATTTCTCTTTTTGGCTCGTTTTTTTTTTCGACAACTTTTCCTTCTGCCAACAATTAATTGAAATTAACATATTTTTCTTTTTTTATTTGAGACAACTTCCCGCCCTCCCCTCATCCTTGACCGCAGTTGCACGCCTGACTAACTTAATTTACCCCAGTTTTCCTCCTCCGCGAAAATTAAAATGCCGCGGATTAACTTTCAGCGTCTGAGCCAGGCAAAAAAAAAAAAAAAAAAAAACGAAAAAGGGGGAAAGTAAGCTATTCGGACCAATTAAATTCTTGGCGAAAGTTAATAAACTTATTTTTCGCAGAAATTCTAAATTTCACTAGTACCCAACTTCGATTTCTAATTGGTCAGGTGAGCAACTCTCCCATTAAATTTAGTTCCGGGAAATGTTGTATTCGGATTAAAGTAATGTGCATTTCATTTGATCCAATAGATCCAAATTCTCTTTGGCAAAAGTATAAGCATTTTTTTATTTTGATTTAACATTTTACTTCCCCATGATTTTTCTATTCTTAAAACAAAAAGTGGAGTATTTACTGGTAAATTAACGATATGGCATTTCAAAGGTTAAATAAATGAAGCAACTTTTCTTTAGTTTCCAAACTGCTTATTAACATACAAAAGACGCATAAAATAACCATATTAAATAGCCGTAAATTTAGCTCATCAATGGCACATGGCTTTTTTTCGTTGGGAACTTTTAAGACAAATTGCAGGTTAAAAGGGGGGTCCAAATTAATTTTACACAAATGTTTATGGCCTGCAAGTGAAGCGCTTGCTTTTTTGTGGGCACCTTTAATGAGCCAGACTCAAAGGCAGGGGCGCCGCAGCCAAGGGGGATTTCCCAATGCCCAGCCAGAGAATGAATAAGGGCCAGGGGAAATGGGAATGGGGGGAGAAGATCTGGGGGTTCTTTCAGTCACATTCCTCATACGCCACCGATTCCCCAGATGCTCCATTTGCAGCGCTTTGAGTTCCAGTACACATATATATTGTATATATATATATATATATATATATATATATTGTATTGTTGTTGTTGCTCCTCGTTGGGCCTTGCCTTTATGAAAAATTATACAAAACTTTTTACTTAGTGCCACGCGGGCTCTGAACAATTACGAGGCCATCAGGGAAGTTGAAGGCACAAGGCAGCAGGCAGTCGGGTCAAGTCAAGGGGTCGGCAAATAAATAACGTGTTTGTAATAAGCCAGTGTACAGTATATATATATATATATATGTGTGTGTGCTCGTTTATATTTGACTTGGCCCCTTAAACGATGCAGAAAGTTAAAAGAGAATGGTGAATGGTGAATAGATGTGGTAAAATGGGAGGCCTTCCTCCAATTGAAAATGGTTTCCCATTCGAATGCTGGCTTATCGCTGCCGAAGAACAATCTGTCAGTTTTCCACTAATTAACTGAGTGGCGAACAATGTCCAAGATTTATGCGCATTTTTCTTGGCTAAAATTTACTTAATTACAAAGCAGTCCCTTTCTACCAACAATCTCGCCACTCAACAGGCATAAATCAGGGCAATTGTTTAAGAAACTTTGCCACTCTACTGAACATTCTGAAAAGTTTTTAGGCTTTTACCGACAAGCTCGTCTTTAAACAGGCCGTTTTCTTTGGCTTATTTAAATATGTACTTGTTTTTAAAGGGCTGTTAAAGAGTTGAACGTTTGGAAAACAAGGCAAAATGTGTGACTAGAAAAATTCAAGACCTCTAGAATGTGATTGAATTTGTATTTATTTTTCTACTATTTAGTACCATAAGCATTAGTTAAAACTTCTAAACTGAACACTTTATTTGTGATGCATATTTAGTTATTTATGTTTGATCTTTTTGGGGACAGCCGGAAAGTAGGCCACACTGTTTAAGTGCTGTTCCAATTGAGAATTCTCAGTGCCAAAGTAGGCTTTGGCTGCGCATTCAATGCATTTGCATTCCATTTCCAATTAAATCTCTGTTACTCTGGGCTTTCTCCTCCCAGTTTCCCATTTTAATTACGCACTTTGGCAAATTCTTTGAGACTCGCAAACGCCATTCCATGCCGTCACCTGGCAAACTTTCGGCATTTCTATGGAATTCAATTTCAAAGCCATATCATTTTCATTTAATTTCACGCTTTCAATTTGCGACCCACACAAACAGAGGCGCCGCTCTTTGTCCGGCCGCATCCCTTTTTTAGCCCGCCCCTCCACTCACCCACTGATGTGTGTGGGTACATCAGCCCCTTCGACCCCGATGACCCTCTTTTTTACCCGGTGACCCCGCCATCAGAGGAGTTGTGCGGCACATGCCAAAGGTATGCCATAATGGATTTTTTGCCGTTGTTTTCCTTCAGCCACCTATTGTCTGCAAAACGAAACCACCGCCCCGTCGCATTTCGCCCCATTTCCCCTATTTTCATCCGTTTTCCAGCCCGGAATCAAACCGAACCGTTAGCGAACCGCATCGCCCGTCAATTTAGCACTTTCCACTAAACACACGTGCCTCGGTATGCTTTTGGAATGGTTTGGAATGGAATAGAAAACCAAACAAAAAAAAGATGAACAAGTGTTCAAAACAAAACTTCTTCTTACGGCAAACAAGAATATACATGACCAGGTCAAAGGGCATCGTAAAGACATCGAATCTGATTGCCCTTTAAATTTATTGATAAGTGATAATTTAATAGTATGTATGTTAAATATTCAAAATTTTTCTAAATTTAGAATTCTATTAAGTAGGAAAACCAAATTTAAAAAATTAATGCTTCAATGGAAATGCAGTCAAACAGTCCCAAAGAGCAGTATAGGTATACAAATCTTTTATAACGATAACAAAGGTGGGCGATATTTTGCTTTTTTTTTATCCCTCGCACAGGCAGCAGTTCTTTAAAAAAAAAACTTCAAACAAACAATTTTTAGCCCCGTTGGCAATAAAAGGATTTTCCAATTTACAAAAAACCTTCGATGCAAGGGCTTTTGTGCGAGTGACTGAGTGTGTGCGTTTGAGACTTTCACGAAATTGGTCAGCAAAAATTTGTTTGGCGTGTAAATTGAGCAGTTTTTTTTGCAGCCATTGTTTAAGTTTCGGGGAAAGGAAAAGTGTGGAAAATTGTTTTTTAATCATTTAACTAACGTAATCAATTCTCCCATTTCTCTCTCTCTCTCTCTCTCTCTCTCTCTCTCTCTCTTCCTCTTTCTCTTTTTTCTGGGTCCTTTGTAAATTGCCATTCACAGCGCAAAACTTTTGATTAATTAAAAGTAAAACAAAAAGCCGAGAGCCAACCAAGAACTGGCTTCTGGCGTTAACCAACAATCACAACGAGAGTCCTGAAACTCACCAACAATTAAAACAAAAACTTCTCCTCCAGGAAGCTAGAGCAACAACAACAAAAAAAAAAAAAAGCAAAACAAAAAGAAACAAAAATCATCTTTGACAGAACATCAACATCGAAATGGAATTGGCCTTTAGAATTGTCAATCCGCAGTTAGCCACCTACAAAAACAACTATATCAGCAACATTCACACCAGCAATAGCAAACTAATCGCGAGCAGTAGCAGCAATTGCCACATCAGCAACAATAACGACGAGAACAACAATCCAAACACCAACAGCGACAACAATTTAACAACGATCAAAACAGCAGCTAGAGCAGCAGCTGCAACAACCACAGGCAACAACCAATTCTCAGCAGCAGCAACTTGCAACAATTTTGCAGCAACATCCAAGCGAAATGCAGCAGCAACAACCGTCCATCGACCAGCTGCACGAGCCCACAGCTTCGAACAGCAATTCGGCAACAACTAAGTCGGCAGCGACAACAACGACAACGACAACGTCAACAACCAACAATTTCCACCAGCAACTGCAAGCAACAACGGCAGCAACCATGCAACGTCTACGAACAACCTTCACGCGATCGCGCACTCCGACCGGTGCCGAAATGAAGATGCAAAACAGCCTGGAGGTGCCCAAGCAGGTAAAAAAGGTGCTTAATCGATTTATTCCGATGTTACCCATCGACTGTTTGTTGTTGCCTGCGGCATGCAGATTCGGATTGTTCCCGTTGTCTTGGTTTGTCTTCAACTGACTTTTTTTTTACTTTTTGTTTTACTTACCATTATGGTTTACTAGTGAATTTTAAACTGAAATATTTCCCACATAGGGCGCCAATAATAAAATACCTTTATATTTTTAACCTCGTTTTGTCATTTCGCTGTCTTTGACGTTTTGTTAAAAATGTTTAAATGCAAGTGCATTAATATAGTTATCGGATCGAAAACAAGAGATAGCTTTGCAGTTATGTGTTTTGCATGTGTTAATTCAGTTCCGTTGGCATGCACACGTTGGAAGCCCCTTTTCAATGTTTATTTCTTTTATTGATCAATAAATTTGGAAAGTTTAATGTTACCCTTCTGTTGTGTCTTGCATGTGTTACTTTCTATGACTTTTGATTAGTTACTTGTTGACGTGTGCTAGTTATGTTTGTTTCGCATGCCCCACGTTGGGCGCCACTGAAAAAGTGACCTATCTTTGACCCCCGTGACCAACCGCTTTGCACGTTGCAGGTGCGCTCGGCCTCCTTCGACGAAATGCAACTGGAGTCGCAGCGTGCCTCCTCCAGCCTGCTCAAGCAGCAGTCCTCGTCCTCAGCCTCGGCGGATGAACGCTCCTCGGAGGCCGGCTTCCTGCAGGTCCCGTTGGCGGCCCATCAACAACGATCCCATAGCTTCGATTCGGCAACAGCCTCGGGCGGCAGCGATGACTCCGGCACCTTTCTGGAGGTGCCCCGCCGACTGAGGACAGCTCGCCGCAGCTCGTCCACCAAGACACCGCCGCCGTGCATCCATTGTCTCTATTTGGAGGAGTACGAGCGTCTGATGACAGACGAGCAGCGCTACTTTATCGATCATCGCGAGCTGTCGGCGCTCAGCTATAGCAACACCAGTTCGGAGGCCAGTGAGGATGAGGAGGCAGGGGATGGTCATCACCATGGCGATGGTGAGGAGGAGGGCAGCACGGCCATTGAGGATGCCGAGGAGGAGACCACTGAGGCGGCCACCGAGGAGGCGGATGAGGACCCCAGGACCGAAGTGGAGTCCGAGCACGATCACGATCCGGATGACGATGCCGCCCTGGAAATGGACATTCGCATTGGCAACATGAGCCAGGGCAGCAGCATCGAGGAGTCGCGGGCCCGTCTCCCGCGGCAAATGCGACGCCACACCATCGGCAGCAGCTCGGTGACCTCGGCCTCCGAGGACGAGGGTCTCGAGGGATCGGACAATGGATCACCGCACTTTGGCAACACCCTGTTGCCACCACAACCGGCCACCCCATGCGGCATTACATTTACGCTCAGTCCAACCAACGGCGACTATCCATCGCCGCCGCATCTACCCCTGGATCCCGGTTCGCCGCCCATGTCGCCCTGCTCTTCCGTCTCCGTCTCCGTCTCCGCCTCGGGAAGATTGCCCGTCCTGGGCCCGACCATTGCCACGCCCTGCTCCGCGGCCGATGCCGAGGATGCCGGTGCCGCCATGGGCGGTCTTCCGGTGCGGGCCAGACGTCGCTCGATTTCGCGACAGGAGGCGATCTTTGTGGAGCCCACCGGCAACTCGCTGGAGAATGTCTCGCACGAGGAGGTGGACAACAGCAACACCAATACCAACACCAACACCAAGTCGTCGGTGGACACGGCCGACTCGCTCGACGAGGCCTCGACCATGGCCACATGTGGCTCACCCGGCGCCGTCGGCGGAGCAGGTGCCTCGTCCAGTGGTAGTCATCACAACGCCTTCGTTGTGCGGGACATCTACTTGATGGTGCCCGATCTGAAGCGGGATCGCGCCGCCTCCGTGGATTCGTGCTTCACGAAACTCTCGTCGAACGCCAAATCGGAGGAGCTGCAGCCGAGTGCCGACGGATGTTTCCTTACCGTGCCGAACATCAACGCAACCAGATCGCGGTCCGTGGACATCGTGCTGCCCACCGACGAGCAGGCCAGGTACAAGGCCTTATCCATGACCGGATCCACCGTCACCTACGCAGATGGGTATGTACCATAGGAATCTAATTGATGTGCATGTGGCCACAAGATACAGATTCAGATTGTTTTAAATATTTATTTCCTGTGTTTTCTGGTTTCTTTAGAAACATAAAGAAACAAGCCCTTAATTTAAGCAACACTGCCTATATATCATATAATTTTAACAACAGAAACAATTTTTTTTACTTTTGAATATCTAACAACACTAATACCTTTTACATATACTTTTAGTTATTTATTTAAATATTTACAATACAAATGTGATGCAACATGATAATTTAGGTACTATATTCGTTTAAAAGGTATTTTGTTTTGTAACTTCTTATGAATGAGAAATTGTAATATTTAAAACTTTGTATTTGGGGACATTTTCAGCCGTTCTTTTTATTTATATTTATTTCAACCTTATCCATTATTTGGTTAGGTAAAATGTTAATATTGAAAGGGAGCAACTAGTGTTAAACGTATGTTGGAGTTCACCCAAGGGTTTTAAGCCTTGCCCTACATGGCATACACCAATTTAGCCGGCAGTTTGCTTTGACTTGGGCGAAAAAAAAAAGAAAACCTGGCCCTTCTTTATTGTTTACTTTCGGTTTTACTTTGCCAGAGATTTAAGGTTCCTCCACCTCCTAAACTTCCAAATCCCCTCCTAAATTGGGTGGCTATTTTTAGAGCGGCCAACTTTTAAATTGACTCATTAAAACGAGCTTAACACGTGGCCCTGGTAAGGATTTTGGGATCAGCAGAGGGACAAAGGACTGGAGATGCAAACGCAGGGTCATAATTGCGGCCGTTTTGTTTAAATCATTTTTTGACTCGGATCTGGAATCCAGTATCCCATATACGTTACCAACTTGACCTGCGTGTGTGACACGTGTGCCTTTTTTAGGTGTCCAGTTGTGTAGGGCAGTGGACCAAGCCCCGTCGACTAAAGCCTAATTAGAGACGAAGGCTTCGGCTGCCGCTCACTGCCTCTATTTCGCCCCTGGCAATTCATAATTCTCGCCAAGTTGGACCAAAGCGTGCCGTATGCCAACCCTCGGCTTGAATAAATTATGGGAGGCCGCACGAAAAAATGAAGCCAGTTGGGAGGGTCGAAAACAAGGAGTACTGAGTACAGAGTACAGAGACTTTAAATGCCCTTCAAATAAATCATGAGACTTATTAAAGAGTATTAAGGAACATTAAAATCTTTCATTTTATTTGCTTCTGATAATCACAAGGTTATCTAATGCCGGGCTGCATAACTAAGGTCAATAAGTCCAAAACTTTTCGGATATCTTTTTCATATTTATTATATTTACAATTACATATAATTTTTTATTATTATTTCAAACATTTAAATAGGCGTTAATATTTAAAACCGATAAAAACTAGTCGAGCCTGATACAAACATAGAACAGCATCAGTTTTATAAATAATAATCTGATTTTAAATAAACAACTTTATTAATTTACTCAACTAGAATTTTTATAATATTATATTATTTTTTCTGGTTCCCCAAACATAAAAAAACAAATGTTTTTAAAAAATAAATATAGAATTTAAAATTAAAAATTTTAATTTACTTAAGTATTGTTATTATTATTTTCTGGTTTCCCAAACATTATAATTGTTATTTTCTTTTGCTACGTTTGACATCAAAATTAGTATGCCCACTGTCAGGGAAGTTAAATTGGCTCAGCGAACCGATTTCCTTGAATTACACCAAATGCCGCTCATAAATAATATTCAAACAAAGTGTCCCGTGTCCGTTGTCCGTTGTCCTTTGTCCGTTTGTCGTTGTCGGTTGTCCGCGTATTACATTGCCCGAAATGACAAGAAGGCAACTGACTGTGTGTCCAAAGCTTAAGGCTCGAAGTGTGAGCCTGACGAGCCACTTGCGGCCAATTTGTTTCACTGCACCACACCACATCATTACGCCATTACCCACATCCACCACGAGGAGCACCACCACCTAGTGGAGTCCTCTCCCTTTCCAAAGGGAACCGATATGGCTATGGATAATTCAGAACTCGCCTCTGATGGATTAGATAGATTAGGACTCCCCGCGTGCGTGTGTGCTTTTCCGTGGCGAGAACTTGCCCAGAAACCCGATTCCGTTTCGCGGAAAATTAATTAGCTTAGTGCGGGTTTATCATAACGAAGTATTTAGAATATATATTACAAATAAGGCTACCTAGGAAAAACAATGCCACATGGTTGCGATGCTTGGAAATTAACTTGACTTACGATGGCTACCAACGCAAATGTATATCCGTCTATTTATTTTAAATTGTATATTTATAAAACAAAAGACTGTGCTTTTCTTTTAAGAGTTACGATATATTTTTAAAGATTTTTTCAATGAAACTTGGTTTGAGCAGTTGGGTCTACTAAAACTCTTAGGAGTAGTTAATTTTCTTTCCGAACTTCGCATTTTCATTTGTGATTGTTTGCAAAAATGGACCGATCGATTGAAGTTGACATTTGAGGTATGACACTCCGAATTTCGAGCGTTTTTATCAGGATTTTTACACAAAATCAGATTTTTTTTTTTTTTTTTGAGCGTTTTGACCTGAAATGAAAAAACATTTCTCAACAGTTAAATTATTGAAATAAGTGTTTTCATGTTAGTTTTTCCTAATTTTAAACCGAAAGTTATGAAAAGATTTTATCAATAAAACTTTAAGTGAACTCAGCGGTAGTAATTCATAACTTGCTGATTTCACTCACTTTGGATACGGAAATAGGTTAATATTTTCCCCAATGACTAATATTTATTATCGCTTTTCTACTTGCAGGTACGTACACATTGGTTAACCCTTGTCCGCTCCTTGTGCACTCAAAGATAAGTACTGGAAATGAAAATGAATTAATATTGAAATGCGGTGTTCAGCAGCAATTTGTGCTGTTGAGTGTTGGCTTTCCTTTAATGCGAGCGGTGGTATCTTTTTTAATTTCCGATTCATGTTGTCCCAATTTATGGCCATTTATTGTCCCCCGTACATACCCATTCAAATCTCTCCTGAGGGGCTCTCCATTAGAAGGGCCCACAATGCTTGTCTCTGGGTGTTTTGTTTGGGGGCCCATAATGTTGGATTTACTGATTTACGATACCGAACCGTGACACGTTATTATCTGCCGTTGTGGCTCCCATTTTGGCCATTCCACAGCAATTCTGAGTATTGACCACTGACTGATATGTTTAATTTGCCGCCACTCCTTACTTTTTCCCCATCACATCCCATCCCATCCCATCCCGACCTTTTGCTCGATAAAATGGGAAATATTATAAAATCAATCAATCATGCGACGCATGCCGGACACTGCAGCCATTTATTCTTGTTCTCGGATGCGGTCTACACTCCAAACTGGAATCTTTGACTTTTGGGCTTAATTCTTTTATGCACTAAAAAAAAATAATTATTCCGGACACCAAAGTTGAAGTAACAGCACAGTTGCAGGGGCTTTAATAGATTTAAAAGGCGACCCTTTCGCCTATCTACCTTAATAATTAATAACTTTTTTCTATATCTATATATCTTCTAGACTATAAATTTATTTAATACAAATTTCAGTCAATAAATAGGAAGTTGATTTTAAACAATAAGTTAAGCAATTACATTTTTTGTAATGATTCAAACTCCTTTACAGTTTTATTTGTTTATTAGTTTCCATTGACCTTTTCTATCTCTAATTTATATTACTCACAATACAAGGACCTCGCCCGAAAATATAATATACCAAACACCTACTGAACTATAACGTAATTGTATTTATTTAACAAAAATAGGTAAACATTCATTGATATTATCTATTTGTTTCATTGTAAAATAAAGTTTTAATTCTAATACGAAATTTACAATATTAATTGCGAGCAATGAATGTTTTTCCCAGTGTATCAGTCGGCCATCCGTGCGTCTTTCTATGGTTTCCTCTGTCTGTCCCCGAGGCTTGTGCGGTTCATTCATGCGACTCTGGGTCCTCAGACATTCCGCTGGATTTTCCTCCTTTGCTCCCCTCTGACCCTCCCCCTATCCAGCCGCTCCCGCACAATAACAGCAATACAAGACCGACAACAATAACAACAAGAGCAGTAAGCTACCAGCCATCGAACAAGAAGAAACAAAAAGTGAACTTAACTTTTATGACAACGGGGCAAATAATTTTATGAAAATACTCCCCCGGGGAAAACTATATCCCCCGGAACCTTACGCTTTGGCGGTTAAAATGTAGGGGGGAGGGAGGAAAAACCGAAGTTTAGCATACATGAAATTAGCATACAACACTCGGGGGATATGCGATTGTGTTCCAAATTCGCTTTATTGCCTGATTGAACTAACTGTTCTGTGTGGCGGCACGTCCTTTTATTTAGTGAGAATATTATTTAGAATTCTGAGATATTTGTGATAACATATACTCAATAATTTAAAATATATACCTAAACATATGCAGTTAAAACAATTTGATAACTGTATTCGATTTGGTTAAATTATAAAAGATTATAAAATAACATTTATTTTGCTGCATTTATTTTGATGACATCTCAAAACAAAATAGAAAATTTCAATAATAAACCTTATTAAAGATATATTTAAGTTTAAAATAACAATTTTATTTCGAAGAAACTACTTAATTAATTCTAACAAATTAAAAATACTGTTTGCGTGCTGAGCCGAAAATCCACTTTCCAACTCCCAAACAAAAATAACAATTTAGAACAAGACAATAAAACTCTTGAACCAGGAAAAGCAGAAAGTGATAAATGGAATCGCTTTAGTATGTCTTCAGTTCCAGTTGTTTTATTATTTTATTCGAATTTGTTTTTACGCCCAGTTCCGCATTTGGCTGACGCAGGCGGCATGCAACAAGAGCAGCATTCACGGGGGCAACAGCAACATGTACGGCAGCAACAACAGCACTCGTCTACAATTAAGTTTTATGAAACATTTGTTTTGCTTTTTTTTCGCATTCTTCTCTTCTACGTCAGCATTCGAATGTGTGTGTGTGTGCGTGGGGGGTAATGGGCTGAAAAGGGGGGGCTAAAAAGGGGGTGGGCAAGGGCGTAGGTGAGGATGGGCGCATGGAGGCAAAATTGAAATGCAAATTGAAAGGCACAAAGCGAAAATCCGCCAAGCGAAACTGAACAATCAAAGCGGGAGACAAAGCAGCGAAACAGCGAAAACGTCAGCCACTGTGACTGCGGCAGAGCTAGAAAATGTCACCATCACGATCCAAATGGAAAATCGCTGGCAAAACAACAGCCAAAAAAAAAAATCAAAGAGAGATCGCTCTTAGAGATGCCTAAAAAAATGCCAGGCGAAACTCTGATTGCTATTTTTTCAAAATAAGAGATACCCAAATACCAAAATTAAATTTTTCTTTTCCGCAAAGCAGCTGAATTGTATTCAAATGTTTTTAAATTTACTTTTAACTTATAAAAAACAAGAAGGAAAGCAAACTTCGGCAAGCAAAATTTATTTACGCTACCAGCTATTGCGAAAAAATTAAATATTCTTCAAGACATCTATATTTCGATTTATATGCGTATATGCTAAAAAACATTAAAAGTATGATGATTTTCAGCTCAATTAATCGATCGTTCCTTAGGCAGCTTTATAATACCGTTTTCCGATTTAACAAAATTTAAAGCATAGTTCTGAATTTTTACACCATTATTATATCCAAAAGAAATAAAAAAAAAGGCAAACTATTTTTAATATTCCGATTGTTGCTATGGTAGCTAGACTAAAAAAGAGAGCATAGTCTGCGTAGAAACGGTCAGACGGACGGACAAACGGACGGACATGGCTAGATCTGCTCCAACTGTTGCTGATCAAGAAATGACTAAAATTATAATACCCTTTGCAATGGTATTCAAATTTCAACAAGATGCTTTTTTTTTAATGGAATTTTTTCCTAAGAAAAATAGATAAAACTTCCAAAATTTCGTTAGCCAATTTTGGATAGCCGGATCTTGGCCATCTGCACACCACCGATCGCTGCCGCTGCGGAAAACTCACCACGCGGCTGCGTCGAGTAAAATGGCGCAAAAAAAAAGCAGCATCGTTTTGAGGTGACAAAGTGCCAACTGCTGTGCCGCCGCTGCCGCTGCTTGCGTCACTGCCAGCGCCGCTGCCGGTGTCGCTGCCACCGCTCTCGTTGACTTTCGGTTCGCTCGCCCGCCGCTCAGTTGCCTTGTGCGGTTGGATTTGGATGCTGCCGCCAGCCAAAGAACCGAGAAAATAAGAAACACAAACCAAAAAAAAAAAAAACGGAAAATCTAGCCCGAATAATGAAAATAATAATTAATAAAAAAACGCACAGTGCGCGTGTCGCAAATTAAAAGTTGTGCCTCCGGAAAAAAGATCGGAAAAGTGCAAGAAAGTGTGTAGCCCAAAGTACCAAAGGGAAATTACAATGAAAACAGTGAACTGTGGGGGAGGGGGAGGGGAATGGAAATCAAAATAAAGGCGACAAAGGGTCAAAACGCTGTCAAACGGGCCTAAAATAACCGTTCATAAAAATAACACAAGCAGCCAAAAGTTCCAGTGTGTCTTAATTGAGACGAACGGGGAAATAGTAAAATTTCAATTCAATTAACCAATGGACTTGAAACGCAGAAAAGCGACAAAAAGAAAACCGAAATGCCGGCGAGGCATCATCGATATAAAGTGCGAATGAAAAGAAGCCAGAGTTCAATGTTGAGCGGTCAACAGGGGGGCACAATATACCACATATACTATATTACTGCATATGAGATATGGGGGATGTATGGAATATATGGTTAATGGCGCGCTAAGAGTTCGTTTGGCAAGCCATCAACTGGGTTTCGGACTTTGGTCCAATCAAAATTATTGAGTATTACACGATAGTTGGCGGAAAATAGCGGTGTACACATGTTCTAATTTATCGTACAGATTTAAAAATTTCTTTTAATTGACTTGATATTTTAAAAACTGTTCTTATATATTACATAATTTATGACATACGTTATTAGGTTCTTATTAACTAAATGTTTTTTTTTTACCTTATAAATCTCTGATGTTTTTGAATATAGAAAATTGTTTTTGTTTATTTCATTTTAATATTTCTAGATCAGAAATTGTGAACTTACTTTAAAAATTTTTAAAAACTACATTTTTTTTTATTTTTGACTAAAATTTTTATTTGTTGTCTTTGCATTGTCCGGTTTTCTTTTTAACTAAGAACTATTTTGTACAGATTAAGGAAAAAAAAGCAACAACAAAACAATGTTTGTTGTTTTTATATTGTCATGAGTTTACAAAATACTTATTTTGCCATTTTTTGGCTACCGCACTTATTTGAATCATTAAATTTTCTCCAGATATATCTGCTCGGAACCACAGTCATGTTTAAGTGAGCGTGCTGCCGAAAAATTCGCAGCAACATTGCACTGCGAAATCGGTGCCAAAAGATATTGTAATTGCTCTACCAACACCTCGGCATTTATCTGCCCTATTGTTCTGCCACTTCTTGGCTGCCTTCCACTTTTACTATACTAGTATATGTATACTTTCTATACCCTTACTGCTTGGCATCTTGAACCCAAAGGCCAACTGCCAGCCATGACATTTCGAGAATTTCGCACTCATTTATCAGAAAACTATGGCGAAAACTATGGCAGAGAGGCTATGGGATCGCAGAATGAGAATGAGAATGGGAAAGAGTCAAAGTACGTCGCATTTCGTTTATTTGATTTGATTTATTGTCGATTTGCTGCTGCCACTGCCGCTTCTGCTGCTGTTATTTTCTTTTTCATTTTCCTTGGCTTGTTTTGCCAGCTGTGCCCAGCCAAAAACATCACAAGACACAAATCAAGGAGCTTGGCCACGCCCACGAAATTTCGAGTGGCTGTGGGCATGCAGATTGCGCATACGCCACGTGAGCCGGCGGGTATTAATATTATTTAAAATAACAATATTAATAATCGACCAGAAACCGCGAATATGCATTATTATTGGCAACTAATAAAATTTCCAGGCGCAATTCATGTCGGCATAAATTTACACTTAAATTCGAAAGGGGGGTAGTTGCCACCCTTCCACCTGCCGTGTGGTCAAAATCGAGAAAAACATATATAAATACTGTTTTAAAAATAAATATCAAGTCACACACATGTTTTAGATTTGAAATGTTTGACTTGCTCGCTGCCTGTTCTCATAATTAACTTAAGTATTTTTAGCAAAAAAAAAATACAAAAAAAAAATTAAAATACGATGTCGTCGTCGTCTTGTGCTGCTGTTTTTTTTTTTTTTTTTGACTGGCAAACAAAGTAAACCAAGTGTTTCAATTAAAATGATAAAAAGAAGAAACAAAGGGAAATTGAACGGACAGCTCGAAAATATAATAAATTGTATCCCATTACAGGGTATTAAGTTTGGAATAAATATCATTGCTCTATTTTTTAAGCAATCTCATTTAAGGTAGTTTCTTTGGGCCTATGTTTGTTTGCCAGCCGCTTAAATTCATTCATAAATCTCAAGAGACTCAGATAAATTCTGATTGTGCAACAGATTAGGCAAGCGTCTACCCGGTTTAGCTGGAAAAGTAGCGAAACGGAAGCAGAATATAAACAGCTGAGATATGAGGTAGATATAGGGGTTCAAGGCACTCTCTATGGCCGAAAATTAAATCTCTTCTGGGTTTTCCGCTGATAAGAAAAGATATCAGTTGAATCTTGTGGTGAAGAAACCCACTATAATGGCCTAGAAAATAATATTTAGGTATCTAGAAAAGTAATTACATATAAAAGTAATAGTATTCCTTTGATGTTTCTTAAAGGGCTTATATATACCGTCGGTAAATTTTTTCAATTTTAAAATTGTTCAAATTGTTGAGCAGTGCAACAAGATTTATATATTTGTTTTTAAACGGGCTCAGAAAATATCCATTGAAAATGTTTTAGGTTTTTGTCTATAAATGTATAGTTACTTTACATTCATATTAAATTTCTCCATAATTGCTTATCTCATATATTTAACAATTCTTCGATTTAACTTTAAGTTCATTAATTGTTGAAAAACTTTTTGACACAGACACCGAAGGCCTGGAGCTCAACTTAAAATGCCAGGGTGAATATCAGCATCTGGATCTGGGTCTTCGCATCCGTCTGAAAAGTTTACTCCAGCGATTTGTCCCAGACCCCTCCGTTGCCATGCATATATATACATGTATATATATATATATATTGCAGGTCCTTGTTGCTTGCCTTATTGAAATGTTTTGCCTCCTCGCTGGCCTTTGCTTGTTATCAAGTGGCCCGCCCATTGACCGCCCACTACCACTCCAAGGAGAACACCTCGCCAGCAGGCCAAACGCTTAATGGCAATTAAGAATATTAATTTAATTTGCAGCCCTTGCTCGCTTAGTCCCGCTCACCCCAATCTGTTTTCGGTGCCCAATCTCTACCCATTTGCCGGATGCATCTCCACTTTGATTACACGGGAAAAAATGGGTTTTAAATTTCTTTGTTAATTCTATTAAAACAGCAATTTTTTTTAAATTTAAGTAAATATATGCAAGATAAAAAAATGTTTTTTATGAAACCTTTGTAATTAAGATGACACTTAAAACTTTTATACACTTTATTAAATTCTTTAATATTGGGCATTAATTAAAAATAAATCTAATTAAGTTGATGCTCGAATCTTTCTTTTACCACTTTAAAAATGCCTCTGTAAGTGCATTTGGAACTGTAATAATATCAATATACCAAGATATATAGATATTGTTAGTCCAATCAGTTTCTTATGTTTTACTGTTTTAAATTTTCGATTGCAAAATCAAAGATTTTTTGTTTGTTTTGATTTATATGATTGAAAACCTTTGAAGTTTACAAATTTGCAAAATCAATATACCAAGATTTTATATATATATACTGTTTTTCTACAGATTTAATTATTCTCTTACTCTCACGTAGTTATATTTCCTAGGAAATGTACAATTTTTCTAACTTTACGAGTGCCGGCTGGCGAAATTTCTTGGCATGTGGCCCCGAGTGGCAGCCCTTGCCCATGGCAATTGTTAATATTCATTAGCTTAAAATCCTTTTCTCGAGTTCTTGCCATTTCGCAGTTGAGCAGCAGGAGCTGCCACTCCAAAGCGCCGTCTTAAAGGGGGAAATCCGGGCTTTTGGGCAGGGATAATGCCCGGTGCTCGAAAATTGTTGCCACGTTTTCAATTCCAATTCAAATTCAATGCCGGGCATTAATCGCAATCACAAACGACGATGGCCCGGACGAAAACGATGGCAACGGCAATGGCAACGGCAATGGCAATGGCAATGGCGTTGGCCAGGACGTGCAGATAATTTTTCATTTGGGCCAGCTCAAGTGCATTTCTCATTGGCTGAAATGTACAAATGAATGGATGATGTATATATTTGCGTATACTGGATCTATACAGCATCTACTGGATCTACTTGAAGCGCATCATTGTGGGCGATTACTAATGGCTTACGCGAGATGGCTTGCGAATGACCCAAAAAGGTTACAATTTCATTTATATATTTTTATAACAATTTGATGATGCTCACGCTCTCGGCACTTTTAGAATATTTATTATTTATTTCTGCATTTTTATTTTCGGATTTTATTATGTCAAAGTCAAAGAGCTCGTGGAAAACGAGGGTGGGTGGGTGTCGAATGCAAAGTGTCATTATTGAAATACGTACAGATATTTCAAGGTTTTTATCGATTTTGTCAATGGGGCCACATCGAGAGTGAGGTGCTGACGATGGCAAGAGCAAGAGTCTCCTCCCCGGAATCTCAATCCCACTTCCATTTCCAAGTCCATGTTCGGGCCATTGACGACAGTTTGCCTTTCATTAGCCGAGTATTTTCCCGCTTTTCCGCTTTTCCGCTTTCCCGCTTTCCCGCTTTCCCGCACCTCCACCCACTCTCTATATACCCATGCCTTTCCACCTTCTCGCATTTGCCGGCAAAGTCCAGACCTCTTCAAAGGCAGTCGACATCGAAATTAATCACATTTGAATTGAAATTGCGTTTCAAGTTCAGTTACGTCTTGCTTGGCTTCGTTTTATTCGGTTTGGCTGTGTTTTCGGTCGCTCGTTATTTCTGTGGTCACTCATATTTGGTATCAAACGATTCTAATTAGGTATGATTGCCATTGCCTTTTTTTCGGCTCTCGGTTGTGGCGGGGGCTAAAATTGTTTTGAATTTTAAGCATATCATTGACAAAGGGTTGCAAAACTGATTGCCTTTTAACTTCAGAGATTGCAATGCCAAAATGTTCTGATCGACTTTTCTGGAGCCTGTTGGTTTATTCAACAAATATGTATATATTGAGTGATGCTGAGTTCATATTTCCCAATGGAAAATCATAAATCTAATTGTAAAAATGGCTTTGCCAAACTGAATTCCAAGGCGACAAAGTGTCGAACTGCACATAAATAAGCATATGCATTCTAACAAATTTTCTCTTCAATTTTGAATAGTAGGAAATGCGAACCATTTATATTGTCTCAATCCATTGGCCTTCGGTTCACCTTAAACAGACTCTTCAGATGTTTGATAACCTTTTAGCACAAAGCCATCTCAACATTGATTTCCATCTCAATTCGATTTCTTCCAGCATTTTCGCTTTTTATTCCTGTCGAAGGAAAAGAGTCCATTGCGATGTATTAAGACTGCAGTTGGTAAAATTGATTTGCAATTCAATTTTGAAACTTTGACAAAGCGCCCACATTTTCTTGCCCCCTCTCATTTGCTCGCCCACCATTTTTTCGTTTACTTTTCTTCCGTTTTCCTGATGAATTCTTGACATAATTGCTGGCGTTAAAAGACTTGCAAACTAAAAACTGCACTTTCATCTAATTGGAGATTTTTATTTTTAGATTTAACAGATTTTTTTGCATTTTTATTGAGGGTAGTTACTTGATTTTTATAATAAATATTTAAAACAACCTTAATACCATCACAACTGATAGTACTTAATTTTTTGATCAATGAAACAATAAATCTTAAATTAAGATTTGTTATTTTTATTTAAATACTTAATTAAAGAAACTCGTCATTTAAATTTTTTTTCGGCTTGTTATTACCATTTTTGATACATTTAATATAGTTTTTTATTATCTTTATGTTTTTTAAATTTATATATTTTTTCTTTTAATCCATTTTAATTTAAAAAAAATGTAAGCTCTTATTATTTGGTTACATAACTATAGTAAATAAACTATCGTCAGTCAATTAAAATATGGACACGCTACATTTAACAGTAAATCAAGTGTGGATGCCAAAATTTTAGTAATGCGTCAAAAATAAAGCACAAAACGCGGACAAAACGCGCATAAATAAGTCTCAAGGGAGCGACGGCAAAAAAAGGATATTAGGCAGAAAGTTGCGTAGACTTTGGCAATCGACATGGAAAATCTGCAAACCTACAATTTGCCAGGCCAATAACATGCCCTCGTAGTCTAAACAAAAAAAACCACGCATTCAGGGAGAAAAATAATATAAAAAAAAAACAGAGAAAAACAAGTCACAGTTTTCTGTATGTATTTTCATCTGATAAGAATTTAATTACAATGCACATAAACAAAATGTATACAAATGTATTAAACACACACGCACACCTATGGGCAATGGCAGTTGCCGTGCGCTAGAGCGAGACAGCAAGCGGGGGAGAGCGGGAAAGGCAACTTCATATCCAAATAAGGTCCCGGTCAAAGTTTTATTTTTCTCACTAAGTATGGTGAATTTTAAATACTCTTTAAATTGCGAAAATATGCCCTAAAGAAATGATTTAAAAAAAAAATATTTATCATTTAGGGACGTTTTTTTTAGAGATAAACCATACATGTTATATTATTTTTCTTGTGTAATATTTAGTTTTTTTATGAAATTTACATTCCTAGGTGAGCACTGTAAATTTCACATTACATAGAAATTTTTATTGTTTCTTTTTGTTAAGTGAGGTTTAGAAGCTGGGTTATTGAAGTAGTAGAAAATAGCAAATAAAAACAGAAACGATATGCCAATAAAAAAATATCCCCAGTAAAGAATACATTTTTTTTTTTGGGTGACCCAATTCCATCTATGTTTGAAAGTACCCCCCATTAAATGAGTGAATTAGGGTATGAAATCGTATAATAATAAGCCAAACCCAAAACAGAATCTCCGGGCAATCTTTTTGCGCCATAATGACAGCCGCAGACACGAAAACGGACAGCAGCAGAAATAGGGGCAAAAACCGATTCAGAACCACAATCAGCGACCGAATCAGAGTCACAGAAATCGAAATCCGTATCGGGATCGGGACTGCGACTCGATTGGGAGCTGAATGCAAATAAGCTGCAAAAAAAAAATAAAACGAAAAAGAAAGAGTTCCAACAAAAATTCTACAGACCATACAGCGAATGTGTAATGAAGTGAAGTGAAATTCAAAAGAGTGCAAAACTAAGAGCCAAGGTGAAAGGGAACGGATGTTGAAAAATAAGTCACTGTAAAGACCATGTTCATATCTTATTTGAACTGCGACGCCAGCAGCAACAACAGCAGCAGCTTCGCATACAGCAATAGCAATAGCAACTACAGCAGCAGCAGCATCAGCACCAACGAGAATAGCAGCAGCAGCAACAGCAACACGACTCCCAGCAGCAACAATTGCAAGTTTAGCAACAACAAGAGTAACTGTGATTACAGCTGCAACTGCAACATCTGCAATAATAACATCGGCAGCAACACCAATTTCCAGAACAACACTGGCAACAGCAACAATAACCGAATTTCCAACTGTAATTGCAGCGTTTGCAACAATTTCAACTGCAGCAGCAGCAATAACAAGAAGACATCTAGCTGCAGCAACAGCAACTACAGCCAGAACTGCAATTGCAATTGCAACATCTGCAGGAATATTAACTGCAGCAGCAGCAATTGCCCCTGCAGCAGAAGCAACACCCCCGCAGCAATATTCGGCATGGAGCGATTACTGCACGCCGTTCGCGAGGAGTTCCAAACGGAGGACGAATACGAGGCGGAGGTGGATGATGATGGAGGCCACACGACGCACAGGAGCAGCATCAGCAGCTGCTGCAGCAGCAACAGCAACTGTAGCAGCAACAGCAGCAGTAGCAGCAACAGCAACAGCAACAGCAACAGCATCAACAGCAACAGCGACGGCAGCAACACATCGGCGTCGCAGTTGCTGCCGGCGCCAAGACGTCGACTGCAGCGCAGCGATAGTTTTGGATCAGTTGGGGGCAGTGTTGGTATGGGGGGCGTGGCAGGAGCGGGGGCGGCGGGAACGGTAGTGGGAGGAGTGCGGCGTTTTCGCCGCTCCTCAATCGGCATGCAGCGGAAGTCGGCCTTCCGGCAACGGAAGCTCGATTCTTTGGGGGCGTGGCGCCGGAAGAGGTGAGTCCCTAAAATATTAAGCAGGGGATAACCCACGTTAGTATCTGCAAAAAACTAATACAAATTTATAAGAATGTGCTCATCACATTGAGAAAAAAAATAATATATATAAAATATATATATATATATATTTTGTGATTATTTAAATTAATTTCATTAATAAAGTCCACTTCAAAGCAACATATAATTCCTATTCAAATAATATAGACACAAGTAAACAGTTCTTACACATTTATTTTAACAACATTTTAAAAGATATTCACCAAATGTTTAAATTTATATATAATAAGTACTGCAAACACGTATACATTTATTTATTGAACCTAAAAGCATAAGTTACCCATCTTTAAAGACTTAAGTGACCACATTTTCAGTGCTTATCGAGTGCACACCCCCCACAGCTAAACCAATTTAATAAGCAATCTTTGTAACCTTTGACCCCTCCCTATTTTCCACCAAGCAGGCGTACTGCTTCGGCGAGCAATTCCCGGAGACCGATACGGATTGTGCCCGACTGGACGGAGAATGCGGTGCAGGGCGAGCACTACTGGAAGCCCACCTCGGCCTCCGGCGATCTTTGCTGCCTGAATGAGGACTGCATTGTGAGTACATACTATTTAGATATAAGTATAGTAAATACCAGCGATATCCCTTGCCACATTCCTTCAATTCAATTAACACAATAGAAACGTGAAGTGAAGTAAAGTGATGGGCAGGATACGTATACGTATAGTACATGTGAGCGTAATTTATTTATTGCGTGCCTGTCCAACGTTCACGCAATAAAGCCGCAAAAAAAGGGGGGGTTTGGATCAAGAACGATGGGCGTGTCATCAGTTTGGGCCAGACCCAGCCAAAAGCAGAAGAAAATGTACTTCATCAGGCTCATTGTCAATCGCAGAGGGGCAAAAACCAGCCAGGAATATAAGCCAGTTGGGGCGGACCAGCTTCTATGGCAAATCCTGTCTTATCTCAATCTGTTCCATACAAGAAATTGAGGTGGAATAGGGTAAAGGAAAATCTGGGTTACTCTCTGTCCAGGTTAACAGAATTACATTGATTTATTAAAGTACAACTTAATATTATTTATGATATAACCACAAAAAATTAATAAAATTATAAAATTTAACACTCTTTTTAATTCCAAAGTTGAAAATTAAAAGCCTAACTCAGCTAATTTCGATATAGACAATTAAACAAAAATAGATTAGGAAAGTGAAGCCAACTAGCTGAATGGCGGACAAGGTTTTCTTTAGATTTTTCATGAAAAAACATCTCTTGACACCTGAGGCAGTATCCTTGGAAATCCGTTTTCACCTGTCAAACCGCAGCAACCTTTGCAATTAATTGTCAAAGTTTGTTTTTCGAGAATGCGGGCAGCAGTTGCAGCTTCGTCATTTGACTGTGGTTTTGTGAAACTGAGGCAATTTGCTAATTAGCGCAGAGAAAAGGGCAAAGACAACACAATTAATTAAATGTTGACTATATATGTATAGAGCTTTGGACCAATTATAAAATCAATATTAATGCCATTAAGCTTTAAATTATGAAAAACTCTGTTGCTATAATGTATATTCTAAACAATGTGCATTTAATTAATTGGTTTTTAAATGCTTAAGAAATAATAAACTTTAAAAACTTTTTAAAATACCTTGATGATATCCTACATCTTAAAATACTGTTACGTATAAAAAAAGGCGAAATCTCAAATTATTCTCCCCGCTTTTCTGTGCGATTTCAGAAAAGCGGCCAGCGGATGAAGTGCTCGGCCTGCCAGCTGGTTGCCCACCACAACTGCATTCCGATCGTGAACGACAAGAGCGCGCTGGCGTGTAAGCCAACCTACCGGGATGTGGGCATCCGGCAGTACCGGGAGCAGACCACCACGCACCACCACTGGGTGCACCGCAAGCTGGAGAAGGGCAAGTGCAAGCAATGCGGCAAGGTAGATTCAACACCAAGTGCAATACACAAGTTATCACGTTCTTTTCTTACCTTTTTTCGTATTTAAAATACTTTTTTTTTTTTTGAGCAATATATATTTTAAAATTTTAATCAGAGATCGAATTCCCACAAGAAATTTAATTTATATGTTAATGAACAAGGGAGATCAGCCCGATAATTTTTTTTAACATTTTTGCTAAAGTAAAATGCATTTCCTAAAATCAAAATGTTATTTTAAACAGAACAACCAAATTATAAACTAGTATAGAAATTTCCAGAAATCGTATATTTTTTCTAAAGCTCCTACAACCAATAAAAGATCATTAAACAAGTAAATAAAATATATTTTATTTGTCACATTGTAACAAAGTAAAAATACTAATCAGAGTTGTCTAAGTAAAACGAGAAAAAAAAGCATTTTTTTTATTTTAAATTATAAGATTTGTTGGTATTTATGATAATTTATAAATGCAATATATTTTATCTTACCTTAAATTTTGTTTTCTGAAAATAGTTTTTGTAACCTTGATTGATATATTCAATTTTAGCTTTCTTTAGCAACATCTGCCCTAATTTTTTTTCTGTGTGACAAATATAGAGTGATTCTGGAACTAGGATATTATTATATTATTACATGTTATGCACTTATCCCTTTAGTTCTTTCCTATGAAGCAGGCGGTGCAAAGCAAGCTATTTGGGTCGAAGGAGATTGTGGCGTTGGCCTGTGCGTGGTGCCACGAGATCTACCACAACAAGGAGGCCTGCTTCAACCAGGCCAAAATTGGCGAGGAGTGTCGTCTGGGTGAGTCTGCCTTAATATGTCCCCCCATCCCACATGTCCCCCTTTGTGGCCTTTTGGCCAGTTGGGCGCCCCTGCCAAGCCCACTCTTCCTTGATTAATTACGTGACGGGCATGCAAATAGATTGCGGTCCGTTAACTTAATTAAGATTTGTGCATTAAAACCGAGCCCAAAAAACTCGTAACCCTTTAAAATCCCACTTTCTGTGTCCTTTCCATTTCCATTCTGTTTATTTGGTAGGTAAATAAACTGTGGCAAAGAAATAAAGTCAATGCTTAAATTAAGCAAAACGAAAAATATACAATACAATACAAAGACTAAAGAAATCACTGGGATTTCGGAATCACATTAAAAGGTGACCAAAAGCAAGCCTTAAAAAAGTTAATTTAAATTTAAAAATAAATACAACGCACTTCTAGATTGTTGTTGCATATTTTAACACACCTTTTTAATCATTTTCAAAACCCAAGTGATTTCTGTGGCAGCCTCAATACTCTGTTAATTTTCAAAAATAGCTTAACACTTAAATCCCCAACGAGTTAAAAGTAGAATCTTAGATTTCAGTTGAGCAATGGCAATTTGTGCCTTGAGCAATGATTCCGCTACGCAACATTCTATGGCACAAATAACCACCTCAAATATCCTGGGAAACTAAACTACTTTCAATTAATGTAATTGTAGCAAATTCCAACGTGTCATTTTTATATAAAGGAGAATTCCTTTCGTAGCAACAGTGCAACACTGACAATGGGGCGATGTGGCAGCTGGGGCGACTCAACCGCTTCCTGTTCACGTTTCTATAAAGTGTCCCAATGAGCATCTTGTTAACACACTCTCCCTGCCAGAGACCATTACGTACACCCTGGGAAACCGGGCCATTGACAGGACATAGACTGGGAACAGCAATGTACAGGACCGGAGATGAGGACACGGTGCTGTACGAAATAGAATTACGTGTGGGTGGTCTCCTTTGGGCTCCTTTGTCTGGCAACCCCCTTTTTGTGAGGTCCTTTGGCCGAGTTGTGGCGTTCATAATTGCTCTTTGGTATGCCGGTTATGTTAGGGTCTTATCTTTTTTTTACTGAACCCTCCCTCCCCCTGATTTCCCCCCTCGAAGGTGGGAAAATTGAATTTAGTTGCTTGGCAATACTTAAGCAATTGCCTTTCCACACACAATTAGCTTTTCTAGCCCGGACACCTGGCCTGGCCAAACATTTAGGCAGTGGGTCGAAACTGTGACAGCTATGTTGGGGCACAACGAACACTAGAAGAAATACATTTAAAGTTCAGGCAACTTAAATACTCCAAATATTATTAACTGTGCCTCATTTCCATTTAAATTAAATTTAAACAATCACATTTTTATTTTTGATTCGTTTTGGGATTAAACTTATGCTCTTAAAATTACAAGCCATTTAAAAACATCATAAAAGAATTTAAGAAAATCTCAAAAATAAATGTATTTTAAGTTTAAAAGTATATGATAAATATAAGTTAAGCCCTAAGAAATGAAATTAATTTATAAGTATATGATAAATTATGTTAAGCTTGAAGGCAAGGCTTTACCTTTAAATATATATTTTATAGAAATATAATAAATTTATAAATGGTTTTTCACTGCCATTTATTTTACATACAGTCAAACACGAACCTTTAAATTTATTTCACCTAATTTTTTAAATCTGTGCCATATTTTCGACTGCGTAATAAATAAATAAATAAATATTTAACAATATTTATATTCGCTTTATAGAACTAACATACTTTGATCCTGAAATTTTGTGCGTATTTTAAAATCTTTAAAAATCGAATTTACATACGGTTATAAATGTGAAATTAAATAAATGATTTGGTTCTTTCTATTGACTTTATTAACGTACACCCATACACCCACGCATAAAACTAAACAATTACTGAAGTTCTGCCCCATGATTTTTGAGCATGCAACCATATTTTCTGCCAGTGTACAAAATACAGATTTTCATTGAGTTTTCCCCCCTCTGCTTATCCTTTGCAGGCAACTATGCGCCCATCATTGTGCCGCCTTCGTGGATTGTGAAGCTGCCGACCAAGGGCAACTTCAAGTCCTCGATACGCGTGAGCAACAAGAACAATGCGGCTTCTGGTTCAGGGGGCGGTGGCGCAGGCGCTGGCGGGGCCGGCGGAGGCGGGGCTGGAGGCGGTGGGGGCGGGGGCAAGAGCAAGAAGCAGACGCAGCGGCGGCAGAAGGGCAAGGAGGAGAAGAAGGAGCCGCGGGCGTTCATTGTTAAGCCCATTCCGTCGCCGGAGGTAATCCCGGTCATTGTGTTTATAAACCCAAAGTCGGGCGGCAATCAGGGCCACAAGCTGCTGGGCAAGTTCCAGCACCTGCTCAATCCGCGCCAGGTGTTTGATTTGACGCAGGGCGGCCCCAAAATGGGGTGAGTATAATATACAACAAAAAACCAAATATTCAAATTATTAGCACATTAAGTATCAAGAAATGAAGTCTTAAAAGTCAGATGACTTATTTTTTTTTTGTTAAAAAAAAAACTCTTAAATTGGTGATTTCCGGCTGATTTTAAGACCTTCACGCAATTGATTCATTTCTTGCAAAAATTTTAAAAATACTCTAGTTTCGTATAAGTAATATTACACATTTTAAATTTATTGTTATTAAATTAAATTTGTTATTGCATAAATTTTAATTAAATGAACTTAAATTAAACTCTAAAATATTTGTTCGCAGTCTCATTTGCTTTAGAAATCTGAATTCAAAAAATGAATATCTAAAAATACTTTTATTATTTTTGCATATTTTCAGAGCTTAACTTTTTAAAACTTGACAAAATTATGAGCATTTAAAGAAAAGAAAACTTAAAGCTTTTTGCTTGAAATGGCATTTTGAATTCGGTGAAATAAACAGCTTAAAAACTTCTTAACAAATGACTTTAAGAAATATTTGCTCAATATTAAAAACTTGTTAGACCATGCTGATGAATTGTATACAATTATTAAATTCAAGATATCCTTAAGTCCTTTCTATATTTATTTAAAATGTGCCAAATTATTTAGCCAATGTTCTTTGATTTCCCTTCCAGCTTGGACATGTTTCGCAAGGCGCCCAACCTGAGGGTCCTGGCCTGCGGAGGCGACGGCACCGTCGGCTGGGTCCTGTCCGTCCTGGATCAAATCCAGCCGCCACTCCTGCCGGCTCCGGCAGTTGGTGTCCTGCCCTTGGGCACCGGCAATGATCTCGCTCGCGCTCTCGGCTGGGGAGGGGTGAGTAATCTTTTATGTCACTAAACAATTGTCCTCACAGTTTTTACCACTTTTAAATGTCGAAGGCCCAGACTTTAAAACTGGTATTTATTTAATTGAATGTAAAAAAAAAATTTAGCTAGCTATAAGTTGGAATTATCTTTTCACAATAAGCTGTGTTTAAAACATATTTGTAAAAATGATTACCTCAATTAAAAAATCTAGAAAAGTACAAACAGAACTTTAAAATAGTTTTGTTCATAAAACATAACAAATTCAATAATTTTAATAGGTTTACCTGGGCCTTTAACTATTGTTTTAAACACGGCTTTACATGGTTTCGTAAAAACTACACACACGACTTGTGAGCCATATTAAACAATAAAACAATTGGTATAAATAAATATTAAGCAGTATTTGTTTAATTCATTATAATAATATATTTTCGTCCTGGCAATCGTACGTATGAGTAATGTGTTTTTAAAACCGCAAAATTACCCATACGATATGTTGGCCAGGCTCTATGGTTCAGCCACATCTTTGATTTGTCAAAATTAATAATTAATTTAATTAAAATTCTGGCGACAGTTCGTATATGTAAAATTTTTAGAAACCCTGAGGTTTTTTTTTTTGTTTTTTCCAGTTAGGATAAAACAATTTTAATTGCATATTGTGCTGTTTTGGAATTTTGTTCTTCATTACAATACATATTGGCAATTATAACATATACAAAATATTAAACAATATTGTATTTGGCAATGAAAATATTTAAGGATTAAGTTCCGGTTTTTGGAAAAATCACACACTAAATTTATTACGTGAGAGTTTTCAAGATTGCCCCTAACAGAAAACAAATAGTTAGAATCAATTCTGATCACTTCCAATTATTGTGAATTAAATAAAATATGAAACAGTAAGTATGAGCCCACATTTATGGTAAAAGTAGCTTTCGTATATATACAATGTATTCAAGAGTAAATTAATTAGAGTAAAACCATCATATCAATGGCAAAGCCAACCACTAACCATACATTAAAAAATAAACGCTTGGCTCATTTGTATTAAAAGCTTTTTCAGAGATTGCAAAACACATTCGTAGGCATTTACCGATAGATCCCATTATCATTTGTAGTTAATGTAACTTAGACTTAATATTGCTTTGAATCATTGCACTTAAAAGCCTCAATAATTTTAAAGTCTATCTTCTTTCAGGGCTACACGGACGAGCCGATTGGAAAGGTTCTGCGCGAGATCGGGATGTCGCAGTGCGTGCTGATGGACCGCTGGCGGGTCAAGGTCACGCCCAACGATGACGTCACCGATGACCACGTGGACCGCAGCAAGGCGAACGTCCCGCTGAACGTAATCAACAACTACTTCTCCTTCGGCGTGGACGCCCACATCGCCCTGGAATTCCACGAGGCCCGCGAGGCGCATCCGGAGCGCTTCAATTCGCGCCTGCGCAACAAGATGTACTACGGCCAGATGGGCGGCAAGGACCTCATCCTGCGCCAGTACCGCAACCTCTCCCAGTGGGTGACGCTCGAGTGCGACGGCCAGGACTTCACCGGCCGGCTAAGGGACGCCGGCTGCCACGCCGTCCTCTTCCTAAACATTCCCAGGTGGGTTTTCTGAATTTTGATTTGCGTATCCGCAAGGTATTCGCAATACCCAACTTCTTGTGGTGGTTTAATCAAATATTATATCATTTTTAGATTTATTTCTTTGATTTTTCATATATAAAATTGTACATTTTTACGTCAAAGTTATTTTATAAATAGTAAAAATTATTTATTTTATGGGCCCTTAAAAAACATAAACACAAATATTTAAGTGTGATATTAAAATTAAGGCTGCCAGTACCTTTTCAAAATATTTGCCCAACTAAATTGATCATTTAATTTGTTACTTATCTTCCCTGCAGTTATGGCGGTGGCACCCATCCGTGGAACGACTCTTTCGGCGCCTCAAAGCCCTCGATCGACGACGGCCTAATGGAGGTGGTGGGCCTGACTACCTACCAGCTGCCCATGCTGCAGGCGGGGATGCACGGCACCTGCATCTGCCAGTGCCGGAAGGCGCGGATCATCACCAAGCGGACCATTCCCATGCAGGTGGACGGCGAGGCGTGCCGGGTGAAGCCCTCGGTGATCGAGATCGAGCTGCTCAACAAGGCGCTGATGCTGTCCAAGCGGAAGCACGGACGCGGCGATGTCCAGTGAGTGGGGCGAGCACAAACCCCCAGTCCAAACTACAAACTATATTAAATATTATTTTATTTTGCTCCCCCACAGGGTAAATCCGCTGGAGAAGATGCAGCTGCACATTTTGCGGGTTACCATGCAACAGTACGAGCAGTACCACTATGAGAAGGAGATGCTCCGCAAGTTGGCCAACAAACTGGGCCAAATCGATATCGAATCGCAGTGCGATCTGGAGCATGTGCGCAACATGCTAAACACCAAATTCGAGGAATCCATCTCCTATCCGAAGGTCTCCCAGGATTGGTGCTTCATCGATGGTAAATGATCGTTCATGAATTTTAGTCTTACATAAAACCAACAAAAAATCACTTGAAAATTCGTTTTCAAAAATATGGAAACTGATTAAATAGCAATATATGAATTCTGTAACCAAAACAAAAATAGTGTCAGTCAGCATTAATGATTTGATTTGAGGGCAACCCCAATGACTTTTTTTTAACATTTTTTTTTTATTTAGGTTTGCCTATTTGTTTATGATTTTATTACAATTACTTATAACTATAGTTTTAAAAATTCCCTTGATCAAATGCTTAGTTAATCCAATTTAACCCCAGAAGATAATGAAAAATGTATTAACAAATTTAATTTTAATGCGATCTTTAAAAGTTATATAAAAAAAATGAAGTACTCATTAGTTGAATAAGTACCCCTTTTTATAAGAAAAAATATATTAAATAATTTAACTTAATTCTCAAACATTACAATGTATATGCATAAATTAATGTACTTAAATTTAATTGAATTATTCCATTTTGTGAACTGCTTTTTTATGTTTGCCTGACATCATGCCTTCGAATATATGTATATTTGTATTGCGTTTACAGCCTGCACCGCGGAGCACTACTTCCGCATCGACCGTGCCCAGGAGCACCTGCACTACATCTGCGACATCGCCATCGACGAGCTGTACATCCTGGACCACGAGGCGGCCACGATGCCGCAGACGCCCGACCAGGAGCGCTCCTTCGCGGCCTTCTCGCAGCGGCAGGCCCAAAACGAGCGGCGCCAGATGGATCAGGCCCAGGGCCGCGGCCCGGGCAGCACCGGTAGGCTCCTGTTAGCTGGCTGCTGGCCACCGGTGGCGGCGGCGCAGCAAAATCCGCACCATACCGCTCACACAGCTCGTACCGCTGACGAGCTGCCGCTGCAGGATCGGCTGGCGCTCTACCAGCAGCAGGTGGCCGTGCAGCTGCCCTATCAAGATAGGCGCATGTTCCTCCACCTCCACTTCCGCAAGCGGCGCGTCGAGATCTGATTGCCCACCCATCCCAGATCCCACATCCCCATCCCACATCCCCATACACATGTGTATTCCAAAAAGTCCAAAAAGTCCAAAAATCCCGTCCAAATTCGAGTGGGAGCGGAGTGGAGGGGTGCCAGTTGCAGTCGGTCCACCTATATTTTCGTTGCATTGCATTTTGTTTATGGTTAATTATGTCTTGCATGTCTAGTCACTAACATTAACACACTGAGAAACGCAGTTGCGGTTGAAATAGGCCACTAGCAAAATTACAAGAATATTTAAATGTTAAATTGTTAAAGCTATAGTAAAAAGCTATAGTAAGGTTACAATTTATTTAAGGTTTAATTATCTCATATTTTGAACAGTTGGGTTGGAAGACAAATAATTTTGTATATAAATTTAAATTGTTAATAAAAAGAAAGTCACTAAAAAAGCCATAAATTATTAAGAAATAATTTATATTTTGGTAATAAGCTTTAAAAAAAAATGAAGATCACCATGTTAGGTGCTCCTTTTTCGACCGCAACTTCACGCAATAGCACACACCATACACCATACACATAAACACACACCCACACATCCGCTAAAAGTCCAAGTCTTAATTGCGAGGAGCCGAATACAGCTTAGTCCTTGCCACGATCGCATGTGAGTAGAGCATTAAATACAAGCACTCCTGGTACTATCTGGTATATAATCCCGGCTTACATCAACAGTTAAAACCGTAGCAAGGACCAAACCGTATTCGTTGCGAACCCATCCATCCCAACCAACCAACCAACCAACCAACCAACCAACCAACCAATCAACTAACCAACCAAATAGTACAAAAAATACACTGAAAAGATACGCGGGTAGGTTTAATGCCTTGCAATTGTGGTCTGGTAGTTTGGACTAGTTGTGTACTTGATTAATAGTTACCTTAGTTGTGATACTCTTGTTTCAATAGCTTACTAACAATATATGAATCTCTTTTCGACTTTACACACACAAAAAAACACAAATTGACACATACTAAAAACACACAAAGATGAGGATTTGCAAATTGGCTCCAAGCCCATTAAAGTGATGAAGTGGAAGAGGTAAAAAAGCGTCCCCCGATTCGTTCAGCATTTCATTCAGACTCCATGCGAAGAAAAGAGACCAATGGCTATTGGCCAAACCGAGCGAGACGGCACTAGACTTCCAAAAATTTTATTCACATCGAGCGCTCTTCATCTCTTTCGCTCAGCCAGACCTATAAATTGGCTTTTTTCGCAGCTGTCTTGCTCGTTTGGCAAAATTTTCTCGCTTGCTCTCTCTCTCTTTCACTCACGCTTCTCTCATGGTCCACGGTATATCCTCCATCTTTCACACACTTTCCCTGTCTTTCTATCTCTCTATCCATAGCATCTTTCCCTCCTTTTCTTATTGATTTGATTGAAATAATTTCCTAATTTTCCTAATTTCTGTACAACGTTAATAATTACTGCATGCAGCAACAAAGATCGTTTATTCAGTTTCAACGAAGATGTTTTTGGTTGTGGATTCAGGTATTCCGTATAACTTTCTGCCTCTTTCTTTACTTACTAGACTGTCTGTTGTGGCTATCTCTGTCTGTCTCTCTCTCTCTCTCTCTGTCTGCATTTCTTTCAGTCTTTATCTCTCGTATCATCGACATTTGAATCGATTGAATGAAACTTTAACCGAACTGATGCTTGAATTTTCTTTTTATTTTCTCTACTTTTCCATGCACACACAAACACACCGACACACACACACACACACACACACACACACATACGCTAATACGCTATCTCTCTCACACACACACAAAAAACATTCGAATAATAGCCCTATACTGGAGCAAACTTCCGATGCCATACTACTAGCAGCCCAGAGCGGCGATCTCAATATGGTAGCTTAAATTTTCAGATATATATATAAATATATGTAGTCCTTGATTAGCTGAAGCCCGAGTGATATGTCCTGGTCTCTTAACACCCGTAATTCCCCCATTTTTTCCAGTTACGTGCACTACATGAACAAGGATACTCACTACAGTCAGTGAACAAGAACGGACAGACGGCGTTGCACTTCGCCTGCAAATACAACCACAGGGACATTGTCAAATACATCATCGCGAGCGCCACACGACGCGTCATCAACATGGCCGACAAGGAGCTGTAAGTCACCCCAGTGCCCATTTAAATCTGGTTCGTTTATGGCTATGCCTTTTATTTTGGCCAAGTTACAACAAAAAACAATTTGGAAATGTTTATGTTTTACATATCTCCAAAAACCAAAAAAAAACAACATTTTTAAATGGGTTTTTGTATCAAAACCCAGCGATATAATGGTCAAAAGTTGGAATGTCATACATCGTTGAATTCGTCTTGAAATTTCCAATCGAATGGCATTCACAGCTAAAATTTTTTAAAATTGTCGAATTCTCGCAAAAATGATGATGTAACCCCTTATTAAAAATGCGAAAATTGGCCATAAAATCAACTTTTGAAAAACCGCTTTTCTAAAATCGATTTTTCCATCAAAACATAATATTTTTTTCTCAATCTTTCGGAGGTGGATAGTATAGATTGCCAGCTTTACAAAACAGTAACGTTTATGGCTGTGCCTTTTATTTTAACCAAGTTACAACAAAAAAACAATTTGGAAATGTTTATGTTTTGCACATCTCCAAAAACTCAAAAAAACAACATTTTTAATTTGGTTTTCGTATCAAAACCCAGGGATATAATGGCCAAAAGTTGGAATGTCATACATCGTTGAATTCGTCTTGAAATTTCCAATCGAATGGCATTCACAGCTAAATTTTTTTAAAATTGTCGAATTCTCGCAAAAAATGATGATGTAACCCCTTATTAAAAATGCGAAAATTGGCCATAAAATCAACTTTTGAAAAACCGCTTTTCTAAAATCGATTTTTCCATCAAAACATAATATTTTTTTCTCAATCTTTCGGAGGTGGATAGTATAGATTGCCAGCTTTACAAAACAGTAACGTTTATGGCTGTGCCTTTTATTTTAACCAAGTTACAACAAAAAAACAATTTGGAAATGTTTATGTTTTACATATCTCTAAAAACTCAAAAAAACAACATTTTTAAATGGGTTTTTGTATCAAAACCCAGGGATATAATGATCAAAAGTTGGAATGTCATACATCGTTAAATTCGTCTTGAAATTTCCAATCGAATGGCATTCACAGCTAAAATTTTTTAAAATTGTCGAATTCTCGCAAAAAATGATGATGTAACCCCTTATTAAAAATGCGAAAATTGGCCATAAAATCAACTTTTGAAAAACCGCTTTTCTAAAATCGATTTTTCCATCAAAACATAATATTTTTTTCTCAATCTTTCGGAGGTGGATAGTATAGATTGCCAGCTTTACAAAACAGTAACGTTTATGGCTGTGCCTTTTATTTTAACCAAGTTACAACAAAAAAACAATTTGGAAATGTTTATGTTTTGCATATCTCCAAAAACTCAAAAAAACAACATTTTTAATTTGGTTTTCGTATCAAAACCCAGGGATATAATGGCCAAAAGTTGGAATGTCATACATCGTTGAATTCGTCTTGAAATTTCCAATCGAATGGCATTCACAGCTAAATTTTTTTAAAATTGTCGAATTCTCGCAAAAAATGATGATGTAACCCCTTATTAAAAATGCGAAAATTGGCCATAAAATCAACTTTTGAAAAACCGCTTTTCCAAAATCGATTTTTCCATCAAAACATAATATTTTTTCTCAATCTTTTGGAGATGGATAGTATAGGTTGCCAGCTTTACAAAACAGTAACGTTTATGGCTGTGCCTTTTATTTTAACCAAGTTTCAACAAAAAAACAATTTAGAAATGTTTATGTTTTACATATCTCTAAAAACTCAAAAAAACAACATTTTTAAATGGGTTTTTGTATCAAAACCCAGGGATATAATGATCAAAAGTTGGAATGTCAAACATCGTTGAATTCGTCTTGAAATTTCCAATCGAATGGCATTCAGAGCTAAAATTTTTTAAAATTGTAGAACTCTCGCAAAAATTGATGATGTAACCCCTTATTAAAAATGCGAAAATTGGCCATAAAATCAACTTTTGAAAAACCGCTTTTCTAAAATCGATTTTTCCATCAAAACATAATATTTTTTTCTCAATCTTTCGGAGGTGGATAGTATAGATTGCCAGCTTTACAAAACAGTAACGTTTATGGCTGTGCCTTTTATTTTAACCAAGTTACAACAAAAAAACAATTTGGAAATGTTTATGTTTTGCATATCTCCAAAAACTCAAAAAAACAACATTTTTAATTTGGTTTTCGTATCAAAACCCTGGGATATAATGGTCAAAAGTTGGAATGTCATACATCGTTGAATTCGTCTTGAAATTTCCAATCGAATGGCATTCACAGCTTAAATTTTTTAAAATTGTCGAATTCTCGCAAAAAATGATGATGTAACCCCTTATTAAACATGCGAAAATTGGCCATAAAATCAACTTTTGAAAAACCGCTTTTCTAAAATCGATTTTTCCATCAAAACATAATATTTTTTTCTCAATCTTTCGGAGGTGGATAGTATAGATTGCCAGCTTTACAAAACAGTAACGTTTATGGCTGTGCCTTTTATTTTAACCAAGTTACAACAAAAAAACAATTTGGAAATGTTTATGTTTTGCATATCTCCAAAAACTCAAAAAAAAAAAACATTTTTAAATGGGTTTTTGTATCAAAACCCAGGGATATAATGATCAAAAGTTGGAATGTCATACATCGTTGAATTCGTCTTGAAATTTCCAATCAAATGGCATTCACAGCTAAAATATTTTCAATTTTTCAAATTTTGACAAAAAGTGCTCAGACCTTCTAAAAAACCCCCTTTTCGTGCTTATTTCCTTTCAGTGGACAGACGGCGCTCCACATTGCCGCCGAGCAGAATCGTCGCGACATCTGCGTAATGCTGGTGGCCGCCGGCGCCCATCTGGACACCCTCGACTCCGGCGGCAACACGCCCATGATGGTGGCCTTCAACAAAAACGCCAACGAGATAGCCACGTATTTGGAAAGTAAGCTGGCGACCCAGACCCTCGACGGCTGGTTCGACGACTAGACCACGAATCCGACCGATTTCGCCGCAGGTTCCCGCCATGTAGAGCTATCGCTAGACAAGCTTTCGCCGTGGGGCTAACTCACGACGATACACCAGACTAAACGAAACGATCACATGAACCAGAAAATCAGTTAATCAATTCACATAAGCCAGAACATCAGTAAATCACTTATCCAAAGTATCCAAATCAAGAACAAGTAAATTTAACATTGCAAATTTCTCCTTTCTATGCCAACAACAACAATAACAACAAAAACCAACAACCATATGGAAATTGTCTTGTAAATAACTTAAACTATCTAATCAAATCAAACGAAATCAAATCAAATCAACATTCCACGAAAAACACATCGGTTCCGCTTAGGTCAAGAGCGTTTTATGCATCTGGAGGTGCAGACCCGAATCTAAGTGGAACATTCAGCGGAAGCATTCACCCTACGACATAATTAATAATGATAATGGCTTTTTTTTCGTAACTTTTTTTGTCTTAGCATGTAAGAGAAGAATCTAATTTAATCTAAGCAAAGAAAATACATAAACACATACACAAAAAAAGGAAAAAAACAGAACACTCAACACTTTTAGTGCGTAAGAGAACGATGGTATGAATTAATTAATTTATTGTAAAGAAAAGCTAGCAAAACGAAAGGCAACAATTGTCCTAAATTTCAATTTTTAATTACCTTACAAAAGAACGAACAAAAAAACGTATATTAAAAAGGCAGCAAATGCAAATGGAAATACGAAATTTATTTGTTTCACTTACCGATTGATTAACGATTAATGATTATATTGTGATATCTAAATTAATTAATATATTGGACTAGAGAGCTTGAATGAGGGCAAATTGAAATTGATATTAGCAAAGGTCATTTTGCTGTATTACTAAATAACACGAAAAAGATTAAAAAGAAAAGAAAATCCAAAAAACACACACACACACAGAGACATACTAATCAAATATTTAGCATATATATTATATATATTTAATTATACCATATGTACTTCTTTTGCAATTCAATCTAGGTTAAGTGAGAACTTGAATACTCTTGTCTAAAACAAAAAAAAAAATAGGAAGAAAACGGCAAAAGCAGCAGCACGATTAGAAGAGAGACGCACTATACCCTAAGCGGCTATAGCTCTCTCGCTCAGACACAGACATACACACACACACACACACACACACACACACACACACACTTACACTTACACACAGTCCCGATGCACAGACTAGGATGCACAACCCCCATAGGTATACCACCCACTTCAACATCACCCTTAAAAAACCCTCAGCGTTTCAAACCGAAAGACTTGGGCCGATCATCTATGGCGTCCCCCCAAACAAGGTCCCCTGCCCCAAAACAAAAACAACAAAGACTAGTCGTTAGGGCGCGGCAGGGACCCACAAAGACTATCTTAACTACTCTATATACTATATTCCGTACTCCTTAACTTTAAAAGCCCGTAACACAATGAACACGTGCCTCAGTGGCGTAATACGAAACACTCTTAGTATTAGACTCATGCATATTTTATCGAAATACCAATTAACTATGGAACACTACAATATTATATAGCCGTTAATCAAACCATATTTGTATGCTATGTACAGTAGAGTGCTATATTTGTTTTTTGTTTTGTTTGTTTTATTTGCTTAGATTCCAAATTCCGAATTATATATAAATGTAATTACATTGTCGAGTCAATTACGTTTACCACGGTTCCCATTAACCATTTTTCGGCTTGGCTAACATTTACGATTATAGCGATAATAACGATTAGCGATAAGTCTCACTATCGATTAATTAGGCACCAGAGAGAGAGAGAGAGAAAGAGAGTGAGAGAGAGAGCGATTGATTAGGTATCGATCACCTTTACGAGGCTCGGTCGAATGCAGCCCTGTCCCCCCGTCCAATCGCTGCGGATTGATTCGTGGAAAACCATGGCTCTGGCTTTCGGAAAACCGTAGTGATTACGGACCCATGGGGGCCATCGCCAGCATTCCACCCATCCCGCCCCGTGAGCCACTTCCGGTTTCGGAGGTGCGCTTCCGGCGTGGGTAATCATGTTTTGGATTGCACATTTCAAAAAATAAAGAAAAAAACAAAACACAGAAGTTAATTACACACATCGTAGACTGTCGCAGATGGTGTTGAAGTGTCGCGTCGAACGATTTGGATTCCGGCATTGCGGGATCCCGGGCATGCAGCCTTTACGCCCCATAAGACGTGCCACCCATTGGGCAACCGGAATCCAAAATCGTAACACCAATCTACACCGCCTGCGGCAACTAATGAATTCTTTAGCTGCGGTCAAAATAACACTGGTGCTCTATGTCATTGGAATTGAATTGAAATTGGTAAACGAAAAACCAGAAACTGAAATATTTGTTTCGTAGTTCCCAATATTTTATTTTGCCCATTTTGTTTTATCAATCAAAATTGTTTAACAAAAAAGTATCTTTTCGATTTATAAATAAATTAATTTGTTGCTTTCTTATATCGTTAAAAGTTATCTGCTATCTCAGAGGTATTAAAAGATTTGTTATATTTATTTTCAATTCATTAAAAATAATACTTTTTTGACACTATTGTAGTAGTTCTTAACAACTATTAAAAGATTTAATGTAATCATTCTTTGTTCGCACGTTTTCATTAAATTATTATAAATTATTTGTTTTAAATTCATCTTGAAAAATATATTACATATTTTTGTGTTTTTAATCAATTTTCTTTTTAAATTTCCTAAAATATTTTTGAGCACCACCATAAATGCGGCCGCAACTGAAAATCCATATGCAGTAGAGCAGAGTTGAGTAAGGAATATTTAGCAAAAGACAATCTAGAGATTTTGTAGCAAATGAGCCGAGCAGATGGCCGAAGAGCGTTTGCTATCCCCCCTAAACCATTCACTATGAACTATGAATACAAACAGAAAAATAATAAACTACACATTTCAAACAGTAGTCGATAATCGATAGGAAATTCAAAGAGAAACAGTAACTCTGAAACGATTTGGTTAGTTTTCGCAACTTGCTTTTTACACAAAGCTTCAAGATGAAATTGTAGTCGAAGGATTTACGCGGGAAGGCGGAATAGGTTAGTGTCACCGATGAGAGCGCTATCTATCAATCTAGACGAGCTAAATGCTAAATGATACATGATGAGTACCGATTAAGATGAGGGCTAGAATGCTAGAATGCTAAAATGCTAGAATGCAAGAAAATGGCTAGCCAAGTGCACTCCGATGCACTGTCACAGCTGTTCGGAGAACAACCGGGTCCAAGCCAACACTATGGATATATTTTCGTGCATTTTGTAGAAGTTGATAACCCACAAGACACTGACACAAGGACACACCTCACTGGACACCACACACAGATACAGGACACAGAGGACACGCTTAAGTGGAGGCACTTACTGCATGATGTGTATATAGGGACAACATATAGATGCTATATATATATATATACAGACAGACATATATATAGTATATATTTTTTTCGAATCGTTTAAGTGAAACTTTTGAACAAAATATGGAAAAATGAAACGCAAGTCTTATGAAATTCTAGCAAGTAAGGCAACCAAAAATTGTAAAGGTCAAGATACAGATACAGATGCAGATACGGATGGAGGAACGATATACCTAAAACAATGCCTAACTGTACGATAGTAAGCATACAATATGATGATATATATTAATATATTGATAACGTAATAAAGCGGAATATATGTGTACAAGTAATCGATTTATTTACACCTACAAATCCCTGTAAATACACAAACTTTCCACTCCAAATCACTCCGCGACACTGAGGTTTATTTTCGATCCTCGCTCGCCCCGAAACTTTGGCCAGACAACGACTTCGGATTCTCCCTTCCACCTGGATTTACATTATATATTTAGTTATTAACTTACGCAAGTCTGAAAGTATTTCTATCGAAGAGTTCTAAACTGCTTAACTGTAAAGTGTACATATACCGAATTACAACCACTCACAAGTCCTTCAAACTATATAGAAACGTAAGAAACTTCCCATACTGAAGATAATGCCCTCTTATTGTGTATGTATATGCCTATATAATATATTTACTTTTTTTGGATTAGTCACTAAGCATAGACAACATGAATTACTAAGTACGATATGCACTGCAAGCACTGAGGAATTTGATTCAATTTTACTTAAGACAAACGAAAAGAGAAATTGAAATAGCATTTAGCAAACCTTAAGGAAAACCAAAAGAAAAATCTCCAAATTATGGAATAACGATTACAAATTTTAAAATTAATTTTTCGAGCTACATCGGTCGACAAAAAATGACTAAAAACTGGATTCGCTTAAGGCAATTGTGTGGGAAAGTCGAGAACGTTTAGAATCTGGAATGAATTTGCAGCATTCGTATTATACTTATATACTTAGACACCTAATACCCTAAACACACACACACACATACGAATATTTAATAGATGTACAATAGTTATATAAACTCATTCTCATCGATACCCTAAAACCATAGTCTATCCTGTTATACTCTCAACCAAAATTGTACTTTTCGGACCCGCAAACAACAGAATTAGTTATTTTTAATCCCCACTGCAACTTTCACAAATTGTAAAATAACATACACTTTAAGCTAGCGAATCCCAAATATTGGACAACCGATCGAAATCATCCACAAAATTGCTTATAATATGAATTTTCTGACTCTCTCCTAAGAGAAAATAAATTTTTTTTGGTATTTCAAACTCAATTGAACTGTCGTTTTTTTTAAGGTGTGGGTAACTATACTATCACTTTATTATAAATAATTAAGACAAATAAATAAAATGAATTATAATTCTCTAAGCGAATTGCATACTTTTGGGGTTTGGGATCTTCAGAAAAATTCAAAATATCAAGTGAGTCATGGTCATTTAAGAAAATCTATACAATATTTAATTAAATTCTGTAATCAGCACTTAGCCGGAAAAAATAATAACTCATTAGGTAAGTCTTAGAAATGCAAATATAAATGTAAATGAAATGATGCAAGACGGCACAGCTTTGATTGATGGTTCGTAAAGCTTTGAAACCTACATCAAACAGTGAAGACGGAATGGAATTTTATCTTACGTTTTTTTTATTTAAAATGTTAAACTTTATACATTTATTTTTATCTCTTTTTTTTAACCAACTTAGCTTTAATTAAGTTTTTTCTTATGAACAATTTGGTGAAGAATTTACAGTAATCTTAAAATATACTTTAAAGCTAAATTTCTCTATGTTTATTATTTAACAGAACAAATTTACTTGTATTATGCCATTTTTATACAGTAAGATTTCATTGATTTGCGTGGTAAAAAAGAATTGTGATCTGATCAGTGACGTAATAATACTTTTATTGATCTCTATATTACTCGTAATAAATATTTTTTAACAACGTTAGTCATTTAACTGAGATATTTTAACTGAACCTTGTTTTTAATTTTTTGATCCTAAACAATGCTTGTTTTTTCCTAACTGAGGGATATTTAAAGTTGATGCATTGGGGATATGGCAAGAGGTATATATTAAGCAGCTGTTGTTCTGCCTAAGTTTTATTTATTGATTTTTTTAACAAAAAAAACATGCGACACAGCCCACTGTGGCACTGCCGCTCAACTAAAAGGAAAGCCCAAGTCCGTCGCACTGCGGAGAGCGTGTGGCGATGAGCTGAGAGCGTTTAGAAAGCGGTATCGGCGGTATTGTCGGCATCGGCATCGGCATCGGCATCGGCGGAGCGGTTGCGATTGCAATTCGCTATTGCTACCGCTCGCGGAGAGCGGCGACTGTCTACTGTCTACTGTCTATACCGTCTACCGTCTACTGTTGACTGCCACTGCGACTGCGACTGTCGACTGGAGTCAAAAGCTAAAAGCCAGATTCAGTTGGCGGCGCAGACTCGACTCGTTTAGTTCGGCGTTTCAGGAAAGCGACGAACGCGCGCGCTGCTTTTCCACACCGCTTTTCCAACCACGATTGCCCGATCGGTGTGTGTTTTATTTTTTATTGTGCACACATTTTTTTTTAACAATTCGCTGGGCGGCACTGCGACAGATCCAGTGTCCAATGACTGGCCCAAAAGGCATCTGTATCTGAGTGCGAGTGCATCTGCCTCTTGGCTTTTGCCTTTTTGCTGGCGAGAGTATTACAGTTGTCGCACGTAATCGTGCTGGCAGTTACGCCTCAGAAAGCAGCCGAAAAACAGCCAGTAGTGTATACGACTACAAGATCCAAAAAAAAAAAAAAATAAATAAAATATAAAACGTTGTATCTGGAAACACATGCGTTACGCTCAGCTGACTCAGCTTACCAAGTGTTTGTGTTTGTGTGTGTGCTTGTGTGCTTGTTTGTGTTTGTGTTTGTGTGTGCCTAGCTTAGCTAACAAATTGGTTAGATAAATTAAGCAAATACTGTTGAATTCGCGAATATAACCAATACAGAAAATAAAACAAACACAAGAGGGAAAAGCAAGCCGAAATCGAAAGTAAACAGTAAACAGTAAAACAGTAAACAGTAAAACAGTGCCGCGAAAAACGAGTAAATGCCTTTAGTTTCGACTTTAAAATTAAAACATATATAGATCCTCCATTATCATCGACACCATTATCCCCGATCCATTCCCCGCGGCTGGCCGAAATATGTCACAATTCCGCGATAATTCATGGGTGAGTTGCGATCGAGTTCAGTTCGGTTCGGTTTGGCTTGAGATTGGCACTAATTACCGACTAACCAGCGCACTACGTATCCACCAGTTACACACGCACTCTATCCTGCACTGGAACTAACCCAATTTTGCACAATCTATCCCTGTCCACTGCACCACTGCACCACTGCACCACTACACCACGCCCACCGCCCCTTTGCCCCTTAAAACCCCCCTACACCTCCTCCTCCTTCACCTCTGACGTCGTCTTAATTGGTCCAAATCGTTAATTAACCTGTGTGGCCATCTGTAACCCGATTGGCCAATTGGCCCCATGCATCTCGCAGCCTGACCCGATTTTCAAAATTTCGCAGCTCGACAAGTGCGATCCATCGATTGGGAATACACTGGCAATTAAGGCAATGTTTCTTAGCTATTTGACATTCTAAGATCTGCTTTCAGTTGCAGATTGTAGAACTTAATAAACACAAGGATACATTATTTTGAGAAAAATTCATATAAGAAGTAACATTTAGAACAACTGCATCCAAAGCAGTTTATTATACTATTTTATTTATTATTATTATTTGAATTTATTCTGTTCGTCTTCATTGTAATTTATGTAATTTAATAATTTTTAAGTAGTTCTTAGAATTCTCGAACACGTGAAATGTATCAACAGTTTTTAATTCGATTTTAGTATAAATATAGAACAAAATGCATATATATACGATTTAGGATTTGCCCATATGTGTTCTATAACCAAATGGGCTTGGCAAACATTTTTCCCAGTGCATGCATTTGTGTCGACTGGCAATTGACTTTGGACCGAGAATTTTGACAGCTTCCGAAGCTCCACTTGCATCGAGAAAACTTGTCTTTATCACCGCTCCAACGGTGTCGAGGTCACTGAAACTCAAACCTAATCAAATTTCAGCGCTAATCTATGGCTGTTTAATGTTGAGTGTTTAATATTTAATGGGAACGAAAGTCGAACAATTTGTGAATAAATTAAGCGATGCTAAAACACACGGGCCAAGCGGGTCAATCGGCGAAATTTATGCTTCGCCTGATTGGCCCTGCTGTGCAACCCGTTTATCACCGACGATTAATCTGTAACTCCCGCAATCTGTGGCAAGAAATGCTGGCGTAAATTATATTAAGAAATATTTCAAACTTTTTTGAGAAAAAGAGCGATTGAAAGATAGCGACATTTTCCATAGTTTTGTATGCACTTCTTGTTTATTGAACACAATCAAATTCTACATGTTAAAGTTCATCAAATTGATGAATTTTTAAAATAGCGTGTTTATTGTTTTACCCAGCGATTTACTCGCTATATGCCCTGACTAGAATTGGCTAAGCCTCTGGCACTTAATCTCAAGTTGTGTCAAATACAGAAAAAAAAACACACCTACATTTTCCTAGAAATTTCCCAAGTCAATTTTACGTGCAATCTAGATCAAACATTATTTCACCACCGCGGGCACATTTTTTTCCACAACTTCTGCAGTTGAAGGTCGCCATCGCTTTCTTTCCACAGAGCTAAAAAACTGTAGAAACAAACAGAAATCGTTGCACTGAGCAAAAAAAAGAGCTTTCTAAAATGGTTGATAAGAAAGCAAAAAGGGTTATGTCACCTCTTATTAAAAATCCAAAATCTGGCCAGAAAAGAATTAGTGACGGGGATTGTTAGACTAGGTCTTAAGCTGCACAAAAAATTTGATCTTTTAGCTCTGCGGCTTATTTTAGCCAAGTAATAACAAAAAGACCAAATACTTAATTGAAATTAAAATAAAAAAGTTTCAAGTTTGGCCAAATAATGGTCCAATAATACATTGTCATTCCTGGTTAAACTCTCAATAACCTTTCGCGAAAAAAAAAGGAAGTTTGGCCAAAAATGTTTATCAATTAATTAATTCATTTGCAGTACATATTATAACTTTCTTTTTTAAGAACCCATGTTTTTCGCCGTCTTTGTGTGTTATCTGCGTATCTGCAATCGCTTTATGATCCATTAAAATGCGCCAGCTTTTTATTTGGCGTTTGTGATAAGGCCTGCGACTCCCACTCTTGAGGCGCTCCCTTGTCTGGCCCCGAACGCTTAATAAAAAAAAAAAACAACGACTAAAACCAAGTGATGTGGGGTGAAATAATGTGAGGAAAACCAGTTGGCCTGGCCCAAACCGATTGCGCAAATGTCGTGACTGACGTCGCTCCAACGATTATCTTCTTCTGGCTGAGATTGGTACTGGTATTCGGATTGGGATGTGCGATGTGCGATGCGCAGGTGCAGCTGCAGTTGGAGTCTGTAGTCTGTAGTCTGTAATCTGTAGTCTGTAGTCTGCAGTCTGGGATGGCAACTGCTTCCTGGTCTTGGCTTCAAGTTCAATTACGGCAGATTGTCGTGAAGGCATTGGCCATGGCCCCCAAACAAGCCACATCCACAGCCACATCCATAGCCACATCCATGCTGGTCATCAGCAACTTTCACTCACCGGCGATGACGATGACGACGATGCCTCCTGCACATTTTGTCATCGTTTTTCATGTGGGAAAATCTCTCGCCTCTGCAAAATTTCAAGAAAAACAAAAAAAAAAAAAAAGTATATGAAAAAAAAACCTAAACGATGGGGAAGTCGTGTGGAGGATTTTTTGTTTTTTATTTTTTTTTATGGAAGCTGCTGCGTCTGCTGGCTGTTTTTGGGCAGGCATTGCACAATAATTTCCACAACAAGTTGGAGGCCGTCGACGACAATGAACTTTTAATTACCCCAAAGAAACAGCAGCTGCGGTGAAGAAAACCAAAAAGAGTGAATAAAAGGGGAAGGGGGGGATCGGGGGGAAAAAAGAAAGGGGGTAGCCACTCATTCAAATGAGGTTTCGCGGAAGGAAAACCGAAATTTCCGAAGGAGAAAAAGCATCTGAGCCGTCCGTGATCATATGCAATTTAATGCCTGCCCAATTTGCTGCGGAACAATCGGCTCTTTGTTTTCCGTTAAAACCCTCCATTTCCCCACTAGCAGATTAGATTTCGACCGAAGATTTGCTTCCCTCGTTGATTTTCGTGGGATTGCTGGTCGCAAACTGGCTGCCAATTTATGAATAAGTGTGCAGCAAGTACGATTTCTGGCTAATACCTAATCGGATTGCAGTGCAATGATTAGATTTTGGCCGCCAGTTGCACAAATCGTTGCCAAAACGTACTTTCCCCCTTGCAATTTGGTCTTTTATTTTCGGTTTTTTTGTTGTGCTTTTCAAACTTGAAGTAACTTATGTTTTTGGCCAATTGCCAAACATATTGCATTTGGATAGATCTTGAGATTGCAATGATTGATCATAAAAAAATTATATATAAGCTAGTTAACAATCTAAGACTTTTTTTTTTGTTATTTTGTCTCAAATTATATGGGAATTGGTATGGTATATATTACCCTATGAAAACATATTAAAAATTGTTATTTAATCAGTGAAAACGATTTTTAAGCCTTCTCTAATGAAGCAAACAAAAATAATAACAATCTGTGCCATCTAATTAGCTAGAATTAAATTTCTTTTTAATGTTTACTCTGCTTTCATGTCAAAACCGTTTGTGGCTTATGTAAGTGAGTGATACTTGGCAAGACTTAAACAAATTTCCAAGTATTTCTTGCAAATGCAGAGATACATATTTTTTCGGGTTGTTACTGCTGACCAAACACAGAAATTGCTGGCGAAAAAAAAAAGGAAATTTCGCGACAATTAAACAGTGAAAGTCGCTAAAATGAATCGCTGTGGCATTAGCTATTACCCCGACTTGTTATTATTGCTACCATATATTTCTTTTTCTTTTTATTTGGTTTTGTTTTTGTTTGTTGTTTGTTGTGTGTTGTTGTTGTTTTTGTTTGCACTGCTAGTTGGTGATATGACAGATTTAATAGAAGGAAAAAAGACTTGAGAAATGTGGCCAGAAAGCTGGATGGATGGCAGAGACGATGATGAAGCGAGCGCAAATAGTGTTCAAAATAATAATCACTTTTCGCTCTCTTTTCGCCTTTGTTTGCCGCTCTGCATTTTTAATTATATTTGTACAGATTTTACTGGCACTGGCGCTTTTTCCGCTTTAACGAGTGCACACGAAAACTAAGCCAACAAAACCAAAGCCTGCCCAAAAGGTTGGGTGCTGACCTTGAATTAAGTGGCTGTATTTTTTTGTCTTTTTTTTTTGTTTTTTGTTTTGGTGAAGATCGGGCCGAAAAGTCATTGGTTCCAGCCAAGTCACGTTCAATGCTAACCGATTTGTTGGCCGCTCGAATGTGGGCCAGCATTAACGGCAATTGATTTCCAGCTCAGAGTGTGACCGATGCGAGAAGCCAAAGAAAACTGTCCAACTAAAAAGCACTGAAAAACGCATAAAAAAAAACGAAGAAAAAAATACAGAAACAGAAAACGAAACGGAACACGCACAAACACAAACACACATCGAAATTGGTAACAAAAACGTGCCCAGACTCTGGCTCTGGCCTAGGCGATCTGGCCTCGTTAGGAGCACCAGCACCAGCACCAGCACCAGCAACAGTCGTATCTGCAGCGGCGACAAGTGTATCTCTCAGATACGCCGAACAATGGCCAGGGGACCGAGCAGAACTGTTCTCATTTCTCGGCAGTTGGAAAGTATTCAAATGCCTTAATGGAGACGCGTTCCCTTTCTCCGCCATCTCGAATTCGAAACGATTCGGCTTTTGTCATACCCTCGATACAATGATTATTATTTGGCTTCGATGCCTGTTAAGAATTTAAATCATAAATTAAATAGGGTATGATCATTATTAAAAAACGATACAAATCAATGCTTTGTCAACTATGTTACAACGTGATAATTTCTTATAACCCGAACAGTTTGAAATTTATTGAGTTCGAAACTAGGCATATATCATAATTATTTGCTACAAGCAATTTGCAACTCAGTTTTGGTCACTATATATCATATTTCTGTCACAAGACGGCTCGTAAAACAAGTTTAAATGGAAAAATGTTGGCTGTGTTTTACAAAGACTGCAGCTTTAGTCCACATTTGTGTGTCAAATTTGATAAATATCCACTGACTGCAGCACAATACTATTATACTAAACAAGCTGACAGCCTATCTATATTATTAAGATTAGATCATGTTTTATTTAAGTAAGAATTCTTAAAGCATTCTACTAAATAAAGGAATTTATATATATGTTCTGCCCACCAAACAACCCATTACTCCCTCGTTAGGTATTTGTGAATTCGAGCCGCATTTTTTTCGGCAATTTCCACCAGTTTTTACTGGAGACCTTTCGCTTAAGTTCAGTAAAAGTCAGCACCCACACAAATTCGCTGAATATTCGCAGTCAAGCCGACACTGTCATTACCATTCACACACTCATCCGCATTCAGAGCTTCATATTGTTGAATGCCCATAATTGTTGTCGGCGAGCGATAGATAAACAATTCACCTGAATGGAAATGCCTCGAGGAATACATATAAATTAGCGATAAACATTTGTCATCGGTCCAACGACTCGCTAAGGGGGCGTGGTCGTGCCTTACTCACTGACCTACATGGGTGTTAAAAAAAAAATGAACAAAAGTGCTCGGCAATTTTCACCATTCCGAAGGTGGCGAAATGTCTTCTGATAAAGCAACTTTGGAATTGTTAGAAGAAATAATTGGTAGTAAAAATAACAAATAAGATTCTCGGCGATTTTCGCCCTTCCGACGACCTTTGATAAAGCAACTTCGCAATTGTTCGAATTGTTCGTAAATAAATAAACAAATAAAAACGCATACAAAATGAAATTGGGTTCTATAAGTAACGAAATGAATGAATCAACACTGTTTTCATACGTTAAGTAGACATTAGGTCTACACGTAAATTAAGAAGATGACTCAATATAAAGTGTATGACTAGAGCTGCTAGTCATAGATTATAGATTTGTTAAATCAATAAATGTTTTGGAAACTAATATGGACAGCTGGTGAATCTACAATAGAAGACAAACAACAAGCTTATAGTACTTAAAAATACTATGTGGCAGTAAGCCTATTAAGTCAGTCAATATATGGAATCAGTAATTTACAATGTTGAATGAAATTTTGTAACAATAGCTGGATAATTGTTATAGTGCAACAAGGCTATGTTACAACAATAGAAATTAAATTCAATTGAATAATTTGGATCTTGAAAAAAGCATGTACTTATAAAAGTTAAACCGAGTGTGGGCTATTTCTCAACAACATATATGATCAAAAGAATGAGAAAATTAACCTAATACTTATTGAGTGTGGTATGACTGATACCACTTTCCAAGTAATTTACTATCATAAGACGCTTTTGGTTGAGGGGACAAAGCTGAAGTTTCTGGCGGACCACTTCCTTTGTCATTTGGGTCATATACTCACTCGGTTTTGAAATTATTTATTACCAATTGTATGATCGGGCTTGTTAATTGACTTAATTGGCCATCGGTCGTTCTCCTTGTGCCACTGCATGGATAAGTTCGCTGAACTTGAGAAGCATTCGCTGAATTTCGATAATGATAAGGCCATCGGTTTTGGACCACATAGCTGGACTTTCATAAGCCCGATTGGCAGTTGGAATTGTGGGATTGGCTTGGGCGGTCTAAGCGCATTCATTTGGACGTTTCCTGGTCCAACCTTGCACCTCGGCTGCATTTCATTGATGTGCATTGTGAATGGGCTGCGGAGCGTGTAAATAAACGTGAATTCAGCTAATTTCAAAGGCATCACAGCGAGGGCAGATCGTTGAGTTCTGGTCTAGTTTCTACTACATATTTTTAATTACTTTCCCTAAAGAAATGTGAGTGATATTGTGATAATAATATGTATTCAAAATTTATTTAAATACTCCCTTTGAAAGTAAAAAAAAATTTTAAATCCCTAGTGATAACTGCGTATTTTGTTATCTTCTTTGTTTTTCGGCATTGCCAATTGTGTGAATATTAATAAACAAATTGTGGTGGCCAACTGTGAAATTTCCGTAGGCACTCATGAACCCCTTTATATGTTAATTGTATTTAGCTAGCCAATATAAAAACCCAACCCAGTTCAAGTTCAACCCACCGAAAACCCCACTTCACTTAAATATTTATAAACACTCGATTCTAGACCAGTTTGAAGAGACATATTTCTTAGCAAGCCAAAATATAGAACTCTCCTTTGGCTCAATTACACTTAACACCGGTTGTGTGAGTCTCGGTTTATTTTTCGCAACATAAGACCTTGGCCAGTTTCCATTTCCAGTTCTTTACGAGATCGGTTGGGCAAGACTCATCCAACTTGTTGGACGGGGGAACTTGTGTGGCAACCTGCCTAGAAATCGGCGAACTTGGTTCCGCATTGGGCCAGTTTTATTGGGTGGGGGGGGGGGGGGGGGGGTGTGTCTTCGTTAGGGTTTTTGCTGATTCGGGATTTAGTTTTTGTCACTTTTCAAGGGTGTTCCATGCACTTAATTGCCAACTGCCGATTATTTGCCACTGCCACTCGGTTACTCTTGACTGGTTAGACTTGTTCTACGCGAACATGTGAACTTTCTTTCGGCAATCGTCGAGAATCAAGTTTTTATTTCTGCTTTTCTGTTTTACAATTTGTGGCGTATGGCCCACTTCGTGCTTATGAGCACTCATCTATGTGTGCGGCGAACGGGGCGTATGCGCAATGCCGGTGTAGCAATTGTCGGTGATTTGCTTGTGAGATTGAAAACTTGCAACGCAATGCGAACCGCAAGTGCGCAGTATTTGCACTTTAACAAATCGATGATCTAGTTTAGAATTCCATAAAAAAAATACTACAATTTCTGATGTAAAATTGCTGATATATATTTGTCTAATAGTATAACAAATAGAAAATCTTTTACCCAGTAAAAAGTGATATTAATAATATTTTTTATGAGATCATTTTATAAAGTACAATACGGATTTTAAGTTTTAAAATTATCAGATTTAAATGTTTTAATTCTTTATTTTAATGGTAATAAAAGAGAAGATTTAAATGTTTAATAAACACCACAATTAAAAATAACATATTTTGTTGTGTTTTTTTTACAGCCAAAAGCCTTGAAAATTTGGTGAAAATATTGTTAAGCAACGCATAAAATTAAAAGTACATGGTTTCATGTTAATGAGATTGAATATCTTATCAATTAGCACTAATGCCACCATAAGATTCAATTGCCAGATAGCGAAACTTCGACGCCTTTTTCCCCAGTGCAACATTTATTTGCTGTCATTACCTGCTACTTAGTTCAATGGTTTTATCTACAGACATTGACTTCGGTCATGTGGCTATATATAGACCCTACTTGCCTGATGCATTAACGCGCCTTGAATCATCCTCCAGTTGGCACTTGTTTTTCAGTCTTGGCCAACTCGCCTCTCGGACGCTTTTTCCTCCGCCTTTTCTGCCGGAAGTTGGCGAAGCCATAGTTTTTTGGTCTTGGCCAATTCGTGCTCGTATATGGGCATGCCGTCACGTAGTTAATAGAAAGTGGACAGGCCCAAAAGCGAACCCATCCCCAAACCCCCCATTCCCCGAAATCCCCCCCTCCGTCCCAACCCTCACCATTGCACCTGGTACTTGGGCCATCTTTTTTTATAATTGCGGCTTACACTTGCGGTCGAATTAATGGCACTGCAAATGACAGCTAAAAGCTAGCTGAAGAGCATTAATTGAAAATGTAAAAATCAAATGGTAAAAGCTGTTATTGGCCTTGTCGTTTATTAGTCACAAGTGTATTTGCTCATTTTGTGAAATGTATATAGAAATGCCTAGGCATTTTTATGGCTATTTGCAAACAAGGAAGTCATAAAGATTGATATACAAAGATAAAGAGTAGAATTTGAAGTATTATAAAATATTTAAATTATTCACTTACTCACTTTGCAAAGTAATTAGTCAAATGTCACAAGCCTCTAAACGTTTGAAAAAAATAGCTATTTAAAATGCTTAAAATTTGAAATTGACTGAGTGTTTTTGGAAATATTTAGTTACCAAATTTTATTTTTTTTTGTTTGTTATGCCACTAGTTTTGACCACAAGCTGCTGCTCATCACTGTACCTAACCATTTTGTATTTATAATATTATTTAGCGAGTATACCTAACATAACTATTTTCCGCTCTGCAAAACCTCTGCCCCTCAACCCGCCACGCCCCCCTGCTTTCTCTCTCTCTCTCTCTCTCTCTCTCTCTCTCTCTCTTTCTCTATTTTTCCAAATCTCTTTCTCTGGAGAAAAGCTTGCCAATGCGCGATCCTATGGCGTTTTGAAGAGCCTGCGAAGCTCGGCTCGTTATGCCAAACAAAAATCCAAGTCGGCCATTAATCTGAATGGCCACCTGAAGAAACAGCAGAAACTGGAGGAAGATCAGGCCGGAAACGGAAACGGAAACGGAAAGAAAAAACAGGACAAGAAGAGGAAACTCAGACAGAGCCTGAGCGAGGATCAGGATCCGATCTATGCGAATGTGGATGAGGTTATACCGATTCATCCTGAACCCGCGACCGAAGTCAATGCGCTAATGGGTAATGCACAGGTAAGAGGACCGAACCCAGAACCCAGAACTCAGATCCAGTTCTCCAGCTCTCCAAGATCCATCTGCATCCGGTTCCATTGCATTTTGCATACTGCATCCCACATCCAATTGAATACAGAATACCTACCGAATACCGAACTAAACAGATCCCATCTTCGGATCGGTGACATCAGCCCATCGGATTGCGTTTTACACTCATTTGTTTAGCAAGACAATCGAGAACTGCCATCGAAATTAAATTTATTACGTGCCTGCCCTTCACTGTACCACCCCCATTAAATCCCCCACTTTTCGGTGTGAATTGACTGCGATTGTTAAACCCGTTTGGACGACGGCATTTAGCAGCAAAGTGCAAGTTGTTCGCAAATACAAATTATATAGACGAGCCACAAGTAACAAGTACTGGGCAAACAAAACAAAGTAAGCCGAGTTAAAATAGAAGCTAAAACACTCTTCACAAACAATAAGAACTTCTATGAGAAATTAATGATCAAACTTGTATTTTCAAAAGAAAAAAAACTTACAAAACCCTTAAATGAAATTAGTTCAGAGTGATTCGTATTAAGTTATAAAAAAGGCAATTTATCATCATTGAACTATTTAAAAAAAATTATTTTTTAGACCAGTTAGTAGCATAAAACAAAGTTAAGCTGAAATATATATTTTTAGTTCAATGTAAAAAGCTTTAACTAGTTAAAAAAATTTAAAAATCATAGCTTTGATTATTTAATATTAATATTGAACTTAAAAATTATATTATACAAAATTGTAATTACTTAAAATGTATATTAATTTATTAGACATTTCGTTAGCTCGCTAGATTGTAAATAATGTTCCCAATTGTTAATGTAATACAGAGCCGCCTAATCTAAGTTACTTAATATCAAAGTATTAAATCATTTTTAAAGTCAGGTGTGAAACTTGGCTGATCCACGCAGGTGTAAAACCTGACTGAGGTTTGCAGCTTAACTTCACTTTGGTGCTGGCACTAGATAAACAACTTGAAAAGCTTTTTTTTATATATTTTCAAGAAAAACATGGAAAACTGCCGGCTTCTGCTTTTGTGGTGTTAGGCTAAATTCTCAAATTAATTAATTATGAATCGGTGTTGGTTACTCCATTAAACTTCAGTCGCTCATTAACCTCAGCCCACCTAAGCCTCCGACTAATTTATGTACAAACTATGTTCTATATTTTTCTCACCTGCAGGTAAGCACCGCTGCAACGGTAATATGTATGTTTTCTGCAACTCGCGAAAATCTCCCAGACCAACAACAACAATGACAAGTAAGTTTCACAAATGTCACAACACTGGTTAATTTAAATTTTCAAACGCCAAAAAAAAAGTTAGCCGCTCAAATAGAGAAGAAACCCGAAGTACTGGTTTTTTTCGTACGCGAATGTCGGTCAAGCGGCAAGTGCAGCGTTCATGTGAGCGATTCCGAATATAATCATCGTCCGTCCCCCAACTGCATAAATCTCAAGCGTATGCCTATCGCTATGGTTATGCAACCGGGAACGGAACCCGACGATCCGAAGATCCATAATACCGGTACTTGTCAACGGCGTCGCCTCACTCAGCACGTGCATTTAGCTGCTTAAATTTATTGTATCACTCCGCAGACGTCGGCGATGGTGCACAGTGGTACCAGGGTACTATCTGTGCGAAATAAAAAAAAAATTCTCCCATAATGATGTAATAATGATATTGAATAGAATCAATATATATAACAACAGTCCAAATCATAATAATCTATGGCAAGCGTAAAAACACAACAAGGAAATCCAAGAAAAGAAAGTTTTTTATAAAATATCAAGGAAAAATTCTAACCAATATGGTTTTATGAGGGAAGAGAAAGGGACACTTGCCAAACCATCTGTCTCCTTATAAACTACTAAAGGAAAACATTGTAAACAAAGCGACGCTCAATGAAATACGAATTTTATCACTTTTAATTACACATTCTTTGAGTTAACATATCGAGAATTCCAAAATTAAAGTGAAATTCGGTGGAACTTTTACCAACTGATTACAGACATAATTTATGCAAGGCTGACATGAGTTTGAGTTTGAGTTTGAGTTTTAACCGGCTGTCTCACTAATTTCACCCATTTAGCAATTACCCGCCTAATTAATAAATCATGCCTCACGTCGATTGAGGCCCACTGTGCAACGGTATATTGGCGGGCCAATCAGTGAGTACCGTACCGCTTTGCATGCTGCGCTATGGAGTACCGTAAGTCGCGAGACGCTAGACGAGACGTCCGCGCAGTATCCCATTCGAAATATTTGGCCTACGCGTTGTCAACAACAATCACAATAACAAAAAGGCAAAAACAATAACAGCGCAGCAGGAGCGGCGGCCCAATGGGTGCGAGCGAGAGGGGGCTAGGCTAGTCAGAACAGGTGCAGCATCCAGGCAGCGACTGCGCTGCAACTGCGCTGCAACTGCGCAGCGCAGCCCTCCTGCGTCGGCGCAACAAGCTATTGCTCCTCTCCTCCCACCATAGTCCTCTGCCGCGCGCTCTCAACTGCACTCTCTGCGCTCTTTCTCCGCACAGTGGGTCAAAGTGAAATTGTTGGTATTAGAACATTGGCATTTATTGAAAGCCCTATAGATTAAAAAGAATTGTAGGCAAAAAAAATTTGATATTTATGCAGTATTCCTAAACTATCAATTAAAATTAAAAGGCATCGGAAAATACTAGTACTTTTGTATTAATTTTAGTTTTTTGAAATTGCAGCGAATTCATCTATCTGCTAAAGGCAACAGTACGTATGATTGATAAGCTTTGAGGTCAATGAATAAGTTAAACTAAAATTTTTGTTGTATTTCTTTTTTGTTGAACTGTTAAACATGGTGCCAAGGAATTTTTAAATATTTTCACAAAAAAGCTAGACTCGTGAAAAATTTTCACAAAAAAGCTAGACTCGTGAAAAATCACCTATAATTTCAATGAAGAGCTAACTGCGATCCACATTTAACTCACTTGCTCCACTGTGCGTTGGGATTCGCGCTGCCTGCACCGCTGCCACCGCCGGCGTTCCGTTCTGACAGAGCTCTACCGCTCCACCGCTCAGTCTACCGCTGCGCGTTGTTGACGTCGCCTCGCCGACGTCGCTTTTCCGCCGCTGTTCTAAATTTAGTCGCCGACGCCGACGTCGCGAGTTTCTGTAAATGTCGCCGCTGCCGCCGTCGACATATTATAACAATAATACCCGCAATAGTTACATTTTTATATATATTTTCGGTAAATTTTGCACAAGTTCGTACTTACATATGAATATATATATATATATATCTATATATATATATGTATTGTTGTTTGCATAACCGCAACGCAAATTAGCTAATTGTTTTTTTTTCAGTGTGCGAGTGTGTGAGTGCGAAACGTGCGAAGAAACAACATCAACAACAACAACAATCATATAATGCAGTGAATTAGGGTTTTGTTTTTGATTGATTTGATTTGAAATCGAATGAGAATTGTTTTCGTGTGACTTCTCCAAATCCCCAAATCCTCTAGATAAAAGCAATCATTTTTGAAGAAACCGCTACAGTCACTGCCCCCTGCAACGATTTTCTGCATCCCCATAAAAATGAGGAAAATTATTTTCATGTATTAGTAAATTAAAGTCGTTTATTAAACGTTTGATTATTTTAATTCGTTTTTAATAGACCAAGTGCAAATATGTAAAACTCATTAGCAAGGTGTCGAAATTAGTAGAAAAATGTAATTATCTTTTGACCTGGGCATATAGAGTTGATAGCTAACTTTTTTTCTGTGTACGCCAGATACAAATGCACCTTGAATCTTGTACTTTTTATAGAAAATCAAATAGTGTCGTTTGGGGTTCTTTTAATTTTCGCTATCTGCCGACCTTGTTGCCGCCTCCAAAATGAGCTCAAGTTTGCGCCGTGACAAATGGCAAACGCATCTGTCAGATGCGCCAAAAGTATCTTCATCTTCGGCTGCAATAAATTGGCGAATTTTCCTTGGCAAACGCTTGCAGCGAACGTATTCCATACACAAGCCCAAATGGCCGAAAAACCAAAGTCTAAACATCTTGAAAATGTGCCAATTATTTTTGTACAATTCCCAAATAGAACACAATAAAAACCAAAGACCATGTCTACGCATCCGTACGTACATATGTATATGTATCCGTCCGATATCTGCGGAATATATGTATGTATTTATAGATATTATGTGATCTTTACACGAATGTTCGCTTTTGATGGCCGGTTCTTTGGTTTAGCCAGCGATTAGCATAATTATTTATGGCCCAGCAATTGTTGGGGGCCTTTTGGCAGAACTTTATTGTTAAATAACGATTAACCGTTAGGCGGTGATAGAGAGTTCCACAGTGAAGCCTCAACAACGCTGGCTGTCACCTCTTTCAATATCACTTGGATAAATGTAACTAGAACATTGCAGTATTTCTTTAAATTAGTATTAAAATCAGTCGTTTATCACCCTATTAGAAATTTTTATAATAATAGATTTTCTATATTATCTAAGTGGCTTCTGTGGCGTTTTTATCATGAATATATTATTTGATTCTTCAAATTTTGGAATTTAATAATTGGGACGAATTAATCACATAATTTTGTAAAGCCCTAAAGTTACATACTTTGAACATTTCGGCATATCGAAGCCGGACTGTTGTTCGATAGTTAATTAGGCACAGGCACCATATTCAACGGACTCCGAAGACAAACACAATGACGAAAAACAAAGCATAAGCCCAAAATGACCGAATGTCGAATAAAAAGAAATGCAGCCGCTTTTCAGCCGCCTCTTCTGCCGTTTCTTCTGGGTCTTCTGTGTAGTCTCCTGGTCTTCGGGGCCCCTTCTTCTCGCCCTTTTCAAAGAACAAACGCATTTCTAACAAGATTGACAGGCACTCAAAGCGAAAGAGCAAGCGAGATGGCCAGCACCCCTCTGCCTAACGGCATTCGGCAGAAGAATTGAGGTGAAAAAAAAAAAATATCAAATATAAAAAAACTAAATAAAAGCTCTTCAACTTTGCGTCCCAATCATTTGCTGCCTGCTGCAGCACATTGCATGCTCGGCATGTCAATGACATTTAACAAAAATTGATTGAGGCGGCACCGCGAAACGGGTTAATTGCGTTAACCCCTGACACCCACATGAACCGAGTGCAGCAGCCTCAAAGAAAAACAGAATCACTTGCATGAGCAAGAACTTCTTGCAGTGAAGTTCTAACTTAAATGAGTTTTTTTCAATTAACTTAATGACAAGCTAGTTTAAAATCAAGTTAAGAAATTTTAAATTGGTTGAAAATGATAAAGAAGAAACAACATAACTCTTGGCACTCTTAATTAAATAACATTGGGTTGACCTTTGTTGGCACAAATGAATAAAATTAATGGAATATCTATTTTAAACATATTTAACTTTTGAATTTTAATCAGATATGTACATACATGAAAGGTAAAATACCTACTTCCTAAAATCTAGTAAATACTGATATTCTAATACGTGTGATAACACTTTCGTCTTGGTCAAAGCTTAGATTGTATTGTTATATCATTAGTTATTCCAAGTTCTGGGTAAATTTATATAACCACCAGCTCGCATTTGGCCGTTTCTCTTCAAATATTAACCCACGATAAGGGAATTTTTGCCAGCTTCCTTATCGTTCATCGTAAGCCGTTTATCAAAGCAGCTATCTGGACCTGTATCTCCCTGTATCTCGTCTTGACACCTCAGCGAACGTGACCTACCCGCGTCAGGTGGTCGGATCGGATTAGAGATTGAAGACGAACCCATTTGAACATAAAAAACAACGTCTTAAACATTTGAATGGTATTTGAGAAATGCGGGGAAAGGCAAACAGAGTGGCTCGCCATTGAATGCCTCATTAAGAGAATTATTTTTGCATTCGGGTCTCAGACCTTGCGCATTTGGCGCAACATCTCGCGATAAGTTGTGAAAATATTTGCGTAAGTGAAACAGAAAGCGTCGACATACAGACACTGTCTATAAGGTTTTTTGGTTTGCCCATTTTGTTCGTATTTAGCTCTGCTCTACCTTATTTTCATTCTTTGTTTTTGGCTGACGTAGAGAGATCGAGAGATCAACCGATGGCACACGAGGCAAAGTGTAAAGGGCAGGAAAATCTTTTCAGTTTTTTGCACCGGTTGTTTTTGTGTTTTTTTGGCAGCAACAAGTTTTGGGCTTTGTTTATTGTTCTAGACATTAAATGAGATAAATGCGCCTCATAAACTACTACCAGATCCAGCGCTGAAACGAGATTAATGCCAAGTAAATAGTCGCATAACAACGCGAATCATCTTCTCCCAACGCAACCACACTTCATATAAAAAAAAACAATGCAGGATCAGTTCCATTCAAGGTATCTGCACTTCAGCAACGGGCACTTTTTAATGGAAAAACCAATCCCATGAATGGTTTACTATATCCAGGTGTTTGCGAGACTTTCGCACTTTTTGTTTATGGGAATCAATTTCTATATACAATGCGACGAAAGCCGTAGTTTAGTGCCAGGCATTAAGAGGTGCAGATATAGAGTTTTCAGGGGAGATTAAATAGCTCACTAAGAGAAAATAAGTCGCGCCAACAATATGTAATTAATAAATATATTCAAACGGTCGAGTAAAGATATTCAAAATGTTTCTAGCATTAAAACCCAAGTTCTCTTTTAAAATTAATGTTTATATATGAGTCCAAAATGACTAGGAAAACATTTAATTTATATCTTCATAAGCCAAAATGTATTCATTATTTCATTTCAAAGAATTCAATTATTGTGTGATTGGTAGTAATTTCTTTCTGTGCACTTTCCGACTTAACTTCTAATTGATATAAAAACTAAAACAGGACAGAGCTATAAATCAGTCGATCGTCGTAAATATCGAAGAAAAGTCGCAGCTCGGAAGTGAAATTAAAAGTAGAAATGAGCCGAAGGAGGCAGTTGAATAAATCGGGGAAACTTAGTAGGGTATAAGCGGTAAGAGGGTTTCTTCGAAAAGACCTTCCCCCAACAAACTTGCGATGACCTTGACTGTGATCCATCGCTCCTTACAGGAGTCGGTGCCACTAATTATGGCCACTCGCTGGCATTTGTGCGATTAATTCCTTTATTAATCATAAATTGCCATAAAGGAAGGGAGCCAGCAAAGGGTCCGGCAATTGTCGGTGGCTGCAATTGCCGCAGTTGGCAACTCTATTTATAGAGTCCAGAGGCCCACGGGCGGACTCATCCCCCCACCCCTCCAATGCACAACTTCACTGTTTATCTTTGTGGGTCTTGCCCCCATATGATCCTCCGTCCGTCTGGCCATAATTTATGTTATTTGACTTTTAAACTTGGACGCGAAGTTGGCAGAAAGGCTTCTCATAATTGCAGGTTCTTCTCGGTTTGCCCCACCTCTTTTTGATAGTACACCTTTTGCACTTGGCAAAAATATTTTAAATCAGGATAAAGTTTTTCAAATTGGAAATAAAACTAAATATTATATGTACATACATACATACATACTTTTATAGAATTACAGATTTGCATTAAAATCGCATTTCCTGCACACACATACATATTTCATATGAACTTTAGGTACAACGTGCACTAAAATATTTTCTTTTAACAGCCTGATTTATTAATTTATTTTTTTTAGAAAGAAACTTCTTGCAATACACCTTTTCGTAGACTCAATTTGCTCACTGCTTCCTTGACTGCTTGAGCGGCTTTTCAGCTAAGCTCGCTCATTAGTTGAATTGTCTTTTGACTTGTCACACACTCCACTTTATTGCACTCCACTTGCCTCCGCAAAACGTGACATATCGCAGACGGAGCGATTAACCCCTCTTGCTCCCTCTGTCGCTTATTAATCCCGTATTTTTGCATCTTCTTTGGCCGCTCTGCTTCTCTTTCGATACAAATGCTATTAGCAGCAACAACAAACAAGTGCAAAATGTAATTGAATGGTTTTACTTACTACGGTTTCGCACGTCGGCCATTTGCATAGCAAGTAGTGTGCCAAAGGCAACTTAGATATCTACTTAAGTACGAGAACAGTGCTATTGTGTTTTTCGAAGAATTTTTCGGTGGAAAATGTTGAAGTGGAGATTCAAAAAAAAGGAGGCAAGAAATATTTAATTATTGGCAAAGATTTCGGAAATTGTTTTCACTTGGTATAATTACCTGTATACATTTTTAACGACTAAATTTGGCTGTGCTGTACGCGAGTGCCGTTATTACAAAATTTCGAGAACTAAACTCCTTTTTTTCGTTAGACGTACTCCATATTCAATAATGGTTAAATTTCATATCATAACTAATTAAATTATAATATTATAAATCCATTTCATTTTTTGGAAGTATTTTTTTTTAAACAAACTAACGTTTGAAACAGATATCAACGGCTTCAAATATAAACATTGAAAGTATGTAAAGTATAGTTTATAAAAAGAAAAAACATTTAATCTACCTAATATTGTTGACTTAAAAGTTTATGCATGTATGTACATATGTAGTTTGAGAGTCCGCACTGTGGAATATGTACATTAGTAGTAGCAACTTAGCACGACGCTTACATCACGGTACAGTTTTAACAAAAACTGGGGTTTAATTATCGCCGCCTGTCCCCAGTTCTTTACTCTCCTCTCCTCCCCTCCCCTCCCTCTTCTCTTTCATTCCCACATATTGCTCCACTTTGCGATGCAATTGCAACAACAGAAATTGGAGTTAACCCGAGTTACATGTACATACATACATACATATGTATGTATGCTCATTTGTAATTAGAAAATACGATCTGCCGAGGGAATAATGAAAACAATTTGCATTTCATTCATGCGGAGTAAACGAAATGAGAAAAGGTCGGTGAAGGGGAAGAGAAATCGTTGAGAATAACCATTATCTGACTTAACTCGAAAGTAAATAGTTCATAAATAAATGATTTATATAATTACCAACACGGAATAGATATGAAGAAGAAGGCAATGAGCAACGGAACGAATAGATCAAACAAATTTCATAGTACCGGTACAAAATGCGCTAAAGGTTTTTAGTGAAATGTTATTACTAGAAATTTTATTATTATTATTATTTTAGAAATTTTTTAAAATTTATTTTATTTTGAAATTTTAATCGTAAAGGGTTTTAATGTTAAATAATTAATAGTAGCACAAGGTTTTTGTTTTTGAACTAGAAAACAAAGAGCAGCGTAAAATAAAAATGTATGCTTACACATATTTTATTAGAATCCTATATTTAAGAACAATTTATTCAAAAAATTATTAGACTGCAATTTTTAAACAGTTTAATTTTAGTATGATAAAAATAAAATTAAAAAAATATAAAATAAATTTATAATTAAAATATATATGCAGTGGAAAAATACAATATAATTTTTTTTTACTTTCGTGTTTATTGATATTCAGTGTGCACTGTATACTAAAAATCGACAAAATATATATGCACATACATATACATACATACATATTTAAGTAAATGGGAGCGCTATTTATTTGAGCGCTGCTGTGTGGCCACACTTGATCGGCAGACATATAGCAGAAAACAGAAAAGGAGGCAGGCGTCGGAGTCGAAGGGGGCGCCACAGGCGGCGAATATTTGTTCCAGTGGCCAACGCAGCGATTTGTTCGTCCGCCTCTTCTTCTTTCTTTTTCCTTAGAGCAACCACTGCCCCCTTTTATTTTTTTTACTACCATACTTTGCTTGCCCTCTCTCGCCCCCCATTGATTCCAAAACGTTTTGTAATCTCTACCTGCATCGAAAAGTGGAGCAAAGAGGAAGGGAATTCTAGGGAGAGAGGAATAGGAAAAGGGGAAGAGATAGGAAGGTCTGGGGGTCACCAGAAGGTGAGAAAGGGTCCCTTCTCTTTATCCCCACTCGATTCTTCACACCTTTCTTGAGTCATTTACCCTTTCCTCTACCTCCTTTCACTCCTCTTTTTTCTTTTCCTTCTCCTCCGTTTCCTTTCTGTTCTGTGTGTTTATGTTATCTTCGTGCTTTATGTAGGTGAACATTGCCTGCTTAAGTTACTACAGGGTATTATGGGGGATACTGGTTTGGTTTCTTAGATTAAACGGTTATGAGGAATGGGCCGCCAGTGGAATTTAGGTTGCCTTAGGCCATGGTTTCCAATTCCCATGTGAACTAAATTAGGGAGTTAATGGCTTTTACATTATTTACGTTACACGACTTTTCTTCTAAGAAAAATGTACAGTACTTAAATCAACGCACTATCCATTATAAAGAATATTGGTTTTAACTACAAGAAGCTTATTACATTCAATGAAATTTTCAGTTATTATTACAGTTTTAGTTTTATTAGTTAATTAATCGCAATTCGTGAAAAATTGTTTAACTGTATTTAAGATACATATTTACGTATGTTTGTTACTAGAACAACTATTTCTTATCGGAATGTAGAAGCATTCCAATAATTCCCATCGACAAGCGTCTCATCCAGGTCGACCCTCGCTCTCTATTTGTTAGAAGAAGCTCAGTTGCGCTCCCCTTTTTCCCCTTTCCTTTTTCCCTGCTGCGTTTTTGTTGTTGTGGTTTTTGTTGTTTCTATTTTCTCCTTTCTCTGTCTCTCTCTCGCAGACACACGCACTCACGCCCACAAACGCGAACGAGAGTGCAAGTGTCGGAATTTGTAATGTTTCTGTGTCAAAAATCGAACAGCCGTCAACGATGAACCACCTGCGGGTGCACAAATTCAAGCTGGGCGGCAAAGATAATGCCGCCATCGCCGATTTACCCCCAGCGGATAATACCAATAATAACAACAATGTCGGAAATAATAATCACAGTGGCGGAGCCAAAGGATTTCTGGGCAGGATCAAACGATATTCGGTGCTGGGAAATAAACTGGGACGTCGTCATCTAAGCAGTATGAATATAAATCCGGTGAACAACGCAGCCGAAAATTCAGTTTCGCCCAGTAAACTTCACACCGGCAGCTATGACATGACCGGCAGTCACTCGGATGATCATCGCCTGGAGATAGGAGCTCCGATTTTGATATCCACCACCACCCTGGATACGGATCGTTTTGATGTCACGGAGGCTAGACTCAAACAGATTGGCGGTGGCATTGCCCAGAACTCCAATATTGTGAGGACCTTGACTCCGAGAAGTTCGGATGAAGATGAGTTTGTGGACGCCAGGAGCAGTCCGCAAGAAATGGAGAAGGAGGAGGATCTGCTCACCTTAAAAAACAAGGATCAGGACCATAAAGAACCACAGCAGGAGGAGAAAAGAGATCTAGAAGATACCGAGGAGCCAGATCATTTTGAGACACCCAAACATCAGGTGGAGGAAAAGGAGCTAGAAGAGGTGGTTTTCCAGGTGGAGGAAAAGCAGCTAGAAGAGATGGTTTTACAGAAAGTAATACCACCAAGAACCCCAGAACCCACTGCCATAGAACGTCCCGTTAGACGACCTCGAATTGGTCGCCAGCAATCCCAGTCCGTTCAGAACCTGCATCGCACCGAACTAAAGGTCTACCTGCACAAATCCAATTCCATGGCACTGGACATGAATGTTACGGCTCCGGCAAAACTCGTATTGGATCTGAATCTACCGGAGTTGCCAGAACTCTATGGGGCCAGCGAACTCAGTCTGGCGGCCAGTGATAATAAGGAAAATCGGCCAGTGGTAAACCTCCCCTCCCTGGAACGCTCACCCATACCAAATGGTGGCTTCTTGGCCCAACAGCCGCACTTTAAGAGCCTGGACTCGTTTCAGCTAAATGGCAATTCGCAGCAGAGCTCCCGCCACAGTTTGGCCTGCAGCAGCAATGGGGAATACGACTTTGACCTGAAATCAGTAAGCTATCAGAGCCTGAATGCCCAGAATCTGTTTGTGTCCATTGACGAACTGCAGGAACTGTCGCGGCAGATTAACGAAACGGAGGATTTTGGGAAGGAAATCGATCTGGAGTACTGCACGCATCGCGATCAGTTGAGACCCAGTGAGCGCAGGATTACGCTGCTGAAGAACAAGAACCAAACGCTGATCAATTTCAATCACAACAAGGAGAAACTGCGGAAGGGCTGGCATGGCATGAAGCACTGGCTGGGCGAGGAGGGCTCCAAGATCAAAGAGGCAGTGCGTCAGCAGACGCCGCTGAAGCGTCTGGCCCAATCCCGGAGCAATCTCAACCAGTCCACGGCGGATGCCAGTCGCACGTCGATGTCGCCGGAACGGAGTCGCCGCGAAATGACCGAAAGCTGCGAGGATGTCACCGAACGCACCGAAATGGAGTCGTCCATGTCGCATCGGAACAGCGAGGAGGATCTGTCGCCGCATGCCAAGCGGTTCAAGGATGAGGTACAGATCCATGTTGTTGTTGTTGGTCTGGGGTTGATAAGCGGGTGGGCTCATTTAGGTAAAATTCTTTTAGCTAAACCATATTTTTGCAATCAAAAAACAGGGACAGAACGGCTTCGAGGAACTACGGCGATATGTCAAACAGGGCGGCGACTTTAGCAAGGAGCTTATATTCGTCCTGCAGGAGAGGTGAGTTAGTTATAAAAAATTAATTTAAAAAACTAGTAACTTGTTTAAACTCTATTGTAGAATTTTTCTTAAAATCAAAATATTTAAAACAATGTTTATTTTGTATTATGAATTAAGACCATTTGTCAAAAAAACAAACATTTTATTTACAAATTTGGACCCTGCCAAATGTAATTTAAAAGGTCGCCAACATTTTTTCGAATTTTAAAAACCCAATTTAAAAAAAAGATTAGGCAAAAAATAAAAATAACAATTTTAAATAAGACTCAACAATAATCAAATAGTTTTAGATTTTTGGTTAAACTGTCATCTTTAATTTATTTATTAAATGGACTTTGTATACATTTTCAGAGCCGACTCGGAGCTGATCTACTCCAAGTCACTGTCGAAGCTGGCCAACAAGCTGAACAAGGCCGGCAGGGAAATCCCCGGGAGCGTGGCCGACGCCTGGCGTGGAGTGGCTACGGAGATGGAGAGCCGCAGCGACATCCATCGTCAGTTGGCGGCCTCGCTCACGGATGAGCTGGTCAAGCCCCTGAAAACCGTCGTCGAAGGACACCACAAGGCTCGGAAGGCGGTAAGTTCTTGCAAACAAACGAAAAACTAATTTCAACACCATTTTTACTATTGTAGATAAATTGATAAATAAAGAAAATAGTAAAATTGTAATAAAATTGAACATATTTTGAACAGCAACATAAAGCACAAAATAAAGCCTAAACAATGTGAATAGACTTAGAGTTTATATAATATATATTTATATATATTATATTTCTTTATAATTTTTTATTATATTATTAGTAATTTTTTGTGAAGCCTTTTAATTTTGGACACTTATGTTAACGTGATCAAAGTCTTAAAAACACTTAGTGTGCGGAGTCCAAGACCAATCTAATGCTATCCAAAATATCCCTTAGGTGGAGAGCAACGTGGACAAGGCGGCGCGAGTCCTGGGCGAGTGGCGAGCCAGCGAGGCGAAGGCGAAGAAGGCCTCCCACACAGCGGCCCGCGAGAACGAGAAGCTACAGGACGCGATGCTGGACGTGCGCATTCAGAAGTCGCCGTCAATTGCCCTGCTTCACCAGGGTCCCAACAAGCAGGCCGCCGAGAAGGAGCTCAAGTCGGCGGAGAAGGATTGCGTGAAGCTGGACAATAAGCGCAAGAAGGCCGAGGAGGCGGTGAAGCGGGCGGACGTGGAATACTACACCCTGTGCGTCCGGGCGGAGCGAGCCCGCGTGGACTGGGAGATGGCCGTGCTCCGGGGAAGCGCCCAGTTGCAGAGCAGCGAGCAGCAGCGTCTGGGCAACATGCACAACTTTGCCCAGCAGTACGCGCGTCTCATCTCCGATATGAACCCCATTCTCGGCGGGCTGAGCACCCGGCTGCAGCCTCAACTGGAGGCCTGCAATGTGGCCAAGGACATGCAGGTGGTGCGCCACATCCGCCGGAACTCGGAGGGACCGAGCGAGCAGCTGCTCCCGGACTTTTACTGCGAACACACCACGCTGGCCATGAACCGGGAGCGACGCAAGCACGCCCTGATCAAGTTGCTCCAGCTGGTCAAAACGGACCTGGAGCGGGAGCGACGATCCCGCGACGGATTAAGGGGCCTGTCGCAGTCGCTGAACCACCAGGAGCACCAGAACATCACCGACAAACTCTACCACGTGGGTTTCCCATTAATGTACACTTTATAGTAAACCCTATTAAACAAGCTCCTTTGCAGATCCGCTCCATGCTGACCTATTTGGAGGGCGCCCGCCTTAAGCTGCACTCTGCCCTTTTGGAGCTGGACCACAAGCCCAGGACCACTCACCCACTGGCCCAGCACATTCAGGTGGGATAACGTTTGACATCAAACAAAATTTGAAATATCTAGAGAATCATAACAACATTAGTTTTTTCGTTTTGATACAAAGATTTAATTTTCTGCTGAATCAGTTAAATCAGTGTTGAATTATATTTGACATTTGTAGCTCTGTAATAAAGTTTCCCATGTAATGCAATTTCTATCTATTGGAATCCTCAGATCACCCGTGACCGCACCGGACTGCAGCAGAGCATCCTGAAGGTGCCCAACTGGCTGAAGAATAATGACAAGTCGCAGGCGCAGCAATCGACAAGTATGCTGGCGCACGACGTCACCGATATAACCACTAACCACGAGGATGAGCTCCCCGATGAGAACTGTTCCCACCTGCACAGCAGCAGCAACAGCAATAATAGCAACAACAGCAACAATAGCAACGGCTCCTGCACGGACATCAGTTCAGTGGTGAAGCAATTCAACCGGAGCAAGAGCAACATCGAGACCAATTTTACCAGTCAACCAAAGATAATCTCGACGACGAATGCCGCGGTGGCCGCGTCCGTAAAGTCCAAAACTCTGGCCAATCTCCAGGATGGTCATCATCACAATCACCATACTCACCACAGCGATCGCGGCCAGGCGGATGGCGGCTCCAATCAGCAGGACTCCGATTTCGATGAGTTCAGTTCGCAGGACGAGGACGAGGAGCCGGAGAAGCCCCAGCAAAATTCCAACCCGATCAACAAGCACCAAATGCAGACGCAGCATTTCTACCAGAATGCGCAGGATCTGCAAAAGAGCCAGAAGGACGGATCCGGTCCGATATTGGGACGCTGCAAGGCGCTATATAGCTACACCCCGAAGCTCTACGACGAGCTGGAACTGAGTCCCGGCGACATTATCGAGGTTCATGCCAAGCAGGACGACGGCTGGTGGCTGGGCGCCCTGCGCAACCACATCGGCATCTTCCCGGCCACCTATGTGGAGGAGTGCGCCTAGATCTAGACGGGGATCACTATCCCACGATCCCTCCATATTTATAGTTGTTTAAGAGCGAGTGAGTGTGTGCGCGACTGCCATTAGAGTGAGTGTGTCGTGGAGCGATTTGTTTGATTTGTATACAGGCCAGAATTCAGTTTTGAAACTGCCATTTAAATTTCACTTTAAAACAAACTAAAAAAACACATATATTACACTTTTTCTATTCTTGGGGAAAATTTACCCAAACCAGTGTTACATTTCAGAAGAAGCAAACATAATTTGTACCTCTTTTTGTTTTTCCAATGAGCGGAAATATTGTCAGCATATGAATTTGCTCAACAAATATTCATTTAAAGCTAAAAGAAAGCTAAAACAAGACAAAACAAGAAACATTTAATTTCCGTTTGTAAATTTTTTCCACTTTAAAGAACTTAACATTTTTCAAATTAGCTAATACAGAACAGCCATTGATTAAACAACAATTATTAGCTTAAGAGAAAGAACCTATAATAACCTCAATTAAAAGAACAATTCGAGAGGACAGAAAATACTTCATTTTTGTTAAAACATTTTTTGTTGAAAATGAAAATATTTTGTTTTGCTTTAATGTTTATGAACTGCTTATATCTTCTTTGGCCACTGGCAAAAACCAACTAAGCAGATACATTTTTTTGTAGTCAAGTAAAATAAATAAGTTGTTCAAACGAAAAGTATATAATATAATTGGAAAAAAAATGAGGAAACAGAAATCACAAACCCTCTGTTTAAATTTTTCTTAATTTCATTAACATTGACAGATAAACAAGTCCTTTTTTAGTTTTTCGCAATAAAACAAGATTTATATGTAATAACCATTAAACTGCAAAGCCAAAACACACCAACATTAAGCCTATAATTTTAAATCCTGATTAACATTTTCCGAGCTATTTTATTTTGTATCAAACAAATCGGTCTACTTTAGTTTTACAAAGTTATTCGCAATAAGCATACGATGTAATTTATGAGTAAAGATTGTATAATTTTATTTTTTTTATTATTTTTGTAACTACCAATTATTCTTTATGTTTAGCGCCCAGTTCAGTCATTTACCATTTATCGATCCTGCACATTAACTTTAGGGCTGGACGACAAATGGTCCTCATCAATAAAAACAAACTCTTGTTATTATATTATTATTATTTTTTATTGCATATACATAATGGAACGACATGCATATATCAGTATATATTATTATATTCAACATGCGAAATCACAAATATTTTTTTTTCTCGTTTTGTAATTACATTTAATAAATTAAAAGTATACATATATATATATTTGTAAAATATTAAAAACAAAAAAAAAAGAGTTTTGCGTATATCAACTCTAGTAATATCGAAAATCGTGTATTATTGACCACCGAAGGGAGGAAAAAGTCCTAACTCACTGGTCAAGTAGGAGAAATGTTTGTGGTACCACAACTTCAAGCCCCCATGGTACTAGTAAAGGTAAGAGTAGAGGTGCTTTTGACCAGTTAATGGTTTATCCACTAACCCTAATCATTTTATATAGATTATATATAGCGCAACAGTATCCAAAACACGGTTATTTTGACTGTATAAAAATGTACACTTTATACCAGCAAAAACATGGATACCAAACAAAGAAGTATTAATTTATAAAAGGTTTAGCTTTCGGTACTTCTTTACTGATTTAAAATCAGAAAAATTTATAATTTAAAAACATTTGCCTATGAAAATGTTTTAACCAATCGTTTTGGTAAGTTATAAGAGAGTTCATTTGCTAACAGCTGTTAAAAATAATAGTAGTATGGCTATGGGGTAACAAAATATGTTTAAGGTTAGAATTTAGAAACTATAAGCTTTTGAACATCTGTTTTTAATTTCAGAACTGGAAAATTTGTAAGTTCCTTAAAAGTTTTGCCCATTTTTACATTTGCAAGAATTTAAATTTAGTTTTGAACTAATTTAGCATTAATGAAACAAGCAAATACTACTATTATTTTAAAATCATCTGTTGTGGAAAATAAATATATACGTTAGGGGCAGTTTCCCCATGCGACGTTTCAGCGACGATAGCACCATTGCAATCCCCCAAGCCCCTTCAGTTGCCATTGGTGGCCTCCAGTGGACCAGATGCTGCTCCCCCGCTGTCCAGGCAGCGCAGCTTCTGGTACATGTGGATATAGTGGGCCTGCAGCTGCTTCTGGTAGCCCAGGACCTTGTCCTTCTCCGCGCACCACTGGCGCTTCTCCAGCTCAAGATTCAAGCGGAAATCGTCCAGTTTCTGGCGCAGCTTGGCTATATCCTCCGCATATGTGGTGGACTCCTCGATGAGGGTGTCCAGCGTTTGCTGCGGCGCCTGTCCCTGATCCAGTTGCAATCGCTGCACCAGGACATCCAACTTGGGCAGCTCCTGGGGACATGTTGCTGCTGCCGGCGATGCTGTTGCTGTTGTGTACTTTCTTGTCTTCTGGCAGATCTCGTTCAGGTTGTCCAACTGCTGCTTAAGTCGAGTGTACCGGCCGCACGGCTCCTCGCCGTACTCATGGGCAATGGCCAGATCGGAGAGCTCCTTGCGCAGCTTGGCCAACTCGCTGGTCAGGGCTCCAATCACCTGATCTTTCAGCGAAATGATTTTGTGCAATTGCAGCTGGTCAGGCTGATTATGTTGATTCTGTTGCTGCTGTTGCTGATGTTGCTGTTGTTGATGGTTGTGCTGCTGCTGTTGCTGTTGCTGATTTTGTTGCATCTGTTGTTGTTGCTGATGTTGTTGCATCTGTTGCTGTTGCTGCTTCTGTTGCTGCTGTTGCTGATTGTTATGGTGTTGCTGTTGATGATTAAGTTGCTGCTGTTGCTGCTGTTGCTGCTTCAGTTCATTTTGTGTTTGCTGCTTCTGTTGCTGTTGCTGCTGCTGCTGTTGATATTGCTGATGTTGCTGTTGCAATTCCGGCTGATGCTGTTGCTGTTGCTGCGGTTGCTGCTGTTCCTCCTTCGCCTGCTGCTTTGGTTGACTTTGGCTTGTGGTTGTGTCACAGGTATTGCTGCTGTTGCTGTTGTTGCTGCTGCTGCTGCTCCTGTTGGTGTTGCTGCTGTGCTTTAGGCTGACAATCGCATGATCTTTCATATTGATTTCCAGCTGCAAGAAAATTAATAGTTTATAGTTTTTCAGCGTTACTAAGACCTACTTTCTCTATTGAAAAGTATGTAACTTGGCTAAATGCTATGAAAAATAAAAAACAAGCGCAAAAGCACAAAATAAATAAAAGGGTAAAAAAAAACAAAAAAAGATTCTTTGTAGGTTAAATTAAATTGTAAATTGTAAACAAAATTAAACTGCAATAAAAAAATTTTAAAAAATTTTAGGAAAGGAGTACAATTTAAAAAATTAACTAAAATTGTTATGCAAAAAAAATATAACTGCCATAATAATGTGACAAATTTTCGGAAAGGGGTATAATTTGTAAAATTGTTTTAAATTGTTATGCCAAAATGTATTCCCTTTTAAAAAATTGTGGTGTTACTTGGAAAACCTACATGCGCCTCCTTGAGCTGCGTCTTGAGTAAAGCTATCTCCCCGTTGCGCTCGCAGACGCGCCACTCGCTGTCCTCCAGTTGGTGACGCAGTGCGTCCACCTGCTGCTGGAGCCCCTGGCCGGCGTCCCTGGCCAGATCCAGTTGCTGCTGCAGCCGGTTGACCTGCTCCGATTGGCGCAGCTTGTGCTGCTTCAGCTGGAACTGCTGCAGTCCGAGGAGCTGCTCCATCTTGCGCAGCTTCAGCTGGCACTCCCGCTGCTGGCCCTCGTAGAAGAGCCTCAGCCGCTGCGTCTCGTGCTCCCAGTACACCTCCTTGTCCTGACCGCAAAAAAACATATACGGATTATTGAGGGGGCATTAGAAAACTGTTCAGAGGGCGGGCGGCTGCCTGCTTAACCTTTTGTATTTGGAAAATTACTTTCTCATTGTGCTCCATGGCCTGTCGCAGGTACGAGAGCTCCGAGTCGCGATCCTTCAGCGCCGCCTCCAGTTCCGAGATCCCGGAGTCCGAGGGCGAGGGCGTCAGGTCGCTGCTGCCCACCACTGTGCCGCTGCTCTTGCTGCAGATCAAAATAATTACTTTATAGCCGTACAAAATGTATTCATAATTGGACAAACCTGCTGGCCCCATCGGGTCTGTCGTGGCTCCCAGTACTCAAGAGGTCAAGGGTCAGGGCATCCTCATTGCTGGAGCGCTGCAGTAGACGATGATTGCGACGCCGGGCGGCCAGGTGTCGCAAATCAGTGGTACCTGTTGATAAAAATGTTTGGTGTTTTTTTATAACTATTTGATTTTTGTACAAAATTAAAAGAAAATAAAAACCGAAGATAATTTCTTGAAGCCAAAGCAGCACAAAAACACTGGATGTGCGTTTTATTGTTAAACGGTGTTAACTTTTATTGCAAAAAATCCTGTTATACTGTAGATTTTAAATCAAACGCATTTACAGCTTAATTTGTTAAATTTTTTCCACATTTTCGGGAAAAATCATGATGCTACCCATTTATCAAAAATGCGAAAATTTGCCAATTAATAGAAAAACGGCTTTAAAAAATCGTTTTTTATTTAAAAACAAATTTAATTGTTTAGAGGCCGCCAGCTACGCAAAACAGTAACTGTTATGGCTATGCGTCTAATTTTTTATTTCTCCAAAGACCCAAAAAGACCGTAAAATAATCAGTTGTTGGAAATGTTGGAATGTCATACACCGTTGAATTCGTTATAAAATTTCCAATTGAATGGCTCTCTCAGCTAAAATTTATTCAGATTTTCAAATTTCTCCAAAAAATGATGATGTACCCCCTTACAAAAAAGTCCGAAATTTGGCCATAAATAAATTTTTCAAAAAACGTTTTTCAAAATTCGGTTTTTTTGTCAAATCTAAAATAATTGTTTTCAATCGATCAGGGATGGATGGTATGGGTTGCCAGCTGTTCAAAATAGCAACCCTTTTGACTTTGGGTCTTATTTTGGCATAGTTACAACAAAAAGACTCTTCAGAAATAAGTTGGTTTGAAAAATCACTAAATATCCCAAAAAACCCATTAAAAACTTGGTTTTTGTGTCAAAACCCTGGGAAATAATGGTCAAATGTTGGAATGTCATACACCGTGAAATTCGTTATAAAATTTCCAATCAAATGGCATTCACAGCTAAAATTTTTTCAGATTTTCAAATTTCTTACAAAAAAGTCCGAAATTTGGCCATAAATAAATTTTTCAAAAAACGTTTTTCAAAATTCGGTTTTTTTGTCAAAACTATAATAAAAGTTTTCAATCGATGAGAGATGGATGGTATAGGTTGCCAGCTGTTCAAAATAGCAACCCTTTTGACTTTGGGTCTTATTTTGGCAAAGTTACAACAAAAAGACTCTTCAGAAATAATTTGGTTTGAAAAATCACTAAATATCCCAAAAAACCCATTAAAAACTTGGTTTTTGTGTCAAAACCCTGAGAAATAATGGTCAAATGTTGGAATGTCATACACCGTGAAATTCGTTATAAAATTTCCAATTAAATGGCATTCACAGCTAAAATTTTTTCAGATTTTCAAATTTCTCCAAAAAATGATGATGTACCCCCTTACAAAAAAGTCAGAAATTTGGCCATAAATAAATTTTTCAAAAAACGTTTTTCAAAATTCGGTTTCTGTGTCAAAATTAAATTAATTGTTTTCAATCGATCAGGGATGGATTATATAGGTTAACAGCTGTTCAAAATAGCAACTCTTTTGACTTTGGGTCTTATTTTGGGAAAGTTACATTAAAAAGACTCTTTAGAAAAAGTTTAGTTTGAAAAATCGCTAAAAATCCCAAAAATACATTAAAAACTTGGTTTTTGGGTCAAAACTCTGGGAAATAATAGTCAAAATGTGGAATGTCCTACACCGTTGAATTCGTAATAAAATTTCCAATCAAATTGCATTCACAGTTAACATTTTTTCAGATTTTCAAATTTCTGCAAATAATGATGATGTACCCCCTTACAAAAAAGTCCGAAATTTGGCCATAAATAAATTTTTCAAAAAACGTTTTTCAAAATTCGGTTTTTTTGTCAAAACTATAATAAAAGTTTTCAATCGATGAGGGATGGATGGTATGGGTTGCCAGCTGTTCAAAATAGCAACTCTTTTGACTTTGGGTCTTTTTTTGCCAGAGTTACAACATAAAGACTCTAAGGAAATAATTTGGTTTAAAATATCTGCAAAAAAACTTGGTTTTTGTGTCAAAACCCTGGGAAATAATGGTCAAAACTTGGAATGTCATACACCGTTAAATGCGTCATAAAATTTCCAATCAAATGGCATTCACAGCCAAAATTTTTTCAGATTTTCAAATTTTGTCAAAAAATAATGAAAAAAGAAATAGCAAAAAATGCTAAAACTGGACATTTTTGAAAAAACGAACTTTAAAATAAATTGTTTGTAAATCGACCGGAATGGATTTAAGAGGTTGCCAGCTGTACAAAACAGTAACTGATACAATAAAAAGACTCTTTGGAAATGTTTTGTAAACTTGGCTGAAAACCATTCATCGCATTTTCCAATTGAATAAAAATATATTGGCCATAACTTAAAACGAACTTAATCGTGAGCACTTTACTTCTTAGATAGTTTATAATTAATCGCTCAATGTCAAGTGACTACTTCATCTAGATAAAGCGGAATGTTAACTGCTACTCACTGCCAAATTTCTGGGCGACTGCGGTGGCTAGTGGGGCAAGTGAAGGCGTCGATCCGTAGCCATACCGCTCGGCCCCGCCCCCCGCCTGTCCGCCCTCCGCCGACAACTGCAGCGCCTGATGTTGCTGATGTTGCTGCTGCTGCTGTTGCTGCTGTTGCTGCTGTTGCTGTTGTTGCTGCTGTTGGTGTTGCAGCTGCAGCTGTTGCTGCTGCTGTTGCTGCAACTGCAATTGCTGCTGGTGCTGCTGCTGCTGTTGGCAGGCAATGCGATAGTCCGGCTCAAACGGAATGGGCTTGAAGGCGATCGGTCGCAGAAAGTTGCCGCTGGTCTGGAAAGTCAAATCAAATTGTTAGGATTACCCATAAATCCGGGCTTAATATTATAAAACTTATTTATCAATAACTATAATTAGGCCATTATTTCTACTTATTAGTTTACTTACAATACATTGACAAAATATCAAAGCTAAAAATGAATTGAATATCTGTCCGAAATAGTTATGGTTACAAAACAGTAAAGCTAAAAATGTATATAATATCTGTTTAAAGCAGATATGTTTCACAAATATAATGTAAATTCTGGTATCTAGACCAAACCAAATTTGTAAATCATTATCTTAATTTTACAATTTATATATTTATCTTTATGTGTATAATGTAAGCCATACCTGTTCCGGCTCGCCCAATTGTTGTTGCTGCTGCTGGCGACTTCCGCCGGCAATGGGCGTGGTCCGCCTCTGCTGTTGCTGCTGATGATGCTGCGGTTGCGGCAATGTTGCTGGCAGAGATTGCATGGCCTCCTCCTCAGCCCCGCCCCCTCGGCCATCGCCGCCCCCGCCGCCCACGCAGCTGCGACTCAGCTCGAACATCTGACGTATGTTCTGAAACTTGCTGCGCATCTGAAGACCCATGCCCATGCCCATGCCCACGCCCACTCCCAGACCCACGCCCTCGTCGTCCAGATTGCTGTGGCTCCCAAATTTCTGGCTCAGCCGGCGCTGCTCCTGTCGCGACTTCAACGTGCCCGTGTGGAAGGACTGCCCGTGTCCTTGACCCTGACCTTGACCCTGGCCAAACGGCAGCAGGGGCGATCCCAAGGATGACTGACCCAAGCTAGGAGTGCTCCGCAGCGTTAGCGGAGCGTTGTTCTCCAGCGAAACGCTACGCTTGTGGCCGCGCTTTCCCGCCGGCAGGCTGAGATTGGAGCACCCGCTGCCCCCCAAAACCGGCGGAGTTCCGGGCGGCGGGACGACGGCATGGGCCGGCATCGCCATGTGCGTGGCAGCCGACATCCTGATCCCGAAGAGATCACTGAAACGGTAGGAAAAACCCTGGTTAGAACATTCAATTTCATAGTTTTGGGAATACAAAAATATATCAAGTCTTGTATTATTCAAATCAAATATTAAAAATAAATACAAATTAAATTTTTTGTAATTGTTGTCTTAAAAATCGGAAATATACATATATAATACTGTTTGATTCCAATGAACAGTTGTTCATTAAATATTTATTTCATAGCAAATTTTTTACTCAAACTTATGACTGGAATTATTATACTAATAGGGTCTTAAAAATAAAAAAAATATATAAAAGATTGTTGTATAATGTTAGATTCCAAACTCTCATTTTCTTAAGTCGTAATCTAAAAAAAGCTGGTACACAATGAACTTAAAGAAATTTAATAATTTAAAACCAAATTATATTAACAACATATTATTCCTCGTATAAGAAATAGTTTTGAAGGCTGGAAAGTATTTTTCGGGCTGACACACAAATATAAGCTTATGTGCATAATGTTTCACCTCGCTTCGAGGACTCTTTTGATTTTAATTTATTTAAAAGAACTACCTTCTAATTAACTTAATAATTATTGGCAAGCTTCAACCGGGGGTTCCACTTGTCTAGGTCACCTTTCAACCAGTCTCTCCTATTTATCTTCGAAATCTCAATAGTTCTCACATGGGCCGTCGTTTCCTTAACCGAATTGTGACCTTGCCTCATTGACTGTTTCGAACATGCAAGCAAATTAATAAGACAAAGGCAAATGAGGCGAGTGAATAAATTAATGGTGCCCAATTTATCAGCTAATGATGTTGGCCAAATAGAGCTGCGTTTGCAGTATTCCGCCTGCGAGGAGTTTATCAATATTGAATTTGAAAGTTTAGGGGAATTGCCCATAGGAAAAAGTTCTTTAAAATAAACAAAAACCAATAAATAAGTAAATAAATAAATAAATAAATAAATAAATAAATAAATAAATAAATAAATAAATAAATAAATAAATAAATAAATAAATAAATAAATAAAAAAATAAATAAATAGATAAATAAATAAATAAATAAATAAATAAATAAATAAATAAATAAATAAATAAATAAATAAATAAATAAATAAATAAATAAATAAATAAATAAATAAATAAATAAATAAATAAATAAATAAATAAATAAATAAATAATGAAAAATAAATAAATAAATAAATAAATAAATAAATAAATAAATAAATAAATAAATAAATAAATAAATAAAATAATCGCTAATATTTTAGCTTTTTGTAAATCTTTTTCTAGCTTTTGTTGTTTTTTTTTTAGGGCTTTATTTTAATGAACTTTGATGATGATGAAAATTCTTAAAAATAGATTTTACTTTAATTTTCAATTTGAACTCTTTTCTTCAAAATTTTGCATTATTTCCGCAGAACATTCTCTAGAGTTTTCTCGATTTTCCCGACAATCTCTAGTGCTATATTTGAATGTCCTTTCCTAATGATAAGTTCTTGAGTGCAGAAATTAATTGAAGCTATTGTAACATTTTCGCCGGATCCCTTTCAGAATTTCGTGTTCTTTCTCCAGATCTTTCTCTGGCTCCGTCGCCAGGTCTTTCTCCATTCTTCTCACATTCTCTGCGGCTATTCTCTGGCATCGTTCCATTTTCGCACGCTACACGCCAGCGGTTCGAGTGCTTTTTTGGTGGTCCACAAAGTTTGTCTTGGATGGCCAAGGAGATGGCGAGGAGGCTCCCCTTCAAAAAACCCGCTGCCATTAGTGGCTCTTCGATCTGCTGGCCAAGCCCAAGACTTGCATTCATAAAGTCGATTCTAACGGTCTCCGCAGCTGGCTCACTGCCACTTTCTCATTTCTTGTCGCACGACCCATATTTTTACAACAATTTCCATCTGTCCAACTGGCCAACTCGTTCAGGCCAAGATCGCGGATCGCGGATGGTGGATTGCGGATCGCGAGGCACTTGTAAGGTTCTGCGGCAACTGGTTTTTTTCCAAGCCTTCGCATTTGTTTAGTATTACCCCAGGCCTCAAAAGATTTCCCCCAGCCCAAAATCAAAGTGGCAAAACCAGAGATTGGGGTTAAGGTTAAGGTCACACAGTGATGTCCCCTTTTTGAGATCAGAGGCTCTTTATTTATGGCAGGTTATTTTCGCAAACTGAGTTGCCAGTTGGCTGAGAGGTGGGTCTTCTTGGGACAGGGAGTAATTTACAGCCTAGTTAGTTCACACTTTTTCAGGTGAGGGTTAAAGGTTTGTTGTGCGCTGTGTTTTGCTAAATTTCGAAATTGCCAAAACGTTTTGCAAGCACACGCAATTTGTTGAAAATGAGCTACAACTACAGTAACATGTCACAAGCAATTTAAGTAGCACTTATTTTGATTTAATATATTAAAATGCTTGAACCATTAAAGAAAATGTATAAAATTATATACAATGTCTTGTTATCATTAGTAGGTCCATTAAACAACTAGTTTCCTATTTCCCGGAATCGTACATTGTAAAGTATTGCCATTGTCGATTGTTGTTTTATCAGTGTAAGAACTGGTTCCATTGCTGCTCCAGATATCGGTAGCCAAGTGCTGTTCGTAGTGCACAAACGTCCACAATACAAACATCGACATCAAAATCGTTTTCCCATGGCCGGCGAATATATATGATAGCATTTCCTTGGCGGCAAGTATCTCTCACTATTTCCACGCCAGCTAACTGTTAAACACTTGTATTAAGTCAAAACGGTTAGCTAACTGTCAATCAAGCGATCGCGAACCATTGAAGCTCATCGGCAGCAGGTTGTGTATCCCCTATGACCACGTATCCATGCGCAGTTCGGGTCGCAAAAATAGCACTTGTATCCATTACATACTCACATACTTCTTAAACAAAATACCCAATGCATTCTTGTCCATTTTTGAGAGTTTAATTTAATTAAAATTTGCATCTTTATGATATTGAAAAAGAATTTCGTTTTGAAAGTAAAAGGTTAAGTCTAATTCTTTATTAATCTTAATTTCATAACGACATTCAAATAAAACGACATTATTATTGTATCAATAAAAACTAAGTTTCATATTAATTGTTGCATTAAAATATAGATGAGGTGTTTAAATAAGGGCTATAACAGTTGTGTTATCCTTCAAAAGTAATCCACTTAAGTATACCCAATTGCATGGTATTAGATCGAAATATTCCCATTTGACGTATTGCACCATTAGGCCTATTACTCTGACCAGAGCTGTGAATGCGCCAGCATTGTGTCTTTCTACCTTTGTGTGACCATTGTGTGGCCTGGCTTTTGTACCTATTGGCTTGTTAAATGGCCAGCTTTTTTTACGATGAGGGGCTGGGGGTTTGGGCCCTGCTGCAACCGGGCTGGAAATCTTAGACTCAAACAAAAGCCGACAATCGGCGACAATTTTCAACGGCAAGACGACGTCGTTAAACCGCCAATGTAATTTATTTACTTCGCCTTGCGAAATACACGTCGAAACATTCACAAATCACATTAGCAGCCAACTGTTAGATTGCCTGCGAAATGTATTTGCAAAATTGTATTCTCTGCCAGGGTGCGGAGAAATACGAAATACGAAATACAAGATACGAAAAATTATGGCCAAAAACCGAAAAGCCGAAAGTCAGAAACCCGTTTTCGCGGCCAGTTCTTGATGGTCACTTGGAAGTTATTTTGTGCCTTTTTTTTCATCTTTTTCTTTTATTGTCTTCGCCGTTTTGAAAGTTTCTATGAATGAAAGTCTTTAAAGGCAGGCCGGATCATATAATAACAGATCCGCATCGATATTCTCCGATATTCTGCGCCAAAAAAAAATATATATAAAAGGCCGAGTATCTTGACCCTTGCAGAGAATGCCACGCGGCGTATGAGTAATGTGCGTTGCAGGGGGAAGTCGTCATCCCGATTCGAATACAACAAAAAAAAAAAAAACAAAAAACAACTATAACCAAAACCACGAACTGGTCAAACTTGGCCGGCTGGTGGGGTCCGAGATTAGCCAATGCTTTTTCCCACGCTCGCCACTTCTCAGTTTTATGCATACTGAGTGCTAACTACCTTCGTTTCATATATATCGCACTAAGTACAGTGGTTTAACTTGAGGTTAACTCTAAAAGTTAATGGCAAGTTGAATGCACCCGGCGATAAGATAGCGATTCGATTCGATTCGATTTTATTCGATTCGTTTCGTTTCGTTTCAAGTGGGTGAAATAGTGTCACTGGCCGGCATCACAATCAATTTTGTTTACTCGCTTTAAGTGATCATTTTTTTGGTTGGTTGTGCAACATTAAATGGAAAGGTTTTTCCGGGACTATATCAGACTATTATTGTTTTTTTTTTTTTTGGTAAAATGTTGCCACACAAAGGTGGCTAAGAATTTCTTTTACCCTCCAACAATCTTATCGAAAATGAGCTACTTGTGACTCTCCAAAAGTGTGAAGTCTATAAAATAAATGTGAAAATTTAATTTAGGCGTAAATTTGAATGACATGTTTAGTATAATTTACCAAGTAGACTATTTTATATTATTAAAAATGTAATAATAAATGCTGATATAAACAATGTAAGCTAAGCTATCATCTATTACTTCAAAAACGCTTTCATAAATGTAATATTTTTGGTACTGGCAGATCGAATTCATTCAACCAGAGACCCAAAACCCATTGAATATGCACTTGCCCAAGAACGCGTGAGTCACCTGCACAATTTCCGGCAATTTCAAGCAACTTTAAGCCCACTGTGCAATGCGATTTCAGCTTTGTTTTGTTTACTTTTCGCTAAGCATTTTTTTTCCTGCCATTTTGCTGGCTTTTTGCATTCGCTCGGGTATCTCAAAGTCCGCCAAAGTGTATAATTGCATGGTGAAAATGCCGCCAAGCCGGGGTTATTTATTGTCGATTGTGAATTTTTAATTGAATTCATTTAGACAAGAGCCGAGCGAGATAATTGCAATCGAAGCTGGAAACGGAATCGAAAATGGTAGAAGGGGCTGAATTTTTGAGCCATTGCGCAGTCGCGGCCAAAAGACGAAACTAAAAACCAAAAAGCCGAAAATAAACAACAAAATTGTATAAGCGTGACGAAAGCTTAACTTTTCATTTCTTTTTCTTCATCATCTTTTTTCCAGGCGTCTATTATTGTACAGTTTTTCATTTAGACGCAATCCATGTGAGACCGATATGCATTTCAGGTTTGCCTTATTTCTATTTCGATTTTTGAGTTTTTCGATTGGGAAATTTCGGTTTTCTTTCGGCATCACTTTGTTCACTTTCGATTATTGCAAAAGGTCAGGCAGCGATGCATTTGGGCTGTGACGATGATTATTACGATATATGGAAGGGGTTTGCATATATTGCATATGGGGGGGGGGGCTTCACGAGAAAACTGGATGGGGCAGGTCCAAAATTAAAATTGAAATCAGAAATCCTCAGCCCAAAACTCAATTTCAAATAAAAGCTTTTGTTTTGCGGACACGGGTGTGGCCTAAAAAATATAAAGTGTACCCAATGACCTTGAGCCGTGCTTATAAGCAGGAAATTTCGGACTAAAAGCAAACTCAGCTCGGATCACGTAAGTATGTTTATCTATTGTACAATACCCTCCCCGGTTGAGTTGACTTTTGCAGTGGGAAAACATGGTTCTAAGCTTTGTGCGCCTCAGAGTTACCCCTTTTTTTTTGCCACACCCCCGCCATTTATGAGGCCTAAATACTCGGTACTCGTTGCCACTCCCCCGCAGAAAAATCACACAACCGCTTACACACAGAAATCTTTACCTGAGCTCCACAATTTTGTATAACCTTTTATTGAAGTATACATGTAAGCTAGCCCGGCCTCTTTGGCTAAAGACAAAGGATTGAATAAATCCCAGTTTACAAATTACAATTTTAAAAATGTATACTAATTTTAGAATTTTCAAGAGAAAAACTAAAAGTTAATTTCTCAAATGGTGAGTTGAACATTTTAAGTTTCAGCTTAGTAAGCCTTAGCTGCAAATTGAAAAATGAAGTAGACCAGATAACTGGTAAAGTATTTATTTTGTTTCCTGTTTTCTCTCCGTGTATTTCCGCTACGAGTGAAAGGTGCAGTCAAGATTCAAGATTCTGAGCTGAGAACTTTTTGGCTGGGCTCTGGAGCCTGGGACCCGTCATTCCACCCTTTTTGGGTCTCATGTTCCATTCCTGACCAATTCGCCATGAGATTTGGCCCCCAGGGCCTCTTTTGCTGTCAGTTTTTTGCTGATGTTGCCGATGTTGCTGATGTTGCCGATGTTGCTGGTGTTGCTGGTGTTGCTGGTGTGCGGCCCGGCAGCAACAAGTTGAAGTTACGCTGCCACACATCTATTGATATTTGTGAAATTCATGTATCTGCTTTGTTGTTTTGCCAGATCAACAAAACGAAGCGTGACGGATGGGGTTTGTATGTACAGAAAAAAACTAACAGTTAAAACTTTCAATCTTAAAATTAATAGTATGAAACACTACGTTTCTATTAGCCAAACTATTTTCTTCATTTAAATTAAAATGAAATTAGGTCACTTTCTTAAATATTCTTCAAATTCTAACTGCACATGTTATACTTTTAGATTAAGAAATATTTGTAAGCCCTTGAAATTATATCTACTATACCATAGGAAAACTTCTCAATAAACGTATGTATAATTTATTTAATTAATTCCAATTCGTTATACAAAGCTCAACGTACTTTCTAACAATTTAAAATAATTTTTGCCTTTTTGATAACATGTTCTAAGCTTGTTGTAGTCCTATTTTTTAATATAAATATTAAAGCTAATGGCGATTTTGTTAGATTTTTCTGTCCACTAAAATATTTTGTAAATACAAGTAAATTGCTAAAATATTTTATTGCCTGAAGTAGTAATAAATGGGTTTTCTAACCACATGTGAGCTTCTTTTCCCTCAGTGCAGTTTATCTGCAATGTGTGGACGTGGGAAAGTTCGCCCACGTATTTCTTTTGCATTTATATTGTGAGATCTTGGAACTAGGATCAGAGTCTCAGAGTTTCAGAGTCCAATCCGAACTGCCCAGTTGTGCTTGGCTGGATCAGTGAAAGCTCGCATGCGGCATGCGGCATGTGGCATGTTTCTCCGTGCCTCTGGTCTTCGAGCTGGCTGCTCTGCATTTGTAATTGCTCGAGTTGCTTTCTGGCCGGATATCGCAGGTTAATTGACCGAAAAAAAAAAACCAAACAAAAACATCATAAAAACCCGATTTGCATGTTTCGGTGACTGGTTGGCCATTGCCCATTGGCCAAATGTGGTCAAAAGCCAAATATGTTGGGCCCAAATATTTGCCCAAAATGTATATACTATGCGAGAATTTTGAAACATTACGCCAACGCCAGGGCAATAATTTAAGGTCAATTGGGCCTACAAAGCTGGCTCTTTGCTATATATAGAAAGAGCTCCAAATAACCATTCTTCGAGTTATTTTTGTTAGATTTTGACTTTTGATTTTTGGCAGCCCGCATTCACGGGCCATTCAAAACACTCGAAAGACCCCAAGTTATATAGATGGTTGGATGGATGGATGGTCTTGGGTTTGGATTTGGATTCGGCTGTGGCTGTGGGTGTATTTGTTATATTTTTCATTTGTTATGTAGAAAGCAACGAGCAGCAGAGCAGCAGCAGTAACCCGTTTAAGTCTCATGAATAGTTAACCAACATTAACCGTAACAAAAAATGCTCAACAGCAAAATTAAAAATACCTTTTGCCATGCAAGTTATTAATGATTTATCTGGCTTGGTAATTGTTATTTTTTTTGCACTTTTTGCCTTTCCAGCTTTTGAGATAGCAGGCAGAAGGGGGGAAATGCAAAAACATGAATGAATAGCAAATGAATGGTGAGAAAATCTGTAAGCGAAGTCAGTAATTAAATGCAATGTGATAAGAAGGTGAACAAACAACTTAATGCATGTGCAATGAGTAAAAGAAATCAAATCTTATAGGAGAAACACTAGCAAAATCTAATATAACTTTAAAATGTATCCAACCGTTTACGAGATGGAAAAATAAAAGTATAATAAATGAATTTAATTTTTATTATTAATTTCATAAATACAGAGACTACAATTTAGTTAAAACTGTATATACTAATCAATTTTTTTTTTAATTTGCGAATAAAAGACTGAGTTCTCAAGTCTTCCTAGTAATTTATTATAATTCATGCAACTAACATTTATAGAAAATAAATTTAAAGTAAATAATTAGTGTTGCAATGGAGTAAAGTTCAGAAAGATTAAGAGGCAAGACTAAATGTCAATTGCAATAATAGTATTTTTGTTTTTCAAGAATGTCTTAAGGGTACTTTAAGTTCTGATTGATTTTAACACACCCGTACTTGTTCTTTTTATACTCGTTTCTCGTTAACTGCCAATTCCTTATTAATCATTAATTTGACCTATTAGCTAACCATTGCAAACAAAGTAGAAACTATATGTTTGAATACACAATGATTGCAACACGATTCAATCAAGTGAATCACAAAAGATAACTCTATGTGTATATGTTTATAAAAACCAGATTGTACGGATAAAAAAAGGGAGTAACATTTATGAGTAACATTTAATACAGATTTGGGCGTGATGTTGTTCATAAAGTAAAGTGTGTTTATTACTTGTTATCTTTGCATGGTTAAAAGGTTAGGTACACAGCATAATTTATATTTAACTGAATAAAAAAAGCAAAATCAAAAAGGTCGCAAAAATAAAATCAAATAAACGAATGTAATGAACTTCTTGTTGACCCAATAGTTTTGACCCCATTCCCCAGCAATTTAACCAATCAATCATTGTCAATTGTTTGAAGTGTTGAGTAAATAATTTAAATGAAAAAAATTCGATTACTTATATTTTAAATGTGTAATGTTTCATTAATAGGTAAGGTAAACTAGAAAACAAATATGCAAGTGACATTTTAAGCACCTGCTTGTTAATAAGGTACAAATTCTTTAATTACTAGTAATTGCAACCAAATTTAAGTGACAGTTTTTTAAATATATTGGAATACAACTATCTTTCGAATACCTATTTATTAAAAAGTGATTTAAGGATATTTATAGAATAAAAAAAAATTTTATAATATTTATAAAACGTTAGAGCCTCGAAGGTATAAATAAGGTTATTTGACTTAATCGTCTAACGATTAATAGTTTTTAAGTAATTTAATTAAGTTTGCACCTGATTTGATTTAGTTGATTTCGTCGGGCGAAATCGCAGTTTCCTCAATGGCAAGACAAATGGCACTCGCCGGCAATGATGACCTGGATCTAAGTGGGCAATGCTATGTGGCTGTGGCCACATTTGTGGCCCAGTCACTCAGGCCAACTCATCCGGCGGCTCTAAGCCACGTTATCTTCTTTCACTTCACTTGAGCTTCACCTACATTGGAAGGCCGAACGGACGACAGACGACGGACGACAGACGACGGACGACAGGCGACGGACGGTATCAAAAGTGATCATATATCTTTATAACCTGTATGCGCTGGATTTTCACCAACTGGCTTTTTGGAACTCTCTTCTGGGTTCTGCAAGATAAATGCCCCCTGAAAAGTGAATTTCTGCTCTTTAACCTTCAGCCTCCGCCGACAATCGGTTGACTCTTTTTTCCATGCCCCCCCCTCCCCACTTTTTATGGCTTTTTTGTTTTCCTGCCAGATGACTTTTTTTTGTGAATTTATTTTTTTGCGCGCGCACTTGGCCTTAATTGCGCATGCGCGCGCACTTTCAATTCCTTTCGGACCCGCAACAAAGAAAATGAAATAAAACAAAACAAAATCGTGTGGCAAATTGTGGCCGAGGCAGAAATTAGATTTCAAGCGCGGCGATAATGATGCGGCAGAGTTATAATAATTTTTAAGGGGACTTGAGAGGAGGGGCCAAATCCAAACGAAAATTGCTCTCGGCCCAAAGCTAAGTGCACGGCGAAAAAACTTGGTTTTAATAGCTCGAATTTGCCCATCAAATGTGAAACATTTATGATTTAAATATTTGAATTAACAAGCCTATTTTCCCTACGCTTTTAAGTAATATTTCAAAAAAAAAAGAAAGGAATATAAAGTCTATTTACTTTGCAAACTAAAAGCTGAGGCAGTCAATTTCTAATAATAGATTTTGCATACTTTAAAAATCAGTTTTTGCACATTAAGCTTGACCTCTACTTTAATTTTAGATTATAGATAAAAAATGGTTGTATATTTGTATCTTATCGCAGTTTCATTTAGTTATAGATTACCCTAGTTCTATTGACAACAAAATTATACAATCAATTAAAAAGCAAAATGTTAGCTTTGTTTAATTTTAACAATAATATTTATTTATATTTTTAATACTTTAGAAAATAATCTATAAATCTTAATGTATCGTCTCTATATTCTTAGTGTTATTATGAACCCTATAAATTTCTGTAAATCGCTCTATTCCGTCTCAACAAATGATTGTTTTTCTGGGAAAATAAAGCGATTTGAGGCCAAGTGCAACTGCCCAACCCAGAAAGCAACTCGGCCAGGTTTCAGACCATTATCCCCCCTAGAAGCCCGGTTCGGATAGGTCAAGTATATATGGTCGTCAGCCGCAATTTTTAATGCACTTTATGGGCTTTACGAGTGCCGCCGAGTGTCAGTGTTGAAGGCGCAAAAAATTCAAAACACACCGCGAGCTGGAGAAGAGAAAAGAGCTCAAAGACAGATACTCGCATATTTCTAGAGGCTGACCAGAGCATGTTTTCGTTTGTTATACGTTTTTTTCCCCAGTTTTGTATATATTTTCTGTAGTTTTTTTTTTTTTTTTGATTTTGTTTTTTATTTTGGTGTCTTTTCTTCGTTTTGCCAGTGGGGCCAACAGGTTCGTTGGAAGTTGGGAAAAAGTCAAACGGCTCAATAATCGAAGACGGCTCAGAGTTTTTGAGTCCGCGACTCCGAGCTCCAACTCTTCGAGTCCGGATAAATGAGGACAACAACAGCGACAACTTTAATGAGGTTATGCCTAGGTGTGCGTGTGTGTGTCTGTATGTGTGCCAGCTGGGATAGGCACACAGAGAGAAAAAATTGTTGAACGATATTTTGAGAATACTTGCCTATTTCTAAATTCTTGTTTTCCTTTATTTTTATTGACATTCAAATCTATCACAAAATGTAATATTTACATTACTTGATGTCTTTTTTATTATTTTTATAATAAATATTTTATGTAAAATTGAATATGTTTTTAAAATAATTGTATTATTTGAACTATACGTCGTTTTCATACCAGTTTGGTTGGATGCTTTTAAAACAATAAGAAAATATTGCCTTATTTGTTTTTCTGACAGATTAATTAAACTTCGATGTTTACGTTATAATATCTTAAAAAATTATTTATTATTTATACATCATGTATATTTTAAAATATTTTAAAGTATTTTAAATTCTATTGGTGTTTTTATATTGTGTGTTTTAAAAAGGGTTTTAACATTTGAAAACATTTTCTATATATATCTATTTCAAACCGCTTTATATTAAAACAAAAAAACTTGTTACTCAAAGTTTTGCATATCGAGTATTTATTACAGAGTTAACTCTTTTAAATGCAGATTAATTTCTCTGCACAAAAGTCAAGTTTGGTTTCGGCTGCCTTTCAAATGCAATGCCAAAAAAAATCAGTCAAATAAAACAAACTGAAAATCAAGCAGCAAAAATAACATAAAACAACAAATTTTAAGCCCCAACGAAAGAACAACAAATGAATGGTAATATTTACGTACCTCTTCCTCCGGTTTTAGTGCCCTGTAATGCTGCTGACTCTTTAGATGTTGTTTTGGTTATTGTTTGCCCGCTTAATGTGGCTGCATTATTTTCATCTGTTGCCGCACAGCAACGGAAGGCAAACAAAATTGCAAAAATTAGTTTGCACAATAAAATTGATTTTACAACGTGTAAAATTCCACAAATTATGCACGAAATGCGTTTGATTTTCACTCAGCCACCACACTCGAAAAAAATGCCACGAAAAAACCGTTGCACGCCTGCGCTTTTCAAAAGTTTCTAGATCGCATCGAGGTTTTCATCCGCAGCGTTGACCCTCCGTCGACTTTCACGTTCCAGCGCTCGAAGCAAACTGAGCGGCAGAGCGCCAGAATCAGAGTCAGCGGACGCCGACTGCGACGCCGACCGCGACTGAGACTGCTACTGCGGTCCACCGATGACGCTGCGGATCAGAGATGTCGGCTCAGCTTTTTTATAGACATTGTGAATGAAAGATTCGGACCAATCAATCAATATCTTTTCCCAACGTGTGATTCCTAATTATTACTTTTTTCATATTTCCTTGACACATTTATAACGTTGCAAGCATAAAAGAAACTTGAACCTATCCATGTTTGAAAAATACGTTTTTCCTGCGTATGTTTCCAAATTTTTATTATTTCAAGATAAACTTGCGCATTAAAAAATTGGTAAACATTATAAAAAATAATCCGGATTTATTATGTTCAACTAGCAATACTCGAATTTATCCATAAGGGTTAACCCAATAAGCCTTCATTTTATTTTCAATCATTAAATTTCCATTAATCAATAATTTTATTAATCTAGATCTGCCTTAAGATTAAAGCTGCTAACTAGCTCAAGTTTAGTCAACACTGATTGCGACAAAATCCGATTGGCGATTATTGTCGCCGTTCTTTCCGGTTTGCTAGAGTTGCCACAGCGCTGCAATTACGCGACCGTTGTTTTTTGATTCCGATTCGGATCCAGACTGGGATTCATATATTCGAGGCAACCAACCGCATTCGTTAGACATCGATGTCGAAGTCGCCGCCTGGGTTAATTCCCCTCAATTTTGTGGCTTTTTCGCATATGGGTCGAGTCCGTTGCTTACATGCATAAAATACACAGCTAAAAACTTGTATTGATAAATTTGTATGTTTGCCCATGAAGATTATTTTTAATTTTTGAAATTAACAAAAATCAAAATTATTAAATGAACAAAAAACTAAATTTTAAATAAACAAAAAAAATTTATTTAAAAAAAAATAGTAAATTTGTAAAAATGGTGTGAACAAATTTTATTTAAAAACGGTTTGAAAAATTTGTATGAAATATTTAAGGTATTTGTAAGGCTTTAACGACGTAAACTCTTGCAAAAACTCAATCAATTAGCCATTTCACATTCAGTTCTCTGTGAAATCGGTGAGATGGTGTTAGTTTTTGTCCGTGTACCATATATAGTAGACAAACAGATACCCGGCTACCTGTTGCACACACACATTCTGCTAATGGCCGTCCGCAAATTGACCCATAAAATTGTAACGTTGCTTGGGCCATGATAGATTAGCCGTCCATATATCATTGCAGATACATTATCTGAGTGGAGTGGCGGCCAGTTTGGGAAGTCGTGGAAGTCGGGAAGTCGGGGAAGTCGGGGATCGTATCGGCAATCGTATCCGCGAGTGCATAAATAACCATCCGTGGTCGTATGTTTGGAGTATGTTTGAATCGTGTCGATCGAGGCGGCGATCATGTCTCCGATTTGCATGCCAAGCGGCCGGGAACATCAACATCGCTGGATTATGCATCCGAGGCATGCGATATCCGATCGGCGATGGCCACAAGGTTAGCCCCTCCCTTGGACATATCATTATTAGCTTATTGGTCACGATTGGCCCTAGAAAAAGTTGAGGAGTCGTCGGCTTTGAAGAACAGAACTCACGGGTCATTTGGGGAATTGCATAAATCAGCCATCGCACAATCATAATGATCCCATGAGAATTTCCTGCAGCTTCACAGGTTATTTTCTTTGGGAATTTGGTAGTAAAAAAACATTATACCTTATTGTTGTGGTAATTTACATCAATCACTAGACAGGACATAAGTTTAACTAGATTTAAACAATTTAAACATTAAATATACATAAAAATTAAATTTATTTTAATTTAACGAAAATACACATTTATACTAAATCATTTGACTAAGGGAATATAATTCTACTCTTGTTAAATCCACCTAAAAATATTAGCTAAACAGCTTATGCAAAGAAAAATAGTTTTAACAAATTCTGATAAAATAAAACAGTCGGTGAACATATATAAATTTTGTAAAATATATAATTTATATATTAAAGTTAGATTAGGCTGCCATTTTTGAATAAAACTTACAACTTAAAAACAAAAGCTTAACCTTTTATAAATCAAAATAAGAAAACTTTTGTTTCGAGTGGTTTATATTTGTAAAATTTATTTGGCTACTTTTGATTCACCTTAACTTCGAAGGTCTTGTAGGTATATTCCTGAATGACCTTTAGGTTTTTGATGATGAACTCCTTGATGGCCTGCACATATTCGGCGGCGGCCAGGATGAGCTTCTTGAAGGCCTCGATGACCTTGCCCTCGCCCTGCAGCTGACCCCTGTATAGCTCTTCGTTGACTTGGGTGATGAATCCCCGGAGTCCCAGGGTTTTCGCCTGCGCGGATGCAAATAGTTGAAAGGCCTCCTTGGGAACATTGCCACGGATTTCAAATTCACAGTCCATGATCGGTTCGTTTTTTTTGCTTGCCATTTCGGATACGAATTTTTGTATGTATGTACGCCGAAAAAATATGTAGTCTAATGCTCAATGAACTTGTCGGCAATATCACAGCACCCCATGACCCTGACTTTGAACCCAAACACTCCCACTCCGATCGTAATTGCGGCCAATTATCGTGTACCATAATCGCTGCAAGAAATCAGCCACAGCTGGTTACATTCCCAGCATCAACAACAACAAAAAATACAGCAACAAATTAAGACCTCTTAGAGGCTTAGCAAATATAAGTTAAAAATAGTTAGGCGAACAAAAAAAAAAATAAACATAAAGAGAGGGAACAAAACATACACAGCAAATTAAATTATAAACAAAAGTAAATATAAATCACAAGGCGGTTTCAAGTCTTTGGCGGCATGTGCATCTGTATCTGTATCTGTATCTTTGTATCTCGGCAGCCGCGTATCTTTGCATTTGAGGCTCGGCTAAAAGCGATCTATCTCGACTTTTTTCCTCTTCGGTTCTTCCGCCAAAACAGGCACCTCCGTCCGCCTGCGGTTGTCGGTTTTATATAATTTTTTCACAGAGTTGTCATGCGGAGGATAAGAAATAATTAGAAATTAAATAAATTGCTTAATTATAATAAGCTTGTAGCACGTCAACAACACAGCAGAAAGATTACAGTTTTCCTTCAGCGAAAAGCAACGAATACGAAATGCTCTATAATAAATACAAAATATAAATAAATAATATAATATACAAAGAAATAAAATAATTTGTAATAATTTTACACTTGAGATTCATAAATTGTCTTCAAATTTTTTAATACTTCTTTGTTAAAAGTACTCCTCTAAGATATTAAGTATTTTAAATGAATAGTAACAATCAAAACATAAGAATCTGTTTATTCTGATAGAAACAAAAATTAGTTAATTAAAAAACCACTTTTTATATTTAATATTTTTAAATATACTCTTCCAGTTAGAAATTATGTCATATAACATATTTTAAGGCTGTAATCCACTGAAAACTTAAATGAAAGTTTTTAAAAAATAGGTCATGTAATTTTTTTTTTAAATATTTAAATACCTATATTTAATAAAACAACAGGCAGATAGAAACAAAGCTAACAAAGCTAAACAAAAATACTATTATCAAAAGTCAAAGTCTTGTAATTATGTTCTATTCAAATATCTAAGTACTACTTTTTTTTTATTGTTCAGACCACTGTTTTCTGAACAAGCTAAAATCCCTAACTCTGGGATGAGTTTTCTCTGGGACAGTTGCACAAATGGAGATGCCGAGATGGATTGCGATGGTTTTGCCCCCGAGTCGAGTGCCAGATAAAGGTAATGCCCTCCAGTTGGAATGGGAATGGGAATGGGAAAAGCGGAGGAGTTGACAACCTTTTGGGGGGCAGTGTTGGTCGAAATCGGAATTCGAATCGCAGTTCGCTGGATTTTGCAACAGTTGGCACGTGACGTCAGGCCCGACGCCAGCTTTTTCCCAGAAAGTCAGAAAGCCTCCGGCAATTATGGCCCATTATCCCCGGATGGTAATGGAAATGTGGATGGCACGCGGGGATCGGGGCAATTATGGTGATGTAAGATTCGAGCAGATGTTGTGAACTTAGCATATTATAACCACGGATAGCTGGCATGTATGTGTGCATATTATATATATTTAATGGATTCCTGTAAATAATCTGCGTGCGTATATCTGAGATTAGCTTAAGACACGTATAAAATACACATATGGAAAGGTTGTACACAAAAAAAAAATACTTTTACATCTAGAACATAGATTCTTGGTTCATCCACACGAGTTATTCGATTTGCAAAAAAAAAAAAAAGAACTTGTCCACTTGGAACGGAACGATCTTTACGTCCGGCAGATGCAGAGAGTGTCCAGAAGGAAGACGGCCGCATTGATGATCATCAGGGACCCGGCTCCGATGGCCTGGCGCTTCCTGTCCGGGAACGGGGACCATCCGTGCCACTCGTCGATCACCAGAGCTCCGGAGGCCACGAACAGCAGGCAGCCGATCAGCGAGATCAGGGCATTGAGGCGTTTCTCTATCAACGAGTTGATCACATGACCTGCAACATTTGCATCGGATTAATTTGATATATGGCTTTTGATATATGACTTATGGCTTAACCACTCACCGACAAGCAGAACGCCGCAGATGACGGTGAATCCACCGATGGTGCCGGCCACAATCACCGGACGAGAGGAGAGATTCCCAACCGTCTCGTACAACACAATGCAGGCGATGGCGATGGCCTAAAGAAATTGGTAAGAAGTCATAGCAAATTGTTAAAAGGGTTCATTAAAACGGGACAAATTTAGGGAAACTAAAGACCCAACAGGTTTTCTTTCGTAAAAACCTGTTTCTGTCAATTATAGTCTACTGAAAACAAAATTTAAGACAAATCATTCCAGCCGTTTTAAATTAACTTTATCTCTTAATATCGCATTTGTTATATACTTATAAAATATAATATATTTAATCGCAAGCATTTGCCTGGTCAATGTAGCAATATCAATATAAACTTAAGCTTATTTTAAATTAAGGAAGTTCTTTTAAAGCCATAGTTATTTCAATACCTACATTATTGAATTCCTTGGCCTCGCAATATTTAATGTAACCAACTGCAAATTCTTTGGATCGTTTAAATTCCATTTATACAATACGATTTTCTCAGAAGTCGTCTTTAAAGTATAACATTTCAGTTATAATTTTTTATTTCGCTTATTTTTAAAGCCATTTAGTTGTTATGCTCTAAAAAGTCAAACTAGTTTTGTACACATAAATGTACTACATTTTGTATATTGACAAAAAAAAAAAGATCATATTCTATAAAAAAAAAAATCAAGATAAAAGATTACTCTTTTAAAAATATAAAAATTAGCTTTAAAAGAATACGATGTTTTCCATTGATTGAATGCATATTTTATGAGCCCAAGACAACGAATATATCGCCCACAAAGATGGCTCCATGGGCTAAACTCAAGATGCCGCAGACCAGCAGCACTTCCCTCTCCGCCGCCGACTTGCAGTACTCCAGCCACTGGTCCAGCACAATGATACCCGTGGCCACGAACAGGACAAAGCCGCCAATGGAGAAGAGGATGTCGAGACGCTTGTCCACAGCAGTTCCAGCAACATGCCCTGCAAGAACATCCACCAATTTAGCCGGAGTCAAGGGCACCAAGGAAATGGGGCATTACCTGTTGCTATTACGAAGCAGGCGATCAGGTAGCCAATCAAGGTGCCATAGACCACCATCGCTTGTCGGATAAAGGTCAGATCCGATATGCTCTCGATCAGGACAATAATTGTGACGATGAAGACCTGGGAGTTAGGGACTCGATACTCAACAAATCAGACAGACAAATGCACAGACGGACAAACTCGGACACAGATATATAGTAGCTGGCACACAGACAAAGAGTCGCAAAGACAGAAAGATACATAGATCTAACCCATAATTGTATAAAGCTTTCCAATAACAATTTGTAGCATTTTTTATTGTGCTTTTGGAGACGACTTTCAAATTTATAGGGCAAAAGTAGATTTAGTTAAATTAAACTAACTCGAAATTATAGTATTAAAAACAATTGCTAAACTATTTAGTTTAATATAATTAAGCTGTTTTGAGCACGACCTTTCAAAATACACTATTAAATGTTTTTTGGCCAATGAAGAATGTTTTGTAAAGAGGATGTAATGATGCCATAATAACCCAGCATGAAAATATTATTTATACTTCGTATTTTAATTAACTGTCCCAAACATTGTAAGTTAACAATAAAGGCTTTTACCTTACTCGTAATTTAGATATTTCAAGGAATTTAAAAATTCCTGAAAAAAAAAATGCAATTTAAAAACTATCTGGTTGATTATAGCTTCAAGCGATGATCCTCAATCAATAATATTTTTTCAACAGGTTTTTCCCAAAAAACATATATTTTTTTTAACAAAATCATAAATAAAACTCATCATTTAATATTGCCCGTCACATTTTGAGCTACCACAAAGCACTCCATATATCACCATGGAAATTGGCGGCAGAAGCCGCGGAATTAATTCAACGACCACTCCCGCATTTGCTTATCAAATATGAAAATAATTTCGATATTGCCGGGCGACAAAATGACAGCGACAGATATGGCTTTTGTGGCGATAAATTGACGAGCCATCGAGGACCAATACGCGACAGTGGGCCATCGCTAAGTGCGACACACCCGTTGGCAATCAATCAATTGGGAGAGCAGACGACCCGGCTAATTGGTTTTGGTAGAAAAAATTCCACGACAGGATGCAGGCAGAAACCTTGTTGACATTGTAATGCATAGGTCATTAGGTCATTAGGGATCCGGAAGGGGAAAAATAAAATAAACAAATTCCATATCCATATCCACATCTTAATGCGTTGGCTATACCCCATACCCTATTACATTTGTTTATGAGTTTGTTCGTTTTCGGGAATACATATATATAAATAGATATTTCCGCGGGAGGCCTCCCTGTTTTTCCCCCGTCCATTATCTTTGTCAATAATTACCGAATGTCGTTGCCATTTGCCATTTGCCATTTATTTATACCCGTACATACATCCGTATAAATATATTTTCTGTGCGGCTCCTTTATTGTTTAATTGTCACACCCAGAAAACGGCAATGGGGAAAGTGAACCCAAAAACGACATTAACACCCGAATAATCGTGAAATTCGAAGAGCGGAATCACATTAACGGCGCGCATAGTACACATTTCGGGAGTGGGGCCTCATAGATGGTGTTTCCTATCCGATTGGCAGTGGGAAAATGCTGTCCATCAGCGTTCGTAATTGCTAATTAGATTGTTTTATGACTTTCTGGGAATACACAAGGCTAAATCTTAAATATGAAGCCATGCCTAGCGTTTAGTGGTAATATGCATCCAAGAAATTGTTCTTGCACTAATACATTTTATTAAAACACATTAGAAAGCAATTAATAAGTTTCTTATGAAACATATTCCATGTTTGAAACATATCATATCCTTTTTCTTGTATATAATAGTGTTTAAACCGAAAAGTTTTCTTAAATTATAACTAACTCCATATTTGGAACATATTTTTAAAAATAATCTTTTTTTATTCTTATCCCATTTTGGTATATTTTATTAGTTATATAGTTTTATAATTCTGCAAGCTTTTGAACAGTTTTTTTTTTCCTGCGAGTCCGTTAATAGTTTGCAATAACAAAATAAAATAAACTTGTTCCTCGCATTATCACCAACTATGAAGTGGGCTTTAGTATGACTAAGAGTTGTTTACTTTTCGATGGCAGGTATTGCTAACAAGTTATATGGCCTGCTCTCTGGCAAATGGCACTTTTTTTTTTGCAAATTAATTAGGGAAAACCCATGCCACGCCCCCTGCGAATACACAAGACTGGTTACTGGCCAAAACAGAATGAACCCAAACAGAAATGAACCCAAAAACCCATTTGGCTGTCGAGGTTCAGCAAATCAATTATATTTTCAATTGATATTGTTAGTATGGCCCATTCATTATAACGCCAACTGACACCCCATAGAGTTTTTGGCGGGGAAAAATCGGGGAAGCCGCGCACACAAATCAATTAAATGAATTTTCAGAAATCGAAAAAAAAAAAAATAAAATAATAAAATAAACAGAAAATGCGCCTCCCTGATTTGCAGTTAAAGCATTTATTAGCCCGTAAAAATGTTTACGAGCCATTTGCCAGAATTTAGCGGGAACAGAAAACTGTCGAAGGCAAACACAATGGGCCAAGTTCTTATCTTTCGATTGAGTTTCGTTTGCGTTTGCGTTTGCGTCTATTTGCCTGCCAGCTCACAAAACCCAGGAGACAAATATTTGAAAAGTCTATGGGTATTATTGGCCCATTGATTTGCACTCTTACTGACAAAAATAATAATATTATAGCCAGATAATCAAGGAACAACCAGTTCCAGTGCCCAATTAGCCGTTCCGTGAACGTTCCATTGTTTACTCAATGCAACCGACCTTTCGGGGATCACACATGGCGTATGCGTAATGTGTGCCAGATTTCTCAGCTTTTTTTTTTTTGGCCATGTGCACGATGAGGTCATAGTGGTAGCTGCTGTTTTTGGCTGCACCGGGAAAAATAGAGTCTCATTTGGGACCGGATGTTTATATTGTGTATTATTTATTCTTTTATACAGATACTTTTGATATAATAGAATGTCTAAGATTTATCTTATCTTAGATTTAATAGAGAATTTTTGACGCTTACTTAAGTCCTCATATTTTAATACTTTCATATGTCATTATAATTTAAATAAATTGCTCTATGTTGATTATCTTTTGTAAGCCCCATTTAAAATGTGATAAATTAAACTGCTTTAAAAATGTAAATATCTTTAAATCTAAACCAGCCAAACATAATTCCTATTTTAATTAATTTTATTGTAACAAGGCCATTTTTACATTTACTCAAGCTAAAGAAAGTGCACCCAAATTTTGTTCTGTGTGATGATTTTCCAACCTAATCCCGATTAGTGAGTGAATCAATCGGCGGACGTGATTGCACACCCGCCTTATAAAGAGGGTGTGGTCGGATTGCACCGGACGGACAGGCAGGCCTGATCCGCATTTCAATATGTATATACATATATTATATGTTTACTATATAAATCGAGTGCCCGGCAAGTGGGTCGCATTGCAGTGATGTAACCATCAGAATAAGTCGCAGTTGACTCATTTGCCGGGAGCTGAGCTTCAAGATCACCGAATGAATGGCTTCGACAATCGGGCGCATTTTTAAATGGTGATCATATTCTATACTACGCATACAAAAACACCAATTAACTTGAAAAGATTGAGGAAAATGAGGCTATTATATGCTGATAACTGAAGGCAAATAAACAACAATACTTCTTATAAACAAATATGAATGAATCAACTTTACTTCTAGTAAAAGAAATTCCAAATTTGCTTATCAATGCTTAATAAATAAACAAAAGATGCTCGGATATCGTACAACAAGTCAGATCCGCGTGACTAATCGCTGTGCTAATAAATTTATTAAGTAAACAAACCCCAGATGTCTCAGCAATGCAAATACATATTTGTTTACGATCATTCTTGCATTTACAAGCATCTGACCTCAACAACAGTTTGAGCAACAATCAGATTTATCTCAAGCAAATATATTATTTTTTCTTATGTATAATATAATAACTGATATATTAGGGTAAACCAATCCGAAATAAGTATAAATCATTTTCGAGGAATTCAATTAATAAAGGCAGAAAGACAACATAATTAATTATGATAAATCGCTTAATATCTTTCAGATATTATTTGAAGCTATAAGCCCAAATGTCATTGCAATAACAAAAAGTCTCTACGCTTTTTATGATAATATAACGACTATACTCTATACTTGATTATTATTAAGTATTTAGAATTGGAGCTTTATCTACTGATTTGCTCTCTTTTAAGCTCACAAAATCGCCGCAATGATGTCATCTGTGCTTGGCCCAAAAATAAACCCTGGATCATTTGCTTGGATATATTAAATTGACAACTAACAGACTAGCACATATCACTAAAAAAACAATCATAAGCCTGGCTTTTGATAATTTCGTCATGCATGTAACTTTTACAATTTGCAAGGCAATTTACTTTTAGTGAAACCCACCTGGCAAATGGTCACAAAAAGGCAAATTGGGCAAAACAAAATGCGATTGAAAAGAATGATCTAATGTTGGGGGCTATTGTTGTTGCTCTTTTTAGCACGTATTAAGCCGCTGGGAACGCCGAAAAAAAATAAAACTAAAGGCGGAGTAAAGGTCATGACATCATTGAGCCGAGAGCACGCATTAATCCAAGAGCTACGCACCCAAAAACAAAAATTCAAAAACAGTGTCAGCAAAAAAACAATGAAGTCATAGTGTGCTTTGTTGTGGTCCCAAAACCGGTTGCTCCTTTTCCCTTCAAGACCCGGGGTCCTAAAGACAACAATAACACAGAAACTCTAAAGACGCAACAGGAAATTGATTGAAATCGGGGAAGGAGAAAAGCAGACGCTCACAAAAAAAATATAGAATAACATCATTGCTATACAGTCAGCATTCTCAACTCGAAGCTGCAGCTGCCAGATATATAATGCTCTAATGCTCTTTTTTATTCGCTTGCCAATAAACAAATTGATTTTTTAGTCTGATATACATTCTCTGCTAATTTTAAATGAAAAGCCATAAAAGAACAGAACAAGCTATTTTCAATAAATAGTTTCAGTCAATTTGTATTATTAAGTTTTGTTAAAAATATTTTTAAGTCTTACATTACACATAGAACAATTTGACAAATGTACGAAATATATATTCATATTATGAAGACTATTTAATCACATTTAGTTTTGCAATGCCAAAGTAGCCATGTGCTAAGTAATGCTTGGTTTTCTGCAGTTAAAAAGAACAAAAAGCTGTAAAAGGTATTTATTGTATGCTACACAAAAGGGTAATCACGTTACGCTAACATTTCTTCACATTTATTTTAGAGTTTTGGCTCAAAAGATAAAGATTTATTTTATATTCATTTACTCACCAGCTCAATGATTTTCAGCAACAGGCGATTGTTGAACTCCATGGCGGTTGAGATTAAGATTGAGATTTCGCTTTCGTTGGGCTCTAATTTGGTCGGATTGGATCAGATCGGAATATGTGTGGCGGATAATGTGGGTCCTGGTGCGTGTTGATGATTCCACGGCGTACGCAAGTGAACTGAACTGGCCAAGACTTTGCCGTCGTCGGCGTTCGCTTCTCGCTTCCAAAGCTCCAGTGGCGTCGACGTCGACTGCGACGCAGCAGCAAGGCAGCAGTAAAGCAGCAGCAGCAGCGGCAGCGCAGCAACAACGCAGCAACAACGCAGCAACAGTAGCAAAATTCAATGCCCATGCTTACTTTGGAAAAAACGCAATTAATTAGAATCTATGAATACAACCGCCCGACTTGGGATGCTAAAGGATATTTTATTATTTACGGGGTGACAAATTAAATTTTTTTATTTAACTTTTTTTTTATTTAAATAGTAAAAACACACTCTCAAAATTTCAAATCGCATGGATTAATACTTTTGGAAATATTTCCAATCCATTGGCATCCTCAGCTAAAAATATTAATTTTTGTTAAATTATCACCAAAGCCCTTAAAAAATACATCAAAACATCAAAATATTAATTTTTTTATAGACTTCCGAATTCAGCAAAATTTATTAAGAAAATCAAAGCATGCATTAAATGGAATATAAATTCAAATATAGGCGGTTATTTAAAACAAATTCTGAATAAGAAGTTTTATAAACACAAGTGATTTTTATATATATGTTACATTATTATAATTATAAAAAAGAACATACCTTATGCAGTGTTTTAATGCATATATCCATTACCCTATATGATAATTCAGAATAAGTAAAACTGATAAAAGCTCGATCTGCTTCCCCGGCGTCGAATTGAGCAGGTTGCCTGCAAAGATCGTTCATCCTCAATTAGAACAAGTCTATAGCCGATTATCAGAACTTCTCACCGATTAGCATAACCCCGCATAAAGCTGCAAATCCGAGCATAACCATGCCCACAATTTCCGGTTCTTAAAGAAAATCGATGGTTTTACTTCTGTAGTATTCCATACCAATGTAGGATGAAATGGCCTGCTGGAGTTGAGAAAAGGTATTTGAATTATTATAATATTTTTGATAGATTTTTTAGATTTTGGAATGCAATAAATGTATTTGAAAACAAAAAGTTAGAGGCGTTCGACAATGGTCTCAAAGCTTATGTAAATTAGAACATATATTAGTTGACCAAAGACAACAGTACGTATGAGTGATATTGTTTGAATCCATTGCACGAACGAATTGTTTGCGAAAAATTTCTACTGGTGTCCTCTCACCATGAGCGGTTCAGAGTAGAACTTTAAAACCTTCCTACAAATTGGGACCACCCTAATGTACACATATGTATGTAGCTATTGCTGCTTAAGAACTCAAGCAAATAAGACATATATAACTACTTTACTTTTTTGTATCAACTAAAATATGGATTCCATTTTCTGAGGTTTCAGAATTACAGAAATATAAATATGCAAAATTCACAACTTTTTAATAGTTTAGCGGTTAAGCAACACAGACATATTTCCCAATTTAATTGAAGTGTTCTTGGGTTTAAAAAAGCTAGATTTACTTACCACCTCAATGATTTTAAGCACCACTTTACCGTCTACCATGACGATTAACTTAAATTTAATTTGATAGATTTGGATCAGAGAATAATGTGCTGGGACCTGGCGGGTGTTGATTCTACGGAGTAAGAATGTGAACTGATCAAAAAGATCGCGGTGTATTTTTTCGAAAACATTCTTCGGCATTCGTGGAAGCAATTGTCATTTAGTTCTACATAAAAATCTTATTCTTAGATTATATAAATGAGTAGCACCATAATGTTTTTGTAATAACGACAAATTCCTTAAATGCTCTCTTTTAAGGTATAAACTTATTAGCATGCTGGAGTTTATGTTGATATTTACCGCATTTAAATCGAATCGAACAAGTGCCAGATGATTCAGCAATTCTCGGACGTCTAAGCCGCAATATCAGTTTTAAACATTCATATAATTCTACAAAATCAACATGAGTAAATCTATACATTTTGTTTTAGAAATAAATATCATTTTAAAAATGTTCATGACAAAGTTCTTTGTAAATTTTATGCCCAATTTTGTATTTACTTTTACTATTAGCAACCGAAAAGGTTTGTAAATTCTTTTGAAATTTATTTACACATTAATGATAAAATATAGGAGGTATAAAAGGTATACCACAGTATTATTTCTAATTGCTTGAAAACTGCTTTCATTAGTTATACAAAAATGGTTACAAAACAAAACCTAAATAAAGGGGTAAAAAAAAAGAGTGAAAATATCAAAATCATTTACTTTAAGGTATAAGCCACTTATCCGCAAATAAAATTTAAGCGCTTTTATCATATTAAAATTTCTATATTCACAACTAAATAGTTTACAACAATTTTTTTTAAATTCTTATAATAGAATCTATCAACTATAGATTGACTTAGAAAGTAAGTGAAGAAACAAGAAATAAACTAGAACAGCTGTTAACCAACTATAGCAGCGCCAACGTAGGAAAGAGTCCGCTCCGCTTCGAAGGCGGCGACGTATTGGGGTTCCAAAGTGGTGAGGGCGCGCTGGGCAAGCAGGGAGATGTTCTTCGTCTCGCCGTGGTCGCGCTCAAAAGCTAGGTACTCCACCCAAACGCGTGGCTCTGTCTTGCCAAAATAGCAGGCCATGAAGTCGTAGCACATGCGCCAGTACTTGAGGCTGGCCTGGTCCTGCAAAAGGACAAGTAAATAAGTTTTTTAGGTAGGACCTTAAACGTGAATTAAACAAAAGTTTGAACACTTACGTGAACCGCAACGCTAGACTCCAGCTGGACCATCTGGCGATGCAGAGCCAGCGACATGGGCGGCAGGATGGCCAGCTTTGCGTACTCCTTGCGTGCCTCCTCAACGGATCGCTCCTGCCACAGATAGCGCAGATAATCGGAACGCAGCTCGGCAAACTCTGGCCACGCCGACTTGCAGGCGAGGCCGTAAATCTCGTCCAGCCGCCGGACGCCCAAGCTGTCTTGCCGGGTGCGATAATACAGAATAACACTGCGCCACAACGGCAGCGCCTCTCTACCCATGTTCTTGTGGATCTTGTTGAATAGCTCATAGATTAAGGGCTCACTATCGCTTTGGATGTGCGTGGCTAGCAGCAGTTCGTGCATCTCCACGGAGGAGTCGGCCTTGAGGGCCTCCGTGAGAATGGTGACCGCTGCCTCCCTTCCACCGGGAGCAGTGCAGAGCATCTTCCTCAGCGTGGCATAGTGTTTCACCCCCATCAACTGCGAACGATGGCCGGCCTGGAGAGCATCCGCCAGGCACTGCTGCTTGAGGATACGCTCTGTGTTTGCATCGCTGTTAAGGGCCAACATGGCATCCAAGTAGAGGTTCCACATCTCCGGCGTTTGCAGCTCCTCCACCGCCGATTTGTAAACCGTGACGCAGAGCTGAATGCGTCGCTTGAGAGAGCGGGCATTGACGGAGCGGGGTTTTTTGTTGGCCGGCTCCTCGTCGCTGGTGTCCAGCTCCTCCTCCTCCAAGTCGCCAAGGTGGAAGCCGCGCAATTCCCGCTGGGCAAGAAGGTCCCAGAGACCCGGCTCCCTGGGGAACTTCTCCTGCATATCGTCGATTATCATGCGCTGCAGCTTGCCCGTCAGCTCCTGATGATCCTCACAGCTCTCCAGGAGCTTTACGAAATAGTCCAGATGTGTGATGTTGGCCATGCTATTGCGGTAGACTGCCTCGACGCGTTCCAGTTTGATGTCCTGCTCGGAGAGCGTGTTCTCCGCCAAATTACGCTCGTCGCTGGCCAGCGAAGCTTCTTTTAGCATGATATCGAAGAAGCATTTGTTGAGGACCTCCGAATCCGGATGTCGCTGTAGGCCGCGCAACAGGATATCCTTGACCCGGTCGATGTTGAGGCGATTGTGCTCGTACAACCACAAGGCGGCGTCCACCCAAAAGTCCGGAAAATCGCCATGGTACTAGGGTTTTAGTTGGGAGGGAATCCATATTGATTATCATCTGTGGAAGTGAGCAGATCTGCATATCATTATACCCACCAGAAGCATCTTTTCGTAGATGCCCGCCACCTCGACGGGATTGGATTTCTTGCTGAACTTGATCCAGTTGCTCCACAGCCGCCTGTCGTGGTTGAACTTGCTCAGAGCCTCCCTGTACAGCCGCATGATCCGCGTGGCTATCGAAGCCTTCAAGCCGGTCAGCTTCACGTGCATCTTCTTCTCCTTCTCCGTGATGGTCTGGCTCATCTGCTTCTCGTACAGTATGAACTCCAGGTAGTCGCTGATGGTCTGGTGGCTCTTGTTGATCTTCAGGAACAGCCGTTCACGCCGGGTAACGATTTCTCTGCAAGAATTTTGGGAATAATTTGGTAGCCGCAGCCCACACAGCCCACAGTTTAGTGGCCCACTCACCTGACTTGATCCGCCGTGAATACGTTATAGTTCTTCATCTGCTCGTACTCCGGCAGCAGGCGCTCCTGCATCTCAGCAATGAACTCGCCCATTTTCGCTCAGTTTCTGCCAATTGGTTTATTAAATATATTGTTTATTTCTTTAAAAACAAGCGCACGTGCAATGCACTGGGAAATCGATTTTGAGACTGGCCACTTATCGATAGCAGTTAGGGATGACAGTAAATAGCTTGTAATTTGTAAATTTAAATATATTTAAAAACAGCCATAAATTATATGCAGCTTTTGTTACACCAATCTATTTATATAATTTACTACTTAATGTTAACTAATTAAAAAAGGATTTGTTTTACCGTTTCTAACCTGCAAAATACACCTGCCATCGCTAGCGATATCTGCCGATAGTTCGCAAGCAAGGAGTTGCGCATCTCTAACTCTTCTTCTTCCACCTACAAATCGCACGGACAAATTTGTTATAACGCCGAGAAAAACAATAAATACGCATTTCAAAAGATTAACTTAACGGAATCGGAACTAGAAATGGCCGAATTCTCAGTGGAACGCGTGGAGGATAAGCGGACGGTGAACGGTCGCACGGAGTACTACCTAAAGTGGAAGGGCTATCCGCGCAGCGAGAACACCTGGGAGCCGGTGGAGAACCTCGACTGTCCGGACTTGATAGCCAACTTCGAGGAGTCGCTGAAGAACAACAAGAAGGAGACCAAGAAGCGCCTGTCCACCTCCTCCACGCCGGACTCCATTCGCAGCAAGCGCAAGAGCTTCCTGGAGGACGACACCGAGGAGCAGAAGAAGCTGATTGGCTTCGAGCGCGGCCTGGAGCCATCGAAGATCCTGGGCGCCACCGACTCGTCCGGCCACCTCATGTTCCTGATGAAGTGGAAGGGCAGCGACCATGCGGACCTGGTGCCCGCCAAGCTGGCCAACATGCGCTGTCCCCAGGTGGTCATCCAGTTTTACGAGGAGCGTCTCACCTGGCACACGGGCAGCGGCAATGGCAATGGCAACGGCAACACCAGCTCCGGCAATCTCGTCTCCGGCGGCCTGGGCTCCGCCGGAGGCAGTGGCGCAGGTGACGACACTGCACCGGGCAGCGTGGGCACCACCGGCGGCGGCAGCAATGCCGAGGGCGGCGACGAGGAGGAGCCGGAGCAGGAACAGGAGCAGGAACCGGCCAGCCCCGCTGGCAGCATCAACCAGGACGAGAACGCCAAGCCGGAGGAGAGCAGTGAGTTGGACAACGGCCAGCTGGATGCCGATGACTAGTTGGGGGAACGACTCGGACTCGGACACCGACTCCAGATGGCTGTTCCGGATTTACCCGCTTGTGTGGATACATACACGCCGTCTCTAAAAATTAACATTTACGATATATACATATTTGGTAGTGTAGCCCCTAAGCTTAAAGATCGATTAACTGAAGTTCTGGCGGAGTTCAGATCCGCGGTAGTACATACATAATCTATAAGTTGAAATGTGACTTTTTTTTATAACCCTGTTTTAATTTTAAAGCCCCTTCCCCTGAAAGTTTAAAAACCACAAAAATCGCAGTGTAAAATACAATTGTCCTTGCGTACATGTTTCCGTGAGTGTATGTTGGACAGGGCGAACGGGGATTGAGCCGAAGGACACCCCATCAAGCACCTAGAGTTAGGGACCCTAAGCATCCCGTACACTATGTTTTTACCACTGTAAAGTAATAAAGTTTGCACATTCTCAAACGGAAATTAACAATCTTTCCCTGAGAAAACCAAAAGACGCTAGATGCGCTACCCACCTGACTATTTTATGGTCAGGAGCTTAACTTTTTTGTAAAAGGCAATCATTAAGTTCCTTTAAATATTTTTAATTTTAATTCTCATGTTGAATTGTTAAAGAATTCGGCCAAAAAATGCATTTAAAACTTTGTAGGTTGTTAAGAACCCAAGCATTTATATGAATAAAAAAGTAATGCGCAAGCATTAGTAAAAAATCATTAAATATTAATATTATTTGTATTATATATATATTCGGTCAATAGAATTGTTTAAAACGTTGTAGATGGTTGAGAACCATTAATCGCATTTATATGAATCAATAAGTAAGGTAAAAAAAACATCAGATTTAAAAATAATTTTTAAATAAAAATGTTTATATTTCGTAGATTTTTAGAAATTCATGAAGGTCTATTTAATTTTATTCGCAATATTGCATATAAATTAAGTAATAAACAAAGTTAAAAGTCAAAATTTTAAGACCTCGATTCGGTTTTGGTTTAACCATTTTTCTTTCAATACGTACCAGGAAAAAAAGAAACTTACAAAGTCTCAATTGACAAACAAACTAATATTTTTAATAATTCTGTGGCATCGATTGCAGGCGGTTATCGATAAATCTTCGATAGGCGCCGGTAAACCAAACTCCTTTCATATTGTCATTGTTGATGTAAATACTCACCGGACGAGTGCAAGCGTGGAAAGATGGCCCAAACGAGCTCCATGAAGCTGCTGGGCGCCCGCAACATGTCCTGCATTGTGGAGCGCATGGAGTGGAACAACAAGATGGATCTGATTGCCTACGGAACGGAGAAGGGTGAGTAACTGCATCTGCATCTGGATGCAGATATATAAATAGAGCCCTTACGAACCTTACGACTGCTTTCCGTTGACCAGGCGAGGTGGTCATCCAGCGACTGAACTGGCAGAAGATCGTCACGTTTCCCACGCCCGGCGAGGATGTGCGGGTGCGCTCCTTGAGCTGGCAAATGGACGAGACGCTCCTGGCCGTCGGCTACAGCAACGGCAAGGTGGCGCTCTTGGACGCGGAGAGTGAGACGATCATCTCGGGCCTGATCTATGAGGACGACATCAAGAAGGTCTACTTCAGCAAGGCCATTAACTCGCAAGAGAACCTAGGTATGGAGAGGATGGCATAAGGAAACCCAAAAAGTAGCACTGAGTGCAGGCTTTGGACCATAGCATCTCAAAGAACTCTTACAAAACTGGTTACCAAATCAGAACTTTGTCCTATAAGAACAGATCCTATCTTGACCCTCTTTTGAGTTTCTATAACAAAAGTATCCAACTCATTATGCAAAACAACCATCGTTTCAGTAGGTTTTCCTATTATACCTACTGCATTAATCAATTAATACCTTTACAGGTACCTACACCTGCAATGCGAAGGACAAGCACAGAAAGTACCTGCCCAAACTGCAGCCACTGACCAATATCGATCCCTGCCTGAAAACTCTTGACCAGAAGTCGTTTCCGAAGGGGTCGCCCTGCTTCCTGGTGGTGATAATGCGAAGTGGCAAGGTGCACCTTCTGCTCCTCGGTGCCCTGCAGGCGGGAAGCATTGATCTCACACAGCACATTCTGCATCCGGAGCAGTTCGATGTGTACGATGTGCGCCTGAACGGGGACTTTAATGCCATTTATGCTCTCTTGAGGGACGGCCAGGAGCTGAAGATGCTGCACTTTCACAACCAGGTGCTGCAGGAGTGCATGGCACCCATGCTGGAACTGGCCACGCATTGTGCCCACATCCTGGAAACGAAAAAGTAATACTATTTATCAATAATGTAGTGTAATAACTCAAGTTTTGTGTTCCGCATGTAGCTACATAAATGACACGCAGCAATGCTTGACAGAAGCCTGGGAAACTGTGCAGCTGGAGATGGACAACAAGCTGACCAAGTACGCCAACTCCCAGCCCTACGGACAGATCTCTGCCCACTTCCTGGAGCTGCATGTCTTCGGATTCGCTACCTTCGAGGTAGAGGAGTTTCTGTTCGAGTGAGTTGCCCACTTAATGGGTGAGCAGCATGCTCATAAGTCCTCCCATCCTTAGAACTCTGTCCGAGAAGGGCTTCAAGAAGATTGCCAACTCGGTGGACCTCAGTCTGAGCAACCTGCAAGGCTTGGTGTTCAAGCAGCTGAACGGATCGGCCATCAATATGTTCTATTTCCTCAACACGATCGCGGGATTCGGTCGAATGTCGCACTTCTTCGAGGTATGTGGTTGTCGGTTCGCTCATGAGAGGCTTGTCCATGCATTTATCGCATTTAACGTCTTATCCAGTCGCTCATTTCGCCGGATGTGGCCAACGAGGCGATGCGAGCTTGTGGAGCCTTTGTCCTAAAAGTTTACGAACTGCAGCGAACGATCGACACTTTGGTGTACAACATGAAGCTCTTCCATGCCTGGATGATATTCACGATACTCCGTCTGTCCCATCAGGAGATTCCCGATGACCTAGTGCTCACCGAGGAGGAGAACATTGCGTTGGCCGACTTTCTGTGCGCCATGGAACCGGACATAGAGGACCGCAGCGACGACGAGGACGATAAGGACGAAGTGGTACGCGGCAAATTCAATCTGGAGCGAGTGGGTCAGTATCTGGACAATGCGTATTTGACCCAACCGTATCCCAAGGACCCCAGCCAGGTGTGGGAGGAGATGGTGGCCGAAAACGACTGCCTGAGTCACTGCAAGCTGTTTGTGCCGCACGACAAGTATCTGTCCCTTGTGCAGCAGCGCGACAAGATGTTCAATGCAATCGACGCGGTGTTCCACAAGCCAACGGAGAGCATTAGCGGCAGTTTCAAGCTGGCCTCGACTGTCATCTGTGGCGACCTGCCGCCCATGGAGCCCGGCGAGGGGCTGGAGGATCGGGAGTTCGTGACCTGCAGCTACTATGTGAATGAAGCGGCCAGGAGCGATATGCTGGCGTGCACCGTCAGCTGGCAGGAGGCCATGATCCTGGAGGTAAGTCGCGCGGGCGACTGTCTTGTGCGCTGCACCAGGATACAACTGCATCCGGGCATCTTCACGGCACCCGTTCACGAGGACTACTATAACCTGCGCTTCGTCGCCCTCCAGTTCTACAATGAGTCGTCGCTTTCGTTGCTGGCCCAGACAACTAATTCGAATCCCGGTGTCCGTCCGCATAGCTATTTTATACAATTCTCACTGAGTGCGGCGCGGAATCAGTGCACCCAGCACCAAATGGGACCGCTGGTCAAGCTGAAGGACGCCACTGTGACGCACAGCATCCATGACATTGTCGATGGTGCCGCATTCAAGGGATTGGACGGGGTGTGCGAGATGCTAGCCGTCTCGGGCAGCAGAAAGGTGGCCACCGTTCTCTCCGATCGCAAACGCAAGATGACCATTTTCGAGATGGAAATTGAGGAGGAGGAGGACGATACCGAAATGTCGCAGGCCTCGTTCCTGGACATCAGCAAGGAGTCTGTGCTGGCCGGCGTCACTGATTCCGAGAAACCAGATGCGTAGTCTCAAATTCTTGTTATTCCCATATTTTATTATAACTCATTACAATGGATTTGCCGTGTGATAATTTAAGATCGTGGAGCTTAAATTATTTCAATAATACAACATTTAAGAAATCTCAATGAAAACTATTGGTATTTTCTATGTCGACTTTTCTTGGTCTTGGTCGTGTCTATTTAATCAAGTAAAAAACCCAAAATGTCCCTCAAACTTTAAAATTTGTAGAATCAATGTCTATGTGTAAATCTGTTTTCTCATAGTTATTGATATATATTATTTGAGCACTAGAATTTGCAATCTTGATAGAAGTAAAAGTTTGACAAAGTTTATTGATAAATGTAATTTAGTGATAGGAAATTCCAATGAATTAGGCGAACATGTTTTTAAAATCGGAATAGTCGTTACAAAATTTTCAATCGAAGGGCATCAAATTATCGATATCTTAACAAACTATCGTTAAGTTGTAAATTGCTGACTGCCATCCCTAATAGCGTGTTCACGAGAACACAACATAAAAAAATATGATTTTAAATAACATGAAGAGTATCAAAAGTAAAACAAATTCAAAACCCGTTCCGGCTGCCATGGAAGTGGAGGAGAGTGAACCGGAGGAGGCGCTTGCAGATGAGCCACAAAAGGAGACTGGGGAGTCAAATGCCTCAGATGACGACGATGAAATGGACCTGGCCAGCTTCAAAGTCAGCTCCAGCACCTCCGCACCCACCAAAAAACGCAAGAAGGGCATTATCTACATATCCAATATACCCAAACACATGAATGTGACCCGTCTGCGGGAAATCCTGGGCGAGTATGGAACCATCGGAAGGGTTTACCTGCAGCCGGAGAAGCTGTCAAGTGAGTTGAGCTAGGGGATTGCTTTATAGAAGTACATATCTACTGTCTTCCTCTGTAGTTTTACTTACTTTATACGCCTCTTGGAACATGTCATCTAATCCAGATTTATCCCACACAGGTGCCAAGGTCAAGAAGAACAAGCGGAAGCGCTACAACATCCACTTCACCGAGGGCTGGGTGGAGTTTGAGTCGAAGCGAGTGGCCAAGCAGATCGTTCCCCTGCTGAACAACAAGCAGATCTCCACGCGAAAGAAGTCGCAGTTCTACGACTCGCTGTGGTCCATGAAGTACCTGCCCCGGTTCAAGTGGGTGCACCTCACCGAGCGGATGAACTACGAGCAGGCGGTGCACAAGCAACGGCTCCACACCGAGGTCTCGCAGGCCCGCAAGGAGACCACCTTCTTCCAGAACAATCTCGACAAGAGCGAGTTCCTCAAGAAGCAGGCCAAGAAGGCCAAGAAAGCCGAAAAGCAAGCTGCCAATGGCGAGAGCGAGACCTGAACCCTCCACAGACTGTTGTTTCTATGTTTACCTGGTTGGAAATAAACTTAAATTAAGCGAGTGCATTTTGGTATACATTTTTTAAGAATGGGTTTGTTTTAAGGACTTAATTGCCTTTATTGGCTCTTTTAAATTTCCCGCTCTTTTTGTTATCGATAATTCCAAATTTATCGTTACTGTGGTTGGAGATATTTTTGCTTTTGGTATTTTTTGAAAGCTAGAAAAATGCTTAGTATATTGCTTAAGCAGGACTTATTATCTTTGTTGAGAGCCGGTCACACTGCATTCCACCATTTTCTTTGTCGCTTTGTTGCGCCCGTGTGCTATTCGAAAATTCTGTGATCAAAAACCGACTAATTACGCATAGAAAATGGTAAATTTAAAACGAACAATTAAGCTTTTCGTATGGTTTACGGTGCGGACGACCGGTGTGGAGTGAATTCGAGGAGTTTTCATTGATAATTCCGGGCAAATCGGCGTTTTCATTTGCCGGGTGTGTGAGGCACAAGCCATTTTGACAGGCGGCTTTGCACGTGAGCTGTGTGGATTCCAAATTCGATTTGGGTTTCCAGAAGGTTCTCCTCCCGATCCCTTGATCCTTGTGCTGCCTGCTCATTTCTCTCGGAGATCAGACCGATGAACCAACCGAGAACCTTCCAGATGCAATCCACGCCGTTTTCGCGGCCGATGAATCACTCGGCGCCGCTCTCTCGCCCTCCATTTTTGGGGGTTAGGTCGAGCCGATATGGCTGCACGGAGAGAAAAACATAACAACATACAGATTCTATATCTTTTTGACCCAAAAAGCCATCTGGCTTGCAGCCCTTACAATTTTGGCTCGTTTCACAGCTAATCTTTGTCAGAGTTCGGAGCATATTGGTCCGCCATCTGAACATGAAAAAACAAGCTTGATCCATGGTATTCTTATAGTAATATTTTGAAATCTGATATTGACATCTCCCATACAGAGTTGGTTTTAACTAAAAAATATATACAAAGTTAAAAAGAAAATCATTTTTATTTAAGAAATGCTAATGTGATTTTAAAATGCTAACTGATGTCATCTTCTTTCCGATCATGTGTTCAATGGATTACCTTTACCGAACATGTTTTCGAATGTAATTCAAAACTAACTATACTTTTGCAAATTGTAGTTTAAAGTTAAAATTTTTTTTATAAACATTTTTTCTGGAGGCTAAAAACTGTAGACTTCTACTGTTTTTATAATGTTGATTATTAAATAAAAACTCACAAAATACTTGCTATTCTTGCAGGAGATGTCCTTGAATCCCGTGCGCGTGCTCAAGAATGAGGCGCAGGAGGAGAAGGCCGAGATGGCCCGCCTGTCCTCGTTCATTGGCGCCATCGCTATCGGGGATCTGGTGAAGAGCACCCTGGGCCCCAAGGGCATGGACAAGATCCTGGTGGCCACCGGCCGCAATGCCGGCCAGGTGGAGGTGACCAACGATGGTGCAACGATTCTGCGTGCCGTCGGTGTCGACAATCCGGCCGCCAAGATCCTGGTCGACATGTCGCGTGTCCAGGACGAGGAGGTGGGCGACGGCACCACCTCGGTCACCGTGTTGGCCTCGGAGCTGCTGCGCGAGGCCGAGAAACTGGTCGAACAGAAGCTGCACCCACAGATCATCGTCTCCGGCTGGCGCCAGGCCACCCAGGTGGCCCTGGAGGCGCTCACCGCCGCCTCCCAGGACAACTCGTCCAGCAACGAGAAGTTCCGCAACGATCTGCTCAACATTGCCCGCACCACGCTCTCCTCGAAGATCCTGCACCAGCACAAGGACTTCTTCGCCAACTTGGCCGTGGACGCTGTGATGCGTCTGAAGGGCTCCGGCGAACTGAAGTCCATTCAGATCATCAAGAAGTCGGGCGGCACTCTGGAGGACTCCTTCCTGGACGAGGGCTTCCTGCTGGACAAGAAGCCCGGCGTGCACCAGCCACAGCGTGTAAGTGGTTTTAGCCATCGGTTACACAATATAAGATTCCTTCTTATGCCTCTGCTTCTGCTGTCTATTAACGCGTCAAAATGACTGTGAACTGTGTGGATTTGACTTCATATCACAGCCATTTTGACGAGTTTGGTGGGCAGGCACATCATCGATGTCCGATCCAAGTGAACGATTAATACCTAATCCCAGATCATCAGCATCTAATCCAAGTCCCTCGCTTTTTCCCCCTTTCCGCAGATCGAGAATGCCAAAATCCTGATTGCCAACACGCCCATGGACACCGACAAGATCAAGGTGTTCGGCAGCAGCATCAAGGTCGATTCGCTGGCCAAGATCGCCGACTTGGAGATGGCCGAGAAAGAGAAGATGAAGGAAAAGGTGGACAAGATCCTGAAGCATCAGTGCAACGTGTTCATCAACCGCCAGTTGATCTACAACTATCCGGAGCAGCTGTTCGCCGATGCCCAGGTGATGTCCATCGAGCATGCCGACTTTGATGGTATCGAGCGTTTGGCTTACTGCACCGGCGGAGAGATTGTCTCCACCTTCGAGAATCCCTCGCTGGTGAAGCTGGGCGAGTGCGATGTCATCGAGCAGGTGATGATCGGCGAGGACACACTGCTGCGCTTCAGCGGCGTCAAGCTGGGCGAGGCCTGCACCATCGTGATCCGCGGCGCCACCCAACAGATCCTGGACGAGGCCGATCGCTCCCTGCACGACGCCCTGTGCGTGCTGGCGGCCACCGTGAAGGAGTCGCGCATCATCTTCGGTGGCGGCTGCTCGGAGGCGCTGATGGCCAACGCTGTGCTGAAGAAGGCTGCCGAGACTCCCGGCAAGGAGGCCATCGCCATCGAGGCCTTTGCCCGTGAGTTTATACTGCTTTAGGACTGTAAAATTTGAATCTCTATTTATAATAATCTGCATTGTAGGTGCCCTGCTGTCGCTGCCCACGGCCATTGCCGACAATGCCGGCTACGATTCCGCCCAGTTGATCTCGGAGCTGCGTGCCGCCCACGCCCAGGGCAAACAGACTCTGGGTCTGGACATGGAGCTGGGCAAGGTGGCCGACGTTCGCGAGCTGGGCATCACCGAGTCCTTTGCCGTGAAGCGCCAGGTCCTGATGTCCGCCTCCGAGGCTGCAGAGATGATCCTGCGCGTGGACAACATCATCCAGTGCGCTCCACGCCGACGCGTTCCCGACAGGGGCTACTGCTAGACGCTTAAGAAGTATTCTCGTTCTAGGATCCTATTTTTTTAATTATGAACTCTCGTTTAACATCATCGCTCTAATCTAATACGTTTTGTTTACACTAATAACACCACACACCACACACATTAGCATTTATATTGCATCCCCCAAAAAGAAGAAGAAAAACAAAAAACAAAATCGCACACTTTCTCTCGCTAAATTTGTCCCTTTCGTGTAATTCTTTCACTTAATTGTTAAACAAATTGATATGTTGCAAGCCGAGCTTTTGATTCGATAAGTGGATATGGGTGCGATCAAACAAAAACATTTCAAAAATGTCTAAAACACCATCAAAACCAAAACCAACAAATAAACAAACTTGTAAATGAATACAATTTTTGTAAACATTTTATGTGTGCAAATTGAAGACCATTAAACAGCAAGAAAAAAAAAACTGAAATAAATGATAATATATTTATGCTTAACAAAACTAAACGAAATGTGTTTTTTTTCATTTAATTTATTGGGTTATTATAACAGCTGTAATGATAACAATAATTAATTAAACATTATGACTCAAACTTTAGGCATTTGATAGAAGGCTAAACATATAATTTGAAAAATAATAAACAAAAACACTCGACGAACATTGCAAACACATTTTTATTGTAAATCTTGCTGCGCGTTCAACTTTACAATTCAAACGTATAATATAAAATAGGGGCATTTAAAATACAAAAGTTAAAACAATCAAGTGTCGTCGCTGTGAAACAGCCGCAAGTACAAAAAAACTAATTTGTAACGAGCAGCGCGAGTTGGCCTACTAAAAGGATTAGGGTTTAGGATCGGTTTTTGGGCTGGACTCTTGGAGTATCTTTCCAAAAGGGTCTACATTTACGTGGGCTAATACCATACTGAATTGGCCCGATTTCGGTTGGCTGCTTTGTATTTTATATTTTTACCTTTCGTCAAAACAAAATAAAGATGCATATTGTTTTTTGGGGGTGAGAGGTTGAGGTTGGTCAAAAGAATATATACAGGCGTCCTCTAACTAAACTTATCGTTGGGCTTGGGTCAGAGGTCAAAGGGAAAGAGACAAAATATTGTAAAAGGCGGGTTCGAAAGAGAGAGAGAGAGAGAGAGAGACGCTAAAGTGCGAGTGAGCGAGAAGGAGAACGGACGTGTCCAGAGTTGCAGAGATTGGCATTATTAAGTGAGCACCCGCTTCAGGAGATGGCGCACTCCATCTCGCCGTGCTTGGGCACACAGTCCAGCACCAGGGCCACCGCCCGGGACATGTAGGTCATGGTTCCATAACTGCCGCTGGGAGCACTGCAACAGAAAGGTCAACAATTAGTAAGGGAATTTTGTAATTTAGGCTTATGTATGGCTATACATCTAAGAGGATGGTAAAGATATGCCCCAAATCCTATCCACTTGCTTCCCTTTTAAATCTCTGCTAACATACTAGTGTAGTGATCCTCACCTGTCGTAAAGATGCTGGCATATGTAGGCGGCGCCGCCGCAGAGAAGCATTCCGGAGGCGGCCTGCTGCTGCTCCTTGCCGTCCTTGATCTTGGCGCAGCACAGGGTGGCGTCGCCCTGCACCTTGCGCTGATCCTCGAGGAACAGCTGGTTGGCCTTGTGGACGAGGTGCTCCACGTAAATGATGCCGCCCAGCGTGGGCACCATATTGTGCTCGGTGACGAGGGTGAGCACCATGAGGGCCTCGACCACTAGCTGGCGGTACTCGGGCTGTGGTATCTGATTGAGGGCCGTCTCCACCTCCAGGGCGAACTTCAGCTCGCCCGGGGTCATCTCCTGGGTGAGACTCTGCTGCAGGACACGTCCCTCGATGGCCAGACCCTGGCACTTCTCCAAAACGGTCCACACGCGCGAATAGAAGTCGCGGGGCACCCGATTCAGGGCTCCGTCCAGTCGACGGCGGCGCAGCCACTGCCCCTGCCTGTCGTCAATGGTGGCTACCAGTGCGTCCTCGCCCTCCGGATCGCCCAGACCGATCTGGCTCTTCTTGCTGACGCGGCTGCTCTTGCAGCTCACAATGGACAGATTGCCACGGGCCACTGGAACATTAATATTAACATGAATATTTATATATATTTATTTCAAGAGGACCACTTACCGCTGCTGACGGCAAACTCCTTGCCGCTGAGTATGTGGTACAGGAGATTCTTCATCTCGAAGGGCGAGAGGTTAAGTAAATGCTCCGACGCTGCCTCGCCGTCGCAGTTGAGAGTGCGCGACAGTTCCTTGGCCATCACCTGGATGATCAGGCCCACGCGCAGGCGCAGCATCTCGTGGAACAGCTGCGGTTCGGTGCGAATGAACATGGCCAGGTAGACCATCAGCTCCTGCGTCAGCATCGCCGTGCTCTCATCGTCGCCGTAGGCCTGGTTTAGAGCAGGACAAAGGGTTTATGTTAATAGCTTGGTTGTTATATGGTTCTTGGATGTTATATGTTTATTTGGTCCATATCTATCGGCACACTAAAATTTAATCAAATTGAAACAATACTTTAGAAGTTATTAGGAAAGTTTCAATTATGACGTCATAATTGAAAAACTCAGTTCATATATTTAAGAGAGCGAAAGGGATCAAAATAATTATCTCTTAGCTTAGTTGCAAGGCAGCTGGCGCCCGATTTGTATCTGTGGACACATTTATTTTTAAATTGGTTTTGCTTAGTTACGGGTATCCAAAAGTGGGGGACACTTGTTTTGTATATGAAATACTTACATCATGGATAAGCTGTCGCAGCTCGACTTCCGGCAGCGGTGCCGTGATGGTGTGCTCGTTGTTGGGCGGCATTCCCACGGTGACCTGCTTCTGCCGGACGAGCAGATCGGTGACCGCCTTGGCCAGATCCTCCACCCGCTTGCCCAACATGCCAGCCGTGTGGCGGACGAGTCCCCAGAGCTTCTGCTGGCAGGCCTTCTCGTACAGTCCCTTCAGCAGATCCCGCACGGTCACCACGCGTCCCTCCTCCAGCATTCCTTCGGATTGGGAAGAATCGTGGTTATTCTCATGTGGGCTCATGTTGTTGTGATTGCTGATGTTGCTGCTGCTGCTGCTAACGTTGCTCGCGTTGCTCGTATTGCCGATGCAATGGATATTGCTGTTGGCTGTGGCGGTGGCGGTGGCAACGGCAATGGCGGAACTCGAATTGACTGCATTATCCGGATCACTGCTATTGGGGGCTGGAATTGTAACAGCTTCGATGATCACCGTTGGCAGGGCCATCGTTGGGCTCTTTTTGGAACCAGAACCACCTGAACCACCAGCACCTGCTGCAGCACCACCACCAGCCAGTTCCAGCACCACCTCATCCACAAACGCTTGTTCGAGCTCTTTGGTTTTAGGTTTTCATTATGGGTTAGTTGGGTAAGGATTGTATTTTTGGTTGGCAGCATCGAATTTCGTTGCATTTTTGGGTTAATGTAAATGAAGAGAGCGCAGGGAGCATGCGGAATGTGTGTGTGTGTGTGTGTGTTTCATGTGGGGTTAGATGCGTGGTCGGGCGGAGAAAGTAAAATAAAGTGTTAAAGAATTAAATTACGCTTGAATAACATGGCCAAAAAATATATATATATATATATGTGTGCGGTTAATAATGCTTATTAAAACATAACTTAAAGCAAAGCGGTTTTATTTGATGATATACATTTATTTTATGGTAAATAAAGCCCAACTTCTCATAATTTAAATTAATTTAATGTGTTGGAATTTTATTAATAGTTAAATCAATTTAAGTTATAAATTGTTAAAGCAAAAGTTAAATTTTGTTATTAATATAAGTAAGATTGTTATTTTTATGGAATTATTTAAAATATGTTTTGAAACCTCAGATAATCCATTGGCCCCACATTAGAAATAGTATTGCATTAAAATCATATTTTAAATAAAAAAGCAGAGCCCAAAGCAAAGCGGTGATGCAAATCAGATGGTATGTCACAAATCACACAAAAAAGATACACCAAAGAGGGAAATATTATATAGAGGATGGAAACCATAAAATGTGCGAATATATATATATATAGATATACAGCAATCGAATTCTTGGCCAATCGGTGGGAGAGAGTATACATGTATGTGGAGAAAGGAGTAGGGTATGGGATGCCGGGGATTTCCAATGGATGTGTATATACGTCTACAAGGCCCGCACAACAACAACAATCAACACAAGACGGATCGACGGACTTACCGGCGGCTGCATTATTCGCACTGGCGGTCGCATTGTCATCCGATTTATTCTTGAATCCCAGACCAGCTGTTATACGCCGTGGACGAGTACGGTACGGTACGGTACGATTACGGTACGTAGGACGAAGTACAAGGTACGGGACAAAACGACAGGAGTACGAGGTAAGAACAACGGAATGAGATCAGGATATGCACAAATAGTTCAACATGCTCAGTTGATTCTGTTCATCGAACGCCCACTATAATAGTTAAAGGATGACAAACTTAACTGATAGTACAGGGGGGCCAAACCGACCTCCTCTCCCAACAAAAAAAAATTTCAGTAAAATCAATCCAATACCTTTTCAAATAATATTTTAAAAGAAATAAAGAATTTCAGGTATCGATTAAAGCTATCTTAAAGTTCAACGACTTAACTGTTGTAGCAAGATCCATTCTTCCATCAATGTATAAAACATTTAAACCCCAAGCTAAGAGTTAACCGGATGTATAACAGTGTGAGCGTTTTAAATTTCAATATTAATTAATAGAAACAAAATTTTAAGAGTCGGTAACTATCACTCTTACTTAAAAGTTGTAACAAGACATATTTTCCCTTTAATGTGTAAAAAAATTAATAGCCTAAAGCGTTAAAACCCCCAAGAGTTAAGAGTTAACCGGATGTATAACAGTGTGAGCGTTTTAAAGTTCAATATTAATTAATAGAAAAAGAATTTTAAGTGTCGGTTACTATCACTCTTACTAAAAAGTTGTAACAAGACATATTTACCCTTTAATGTGTAAAAAATTAATAGCCTAAAGCGTTAAAACCCCCAAGAGTTAAGAGTTAACCGGATGTATAACAGTGTGAGCGTGTAACGGCGTGTGTTCCTCGCAAGTGCATGTGTTTTAGAGCAGGTGTGTGTATATTAATGTTTAATTTTTGCCGGGATGGTCTCTTCTTAACCCGTATGTAAAAAAACCTCCTTTTTAAAAGCATTAAGCCTAGTTAAACGTGGTATATATGATTTTTTGTATAGCTTATCTCGACTTACCTGTGTTAAAGTCCAGGCCCTGCGTGTCCACCAGGTACTGCAGGATGTCGCCCTGCTCCTCGAGATTCTCCGTTTCGCGCAGCATCGCAATCAGCTCCTCCACCTCTGTTTCCGCGAAATTGGTTTCGGCGCGATGGCGTTGTATGAGAATTTTGGGCACTGTTACTATCAACGTCGCATTTCGGAACGAAGATGGGCCAATCGAAATTATACGCAAGAAATGAATGAAAACAGAAGGCAAGAACCAGAACGAAAAATTAACAAAAGTATTGAAATCAAGAGGAAATAACTTATCAAAGGCAGGTTGTCAACCAGAAGAATCATAAGTTGGAACATTATTTCAATAATTCAATATAAAACGACAAGCTGAAGGTGAGTTTTTTTTTCTAAATAAACTAATTGAATAATAAAGTAATCAGTTTTAACTCACCTTCAACAAATCAAAAGAGTTTGTACTTATAAAATTAAGACTAACTTTAAAACAAGAATGGAAGCATTATTCGGCAAGCCGAAGTTTATATACTCTTGCAGCTATTACAAAACTATAGTATTTAATAAAACAAATATATTTCGATTTTTTTTTGAGTTTTTCAACCGTTTCTATGGCAGTCCGATTTTAATGAAATTAAACCGAAGTGCTTAATTAGTGTACCATCACTGTATCATTTATATTTCCTATTGCTAGCTATATTATATAGTCGTTCCTACTTGTATACTACCTGCAATAGAAAAAAAGACTTTTAAGAAAGTTTCATCCAGATACAAGTCAAACTGAAAGACTAGTTTGTGTGAAATCGGACAGACGAACGGACAGACAAACGGACATGGCTAGATAGTCTCTCCTAGTAATGCTGATCAATAATATATATATACATCGGAACTTTCTCGTGAACTTATAATGCAAGTGGCAAACATGGAAACTAACTCTCTTGCTGGCGGACAAACTCGCTGCGTCTGTCGATCGCCGACCGGCTGTGGTGCGGGTCCACCGGATAGATGTTCTCGCGGACGGACAGCTCGTTGCCCAGATGCTGCAGGGGCGAGCTGGCGGGTCCCTCCTCCGGAGTGGTGGCGAACACGCTGACGTGGCTCTGCTTGTTGGCCTGCAGCCAGGGCGGTGGCACAATCGAAGATAGGCGGCGTTCGGTGAGCGGCGAAGGTCCCTCCATGCCCAGATTGTCAGCTGGAATGTAACAATGTAATATGTTATAATCCATAATAAGATAATAGGTATAAACTCACAGTCCACATTAATGGAACGCGTCTTCTTGATCGCTCCCTTGCAGGACATGCGCCGCCTCAGGGTCCTCGGACGCAGCTGTCCGCCCCGCAGGCTCATCGTGCTGCGGTTGCTGAACGATCGCAGCAGGTGCTCGTCCAGATAGGTCTGCACATCCGGGTGCAGGCGGTCCGGGTAGCCATCCTCGGTGCTGCCCAGGAAGCTCAGGTCCGTGATGGCCGAGGTGTTGAGGAAGTCCTTCAGGCTGCCCAGCATTACGCGGGTGCCATTGATGTAGCCCGACTTCAGCTTCCTCATCGTCTGGATCATGGCCAGCGGTATCTTGTCCTGATCTGTGGATTCCGCATCGCATCCAAATGGATCTGGTTAGCTTTGCTTTGTCTTCCTACTTTCATTTCGGTTCATGGCTATGAGTATGTGGATCATGATCTGGTTGGGATGCTTGGTTGTGGGTTGGTTTGGGTTAGGAGCGCCGCTTAATAACTACGGGTTAGTCACACAAAATACAACGATAACCGGAAGTTAAGCACAGGATTCCAGCACCATCGGCAATTAGTGTGTGCTTTTTGGGTGCAAGTGCAAGCCAAATGCAGTGGGTAGATTGATTAGCCACAGAAACTATTTTCAATCACAGGTGCAGCGTAGATATTGATTATTTACGTATAGAAAGCTTTGCATTTTTTAAACTTTTAATGACCGATTTTTGGAATTTAAGAAGGGATACATTTTATAGGTTGTTTGGTCTAAGAATTCAAAGGTATATATGTATATATAGATCACAAGTTCAAATACCCAAAGAAAGTATATGGTATAAAGCTCACAAAAGAACCTTATTTAAGCGCAGGTTAAAAATGTGTAAAGAATACACCTATATCTTCAAAAGTAATCCAAAATAAGACACCTTACTTGGTAAACAAAAACTGAATTTAAATACTATTTAAAAAATGTTTAAAATCAAAGATTTTATTTTTTTAATATATTTCTTAAAAACCTCAATAATTTGTGATTCATTTGGTTCAAGATATAGGTGTATTTGGGTTGGTCACAGTAAGTGAGAATGATTTGGACTCGGGTTCAAAGCTAATTGATACACTGAGGAAAACGAGCAGAAAGAGCGGAAGCAATCAGGCCATTTACTAAGCAGACACAAGCAGGGGTCAGAGGTCACAGGTCACAGATCACAGATCGTTTGCATATCGTTATATCAACTGGTTGTTGGCTTTTGTGTGTGGAGTATATCGCATATATGCAGTGGTCCTTGGAATCAAGTGTGTTTTCGACTTTTTTGGGGTGCAGAATGGGGATCGGATTTGGATTTGGATTTGGAATTCAAGGCGGCATAATGCATAATCGAGCTGGGTGGGGTTTCGTTTTTTTTTTATTTATTTTTTTTTTTTGTTGATTTGGGGTAGTTACCTAGCATATAGTGGGTTGCCATTAGTGTGATTGTCGGCCTGCCCAACATGTGACGCCAATTGTTGGTCAAGAATGCTAAATTTGTGGTAAAATTGCTGGCAAGCAAATCGGGATCGCGTGTTGTATAATATTCTTCATAGTCGATATGCTGTGTAAGTGTTGTTGTTGTTGCAGTTGCAGTTGTAGTTGTAGTTGTTGTGTATATCATATATATATATTATTTTTATTTGGGATAAAATAAAGAAGAGAAAGGATTGGTTTTCGTTTTCGTTTTGATTTGATATTTCATTGGCCAATTTTAAACGGATTTTGGGGCTCGGGAATGGAAATTCTAGGCAAAAGGGTATAAAAGTTCATAAAAGTCCAGAGCAGAGCGTTGATAAATAAAACTAAATAAACTATAGCTACATTAAAATAAAAAATAATATATAAGCGGTTATAATATCGGCAGCATTTGCTTGAATTTAAAAAAATCACACAAAAATAGATTCAAATAAATGTCGGTACATATTTTTTATAGAACTGAAACTATTTATTCAGTGAAAAAAGAAGTAAAAATATTTTTTAAGAAATTCTAAATATAATTTTAATTTTGAAATTAAATTTTTTTTTATTTTGTTAGATGCAATTAAAAAATATTTGTTTTTTCCTGCTAATATTTGAACCGCAATTGTATGTACAAAATATATAAGGTAAAGTGTGTATGCCAGTTTTCTATATAGCAAATGAAATTTATGAACTAGTGTGTGGGTGTTACCATAACCAAACTAAAGTTAACTAAAAGCAATAACCAACTAAAAAGCTGAAGGGGAGTAGCTAAAATTGAGAACCAGCCTCCCAATGTCTGGAATAAACGTCAAAGGTCAAGATAAATTAATTACCCTTGGCTATTTTTGGAAAACAAAGCGTTCAGTTCAATTAACCACAAAATTCCAAACCTTGGGCAACCGATTCGATTCTATGGAGTTAACGAGTCAATTCTGTGTGCATATTTTTGTGTGTTCGAGTGTGCGTGTCAATTAATTGATAAACAATACCAATACCAAAAGCGAACCCTTGCAATTAATCAAATCAACAGAACAATTCACAAAAAATACGTATAGGTATAGGTTGAAAAAACAGTCGGGTTTGGGGAGGGAGCAATAAAAAAACCCGCGCACAATAAACAGTAGATTGAAAATAAAAAATAAAAACAAGACATGGAGTGAATATATATATATAACGTGTTCTTTTCGGCATTCTCTCTCCGATCTGACCGACCTAGGTGAATCCGCTTCAGCACCAGGGTGACCAGCGGACGACCCAGCAAATCCCAAGCGGACTTGAGGAAATTTATCTCGCCCTTGAGGATGTCGATCATGAGTTCGTTATCGGAGGCGATATAGAAGCGCGACAGGTCGGCGAACTGATGATAACGTGATAAACGGTAGAAATCATAAGTCAATCATAGAATACAGGAATGCAAACCGATCTACTAATTACCAATACTATTTGATAATAATTTTGAAAACTCAATTATGTTTTATATTTCATTTGATATTTATTACAATACAAAGTAATCAATATCAATAAATTAGCAAGTCGTTTTAAGTTATGTTATTGTTAATATCTATCAATTTATCGCTAAAACTGAATACTGTACTGTTTAATTTGAAGTACTACAATATAAAATATTTAATATTCAATGGATAAATAAGTCGTTTTTAGTAAAATTATTGTTCATACTTATTAATCAATCGTTAATAAAAACTTGCTAATTTCTCAAGAAATTTGTACTTTTTTAATTGAATTTCTCGTACCAAAACATAATATCAAAAAATGCTTAAATAAATAGTTTTTAGTTTTATTAATGTTAATATTTAATGTCAAAGTTTTTGAGTAATTTAAAGAACCAAGACGATGCCTAAAATTTGGAATATAATAGAAAGTTTTAAATACCGGTTTGCATCCCTGACCAAAAATACAATAGAAAGTGTATAAGAAACAGAGCTTTTGGGACAAAGGCAAGTGGGTATATTATTTATTGGGGATTCTGGGGAGGGCTGGCCGGAATTCTTGGGTTAATCCGAGAAAGCTTAACCGGACTCCATGGTCACTCACCTGCGGGGTGAAGGCGAATATGCGATCCTTCAGCGAGTACAGCTTGCTGGTGCTGAGGATGCCCACGTCGCGAGACTTGCGGCCGCTCAGTCCCAGCTTCCGGTTGCGTCCGAGATAGGTGTACAGGTGGCTGAGGACGCGGGCCGGCTGCACCTCGATGGGCGCCACCTCGGCGATCGTCTGCACGTGCAGATCGTGCTCGGCCAGCTTGTCGCGGATCTCGTTGTCCTCGGCGATGATGACCACCTGGACGACCACGTCCGGCTTCTTTTGCGCCCCCAGCCGACGATTCAGAGGATCCAGCTCGCCCACAGCCAGGAAACCCTGGAAAATGGCAATAAAATAATATTAATTACTTGTATTTGTAGCATTTTATAAATTCAAATAGGTAAATCTGTAATCCAAAGGTTATTACAATATATTATATTATGAGCTTATATATATCTGTAATTCAGATGTACATATTATAAATATGCATTTAATTTATTTTTTATCTAGTTCTGTCTAAATGTTTTCGATACACAATGCGTACCCATTAAATTGGTCTATCAATTTTAAAATTATATTAGTATATTTATATGAAACTTTTTTTTTTTCGCTTTACTTAGTCAATCTGTAATTCAAATGTACTAAAATTATGCACTTTATTTTAAACTAAATATATAATTTCCGTAATTTTACATTTAATATAATGAACATGTACATGAATCCTCACTAAATCCTAAATTTGCACATATTATGAGTGAAACTAGACATGTGCCCACAGTTGTGTAAACAAATGGACAAAACTAGATCGATATAAATACTTTACAGGGTCGCCAACGAGCATCTATGTTTAGATAAGAACCGAAAACGAACCGTAACGAACACACAATGCTCACCTCCTGCAGCAGTCTGCCGAGGATGAAGAGGGACTGTCCCCACAGGAAGGGACACCGACCGACCACCTCGCGGAGCTGCGATCCCGGCTTCTGGTACTCGAAGCCCACCAGATCCTGCGGCACCGCATAGCTCTCCGGGACGAGGAGGATGCCGTCCTCCGAGCGCACCATGATCTTCTCCAGCCGGCTGGCGTACTCCTCCACCGAACGCTTGTCGTTCTGGAAGGCGTGGAATAGGATGAGGTAGCAGTAGAAGAGCGGCCACTCGCACTCGATGTTCTCGAACATGCGCAGCTCCCAGCGCTCGTAGTAGAGCCTGGAGGGATCCTCCTTGGGCGTGCGATAACCGTCGCGCAGGAATCTCTTGCAGCCGTACTTGCCCTGCAGTCGGGACAGAATCGCATCCTTCGTGTTGTGGATCAACTGGGCATCGTCCACGGCAAAGGCGGGGAAGCCGATCACGCACAGCAGCCCGGAATCCAGCTCCTTGCTGTTCGACTCGCGGGGCAGCATCGACTGGAGCACCGCCTGGCACTTGTGGGCCTCGTCGGCCAGCACATGGATCACACTGGCCGGTCCGCCGCGGGCACCGAACAGATCCAGCTCGTTCATGGCCTCCAGCGCCGCCTTGGCCATGCCAATGGAGCTGGCATTCAGCTCCGGCTCACCTGGAATACACAAATTACGAAATAAAATATAGTTCACTGATAACGAAAATGGACTGGTAAAAATAAATATCTGGAAAACAAATCAAAAAAGTGATTTTATAAATTTTAACTGTATAACATAATAATATTAAATAAAAAGCATATTAAATTGCATGATTTAATAATATAATATATTATTCATATCTGTTTTATATGCATTGTATTTAAATTTCATATGGTGTGAGCCAAAAAAATTTGTAGAAATCAAAAATCCATTACGAAAATAATTAATTGATATTTAAAAATAAAAGTGCTTACATATTTTTCCAATTAAATGCTTTAGCAGTTACTATTTGAAAGATAAGATAAGTGCACCAATATCTTAAAGTTATGCTTGAAAAATTGTAAAAAATAGATTTCCTATCCAGATTTAGTTAATTTGAACTATTTAACTTTCTTATGAACATTATTTAATTGAATAATTTATTGGTTATAATGTTTTGTTTATAAAAAAAAAATTTTTTGCTAAAAGCCAAACATTTTATTATAATCTATATCGTTGGCAAACAAAAAAAATGAATGATAAGATACAAAAAACGATTGTTTGAACGAACAGATCGTTTTGTGAGCAGCCAGTCGATTTACCTACCATGATTGGTCTTATCGCCGCGCTCCCAAATGCCGTAGTCAGGGATAGAGTAGGCCGACTCAATGTAGAAGACCAGATTCTGGATGAACGAGACCTCGTCCAGGGAGAAGACGATCTGCAGGCCGGAGGCCGTCATCTGGGCCAGGATCAGCAGGTACAGGGATACGGCATCGATCTGCAGATGGCCCCACTCATTGTCCCCCACCACGGGCAGGCCGTTCTTGCTCGAGTATTTGGCGTGGAGGGAATCGTAGGGAGATTGGGTCATCTTGAACTTCTCCACCTTGTCCTTCTGGTTCATCATGGCCATCAGCAGGCCGCGCATCAGTTTCACACAGCTCTGCTCCAGCTCGTAGCACTTGGCCCGATCCTCGTCCTGGTCGGCAATCTTCTTGTACGCCATGGACAGGCCCCACACGGCCAGGATGCAGTACACATTGTCCCTGATCCAGGCGTGCGAGTTCACATTGGAGGCGGGAAAGAGGCCGGTGACTGGCTCCTGGTGGGCCAGTATAAGCCGGTGCACGATGCGCTGGTAGTAGTCCAAGCGGACGCCCGAATTGCTGCGGGAACGCATCGCCGGTTCGATTGTGGATCCTCTTCTGGACGGTTTTCTAAAAGGTAAAGGATTTGTTAGGATTTTTTTGAGTTTCATGTATCTTAAAGGGAATAAACATACTTTAGTAAAACATTTCAGCGAAGTGATAATCGGAAATTATAGTACCATACTGTTTAAGCTAATACGTTTTATAACAGCCCAAATTATGATTGCTTTATATCAAAGAGTCTCTTGTTAATTGAATGGGGAATAATCATATTTTATTGAAAATTTCACTTAATATAAAGCGGAATAATATTCCTACCCAGCCTGATAAATGCTTTATATAAATAATTCTCTTATTTTTGGGTATAATCGATTTTGTATAATTTTGGTAAAGGATTAAGGAGGTTTATTTAATTTTGAACAGCATAGTATATACGACTTAATCCTTTAGCTGTCATACAAATGATGTTTGTATGTAATATATTTATATGATTTTTTATATAAAAACATTTATGCTCTATAATTTCCTAACGAATATTAAAAACGTCTTATTAGTTCAATTTTTATACAAACTTTTTCGAAATAAAATATGTTTTCCTATATACTATATATTTTTAAAAGTTGTTAAATGACAATTACACGTTTGTGCTTAGAGATTCAATAAGATTGTTTAAGATCAATAAGACAATATCTAAAAGCTATCATACATATGATCCTTGAATCACTTGGTTTTTTATGTTTACAAAACTTTATTTTGGTACTAGGAACTCATACAATTTTTAATAATATTATTATATTTTTATACAAAATATAAAAACTTGTATATCCTATAATTGCTTAAAGAATAATAATATCATAACATATTTAAAATTTTTGTACAAACTTTTGGAAAAGACATTTAAATATCTGTTCCTAGAGTTCTTTATTTTTAAGTTGTCAACTGTTAATTACACTCTGTACTACGGATTCAATGAGATTTCTCAATATGCCATATTGTTATACATTTGATCATGATTCACTTGCTCTTTTGCACACATTCGTTTACAACATCGGTTAGAACGGTTTATTTTGGTTCTAGGAAGGTCAGTTTGAGTGTTGCCCAAATCTGACACCTATATTCCAGGGGGGGATAAGGTTTGCGCGGCGCGGTTTGCGACGTTAGGCGATGTTATGATTGTTGTTTACTCTCCACAAGCGGGCACGCTCAACTTACATAATGTCGGTGCGGATCGGTTCGGAACGGAACGGATCAGCTCGGATCGTTTGTTGTGGTTCAGCACAATGGGGGAGTGTGCAGGAGAGGAGAGGAGACGAGGAAGCGGAATCCAAATCCCACAGAATCCCCTCGGAACACCTCGCACGCTAGAACCCGTTGAGTCCGTGTCCGTGGAATTTGCCGCGAGGACAGCGCATTCTCTCCGGGATTTGGCGGATGGAGTGGCGCACTGCTCCCGTGCGAATTTCGGTGCTTGGTTGGTCACTTGTTTCGCGGATAAATCGAGTTATATTATAATTAAACTAATGCAAAAGTCAACTCAATGTCACCCAGTGTGACCAACGGATGTGCGGACAAAGATGCTGCCGTTAAAATACTAACGGCAGAGAGCAGAAACCGTAAAAAAATACCACGCAAATCATATGTTTTTTTATTTACTTGAATACCTAGACCATTTATATTCTTGTAGCCACTTTATTCATTTGATTTTTGTTGAGAATATTTAGTTTTACAATATACAGAGCTAACTCAAAACATAAGCACTATAGCTATTGAGAACCTCGTAAATTAAAATGCAAAGTTTCGTATAACAAAATTATTAAACACAAACCATGTAAAATTGTATGAAAAAATTTGTTTATTTTGTTTAATATATTCAAAGTTATTGAAGTTAAAATTATAAATGCCTTTTTATTGCAATGAAATAAAGTCGCTTAATATTTAAATTATATTAATTAATAATTGAATAAAACTTTGCTACCGTTCTTATTTATTTTTAGTTTTACAATTTACAAATACTAGAAAATCGGATAAAGTGCTAATTCACTGGCAAAGGCTGGTCACACTGTCAACCTTTTCTTGGGCGCCAAAAACAAAATAAGTATTCATTTCGTTTTATTTTAAAAAGCTTTAATTGATCAAATTTTATAAATAAACGTATTTTCCTCTTGAGATATTGATGTTTATTCGACAGTTTTGTTCATAAGGACTTGACACAATACGCTATTTTAATGGCTTACATATATGAAAGAAAACCGAAATTATTTATTATACAACACATATGATCCTTGATGGGCTGGGATTTTTATTATTATTTATGAATTTCCCTATCGCTACAAGACAAGAATTATAAATTAATGCACTAATCTTGTTTTTAAGAACAAGAAGTATATAATGTAAGGTTAGATACGACAGGGTAAAGAGAAAGAAAATGAGCGTTGGAGAATCCCAAAACATTAAATAGTTCTCTCACTGTTTCAGTTTAAAGGTTTCGATGTGCATTAGAATATCCGGTCTTAGCCCAGTTCGATCGGTCTGGAATTTTGCATTAATTCAGAATCAAAGCTTTTGCTCTCTGTTTGTTTGTAATTTTCCCAGTTGAAATGTTAGTTTTTAGTTCAAGTAGTGCTTTCCGATTCTGAAAAGCAGCAGTCTCATAAAAGCCATTGTACTGATTCAGACATAAAGCTATGGTTTTCCGATCTGTTGCATTGGGTTCCTTGTATCTCTGCGGGGTATTATTATCCAGCAGTTGGGCAAGTAAGTGTTATAAATATTTTCCAAAAAAAGGGTCTGAAAACATGATATTTTAAGATATATATGATTTCATAATTTTTTCTCTGTCTTCATTGAGGAAACTATAATGTGTATTAACATGTTGGGAAAGCAAAAACTGGTTTTCAACGTGTTTTTATTAAAAAAAAAATCCAGTTTACATGCCATAAGCATGTGCAACACTTCCTATTAATACTTCAAAACTTTATATGAGTTTTTTTTTTTTTGGATAAAGGACCTTTATTTCGGAAAGTATTCCATTTAAATAACTCGTTAGTCATCTATGTGGATTTGTTTCAGAACCCTGGCTGCACTTTGGCTACTGTGGTGAATCTGGAGATGGGCACTGCCTGCCCGTCGAGGATTGTCTGGAGCAGCAGGGTTACGTCGAGGGCAAGGATTCGTCCGAGTGCCACAATTTGATATGCTGCCAGAAGAAGATCTATCCGCAGCAGGTGGACAGCTACTGCAAGAACGGGCTGCGGCCGCATATTTCGAATGGCGAGGAGACCCGTATCCGGGAATTCCCCTGGATGGCCCAGCTGCTCTACGGCGATCGACTGGTGCCCAAGTGCGGCGGATCCCTGGTCGGCGCCAAGTGGGTGGTGACCGCTGCCCACTGTGTGCCGCGGAAGGCCCACGAGGAGGAACTGCGTCGCGTTCGCCTGGGTGTATGGGATGTCCGGCGTCAAACGGAGACGGGGCAATGCCATGGACCGGACTGCTCACCGCCGCCCCAGGTCTTCTCCATCGACAAGGCCTTTGCCCACGATTCGTACCAGCCCGCCGATAAGATGGGGACCAACCTGGAAAAGCACTCCTACGACATTGCCCTGCTGCTGCTCGCTGGGATCGTCACCTACACGGAGTTCATCCAGCCCATCTGCCTGCCGCCGCTTTACGATCTCACCCGGCTGGCCGTCTATGCGGACTACAACCTGACCATCGCCGGATGGGGTCGCACCAGCGAGGAGTCGGAGGACACAAGTCCGGTGAAGATCAAGGCACATGTCAAGGGCTGGTCGCCGGAGAGCTGCAAGATGCTCTACAAGGATGTGGGTCCCAGTCAGATGTGCGCCGGCGGCGGACCCTCCCGGAAGAGCAGCTGCTTCGGCGACTCCGGCGGCCCGGTGATGGTCGGCAACCAGCTGGTGGGCATCGTCTCGCTGGGGGAGGCCACCTGCGGATTCGACCGAGGACCCATGGTCGTCACGCGAGTGGACTACTTTGTGGATTGGCTGGAGCAATACCTGCTGGGCCCCAGGAGCTTCAATATCGTTGGCCCGTACCTGGCCCCAATAATAAGAACACGGCAGTGAACTTCTCGTTTTGTATTAGGTTATTATATAAGGTATCATCCCGTCTATTAGTTTCACAATTATCAAACCACTTTCGATGTAGACCATATGTACCAAAGGTAAAATGAATTTTATATCTGTCTGTATCTTTTCAATAGTGAATGAGAAATTTGTGTAATTTATCAAATTAAAAAATGCTCCACATTTTTTACGCATCATATATAATACATACATATATAGATGTGGTGCCAAATAATACAAAAATACCCACAAATGTGAAATTCTATTGGCGCGGCAAGCAATTGAGGTGAAAGTTGTTTTAAGAACCTGTATTGACATTCTTATACCCTTGCAGAGGGTATTCTAGTTTCAGTCAGAAGTTTGCAACGCAGTGAAGGAGACATTTCCGACCCTATAAAGTGTATATATTCTTGATCAGCATCACTAGGAGAATCGGTCTAGCCATGTCCGTCTGTCCGTTCGTTTCTACGCAAACTACTCGCTCAGTTTTAAAGGTATCTGCATGAAACTTTCCCAAAAGTTGTCTTTCTATTGCAGGTAGTATATAATTCGGAACGAGCCGGATCGGTTAAATTGGTTAAATATTTCAGAACTACGGTTTAAATTTCATCAAAATCGGACGACTATAGCATATAACTCCCATAGGAACAATCCGAATAAAAAAAAATTATAACTTCTTTAACATATAGTAATGGTTCATTATTTCAGAAATACGGTTTAAATTTCATCAAAATCGGACGACTATATCATATAGCTCCCATAGAAACAATTGGAAAAACAAATGAACAAATTTATAACTTTGCTGTTTTTTTTTTTTTTTTTTTTTTTTAGTTCTTCGACATTTAGTAATGGTTAAATATTTCAGAACTACGGTTTAAATTTCATCAAAATGGGACGACTATAACATAAAGCTCCCATGGGAAAAATAAAAATAAAAAAAAAAATTTTTAAGTTTGACCTTTTTATTTTGTAATTTTTTTTTTACAAATTTTTGTTGGCTAATTAATAATTTGACAGGTCAGAATTACGCTTTTAATTTTATTAAAATCGGAAAACGATATCAAATAACTGCCATAGGAACTATGAACTAATTGAGCTGCAAATCATCATAGCTTCAATGTTGTCAAGAATGTTTAATTTTTGCAATAGTTGCAAGGGTATATGAACTTCGGCTTGCCGAACTACAAACTTTCATGTTAGAACTTAAAAGCTTTTAAGTTTAACTCTAGGAATTTTTTATGACTGTTTCCGGATTCCATTGGCGCATTAGCATCTAGCATCTTAACAGCTGATCTGGGTTTGTTTACTTTCGAATTTGGGCAAATCCAAAGAAATTATTTAAAATTAATGAACATGAGTGAGTTTACTAAACTCTGTAATGCTCAGCAGGACATCCGTAATGCGACCGAGGCATTTGCCAACTTGAATGACAAGGAAGAGAAGCTGATTGCGTTGTTATGACGGGTTTGCAATAGAGACCACCACAGTTTCTAAAAAGGGCAAAGATCCCCGTACATGTGGGAGTTATTTAATGCGAGAGATCCAGCAGTAATGTATTGTGGTACTGCGAGCAGAATTTGCAGCATTTTTATACAAAATAGATTTTATATTCAAAAGACATCAAAAATTGCGCCAACCTGGCATATAGAAAACAGCTGTTGTAGTGGTGACACGAACAAAATATCGTTAAACATCGGTATTTTCCTGTATTTTTTCTAAAAACGTTCGATGCGAATGGTTTTTAATCGCATTTAATAATCGCATTTATTTTAAATTCGGCATTTAGCCTTATGGGATTATGGGATTCGCTGTGTAAATAAATGCGCATTAGGCTAAATGCGTTTGAATGCGCCAATGGAATCAGGCTATAAATAAATGCGCATTAGGCTAAATGCGTTTGAATGCGCCAATGGAATCAGGCTATTGATGCGCCAATGGAATGAGGCTTTAAGATACTAGTTTAGATCGACGAGTAAAGTAAAAGAACTTAAAGCTTGCACTTGGGAAATGAGCTCTAAGCGTCTGAATGCCGGTATAAGCTCTTGCTCTGATTTAGTTTCAAAACTATGGCCATGCGATCTAGTACCTTCGCCTTGTATCTCAGCGGAGTGCTAGTGGCCGGCAGTTGGGCAAGTAAGTTCCATTCAAGGTGGCAACATGCCGTTTCCCATAAATATTATACCCGTTACTCATAGAGTAAGAGGTATATTGTACTCGTTGAAAAGGTAGTAGGTAAAAGTAAATAGGTATAAATAAATATATTCTTGATCAGAATCAATAGCCGAGTCGATCTAGCCCGTGTCCGTCTGTCTGTCCGTCCGTCCGTATGAATGTCGAGCGCTCGGAAACTATAAAAGCTAGATATTGGGGATTTGAAATGTAGATTGTAGATTCAAGTGATTCGTACGCAACGCAAGTTTATTTAAAAATGGAGTCTACGGAAGAAACAAAAATGTTCACAATCGAATTAATAATTTTAGAAGTTATTGGCAAAAATTCAGTATTGCTACGACGTCACTGCAAAATTCAAAAAAAGGAGTATACATATATCAGAGCAGGCAGGGTTATGCAATTTTTCAGTGTAAATTTCCATGAATTTATATATGGAATTGCAACTAATATATAGAAACTAATAAAGGTATAAACACAGCCTTGGTGGCATGAAGGGGTTTTTAATACGTACATACATAGTAGGTGTTGTACAACATAGAGTCTTTCTCTGAGATTGGCAATGAATCGCGTATGCGAGTCATCGTGGAGTACGGAAACGATCGAACTCGTATCTATGCAAAAAAAAATGTCAACGCAGTTCGGCAGATGGGTTTTTTCCAATTGTTTTCTGGGGAATATTTATTTTAAAATTTGTCAACTGAGGAATGAAGCATCTAATTGTCGGGGAACTAGACTATAGCGTGATCTCTGGTTTTCAATTTCTAATCGTTATATTTAAGGAATAGACACTATAAGATCTAAGATATATACGAGGTGCGTTCAAAAAGTAAGTTGACTTTTCAAATTTCGTGGACAAGATGTCGGTATATCTATATCCCTTGGCTCGTGTCATAAAATTTTTTCAAACATTTTTGGGCATGAGACGTGTGTCAGCGAAGTTTGTTTCGAAATTGTTGAATTTTGATCAAAAGAACAGTCGCATGAGCATCTCTCAAGAGCTGTTGAATGTCGTCATAACTGGTGACGAATCATGGGTATATGGTATATATGTATATAATATCGAAACCAAAGCCCAATCGTCCCAATGGAAGAGCACAGGTGAGCCAGCATCGAAAAAAGCAAAAAATCGCCAAACACGCAAAACAACTTGTAACCATCGCGCCTCTCACAACCAAACAAAAAAGGGGATTCACTTGAAACTTGGTACAGATTTAAGGGACGAGTGTACCAACATAATAAAACAAAAAATCGATAATCGAAAATCGAAAATATGTTGCCCGCGAAATTCAAAAAAGTCACCTTACTTTTTTGAACACACCTCGTATAGATCTTAAAGGCTTATTTACTCAAAGCCATTTTTATGGAATACGCTGACGCACCTCGAGTTCCTCAGGCCACTTAAATACTGGTTTTTTTGGAATTTGGAAATGTATACAAATGGATTAATCCCAATAAATTTATTAACTTACAACAGAGCCCACACTGCACTTTGGCCACTGCCGTGGGCTGGAAAGAGGCCAGTGCCGACCCAGCGATCAGTGTTTGGAGCAGGGCGGATTCGCCCAGGCCAGGGTCTCTTACCTGAGACCCCATATTGCCAATGGGGAGGCTGCCGGACTCAGTGAATTCCCCTGGATGGCCCTGCTGCTGTACGGAGATCTCCTGGTGCCCCAGTGCGGGGCTTCCCTGGTCAGCGATACGTGGGTCCTGACCGCCGCCCATTGTGTGCTGCGGGAGGATCACCTGGAGGAGCAACTGCGTCGCGTTCGCCTGGGCGTGTGGGATGTCCGGCAGGCAGAGTATGGCCAGGACTTTTCCATCGCAAGGAGCATTGTCCACGAGAAGTACCGACCAGGCGAGACAACCGGGAGCTATCTGGAAAGGTACGCCCATGACATTGCCCTGCTGCTGCTCGCTGGGACCGTCACCTACACGGAGTTCATCCAGCCCATCTGCCTGCCCTCGGTTTTCCATCCCTCCCGCAGCGATGTCTACGCGGACTACAACCTGACCATCGCCGGATGGGGTCGCACGGGCCACGAATGCCCGCCCATCAGTCCCGTGAAGATCAAGGCTCTTGTCACTGGCTGGTCCACGGACAGCTGTCGAAGGCTCTACCAGGAAGTGAGCCACGGCCAGATGTGCCTCGGAGGAGGGGCCTCCCGGAGGAGCAGCTGTTTTGGGGACTCCGGCGGCCCGGTGATGGACGGCAACCAGCTGGTGGGCATCATCTCGCTGGGTACGTTCACATGCGGATCCGATCAAAAACCGATGGTCGTCACGCGGGTGGATACCTTCGTGATGTGGCTGGCACAGCACATGAATATTTTATCGTGGCGTTATTTATAAAAACAAACCTAAATAAATAGATTTAAATACAAAATAAAGTAATCATTTAAAAAAAGCAATAAGTCGATTTCGTGTTATGTCAAGATCCTGTGATTATTATTGAAATTCTCGCCAAGTTTTTGGAGTAGTTAAAAAAAGTTTGTTTGGTTGGTGATGATGACGATGATAGTGTTCATAATGGTGATGATGCAACGATGATTGGTGATCTTCACGCTAAAGCTTTTATCTAATCGCGCCTGCTGCGCTTGCGATCCGAGTGGCTGCTGCGCTCGTTGTTCTTCTCCTCGGCTCGCTTGGGCGCCTTCTTGGCCATGTTCAAGAACTGATCCAGACCGAAGGGATCCTCCTCCTTCTCGAACTCCACGGGGCCACTCCTCTGACCGGCGGCCGCATCCCTGGAAGCACCCGAGAACTGCTTGTCCGGCACGAAACGCTTCGTGTTCACAATGGCATCCAGATCGCCGCCATAGTTATCGCTATCCGCCTGCTTGCTGGGTCGGTAGATGTGGGCGCCCAGTGTGTTTGAATCGCGCCACGGCTTGTCGTACACATTGTACGCCTCGTCATCGCCGTAGCCGGAGTCCATGCCCTTGGTGGTGTTGAAGAGGCGCTGATCAAAGAGGGTCTCCCCGTTGCCGGCACTCTTGGCGGGCAAACCCAGGGCGATCTGCTCGGAGATGTCGCGCTCCCTCTCCCTCTGCAGTTTCGATCGCTTCTCCGGAGCCGCCCGCTGCAGATTTCTGTCCCGCTGGCGCTCCCTTTGCCGTTCCGCCCGCAAATCGTTACGTTCCCGTGCCTCGACTCCTCCACCGCCGCCGCCGCCCGATGGGCCCGAGGGCTCGGCTGCCTCTGGATTGCGTAGACCCGCTCGCTCCTCGCGAGCCCGCTGCGCCATCATGCGCAACATATCCTCCTTCTTCTCCTTCTCCTTCTGGGCCAGCTTCTTCTCCAGCTGGGCGCGAGCCTCCACCGCCTCGCGGGCCTTGCGATCGGCTATGTACAGCGCCTCGGCCATCTTGGCGAACTTCTCGTTGATGTGCACCTGCTGCAGACCGCGTCCATCGGCTGCCAGGCGCTTGTCCAGGGGAATGGTGTAACCTGAAATCGTGGGCGGACGAGGCGAATTAGTGGGCAAGTGGGCAAAGCATCTTGCAATAATACGATATATAATGTCGCATGTGACCACCCAGTAAACAGTAGATTAGAGCGAAACCCCGCTCACCTTTGGCGTTCTTCCAGTTGGATATGCACGGCGGGATCTTCCACTCCTTCTGCTCCTTCACGGTCACCTTGCGCGAAGGCGAGTGGAGGACAGGCGCCGGGGGCGATGGCGGTCCACGTGGTATCTTCTTGTTGATGCGGAACTTGGGCGGCTCCATGGGATCCAGCTGCGCCTCCACCATCCGGATGACTCGCTGCTTGGCGCCCGAATTGAAGGCATCGCCCTGCTGCGAGGGCGTGTACCGGATGTACTGGGCGGGACCCGCCTTCTGGGCATGGCGCACGGGCAGCGCCGAGGTGATCTTCTGATTGGTAAGCTTCTCCAGCGCCAGGCGCGTCTCCTCCGTTGTCTCCAGCACCGTTTCCTCGTCCGGTCGCTGCAGTTCCTCCGCGTCTTCGGCCAAAACCTCTGCTGGCAGCAGCTGCGAGATGGACGAGTACACAACCTTATCCTTGCCATGGCCTTGGCGTGCTATGGCATCGTATTTGACCTTTCCCTTGTCGTCCAGGCGAACGGCCAGGGCATCCGATTTCTTGCCCACATTCCCGGGCGCTCCCAAACCTGACAAGAAAAAAGGGGTACTATAACGTTAAATAAGCTAATGAAGAAATTAAAAAGCAGATTATCAGGATCAAAGATAAAAGATATTATATAAACTGTCGAGAGGTAATAAATCTTTTAAGGATTATACTTTAAGTTCTATACATGCTTTTAAGGATTTGCTTTATGATGCTGGTACATAATATGTATGTACTTTATAAGGTCACTATAATGTTTTTATAGATCGTTTTTCTTATCTATTGGAAATTAGTTTAGCCAAAGAACTTGAAAAACGAGGATGTTTTTACTCGCTTGAAGAAGCTGATCAGAAATACTATATGTTAGCTGAGATCAAAGATCTGTTTAAATCATATCCTTTCAGGAAAGGCTTAACGAAATAATTTCCTTCATGAGGATTCAGTTCCAGTTCCTCCAGGAAAAGGGGTCTTCCTATTGGAAATGGGTTGGGCCAATGATCTTGAAAACCGAGGCTCATTTTACATAGAGTCATGCATATACAAGGATTACATCAACTCGCTTGAAGAAGCTGATCAGGAATACACTATATATTTTGGTATGATCAAACATCTCAAATCATAATTTTTTTGGGAAATGTTTAACCAGTAATGATTCCTTCATGAGGATTTCGTTCCAGTTCCTCGGGATGGAACGATTTCCAGTTCCTCGGGAAGCAACGATTTCCAGTTCCTCTGGAAGCAAAGTGAAAGTGGGATTACGGTAACTAAGACTCACCCAGTGGATACTGCGCCACATGGATTTCGGGGAAGGCGCCTCCGTCGCCGAAGTCGGCCTCCGTGCGCGGAATCCAATCCTTGCGCTGTCCGTACGGCGGAGCTGCGATTTTGGCGGAGACCAGGGCTCCGATCTTCGGGGCTCCGCGGGCGGCCAGGCGACGCTCGTCCTCGCGGTCCCAGACCGCGTTCGTCGGCGTGGGCAGCAGGCTCGATAGCGACATCTTGGATGTTGGATCGTTTTTCGTGACTTATTCCTATGCGAAGCAACCCTTTTGCGTTGTTTTCCCTCGATTTGCAAGCACAAAAAATACAATGGAAAAGTAGAAAAAAAAAAACACGCACGCACACGGACACACTCACACAAGCGTACGGAAAGCAGCGTTGCCAGACGGCGTGCCAGCGATTTGCCACTGAATACGGCCACACTTAGTTATGAGGTCCAGTCACTTAATATATTTAAATCAACATTTATTTCACCAGCAGATTCTATTTTTATTTATTTATATTTAAATCAAATGACATGACAAGAATCTCAATTGTTCAAAAATGTTGTAAGCTATTAGAGCTTTTAAAAATCTAGCTATTTTCCCGCTTAGAACTTTCTCCTCAGACCCATACGATACTATCGCCATCGCACCGCACCTGGACTGCGAGGAGTGCCATCGCTAGCAGTGCAGTCAACAAAAATTAAAGTTTGTTATTTGGCCAAATTTAAAATGTACACATTGATGCACGGCTTTTACAAGTACATGACACAGAAGGACGACTACTGCGTGGTGATCCTGGGCCTGGACAATGCTGGCAAAACGGTATGGGGGCTGATTCAGCCGGAAGTGCAGAAGAAAGCAAGTTCCAACCCAATTAACACACACCTGTGCCCACGTAGACTTACCTAGAGGCCGCCAAGACCACGTTCACCCGCAACTACAAGGGCCTGAATCCCAGCAAGATCACGACCACCGTGGGCCTCAACATCGGCACCATCGATGTGCAGGGCGTGCGGCTCAACTTCTGGGACCTCGGTGGCCAGCAGGAGCTGCAGTCGCTCTGGGACAAGTACTACCAGGAGTCTCACGGCGTCATCTACGTGATCGACTCCAACGACCGCGAGCGCATGGACGAGTCCAAGATGATCTTCGGTAATTGCACAAAAACCTCCGGGCGGAGTTTCCTAGAAGAAACTTATATTGAGGTTTAATCTTAGGGGTTCAATATTCTTATTGATCATCAAACTAAATACAGGTTATCCTAGCTGTTTGTTAGACAGTAGACTTTAAAAAAACTAAAAAAGATTTAATAATCATTCATTACAAAAAAGTTCTAGGTTTAAATCTTTTGGAAAATCACAAAAGATTAACTAAAGAAGATTTAATAATTGTTACACCCTTTTCCAGATAAGATGATCAAAAACGAGCTGCTGTCTGGAGTGCCTTTGCTCATCCTTGCCAACAAGCAGGATCTGCCGGATGTGATGGGCGTGCGGGAGATCAAGCCCGTATTCCAGCAGGCAGGCGCCCTGATCGGGCGTCGAGATTGCCTCACCATTCCCGTGTCCGCCCTGCACGGCGAGGGCGTCGACGAGGGCATCAAGTGGCTGGTGGAGGCCATCAAGCGACATGCGGTGGTCAGGCCGCCGCGGGAAAACGATTAGAGCATTGCGAAAAAGACACGGGCTCAATGGCCCTCCACTGGCTTTAATTAGACTCGTATTTTTGTATCTTTAGGGCTTAGGACTACGCTTATTTGTAATTAGCCGGAGAAGATTGTGAGATACCAAATGTACATTGTTGTAAACGCGGGTAAACAGCCTTGCAACGGCCTTAACTAGCTTTGTTCTCCGTACCCCCATATCTTTCTGACATGCCCAAAGCAGCTTATACATGAGACAACCCAATTGTAATGCTACTTTTGACTTGACAGAAACATTGCAGCATAGGACAGGGAATTACGAATAAATTTGTTATAATGGCGGAACCTGTACCGTTTAATAAAGTAAAAAAAGCAACGATTTTAACTTAATTTAAAAATCTGTAAATAGTTGGATTTTGTATATTTAACCCTTTCAAGGAATAAAGTATTTTTAAAAGCTGCAGGTGATAATAAAGTTGCAATTGCAAATAGGTATTGTATTTTTTTTATTTATATTAATTTTTTTTTTTTTTTTTTCAAAAATATAGTTATCTGAATGGCAGAACTAGGATCGAACTAGGGCTAAGGTTAATGGGTAACTATGTGGTGAGTGGGCGACTTGCGTACTACGAAATCGGGAGAGTTCCAGCTTTATCTAACAGCAATGCGCTCGATGGCGGTTGTCAATGGGGTTTTCGCTTATCCGAAGCACCGTAAAAAGAAACAACCAGCTGGGTTTGTGTTAGTCGTGGGTCGGTTCGGTTCTCACGGCGCGGGGAGCATTACCATTATACCATTATCAGCCAATAGATAAGTGCGGCTGTGCCACCAAAAACAACACCTGGTGAGTGTTGAGTGGTGGCACTGGAATCGTCAGTCTTCCGCAGGAGTTTCCACCGCTCGGGCTGGAAATGATCTATAGCTAGAGCTAGAGCTAGAAGGTCGGAAAAGCAGAGCGTTACCTGTGTTACCTGTTAACTATTAGTGTACATTAGATAAGGCCTATGTGGAGCACTCGGTGCTTATCGCTGCCATTCCCATTCCAGTCGGTTTAGTTTCGTGCGCCAGTGAGAAGCGACCATGTATCCGTATTACGAGCAGGACTGGAGCGTTCTGCCGCCGGAGAACAATCGCAGGTGAGATTGCATGCGTGGATTCTGATTCGGATTCGGATGGGGAACAATATTCGCAAGTCAAGATCCCGAAAAGAATCTTTTGAATATGCCTTTCAAATATGACGTTATTGCGGCGCAGTGTGACCATTCGTCGTCGGTTTGTTTTGCTGTTTTTTTTTGTTGTTGACGTGCGGCTTAAAAAACGTTGAATCACCCCGTGGCTGAAAAAGCTAATTTTAATGGAATTTACAGTTTTCCTTATTTTATTTTCCTGCTTGACAAATGGTGTAATTAAAAAATCTTTGGTTGGGCTAAGTGAAAATTGATCATTGGTTAATATTACAAAAGTCGTGATAACCAGTGTCTCTCAAAAATACAGACAAAAGCGTATTTTAAAAATTAAAACAGTTATTTTGCCAGTACTCCTTTGTAAAAATACGCAAATAGATACGTTTAAACTAGAATTAAATTTAATTCAATATATTAAAAGGTATTTAAGTAATGCAATTATTATTATAACTTATTATTTTTATAATTATATTAAAAGAAATTCCGGTAAAATAGAAGGCAATTTAAAAAGGTTTTTTTTTTTGTAAAAAAAGCCTTAAAGTATGCACATAAAAAGGAGAAGCCTTAAAAAAAATGTTTTACCTATCACAGGATATATGCAAGACAAATAAAGTCTGTACCTAAGTAGCATTAAAGAAATTGAGTTATTTGTTTAGATGGGCAAGATACTTAGCACTTACTGTTTGTACACAAGTACAATTGTCTAGGTACTTTCCAGCACTGCCCAATGGCACGTTTTCACTGTGATTCTTCATCACCGACACTCACTGTACCTAAAACGAACTAATGCCTTTTACGTGACGCGTTAGTACTTTTTCTCGAGCTGCTTGTAAATATCGCCCTCTCGCTCGCACCCACTACTACTGTTGCGCTCATCATCAACATATTCTCGACGAACATTTTTTTTTACTTGTTACGTTGATTTTGTGGCCATTGCGTTTAAAATTGCGAGCAACCAGCACAAACGTGACCGTGCGAACATGTGCTAAATCGTAAATGCAGTTTTAGAAAATGAAATAATTGAATTGCAGACACATTCCAACCAGAAAAGCAAAGGTGGTGTGCGTGTACGTGTGTTGAAATTTTTTTTGTCGCGTTGTAAAATTTCGCGTTTGGAAGCTGACGCAGGTGGTTATAAATTTTAAACGTAGCGCTAATGAACCGGATCTACCTGCCTTTAAGCGAAAACGGCAGTCGGAAAAGTCAAAAAGAGTTCCATAGATTTTCCTAGCGTTTTCTTGTTGGCCCTAAAGACGTGCATGTGTGTGTGGTGGTGCCTATAGGTGTGTAAGTGGGCCTTCGAGTAAATCGCATAAATTAGCTGGCAAAAAATCACATTGAAAACAAACGAGGAAAGCTCTAAAAAAAAACCCTACGTGTTAAATATCTCTACATATAATATATAAAAGTGACGTTGTTCTATGATTTTTTAATGCAATCGATAAACCTATGCTATCGATGACGGCAGCTGTTTTTGGCCACTTACATGTTGGAGTAGAATTAATAAGTTAAAACGAGTAAACAAGTTGTATTTTGGATTAATTGTTTCTCTTTTCCAATTGGGCACTGGAACCCTTTGTGCGTGTGCATGTGCTTGTGTGTGAATTAATCATTTAATCAATTTGCATTGCAATCTGTTGTTGCCTTGGCACAGAGATCATGTGTAGTTGTTTGAGCCAACTCTCACATACGCACTCACACACGCACGCTTTTGAGATGCCAGTTTCATAACAACAGCGATCTACTTTATGTCAGCAGTAATTGTTACTGCTTTTATTTATCTATTTAACTTTTTTCCCTATCAGTTTTTATAAAAAAAAAGAGCAAGCGAGTGAGCGAGAGAGAGAGAGAGAGAGAGTGCAACAAAATAGCGGCCGGCAGTTAGTCCGTGTGTGTGTGTGTTGTGTGTGGGAGTGCAAGTGTGGAAGATCTGCAGAGGAAAAACCGTTCGTTTCGCTAATTTGTGTTGTTGCCGCCGCCCAGCAACAAAAGAAAACACAAAAGCGCGTAGGCCGGCAAAAAAAAAGGAAAACAAAAAATAAGAATCGAGCGCATAAAGAGCGAAAAAAGCTGCCACACAAGTGATTCAACGTTTCTCGCCGCCACAATGAACTCCGAGCATGGGTAGGATCCAAAACTGCAAGCCCCAGAACGTTATCCCCAGAATCTACATATAACTTTCTTCGACAGATTCAATCCAGCCTTCAATATGGCCACCATACGGCAAGCGTTCACAGAGGCGGTGGAGAGAGGTAAGCACAGAAAAAAAGGTCATCGCACGGTGGATACTGGCTATGGGGAACACTTTGGCTTACTGTGGCCACTTATCAATCGAAGGAGTCATACAAGTCGACAAAACAATTTTAAAAAACCTTCCTTCACTTATCCTAAGGATTTCGTGATTTAAAATATATTGTAGTCTACTTTTGGACACACCTATAAGCGATTTTAAACCCTAAAGATTTCTATGGTTTTCTAAATACCACAAATATGTACGAAAATTAAATGTTCTTTTGCCCATTCTTAAATATAGTTTTTAGGAAATGCTAATATATATAAGTAAAACAATTATTTGCAATCCAATTATAGGATATAGAAAAAACCATTGCCCAGGTTTTGCTAAGATAATTAGTATATTTCTATATCTAAAAATCACTGTACTTTTACATAAATATCTTATATATATATATATATTATTATTATATCTTATTTACTTTATTGTGAAACCATTAATACCTTTTCCAAAAGCAAAACATGTTATATTTCTATTTGATTGTTGATCAATGATCATTTGTTATTAGTTTCTAATGAAAACAATTTTTAAAACCGAATTGTATATCAATAGCAACATAGACAGAGAGAAATTATAAGTTTAACGGGATAAGGAAATTTAATTTACAATTTCGTATAGCCCAGAATAGTAATAGTTATAAGTAACGCTTTAAGAGTATATCAGGAAAGTAACTTCCCCTGGTATATGGATTAAACTAAAAAGCATTTGTTATGCAGTAAATTTGTTGATTTAAAGTAGCAATGATCAGGACCATCTAGGGTTAAAGGAGATCAACTTTCAGACAAACCCCGATTAATTAACATTCGTTCGCCCACAGTCAGAATGCCTACGCCCACACGCCTGCGCGACCTCATCCGACAGATTCGCGCCGCCAGAACCGCCGCAGAGGAGCGGGCGGTGGTCAACAAAGAGTGCGCCTACATACGGAGCACGTTCCGCGAAGAGGACTCCGTCTGGCGGTGAGTCATGTTCATTCCCATTCCCATTAAATCGAAATCTAATGTTTGCCTTTTTGTGCCCACAGCTGTCGCAACATTGCCAAGCTGCTGTACATACACATGCTCGGCTATCCGGCTCACTTTGGCCAACTGGAGTGCCTTAAGCTGACGGCCAGCACGCGGTTCACAGACAAGCGGATCGGCTACCTGGGCGCCATGCTGCTGCTGGACGAGCGGCAGGATGTCCATCTGCTCATCACCAACTGCTTGAAGAAGTAAGATTCGCGATGAAAAGCTAGCAAAGGCATTGCATGTACTCTTTTTACAATTATGTCAAGCTTTGCAATGTGAGCAGTGTGCGTTTTTGAGGGTTTTGTAACTAAATTAAAAAGTTAGGACAAAGGTCGTTAATAAGAAAAATATTTGTTTCTGTCTAATTAAAGACACATTACTAATGCTTACAAGCCTTACTCTTAGAGCACAAACTAACAAATTACCTTAACTCATTGCTAATTAAGAAATTATGAAGATAGGGCAAAACATGGACTATACTTATTAGAAAGAACTAAGAAATGGGTATTGTGTAACCAATGACTTGCTCCTCAGCGACTGAAAAGCTGTCAAATACTAATTTTCGTTTAATCTTGATTGCAGCGACTTGAACAGCTCGACGCAGTTCGTCGTGGGCCTGGCGCTGTGCACTCTGGGAGCGATCGCCTCCCCGGAAATGGCCCGGGATCTGGCCAGCGAGGTGGAGCGCCTCATGAAGTCCCCGAACACGTACATCCGCAAGAAGGCTACGCTGTGCGCCTTCCGCGTCATCCGCCGTGTGCCCGAGCTGATGGAGATCTTCTTGCCGGCCACACGCTCTCTGCTCAGCGAGAAGAATCACGGTAAGTGATTTATATTCCCTATCAATAGGTTAAATCCTTACTTTTGTTTTTATCAACCAAAATTAAGAAATAGTCGTTACCTATCCACAAAAATAAACTCAGTATTGATAATGTAATTGTGAAAGTTTAAATGTTTTGGAAAAGAAATAATTTTGAATTTACTACAGTATTACTAATATATTTAAGAATGTTTTAATATTATAAAAGGGTTATATAGAATTAGCTTTACATTTCAGTTATAAAAGAAACAACATGAGTATTATGTTTAAGCTTATCTTATAAGCTTGTGAATCATATACTGAAAATAAGTGTTTATGGATAAATCTACAAAAACATTAACTAAAACAAAAATTGGAGAAAAAAAAATACTCTAAAACCATAAAACATTTAATTGCAAGTGTAATAAAATTGAATGCAACATTGAAAAACGTTCTGTTGTAGAATTATTAGATGAACTCGAGTTTGGCTAGCAAATAAACTTTGATTTATGTATTCACAAAGACCAATAGAAACATTAAAGTTTCCTGTGTTCATTTTGTAACCCCAAAAGCGAATAAAACATACTTTAGTCTTAACTAAAACTCTGCAAATAAGAGCACAAACATTAATCATAGTACTTTCGATCGATTTCTGTTGCAGGCATTTTGATCACTGGCGTAACGCTGATCACGGAGATGTGCGAGAACAGCTCGGACACGCTGATGCATTTCAAGAAGGTAAGTTGACGTGGCCAGCGGCGGGATCAGGTCGCAGTCCTCGGAACCAGTTTGCGGCAGAGGCCTCCTCCTACTTCATCAACTGCCACTGCTGCTGCTCCTACTGACTGCATTTGGTTTTCCTCCTCATTAATGTGGCGCTCGAGTAAAACAAACGCCCCCAAAAAACGCGGGTGCCAAGATTTTTGTGTATAATTATCGCGCCCCCATTATATCTATAGACGTAGTCTCGATATACATTTACATATATATATTTTTATCCCGCTATCACCCATTTTGCCCATATACTTATATATATATATATATATATATATATATATATATATATATATATATATATGTATATAAATACATATCTTTTTGTTTACTTTACCGATTTTTACACACCCTCCCACCACACACCTTTTCGTTTCGATCAAACAACCTGTATACTTACGATTTTTTAACGCTTGTTTGTTTTTGATCGAATTCGAATACCGCGCAAACACAAAATGAAATTTGTTGTAATTTGCTTGCCAGGATAGCGGAAATCGAGAGGTATGATTGTTGTGCCTAACTAGCAAATAAAACTGTAACGCCTTCTACCTACCTTATTATCCACCCACACCTATTATACGAATACCTATATAAAAAGTATAGTTTTGTATGAGTTTCTGCCTGTTGCCTATGTATATGTATGTCTCAACGCAGCGATATAAAATATAAAATGTATGCAGTTGTGGGGTCGAAGTTAGTCATCTCATAGTTAGTATCTCAATTAAATAATCCGTCAGATTTATAATTACTCATCTTACATTTGATTAATTGCTAAATAGCTTGTTCATGACTAATAAACATTTGTTTTTATCGGTCTTAAGAAAGGGACTACTATGATGAACTTTTAGCACTCATGGTTTATTTATCTTATCGGTTTAACTGAAAATATCTTAAACGTTTGTCAATATATATTTTTTTAAAAAGTTCTATTAACTGAGATAATGTTATGATTAAAATTGTAAGTAAGTGCTTTAACCTTATATTTATCCCTCGCTACAATGCTTTGATCAGATTCATCTGATCTTATATATAATATCCTATCCTATCTGTATCAATTTTGTGATCCATACAACCATTTCGCTTGTACAGACATATACATAATCAGTGGAAATTCATGTTTTTGGCCAAAAGTTTTCGATCTACATGCAATTTTTGGTAGGACTCTCCTCACACACGACCTGTACATATAGAGTTTTTCGTAGATGGCCGTTCGAGCTATAGTTCTTCTTCGTTTCATTTGCACTCTTTCAGCCCGTACAGTCTTCTTGTCTTTTACACAACACACACACAAAAATGCACAACACTTGTTATACGCTCACTGTCACTGTCACACACGATTTTCCGTATTTTCCGTATTTCCCGCATAAAGTAATGGCCTTAAATTGTATATTGATATGTGATATTTTGTGGTGTACAAATAACCAACAGATTGTGCCGAATCTGGTGCGCATCCTGAAGAACCTCATCCTGGGCGGCTATTCGCCGGAGCACGATGTCAGCGGTGTTAGCGATCCCTTCCTGCAGGTGAAGATCCTGCGACTGCTGCGCATCCTGGGCCACAACGATCCCGATGCCTCCGAGGCGATGAACGACATCCTGGCCCAGGTGGCCACCAACACGGAGACGAGCAAGAATGTGGGCAATACGATCCTCTACGAGACGGTGCTCTCCATCATGGACATACGGTTAGTTTAGTTGCTCGCATATTTCGTTTAAGTGTGTGTTCTTACCAATAAGATTGCTTCACACACATACACACACATACACACACACACACACAGCTCGGAGGGTGGACTACGCGTTTTGGCCGTCAACATCCTGGGCCGATTCCTGCTCAACTCGGACAAGAACATACGCTATGTGGCGCTGAACACACTGCTGCGAACGGTGCACGCGGATACGTCGGCGGTGCAGCGGCATCGCACCACCATTCTGGAGTGCCTCAAGGATCCGGACGTCTCGATTCGCCGCCGTGCAATGGAGCTGTCGTTTGCGCTGATCAATGCACAAAATATACGTACAATGACCAAGGAGCTGCTGCTGTTCCTCGAGAAGGCGGATGCCGAATTCAAGGCGCAGTGCAGCTCGGGCATGATCCTAGCGGCCGAACGCTACTCGCCGACCACGCGCTGGCATCTGGACACCCAGCTGAGCGTGCTGATTGCGGCCGGGAACTATGTGCGCGACGATGTCGTCTCCTCCACCATCCAGCTGGTGTCCAGCAGTCCCGTCCCGGAGCAGACGTACATCACGAACCGTTTCTGGGAGTCGCTGCAGGTGGCCAATCACTGCGAGGACAAGCAGCCGCTGCTGCAGGTTGCCGTCTGGGCCATAGGCGAGTACGGCGATCTCTTCATGTACGGCGCCAACGAGGATGGTGAGTCCCTGCCGAATCATCTGGATCTGGATGATTTGCAAACCCTCAATTCATTTGGATCTCCTCTCGTTTACAGAGTTTGAACGGCCCACTGAGAGCGATCTGATCGCTGTGTATCATAAGTTTCTAACCTCTGCTCAAGTCTCGACCACAAGCAAGCAATACGCTCTGGTCTCCCTAGCCAAGCTAAGCACGCGTCTGCAACAGTGCGTGGAGTAAGTACTCTAATGCCATGGCCATCTCATTGATGGATCATCATCTTAACTAAGTCAATATCTTTATTTTTGTTTAATCACAGGGAAATCCAGGCTCTGATCACGTCCTTTGGCAGCCACCTGAATGTGGATCTGCAGCAGCGCGGTGTGGAGTTCACGCAGCTCTTTGGCCATTACAAGCACCTGCGTCCGCCGCTGCTGGAGAAGATGCCGGCGATGCAGATCAGCAGGATAAGCTCGCAGAACGGCGAGAGCGGCGGTGGCTCCTTCGACGACAACAGTCCGGATGTCATTGAGAATGGCGTTGAGGGAGGCGGCGGTGGTGGTGGCGGTGTCGGTGGCGGACACTCACTTATCGAAAGCAATATGAACACTTTGGGCGACAATACAGTGGGTTGCCAAAAGACATCCAACCATTCGAATGGATTTAACAATAGATTACCCTCTCAATCCCTTACAGAACATTCTGCTCGATCTGCTGGGCAGCACGGATCTGTCGGCGGGCGGCGCTGGCGATTTGGTGGCGGCCACCGATCTCTCGAATGCCGTTCATAAAAAGAACTCGCGCAATGCCAACGATGTGGCGGCGCCAGTTTCCAATAACCAGGATCTGTTGGATTTGCTCGACTTGGATTTGTCGACGCCCACGTCCACGACAACGGGAGCGCCGGCGGGCGGAGGAGGAGTGGGTGGTGGTGGCATTGGCATTGGCATCCTGGCTTTGGCCGGCGATAATAATCAGAGCAGTGCGGCGAACATGAACAACATGCTGGGTGGCCTGGATCTGGGCGGCTTTGGCTCTGGTCTGGATGGCTCGGCCAGCATACCCACGAACGGCAACGATCTGGCCAGCATGCTGGGCGGATTGGGTGGAGTGCCGGCTGCATCAGCTGCGCTGACGACTCCAGCTGCCGCTGGTAACCTCATCGATGGCGGCCATGCCGGCAGTCTGCTGGGCGATCTGAATCCCACGGCTGCCTCCAACAACATAGTAGTGGTGAGTGCACCACACAACAGCTCCTGGCTCTCCGTTTTGCTAATCTTTTCACTGTTTTGTAGCCTCCACAGGGTCCCAGGCTGACGGCGCTGGACAGGGATGGTTTGCTGGTGCAACTGGTTTCGGTCAGGGGCAACGACTGCATGCGCATCTATATGACGACCACGAATAGCTCAGCCAATACCCTGGAGCAGTACTTGCTGAAGGTGCGATGGCGTTCATTGAGTTTCAAATGTGATGTAGATTTTATCAGTATAGGTATTCAGAAAGGTCGTTTAATGATTCTCAGTATTTACTGCATTGATAAGTCATGAAGAGCATCTACATGTATAGGTGATACAAAAGAGTTAGTTATATATAAATTTATTTTGGCTTGCTTCAACTAATTGAAAGTAATTCTTAAATGGAAATTACTGTATTGAAATAATATTCGATTTTGCAGATGAAATTCAGTGTATTGATAGCCAATGTAATCAAGATTGTAAAAGTTAGATTTAAATATTTATGTTCATTTATTTTAGGCGTATTTGAGCAAGAATGAGTACACTTAATATATGTTTAATTGTATTATACTAATGTAATATATTTATGTTTCCTTTCAGGCGGCGGTGCAGAGGAGTTTCCAGCTGCAGATGCTGACGCCATCCGGTTCGGTGCTGCCGCCGGGTGGAGTGATCACGCAGGAGATGCGCGTGGTGGCCACGTCAAATGTGAGTATAGTCCTGGGTTATCTGCCTCCCAAGTCCAAGGTCACTTACTAAATGCACCTTACTTTATCAGGCGACGCTGCGGATGCGACTGCGAATCCAGTATGTGCTGGATGGCCAACAGCAAGTGGAGCAGACGGAGGTCAGCGGATTCCCCGAGCAGCAGCCCTCGGCAGCAGAAGAGTAGAACTGCAACTGTATTAAAGCGAAACCAGATTAGCCTATTATCGGAAATAATACAACACGGGCAACTTGCGCAGCAGCATCAGCAAAAACAGCAACAGCAGCAACACTAAAACACCCTGTGGTTGTCACACATTTATTGTAAAATAAGTTATCACACACACAGTAAAACACACACACAGCCACCCACGCAATTGCATCTAGATCAGAGCATATTCCAGATCGTCTGAGCCTAACAGACTGTTTTTTAATCGGAATAGTCGGCAGCAAAGAAAATAATGGGAATCCGTTTTCCCCCAAGCAGTTAACTTATATATTTTTTTCTAATTTATATCTAAACATATAATTATATATATATATAAACACACACACAACTTGTCAAATCAAAATCTTTATTATTAATTAATTTTCTCATTTTAAATGGTGTGTAAACTTTTGTGTGTAAAAGACAACTTTCAGTTTTAATTTAAGACAATAAAAGTCAATCCCCATATACCCATACAAAATGGCAACTAACAAAAGCAAAAAAAGAAACAACAGAAATGTATTAAAACCGATTGTGAAATTATGTAGCAAAAGCATTTAAAAAGCTTAGCATTTTAAAAGGAAATGGAAATGGAGCGAATAGAATGATGTTTGATGCCATTTCAATCAGTTTATTTGTTATTTCTATATGTAATGAATGTTTGTTTTCCCCCTGAATCCTAAGTCCTGAGTCCTATTGATCGGTTCCGGCTTTGGTTGGATCCCTCTGATATTCCCCATTTATTTACCCCGCTAAACGCATTCATATTATACACATATATATATACGAAACACACCGAAACAAAACACAACACAACACAGGACCACGCGGATATATATTATATGATGTATTGTTATTTCCTGTGCGCACGTACTTAAAGCGGAGAATCAGCAGCAACCAGAGAAAGTCTAAAAATAAAAAACACAAACCAGATAGCACTGTGGAAAACTAGATAATATCTATGATAAATATAATTGTAACGGAGGAGGACGCAGCTTAGAACTATATACATAAACTGATTAGTTGCCGTCGCCGAGGACGATATGATGATGAGGATGATGAAGGGCATCGAGAAGCAAAGAAAATCCATTAACTATTATTATTATTATTATGATTATAAATGAATTACGCAGCTGTATGAGAAAGAAAGAGAGAGAGAGAGAGAGAAATAAGAAAAAAGAAAATAATAACATTAACATATTGTACAATATATTATTATTTTTGTATTATTATCATTTCCTTTTATATCTACTTATATTCCACAAACCTTTTGAGCCGAAATAAACAAACGATTTCGTTTTATCGAAGGACAAGATGATCGTGGATGGTCGTGATCGTGTATTGGAAATATAATGGGTTTCAAAAAGGGTTTTTCACCCTATTTTAGCCCACACCAGATATACTTTTTTGACTTAATCGTTTCTAAAAATAGCTTTAGGATAGAGTTGTGTATTTGTCTTCAAAGAACAACAGAAGCTAAACAATTTTGGCTGGAATTATGGCTTTCTTGGGAAGTAAAATAGTATAATCATAGTTCGAGTTATATGTATAAATTTAACTTCATAACTCCTTTGGTAAGCTACATAAAACTTATGGTTTTGCCCAAAATTTACCAATGCCCATTTGGTGTTTTCGGATGCGTAATCAAAAATCGATTTTTATTCCGTTAATCATATTAGGATAAAACTAAAGAAATTTGTCACAAACGAGGATTATGGGAATTATCAACTCCTGCTCCCCTCAAAAGTAGACTATGGAAGGCAGCACCTTCCCCCTTCGAAATTGGCGTCAATACACGTGACTGAACCAAATCACAGAACTGACAGGCATTCTGTTCCCTAAACTCTCCGTCATCCTGCAATCGTAATCCTAATCCTCGACGAATCTCCGCAAACAAGTGTAGGCGAATAATGGAAATCATCATGGATATAGCTCGGAATCAAGATGTCTCACGGCTGTCAGCTGAGCCTGCTGATTCCTTCCATTCTCATTCTGAATGTCCTTGTAGCTTAGCGATGGCAATTTATCGTTTTTACTTCGATTGCGGCTTCTTGGCACACAATGTGAAGGGTTGATTAGCCTTGTTTATACGTCTTTAAATTATAACCCCTTACATAAAATGCGAAATTTGGTCATAAAGTTAATTTTTTCAAAATAGAACCGCCAGCTGCACAAAACTTTCACTCCTATCGCTTTGCGTTTATTTTGGCCAAATTACAACAGAAAGACTCTCAAGAAATGTTTATTTTTTTTTTTATAGATTCAATCAACCATTAAAATCACATTTAAGAATAGGTTGTTGTTGCATTAAAACCCTGAAAAATAATGGCATTCACAACTTAAAATGTTTAGTTTTTGCAAATTTTCGGGAAAAAACGTGGGTGGCCTCGTGTCCTTTGTGCGCTTCCAAATTATCCAATGTGGCCTGAATTATTAATGCAATTGATTGCCTTTCATGCGCTGAATATAATGAATGTAAATGTAATGAGAATTACTACAAAATTTAATACAAAGTCGTTACATGAATTAAAACTATTTTTATTTTATGCAAGGGTAAATGTGGTTCTTTATCAGTTATTTATTATGTTTATTATGTTAATTAAATTAATTTAGATTTACATTATTCCTTCTTTATAGCCATAACCTTTTCTAGATCCTTTGATAGGCTTAGAAATTTTTTGGCATCACTGTTGCAGCTGTCGAACAGTAATGTTGTTGTTGTGGGCGCTTTTCCATTCCCCACTCTCTTCCACTGTTATTCCTTTCTCTCATTTTAGCGATGCTCCTTTGGGTGTTGTTGATCTCTTCTCTTCAACTGGCGCACTCTCCTCTCGTGACGTATTGTAACCTTTGGAGGTTAAATGTGAGCAGCGGAACCCGCGAATTGTGCCACGCCAAAAAGGGGCGGGTTAGAGAAGGGGGCGAGGCGCCGACGCATTGGCTTTGGCAGGAACACGGGATATAAGGATATAAGGTATCAGGACATGGTCGTGGACATATCCATTGCGCTCTTCCGTTGGCCGTTATCCTTGCAGCCAACTCGAACATGTTGCGTTCGACTTGCAACCTGTTCGTTACTCTCTCTTCCTGCCATCCGCGGCCTCCCAATCAACTCCTCCCACTCGCACTTCCACGTGGGTGTGCTTCGGCCATAAACAGCATCTGTGTATGTGTATGTGTGTGGACTATATCTCCGTATCAAAATCAAACTGATTCAGCATCTCCATCAGTATTAGTATCAGAAGCAGTTCTGCCGGCGTCGCTGCCCCTAAAAATAAAGTGAAGCCTCCCTTTCGCTTAAACTACATTCTAGTATTAGCAAAAACATTTTTTATTTATTTCCCTGGCAGAAGTTAAGAAAGCATTTTTTAATCAATATGTTAAGTTTAAAAAACGTTTTTCCGCATTTAAAATATAATATTGTAAGTTGAAAAATATTTGATGCTTTCAGTTTTTTAAAAAAGTTTTTAATTTAAATTGGTACATTTTTCCATGACCACAATCTAACTTTCAAAGTTTTATTGCTAGTTCGAAATAGGATGGTTGAACTGCACCCACACTGGATGCCCAAAAAGGGGGAATTTGTGGGGCTAGTGAAGCTCTAGAGCCTGTCGCTGCAATGATAGAGATTAGTTTCCATTTCTTAATTGAAAAGTTGCTCTAATCTTTTGATATTTGTGGACATTTGCCACAGAAATTTATCAATTTTCCGGCCCAGCCTTGACCGCCCTAGCGCCCACTTCTCCGCCCGACTTCGGCCAACCCCCCTTCTCCCAAATACAGTTGCCCCTCTCCCCGCTAAACTGCCTTGAACAGAAATCGCCCTTTGGGCTGCTGTCGCTGCACTGGAAAAACAATTGCGGCCAATGGGTGGTGAATCTGATGCCAATTAAGAAAAAGGTAAACTGCCAGAGGAAGGCAAAGTTTTAAATATCCTTTCATGACAAGTTCTGCTGATAATATAATGAGGACATTTCGCGCACATTTAAATTCACTGACAAAGTTTGTTTGGCACTTAACATGGCAAAAATGAAATATGTATGTATGCCTGAAATATTTGTAATTAGTCCTTGATGCTTTATCTGTGGACTTGTCTCGTTGTACAAAACTTTATGGTAAGCTTTGGTATGACATCATTCATTGATTTAAATTATATTTTGGCGGTTTTAAAATTTTTAAAATTAAAAAATTAAGCTGTCTTAAAATGGGACGTAAAATATTGTATTCAGATCTATTTATGTATATTCAAAAAAGTTTTGATTACTTTCAAAAATCTTTGAATATATCTGGAACATAATTGAACATCAGATGCAGAAGAAGGGATGTTTTTTTTAGATTCTCAAACCAGAAGTCAAGCTGATTTGCAGTGTACGATTGCTAGCTGCTGCTGTTGTAGTTGTTTTATTCCCTTGGCCAATCTCCTCGTCCACCAAACATCCCGTCCCACTCCCTTTGCCCGCTGGCTCTTTTGGTTGGAAAGGAAAAAAGTAATTTTGTGCAACGATGCGACGACCCTTGGCCAAAAAAGAAAAAAAAAAGACACAAAACAGAAAACAGAAAAAGAAAAACAACAGCGGGAACAACAACAAAATTGTAATGAGAAACCTTTTATGGCTCAAACACATGCTCGCTTTTCCACCCACCCCGCCCACTATTCACCTCCCCCAACCATCCAAAAAGTCAAGTTATCTCTTCTGTTCTCTTCTCGTTTGCCTTTTAGTCGTAGTCTAATTTTATTTGGTTTGCTTTGCGCTTCATCTGCTTCTCCATCTCCTTCATCTACGTCCACTTCTTTCTTTTGTCTACTTAGAATTAATAATTTTTGTTGTTTTTACTTCTTTTTTTTCATCTTCATCGTGTTGTAATACAATATGTTTGTAGGTACTCTATATATGTACAGCTGGGGTCAAAATATTAGTAGTAGGTGCTTAGGAAACCAATTTTCGTTACAAGTGGTAACAAAGTTGAAAAAAGGTTTTAGAAAAGCATGTTTCCCTTTTTTTTTTTGTAATTATTTAATATTTTTGACAATTCTCAAAATTTTAACTATTATAATATAATTTTGTTACATATATGAGTATGTAGAAAAAATTTAGAAAACTGTTTTTAATTTGTATGAATATTTCAGTTTGAGCTTTGCCCTGATTGAAAATCAAAGACTTTTTATTTTAAAAAATGTTTTCGAAATTTGATTTGTTTATTTTTTCAAAGGCCCACTTCTATTATTTTGACAACAACTGTAGTTGCTTTTGTTTTTTTTGCGTTTTTTTTTTTTTGCTTGTTTGGTAATTTATATTACAAAATAAAAATCAAAAAGCTAAACGGGGTGGGGTCGCGTTTGGGGTTAAGGATGGGTGGGAGTTTGACGCATGGCTAAGGGTTAAGGGGAACAGAGGTGGAATTTGGCAAATGATTTGGATTTGGCAGGTGTGCCCTCTCTTTTTTCTCCTCTCTCTCACTCTCCCGCCGAATTTCTTTTGTGTTTGTTTGTTTGGGTGTGTGTCTTTTGGGGCGTGGGCGTGAGTGTGGGCGTGTCCATTGGGAGCATTGGAGCATCTTTATCGAAATAACATTGTAATTGCTTTTTGATAAATGAAGCACGCGCTGCACAACTGACAGCCGAACAACAAAAGCAACAAGAGGCAACAACTAAAACCAACAGAGAGCGGGAGTGAAATGTATAGATACCGCACTAGAATTACCCTCTCTTTTTGTTTTTGCTAAGATCAAAAGCAGTTGGATATTCAATTCCTAATTGGGAACAAGTGGGTTCCGAGTGGACTCGGAGCTGGGATTTCCTTACACTGGAGTTAAATTTCAAATATTTCAAAGCAGTGGATTTCGAATCTTAAATATTTTATAAGAAGTATCTTAATAACTATTTGTTAACATTAGAAATTTATCTTTGTCTTAGCTAAAACATTATACATAAGTATTTTAATTGGCAGTTTTTTATTCCAAATAATTTAGGTTAAGTTTAAAATTAGATAATAAATTTGGAATATGATATTAATTCTTGAAATTCAGTGTCTTTAACTAAAACTTGTACCAGGCATAAAATTAAGTAAAAAAAAACGTAATATTTATTGCAATCCATATGTTTGGTATTTTTATAAATATGCTTAGCTTATCAGGAAGAAATTTATTTGGTTAAAGTTTCTTTGTTTTTTTTCTAAGTTCAAAATGTTGTTTATCAATTAACATTTGTATTGAATATAATTACATACACCTAATTTGATATTCTTTTTTACATTTATTTGCAAACATTCAGAAATAAGTGGTATAAAAAATAGGAAATGATTAAAATGTAAATTTAAACGAATCAAAGTTTAACACGTTTTTCAGTCCACTTTGTTTTTTGTTTTTTTTTAATATTCTATCTTTATATGTATTTATTTGGAAGATTTTAGTTGAGTAGTTGGATATGAAGAAATGGAATTTGAAGTACAGTAATTCAATAACATATATGATAAAAATTGTTTAAAAAGAAAACAAATTTTAAATATAGATTGACTGGTTTTGAGTAGGGTGGAGACCATAATAGATGTTTATGCTGCACAGCATGCACTGACTTTTCTCAAAGGGTATTTAGTGGACATGCCCATGCCCCTAATGGGTATTGGGGCTATAAAAGCAAAATCGCTTGGACGTCTCACTCAAGTGTCGCCCAGACCTAATACCGCTCCCCTCCCTCCACCCTTTAACCCAATATAGCCCCTTGGAATGGAGAGGGCACCACGCACTCTGGGAAGACAATTTAAAATGTTGAAAAATGCTCAGCTAATTGGCAGTTGACAGCGTCGAGAGCCTGGGATTGGCTTGGCCCACAAAAAAACAACACAGACATCGGCGAGCAGGGGTTAAGAGGCGGGGGAAGGGGCCGGGGTCTGGGAGCTGTAGGGGCATATAAATTTAATTTGGTTTATAAAAAGTGCTTGAGAATGTTTAGTGGGGGAAGGCTGAAGTGGTCGAGCGAACAACAGCTGAACAAAAAGGGGGATGATGGGGCAGCAGAGGGTTAAGGGGATCGGATCTAATGGCAGCCAAGTGGCCACCAAAGCCAACCCCCTTTGCTAATCCAAAAAGAGATTAAAGCCAACAAAAAAATTAAATTTAAAAAAAAAAAACGTCGAGAAATTAAAAATAAAAAATAAATAAAAAACGAGAGACGGACGAGTGGAAAAGTTTCGATGCCAAAAAGAGTGTTTTTGGCAAAGAGATGAAGAAAGGAAAAGTTTTATCGGAAATTCTTCAGAGAATACTTTTCCGGCTGCGGCAAAGGAATTTTTCCATTTCATCCAGCCAAAGAAGTTTCTCATAATCGACACGACCCCTTACACAATCAACCCCCTTGCCTTGAATGCATTTGCATATCCCAACTCTAATTTATATGATAAGTGGGAGGACGACGGCAGGGGAAAAAATAGAAGACAAGAACGGGAGACACAAAAATCGATGCCTTAGTTTTTTGATTATAAAGGGGGGTATGTGTATATGTATATATATTCCCATGCCAACCCGTAACAAATAAAAGTAGCCAAAAATGAGCTGCAATAACAAATCAAATTATATTTACATAATAAACGAATAAAGGATAAATGTTGAAAGGGTACCGCACTTCCGCTTCCATCCTTCTCGTCCGAATTTATTCATACACAGTATATATCTAAAATGTGATTGGCATATTTTGTATTTAGTCTTAACTAGTCTCTGCCACATAAAAAAAAAAAAGAGGTAACACAATTTGATCGCTAAACTAAAATTAAACTAGGACTGTATTATATGGCAATGAGTTCAGACTCCAAAAAGTTCTCACTCCAGAGATTCCATTGGGGGAAGATTGGTTGGGACTTATAAAGTGGATGGGAAAGTAATTTTAATTTGATATATTTCATTGAAATTCTCTAATTCATACTACAACCATTGGAGCAGACTTTAAAAACATTCTATTTCCCGTATTAGAAACATCAAAAGCAGGAACACTCCATTCTTTTTTTCTAAAATAAAAAATCCTTTAACTTTCCTTGAAATTGTTAAACCATTTTCCCCCCTGGAAAACTTTACATTTTTTAAAGGCATCCTTAAAATGATAGGTTAACAAAACAATGGATTATTAAATATAAATAAATTAGGGCTAAAATATTTACAGGCATTTTGCGTAGCGAAGTTTTCTCAGCTTAGATCTTTAATTAACCGTATTAACCATAGTTTAGTTTAGTTAGTTAGTTACTTTGTTACTTTGTTTTTTACATGCTCAAGTACAGTAAGTCAGTTATAATAGTTTACTTTGTTGTTAATTCAATTGAGTTTGTTTAGGTATAAACATTTAAAAATTTTGAAAAATATTTACTTTTGATTTAAGTTGATTTTTTTCTTGTTAAATTGTTAATTCTTTTGTTTTGTTTTCTTTTTATGTACTATGTTTCATTTAAGATTTAAGACGACGAAAAATGGAAAAGAGATGCATGATATTTTGTATTTGTATTAATTGGTTTTTTCATTTGTTTTTAACCTGAGATAAAAACAAATGTTTTTTGTTTTGTTTGTATGTTTGTATGTTTGCAAGCGAGCGACGACGATTGACAAAAAATTTGTAGCAATTTGTTGCATTTAGTTTGGTGTATGTAGTTGGTTGGCCACAGGCCCCTAGTCTATAATATAATTCAATATAATATATAATATATAATATATATATATATATAATATATATATATTTATATCCGTAACCGTAACCGTAACCGTAAACGTATCTGTATCTTTATCTGTATCTGTATCTTGATCTCTGCACTTGTATCTTTAGCTGCGTCTGTTTGTATAACTATGATATATATGTATATAGTAAATGCGTTAAGTGTATAATATATAGTTGGTATATGTATATAGAGCTATGAATGTATGTATGTTAATCATGCGTGTATATATGACTGCGCTGGTTTGGCATTGGGATCTACGAATGGCAGAGGATAAAACTTAAACTTAATTGAGCGAAATTTGCTTGACTTTTAGATCCGATCCGATCCGATTCGATTCGATTCGATACGATCTGATCTATTATATCGAACCACGAGATAGGGATAGGGGGCTAACTAACGCGTTAAGGGTTATGTACACAGTTGTCTTCGCTTCCGTTTGCTTTTTGGGGTGCAGAATATCACATAGTCAGACATCTATATATATACGACTACAAGTTCTCCGGGTACGCCGCCTTAGACATGCAGCGTGGAGGCGTCCAGTGAGTTCCTGGAGCAGCTGGAGCTCCGACCTATCAACGTGGCCGTGTCCGCACTGTCCGCATCCAATGGGAACCGCTTGCGCTGCGGACGCAGGAAGAGGAACATGACCAGCAGGGCCAGGAAGAAGGCCAGGGCCCCGAAGGCCGGATAGACCACTCCGCCCAGTTCGCTAGGCGTGGGCAGGGCACTGATTATATACACCCGGTCCGTGGGTCGGACGTGAACGCGTTGCGAGTGCTCCAAGGGATCTGGATGGTCCACGGACTGCCCCTGGTTCCTTGTAGTGCTTGGAGTGCTTGGAGTGGTCGAGGTCGTGGTCGTTGTTGTGCCCACCAACTGACTAGTGTCCACATTCAGTTTAATCGAACGTCGCATCAGACCCGTGAGCTATCCGATAGAATTGTGAAGAAATAATAATAATGGTGTGAATAGTTTAACATGCATTCTTTGCCCCACAATAAATAGTTGCTTAAAGCACCTCATAATCTTTAACCCAATTTAATTAATCTTCTATCTCTAAGTATGTTTTGTATACTCTTAGCAAATAAAAAGTTCTTTACTTGTGCTTGCCCCAGAAATCTCTAGATAATATCTCTAGATAACAACAGAAATTTTCTATTTCCTAACCCATAAGACTTGTTGTGCTTTTAATTTTCAGTGGTTTATTTAACCACATAATTGCCATGGTATCTACCAAGCATAGACTTACAATTTCCAAAACAATACCTCTTGGTTATTAACCCTATAATATACACTTTGGCAGTATTATGTTCGAACCAATTAGGACAAATTTTAAAAAATACTCATGATTCTTAATTTCCAAGATATCTACCAAATATGGGCTCACATTTTTCAAAGTAAAAAGCCCAATTATTGATATCCTTTCATTTGGTGCTTATTAACTACAGCTATCTTGTTTTTGTGAATACTTAGTCCCAAAATATTCACGGAACGTGGACTCACCTTGTGCTTGCACTTGACCTGGATGTTGTAGACGGTGTCCGGCCACAGGGACAGTTCCGCCCGAGCGGTGTCCGTGAGTAGATTGCCGATGAGGCCGCCGCCGGACACTTCCCAGGTGATCAGGCACTGGCGCGAGGCGTTCGCTATCATCTCGTCCCAGCCGATGTCCGTGAGGACGAGCGACTCCTGGCGCTGGGCCTTCAGGATCCTAAGCTCGAATGGGGCCACCAGCTTTTGGCAGCACTGTGCGAGGGGCAGGGAGGCATTGCCAGGACGAGAAGGAGCAGCAAGGAGCAGCAAGAAGCAGCAAGGACAACGCCCGAGGCAGGACACGAAGCGTTAAGGAAAATAAAGAAAGAGAATGGAAGGAAAGTTAGCTATTTGTCAATTATTTCTTGTAATTATGTGGCGCGCCCGCAGGTAGGCAATGAAATTTGTTCATCCTTCGGTTGCCACTTTTCGCCCCCGAGCGACAACGTTTAACCCATTAAGTCCTGGCTGTTTCATTTGGAATAATTCATGTCCCTGCCGTGTAAGTGCCTAAAAATGTTTACGGTTGGCAATTTGGTGCCGCGGAATGGAAACCCTTTTCAGCCGGTTTGCTATAATAAATGTAGATTTAATTTCGAGCATTTAAGGAGATACTCCTCTGGAGGAATTTTGAAATTGTCAAATTTTCGAATAAAATAAAAGCAGGAATGGCAAATAAAGCCGTGTTTTGCATTTAAAATGATTTAAGTTAAAAGATATCAAAGTTTTTGGTAGAAAGCAAGTTGAAGTTCAAAGAAATGTATATTAATATATTTAAGATGTAGCTTTCAAACTCATAAAATTCCTAAATAAATATATTTATTTCTAGTTTACTATATCTCAAATGCAATATATGGACTGATTGTAGAGGCTTATACATTTTCGTGCAGTTTGAGGCCAGCATTAATGGGTTAATGACATCGTTAGGCTGTCGCCCAAAGACCAACATGGATGGAGATACTTACGTTTGTGCAATCAACGGAATCCTTACAATAATGCCAGTCCTTGGAAAGCTGCAAAGAGAGACAGGACAAAGTTAGTTAGTGGGCGTGGCCTAATCGAATTTTAAGTAAGCTAGGAAAAAGTAATCAGGCCCAAGACCCCGGGCTGCCAGGACAAACAACAAGGAGTCATCAGCAGACTCCTTCGCCCCCGGTTTCTATCTTATGGCCTCAACAATAGACGCAAATTTGTAACTTGTAATAAAAGGCAAGGCAGGCAGAAAAAATAAAAGTCTATGTAGATATACAGCAGCAGTCAGACAGACGAATACGAAAATTATGAGGAGTAATAAAAAGCTATTTACAGAAAATCTCTAAAAAAAAAAATCAGCATTTAAGGAGTATTATATAATATTAAACAAATTTATTAGTAAAATAATAATACACATTTTTAAGAAATCAAATCAAAAAATCAAAATACCGTGTAAATATTTCTTAGAAAAATTTATGTAACTGAAACATAAGCTTAGCTATGCTAAAATGTGTCAGTTCAACATTATTATAATTTTAAATCCTTGTTTCCGGTTTATTAAAGTACGCATATTGTAATCTCAATATAAAAACTAATAGACCATTGAGTAAAATAAGGATATAGTAATTCCAATATGAAAAGCAATAAACCATTCAATAATGCAGGACATATTTTGGTTAATTGCTTGTTGTTTTGAGCAATTGTCGTAATCCCTCTGCTATTCTTCTGACCGTTTCTGTATACAAGTAAATGACCACAAACGTTTGTGTTCGTCTATGGCGAATTGAAAATTTCACGCTCCTGGCAATGAGGATAATGAGGAGGATTGCCGTGACAGGACGAGGACGAGGATGAGGATGAGCATGACGACGATAGAAGGGAAAGGGAGGGGCAGGAGGATCGGGATCAAACCGGACTGCCTGCTTAGCCTTTGTCAACTGTCGCCTTAGTCTCAAGGCAGCTGAACTGAACGGAACAAAATAGAACAGCGGGCAGTACGTAGTATCAAGACCAGGACCAGTTACCCATCCCCCATCTCCTTTGAATTCTGTCCGCAGTCCTTTTATGAATGAGCCGGCAGAGAAAACGGACAGAAACAGATAGACAGACGGATAGACAGACAGACAGACAGACAGACGCACAGATGAATGGGCGAATGAGTCGACAGCGATTAGCGATGGGTGCGTGACAAATTGTTATGACTCCGAATTTACAATATTTAAAAAAAAATCAAACGAGGCGGGCCAACCAGATCTCAATTCTTTGGGCATTCGTTTTCGGTTTTAGGGGAGGGTTAGGTTTAGAGTTAGAGTTAAGTAACCCTAATGTTGGTGCAAGCCAGATTTATGGTTATTGCATTTGCCGGCATCACATTTATGAAATCTTCATCTGCAGTCTCATTCGATTGGTCATACTAGTTTATTTCGGATTCTAATTGAATTGTGTACTATATTTTTTATAAAGTGAAGTGTGGAACAAGCAAAATGATAAAGAATATTAAAATATTCTTAAAAGCCACATTATGTTTGCATCTTCAGCTCTATTTAGTTGCTTTAACTTTAAGTAAAATCAATAAAAATAATAATAGCTGCTAGCACTTACGCTCTAATGTTTGTTAAACATGAACCCGTATACAGCTGCAAATTATAATTGTTAAGATATTCCCCGAAATATTAATTTAATTTGACCTTTAAAACACGAACCATCAATAATATTCCTAAAAAAAAAGTCTGCACACGTTAAAAACTAAAATCAAATAAACATTAGAATCCGGCTTACTAACTGTGTAAATCGTTCTTTTTTTCTAACATTTAAGCTATTCGGATATTATCTCCCTGCTCAATCGTTTCTTGGCAGCCTTAAGCCACTCTCTGATGCTATCCACCTCTATAAGCCCTTAAATGCATCCGTAGTTTCTGCAAATGTAGCAGCCAGCTACTTGCATCTGGATCGATCATCCATCACCGCTGGCAAAGGAAAAACCCGCTGGACAATGGCTGCCATCACCTTTTGGGCCAACTTTGACGGCGGCACTTTGTCATCATTACACAATAAGGCAGGAAAATCAGGGAAACGCAAACGGAAAGGGAAAAGGAGCAGGAGCAGGAATAGGAGCAAGAGCAGGAGCAGGAGTAGGAGGACCAAACCAAGCAGTTGTGGCAGATAAAAACGACGAATGCCAAAAGGAAAATCGCAAAGACAACATATTTTCCGCTCAATTGAATTTTTGGCCTCTGAAGATGTAGACGATGTAGTTGATGAAGGGAGGATTGCGATTGGTACAGGGACTGGGTCTGCTTCTGGAAATGAGTATGAGGATGTTGACGAGGACGAGGACGTGGACGAGGACGAGGACGAGGCCTGAACCTGAAACAACTTGGGCGATAAGTAACAACAATAAGGCGTTCAGAATGCATGAATAAACGAACGAATGAATGAATGAATGACCGAATGACTGAATGAAAACGCTGAACTCGCAAATCTTTTGGCCGTCGGCTTTCCCTTTCCCTTTTCCACGATTTCCCTCGCTTTCCACAGTCTCGAGGAGACGACTACCTGGCCCAAAATGTGTCTGGGCCATATAAATTAAACGCAGGCAGCGACAACTTTTACATGCAATTGCCCTGGTATTTCACACCCCCGGCAACTGCACTTGAAGAAAAGTGTCAAAACTCCCACCTAAAATGGGAAAATCACCTTTGATGCTCGGTACATGGGGAAAAACATTTTTTCAAACAATATTGCCTGCGCAACCGCACAGGCAGGTAAATATTTTAAACTCAGTAAATCCCTGCAATTTAGCCTCTATTTGTGTTTTTTTTTTATCTAGATTTATTTTCAATTGCTTCCCAAAATGAAAACCTTTTCTTTAATAGTCTTGGAACAATGCAAATATATGCTAATTTAAGACAACGGTAAATAACAAAGTATGTTTAAGGCTTTTAATTATTTTCAAGCGTTTTTCCTAATCCATTTTATTTCTAAACACATAACAATATAATAAACAATATTAATCAATAATTTTGTGAATATATAATATTGATAAATATATATAATTAGGAGATTTATTGTTTCTTAGTGTTCTTGTTTGACTTTGAAGAGTTGTTCAACCATGTATTTTTCGCAAGTGTGGAAGCCGGGCACATGACTCCGTAGGCCACATAAATTACCAAAGTTGGGTCAGTCAGTCAGTCAGTTTTTTGAGCGGCTTTTATGAGACACGTACGCATACGTACATAGATATGTATATTCGATGATTCCACCACCAGCAGCGGCTGAACTACGTGCCTCGCATATACATCAAGATCGAATCTTCCGGCCGTCGAACCACCCGAAAAATCCACCCAAGCAATGGGTGCAGGGGCATCCAAACCAAACCAAACCGAACCAAACCGAACCACTGGAGCACCCATTGGACCATCCGCATCCACCCACGGTGACGGAGGAAAAGTCTTTCATGGTGTTAATTTGGCGCTGATTGAGCAACGTATTCGCATTCCCCGTTCTCGGGTCTCATTTCTCAGTTTTTGGGGGTTGTACGAAAGGATGGATGGATGGGTGGATTAGTTCCAGTTAGTCCTGCGACCCGAGCATGAAATTAGCACTGCCTGCAACCCCTAAGAACTTTTGACTTTCGACAAGGCATCCTGCACCACTGGCATCGCCATCGCCATCGCCATCACTCCATCTCCATCTCCAAACTCTCGAGCGGACTTCAAAGGGCATATCCGATGGAAATGATGACGGTGATCAAGAATGCAGACAGCGCACACAGGCGAAAGCTTAAGTATTTCGTGCCTAAAATCTGCAATTTCGGACTAAATAATCAACAAAGATTGGCATAACTAAAGCCGAAAAGCCTTAGCCCATTTTAAGGAGCATTTCAGTGGAAGAAATTCATAGAGAACAACTGCCATTTCAATCTAAATAATCGGTAGAGATTGACATAAATAAAGCCAAAGTGGCGAAGATGTTTAAAGACTTCTCTATGTTGAACTTCGAAAACAATTTCATATTTGTTAAGATTTTGATAAACTGGTAGATATTGCATGATAAATTGTATGTACCTTGAAATCTATGAAGTAAAATGAGCTTTATATGAGTGCCAATCTTTGAAAATAACAGAGATGTTATTTTACCTTTTACCACTATGCTTACATAATGAGTAATCGTACAATCTTATATCAAGCAATATCTGGTCAAATTGCTGCTTTTCTTTCGAGTTAGATCAATAAACTTTGGGTCTATATTTGGAAGTAACTTAGCGTTCCGTTTCCCTAGAACGATTTCGAGTGTCGTAGACAGTCCGAGTGTCTTGGCCTCTCGAGTTTCATCCCATGTTTCTTTGTAAGTGTCGCCACAGCACTCATGAGCACTCCTCGAGTCAATTGGGTTGACTGCGCTGCTCCTCCTATGTTCTCCACTCGAGCTGAAAGCCAAAAACCCAAGCCCATCTGTACACCTCGTCGCCACAGAGAGTTCGGCTTACTTGGAAATCGGAGATGATATTTATACTCTCGTGTTTTTCCCACTTGATTTATGTGTACTTGGGTTGGAAGTTGGTCGGTTCGGTCGGTCGGTCGGTCGGTCCGGTCGGATCGAATTGATATGAAAATTTGATTTGATTTCATTTGATTGAAATTTATTAACAATCCATAGTTGTCAACCTCCCCCATTCTGTTTCCGATATCGCTGACAGATCAGCGCGGTTCCAGGAAGTCACGCATTAAATAATCAACTGGTAAACTGTGCTGGAAATCTTTGGGAAACTTCGCCGTCTTAATTTCAATCCATCGGGAACGTATTCAAAATTATTTCGGTGGGGATCGGTTACACGAAATGGAGGGGAAACTGAAAACTGAATCCCTGGGGTTTCAAAGTTTGTTTAGGGGGCACACACACAAGAAAGTGTCAACTCAGCGATTTCGGGGGTGAGTTCGATTGTAGTGGCATTTTCAACATCGATTTGTCGGTTGCTAAACATTGTTATTCATATTGATTAGTTGGTTTTAGTTCTGTGTATTATTTGCTACTTTTCTTTTGTTTAAGGCAGTATCAACTTTGAGTTTGCGGTGAGTTCAATTAGTTGGGAACTATAATTTGGATTGAAAGGGCGATTGTTGTTTTCATTTAACCAATCTAAAGATTTTTATTTATTTCTGTTCTTTTAAAACTGCGTATATTTTTAAAATGTTTTTTTCTATGAAGGTTTCTTTTGACCCAGCATTTTCAGTTGTCTTCGATTTTTCGCGGTCATTTATCAAAGCTCTTTCTTGAGATTTCTTTAGCTTCTTCCTCCTCGGAGCCCATTGTTCTCCCCACCTGCTCTATTTTTCAAAAGGCATCTCCTTTTGCTTCGGCATTTCAACTGAAGTTCTTGGGCAGCGATGTTACCCATCCATATCCCTCGGTGACAGCTTTGTATAAATTCAATGCGAGAGCTTTATTCCTGCGTGGCTGTGGCCTGTGCTTGGCCTTTTCCTGGCCATTGTCTATATGGCCGGCTCAAATTCAATTTCCCGATCTCTATTAGCGACGCTCGACCACCCAGTTGACATCTTTCTAGCGGCCGGCGGCTACCTGAGCAGTAAGTAAGGTAAAGGTAACAACAATAATAACCGGCAACAGAAGCAGCGGCGGCAATAGCTGCGATGTCAACCCGTAGATAAAAGATAAAAGACCCAGCGAGCGGGCATAAAAAATGACGTCGCTTTCTGGTTTTCTGGTGCCTTCACAAACCATTGTCATTGTCATCGACGTCTCCTAACCTTGAAGGTCGGTGCCAAACCGGGGCACAACTGTTCCTACACGCAGAGAAATGGAATGGGTTGGTCCGGGACCAATTCGGCATGACCTCAATTAGGGCAATCTTAATCGCATTAGGTAATACCTGAGCGGCAGAGCGTTGCACTCCAAGTGACTGGGCAAAGTCTCTGCGTTGTGAAATATTTATTCTTTGAGTTGATTCAAAGGCTTATAAAATTAAATAATATTACATAAGCTCAAAAAACTTGTATAGAGAACTTCAAACTTAAGTCCCGATTGCAAGTAATACAAGGGCTACAAAATCTGCATTGAAACCATTAAGACAATGTTTTCAACCCTAGACTTTATTTTTTGAGGCAACGACAGCCGTTCTTTAGGTAAAGCGGTTTCCTTACTATTTATAAATGGGGAAAATAAATTATGCAGGAACCTTAAAAGAATTTTTGAAAAATGAAAAGTTACAAGATCATGCAAATTTACGATTGCTAATGATCATACGAATATAGAAAATCACGAATAGTTGTATATCATGTATCTTGGGAATCGGTAAATCGACGTTTATATTAAGGGTTAAAAAATATACATAATTTACCAGATATTATAATGTTGTTTTAATATGTGGTCTATGAATCTCACGTCAAAAAAAAAAAGGTGTAACCGTATTAACTTTGATTGGACCCGTCAATTTCAATTAGATTTCGAGCTGTTTTCATTATTTGCAATTGCTAAATTTAATCGATCCTCAAAGATAATGTTGTTGACCTATGATTTTTTTCTTTGTGTACCCACCGCCTATCCTGTCGGCTATGTTATATATATATTGCCGCTCAACTGGGCATACAACTGTCCATCAGACGACGGAACGAAACGGATACGATCCAGGGCTTATCTTGGGTTCTGAGTTCAGAGTCTGGGGTTTCGAGTTGGACTTGGTTATTCGTATTCTTACCTGCTGATAGCAACTTTGACGGCATCTGTTCAGCTGTTTGCTGGCGAAGGGGGCGGGGGATGTTGGGTCCGCTCCTGGACTCGATACCGATACCGATGCCGATAGTGATAATGATTTCGATCGAGCTGGCCCCGCCTCCTGGGCGACGGAAAGGGCGGCAAGGGCGCAGGCCATCAAAACAAGTGAGTGGAACATGTTGTCTGGTTCTTCTTCTTCTCCTCCTTTTTCCTCCTTTCTCGTCCTGCCACTCCCTCCTTTTTCTCAAATGGGCGTGGGCGTTGACTCGTGTGTGTTGTGTGTTTTTGTGTGTGTTTTGCCGTGTGTGTGTGGGCGTGGAGAGCGGTGTGCTCAGCAGATTGATTAATTGATTGATTTTGTTTGTTTATTTTCGTATCAAGTGTTGTTGTTATTGGGGCTGGCACATAATAATCGCAGCGTAGACTGCATTTAGTGAAGCGTAGCGGTAAAACCTCTTTCTCTCTCTTTTTCCTTCTCCTTCTCCTCCTCCTTGGTATCCCCCGTTAACTGTTACAGTTAACTGAAGCTCCACATGCTGCGCGACAACAACAAAACGTTGCCTCTTTATTTACTTATGGTTTTTTTTGTGTTCTCTCTTTATAACTCGCCTTATTTGTTTGACTTTGTTATTTGAGTACAAATTCAAGTACACTGTTAGCAACACACGTGAAAAAAATAATTGTAACGTTTGTTAAATACCACCCGAAAAAGACAGAACAGCAATAACAAAAACACACACCCGAAAGACGACGAAAAACGCGACGGAAAAGAGAAATATAATGTATACGAGCGCGAAATTTGGAAATTTCAAGAGCCGAACAAAACAACCAGCCTGGACGAGGGTTAATGCAGCTCTGGCAGCAGAGAGAGCACAAAAACTGAAAACCGAAACAGCAACACTAAAACTCAGCCCAGAACTGTCAGGCTGCGAGATAAAAACAACAACAACAATAGTAACAACATCGCACTATGGGGCAAACGACAACTTTTTGTGGCATTATTAAATAACTTAAAAACAAAGCAATTTTATCAGATTTTGTTCTTTAAACTTAGTCTATAATACGGAAAGCAAGGTTTAAAAAAAAAATGGGCGGGGTTACGCCTTTTTTTTAGGGATTTTTTTTATTTTGCTAAATACAAAAATTAAATTAAATTAAATTAAACTAAAATTTTGTGTTTGCAATATTTAAGATTAGGGTTATTCCTATCCATCGCGATTTAAAAAAAAAAATATTTAACGACACTTAAAAAATGGGTTTTGGTCAAAAAATGTGGTCGGTGGCCCCATAGTGCATCGGTGGCAGCTGTGAGCATTACTCTCGAACTCGAGCATCGACCATGTTGTCATCGAGCATGTTGCAAGGCAGGAGTTTCCAGTTGGCAGGTTGCATGCTAGATGTTGCAAGTGGCGGAGTCTGTGAGTCTGTGCTGTGTGCTTTGTGTTGTTATGTGTTGGGTGGGGGGTTGGGGGGGAGAGTTTGTTGGGGGCTAAGGTTGCACTGAGTTGCCTTGGGCTCGGCCTCTTGGGTTTGGGCTTGGACTTGGGTTGGGTTTGGGTTGCACGTTAGCTCTTTGATGATTCTGGGGTGGCAAAGCAGAAAGCCAAGACCAAAAGGTTCTCCTCTCTCTCTCCCTCTCTGGCCATCTAACCCAGCCCCCTCTCCCCCCGCCACTGCGGACATGCAGATGAATCAAAGCGGCCGCTGATTATAGCAACAATATGGAAATGCCGCTACCCTTAACCCCCACCCCCTATTGCCCACTTCGCCCTTATAGGGGCATTGTTTATTTATACCCAGTACATGTATGCCCAGTAAATACAAATGCCGGTGTGTGTGAGGTTTTATAACCTCCATTTGCCGAAGTTTAGTAAATTCTTTCAAAGCGTGTACTACATTTATTATTTAAGCCACGCTGCCTCCATTTCCACTCCTCCCCTTTTATCTGCCCCATTGTTTTAGTCCTTTCCTATGTCTGTTTTACCGTATTAGCCGCCCCATGCATAAAGTAAAGCACCCGTTTCCATTCTACCCCACTTCACCGCCCCTACTTCAAGTTTATTTGCATATTTTGACTTTTATGCGGCAAAAATATTACAGACTGCGCTGCCAGCAAACAATATCAGACCCCCCAAATCCCCAATCCCAACCCCAACCACCATTCCATTGCCCAACGACACCAAAAACGTTAATAAAGCTAGAAAAGAGCCCACTTTCAAAATAAAAAAACTTATATACAGTCCAACTTCATTATCCAACACTTTTTAAAATAAATCTAACTATCGAAATAGCTAATGGAAAGCACATTTTATTTTAGATCATATGAGCTAGAGCTCGAATTACTTAAGGTTAAAATTTATTTGTACAAATCCGAAACTTCTTTTTTATTTGTAAGTACGATATAAGCTATATTTCTGTAAATCCTGAACTTCTCAATTTAAAAAACTAACAAAAAAAACTTTTACAAAATTCCAAAATGTGAAGATTGAGAGAAAAAGATAGTACGTGTTAAATTCCTAAATTTGAAGATGCATTATTCAATGCATCACATATGTATGTATACAAAATGAAAATTAGTTTTAGTTTTTCCAAAATAAAAATTAAGCAATTTTAAAATAAATCAAATTTCGGATTTTATTCGAGCTATGGATGTTGGACTGTTTAAACGACAAAGTGAAGAGGAAATGGAAGTGGAAGCAAGGCGAAAAAACATTTTTTCCCCGACTTTTTTGTTTGGGGTCCCGGGAAAAGGTTTGGGTTTTGGGGCGCTGGGCTCTCAGCTTATGACTCCATTGCAACATGTTGCATGTTGGAAATTGCCCAAAAACAAAATATGAAAAGAAATGGCTGCAAAGAAAAAAGCAAAACAAAAAAATAGACAAGGTGGCTTTAAAATTTATGCGCCCAAAATTTAACCCTCGGCAGCCCGCCGCCCAACGCCCCACACCACCCCTTTTCGACTTTCCCACACCCCTTTTCCATTTCATTCCGCCGCTCTTTGAATTTCCATTTTCATTTTGCGGTTTTTGTTGTTGCGTGTGGCGGCTATCCAATAAATATAAGCGCCGCAGAGAGAACGCGGAAAAACCGTTAGCCAGGTGTACTGTCGAAATGATCGTGAGAGAAAGTAAACCCCTTTGGAGACTCTCTTAATGAGAGAACAATTTGTAAAAGAAGAACTTAGCTGATTTCATGCACAGAAAGAAAATACACGTCAATCATCATATAAATTATGTATTGTAAACATATTCGAATTGATATTATCAACTACATTTAAAAGTTTGAAGCTGATAAAAGAAATTAATTAGCCAACAGTGGGGACGTGCATTTGGTACGACTTGTCATTAATATCAGTCTCATTAAAATTATGTTATGTGCTGACTCTTGCGCTCAGTGATTTCCATTAACCCACACAAAAGTTTTGTAAGTTTTTCTCCCCCAAAAATTCCACCAGTGTTATTGTTTATTCAAGATGTTATTATAATAACAGCTGCGATTTAAACAAAAGTAGTAGGATAAATTAAAAAAGAAAATTTCACTTGAGCGGCAACAAGCTTTTACCTTAATATTTACATATCTACATATACGTATAATTGTCTCTCAAAAAGTGGTTGAAAAACAAAAGGCTTTTAACAACATTTCAAATGTAGTTTTAATTCTTAAACTCCATTAATATTATTAAGTAATTAATTTTTTTGTCTGAGTCAAGAGAACATTTTGAAACTAAATCCTATACACTTTTTTCTCAGCGTAAAAGCATTGTTACAAACATTCCAGCATGGCACTTGCTTTAGTTTTAGTTTCAATTCGAGTTTTGATTTACGCACTGCGTAACGCATTTTTGAAATCACGACCAAAGTCTGCAGGCTGGAATGGGAAAAACTTTTCCAAAGCATCTTTGACCAACTCACCCCGCCCCGCAGCCCCATGCATTTCCCCCCTTTTCTGCCCGATAAATCCAAAGTCCGGCAGCAGCTGGACGCTTCCGGCGCAGCATTAATGAGGGGGTGGGGCCGGGAAAAGGGGGCTGGAAAAAGAGGAGATGGGAGACATGTAAGTAGAAATGAAAACGAAGCACAATGAGAACATCCGGCCTTGTTATGAGCGGGAGGAGTAGTAGGCAGTAAATAGCGATAGGGGTAAGCCTACACTTGAAAAAACAACCTAGAGATCATCTTATTCCACCAAAAGCTTACGTATTTTGTCTTAACACACTTCTTCTCCTGGATTTATATTTACAATCTAAAAATTGTTTTTTGAATGTATCGCTTTTTTAAATATTGTTTTACAAACGATTTTCATTTCTTAAATATATAAACTTTTTATTTTGAAATATAAAATTTTCAAGACTGTTTTGAAATTTAAAAATATTTGCATAGAAAATTGTTGTTGAGAAAAACTTTTAAATTATTACAAAAAAAACTTAAATGCCTCTTATCGCATTTTCTCTTTATAATATTTAATCTTATAAAATGAGTGTATATATGAATATGTATGTTTAATAAAGTAAAAAGTAATAAAGTAAATAGTTACACCTTAGTTATTTCTGGTTGTCTCAAAACATATTGACTGCAATTCTTTATCCCCTGATGGGGATTTTATGGCAGTGCAATTGGGGGTTAGGTGGGCCAGACAAACGGGCTGCATTTTGGCCCCCGTCCCAGAAAACCCCCCATTCTCAGGCCATTAAGAAATTTCGAATTCTTGAAAAATTAGCAGTGCTACAAGAAATGCAGAAGAAACCGAGCGGAGAAGAAAGCGAAACCAGGCGAAATCTTCCCGAGAATAATTAATGGAATTTTTGAACTTTTAGTGCAAAATGCCTGGGAGACAACTGCTTGAACAGCATTTTCATTGATGCTCCTGGCTGCATGTGCCACAAATAAATTTGTCGTCGACTCTGGCAGATTGTTGCAACTGCCGCCCCTTAACAGCCCCCCCAAAAAATACCAGCCGTTGTGAATGAAAATAGAGCAATTTGCATTATTCGCATTCGAGCAGATTTCGCTTTAATGAATTGCACACAACTTGCCAAGAAATAAAGATGAGCACAAAGCACGGGATGGTAAATGAGAAACGTCTGCATCTGTCTGACTTGGCACTTTGTCTACAGGAGCTGGGGTGCATACATCGTAGCCCCGTGTAGCTCTCTATAGGGATACATCTATATCTCAATCCCAGTCCCCCCGATGTCTGATATTGGGATTGGGGCTTCTGACTGTTTTGTCCCCGCAATCGGAATTCGCTCATCTCCATCAAAGTTAATGCGAAATATAATTTGCATTCGGTCCATGCAGATCGCCAAATGAAAAACCCACTAACAGCGTCTGATTCGCAATATTTCGTTGTCATCAAAAAGAACAAGGAAAAAATGTAGCGTGCTGAGAGGACGACGTTTGGAATGCCCTTTCAAATTATAATTTTTCGCTAAAACATCTTTTCAAAAATGCTTTTTAAGCACCCTAGTTATTTTTATGGGAATAACTTCTAAGTGGATTTTGTAAAAGGTGGTTAATGATTGTTACAAAAGAATAAAACTATGATGGTTTTGGGCATTTAAGCCAGTCAATTGTAATCACTAGTAACAAAAATCACCTTGACTCATTAATGTTGGTTCTATACAAAAAATAAAGATTTTAAAAAAATGTTAGTCTTACGAATGATGTTATTTTCTGACTTCTAACTAAGTTCTATATATATTTTTTTTCAAAATATCAGAGTTCATTCACAAAAGTTGAGCATATTTCAATGGCACCCCTGCATATCTCGTAATTCGATCTGGTGAATAAAATCAAAAACGCTTGCCTGGTTGTCTGAATTATTATGCCCAATTTCGAGGGTAACTTGTACAACTGAAAAAGCAAAGGCGAACAAACGGGCCATAACTCATGTCGGCATGTTCATTAAATGTGCTACGTTTGTCCAGTAACTGGCAGTGCCTACTGCCTACCGCCGCCTACTTGCCACATCAACATCCACTTTCCCATCCACTGTAAATGCCACTGTGGAATGGGTCCTTGCGCCCACTGTCAAATGCACCGGCCTTCAAAAGGGGGTGGTGGCGTATTTTATTGTCTATGTGCGCATATGGTCAGCTCATTGTGCAGTCAGTTGTATTGCCATTATCATCTGCGACAGCCATCGTGCTCATCGTGCGGCGATTAATGTGCCCTTCATCCAGTCGCAGATACGTGTTACATCTATCACATATCACGTACAGTCGGACCTCCATAGCTCGAACCACCATATGCCAGCAAAACAATTCCGAGTAAAATAAATCCTGGGGTAAGGAAAAAATATTTTTTTAACCTCTCTTCTTTTACATTAAACATTTACCATTAGGTACATCAAATAATGATAATTATAATCAGATTCTCAAGAGCACGTGAATAATAATAAAAAAAAATTTTAACATTTACCATTTGGGACATACAATAATGTGTATAGTCTCCAGGTTCTTAAAAACTAATAAAATAAAAAATTGTTTAACATCCAGCTAAATTGTATTATCAAGTCGAGCTATATAGAAGGTTATGTTATAGAAGTACGACTTTTTAAAAATGACTTGAAAATGTTGCTCATTAAAATGTACTTCCCAGCTCTTTAATTCATTTGATCATAAAGTTTTATAGCTTAAAATGTATAAAACCAAATTTTGTTTCGAATCCAAGAAGGAAAGTTCGAGCTAGGCAAGTTGATCTGTATAAACAGGGGTGAGTGGGATATGAGCTCGGTTCGTGGAAATCGCTGAAAATGTGGAAAACCGCGTCCCGTTTGCTGACATTTGTCCTCGGCGGCCGGCAAAATGCACATGTGGCTGGCCCCTCGGGACCCAATGATATTAATGCTGCTGTTGCTGGAAAATACCTACAGCGAATAAAAAATAATGAAACCGAGCTGGGATTGATTTAAGCCAGCTGCGGAGGCTGCATCAAAAACACATCCAACACGCTCAACATCCAGTCCACAGAACTCATCATTCTTGTGCAGAGGCGAGAGCAATTTGCACTCGGTCGGATTGTGTTTCGGGTGAAAGATAATGACTCTAAATATGTTAATATTTATGGGATCACTCGGAGAAACGGAAACCAAACACACATTGGGTGGTGGTTGCACAAGAACCAATATCCATCGTGTTTTTCGAAATGAAAATATCCCAAGGATCTTCCAAACACTTAAATTAAATCAGTGACAGCTTAATAATTCTGTAAAACTTTAAATACAATTTATTTTCAAAAATTTAAGCTAATTTATATTTACCTGGAAAAAGTTAAAAAACAAAAAGCATGTTAAATAATTGATTTAGAAAAAATCATTTACTTACGTCTTTTATTAGCCAATTTTATGCCATTTTGAATAAATATTTAAATTTTAGTGTTACCAAAATGTTTGCATATGAAACGACAGCGCCGTTACGTCTACAGACACACTAAGTTAGCTATCGGAAAAATGTGCGGTTTTTGTAAACAAAATTCTGCAAAATAATGCTTATGTGCCAAATTATCCCTTTCTTTTACAAAAAACCACGAAACCCAAAAAAAAGTCCTCAGAAATCGGATCTGTGTCAAAACCCTGGGAAGTAACGGTCAAAAGCAGGTCGAATGGCTTCACAAATAAAAATGTTTTCCTTTTTTACAATTTTGTAAAAAGGTATGGATTACCCCATATTAAAATTTTATATGTTAACAAAAAATTATTTTTTTTAAAATCGATTAGCTTTTATTTGGCTGTGCGTCTTATTTGGCTCAGTTACAACAAACAAAAACTCTTAGGAAATGTCATAAGCTGTAAAAAATTCTCTCATTTTTTATGAAATTACATTCAGTTTATCGTAACATTGGGATAAAAATGTATCTGATGGAGTTGGCAATCAAAAATTAATCTGATTTGAATTGTATTCCAAGACTTTAATGATAAAAACATCGATATAGCAAAACTATCGTAAATGGCGTTACTGCCGTACCAGCGCACGGTCACACTGCAAAGCAGTCTCTACACAAACAAAAAAAAAAAAAAAAAAAACGGTACGCATTTTCAGAGCAATTGAAGAAAAAAAACGAGGAAAGGCGTAGGAAAATCGGACAGGTTTATGCTGCTTTTGCATACCTGGCATAGTAAGTAACGTCAACTCCGCCGGCGAAAGCCGTCCCTTAAAAAAAAGTGAGCGTGAAAGGTGAAATAAGCAGTGCAAAAAAGGAAAAGTGAACAACAAACGAAAAAGGGAGAAGGGAAAAGGAGCCGCAACCAGAACCGGAAATAAAGGTAAGTGCTGACCCTGGTCGATTTCCGTTCACTGGCGTTCTTTGTGTGGTTCCCATTCGCAGGGAGATTCATGAGCTTCCTGCCGGGGGAGCCGGTGCCGCCGGGATTCGAGGAGGACGACGTGGCCCGATCGGCGGTGATCCAGAAGCAGATCGATAGCTACACCGGCGGCCCACTGATCGGCACCGAGTACACCATCGAGCTGCACGAGGCGGGTCAACTGCGTCCGGACTACTTCTGTGTGCTGTGCAACTCGTGCACCGACGGCCGCACCGTCTTCGTCCACTGGACGTCGCTGGCCCACCGCACCAAGTACTTGCAGACCCACTTCCTGAAGGCCCACGAAGTGCTCCAGAAGCTCAAGCGGACGCCGAACAGCTCCGGCGATCTGGTCATTGCCACCGGCAACCTGGTGGCGGCCATTGAGAAGCACTTTGGTCGCTCGCGGCAGATGCTCACCGCATCGGGTGAGGATTTCCGTCGATTTCGTGCCAAGATCTGCAGTCAGGTGCGGGATAATTTCCATTTCGATGAGTGTGCCGGTCCAGATTTTGCCGAGGAGGCGCAACGCTTTCTACGCGAACTGAAACCCGACGAGTCCATTAAAATCAGCCTGAAGATGAACGACAGCAACATGCGAGAGGATGGCAACATAATCTCCCTGGATGCCATCTCCAGTGATGATGAGAACTTTGGCCCGGCCGGAGGAGTAGCAGCCCCTGGTTCGGTCCAAGTGCCGAAGGTGATGCTGCGCAAAAAGAACCAGGCCGAAGATGCCAGTGGACGTGGCGTCAATCGATCGCCACCGCCACCGGGGGGCCTGACCAAGCCCCAGCATTTGCCCACGCCCAAGGAGCTGTCCATTCAGGCCTCCATTATCGCCCAGGAGCGCTACAAGTGGGAGAAGTTCCGTTGCATGCTGGAGCTTCAGCTCAAGCAGCTGCGCGATGAAACGGAGACGTACGAGTCGAATCCCGAGAAGCATCCGGACTATCCGGATGAGTGGAAGCAGTTCTGGAATCGGCGCTACAAGCAGCTGCAGGAGGAGAAGAAATGCGATCCGAATCAATACGATTACAAGCCGGAGTGGATTAGCTACTGGAAGGATCGCCGCATCGAGCTGTTCAACATTGCAGTGAACAAAATCAAAAAGGATCTCAAGGAGAAGTTCAAGCTGGGCGACGAGGACGAGGAGAAGACCACGGAGCTGATGGAGCGCTACAAGATCCGTGTGGCCAGTCCCAGGGAGCCGCCCCCGAGCGCCATTGCCGTGAACCGTCGCAAGCAGAACTTCCGCACCAATAATCGTGGAGCAGCAGGTGGCGGTGGTGGTGGTGGTGGTGGTGGTGGTGGTGGTGCGGGTGCCGCAGGTGCTCCCGAGGCTGTCATAGATATCAGCGATGACGAGGGCTCCAGTCCCCCTTCCCGCGGGCGTCCCTACAATCGCCGTACCCTCTCCCGATCGTTGTCACCCAAACGTGGAGGCGGTCGTCGTCCGTTGCGCCGTTCGCGCAGCCGTTCGCCGCGACGCAATTTCCGGCGCGGAGGATCGCGCTCCCGCTCGCGTTCCCGCAGCCTTAGACGGCGATCCCGCTCGCCGGCCTTCCATCGCCAGCGGGATCGTCCCGTTCGCCACTCCAGGGATCGCGCCATGTCGCCCGGCGCCAGAGATTTCCTAGATCGTCGCAGCTTGGATCGGGAGCGGGAGCGGGAACGCTCCACCGAGTATTTCCGTGGCGAGGGCTATGGTCGCGGTCAGCGCAGCTATGACCATGTGGAGACCTTTCGCGTGATGGACTCGCGTGTGTATCCGGAGTACAACATGCCCAAGGTGCGTTCCATTTCGCCGGCCGTCTCCTCCTCCAACAACAACAACAACAGCAACAATAACAACAACAAGGATAAGGAACCCTCGGAGCCCGTCGAGGAGGGACCCCTGACCGTGGTCAGTGTGCTGCGCATGCTGTCCGCCGTGGAGGAGCACCTGGGCAGCCTGGGACCGAAGGCCCTAAACCTTCTGAGCAAGGCGCTGGCCATGGAGATGGTGCAGCCAAATGCCGCTGATGATTTGCTGCTAAACGACGACAATTGCGTCTTCCTGGAGACCACCAAGGAGAAGCTGAAGGGCATCCTCATTGCCGAGGTGTTGGACGATCCGCAAAAGGTGCGCGTGGTCAAGAAACTGATCACCAACATAGCGGCCATCATCTTCCAGGTGAACTCCAGAGGTAAGTCCGCCCTTATCCCCCAATCCCCCAATTCCGCAATCCCGCCGCACATCCGCACTTCTATCTCTCTCTTTTTCGCGGTTTAAGGGTCCATAGGTAAGTATGAGTGTAGAAAACTGTGTAGAACTCATCGAGATTTGCCCCTGAACCACAGAAAAAAAAAAAAAAACAAAAAAGATTTGCATTGGAACACAAACGTTTTGCAAACTCGCGCGGGTCCTAAGTTTTTTTTAAACACTTGCTAGTGAAGTTTTTGAAATAATGTGAGTTTTGTGCCAATCGGTTGAATTCGTTAGATTCTGAATTCGCAACATTCAAAAAGTGGTTTTCAAATGGAACCTCCTGTTTTAATGTGCTGGTGTTAAAGGAATATTAGTTAGACATTCCTTACTTTCATTGACTAACCTCTGCGGTTTAACACTTCAAATATCTATGGAATAAAATTGAATTTGAGTGGTTTGTTCTTAAGTTACGCGAAGTCTGGCAATAAGTTTTCTTAAGATTGTCATTAAACGAAATAAACTGCGCTGCGATTGTCTCATTTCATATATGTTCTTTCTCCCCAAATCATAAACGATACAGCAGGTGCTAAATGAGAATTTTGAAATAAACAATTCATTTATTTTTTATCCTGGGCCAGGTTTTTAAATCGTTATTTGCTTAAATCCACTATATTTGAACTAGTTTAAGTCAAGGCATGATCCCTTTGGCTATAAACGTTGTCTATTAAGGTGTTCTGAATTGCTGCTGGCAATTCGTGAGGGTTTTCTAAGATAATTGTTTCCGAAAATCGGGTTCTATTTGATGATTAGGATAAATAAAGGTTGTTTCAAACAGACGACCTGCTCACAATACACAAAATACAGGTCGGCAGTGCCTTAAATAATAAATAACAAAATAAAAAAAATATATATAAAAAAAATAAAAAAAAGAAATTGCCTTATATCTTAGCTGATTCTTTTCAAACTTTTGCTGGGTTTATTTTTAAAAGTATACTTTAATTGTATACAAATCTTCAACTTGTGTTAAGCAATATCGTGGGCGAATCGCTGTGATTACGTTCTAAAATGTAAATATTCGGTATATGTATGTACATATGTACGCTTTTCGGTCAGCTTTTTCCCCTTTTTTTGGTGGGTGTGTGAACAAAGTGTGCCAACGATCCGTGAGCAGTCCAGTCGCCATCCACACCATCCATAAGTATAAATGTAATTTGCATAGCTCGTTTGGCGCGACACCGAAGCTCCAGTTTGCAGACATTCGAAATGCAATTCACGCCTGCAAATCCTAACTGATTATTTTACCTTTTTTTTTTTTTGTGTTATGACCGGACTATCTAGGTATCCCAGATGTGGCCGAGGCCAAGGTCAAGGCAAATGCCAATCCGGCGCCCATCCAGCTACCCTTCGACCGGAATGTGGTGGCCCCTAAGCTGGCCAATGCCTTGGTACTCAAGGGATACTACGACGTGACCACCGGCGACATGAACAATCTGCTGCATCTGCTCACACTGCTGGTGAAGACGGACAAGCAGCGGCGTCAGGTGGACAAGACAAATGGCCTGGCATTCGATGAGATACGGGCCAAGCTCGGTCTGCACAAGGATACGCCGCCGCCCGTCGATAACATGGGCATCGATCTGGACGAGCTGATGAAGGAGGTGGAGAACCAGCTAAACAAGGAGTCCGTGGATGTGGTTGTCAATGTCGGCAATGTCGGCAATGTCGGCAATGCTGGTGCAACAGCAGCGGCGGCCAAGGTTCAACTAGAAGCAGCCGGCGGTGGCGGCGGCGGCAGCAATGGCATGGAGTCGCTGACCGACTCCGATCTGCAGACCCTGCTCCAGAACTTCAAGTTCCTGTCCAACGAGGAGCAGGTGCATCTGATTGGCCATCTGCGCAAGCTGGAGGTCCAGGAGCCGTCGCGCGTCGAGCGCCTGCGCAAGTACGTGAACCTGGCGGAGCTGAGTGGCGATGGCGAGTCATGCAGTGATTTCCTATCGCGCGTCGTTAACATTGGCGGTAGTGGTGGGGCTCCAAAGGCATCGGACAGATCCAAGTCCATGGCTTCGATAGCGGGGGGCACGACCAGTTCCTCATTGCCAATGGGCAGCGCCTCTTCCTCCACTGCCTCCTCGATGGCAGCCCTCGCCTCGCTGACCACCAGACGTCGCAGCTCGGAACGCGATCGGGAACGGGATCGCGAACGCGATATGTCCAGTCTGCCCATCAACAAGCAACGTCGCAGCCGAATCTCACCCAGCTTTATAATCGATGACGACGATGACGAAGACGATGATTACAACTTTGACGATCTGGTGATGAAGGCCTGCGATTCGAATGGCGGCGGAGGTGCTGGTGGCGGTGGCGTCGGCATTGGCGGACATGGTGGTAATGCCAGGAAGGCCTTCGGTCCGCCCATCATACCCGTGGAGTCATCACCGAATGCACTCACCTTCAAGCCAGCAGCTGCCTCCAAGATCTCGTTGAAGGACACCGAAAGCATTATAGCCAACTTGATGGGCACTTTGAGCAAGGGGGGATCCGGCAGTGGCTCCTCCGGAGCTAATCGCAACTACATGATGAATCAGCAGCAGCAGCCACATCATGCACCGCCGAATTTGAGCCAAAGCCAAAAGGCAGGCCAGCATCATCATGGTCAACGGCAGTCGGCCGGAGCAGGCTATTCCAAGCAGTCAAGCTATCCGGGGCAGCAACAGCAGCACCAGCAGGGCGGCAACTTTGGCCAGGAGCCCCAGCCTCTGATGAGCAATCTAGCCAACCGACCCGATCCCAATCAATATCCGAATCAGCAGCAACAACAACAGCAGCAGCCCTTTGGCAGCTATAATCCCTATGCGGGCAATGGTGTGCAGCATAACTATGTGGCCCCCGCACCGGGACATGGTCCCTACGGCAATCCCATAAACCCATGGGCCAACAATGGGCCACCACAGCCGCCCTACAACCAGATGCCTCAGAGCTTTTTGAACCCACAACAGCAGCAGCAGCCGCCGCCGCCGCCCCATTATAACAACATGTTTGGGGGGCGTCATTAGTGGTTAACTAGTCTTAGGACCCTAAACCATTAAGTCATAAAGATTTAAACATAGAATACAAGAAACTGAGGAAAATCCTTTGAAGTGCCCGTGACAAGTGATTTAAACACCATTTTTTTTTTTAGCTCAGACCCTTCTGCTGCTGCCAAATAAAAATAAACACTATTCTTTTCATTTTACAACTGAATAATAATAAAAATTGGAACGTATTTGAGAAAAATTCTGAACAGCAAATAAATAAAGACACACAAAAGTTAACTTTTTACCGACTTTGTTAAGCATTGGCCCACTGGTTTCTAGCAAAATATATAGTTGCATTTTAATAACTGGGAGCTTTGAGTTCTGAATTTTTAAATTGAAATAAAATAAGTACATTGAAAAATAAAGGAAAACGTAACAAGAGTGCTAAAAATTCCTGAAATGAAAAAAAAAAAGAATTAATACAATACAGGCGAAAATTAGAGCCATTTTAGTTTTCTAGCACCGAAAAGTAGTGGAATATCAGCCTGAAGTTTTAAGTCCCGTAGAGGAATTAAAAAACAAAGGTAATTTATTTGATTTACCACAACAAACATTCAACAAACAAAAAACCCATACTAAAATAAACTTTCCTAAAGGAAACTTCTTTATAAAACTATGTAAAGCTTTGAAATAAACACTACTATTCTAATCAATCTAATTCAAGCTATTACAACCTGCTAAACATTCTTATAGACAAACTTTAAAACAATGACGGTATCATAATCAAGGATTTGATAAACCAGACATTACAATAAAGACATACAAAAAAATCTAGTTTTTTTTTTAATCTGGTTGTAAACGATGCAGCCGGTTGCGACAATTCAATGACTGAGAATTCACACTCGGCTTTAGGTTTATTCTGCTGCAGCAACAGTACATAGCGAGTGATCACTGTGCTTGCAGGCTCCGAACTTCAAAATAAATTTAACAAAATCGAATAGAAAACCTCAAAAGTGTTTATATAAAAAATTAAGCTAACTAAGCAATTAAATTCAATGACAGTGTCAATTTACAACGGGATTTGGTTTACCCTGCTGCAACAACAGTCAACATAGCCGGTAACCACTGTGCTCATAAATGAAAAAATACACTCCCTGACTTCAAAACAAATTTATCAAATCGAACGCTTTAACAGACTTTTTATAGAGGAGGAAATGGAACCCATCGTGGTTCATCTACAGTAGGGCAATTGCAGGAAGTCCACGGTGTGTGCCTTCAGAATGCCGGGTATCTCCTGCTGCAGCAGTTCGTGCAGCGACTGACCACTGTGCTTGTAGATCCACCTGCCCGCCGCCACGGTGCCCACGAAATCAAATCTCTTGGGGCCGCTGGTGGGTGAACTGAGCCAGATTTGCTTGTTAGGAGTCTGCCGGTTGATCACATATGTGCCGTGCTGCTGACCCAATTTCACGGTGAGCACGCCATCCTGTGAAAAAGAAGTACCAAGGATATTAGTGGTAAGGGCATGATGTAATCGCAGAGGGTTGTCAAAACTCACGCCGTAGGCCACATCGCTGCCCTGTAGCTCCTCGGCGGCATTCTCCGTCAGCTCCTCAAAATAGTCGCTCAGGGCATCCAGCGTGTCGGAGCACACTCGATCGTATGTGACACTATCCAAGGTGGATTCCGTCTCGATTTGGCTGCTGAAGAACCGCCGGCTTGCAAAGGGTCCTTCGAAATGAATCGAATTTGTGGCTGTCGCTGGGTTTCTGGGCCAATTCCCTTGGCTGGCCAGTCCTTGGGGCATTCGCCAGCTCTTAATCGTGGCCAAACATGCCGGTTTGCGGTTCCAACGGGCGAGCAAACGGCCCGCAAACATTATGCTAGTGTTTGTCGTTTTGTTTATATTTTACACAACTTGGAGTTACAGCGCTGCCAACTTGCTGCGAAATTCATGGGCTTTTGGTATTTTTCAGTTAGGAAATACTACCTTTGTATATTTGGGCATGAAGAAAAACACATGTGCATCAAAAAATGATATTTAAATAACATTAAACGTGATTTTTTTTTTTTTTCAAAATGGGGCTTATAAGATTTATATATATTATTAGCCTTCAGCTATGAGCCGTATATATTACAAACGGCTATTTAAAAATACTAAATTCAATTTAGAGTATTTTTTTTCAACTCGAATGATTTTCCATTGTAAGCGACACGGTCACACCGCAACAAACGCCGACTGACAGAAAATGGCGTCGTCCGCCTGAAAAATTGGTGTATTTCTTGCAAAATCCACGCTCTCTCGACCAGCGAATCGCGAAAAATGGCCCTGCCCAGTAACTACAAGCAGATAGCCGTGGGCGCCCAAGGTCCGGGTCCGGCGACGCCGCTGCAGGGCGTCGTGGGCGTAGGAGGCGGCGGTGGCGGATCCGGCGGCGGTGGCAGCCGGTCGCGTTCATCCGGCGGCGGCGGTGGAGCTGATCGCAACAAGGACCAGACGCCCATCTTCACGCACAGCAACTACGGCAATCCGGCCTTCACGCCCCAGAAGGTGACCAAGTCGTCGAGCAGCAAGAACCAGAGCGAATCCCGGCTGCCCAAGCCACCGAAGCCGCCGGAGAAGCCCATCCTGCCGTACATGCGGTACTCGAAGCGCGTCTGGGACAGCGTCAAGGCGCAGCATCCCGAGCTGAAGCTCTGGGAGCTGGGCAAGAAGATCGGGGCCATGTGGAAGCTGCTGGCCGAGGACGAGAAGACCGAGTTCATCGACGAGTACGAGGCGGAGAAGTTGGAGTACGAAAAGTCGCTGAAGGCCTACCACCAGACGCCCGCCTACCAGGCCTACATGTCGGCCAAGAGCAAGGTGAAGACGGACGTGGACATGCACGAGACTCCATCTCGGGGTGGCGGCAGCAAGTCGCAGCACGAGCGACGCATCGACATCCAGCCGGCGGAGGACGAGGATGACCAGGACGAGGGCTATACGGCCAAGCACATGGCCTATGCCCGCTACCTGCGTAACCATCGTCTCATCAACGAGATCTTCTCGGAGGCCGTCGTTCCCGACGTGCGATCCGTGGTCACGACCACGCGCATGCAGGTGCTCAAGCGGCAGGTCAGCTCGCTGACGATGCACCAAACCAAACTCGAGGCGGAGCTGCAGCAGATGGAGGAGAAGTTCGAGGCCAAGAAGCAGCGCATGGTGGAGTCCAGTGAGGCCTTCCAGGAGGAGCTAAAGCGGCACTGCAAGCCGGCCGTGGACGAGGACACCTTCCAGAAGATGGTGCACCGAATGTACGAGGACATCAAGCGCGATCGCCAGCGATTGGATGAGCCCAGTGCGAATAACGTGGCGAATCCTGCCGTTGCCGCCGCTGCTGCTGTGACCAGGAGCGAGGAGGCAGCCAAGCTGCCGACGCAGCCAGGTCAGCCCGGTGCCACGCCCGCTAACCAGGAGGCGGCGGCGGCGGCGACAACGGCGCATGCTGCAGTGCCACCGAAGGAGACGCCGCCGGCAGCAGTAAAGCCAGCCACTCCCACTACCACTCCCACTCCGAGTTCCACACCCAATGCCACGCCGCCTGGGCCCGCAGTGCATGTCCACGAAACGGCCAGCAAAACGGATCCCGAGCCCATGGACATTGAGCCACCGCCGAAGCCGTCGGTGCCGCCGCCGCCCATTAAGCCGGAGAAGCTGGAGATGGCCGCTGCCCTGCCGCCGCAGTCAACGCTCGTCGAGCCTCCAAAATCAGAGCCCGCCAAGGTGGTAGTGGCTCAGCCCGGTGCCAAGGTGCCCACTCCAGTTCCGACGCCCACGCCGCCGCCCGAAGTGCTTCCCGTTGCTGGAGCATCTCCTGCGGCAGCAGCGACGACGACGGCACCCACGCCACCGCCGGTGCAGCAGCAGCAGCAGGTGCCATTGCCCCAGCAACAGGGAGGCCCAGCTCCGCCGCCAGGCATGCCGCAAATGCATCCACATCCCGGCCACCCGCCGCCCGGACATTCGCTAATGCCGCCGCACATGGGACCGCATCAGGGACCGCCGCCCGGAATGCCCGGCCTGCCGCCGCCACCTCCGCACACGGGCTACGCCAACTACGGAGGACCGCCGCACGGCCCACCGCCTGGTCCACCAGGCGGACCCGCACGGCCTTACTATCAGCCGCAGTACGGAGGACATCCCACGCCGCAGCCCTACTACGCGCCCTTCTCGCCGTATCAGCAGTCGTACGGCCCTCCACCCGGGTCGCATTACATGTCGCCGCGCCCGCCACCGCCCCAGCACAATGGCAATCCCGGACATCCCTATGCGCCCGAGCATGGGAGCAACCCGCCGCCCCCGCAGCAGCAGCAACCGCCACCGGGCCACCTGCACGAGCCCAGTGCAGGACCAGTAGCCCCAGGCGGAGGTGGAGGAGGACCAGGAGCGGCAACGGCAGCACCTGGAGGGGGAGGAGTCTACCCCACGCCCGGGGCTGGTGGAGCTGGACCTGGACCCGGACCGGGACCAGGAGCACCTCCGGCAGCTGGAGGAGCACCGGTGGGCGAGGCGGCGGCAGCAGCAGCAGCAGCTGGCGGAGCTGCGCCCCCTGCAACGGCGCCTGGCAAGCATCCGGAGGCGGAGAAACACGAGGCGGACTAAGACCAGAAGTGGAGCCAACCAGCATCCACATCCACCCACTCCTCCACTCAGATCCTAGTTGTAGTCCCTAAATTATACATACAAGCATCGATCCCTGTGTTGTAACATAGCTGTCCCCTCTTGAACCTCCGCCTCTGTTCCTCGCTGTAGACCGAAAACAAAAACGAAAACCCGTCGAAATCCTCCAAACTTTAAACCGCATTTAGGCGCCCAGAACTCCCCATCAACCAACTCCATTCTCAATTAAGTTTAAAATTCTTTTTTTTTCGTGAGGCCTAATTTTAATATTTTATTAATTGAGTGTGCGTCGCATTCTGGACTGTATGCTAAATATACGAATAAAATAAATGTACGTTTATATGTAAATGAAGAAAATTGATGGTTTAAGATTTCTGACTCCAGGGGTACAATTTGCAAGTTAAATGGAAATTTAGCTGGAAGCACTTAATTAAAAACATGATTACTTCTGATTGGTTTGTACTTCTACTAAAAAATGGGTCGCGTAATACAAAAAAAAATAATATTCTCATTTTAAACTTAAAATGTTCTAAATATAAGTAATTAAACAAACAAAACCTTAACCCTGCTGAGTGTTCTAAATAAACAATGTAGCTTAACCCTTAGTGGGTTACTGGTCGGCAGCCTTGAAAAGCAAAACAAAAACAAAACGGGCAAAGCCAAAGCCACCCACACACATACAGATGCAGCCAGCCAACCTAACACACACATAATCACACTGAGATTATCACACGCACACACCTTAGCAAAACGAATGACGTTTGCTTTTGATTTTTGGAACCAACTGTACTTTCCCCCCTCTCTCCATCCCTTTCCCACCGTCTATTTCTATCTCGCTTTCGTAGAAAATAAAACAATTTGTTGGTGTTGGGTTTTTTGGTTTCTTCTATAGAAAAAACCGTTTATTTTTTTGTTATTTTTTTTGCTGATGTTTCCAGTTATTTTTGCTGTTGCTGTCAATGTTTTTCGTTATTTTTGTTTCTTTTTACTTTTTGGGGGGTTTTTTGTTGTTTTGTTTTATTGGTTCTTGTAAGCTACGATACGATATAGACACATATGCATATAGTCCGATTTGTTTAAATGTCCAATGTGAAACTAGTTATCGACACCAATTTACAAGTATATAAGTATATGTGGGCGTTTATAATTGATTATTTTGCATGTGTTTCAACTACATATAAATATTGAGAAATATTCAATGCTTTTCTGTTTTGTTTTATTTTGGGTATTATTATTCGATGCTCTTCCAAATCTATAGATGTGTATTAACATCGAGTAATTTATTTGATTGCTGAATCATCTTTATATCTTTTCCATCTTCTCATCTTCTTCTTCCGCCTAAACGTACAAAATGCATGTAAATCTAAAATCTTATTTAATCAACTAACTCTGTCACGCCCATCCCTTCGTTATACAGTATATATATATATATATTCTATATATATAATGTTTTTGTAAGTGATTTGAAGTAACGGAAGGTAAACAAAATAAAGAGTATTAATGTCTAGTGTTTTCGTTTTCTATATAGATATATTTATATATATATTTATATACGTAAGTGTATTTTTAAGTGTACTCAATTCGGTCTTCGGTGTTATATGTGGATACCATTTCATATGTTAAAAGGTCATGCGTCTTCAGATGGTCCGTCCAATTGCCACGCCCTCGCCGCCTCATCGCAAATCCGGAAATCCGGCCGGGCAGTAATCCGACACCGTCTGTCCGCCTTGCCACGCCCAGCTGGCGGCACGTGTTAGGTTGGCCCCAACCTCCAGGTCCACGAGTCCCGGCAGCCAGATGTTGAGATCCCCCAAAGTGGGAAACCAGGCGCCTTAAAGACCACGGATTACTGGAAATCAAGGCCCGCCAGCCAGACAAGTGTTGGAGTTTTTGGTGGCGGATGTTGCAGACGGACAGGCAACGACGGCTGCCCGGGGGAATCCCTTTCCGAAGATGGATCCGGAATCGGGAAAAGTAGCGCGGTTCAAGGACGATCCAATCGTCGAAGCAGACGAGAAAAAAAACTTAATAACTAATATATAATAGTAATAATAAGAGTTACAAATATTTTTAGCATTAAAGTAATGTTGTGATTGTGTGTTTTATGTGTGGCGTTGGTTTTAGCATCGTCATTTCGACGATCCGACGGCAACTGAACAAAAGGATGATAAATGTATACACGCAAATATGAATGATAAGATTGGATCAAAATGTCGCTGGTACTCCTCCTTTTGGCTCCTCTCCCTTAACAAAATATAAATCAGAATTGTCTGCTCGGGGATGGACTGTGATCCTTCTGTTCTTAGTGATCCTCCTTAAGCACGCTCGCCACGGATGCGGCGCGCCAACTGGATGTCCTTCGGCATAATTGTCACGCGCTTGGCGTGGATGGCGCACAAGTTGGTATCTTCGAAGAGACCCACCAAATACGCCTCAGAAGCTTCCTGCAGGTCAAAGAAAATAATATAGTTGTAGATACAAAAATAAAGAAACTGGGTGTTACTGATTGGCCTGTATCAATATTATTTAAAACTCATTTCCTTTTTACATTTTGTTTTCTAATTTTACTGATATAATATTATTTTTATGCTTTTGGCTATTAACTCAAAACCCCTTTTAAAATCCCCATGATCAAATAATCCATCATCGAATAGAAATAAAATTCTCACCTGCAGGGCTCCGATGGCCGCCGACTGGAAACGCAAATCGGTCTTGAAATCCTGAGCGATTTCACGCACCAGGCGCTGGAAGGGCAACTTGCGGATGAGCAACTCGGTCGACTTCTGGTAACGACGGATCTCACGAAGAGCCACGGTACCGGGACGATAACGATGGGGCTTCTTCACTCCGCCAGTGGATGGCGCCGATTTACGAGCGGCCTTGGTGGCCAACTGCTTTCGGGGTGCCTTTCCTCCGGTAGACTTACGGGCGGTCTGCTTGGTACGGGCCATATTTAGTTCTTATCTCAAACTGCAATATGAAGATGTCGGGATAAGAAAATTAGAGTCTTCGTTCTTTGTCCATGGAAATATGGGTTCTAACCATAAAACAAAGCAAATTAAGTTGCTGGCTATATAAATTTGATGGATATACACACAACGCGGATTTTTTTTCAATATCAAATGAAGTTATTTAGCACTTGAATCTTATAATTGTATGGGATTTTCGAGTAATGCCAAATCTGAAGTTTTTTGGTTTACTTACTAAATACAACTCTTGTAGTTACCAATAAGAAGGTGATCCTTTCTAGGTGAGAAACAAATTCCGACTGCCAGTAACTTTTTAGACACTCAGACCTTTTCGGTCGGCACAGGCGCAGTGCAGCAGCCTGCAGGAAGGTGCAACCGGCCAGGATACACAAGATATAGACGGTTGGATGTGGCGGGGAGCCAAAGTTAAGACCGATGCACAGCGCCGAAGCGCTGGCGGCCAACTGACGACGAACAGAGATTTGTGGACACAACGAAAACGAGGGTTGTACGTGAATTTCGTCGGGACAGCTGCCTGCTTTTCCCTTTCCCCCCCATCGGTTTTTTCATCTTCTGGGAACGGCGCACGGCACTCGAGAAACTTCCACTTAAGTGGGAAAGGAAAAAATCGTGTCTTGGCAAGCACACACTAGGAAAAACAGGGCTTCATATTTACATTTTATACATTTGTTTGCCTTGTAAATGTTTGTTAGAGTTTATTTCAGCAAATTCTGCTAATCAATGATCAATGCTCATCATCTGCCGTTGAAACTCGGGCTTTAAATATTAAAAGATATCAAATTCATATATTCGAACAACATCATTTAGTTGCATTGTAAAATTTTTTGAATTTGTTATATCTTCATGAGATACAAGTTTCTCGTAAAGGCTTTTTTTAAGATGTTATTATATTTATGCTGATCATGCAATAATTTCTTGAGATATCGGTAATTATAGCAAGGCATTTTTGCACTTATTTTTTACTTTTATATGCTCCTGTACATAGAACTACCCTATGTGCTACAGATTTTTCTCTTTGTGTAAAGGTTCCACGATGGAGTACCACTTCAAATCTTATTTCTTTTCTTTGCGAGCAAACAACGTGAGTCGCTGTTTTTTGTGTTCCCCTTCCTTTTGTGTACTGCCACTCGAATATTTTGCGTTTTATGCGGAATCAATCAAGCTGAAGCAATGAGTTGTAGTTTTCAATCTATGTGCAGCCAAGAAGAAAATAAATAAAAGAAAAGCTAAGAAAAAAATCTTGGAAGCGCCAAAAGAGTAAACATAAACAAAAGGAAAAGCAGGCGGTAAAACTTGGCGCGCATTTGAAGGCGGCAAGTTGAAGGGAGACAGACATAAGGCACATTCACAATAGAAAGAGAGGAGTGGTGTGCTCACAACAGTTAATTGCGTCGTTTCTCCGCTAGCCAGCATGTGTGTATGTAACAGCTGCACATCCTCACAAAAGACAATACAAAATAAAAAACAATTATGCAATAAACTATGGGAAAGAGGGGGGCCACTCTGCGCATGACAAGCGCAGACATGCACATCTGCATTGTGGTATACACACACACAACTTGCAAGGGCCAGCACTTGAGAAGGAAATAAAAATAATTTGATTGTTTGACGCCACCATAAATACGATTACTCATACTTTTTCGCGCCAATTTTGATGAACCCTATTTTTGTGTCGCCAATTTCATTTGCGGCTGCAACTTTAATTTGTTGCTGCTCTCCTGCGTGGCGGCCATTTTGAAAAAGCATCGCGGCACAACTACAACAATAATGCACCCGTCGTGCAAATACGAACACGAAACCTCTCACATCTTCGTGCATTTGTGTGTATCCACCAGCGAAAATGCCAGTGCGTGTTCGGTGAAAAATAGGGCTCCGCTGGACGGCCGGCGGAGCCCCAAAAACAAAAAAAAATTTGCTTGCATCTGGAGCCACCAAATACGGAGCAGCGCACACAACTTTTACTGCCCACAAGCCCGGGAATTCGAAGAACAAAGCTTAAGTCTATGCAAAAATCACTCACCGTTGAACACGAAAGAAAATAAATATTTTCACAAATTTGGTTTTTTCACGAGACGAACTGTTCGGACGAAATTTCACAAAAGATGGGCGACGGTCGATAGGCGGTGACAGTAGAGGTGGAGAGTCGTTGAGTTATCGATACCAGCATCGAGTCATCGATGAAAATTTGGAGAAGCCGGGATCAAAAAGCATAAAAATAAATAGAAATACAAGTTCTGCTTAAAAAAATTGAATTTCAAACATAGATCAAAAATATATAAGGTTGTCAAAAATCTTCCTTCAGCTTTTTTTGTCTCTTGAATTTCGCGGCTATTTACAAAGCGCTACAGAGCTCGTATCTGCATATTGCGCAGTGTTGCCAGATTAGGAGTTTTCACCCCAGTCTTAGGGTTTCTTTGACGGTATTGGGGGAAATATTTTATTGGGGGGAAATGTGTGTGTTTTTTTTAAAGAATTTTACTATTTAACACTGTAAAAATGACAAAATACAGAAGTTACCTAACTTGTAAGCAAGACTAACTCTATACATCTAAACTGAAATTAAGTAAATGTAAAATCCTTAATTTTGAAGCCCACATATTCAATATGATATTCTGTTGTTGGTTCCCTTTTGTGAGACCAAAAATAAATTAATTTAAAACGAGTCTAAAATAAAGCAAATATAAAAAACACAACAAATGTTATTTAAATTTTTTGAACGATAAGATTCTACATGCGGAAAAAGACTTTATTTTAGTGTTAAGGGGACTTGAATGTTACATTTATGCTGAAGCTGAATAAAAGCCAGCCAGCAGACTACTGCGACTTCTTGTCCTCCTTGGCGGCCCTGCCAACGGGCTCATCCTTGAAGTGGAGGAACACGAACGAGAAGACGAACACGCCAATCATCATGGAGAAGGCGCTGGTGTAGTAGGGGAAGGCGCTGGGGATGAAGCGCTCGTACTGCGTGTGCTCCAGCGGACGCACCGACACCTGGGTGGTGCTGTACAGGTGCGTGTAGCCGACGCGATCGTAGTCCACCTTGAACTGGTACACGCCGTAGACGTCGGGGATCTTGAACTTGGCCTGGTAGGCGCCCGAGCTGGTCTGCTTCAGGTAGGTGCGGACGAAGGGATCAATACGCACGAACTCCAGCTGGATGTCGCTGGCCTTGAAGGCACGCCACTGACCCTGGACCAGCTCCTCAATGCCAATGGTGTAGACGACGGGATCGGTGATGGTGTAGGCCTGATCCGGGGGCAGCAGCTCTCCCTCCTTGTGATGCTGCACGGATGACACGCGCAGGCGGCCCGTCTCGCCAAACACCCACTGGCTGATGGACTCGGCCGCGTCGCGATTGCCGGCCAGCTTGTGGAACACACCGCTCTGGGCGTACTGCACCGCCGTGGTGAAGCTCTCGTCGGAAAAGAAGGTCAGCGAGCCGGAGAAGACCACGCGAGCGTTGTTCCTCGCCTGCAGGGCGGCAATCAGCAGAGTGCCGCGACCCACGGCATGCGGATAGTCGGAGACACTGGCCTCGGGATTGTAGCTGTACGCGGTGCTCTCGGCGGTCAGCAGCTTCAGCACCAGCGGGTTCTCCTTGTCGGCAATCAGTCCGGTGCCGCGGTAGAGCAGTGGAGCTGCATCCGCCTGCCTGTTTGCCTTGCCCACAATGGTGTCCGCCTGGATTAGGTTCTTCGCAGCGGTCAGGATCGTGGTGTGATCGCCCGCATCGCTGACATCGTAGTGCAGGTGATCGATGACCGCCGCATTCTCCTCGTCCAGCTCGAAGCCGCACTCGGAGGCGAACTCGCGCAGGGCATCGCCGGATTTCTCGCTTCCCGCCACCAGGACATTGCCGCCATCGTCCACGAATTGGGCGAGACGCTCTACGTTCACATCGCCACCGAATTCCTCTACACTTGGGGCGAAAATGATGACGTTCTTGTACAAATATTCGCCGTATTTGGACAGCAGCAGGCTGGAGTCGTCTGCCAGCTTGTAGGTGAGCTTGAAACCCCGATCTGCGGGTGAAATAACCAATTATTGTTGGCCATTGATCAACCGGAACTTTTTGTCCACGTCAGAGGTTAGCCGGCATTTTGCACTCACCCTGCAGCGACTTAAAGAATATCGAGTGCGTCTCGCGGATGGCCAGGTTGTCCAGCAGCACCAGGGTGCTGGCGTCCGTTTCGAGCACCGCTTGGCAGTGGGCAATCGCCAGGACGGCAATCAGTAGAGCCTTCCACATCATTATTTTCCCTTAACCAACTTTTTCCGGCTTGTCTCCTAAAAAAAAAAATGACTGATTCCAGTGTGGCCAAGTGTTGTAAATGCAAAAGTTCTGCCCTAAATACATCGATTGATCGTTTTATTAATCGACTTTAATTCCATCTCTAATTTATTTAAAACAAAACAATTTTTGGATTTAAATTTTTATTTAGCAAAGAAATTCTATTCCCTCCTACCACACACACACACACACACACAAATTGAGATGGACATCTTTGAGAGCTTCTGCCGGACGTGCGGCAACGAGTGCCTGGAGTCGCTGGGTATCTACGAGGAGAGCGCCCGGGCGCTGGACAAGATGGTGCCCATTGCAGAGATGCTGGCGGCCTGTCTGCCCGCCTCCTTGCCGCCACTGAACCAATCCGACGACTATCCCAAGCAGATCTGCCGCATCTGCGTCAAGAAGCTATCGATGGCCTACGAGTTCAGCCACCAGTGGCTGGGAGCCCACAGCGAGTTCAACGTGGCCCTGAAGTTCGAGCAGCGCAGGAAGCGCAGTCTGGCCAGCAAGTCCCAATTCCAGCCCCACCAGGCAAAGCCCAAGGATGAGCAGCTGCCCACGGAGGCAGCGGATGCAGTGCCCCTTAAAATAGAACCAGTAATGGGTGAGGAAGTTGACCAAGTAGTGCAGATCGTATTTAAAATGCTACCCAATCAACAGAATTGTTTTCCTGTAAACCAAAAATGCATAGTACCCCTAGAATCATTTAAAATGAGTATAATTTAAGCCAGAAACTTAATAAATAAGTTACTTTGGCTTAGATCAGACTTAACTTTCTAAATTACTAGACGGGATTTAAGTCTTGCTCTTGTGCTTTATAGTTTCTAAAGCTTTTACGCCTTCAATCTTTTCCAGAAGCTCCATCTGCAAACGTGGAGGTCAAGAACAGCAGCGATTCCCGACTTGGTTTTAAGTGCGGCATCTGCAACGAAAGTTTTCACACGGAGAAGGCCTGCAAGTTCCACTTCAAGTTTTCTCACAAGGATCTCTAGTGCTCCAACGGACCTCACTATTTTGTAATTAGAGTAATCGCGCTCACTTACTACAAGACTGTGGTAGTAACTGCATCAAAATTTTAACCTTTTAATGGCATAATTTTTTGTCCTTCGTTAAGACAGTCCTGTGTCAAATTAGCTATTTGTTTTTATACGCCCTAGCATAAGCAGAAAGAATAGATTTCTATAAAGATTCACCATATTTGCACTTGTACATGAAGATGTTTGTTTTTGTTAGCTTTAAATTTATAGAACTTTAAAGAAATTAAATGTTCTTGTGTAACTGATAGCTGAATTTTGTGGTTTCTGCACATATAGTATACAATAAGATTTCTGTTTTGTTAAGCTACAAAGATATATATAAAATTCAACGAAACCAATAATGTGTGATCTTGTTATGGTGGAGAAAAAGTAAAAGTAAAGTCCTGGCAAAAGGATCCCCCCATAGATGAACCACACTGACCTCTGTACATTTAGTGGTTTGTTTTACTTAGCTTTAGCGTAAACAAAAAAAAATCAAAGATGAAAGTGATACGGTCGGATTTCGTGACGGTAATCCTCTCTAGTCATCCTCGTCATCGCGGACTTTCTGGGCACGCGGATCGTCGTGGCGGAAGACAACGTAGCCCAGCTTATAGCGCCTATTGTCCCCGTCCTTGGCGTAGTAGTTGGCCACTCCGATGGTGGCCATGACGAGTCCGGCGAGGGCCAAAGCGGATCCGCCGACGATGTCCGGAATCTCGTTCCAGGCGCGCTTCAGCAGCGATGTGGAGCCTCGGGCAGCGGATGCGGACATCTTGGAGCTCTAAGAGATCGGAATAGCTCGGATAAAGCCACTTCAACGAGGATATTTGGGCATATTTACCAAAAGTAAAACGCGATTAGTTTAGTTACACAACGGGAGACAGCTGTTTGGCTAGAGATGGCACGGCAACAGGACTGCTGTCTATCGATAGATGTTATCGCCGCTAAAGATGACCAAACTCCGATTTATTTATTTAAGTTTTTTTAAAGCTCTTTATATTTGAATGGAATTAATTTAAAGTAGATTTCTTCAGGAAAATTTTAAAGAAAGCATACACCCCGACAGATGTGATCTGTTTTCATTGGTTTGAAATTCATTCAAAAATTATTTTTTTTAATTTAAGAACTTCTTTGGTGTATTATAAAAACTAGGGATTTGTAAAGATAACTTTTTTATGGAATTCAATTGTTTTAAACATCTAATCTAAACTTCATTTGTTAATAAACTGAGACAGGCTCTGTTGTTTGTATACGTTGTTTTTAAATAATGGTTTCTAATTTTCTAGCGGTTTTACTGCGATTTCGAAAAAGTAAAGAAAATCGATTTTAAAATGATCTTTATTTTCTTGCCTACGTGTAACATGTATAAAAGGATCAATAATAAGCAAAAACGCATATAATTTGTAATTTAAAATGTAATTGCCTAGACGCGACTTTTGTGTGACTTAAGCTGAAGGTAAATGCAGCATGGTTAAACCTCTAGGCCGGTCATCATCACGCATCCTGCTCGTAGCCCTCCGTCTTCATATCGTTTAGGCCCAGCTGCTCGTTGTCGTCGAAGGAGCGATCGAACCGCTCCACCGAGAGCTTCTCATCCGGCTCCGAGTCATCGTCACTGAGCGATTGCACATAGGTATTGCCCGCCGGATCCTCTAGCACCAGCGTAATGATCCGCTTCAGTTGCATCACATCGTCGAAGGTGCCCAGGAACTGCTCCATCTGCTGCTTGGTCGCCTCGTCCGCCGAGTCGTGGAAGAGAGTGCCGTCCAGCTGGTCCCGCATGGCCACCAGCAGACCCTCAACGGTGGTGAAGCGTCCGCACAGGGCATGCGGACCCACGTCCAGGTCCAGCTCCGGAATGGACAGGCTGCACGTCTCCGACTTGAGCACATCGCGCGTCAGGTCCTCGCGGCCGGCAATCTTCACCCGGAAGCGAACGCCCTGCGGCTCTACGCCGCCGCCGGACTTCACCTCGTTGGTCTTGTGGCCGCAGGCACCGCAGACGGTGGCCATGATCACCACCTCCTTGAAGTGCGGGATATTCGTCAGCTTCATGTTCGTCTCGCATGGCGCCTGGCAGTTCGAACAGTTGGTGGGGAACTGCAGCACCTCACCGTGCAGATTCTCGATGGGCCACTCGTCCTCGGCAATCGGCTTCAGCAGGTTCTGATCCTCGTGGTTTTGCTCGTAAAGTCCTGGAATGGAAAATATGTGCATTAAATGGAGTTCATCATTTGAATTATTCTTATATTAAAACATTCGGATTTAAATGGTATATTGAACCCTTAATTAAACTTCCCTCAGATGGTCAAAAGTAACCATATATTCAAAAATCAAGACTTTAAGCTTGAGTTTTTAAGTAAGTGTAACAAATTATTGCTACCTTAATACAGGTATTTACGAAGATGGAACATAACTCTAAAAGAATTTTCTGGCCATAGAGTTTCTATCACTCTCGACTTAAATGGAGCCTCACCCAATTGCTCGTTTTGTTGCTGGCTGCGGGTGAAGTGCGATGTCCTTAGCTGCGGATCGGAAGCGGGCGCCAGGGGATTCTCGACGAAGCTGTTGCCGGAGATGTCCTCGATGTGGAGGCGAAAGGGCGTGGGCAGCTCCTTCAGCCGGCGCAGTCGCTCGATGTAGGCGTCAATGGAGGCGGCAGCCTCCGGATGGTCGATGCGCCGCTTGTCCTGGTCTTGCGACAAGCCGGCTATCGTCCGCTCGATGATGCCCTCGACGGTGGTCACCTCGCCCTTCTGCGACTGCACTGGGATCTCCAGCTCGACCTCCGGTATGCTTACACTGGAGTTGTCCGAACGCACCACCCGTCGGTTGAGATCGGCCATCGACTGAACCTGCAGCTCGATGCGTATGCCAGACTTCTGGATCTCCGAGGCCGACTGCATTTCGTTGTTGATGTGGCCGCAGTGGTCGCACTTGAAGGACATGAGCACCACCTCGCGGAAGAAGGGAATCTTGGTGGGCAGCAGCCGGGTGACGCCAGTCTCAAAGCATCGCATGCAGGCAGACTCGATTTCGACCACCTCGTCCGTCTGCTCCGCGTTGATCTCCCGGAAAATGGGCTCCGGCCGGACAGTGGTCGCCCGGTCATTCTCCGGCGGACTGGGATTGCTGCCGCTGGCGGCGCTCACGGTGGACATTTTCGTTTTCGCTGCTTCTTCCAAGTGTATTACGTTCCAAAAATTATTTAGATTCCGAAACGAAACGTGCAAGTTTTTTTTGTGTGTGCTGGTGTGACCAGCTATGACTCATATAAAATACTAAAAATCGTTTTAAATACCCTACAAATATTTGGCGGTTTATTTAAAACTTCGATCTAGAATGTTCTTTGATAAAACTAGCAAAATAAAATATATACAAATTGGTTCGATAATGTGTGTTTTATTTTCCGATTGAAAATTAGTTTTTAATCTTAAGCTGCATGAGCTGCCAACATTATAATCTTTTTAAATTTAATAACGTCCCTACTACAATGACATGTCCAACCAGCAGTAGGTAGTTGATTATGTTGGATCGCCGTCATCTGCCCATGGCAAAAAACCCCCGTCATAAACAAAATATGGATAAGAATAATTCACCAGCTGCGTTATAATCCAGAGTACATTTCTTACCTGATACAATTATTACTGAATACTCTGTAACCTTAAATAAGTCATATCACCTGGTTCTACCTACCTAAATATATTTGACCCAAAAAACGACTTTATAAGCCCAGTGGTGATGCCCCATCAATTCAGTACGAAACAAGTCTTTAATGTGTTAACTTCTTTTATTAGAAACAAAATTTTCTTAGTTTTGAATTGTTAACTTAAAATGACGAATTCAAGCTTAAATTCATTGTTGGCACATCAGCTGGAATTGGGTGAACGGATTCAGAGCATTGTTCGAAATTATAAAAAGGATTCTAGTAAGAGAAAAGCTAGACCTTTATATTATGAAGATCGTCTGACTAAAATACAAGTTCTGTGGGACACATTTTCCGCTGGCGAAAATAGTATTCAAAATTTAACTCAAGGAACAAAAATTGAACATAAATATTTTAGAAACAATCTGTTTTTTAAAATAAGTAATTTGGTCGCTGAATACAAGGCAGAATTTAAAAAGCACGTAAGCTTGTTGGAAAAGGATACTGGATTTACATTACCAAAACGAAAAGATATTAATTTAAAACCTATATGCAGAGAACAGGTGGTTTTGTTCGACAGATTGGAGACCATTATAAATCGAATCACTGTCAAAACACAACAAGGTATTAACCCAGCTACAATACCATATTGGAGCGAATTAAACAAAATGCATGTGCAAATTTATAAAAACTATAAGGACCACAAGAGACAGGAATATTAAGTTATCTTTTTATTTCGTAAATATTTTTGTATACAACTAAGCCCTTTGTAAAAACATTTTAGTTTAATTTTAAGAAGCTAATAATTAAAAACCATTTTGTTTGTAAGACAAATAAATAATACAAATATTTTAGGGTTCCATCTAACATCTGTTCTTTTTGGTTTTTAATTTTTATATTCTTACTTTTTTTTGAATAATGTGCATAATGGGAAGGTCCTTTTATTAATTTAATTTATAGCTGAATATAGAATAAAAACCGAATATTGAAAAGCTTAAATTAAATTAAACTTATACATGAATTAGACAAGTAATTTTTACTCAAATTTTTACACTCCAAACTTAGCGAATGCACCATCATCATATAGCAAAGACACACATCACATATGGCCTCTGCATCCTTTACAGTTGGTATTTGTTTTCAGCCGGATGGTATTTTGTTTCGTTATCGACGTAGTCACACTGGTGCTGAGCGTGTGTGCGTTCGTGTACGACGAGACGAGAAAATATAAAATCGTAACGTAACGAGAGGAGAGGAGAGAAAAAAACGTGTGAAAACTACATTAAAAATAAGGTACCGCTAGTGCGAAACAATTGTTAGCGAATCGAATTCGACAATAAACGCTTGGGTTGCTTATTAAATGTTGACAAAGCCGGACAGACAGCGTGTGTTCAGGCATTTTTCAAGGACCTTTTTCGCCTCCTGTCTGCCGCAGTGTGTGTATATGTGTGAGTGCGGTCGTGTTTGAGTGTGTGTTTGTCTTGACCACCTGGGCGGTAGTCAAGTGGAAACTTTGCGTTCAAGGACAACGACAGTGGCGGCCGTCCCCCTTTCACATTTCACTGTCCCCCGTTCGTGTGATCTTTTTGCCCCCCAATTATCTTTTTTGCTGGTCAGTTAAGAAAAGTATTTTGCCCTGAAAGTACCGTGTTTATCCCCAATTTGAAAAGGGAATTAAGTTTTCAGTTCACATGTGTATTTTTGCTCTGTTTGCGAGTGTGTGTGAGGGTGCCGATTTTCGTATTCTTATTTTTTTTGCCGCGTTTGAGCGAGCTTGCGCTTTAACAGAAAGAGAAAATTACGGAAAGTTCTCTTTCTGTTAACAACACTTTTTTTTGCCCTCCTCTCTCACTCTTTTGCAGCCCAGGCTGCACTCGAAAATAACTGTTCGCGAGCAAGCGAGAGAGCGGCACACATTTAAAGTAAAATAAATCAAAAAGTACGTGAAAATGTGCAGGAAAATATCAGCTGCGGCGCAGATTTAACAAAGTCGATAGGGGGGCGCAAATAATCCAGGTCCAATAAAAAAGAAAACCAACAGCAAAAAGCCGTTCTAAATTCGTTTACCACGTGTGTTCGCTGTGTGTGTGTTTGTGTATGTGTGAGTGCAGCTGATTCGCTGTATAAGTGTGCGTGAGTGTATGGAAGGGGCACAATCACTAAACTAGATTTAAATCTGCCACACACTTCCGCTGACCAAATACCACTCGCATTTACTTTATCGTATGTACATATTTATTTAAGCGTTTGTCGCAATTGAATTAGTTGTTCAAGGACTTTTATCCAGCTTGTCCTTGTAATCGCAGCCAAAAAAGGAAAGCTTTTTATTCGCAACTAACTGTAAAATAGCTAAAAAGGGCAGCACTACGGACGCGCCTGCGTGAAAGGGAAGCAAAAAGAAAAAGGATGTGTGTATGTGTGGCGCATAGCTACACATAACGGCGAAAAACGTAACGTAAACTTAACGCAAACTGGAATCGGATTCTCTACCCCCACCCCTTTTGATGGGTAACTGTAAATATTAATTGGAAACCAGGCGATCAGATAAACAAAGAGCAATATTCGGCAAATCAAAATCAACTTAAACCTAAACATACATAAGTTCCCCGGAATTCTGGTCGCACTGCAAAAGAAGAAATAAACTTAATCTTAATTGCTTTTGCTGGATTTTGTGTTTTTAAAAGCTTCAGAATGTTCGTGGCTTTCACAATTTTAAAAAAAGGAATTTATGTACATATACATACATACATATGTATGTATGCATATACATATGTGAAAATATATTTTGTTTTTTTCTTCTATGAAATGTATCGCATTTTTTATGGACTGTCGGTCCCAATAAAAACCTTGCGAATTCGGGGATTAATACTTTATAATTTCTGTTCTGTTGTAAATTGAGTTTCATCCCACTGTTCTTTTCAGACATACATATGTTCATATATACATATGTATGTACATATTTGTCTTGTTTGGATTTCATTATCTGCAATACAGCAATTTAAACAACTGCTTTTTCTATGGCTTCAAAATAGTTCATATAAGTTCAAAAACTTTCAAAAAATTAATTTACATTTCCTTAGCACCGGAATGCGATATTCGTTTTAATTGTTTTGTAACATTTGAAATAGTTAACTTAAAAATATTTGCCGCATTGCTCACTACCTAGATATCCAAAATTAAATCATTGTAAAAACAAACCATTAAGTTGAAGATAAAGAGCTTAACCAGCTCGATTTCGGGAAGCGCTATAATGCAGCAGAATCGATTTTTGGCACCTGATGGACCACATATGGCCTTAGTTGTCGGAATTTAGACCGTCCGTTCTGCTCCTGCTCCATCAGAGTGACTATGAGGACTAGCATGAAAGCACGAAGATAAGGGCATAGTACGTCAATATGGGACTGAACGATCAGCAGTTGATGGGTGTCGATCTGGTACCTAGTCCAAGATCTCCTCAGCTCCGCAATCTTTGTCCCGGGGATCTCTAGCTTTTTATGCAACTAAGGCTGTTCCGATCGAAGTCCAAGACCATCTTAAAAGGATTCGCTGCACTACCAATTTCGATTAATTGGTGATATAATCTCTCGTTCGCAAACATTTCCGAAATACTCCTATTCCTTTGTATTTTCCTGTGCAAACGTTGTCTATGATTTATCTGGTTAAGGGTCAACTGGATCCTAAATTTGTTATTGTTAATCACTATGGTTTCATTGTTTTAAACTTACCATTTAAAATGTTATATAAATAATTCTTTTTTTTTTAAAGGTTTAGAGGTTTAAAAAGGAGGTTAGAGCATAATGTTTTTCACTCCCTTTATGTCGTTAACATCACAAATGTGAATCTTTAAAATATTTACCATGGCGGAAACGGTTTTCCCAGAAAGTGTGAAGGTGATGAAAATGGATTTGACTTTTCTTTCAGCCATAAAGTATGCAGTATATTGTGCGAGTGTGTGTGCGTGCTGTTGCATAAGCCAGAGGCGTTGTCAAAGGGGGTGCTCTTTGCAAGAGGAGGGGTGAGGTAAACTGTGGAAATGTTGGGTGGCGGAATCTGGCCGGAAAAACATTTCCTCATTTGCTTTAATGCCAAGCCGATTTCGTCGTTTCTACACCCACCACTCTCGCACTCTCTTTTCTTCGTTCGTCAGTTACATTAATTTTTTGTTACCTTGTTAAAATATTTTTAGGTTTTTTGTTTGTTTTTTTTTTTTTTTTTTGAAAATAATGTAATTTTTCTTACTTTTTTATTTTTGCAATTTTAAAGGAGCGGCGCTGTCGTCCAATTTACGTCGCCGTCTTCTTCGTCAGTGTTCGTTATCGTTGCCTCGTTCGTCCTTCGTTTTTATTTCGTCCTCGTACAACAACAACATTAACCAGGATCACCACAACACAAAGTTCCCAAATGCTTTAAAACGATTCGGCCACCTCTAAGGATAAAAAAGACAAGCAGCGAATCAAGAACCGAAAACACCAAATAAAAAGAAACCCAAAAAAAATAAAAAACAAGTGAAAGGAGGCTCGCAAATTTTTTTACAAATTTGCAATTACATTTTAAGCACGAAAAGAAGAAGAAGAGGAGCATTGGTGTGAGTGTGTGTGTGGAAAGACCTTCGCTTTTTTTCCCGGAGAAACGCACTGTTGTCGGACTTTATTTGTCGTGAGTGGAAGAACCCCTCTTGGAATGGCTCTCTTGGAAGGGCGGCAGGACATTAGGGAGCATCAGCAGCAGGATCAGCAGTAAATAACCAAGCTCAAAGGAGACTATATAGGGAGGATCAGGAATAAGGAAACATCAGGAAACTGGAAAGACAGCCCAGCCAAAAAAGAAATCCGTTGAATTGGAAGACAAACACATTTTATCCCAGAGAATCGCGAACAGAAAGGTGAGTACACGAACACAACAAATTACCCTGAATTTTGAATGCAACGGGAAATTCCAACAAATTCTGTTTGGGGAATTGGTTGATACAATTTTTTGCTTATAACAAAAAATTGTTATCTAAAATCTATAAGTACATTAAGTAAATTAAACCCGTTTCAGTGGCCGTTGTATTAATTATTATAATTTAACATATTAATAATAAAATTGCAGTTTTTTGGATGTAAGACGTACAAATATAGACGTATTTTTTCCAACGAAATTAATCGATTTCACCCTCCCTACATTTCACAGGATCATGACTTCTTTGGAGGAGCCTGTCCAGGCAGTGGACACGGTGGATCCGTGTCCTCCGGGAATTCCCAGTCTGAAAAGCGTTCTCAGCGACGATGCCTCGAACTCATCGGTGCTGGAGGACATCGACGTGAGCAACACGAGCAGCAGCAGTTCGAGTTCCAGCAGCTCGAGCTCCAGCTCTGGATCTTGCTCGGGTTCGGCCACGGATACGGATACTGGCAAGGGCAGCAGCACTGTCGGCAGTCTGGATGTGACCAGCTCCTCGAGCATCGGATCGGCGGCTTCCATCTCGTCGACGGGCTCCACCGCCATTGCCGGACCATCCGTTTTGCTGGACGACTCAAACTCATCCGGATTGGGTCTGGTGGTGGACGTGGACAGTACCGGGAGCAGCCAAGAGCTGAGCAGCCACGGCGTCACCGAGCTGGACTCGCTGGAGGACTCGTGCAATGGCCTAATGATCAAGGACGGAGATAAGCTATGCAAGCTGTGCAGGTAAGTGGATCGAATGGGTTAAGCTTTCGTATTTAGATGTGACAGTGGATAACAACCATTCTAGTGCTAGAAAATAAGTGAAAATGTGAAATTTCTTCGGAACAAAAACATCATTGCTTATAATAGTTTTATATTTATATATAGTTTTAACCTGATTCTAATGAAACAGAAATTTAGTTTGCTTTTTGTTCAATTAGTGTTTTAATAAATTAAAAATAATCCTCGAACATTGAGAAATTAAATTTAATTGGGACATAAACATTTTAACTAAATAGTACTTAATTTATACTTAAAAATGTCATCTAATTATCCTACTCTCCGCGACATTATTATACTTTTTAAAAATTTAACCGTTTAAAGATATACAAAACGTTGACCTAGAATTTGAGTTAAGCCCAAAGCACGGGAAAAAATAGTGTATTAAAACTCCGTACTATGTCTCTTTTTTGCCTTCAGTTCGCGCCTTGTGATGCCGCGTATCCTGTCCTGCCTGCACGTATTCTGTGAGGACTGCCTGCAGGCCCTGGCGTCGAAGGACTCGATGGCGGCCAGTTCGCCGAACAGCTGCTCCTCGTCCTCGTTCGACGGCAGCGAGAGGGAGAACCAGCACCGTCTGCCCGCTCTGCTCCTCGAGTGTCCCGTTTGCAAGCAGGAAACGCCTTTGGGACCCAAGGGCGTTAAGGGTCTGACCTGCGACTATATCGTGACCAATATACTGGATCTCTCCAATTTGGAGTCCGAGCACATTGTGTGCACCTCGTGCAAGAGCAAGGAGGAGGCCATTTCGAGGTGCAACGATTGTGCCAATTTCCTGTGCAATGGCTGCGATAACGCCCACAAGTATATGCGCTGCTTCGAGAACCACCATGTGGTGCGGATCGAGGACCTAACGAAGAACGTCCACGACAAGCTGATCATCCATAAGCCGGTCTGCTGCCGGCAGCATGTGAGCGAGAATCTCAAGTACTACTGCTTCACTTGCCAGGTGCCCACCTGCAATGATTGTCTGCTGAGCGAGCACAAGGGCAACGACCATCACTATGAGACGGCCACGGTGGCGGAGCAGGCGGTACGCGCCGATCTCGAACAGACCCTGATCGAGACGCTGAAGAAGGCGGACTACTGCAACGATGCGGGCGGCAATCTGGGCAGTGCACTCACGGAGCTCCAGTCGCAGCACGATACGGTGCGGCAACAAATCGAGGATGCCTACAAGAGCTACAAGCGCATGCTCGAATCGATTAAGGAGCAGCTGCTCAACGAGCTGGGTCGCCTGCACTCGGACCGCGAGCTGAAGATCATGGATCTGATGCAGAGTCTGGAGAACAATATGGGCAAACTACAGCAGGCCTCGCAATTCGGCCAACGGGCCATCGAAAAGGCCAATGCCGTGGAGTTTCTGCTGCTAAAGCCCGTCATCAATGCCCAGTGTTTGAATCTCATGGAGCAGACGCCCAACTGCGATGTCAACTATCAGCTGCAGTTTGAATCGAAGCCAGAGAAGTTTGAGCAATTTGCCAGGGAGATGTTTGGCAAATTTCAAACGGATCAAAGTGACTCGAGTCCCAAGAAGCAATCGATGGCACAGCAGCAGCAGCAGCAGCAGCAGCAAGTGCAGCAACAGCATCAGCATCAGCAGCAGCACCAAGTCCAGCAGCAGCAGCAGCAGCAGCAGCTGCAGCAGCAGCAGCAGCAGCAGCAACAAGCGCAGCAGCACCAACAGCAACAGTTGCAATTGCAGCAACAACAACAGCAGCAGCAGCAACATAGCTCAACCAATTTGATTGTGGGACATCGGGGTAGCTCCTCTGTCCAAGGCCGCCTGAGCTCGGCTGTTTTTAGCCCCATCTCGTTGCCCTCCTCGCTGCAAAGTTCCTTCGATGGCGACACCAACGCAGTGATTACCAACTTTACCATGATGGACTCACCGCCGCAGCCATCCACCCAGCAGCAATTGCCATCGGCCCAGCAGCAGCAGCAGCAGTCTCAGCAACAACAGCAACAGCAGCAACAGGCGGTGGTGCTGCAGCAGGTCCAACAACAGCAAAAGCACCAGCAACACCAACAGCAGCAGCAGCAGCAGCAACAGCAACAACAGGTGCTGCACCAGCAGCAACCCTCGACCCAATCCTTGCCCCAGCAGATGGCCCAGCTTGTCGCTCCGCAGGGCATTGTCCAGCAGGCTGGACATGTCAATCTCAACGCTGGCCCCGGCCCGAATATATCCATCAATGGCCTCGGCGCCGGCGGTCCGCCGCCCAGCTTCAGCATGCTGGAGTACAATATCTCGCGACTGGCCAGCTTGACGGAGTCAATGCCAGACACCCTCAACGATGCCATGGCCGTCGGAGGAGGTGCAGCCGGACCTGGTCCGAATGTTGCCCAAGTACAGGGAGGTTCAGCCGTGACCGGTGGAGCCGTCGTTGGAGTAGGAGCCTCGCATTCCCATCAGCAGCAGCAGCAGCAGGCCGTGATGCCCGCATCGGCGGTGACTCCCACGCAGCCAATAACCCTGGCGGACATCCTCTCGGGCGACCAGCGGGCGCTCAACAACCTCCAGGCGCTGGCCAAGCTGGGCCTCAACAACAATGGTGAGTTCATGCGGTGGCATTGATTACATTATCGTTTTGTGGCTATTTGAAGGAAGAGGAAATCGGTTAGCTATTAAAATCTGACTATGATTGCTGTTAACTTATTCAAATACATAGGTTTATCTAGCATTTGGCAAATCTATCTCATAATCATTTGTGATTATTTGTCAAGTTTCAACAACTAGATCGATTAGCTATAAAAAACTATTTACCCTCCTAGCATTTAGGAATTTATTTTGCCTAATACTTTTGTGATTATTTTATTTAGACCTTGCAAAGATTTAAGAAAAAGGAAACCGATTACCTGTTACCGTTGATCAAGATAGGTTTATATATGTTAAATTTATTTTCGGGTAAAAAAAATAATTTTTCTGTTTAACGAAAAAGAATTTTAACCTTGCTAACATTTGCAGCTTTTTATACCCTTGCAGAGGGTATTATAATTTCAGTCAGAAGTTTGCAACGCAGTGAAGGAGACGTTTCCGACCCTATAAAGTATATATATTCTTGATTAGCATCACTAGGAGAGTCGATCTAGCCATGTCCGTCTGTCCGTCTGTCCGTCTGTCCGTCCGTTTATATGCAAACTAGTCTCTCAGTTTTAAAGCTATCTGCATGAAACTTTCCCAAAAGTTGTCTTTCTATTGCAGGTAGTATATAAGTCGGAACGAGCCGGATCGGACGACTATAGCATATAGCTCCCATAGGAACAATCGGAAAAATAAATGAAAAAAAAATTATAACTTTGCTGTTTTTTAATTTTTTGTTTAGTTCTTCGACATATAGTAATGGTAAAATATTTCCGATTTACGGTTTAAATTTCATCAAAATCGGACGACTATAGCATATAGCTCCCATAGGAACAATCGGAAAAATAAATGAAAAAAAATTATAACTTTGCTGTTTTTTAATTTTTTGTTTAGTTCTTCGAGATATAGTAATGGTTTAATATTTCAGAATTACGGTTTCAATTTCATCAAAATCGGACGACTATAGCATATAGCTCCCATAGGAACAATCGGAAAAATAAATGAAAAAAATTATAACTTTTCTGTTTTTTAATTTTTTGTTTAGTTCTTCGACATATAGCAATGTTTAATTATTTCAGAATTATGGTATAAATTTTATCAAAATCGGACGTCTATAGCATATAGCTCCCATAGAAATAATAAAAATATATAAAATAACTATCTAATAATTGAGCTGCAAATAATCATAGTTTCAATGTTTTTTTTTAGCACATACTCAAGTAAATCATAATTTAAATGTTTTCAAAAGTATTTAATTAATGCAATAGCTGCAAGGGTATATGAACTTCGGCTTGCCGAAGTTTGCTTTCCTTCTTGTTGAAAATGATATATAAATAAATAATATCTTAGATATATTAGTTACATGATAAAGTCGTCCGATTTTAATAAAACCCAATGAAAATATCCAATTGAAATTATATAAGACGACCATAAAATATCCCATAAACTTAGAAATGTAAAGAAACTGCAGTTGATAGTTGAACGGCGTAGAACTTAATAAAGGGTAAAGGGTTTCTGCATTCATGGTATGAGTTATATAACAATTTGATGCTTGTTATTTAACTATTTCTTATTTTATCTTTTATAGTTTTCAACGGTCCAACCGTTGACAATGCGAATAATGATGTTATTTTTGTTGTTTTGGTTTCCTTAAAGTTTTGAGTTCTTTTTTCTTTTTGCTTTCTGCACAAAATGCAAACCCACACCACCAACTACACCACCAAAACAAAACAAAACAAAACAAACCAAATCCAAACACCACCCACAACACCTGACCTCCCGCAACCACAACCACAACCACCTCTGCGACACCACACACAGATGATGATCTTTTGTTGAACGGATCCTCAACGGGCATTGATTTTTTGGCAGATTTCTGCATGCCACCGGCCACCTCGCCCAGCCTGCAGTCTCTCAATCCGATCGTGGGTGGCGTGGAGGACATGGGACTCAATAACTTCCATGCTGTGGCTGCGCCGGGCACCACCAGTGTGGTCACGGGCCGGAACAAGGCCACTCCCATGCAGATCCGCTGCAAATTCGGATCGTTGGGCACGGCCAAGGGCCAGTTCAATTCACCCCACGGATTCTGCCTGGGCGTCGACGAGGAGATCATTGTAGCGGACACGAACAACCATCGCATCGAGGTCTTCGACAAGATGGGCGCCCTGAAGTTCCAGTTCGGAGTGGCCGGCAAGGAGGAGGGCCAGCTCTGGTATCCCCGCAAGGTGGCCGTCATGCATAACAATGGCAAGTTTGTGGTCTGCGATCGTGGCAACGAGCGTTCCCGCATGCAGATCTTCTCCAAATGCGGACACTTCATGCGCAAGATTGCCATTAGGTGAATATATTTTTTATTATGCTCGCCTTTGTACTACAAGCACACGATCTCGTTAGAATTCTTTAATGATACAACTTTTCAAATTAAGTATATTTGTTTGTTTGACTTATTAAACTTTAAGATTACTAATTAAACTTTAAAGCGATGGCTTAACTGAATTTAGGAGCTTCTGAATATGTCTCAAAAAACATTTGAACTAATTTTTCATATTCAGTTAGGAATTTATATATGAAAAATGATAAAGAAACGAATTATGAATTTACAATACTTGTTAAATCCGTTTACTCATATATGCTCAACTATTAGAATCGAGTTTTGGGAGTAAACGGGATCATGGCTTATAGATTTTACTCTACAACCTTTATGAAATGTGAAAAAGTAATGCTATATTATAGACAAATGTATCAAATAAGCGAATCTCAGCCTGAAAAGTGATTTAAATAAGTAATTTCCTTCGGCAGATACATCGATATCGTAGCGGGATTGGCTGTCACGGCCAAGGGGCACATCGTGGCCGTGGATAGCGTCTCGCCCACCGTGTTTGTGATCTCCGAGGAGGGCGAATTAGTCCGCTGGTTCGACTGCAGCGACTACATGCGCGAGCCCTCCGACATCGCCATACGAGGTGAGCCAAGCCAACGCAGCGAAAACTAAGATATGTATGTTTATTAACTAGTTTTGTTTTCATCTGGCCAGACAACGACTTTTACGTGTGCGACTTCAAGGGCCATTGCGTGGCCGTTTTCCAGGACGACGGCACATTCCTCTATCGCATTGGCAACGAGAAGGTCACCTGCTTCCCCAATGGCATCGATATTTCGAATGCCGGGGACGTGCTCATCGGCGACTCGCACGGCAATCGCTTCCACGTGGCCTGCTACTCACGTGAGGGCACCCTTCAGTCCGAGTTCGAGTGTCCCCATGTCAAGGTGAGTCATACTACATGCATGCCATTACAACAACTTAATCACACGAGGAGGTCAGACATATTGCATAATTAATTTGGAACTTCACAGCCCTCTTAATTATATTTAACAAGAACTTGCTTATATTTCGACTCCATCGATGTGCGGAGAGACGTGCTAACACTGATTCATTCGCAGGTTTCCCGCTGCTGCGGTCTGAAAATCACATCCGAGGGCTATGTGGTCACGCTGGCCAAGAACAACCATCATGTTCTAGTTCTGAACACCCTCTATGTTCACTGATTGCAAATCAAAGCGCGCAACAATCGTCCATCAGTCGATATGAACAAATATAACTACAAATACTCGTCGGGCAAGATATACGGATGTCGACGTCAGCAGCAAGCAACCAACAGCAGCAGCAGCATCAGCAGCAGCAACAACATCAACAGCAATAGCAGTAGCAACATCAACCTATTGCCAAGAAACCAACCTCAGCACTGCAGCAATAGCCACAACAGCATCGGTCACCTGAGCATCGTGAGCAACATGAGCAATTTGAGCAACATGAGCAACATGAGCAACATGAGCAACATGAGCAACATGAGCAACATGAGCAACAGCAACAGCAGCAGCAGCAATCATCAGCAGCCTTTGACTTCAACACCCACAGTCATTTAATACGAACGTTAAGCAAGGAATATCAATGTGTTTAACAAATGGAACACTATCTGCTAAACATCAACATTATTATTAACAGCAAGTGTAACAATCCGCATAGGCATATATGTAAGACAAAGTATATATATGTGCGGAGGGAAAGCAAAATCTCGAAACACCAAAAATCCTTTTAAACCACAACAAATGTTGCCGATTGTGAGACACAGCAACTATATAAAAACCAATAACAATGATAAACAAAATGCAACAAATACTATTTTGATCTCTAATTTAAAAACAATTAGCGCTACTACTAAAAACAAACATCACAAATCTAACAAACAAAAACAAAACAAAACAAAACAAAGAAAACAAACGATAAAAACTTGGGATATTTTCAAAATGTTTTTTAAAAACTCTTTAAATTGTTTTTGATTATGCTTTTTTCATTGAAATTATGTTCTTGTTAAAAATTGTCATAACACACTCACACACACACAAAAGCCACACTCACACAAACACTACTACTTTACATGTTACTTATTATCTATATAGACATATATATTGTTATATCGACCGATTAGCTTTTTTGTGCATACCCTTCCAGAATCTTTTTCTAAAAACAAAAAAAAAAAAAAACAAACGAAACACGCATATATATATCTACACCTATGTAAATTTAGCAAAATGTGCAACTTTTGTGCACAGGTTTTTTGCTAACTAATAAGGAAGGAAAATAGCCAGGAGTAAATAATTTGTTGAGGGCGTCATCAGAAGTCGCGTACAGGCAATAATTATAGAAGAAGATGAAATCTAAGTAGTTTATTTTGATTTCAAACTGAAACCAAATCACTAAGATAAAATTCAGAAAATAAAAAACTGTTTAGGTTTTTTCCTTACGCTGCTTATATAAGGTGATATCTATTTATATAAATCTATATGAATATATGAAAAACAAAAAACAAAAACTATATATCTTAAACATATATGTGAAATCCTATGACTATATGACTTTGCCATATAATATACAAAGCAGGACAAGAGAGTAGGGAGTTAGGCATAGGGATAGCGAGGGACGGATGACGAAAGGAGGCAACACACACTACACCACATGGCAGATATGTGTCCACGAATATCCAAAGACCCAGAGAATACATTCGATATGTATCAACTAATTGCGTTCTTCAGGCAACACATCCAACAAGAACCTACAGACAACAAACTCAACATACAAATTAATCTGTAAGCTAACAAACCAAACAAAATGAATGCAATTCGCATATGGCCAACAACTATAATAACTAAAACAACAGAGCAAGAAGAGAAAAACGTATCTGTTAAGTTCTTATATACATTGTTAAACAAAAAACAAACGATATTCCTTTTCCTTATATACAATACAAATGCAACACACGTGCATGTTATCGACATACACACACCACACCACAACACAACAAAACATAACAGAGAACACCCACAACACTCACGATTTATATAGACGATATAGACAACCATTTAAGATGATATATGTACGGATACATGCAACATTTCTTTCCCGTTGTAATACAATATAAGGCTGGTTTACTCCCAAGACATTATTATTTATCTATATACAAAATAACATTTTTTAATTGTGTGAATTTTACCATGTGAGAAACGATAGGAAGAACAACATGTGGCGTTTTATTTAGATGAAGTTGAGCGAGAAAGCAAAGCGAAGCAAGCAACTTATTTTTTATAGGCTGTAACCACATTTATTATACATCCACATCCACTTTAACATTTACACACACATTTACACCACACACTCACTTACACAACATACAACGAAACGAATCCTTTTTTATTGTAAACAATATCCTGTTCGTTTTGTTCAAAACTATTCGATTCCTTTTCAATGTTTTAAACAGCAAAAAATTAATGTTAATCCCATCTTTTGCATTTGTGTTTCACAATGCGAAAAGAAATGTGAAAAAACTGTTTTAAATCTTGTCATTTTTTATTTTTAATTCTAGTTTTAGCATATACACAACACAAAACCATGAAAAACGCGATTATGTTTATGTTAAATGTTAAGTTGTTCTAAAAAAGCAAAAAAAAACGATCACGAATACATACAAAATTTGCTTAATAATCATTACTACTGTCATATTTGTAATTCTAATTATTATTGTTTAGTTTTTATGTTGTTACGTGTGAGGCTACACAATTCTGTATACATGATTATGATCTAGACTTAGTATATATAAACAAATTCAACAACCAATGTGAAACGCTTTTGATTATGTTATACCACTGAAATTACAAACATTTTAACTGTAATCATTACAATTAAAACAATGTACCCCAAAGTTGTTGATGGTAGGTGAGAAGGTCTTAGAATGAAAGGGACGATAATGAGCGAAAGAGAGAGGGTAAAAAATGCAATTTTTTTTGTGAAACAATTTGGCTGTTGAAATATATAATTTTTAATTTAACTATGTTTTTGCATTTCGTTTATTAACTTAGGACCTCAAGCAAATGTTGTAGTACTGAACGGAATTTATCGCGAAATCTATTGGATTTCAGTTCACTTTTCCTTAGACCTTTCCTCTTCCATTTTCGCATAAATATTTTTATTTTTGTCGTTGCATTAACTACGAAAGTATTAAGAGAAAACATTTTGCTAAAGACAATGATAACACTCAAATGCAAAGTATACCAAAAGATTTGTTTTTAATTCCTTCTAAACATATTTGTATTCTACTTTTTTACTTCGCCGTGCAAGTTACTTTATTGTTTTTAATTTTGATTTTATTTTGTTTAATACTTTGTCTTTGTCTTAGTCAACAAGGTTTCTGTAAAAACAAAAAAAAAAAAAAGCAAGCTCGAAAACTGTTATAGAAAAAGGTAAAAAGCCAACAAAAACACCATTTTACATATGTTTCTAGTTTTTATGGAAAGCCTTCAAATGAAATTGTAATTCCACACGCTTTTATTTTATAAACTAAACCGCTACATAAAGAGGAAAACATTTATTATCTTAATTTTGTGTTTAATTATTGTTTCTCTCTCTTTGTTAAACCACAAAATGGAAAGAGTCAAATGTTGCTTAAATGAAAATTTTAAATTTTAATTTAAGATCAACAAGAAAATGATATTAAGTGAAACCGTATATGATTTTTATGCAATGCGTTTAAAAAAAAAACACTTCCACACCAAACACACAAAACAAAAAAAAACAAAAAAAACGAAACAAAAAACAACAAATTTATTTCCTATGGCATACAAATTTTTAAGTGAAAAACCAAATAAATATATTTGTGCTTAAGTTTAAATCAAATTTACAATTTAGTTGAGATTACGCAACTTAACGACGATAACATTTTACTAACTACGTATAAACTATAGGATTTCTAGCGAAAATATATATATATATTTACACACCTGTATATATTTGTATTATGTATACAGTTATGTACGATTAGCGAATGGCCCAGAAAGGGGGCGTGGCCAGGAGCGGGGCGGTAATAGCACTAGTCAGCGACAATTACCAACAAAAAAGATAACCGAACAGCAAACTTAACGATAAAACCGAAGCAAAAATAGTGATTGAAAAGAGCGGAACATGGACAAACTTTTGGACAAAATGCCATTTAACGTTAACGTTAACATTAACGATACGAACACCGACTGACGAAAATTGACCAACGCCGCCCTCCCACCCCCTTCTCCGCCCCCCGCCACCCACTGCGCTTTAATTTTCAAGGCCGAAAGCTGCAACAAGCAATAAAAACCACAAATCTAAAATGAGAACGAAAATGAAAATGTACGAAATCGTGTGAGGAAAGAGATATTTTCTTAGTTGCTTACTGTGTATAATGTGACAATGTGAAAGCTTTCCACCTCAACTCTTTACATATATATAAATCACATGTACTGTTTTAAAACAAATATATAATTTTCGATTCGTATTTCCTGTAATTTATGGTTTTTACTTTACTTTGATGTACTCTCAGCGAAAGTAAAACAAAAGAAGATTCAAACAAATTGTGTACAACTAATTAGGAAATGTTTAACTTTACACAGACAAAACCAAAACACACATGTTTCTCAATCACTTGATATAGTTACGTTAATTTCTAATCGACACGCGCATATTATTATATAGCTATATCTTAATATAGTCAACAATTGGCAAGATCAAATCGAGAAATCAAGCGAATGAAGTACGAACCATTTAATAAAGATGCTGCCAAAGATTTTTTATACAATCGATGTAAAAAATTCGGAGAGGGGAGAAAAGCGATAAGAACCATTTAGAATTACTGCAAAGTGAAATATTAAATATTGTCCACCTTATTTTTACGATTATTATTTTATTAGTTTGGTCAAATGTATTAATTTTGTTCTTTTTTTGTGGTCTAAATAAATGGAAAGGAAAACAAAAGCGAGAAATTTTTGAGACTTTTGCTCAAAAGACACAAACAGAAATGTAAAGCAGCGCTTTAACTGAAACTAATTACTAACGATAACCGAAACACAATTAACAATATCGATAACGCAGTATTTGAAGCTGGATTTGTTGAATAATTTGTTCCTTGATGCGACGCTTACAAAAACCAAACAAATTTCGGGCGGATTTAAGACATATAACACTATACATATACGATATACATATTGAACGTGAAGATATATAGATTCGAGTATATGTTTACAGGCAGCCACCAAGGGTTGCACTTCTCCCGCGGGCTCAGGCAATCAGTCAAGATCGATAATGAAGGTTTAGTTAACTACATGACACACAACACATACAACCACACACTACACAATGCCTCCTGCTCCACCACCCACGCATCAGTCACCACCCACCACCCACCACTCTCCACCCACACCCACACCCACACCCACAACCACACCCTCATGGCTTGCCATAGTAATTTAGTAACTCGTGCGTCTTGTATCATAATTGCATTTAGTTAAATTCCGAGGCAAGAGCAACAAGTAACATAAATCGAACGTAAATGAAAACCCAAACAAACGCTTTATACATCAAATTATTTTAATATAAATGTATAACAAAACATATATCTATATATACATATACAAGCAGACATATACAAAACAAACAAAAAATATATTATGTATTTTATTTAAAGCGAAAACATTTTTTAAGGATGTGTGTCTCTGCCCCAGAGAATTAATTAAAATAAAGGAACTCAACCTATATAGACAGTCCCAATTAAAAGGAGACGTGCGGAAAAAAAAACAAAAAACAAAAACAAACCAAAACAAATTTACTAAATTATTTATACATGCGTACATATACTTACATATATGTAAAACAATAATTGATAGAAACCAAAACAACAGAAATACAATCTAGTGTACGTCAATTTTTTGATGATATTTTTCGCCTTATTATAGACAAACAAAAGAAAACGATGGAAAACCAAATTCGAAGTAAAGTTAGTTGAAACCGAGGGGAGTTATCTCGGCTTCCAGTAGGAAATAATAAATGAACACTTTTTAAATAAAAGCAGAACAATTTTTTGGGATTTATTTGCGAGCGTAAGGAGATCACATGTCATGTTGATAACAAAAATTGAACACTAAACGACAAGCAATCAATTACCAAAAAAGAATTATATATTATACGAATAAATCATTAATAACATTAAGCGATTAAAACTGAACGAAAACCAACAACCAATATGTAATCAAAAGCAAGTTTACAATACACACACGACAAACTAACAACCAAACATTATCAAAATAAACTCAAACTCGAAACTCAAAGCAAGCAAATCAACTTAACACTTAAAAATCGATCTGGCAATTCGATGAGTTGAACATTTGAAATCTAAAAGAAAAACCATTAAAAGTAAAGTTAAAATAATTCACGATTTGATTTGCCTGCTATGAAATAATGGAGAAAACAAACAAGTTCCTCAAGTTTATAATTTAATATGTATGTATAACTACACTTTTGTTCTACGCTTTATTTGATTTTAGCATTTTTGTGTAATTATTTTAACTCATGAAACAATTGTTGATATTAATTGAGTTGTGTTCAGCTTATGTGAATTATGTGTACGATATATTAATATGTAGGCAAAATAATATAGAAAACCAGGGATTGAAAAGTAACGTTCTGGAAATTTGTACTCCCATTTACTTTGTAAAACTCCAGAAATAAAAGTGAGCCGAAAAGAATTTAAAACAATATACTGAACATTATCCTTTTTTTTTTTTCTTTGGATTTGTAACACTTTTTGGTACTACTTAAGCTTGGCTAAATGTCTGTTCAGATATTGCATTTAAGTCATCGACCATTTAATGCTTTTTGCTTGATCTTAATGTTTAGAAAATATGTAGAAACAAAATGAGAGGCTAACAATGTAAGAAACTCCCTGGACGAGTTGTTGTGTTAAATTTGCGTACATATCACTGGGAATTATTTACACTATGCTACCAAACAAAAAAAAAAATGAAAAAAAATCATTTTTTGCATAATGTTTACAGATTATGCTGATATTTATACACCATATAGGAATTGGTTTTTCGATTTGATTTTACACCTATGGTTTTCTTTGATCGATTGTTGCTCACCTTTTTTGTCAGTGTGTGTTGTGCGTGCGAATGAGAGTGTAGTGTTTTTGAATATATATTTAAGCGCATATGCATATGTCTTATAAAGGAAAACACACAGAAACTAAAACTATAGTGCCATGATTCACGATAGAAAAAAAGAAAAAGAATAATTGTTTATTGATGTGCTGTAACATTTAGTGAGTCCTTTTTGACAACCGACAAAACCAAATAACAAACAAAATATACATACATATTTACTAGTTTATAGAAAACCAAAATCAAGTTAGAAACAACTAAATGCAATACAAAAACGAAGGAGTTAAACCGTAATAGGAATAAAAGCTTTTCGTGTTTGGGCCAGAAGGAAGCTATGAAAGGATCGAATGATCGAAGGACATGAGAAGCTATGCGGCAGGATACCATATGAAAACAGAAGCAATTAGAAAGCTTTTATTTTTCTAGAATTTTAAAACCAAAAACCGAACAACAAGGAAACCAGAAACTAAGCTAATGAACAAGAAAACCAACTTCCTAATTTCTCTCAGCGCAATACAAAAGCAACAACTTAAATTAACAAATTCACTAACTAGTAGCATACAAGATGGCAAGTGGATACCAAAGACAATTGGGTATCAAAGTACTAGATTTAGAACTATAGAGCAATAATAATGTAGCCAGTAATGTCTAATACAAACAATTTCAAACAAAAATTGTCTCTGGGGTTGTTCAAAAAGTTAGGAAGCGTTCAACATGCGAAAAACCAACATTTTAATGTGTAGCAAATATTATGCAAAACAAAATTTACACAACTAACAAGAACGACACAATTAAACATAACTCAATAATAATAACAAAATATATATGTATATTCGAATTAAGATATGACCAAAAACCAATAGAAACCGAAAACTTTTGCGCGCCTTGGCAAATTTTTAAACAATATATATAGTATATATGGAAAAAATGAAGCAACTAAATGTAGATACCAATTTAGAGGGCAGGAAAATCCAGATCGGAGCGAGCTACACTGCAAGAAATTTTGCCACATCACTAAAATAAACAAAATACACCCACAAAGTAAATTAGACAACGATGTAAAGAAAATGGTGTGTGGACAGCATAGCCAAGGCCTTTCGGGATCCCCCACAATATGCATAGATTATCCAATCCCTATAGAGATCAAATAATCGACATTTCAAGCAAAAGTAATGTAATGCAAACCCAATAACATAACGAACAAATTCCCTGTGTTGTCAAATGGCTTTAAACAAAATGAAAACCCAAATGAATAATGAAAAAAAAAATACCCAGATACGATTTGTAATCATAAGCAGATATTTTGTAAGGTAAGCAAAATTTGCAGAACATTTTTGGGGTCGAGTGCAGGAACACAACAATATTTTTGGGCACCAAATATACACTCAACTTATTGTATTGCATTACGATTACGACTACGATTACGATATTTATACATATACTACCTATATAGGACTAAAGGATGATTAAAATCAATTGAAAATGAATATGAAAATGAAAAAGAAAAAGACGGTTTTCCAGCAGATCGAAGACGACGACGAAACCAATTACAAAACCAAAACAAACAAACATATTACCATTAGAATGTTTTATGAATTATATACACCTTATATACATGATATATACATACATATACTAGCCTAAAAGATAAGATGTTGAATGAATTTTATGTGAGTTATTTTTGATGTTGTATAGTTAAAAACGAAAAGAAAACAAAAAACCATTAACAAACCAAAACAATCTCCCTTTAAGCAACCGAAGCAAAAAAAAAAAACAATTGTTGGGCATTTTAATTAAACTAAAAAAATACAGAGTGCAATACAATAAAAGAAAAATAAAAAAACAATATAAGAAAAAGATAAAACTTAAGGCACAGCAAACATTTTTCGAGACGATCGAACCGATATATGTTTACCCAAACTATTCAACAAGAATTTTTGAATTATCTTTGAGAATGAAAAAAAACAAAACTAAAAAAGCTGCCTCAAATATGAAAAAAATTTAATTACCTTAAAATTTACTAAGAAAATATATATACTATATATATATATATTTCATACAGGCAGTGGGCGCCAAAAGTAGCCACTGTGGGTATTTAAACTCGAACAAATGGAATTTTACCAAGCAAAAAACGAAGAAATCTAAACTAAAACAACACCAAAAAGAAATGATTTAAACAAATTTACATCAAACTTATTTGTATCTTTTTTTTTTTTTGTAGGGCAGCATTTAGTTCATAGCACAAGGGTTAAGGTCAAACACCAATGATTAAAGAAATAACATGTAAAATTAAACAAAAGCATATGTAAATGTAAATGTTCCTCTAGAACCAAGCTAACTGTTCTTCTATCCACGTCTAACCCTTGTGACCCTCTCACTTGACTCTGATTTGTGGTAGGTAAACTTTACACATACAACATATATGATATGTCGAACGGGAAGGCGCAGATTTAAACTATTTACATACTTATAACTATGTGAACTACAGAAACCAACTTATACCATTTTTGCTGACTGTACTCCTTAGGCTTTTTACACCTTTTACCATTTTACTCGCAAACGGCAGACTATTTAACGAACGATAAGTATACTCTTGCATGCCACACACTCAACTCAACTCAACTCAACTCAACTCAAAACTTAAAGCTCTAGGCCTAAATCCAGGCAGAGATATATTGGGATATGGTAGATACGACAGATTCTCTGGCGGCACCCTATATATGCCTCAAGAATAAGTTTTAATTGTTGCTGTCCCCGAGATCAGGGCAATAGACTCCTCCCTCCAATCCCCTTCACCCCTTCACCCAATCGCCCCAACACCCCTTCAGAACTTTAGAACCCCCTCCCGCCTGTGATAGTGTTAAATCAATGATATAACTAATTTATTTCATTTTAGAAACCCCATTTTATAATTAGTTTTTTGCGAGCGTGTGTGTGTTTGGTTTTGATATGCTTTACATAATGTATTAAATAATTTTTATAACATACAAGAAATTAGCTTTTACAAATTTTGAGAATTTAATGAAGATAGATAAACAATAATTGACAATATTCATTTGTTGAACCGAGAACCTTAAGTCCTACAGACATATCCTTCTGTTGCGTTTTAAGAACTTTCGTTTTACAAAAGTTTAAAACAAATGAAGAAATAAAAAGCTTTTTTGACCTCAAAATTTACGCGGGAAAATCCCAAAGAACAACAAACATATCCTTAAGTTGCGTTTGCTTAATAATTGTGTTTTTAGTGGCTTTTTTACGATAGTTAAAAACTAAATACGAAAGTGTCTAGGTACGTAAAAATTGTTAGGTAAGCCGAAATCCATAAACAAAATCCTTTGACATATCCTCTTTTTCCGTTCCATTGATTGGCAAAATATTCTTAAAATTGATTGTTTGATCGGTTTGCTTAAGACCCCATAACATTTTTTTTGGTGATCAAGAAAGGAATAACGAACACACACACATGCATACACTGAGCGAACTTTTGAACCAATTATACAATAAAGCGTTATAAGAACAAATATAGCATTCTAAATGGTAACTGTACCTTTAACGAAACTCATACGATAGATAACTCTGAAGTATTGATTTGGACTCTGATTTCGATTTGAATTTTGATTCACTCTTCCAGCGATCTTCATCGAATATCGATTTTTGAGCTGACAATATTTTATTGAATATTGTGCCATGAAGCGTGTGAACTATATTCAATTGAATTTTTAGCATTGAGCAATCCCCCTAGAGAAATCCTGATTTTGAAATTTTTTTGCAAAAATGGTTTCATTTAACAATTAAATCTACACACCATTTTACGGCAAAAAATCTCTACAGATATTTTTGTATATTTAACAAGCACGAGAAAAATATATAAGTCCCCCAAAAAAACTTTGGTCCGAATTTTTTCAGGCAGCAAAACCAAATCATGACAAATGAATTGTATTATCAAGGAGCGATATATAAAAAGATATATAGATATATAAATAGTGCGTGTAATAACTAGAATCACATAATTCCATCCACTTTTGATATTTTAAGAAATGATAAAAAAAAAAACAAAACGAGCAAAAAAAAAAAAAAAAAAACAAAAACAAATATTTATTAACTTGATGAAGCATCTTAAGTGTTTGAATGTTGTCTTATAAAAATAATAAAAACAAATTATATGAAAATATATATTATATATGGATATATAAATTAAGGGCGTGTCATTCCTACAACAAGAACACAATAAATACGAGCGAAAGGAGCGAATGAGCAGGAAATTGGGTAGAATAAACAATTATTTCGTTGTGCTTTTTACACGAAAATGTTAAGAGTATTTTCCCAAGGGTTCAGTCGAGTTTTCTAAGGCCTGGTACAAAAGTTTCTAAACATAGGGCTCAACCTCCTAGGCACCCGCACCCTCCAACACTCGCCCAAGAATTATCGAATTGTCGAACACTCCCCCGATTCGGGGCTACTCTCTGCCTCCCCCCGAAGGATGAAGGGCGAAGGTCAAAGGACTCCTTTGGCCAGCTACACACACACACACTCACTTGGATATTTATATATACGTATAACTATATAATATAGTGGCACCAAAAAATATGTAATGTCTTATTGTAGAAAATGGTTATTGATATTTACACATCAAGATAAAAATGGGGAAAAAAAAACAACAAAACAAAAAAGCGAAAACAAAAATAAATATATATTATACTTACCGATATAAGAATGCTTTAAATTATACTCAGAAAAAATATATACAATATACAATTATATATTTACGAGATACGAGAAACCGAAATCAGTTAGGAACCTTTTTCTAGAATGTTATGTCTTCCCTTTGAATCAATTAAGCAAACAACAAAATGATAGAAACAATTGATCGAAACCGCTTGACCAAACTATAATAAAACCAAAAGCAATTGAGAGATAAATCAAAGCTTCAAAGAAAACCGAAAACTTAAGAGTTAACTTTAGCACTGCAGCAGCCAAAAACCAAAAAAAAAAAACATAAGATCATGAAAACATTGATGACAAACTACAATAAGAAGAGAGCGTTATTGAAAGATCTCCTTTTGACAACTCCAACCTAAATAACTCACGCAGAACAACCTGTTTCAGCCAGCCACAAATTTACCTACTAAACTTTGAAACTAAACTACAACTACAACTAACGGTACTTATAGACCCTAAACTTAAACTATAGTTTGCAGCAATTCAAATCGAACTATAACTAGACTCAACTCAAGACATTACCTATAAGCATCATCTGTTTTTGGTTTTTCATTTTCATTTACATTTACATTTACTTACCACATTTACATTTTACATTTACAATTACATTAAAATTCACATTTAACACGAACGAAATTGGGTAGAGATAAAGCATTGCATTGCATTACCTACCTGTAATTATTGTATTATCCAATTAATGACGTAACAAATTTGACAAATTATATATACACACATATGCCTATATGTATACATACCTTTAAAGAGTATAACAACAAGAACAACAAATGAAAATGAGGAAAATCGCAGACTACTCAGTGCAACAGATAAGACTAGAAATTGATTACCTGAACCTTGAGAACAAAAGCTTGAGTTTTCTTTTACTTTACACAAAACAAAAGAAAGGAAATCGAAAGGAGCGAAACAATTACACAAGCAATAAAAATTGACAGAATCGAGTTATAACTTTAGCCAGAACAACAAACGGAATCAGCAAAAAATTAAAAAAAAAATAGTCAACAGATTTAGTATGTATTATTCACGAACACATCTAGAATCCTTGCCAAATATCCGACTAGTATAAAGACCACTCTTCCAATTTCCTCCTTTTTTCAGGGATTACAGAAAGAGAAGATTTAGTGAGGAATTATGTAGGTTTCCGAACAATTTTTAAATCGTTTCAGTTAACTTTTTACACACTCGGGCATAAGTATTCATCGTTTTAGAATATAAATTTAAAAAAACCTTACTATCCCTAAAAATAACTATGAACTTAATTAGAAAAGGGTTTCTTAATATTATAAATGGTTTTTATATTTCAGTATTTATTGATTTATGGTTTTATGTTTTTAAATTGAAAACTAAGAACTCTTTTGTTTTTTCTTTTAAATACAATATTCATCATTTTTGGTTACAGTTTGAAAATGTTTATGATTTAAAGGGCGATTTTATAGAATCCAGGGCGACTTTTATTTCGAGTGTAGCACACAGGTAGACGACGTTTTCAACCGGCTTTTTATGGACACCAGCCCTCTTGCTTCCCCTCCAACTTCTTTACATGGTTGTGAACGAAAAAAGGGATTACAAATTAGATCAATTCCTCAATTTTAATTTTGATCTTAGCCAACTCGGTCGCAATTAACTGTAGACACTCTAAATACAATTGTTAGGAATTCGATTCGTGTGCCCTCCTTTAATGTCTTGTACTTGTAACCAATGATCATAATTATACACATATATCGACTATATTTACAAGCAACAATAACCGAAACCAATTGTATTGTAGTGCTAAAAACGGATATGTGCAGAATGCGAAACAATTTTCCAGGACATGGATATGTCTTAGTTACTTTGCTCATTGGGTTCAAAATGCGTAAGTTTAGTGGAAACAAAATATTTAACATAAATATAGCTAATTGTGTGTATTTACATATTAAAGTTTACAACAGCAAGCGGCAGAGCGTGGGAGTTATGTCCTGTAGAAATTTTTGAAAGCGTTTTCGTATTCAAACCAACACAAATTATGGCCTAAATATGAAACTAGAACAAAATATATACCTATATGTATACATATGAATTGTATTTCAAATGATGTCTAAAGCAAGCAACAACAACAACAACAATTACAAGTGTCTGTATTTTTTTTAACCAAAAGATAAAACCCATTGCAATCAGGTACTGAAATCAAAATTTTTGTAAATTATATAAAAAGCAAGGAAAGGTTTTCGTCGAAGCGGTAAAAACAAAAAAAAACTAGAAGAGCAGAAAGATATTGTGTACGGTTTTTAGGAACTAGATATAAATCTAAACATAAATATAAATATAAATGGGGAGTGAATATGGCGGATGTGCGTATTCGATCCTTATTCGTTTATTCGAACATTTCTGTAGCATACTTAGCAGGGCAGGCCAAAGATTTAGGTTTGTTCGCGGAGAAACCCAAAGTCCTTGGGCCAGAAATCACGACACAAGGAAAAACACTCATATTTAAATACGTACAGCTATAAACTAATCTAGTTGTAACTTTATGTCACTAAGTAGATGCAAAGTCGGAGAGAAAATCGAAGGCGAAGATGAAAAATTGTCCAGACGTTCAACGAAACCAAATGCAATATTTAATTATACAACAAACTAACATAACATACATGCGAGTAATATATGAATATATATATATATATATATATATATATATATATATTTTACAATTGATTTATATAACGTATAAGTAAATGCCACATCATTTTCGTGTAAAGCCTATTGAATTGTTTGTTAAACATTTTTTGAAACGTTTTCTTTACGAAATAAAAAAATGGGCCAAAAACCCCAGCTCACACAAAGTTACGCCAAAACAAAAGAAAACCAGAACAAAACAATTTATATACATTTATCGACGGAAAAAAATATATACAACAAAGATAAATTTTAGTGATAAATATAAGCAAAGACCAAAATGAAATATTAATTTTTGAAAATAATAACGCAAACATGGAGGAAATGAAATCAACACTAAATAAACCCAAAATAACTAAAAAAAATAGCCTTACAGACACTCAAAACTTTTAGATTTTGCGTTGTACTTTCCCCTTCGTTGTTTTCAATGTTCAAACACGAACTTGACGAGTAACGAACATATTTTTACAAAACAAAAGGAAACGAAACAAAAGAAAAGAAAAGAAATGAAAAGAAATGAAAAGAAAACAAAACAAAATGCAAGAAACCCGAATAAATGAAAAACTAAAATGCATAACGCTTCCGACAATAAGCTTTGGCCACACTATTGTAATAATAATAATGGAAGAATGGTAGATTTTGAAATACGGATGGATAATGGAAATCGAAGTTGAAAAGAGTTTTGCACTAACGAACGCAAAAAACGGAATTACAACGCCCAATGACAAAATATTTGCCCAATTTAGTCTACAGTTATATAGATAAATACCTATGTACTTATGTAGTAGCCTTGTTCTACTGTATATTTTTAAACGGAGTTGTATTGCAGAATCAGCAAAGCAAATGTATTTTCATGACACGCATTTGAAGCGAACATATCAAAACCGAATACCGAATACCGAAAACCGAATGCGAATAAAAAAATACGAAATTATCTAGAAATTACCGATTGGATGTTTTCAGTGACCATAACCGCTGATCGTTTAGCCCTTAAATGATGGAAATACGAATATAACTACATATTTGGAAGCTGGCAGATAATTAGGTATAGGTGTCTTGAAAAATATTCGCAAAAAAAAAAACAAAACAAAAAAAAAAAAACGAGTTCTTAAGCTGTTTCAACATTTATTATTGAAAAATATTTACAAGCGCATTTAGGACGCGAAATGTGAAGAAAATAATATCCAATTGAAACCATAACAAGTGAATAATACAATTAAAGATCTACCAACTATACCGAATTAAATGGGAGATGGGTAAAAAACAAAAAAACAAAACAAAAAAGAAAAGAAAAGAAAAGAAAACACAAAAAACTGAATCTAAATTAAGCATGAATATTTTTTGCTGTGTCTTAGTCCATGTGTCGTAACGAATTTATTGAACTTAAATATTATACATTATTAAAATTAAAACTAAAACTAAACAATTATCTTAACATTTTTTGTTTTAAACGAATAAAATGCAGGCAAACAAACAAAATTTCTACAAAATTAAGCACAAATTTTTTCAGAAAAAAAAACCAACAAAAAAAAAATGAGAAATACTAAGAAAATTGCCTTTTACGTATATTTTATTTTCTACTATAAAGAATTGAAATATTAATAATATACAACACGCTGAATTCATTAAAGCATAAAAGCGCGCCTAAAAACATCTGTGACTAATAAAAACATATATAATTAAAGGAACCAGAGAAACAAACAGAAAACTGCAAATGAAAATAAAAATAAAAACGAAGAACTCCAATAAAATATTGAAAGGCGAAAGAAAAACGTGTGAGGTACAAGAAAATGTTGAGCAACATATGGCAAATACATATACTAGCTACAGTTTAACTAATTATTGATAAAGGTACATACATTCTACATATGTACAGCTGACACTTACACCTACACCCACACTCACCAACACATACATATACATATACAAATACAGATACAGATACAGATACAGATATACCAACACATGCAAACCTAGTTGTATTTGTATGTGCATCATACATGAGTAGAAAACAATTTATACATTAGTAATTATGTAACAAGCTACTTTTACTTACATGCAAGTATGTATAGTATGAAGTATAGTACGATATATACACAAATATATATAGACGATATTTGTATTTGACGACCGTAAGCCCGAACACAGCAATTTACTTATATAACAAACCAAACCAAGTTTCTTTCAAACCAAACCAAATAATACATTGCAAATTTTTGGTACGAAGAGAAGAAGAATTATAAAATAGATGCAAGTTGAGGAGAAAAGTCAAAGCAGTGGAAGAAAAACCCATGAAATAAAATATATATACACTTATTTAAAATATTTAACAAAAAAAAAGCAAACGATTTATATATATACATATATACATACCACTAAATAGTTTAAATGTTTATTTATTGTATTTGAACAAGATGAACGATAATGAAACCAAATTTAAATAAAAGTAATAACTCAAAAAACCAAAAAAATCATTGTTTTTATTGATAGTTGAAAATATTTAATTTCATTACATTAAAACAAATTTCTTTCTATTCCAAATGTTTCCCATAATTTTTCTACATCTTGTAGCAAATTGTTGAATTTCTTTTAAGTTTTTTTTTGTTGTAACTTGGTAGAAACAAGTCGCTCCTCCATAAGACTCACTCTTTAGTGAAACAGGCGACTTATACCTATCATTCCCGGTCGATATTGAGAAATTTGTCTGGGGGTTTTGCGAAAATTGGTCAAATTTAAAAATGTTCAACTGTGACTGTCATTCGATTGGAAATGTCTTTTTGTTGTAACTTTGCCAAAAAAAGATCTGAATTTATAAGTGTTGCTGTTTTGAACAGCTGGAGCCCTATACTATCCATCCCCGATCGATTAAAATAAATAAATATTTGTTTGGAACAGAAATTGAATTTTGAAAAACGATTTTTGAAGAATTAATTTTTTGTCCAATTTTCTGAGTTTTTTGTAAGGGGGTACATCATCATTTTTTGCGGAAATTGGTTCATTTTCAACATTTTGAACTGTGAATGCCATTCGATTGGAAATTTAATGACGAATTCAACGGTATATAACACTCCATCTTTTGGCCATTATTTCCCAGGGTTTTGAAAGAAAAACGGAGTTTTTAATGTGTTTTTTGGGTTTTTGAAGATATTTCAAAATAAATTATTTCTGAAGAGTCTTTTTTTTTGTAACTTTGCCAAAATAAGACCCATAGCCACAAAAGTTGCTGTTTTGAACAGCTGGCAACCTATACTATCCATCCCCGATCGATTAAAATAAATAAATATTTGTTTGGAACAGAAACCGAATTTTGAAAAACGATTTTTGAAGAATTAATTTTTTGTCCAATTTTCTGAGTTTTTTGTAAGGGGGTACATCATCATTTTTTGCGGAAATTGGTTCATTTTCAACATTTTGAACTGTGAATGCCATTCGATTGGAAATTTAATGACGAATTCAACGGTATATAACACTCCATCTTTTGGCCATTATTTCCCAGGGTTTTGAAAGAAAAACGGAGTTTTTAATGTGTTTTTTGGGTTTTTGGAGATATTTCAAAATAAATTATTTCTGAAGAGTCTTTTTTTGTAACTTTGCCAAAATAAGACCCATAGCCACAAGAGTTGCTGTTTTGAACAGCTGGCAACCTAAACTATCTATCCACGATCAATTAAAATAAATAAATATTTGTTTGGAACAGAAATTGAATTTTGAAAAACGATTTTTGAAGAATTAATTTTTTGTCCAATTTTCTGACTTTTTTGTAAGGGGGTACATCATCATTTTTTGCGGAAATTGGTTCATTTTCAACATTTTGAACTGTGAATGCCATTCGATTGGAAATTTAATGACGAATTCAACGGTATATAACACTCCATCTTTTGGCCATTATTTCCCAGGGTTTTGAAAGAAAAACGGAGTTTTTAATGTGTTTTTTGGGTTTTTGGAGATATTTCAAAATACATTATTTCTGAAGAGTCTTTTTTTTGTAACTTTGCCAAAATAACACCCATAGCCACAAGAGTTGCTGTTTTGAACAGCTGGCAACCTATACTATCCATCCCCGATCGATTAAAATAAATAAATATTTTTTTGGAACAGAAATTGAATTTTGAAAAACGATTTTTGAAGAATTAATTTTTTGTCCAATTTTCTTACTTTTTTGTAAGGGGGTACATCATCATTTTATGCGGAAATTGGTTCATTTTCAACATTTTGAACTGTGAATGCCATTCGATTGGAAATTTAATGACGAATTCAACGGTATATAACACTCCATCTTTTGGCCATTATTTCCCAGGGTTTTGAAAGAAAAACGGAATTTTTAATGTGTTTTTTGGGTTTTTGAAGATATTTCAAAATAAATTATTTCTGAAGAGTCTTTTTTTTTGTAACTTTGCCAAAATAAGACCCATAGCCACAAAAGTTGCTGTTTTGAACAGCTGGCAACCTATACTATCTATCCACGATCGATTAAAATAAATAAATATTTTTTTGGAACAGAAATTGAATTTTGAAAAACGATTTTTGAAGAATTAATTTTTTGTCCAATTTTCTTACTTTTTTGTAAGGGGGTACATCATTATTTTTTGCGGAAATTGGTTCATTTTCAACATTTTGAACTGTGAATGCCATTCGATTGGAAATTTAATGACGAATTCAACGGTATATAACACTCCAACTTTTGGCCATTATTTCCCAGGGTTTTGACAGAAAAACTGAGTTTTTAATGTGTTTTTTTGGGTTTTTGGAGATATTTCAAAATACATTATTTCTGAAGAGTCTTTTTTATTAACTTTGCCAAAATAAGACCCATAGCCACAAGAGTTGCTGTTTTGAACAGCTGGCAACCTATACTATCCATCCCCGATCGATTAAAATAAATAAATATTTTTTTGGAACAGAAATTGAATTTTGAAAAACGATTTTTGAAGAATTAATTTTTTGTCCAATTTTCTGACTTTTTTGTAAGGGGGTACATCATCATTTTTTGCGGAAATTGGTTCATTTTCAACATTTTGAACTGTGAATGCCATTCGATTGGAAATTTAATGACGAATTCAACGGTATATAACACTCCATCTTTTGGCCATTATTTCCCAGGGTTTTGAAAGAAAAACGGAGTTTTTAATGTGTTTTTTTGGGTTTTTGGAGATATTTCAAAATACATTATTTCTGAAGAGTCTTTTTTATTAACTTTGCCAAAATAAGACCCATAGCCACAAGAGTTGCTGTTTTGAACAGCTGGCAACCTATACTATCCATCCCCGATCGATTAAAATAAATAAATATTTGTTTGAAACAGAAACCGAATTTTGAAAAACGATTTTTGAAGAATTAATTTTTTGTCCAATTTTCTTACTTTTTTGTAAGGGGGTACATCATTATTTTTTGCGGAAATTGGTTCATTTTCAACATTTTGAACTGTGAATGCCATTCGATTGGAAATTTAATGACGAATTCAACGGTATATAACACTCCAACTTTTGGCCATTATTTCCCAGGGTTTTGACAGAAAAACTGAGTTTTTAATGTGTTTTTTTGGGTTTTTGGAGATATTTCAAAATACATTATTTCTGAAGAGTCTTTTTTATTAACTTTGCCAAAATAAGACCCATAGCCACAAGAGTTGCTGTTTTGAACAGCTGGCAACCTATACTATCCATCCCCGATCGATTAAAATAAATAAATATTTGTTTGGAACAGAAACCGAATTTTAAAAAAACGATTTTTGAAGAATTAATTTTTTGTCCAATTTTCTTACTTTTTTGTAAGGGGGTACATCATCATTTTTTGCGGAAATTGGTTCATTTTCAACATTTTGAACTGTGAATGCCATTCGATTGGAAATTTAGTGACGAATTCAACGGTATATAACACTCCATCTTTTGGCCATTATTTCCCAGGGTTTTGAAAGAAAAACGGAGTTTTTAATGTGTTTTTGGGTTTTTGAAGATATTTCAAAATAAATTATTTCTGAATAGTCTTTTTTTTGTAACTTTGCCAAAATAAGACCCATAGCCACAAGAGTTGCTGTTTTGAACAGCTGGCAACCTATACTATCCATCCCCGATCGATTAAAATAAATAAATATTTTTTTGGAACAGAAATTGAATTTTGAAAAACGATTTTTGAAGAATTAATTTTTTGTCCAATTTTCTTACTTTTTTGTAAGGGGGTACATCATCATTTTTTGCGGAAATTGGTTCATTTTCAACATTTTGAACTGTGAATGCCATTCGATTGGAAATTTAATGACGAATTCAACGGTATATAACACTCCAACTTTTGGCCATTATTTCCCAGGGTTTTGACAGAAAAACTAAGTTTTTAATGTGTTTTTTTGGGTTTTTGGAGATATTTCAAAATACATTATTTCTGAAGAGTCTTTTTATTAACTTTGCCAAAATAAGACCCATAGCCACAAGAGTTGCTGTTTTGAACAGCTGGCAACCTATACTATCCATCCCCGATCGATTAAAATAAATAAATATTTTTTTGGAACAGAAATTGAATTTTGAAAAACGATTTTTGAAGAATTAATTTTTTGTCCAATTTTCTGACTTTTTTGTAAGGGGGTACATCATCATTTTTTGCGGAAATTGGTTCATTTTCAACATTTTGAACTGTGAATGCCATTCGATTGGAAATTTAATGACGAATTCAACGGTATATAACACTCCATCTTTTGGCCATTATTTCCCAGGGTTTTGAAAGAAAAACGGAGTTTTTAATGTGTTTTTTGGGTTTTTGGAGATATTTCAAAATACATTATTTCTGAAGAGTCTTTTTTATTAACTTTGCCAAAATAAGACCCATAGCCACAAAAGTTGCTGTTTTGAACAGCTGGCAACCTATACTATCTATCCACGATCGATTAAAATAAATAAATATTTTTTTGGAACAGAAATTGAATTTTGAAAAACGATTTTTGAAGAATTAATTTTTTGTCCAATTTTCTTACTTTTTTGTAAGGGGGTACATCATTATTTTTTGCGGAAATTGGTTCATTTTCAACATTTTGAACTGTGAATGCCATTCGATTGGAAATTTAATGACGAATTCAACGGTATATAACACTCCAACTTTTGGCCATTATTTCCCAGGGTTTTGACAGAAAAACTGAGTTTTTAATGTGTTTTTTTGGGTTTTTGGAGATATTTCAAAATACATTATTTCTGAAGAGTCTTTTTTATTAACTTTGCCAAAATAAGACCCATAGCCACAAGAGTTGCTGTTTTGAACAGCTGGCAACCTATACTATCCATCCCCGATCGATTAAAATAAATAAATATTTGTTTGGAACAGAAACCGAATTTTGAAAAACGATTTTTGAAGAATTAATTTTTGTCCAATTTTCTGACTTTTTTGTAAGGGGGTACATCATCATTTTTTGCGGAAATTGGTTCATTTTCAACATTTTGAACTGTGAATGCCATTCGATTGGAAATTTAATGACGAATTCAACGGTATATAACACTCCATCTTTTGGCCATTATTTCCCAGGGTTTTGAAAGAAAAACGGAGTTTTTAATGTGTTTTTTGGGTTTTTGAAGATATTTCAAAATAAATTATTTCTGAAGAGTCTTTTTTTTTGTAACTTTGCCAAAATAAGACCCATAGCCACAAAAGTTGCTGTTTTGAACAGCTGGCAACCTATACTATCTATCCACGATCGATTAAAATAAATAAATATTTTTTTGGAACAGAAATTGAATTTTGAAAAACGATTTTTGAAGAATTAATTTTTTGTCCAATTTTCTTACTTTTTTGTAAGGGGGTACATCATCATTTTTTGCGGAAATTGGTTCATTTTCAACATTTTGAACTGTGAATGCCATTCGATTGGAAATTTAGTGACGAATTCAACGGTATATAACACTCCATCTTTTGGCCATTATTTCCCAGGGTTTTGAAAGAAAAACGGAGTTTTTAATGTGTTTTTTGGGTTTTTGAAGATATTTCAAAATAAATTATTTCTGAATAGTCTTTTTTTTGTAACTTTGCCAAAATAAGACCCATAGCCACAAGAGTTGCTGTTTTGAACAGCTGGCAACCTATACTATCCATCCCCGATCGATTAAAATAAATAAATATTTTTTTGGAACAGAAATTGAATTTTGAAAAACGATTTTGAAGAATTAATTTTTTGTCCAATTTTCTTACTTTTTTGTAAGGGGGTACATCATCATTTTTTGCGGAAATTGGTTCATTTTCAACATTTTGAACTGTGAATGCCATTCGATTGGAAATTTAATGACGAATTCAACGGTATATAACACTCCAACTTTTGGCCATTATTTCCCAGGGTTTTGACAGAAAAACTAAGTTTTTAATGTGTTTTTTTGGGTTTTTGGAGATATTTCAAAATAAATTATTTCTGAAGAGTCTTTTTTTTTGTAACTTTGCCAAAATAAGACCCATAGCCACAAAAGTTGCTGTTTTGAACAGCTGGCAACCTATACTATCCATCCCCGATCGATTAAAATAAATAAATATTTGTTTGGAACAGAAACCGAATTTTAAAAAAACGATTTTTGAAGAATTAATTTTTTGTCCAATTTTCTTACTTTTTTGTAAGGGGGTACATCATCATTTTTTGCGGAAATTGGTTCATTTTCAACATTTTGAACTGTGAATGCCATTCGATTGGAAATTTAATGACGAATTCAACGGTATATAACACTCCAACTTTTGGCCATTATTTCCCAGGGTTTTGACAGAAAAACTGAGTTTTTATTGTGTTTTTTTGGGTTTTTGGAGATATTTCAAAATACATTATTTCTGAAGAGTCTTTTTATTAACTTTGCCAAAATAAGACCCATAGCCACAAGAGTTGCTGTTTTGAACAGCTGGCAACCTATACTATCCATCCCCGATCGATTAAAATAAATAAATATTTGTTTGGAACAGAAACCGAATTTTGAAAAACGATTTTTGAAGAATTAATTTTTTGTCCAATTTTCTGATTTTTTTGTAAGGGGAAAATTGGTTCATTTTCAACATTTTGAACTGTGAATGCCATTCGATTGGAAATTTAATGACGAATTCAACGGTATATAACACTCCAACTTTTGGCCAGTATTTCCCAGGGTTTTGACAGAAAAACGGAGTTTTTAATGTGTTTTTTTGGGTTTTTGGAGATATTTCAAAATACATTATTTCTGAAGAGTCTTTTTTATTAACTTTGCCAAAATAAGACCAATAGCCACAAGAGTTGCTGTTTTGAACAGCTGGCAACCTATACTATCCATCCCCGATCGATTAAAATAAATAAATATTTTTTTGGAACAGAAATTGAATTTTGAAAAACGATTTTTGAAGAATTAATTTTTTGTCCAATTTTCTGATTTTTTTGTAAGGGGATACATCATCATTTTTGGCGGAAATTGGTTCATTTTCAACATTTTGAACTGTGAATGCCATTCGATTGGAAATTTAATGACGAAATCAACGGTATATAACACTCCAACTTGTGGCCATTATTTCCCAGGGTTTTGACAGAAAAACGGAGCTTTTAAAGTTTTTTTTTGGGTTTTTGGAGATATTTCAAAATAAATTATTTCTGAAGAGTCTTTTTTATTAACTTTGCCAAAATAAGACCCATAGCCACAAGAGTTGCTGTTTTGAACAGCTGGCAACCTATACTAACCATCCCCGATCGACTAAAATAAATAAATATTTTTTTGGAACAGAAATTGAATTTTGAAAAACGATTTTTGAAGAATTAATTTTTTGTCCAATTTTCTGACTTTTTTGTAAGGGGATACATCATCATTTTTGGCGGAAATTGGTTCATTTTCAACATTTTGAACTGTGAATGCCATTCGATTGGAAATTTAATGACGAAATCAACGGTATATAACACTCCAACTTTTGGCCATTATTTCCCAGGGTTTTGACAGAAAAACGGAGCTTTTAAAGTTTTTTTTGGGTTTTTGGAGATATTTCAAAATAAATTATTTCTGAAGAGTCTTTTTTATTAACTTTGCCAAAATAAGACCCATAGCCACAAGAGTTGCTGTTTTGAACAGCTGGCAACCTATACTATCTATCCACGATCAATTAAAATAAATAAATATTTGTTTGGAACAGAAATTGAATTTTGAAAAACGATTTTTGAAGAATTAATTTTTGTCCAATTTTCTGACTTTTTTGTAAGGGGGTACATCATCATTTTTTGCGGAAATTGGTTCATTTTCAACATTTTGAACTGTGAATGCCATTCGATTGGAAATTTTATGACGAATTCAACGGTATATAACACTCCAACTTTTGGCCATTATTTCCCAGGGTTTTGACAGAAAAACGGAGTTTTTAATGTGTTTTTTGGGTTTTTGAAGATATTTCAAAATAAATTATTTCTGAAGAGTCTTTTTTATTAACTTTGCCAAAATAAGACCCATAGCCACAAGAGTTGCTGTTTTGAACAGCTGGCAACCTATACTATCTATCCACGATCAATTAAAATAAATAAATATTTGTTTGGAACAGAAATTGAATTTTGAAAAACGATTTTTGAAGAATTAATTTTTTGTCCAATTTTCTGACTTTTTTGTAAGGGGGTACATCATATTTTTTGCGGAAATTGGTTCATTTTCAACATTTTGAACTGTGAATGCCATTCGATTGGAAATTTTATGACGAATTCAACGGTATATAACACTCCAACTTTTGGCCATTATTTCCCAGGGTTTTGACAGAAAAACGGAGTTTTTAATGTGTTTTTTGGGTTTTTGAAGATATTTCAAAATAAATTATTTCTGAAGAGTCTTTTTTATTAACTTTGCTAAAATAAGACCCATAGCCACAAGAGTTGCTGTTTTGAACAGCTGGCAACCTATACTATCCATCCCCGATCGATTAAAATAAATAAATATTTGTTTGGAACAGAAACCGAATTTGAAAAACGATTTTTGAAGAATTAATTTTTTGTCCAATTTTCTGATTTTTTTGTAAGGGGGTACATCATCATTTTTGCGGAAATTGGTTCATTTTCAACATTTTGAACTGTGAATGCCATTCGATTGGAAATTTAATGACGAATTCAACGGTATATAACACTCCAACTTTTGGCCATTATTTCCCAGGGTTTTGACAGAAAAACGGAGCTTTTAAAGTTTTTTTTTGGGTTTTTGGAGATATTTCAAAATAAATTATTTCTGAAGAGTCTTTTTTATTAACTTTGCCAAAATAAGACCCATAGCCACAAGAGTTGCTGTTTTGAACAGCTGGCAACCTATACTAACCATCCCCGATCGACTAAAATAAATAAATATTTTTTTGGAACAGAAATTGAATTTTGAAAAACGATTTTTGAAGAATTAATTTTTTGTCCAATTTTCTGACTTTTTTGTAAGGGGATACATCATCATTTTTGGCGGAAATTGGTTCATTTTCAACATTTTGAACTGTGAATGCCATTCGATTGGAAATTTAATGACGAAATCAACGGTATATAACACTCCAACTTTTGGCCATTATTTCCCAGGGTTTTGACAGAAAAACGGAGCTTTTAAGTTTTTTTTGGGTTTTTGGAGATATTTCAAAATAAATTATTTCTGAAGAGTCTTTTTTATTAACTTTGCCAAAATAAGACCCATAGCCACAAGAGTTGCTGTTTTGAACAGCTGGCAACCTATACTATCTATCCACGATCAATTAAAATAAATAAATATTTGTTTGGAACAGAAATTGAATTTTGAAAAACGATTTTTGAAGAATTAATTTTTTGTCCAATTTTCTGACTTTTTTGTAAGGGTCATCATCATTTTTTGCGGAAATTGGTTCATTTTCAACATTTTGAACTGTGAATGCCATTCGATTGGAAATTTAATGACGAATTCAACGGTATATAACACTCCAACTTTTGGCCATTATTTCCAGGGCTTTGACGGAAAAACGGAGCTTTTAAAGTTTTTTTTGGGTTTTTGGAGATATTTCAAAATAAATTATTTCTGAAGAGTCTTTTTATTAACTTTGCCAAAATAAGACCCATAGCCACAAGAGTTGCTGTTTTGAACAGCTGGCAACCTATACTAACCATCCCCGATCGACTAAAATAAATAAATATTTTTTGGAACAGAAATTGAATTTTGAAAAACGATTTTTGAAGAATTAATTTTTTGTCCAATTTTCTGACTTTTTTGTAAGGGGATACATCATCATTTTTGGCGGAAATTGGTTCATTTTCAACATTTTGAACTGTGAATGCCATTCGATTGGAAATTTAATGACGAAATCAACGGTATATAACACTCCAACTTATGGCCATTATTTCCCAGGGTTTTGACAGAAAAACGGAGCTTTTAAAGTTTTTTTTGGGTTTTTGGAGATATTTCAAAATAAATTATTTCTGAAGAGTCTTTTTTATTAACTTTGCCAAAATAAGACCCATAGCCACAAGAGTTGCTGTTTTGAACAGCTGGCAACCTATACTATCTATCCACGATCAATTAAAATAAATAAATATTTGTTTGGAACAGAAATTGAATTTTGAAAAACGATTTTTGAAGAATTAATTTTTTGTCCAATTTTCTGACTTTTTTGTAAGGGGGTACATCATCATTTTTTGCGGAAATTGGTTAATTTTCAACATTTTGAACTGTTAATGTCATTCGATTGGAAATTTTATGACGAGTTCAACGGTGTATGGCATTGCAACTTATGGCAATTACTTCCCAGGGTTTTACAATAGAAATTAATTTATGCAAGTTTTTGGTTGGGTTTCTTGAGATTTAAATCAAAAACAGATTTCTTTAGAGTTATTTCTTTGTGACTTGGTCAAAACAAGATCCACAACCATAAAAAAGACTGTATTTGCAGCTGGCGACCATTTTCATTACTGTGGATAGCATTTATTGGATTCATAACCGGTCGATTTTGAAAAATAAATTGTATGACCAATTTTTAAATTCTTAATAAGGGATTTTTACATCGTGATTTTTAAATTAAATTAAATTAAATTAAACATTTTAAGCTGCCATTAAATTGGAAATGTAATGGCAAATTCAACGATAATCCAACAATTATTTTTCAAAGTACCCCCAGTTGTTATTTCAGTTCGGGCTGCGTTGTTAAATTTATTCACAAATTGTTTTCACTTGATCATGGTATCGACACAGGTGTCGATGGTGGCGCTGATCTCGTCGAATCCCCGCACGGCGTTGGCGGTGGCCGTGGTGGTGCAGGAGGTGGCATCGGTGGCCACGGCGGGAACGCTTTTCCGCAGTCCGATCAAGTGGCGCATTGACGCCTGGCCATTGCCGATATACAGCATACACTTGGCGTACAACCTTGTTTTGCAGGTCTTTCGCAGAAATCCGCCCTCTGGATGGGACTTGCATTTCCTCTGCAGCTTGATGATCTGGTAGCCATCGAGGGTCAGCTGCAGAACCGACTTCTTGGTGTCCAGGCAGAGATTGATGGAGGTGAGGGCGGCATCGCGTCCGCAGCCCAGAAAGTCCAGTGTGGACGAGGCCACCACTTCGGCCACATTGGTCGTCACATTGACTGCGCAATCGGCGGCGTCCAGGGCCTTCCGCTCGATATCCTGTGCCAGCTGCTCCAACTGCCTCATCGGGTAGAGAAAGATCTTGAGCAGCTGCCGCTCCGTCAGCCGGACAATGTCCCAGGCCAGGGCCTTCGACTCGGCGATGAGGAAGTGCACCATTCGGTCCACGAAGGCGAACTCATCAATCTCCACAGTGCCGTCCTCAGTAAGTTCCTGGTCCACATTGAATCCCAGGTCCAGGTCGAAGTTCAGGTCGAAGTCCAGGCCAAATTCCTTGGTCAATTCCTGCAGAGATGCATCTTGACCCTCCTGCAGGGGCACAGCTGAAACCTGTTTTCAGGAGAGAACAAATAAACACAATTAAAATCTACGCAGGTGTAATATTAATGTACAATAACATTAGTTATATAGTATAATAATAGTTGATCTACCTATAACTTTTTTATCTCTAGCTTGAGTTAAAATAAATGAAGGTGTTTAATAATTCAGGAAATGCTTATTACCATAATTTATAATTCTGGATTCAATTTGCCTTAATTTGTTAAAAGTTGTACCAATTGTAGAATATCTTAAATTACATTAATCATATGCACAGTTGGCTAACAATTTGTATTTAAATAATGCCAATATATTGTTTTTCGGACTAAATCAAAATTCGATAGTTAAAAGCATTATAAATAAAATATATTGCTAGCTTAGAACAAAAAAACTATAACGAGGAATGATAATAAAACTAAAATGTGGTTTCAACGGATATCACGCATACGCCCGGTAACTCATTTTTTTTTTTATTTTGTTATGATAGTCATCTTTTAATGGTAAAGAAAAGTTATCAAACCCGCTAACATAATTAATAATCTTAATTTGTTTTTTGTATTTATTTTTTGGTTATTCTTAGCACTCCAAATGTTAATAATAGGTTCCAGCTTATATTTTACTCACAGCTGCCAGGGCAAAGGCCAACACTAGAATAGTACTCCTCATGGTTGATTGGGTTTTGCTGGGATCTCGCTGAGGATCCACCTTTTATATGAACTGGAAGCCCCACATGCCGCAGCCCCAAATCCCCAAATAGCCATATCGGTAACCCCAGTTAATTAAAGTATGAAAGAGTCGTTTTATCGGCCAATTGGTTTATTTCCCATTATTTGGCTTATGTGTCTTTGTCTTACTTTAATCGCAATAATTTCCGACTGCCTTCTTTTCTCCAATCGGCCAGAGAGAAAGGCAGAATTGAGAGGCAAACGAGAGGGAGTCTTTGATAAGGCCGCAAATTATATTTTCCTGGGCGTGGAGGTGGAGCGATAGGAAACATCTATTACTGGATGCGCCACTTTAAAATCGCCCTAATCGGCGGATCTAAATAATGCCTTAATTATGGAAGATAATGTCATATAATTTATGGCTTCGCGTATGCCCCGATTAAAAGTCATTGCGGAGTCAGGGAAAACAGTGGCAATCTATGGAATCACTTGAGACATTAGACTCACACGCGCTTATGTGATTGACTATTTTTGTAGAGAATTCCTAATAAAGTGGCTGTTATTCGGGGAATGACCCTATTTTGGGTGTTCCCATTGTTTTGAAAGAAAATATTATTACAATTGGTTGACTTTTAGAAGTCTTTAAATCAACAATAGTAAACAATGTGTGCTAAAATTTTCGTATGTGATTTCTATTGTTTGCAACTCATAAAAACATAAAAACATGGAACATGATTGGGCTACAATCTTAACAAAATTAAATGGTATGTAAATGTTTAAGAAAAATTTAACAAAATTTCCAGAATAAAAGACATTTTTCAAGGGTCAAGTTAAAAACTAAATTACAATATAAAATGTATTTTTATTTCATTGCTTTTGTGTTAATATTGGAAGTAATTTTTTTCCTTATGACTCTTTGTTTATGATATTTTTTGTGTGATCGTGCGACTTGACCAATTTAAATCGAAAACCAAAAAGGTGAACTCTTTGAATAGCAGCTGAATGTAAAGTTCACTAATAAAACTAAGACGTGAATGATTTACAATGGCGGCCATTAATTTATGGCCAGCAATTCAGATAAACAATCCGTCTGCTATAATACCGTCATGGGTTTCCCGGGTATAAATACGATTTTGTGCAAATCCTCAATAGCAGTAGCAGTCAGTTATCAGCAGTAGAAGCAATCATGAAGTTCGCCGCCGTCATTATCCTGACCCTTTTCGTGGCCAGTGGTTGGACCCAGCCCCTGGATCTGGGCATTCCCGCCCAGCTGGACGCCCAGGTGCGCAGTGTGGTGGACGAGATGGCCGACATTGGCAAGTCCACCGGCGAGGCTTTGGTCCATCAGTACGAGGAGATCGTCCTGGAGCCGCAGCACGAGCTGGAGGATGCCCTCGACCAGCTGGAGTCGCGTCGCCAGGAGAGTCCCGAGTGCGTGGCCGCCGAGGATGGGGAGATCGCCCGCATCGTGGACGCCGCCCACGAGGATCTGCACTCTTGTGGCATGGTCGCCGCCCACACATCCGCCGAAATCGCCTCCGATGTGAACGCAGCCACCCAGCAGCTGGTCTTCGGCGGCTACAGCTTGGGACGCACCTACAACAAGTGCAACTCGTACAAGAACTCCGTCCTGAAGCAGAGCTGCATGGCCAAGTTCTACATGCAGACCACCGTCTATCTGGTCAGTGCCCGCTCCTCCATCAAGACCATCCGCAAGTCCACCAGCGAGCGCATTCCGGCCGTCTTCACCGACGGCAACGTGTGCACCCACTCTGCATCCTCGCAGGCTGTCCAGGGTCTCCAGGAGATCAGCAGCCACATCGACGCCTGCGTCTCCCGCCGCCGCTAGGTAACCTCTGTTGTGCAAATAAAAACTATGGATATTCTATGAATATTGTCTCTTTTTATTGTTTTTGTTTAATTTTAATAGGTTTGCATATAGCCATTGTTTGCTAAAATATTTGTTACCTCTCAATAATGTTTTACAACTAAATAGTATCAACTGAAAGATAGAAGTTTATATTCGAACTTGTTTGTTCTAGCCTTCTTTAACTTGTTTAATGATATATATTTTAATTGTTTAAATGTTATGCAAGTATTATATTATTGAAAAAGCTCCATTGCTAGACAGAAGTTGGAAAAGTAGATTTCTTCATTTTCTATATGAGAATTTTTAAATGTATTGCATACAATGAACTTTAAATAAAACATGGCTATGTAAAATTAAGACATCATTCTTATAATTTTAACACTTATGTTTAATAAATTTTAAATTAAATTTTAAGCATTACAACTATTTTCTATGAAAGTCAGTCTTTAAGGCCTGCCATATTCCAATAATTTCAACGTATTTACTATAAACTTTTAAATTTAAACTTAAAACCGGTTCCCCGGCCATTTTGAGTGGCATGGTCACACTGCCTGGCCTGCTGGCTAAGTGGAACTAGTTCCTGTTCCGGCCTGGGAAAAGTGCAAGATGTTCGGACTGCTGCGACACCTGTTCAAATTGCAGTTTCTCTTCGTTGTGGCGGCCGTTTTGGCCGGATTTTACCACACAGAGATCCGGCAGTTTCTGCGACGGCACACGGACGACTACCTGAACCAAGGTGGCATTCCGGTGGCCTTCCAAGCCGATGACGAAGTCGGCACGCTCTTCACGCCGGCTGAACTGGCGCAATTCAATGGCGAGCAGGAGGGTCGTCCGCTCTACCTGGCCCTCCTCGGATCCGTATTCGATGTGAGCCGCGGCATCAAGCACTACGGATCCGGCTGCAGCTACAACTTCTTCGTGGGACGCGATGCCTCGGTGTCCTTCATTTCCGGCGACTTCGATAGCTACGATCCGGAAACGGCCGACGATGTGCTCACCCTAAAGCCAGAAGATCTACTCGGCCTGGTCGGCTGGCGGGACTTCTACGAGAAGGACTACATCTACAAGGGCCGGCTGATCGGACGCTTCTACGATGACAGGGGTCAACGCACCACCTACCATCACAAGTTCCTGGAATTGCTGCAACAGGCGCAGGACGCCAAGCGGCAGGCGGATGAGCTGCGCGCCCGCTATCCCGGCTGCAACATCGAGTGGAGCGAATCCCTGGGCACCCGCGTCTGGTGCACCAACACCAGCGGCGACGGCAAGGAGCGCTCCTGGATCGGGCATCCACGCAAGCTCTACAGCCGCGGCAACAAGAACTTCCAGTGCGCCTGTGTGCCCGCCTCGGAGCTGGACGAGATCGATGCCGGCGGCGGCCATGCGGCTCACGCGGACGCCATGCTCAAACCGTACGACAATTGTGAACCCCGGGCACAGGAGTGCTTCTACAGGGTGTAACAGCTAGCCCTAGATTTGTATATAATGCAATTTTAACTAATAAAAGCGATAGTCAAAAATTTGATATAACACTGGTTCCGGTTCAATTCTGTTAGGTTTGCCAAGTCCGCTGTTAAGTTGCCGCTCTGTAAACGGTTCAAACGGTTATGTATGTATGTATAAAATCTTAATGTTTGGACACGACAAATATTTACGCAGACATTTTTAAGGTGCCTTTAGTTTGTCAAGGCTTCCGCAGCTTTCATTTAGTCAATAACAAAACCTTTTCCATTCCACTTAATATTGTTAAAAGCTTTGATTTAATTGAATTGAAACTTAAATAATTTAAAAAAATTAGTAATTGTATCTGTACAGAACCAATAACAAATTTCAACTTGCTTTATTCAGTATAGAAAGAAAGAATCTAAAGAAATTATAATAATTAAAAAAATGAGTCATTGTATAATAGCAACCAAATCATCACAGTGCTATACAGAGCAATTTCTAAATCTGATCATTAACACAAACAAAGAACTAGGCACTGTAATTGTCTGATTGTATTTTATGAAAGTCTTTTCAGGATATTTTTAACTAGCTTAGCTTTGATCACTGAAAAGGGAGTGCACTGTACTTAACAGGTACAGACTCTGTTAAACTGTGCTGTTAAGTGCGATAAGCGTGCTGTTAGGCGCGTTACTTGTTTACAACCGGGTCAATTTAATAATCCCCATTGTTATAGGCTTGAATTCAAAGGATCCGCAAAGGATATAGGCTGCTCGACATGGCCACGTCGCCGGGAAAGTCCCCCGCCTTGGAGGCAGGCAACACCGAAACCACTGGCCTGCTCTCTGCCACCGTGGTGGCTGGTCTCAGGAACCTGGGAGCCATCATCTCGCCCCCACTGACCAAGCTGCTCATCGCAAACTCGCTGAAACTGACCCTCCATCCGGATGCCAGTGAGTGCCAGGATGGCATGCATCCCTTGGTGTAACTCACACTTGTCCTTATCCCATCCCATAGCCATTGCCCCCGTGCCCGAGATCTATGCCAGCAATGCGGCCTGCGCCAAACAAAGCGAGTATGCCGTGGTCACCCTCTATGCCCTGGCCACCAAGCACGGCTGGGATGGCCTCCACCTGCGCCAGCAGCTGGAGCAACTGGGCCTGGACGCCGGCGCCGTGGACGAGCTGAGCCGCGTGTACGAGGACAGCCGCAAGGAGCTGGTGCTCCGACAGCTGCAGCTGGGCCACAGCTTTCCGCACATCACCGACATCCAGTGGCGCATCGTGTGCGACGTCAAGTCCTCCACCTCCGACTGCAGCACGGGCGTGGCCAACTTCCACATCAACCTGGGCAACTTTCGGCCCAGCAGTGGCGAACGCGTGACCATCGTGGAGTTCGTCTGCAACGCCGAGGAGCTGCAGTCGCTGATCAACCGGCTGAAGGAGATCGAGCGGCACTGCAACCAAATGGCCGTGGCCTAGGACTCAACTCAGCTTTCTCAACATTCTTATCGATTATATTTCGCAGCATATATAACACACACACACACACACACACACAAGCATTTGTCGCGGCTATATACAGTGTCGGAACAGAAAACCTAAACAGTTAACACAGTCATCATCACTAAAAGGCTTTAACTACATCGTCTGCGGATGCGGCTGCGTCTGCAATTCCAGCTCGGATGCCCTCATCCATGTCATCCATGTCATTGGGGCACCTTGGGCAACTGCGACGGCGGCGGCACCAGCAGCTCCACCAACTGGGCGTACTGATTCGGTGCCGTGCAATAGATGGTGCCCGAGAAGTGGGTGCGATCGTTCTCCTCGGCGGCAATCACTGTGCAGTGGTTCTGCTGCGACAGCCGCATGTTCAGCCCGCGGAAGCGGTGGTCCTGCTTGTACAGTCTGGACCCGTCCCGACTCGGCATGAAGAAGGGTCGTCCGCTGAACGGATTGAGGAAGTCGGCCCAGTAGCCCAGCGACAGCAGGCGATCGCACATGTCCCGCGCGGCGAGCACAAACTGAAAATGGAGTTGTCATTGGTTTCAGCGATCTAGACACCTATATTGTTTCCTAATTATACTAATATGCTTGCAAAGTGCATTTTATAAATAAACCAGACGAGCGCAGTTAAAGTTCTCAAACTATTTCTATTGTACATTATTAATAAAACAAAATCTATTTGATATCTGTAATTGTAATATTGCAAATTATGGTTTAAGTTCGAAAATGTCAAAGTATCTCTTAAATATACATGATACATACACTGCATTTTGTTATAACCCATTTGACACTTGTTTTTGCTGTATTATATGCTCTGTTTATGTCTATGCTTTACTATATATAGTTTTTCTTTGAAAATAAAGTGATTTAAAACTCTTATTTCTAGCTTTGTTGTAATCTTGTAGGAATCTTCAAATTATAATACCCCAACTGGCATTTGTCTTATCGCACCTAAGCTGCATTGGGAAGGTCAGTCACATAGCATTTAAAACTGGTTTAGCCTTATACGCTCAAACGATCAAGGGCAATAAGTGATTAGTACTTTACGCGGATACTTCAACTTACTTGACCGAATAATGTGAATACATTTGGGTATGAGCTTCCCGACTGCCTTTTCCATTCCCTGTTCAAAGTGGCCACATAAATGCAACTAAACTTGGGTCTCTGAATCACCACGTATCTCTAATGCCTGACTAGACTACAGACATCACCCAACTAGGGTATGAAGTGGCCACATAAATGGTACCCGTATCCGGCTAAACTCGGGTCTCTGGACCATCACGAATCCCTGACGAGACTACAGACTGCATGCTCACCTTGGCGGCGCCCATTTCGATGTCGCCCTCGTAGCTCAGGACGAGCATGGTGATGGCTGTGTCCCGCTGCGCAACGACGCGCACGGGGAAGAGCTCCACGAGCGACTCGCGGAGGAGCTGGGGGCACTGGCAGCAGGCGAACTCCAGGCGCGCCTTGTCCGCATTGGCCTCCTTGAGGAAGTTGACCAGCTGGCCGAGCGGTGTCAGCAGGCCGATGGTGGTGGTTTCGCCCTGCCAGGCGGGTCCGGTGGCATTGGGCAGGTAGAAGCGGTGGCTCCTGGCCGCCGTCAGCTCCCAGTTGGGTTCGCTCTCCAGGCTGTTGAGCTCATCGTCGCCATCGAGGTTCCGCGACTTGCTGACCGTTTTAAACGACTCGCCCGCATCCGAGGGCGGTCCATTGCGCTTGGAGTAGTTGGCCACTGGGATAATGATGGTGGATCTGGACTGAGTGGTCGCCTGGCCGCTGAGGAGATCGCGAAGTCGATGGGTCGACCCATTGATCAGTACGCGACTCAGAGAGCGCGACATTATTATATCACAAGGCTTCTAGGCAAATGCGTAGAATCCGCTGGCAATCGGTGCTATTTCCGATCCGAATCCCAAGGTAACTCACTTTCGCTGCCGGCTGGAGGAGATCCGCTCTGTTTGGACTCTGTGTGCTGGGTCTCGTATGCCTTTGGAATTTTACGAGGAATTTTGTATGGTTGTTTGCTACAAGCTAATTGTAAGATCCGGCAGACTAGATTTTATTTCAATTCAATCCAAACGGCTGCTTATTCTACGCAGTTTTCACGAAACTTTTTTTTGGTGGCACAGCTGATTCAATCTGATAGTATCGATAGGGGACTATCGATAACGATGACAAAAGCCCCCAAGGGAAGTGTCGATATTTTACCGGTTCGGCAACAAGTTATCGAAAGGTTTGGTACAACATTTGAATTTGCAATTCAAACGTTAATTTGCTTCTTAAATAACCAATTGGTAAAAAAACAAGGTGGAATTGGAATAGTTGGAATTGCACTTTTACAAAAATGGACTCCACAGGGTGGGCATCGTGGTCAACTACGAGATGAGTTCCTAGATTCCAGCTCCCGTTCTCCAATTTTGATTATTTATTCAATTTTCTATATGTACAATAGTGCGTAGCGAAGATTACAACTGACTACGAATACAACCATAAACCACTTCACAAACCCCACGTATATCACACCTTTTTGTTTGCTTTTGAAATGTGTATTGTATTTAATTGAATTATATAGATTGGGTTAATATCAATTACGCGTAGAACTAGGAGGACTCCTTACTGGCACTGGCTGAGGGCATGGGTGTAGAAGGTCTTCTCCTCAACGCCCCGCTTGATCACGTGCGGAATCTTCTTCGGCACCATGCTAAAAAATGCAGATAAAAAGTATGCAAATGAGTAACTGGAGAGTGGATAGTTATACAATTCGAAACCCACGTGATGCAGTCGATGATGGGACAGACGGAGACGCAGAGTGTGCAGCCCGTGCAGTCGTCGTTCACGTGCGGAATGTGCGTGTCCTTGTCGAACTCGATGGCCTGGTAACCGGAATCGGCACAAGTCATGTAGCACTTTCCGCAGTTGATGCACATGTCCTGCAAGAATATATATTGAATAGAATTAAATTGTTTAATGATGATGACCGAAAAAAATTGTAGGAATATTTTCTCATAAAAGATACAAGTTTTACATTCTTTAAACGATAATTTATCAACAAATTTTTTCTACAAAATTTATAGTTTTGGGCAAAATATATTAATACAAAATTGCAACGCATTATTCAAAAATTCTAGTTAAAAATAATCCAAATGAATATTCTAGAAAATGACTAAATATTTTAAGACTTCATGCACACCGCCTTGAAAAATTCGAAATAAAAAAGAAATCTTAAAATACTTTTACACTGATATAAAAATGGAATAGTAAATAGAACTAATATTAAATTGCACAATTAAATTTTAAAATATATAAATAAATGTGGAAAATATTGTATAGGAATTTGGTCCATTTTATATGCATTATATTTAAGTTTAAATAAATTATTAAAATCTATTCCGAAATAGTAAAATTAAATATTTTAAGCCCGAAAGGGATGCAAAAAAAAGTTGTCCCAACAAAATTCCAATGCAACTTGCAACGTTTAACTCACATCGTCGATGAGCGCCACCTTTTGCTGCTTGTTGTCCAGCTTGTTGTACGACCCGATCTTGTCCAGCGCCGCGCCGATGACATCCTTGATCCTGGGCGCTGGCCTGGGAGCTCCATCAGCCGCCGGCGGAGTGTTGTTCGCCTGCTCCGCATCCCAGAGAGCTCCCTGCTGGCGGCGCAGGTCGGCCAGCTTGATGTCCCTTTGGCGTTGATAGGGGCCGAAGAATCCCAGCGTGGAGTTGCCCTCGCCGGTCAGCCGGACCACCGGCTTGCCCTTTTGGTGAACGGGCGTTGGCGGCGACTGGCCGTCCCAGAAGTGGCCATCCACTGGCGGTGGGTTGGCCTTCAGGTAGAGCAGGGCCTTCAGGGCCGTGCAGTAGTCCTCGATGACGGTGAAGTCCTGGTTCTGGACGGAGGAGCAGATCTGCAGGACGGTGGCTCCGGCCTGGATGAACTGCAGGGCCACCTCGCCGGAATCGATGCCGCCAATGCCGAGGATGGGGAATCCCGGCACTCTCCTCGCAATATCCGAGATGGCCTTCAGGGCCATGGGCCGAGTGGCATTGCCAGAGACGCCGCCGTAGGTGGTGCGCTGCTCCTTGCCAATCGCTGGCCAGGCGGTCGAGTCCGCCTTCAGACCCATCAGTCCCTGGACCGTGTTGATGGCCGATCCGCCATCGGCACCGCCCCTCTTGGCCGCCTCGGCAATGGAGGCGATATCCGTAATGTTCGGCGTCAGCTTGATGAAGAAGGGCAGCTTGACAGCTTGACGCACCCATCGCGATATCTGCTCCACGAGCTGGGGATCCTGGCCGCAGGCCAGGCCCATTCCACGCTCGCCCATGCCGTGCGGACACGAGAGATTCAGCTCGAGGGCATCCGCCCCGGACTGCTCCGCCTTGGTGGCCAGCTCCTTCCAATCAGCCTCGTTGAAGCTGCACATGATGCTGGCTATCACGATCTTCTCGGGGAAGTCGCGCTTGAGCTCGCCAATCGATTTTAGCCAGTACTCGGCCCGCTTCTCCGAAATGAGCTCGATGTTGAGGAAGCAGCCCTGCTGCGGTCCGTACTTGTAGCCGGATGTGGTGCCCCTGACGATGCGTGGCGAGACATTCGTGACCAGATCCTTGTCCAGGCCAAAGGTCTTGGTGACCACATAGCCCCAGCCCTGCTCGAAGGCGCGCCGGATCATGGCTGTGCTGGTGGTGGGCGGGGCCGAGGCCAGGCCGAAGGGATTCTCGAACTTGATGCCGCACATCTCCACGGAGATGTCGACGGCATCGATGTCCGTGTAGAAGAGTGGCAGGGCGGCTGGCGTGTCCAATGGCAGACCCTGCAGTTGGCAGTGAATGCTCCAGGCGGCCACCTTGCCGTCGTTGACCGATTCCACTGTGGTGTTGGCCACTCCGGCCAGATCTCCACCCAGGAACACCTGCTTGAGGCTGCTCTGCATGGTCACCCGATCGACCACTGGCAATTCACCGCGGAATTGCAGGGGAGCCAGAGCCTCGCGCACATCTTGGTCCTCCAAGCCGGATCCAAAGGCGGAAATCACAAAGTTCGCCTTCAAACGCTGCGTCTGCTCCTCATCCTCCACCCACTCGTCCTTCTCGTTCTGCTCGGTGCGGCAGAACTCCATGGCCGTGATCAGGCCCTCCTTGACGATCACCTTGCGTGGACTGAGGTAGGGCAACAGTTCGCACCGCTCGTCGCGGGCCAGTTCCACTTCCTCGGGAACGGCACGAATGCCGGAGGAACCCTTGCGGAACACCACGAACACGCGGCGGGCACCACATCTGAGCGCCGAGGTGGCACAATCGAAGGCCGTATCTCCGGCTCCCAGAACGATGACATTGCCATGGAGCTTGGGCAATCCAGCAGCCGCCTTGCAGGCACACAAACCCGGCTTCGAGCCATCCGACACCAGGGGCAGGAAGTTCTTGGACGTATAGAAGCCATTCGCGGGCTCCAGTCCGGCGAAAATGGGGTTCAACTTGGGCTCGGGCAGGCCAATGCCCACGAAGACGGCATCGTGACCAGCGGAGAGCAGTCCCTGGACGGTCAGATCCTTACTGCCCAGCGAGCGACCCGTCTCAATACGCACGCCCAGATTCTTGACCAGATCGATCTCGAAATTGACCGCATCGATGGGCAGGCGGTACTGCGGTATCTCGGCGGCACTCAGCCCACCCAGATAGCTCCTCCGCTCGTAGATGGTCACGTCGCGATAGCCCAGACGGGCCAGAAAGGTGGCACAGGACAGCGAGGCCGGCCCGCCGCCCACCAAGGCGATCTTTCCCTCCAGTGGATTGGCCTCCGCCTGGGGCGTTCTCCGCTGCCGTACGCCCATCTTCTTGAACACCTCGGTGGCGAACTGCTGCAGTCCTCCGATGTTGATGGGACCCGCCTCCGAGGCCTGCAGATTGCAGCCACCCACGCAGAGATCACTGGTCGGGCAGACCATGCCGCAGGTCAGACCCAGCGGATTGTCCGAGAAGATCGCCTTGGCGGCCCCGTAGAAGTTCTTGTTCGCAATGCTCGTGATGAAGCTCTTGATGTCCAGCTGCGTGGGACAGGACTTCTGGCATGGCGCATCCGCGCACTTCAGGCACCGGGCCGCCTCCTCCAGAGCTCCGCGCTCCGACAAGGTCGTGTGCTTGATGTCCGAGAAGTCGTTGGCCAGCGTGGTGCATGGCGGAGCGGCGTGGTCCGCATTCCGCTTCCAGTGCTTCTTGTTCTCCTTCGTCTGCTTGGTGGGCACCACCGAGCACTGCGTCTTCACGCGCGGATTCAGCGACAGCAGGTCCTGGGAGTAAGATATCATATGTTGTAGTACATACATAAAAACAAAGTGAGCTCAATTTTAGGATTAATCACTATATATGAGCCATAACTCATTGGTTTTACAAATATATATTTATATATTTAGCGATAGCATGTCCCAAGAACATTTATTAAGTATTTATTATAAGTTTGTTTATATCATACATGAAAATGATCTCAATTTTACAACAACCACAGGCTTATTTCTTGGGTAATCAAATACTGAAACTGTTATTTTTATTTACTCTTGAAATTGAATTTCAAAATATTTTCATCTTATCTAATCTAAACATATTAACTAACTTTATAAAAATATTTTGATGGAGCAGAGAGATAACAACAGAATACAACAAATTGAAGTAAAAATTAGATATTAGACACATTCAACACTTTCTTTTATTTTAAAATAAGTAATCAAATGTGAAAACGTCAAATTCAAAAATGAAGTTTCAAGAAGTTTAGCTTTGGTAATTTTTTTTTGCAGTGTACGGATTGAACCTACCTCAATGTCGGGTGAGTCCTTGCTCAGCAGTTGGGGCGGACTCATCTTGATGGCAGCTGTTTATCTCCTGAAAGAAATAAGATACGGAGATGCGGCTCTCAGTTGGGCGCCACGTGCGAAAATTCCCAACAACAAATTCCCTATCGCACCACAGATGGATTCTAATCCATTCTAATCGCGACTGCCGGTCTTATCGGAGCCCCACTCGAACCGATCCCGAAAAGACGCTGTATCTATGTGCACGAATGGCACCATAAATCTTATCATCTATAAGGGCGCTTATCATTTATCACTCAAGGTTGCGACGGCCATTGGAGATTATGATTATGGTTTGAACCCATTGTGGCACCACTCCGGTTTCTTGTCCATTTTTATATTTTTTATTTGCTCTGCCAAATAGTTTTGGACCTCATTAAATGGGGCCACCCCTCGAGGAACGGGGAGATTAAAGACCACGACGACGACGGGTGAAGGTCACGATCATGGGGGCCTGTTTTGTTATTCTTAGCGATAATTGGCTAAAAAGTAGACACGCATATTTGAGAATTTTTAAACAACAAATTTCAAGTCGAAGAGCTTCTAAAATTATCAGTTCAGATTGTAAACTTTTCCTTGTTTTCGCAATCAAAATTTGGTTTTATTTGTTCTTATACTTCACATATACAGAAACAAAATTATTTTCTGAAAAATTAATTTGATCCAAAAATAGGTTTTTTCTGTAGTCTTAAATAAAAGTTCGAAAATCTTTTATTTATTTACTTTATTAATATGTATCTGATTTTATAATATTTATATTATTTATGATTTTATGTTTATTTAAGCATTAAAATAGTGGTCTGCATTGCAAAGTTAAAAACCAAATTGAATTAATTGAATTGAATTAACAAACATTTTCTTATATTAGCAGCTTCACATTCGAAGTCAGTTAGGCAATTGTTAAAAATTGTTTCAACTAATTTAATCACAAACGTAGACCGTTAATTCACAGACCTTCGTCTTACATATATGCGTTTCAATCGAATTCAATTCAATTGATGATTTGTAACACGCGCTCTCTCGCTCTTCACCTCGCGCCTTCGCGCTCTCTCTTCGCACACCGAAACGCTGATTAGAATTTCGTATTCTATTTGACATAATAGTTGATGGGAGTAGCAGACCTCCCCCCCACATTCCTCTTCCCGCCAACGATTTCCTCATACCATTATCAGTTTGGCTTTATGATCCGGCAAGTTTTTGAATATGTTTTTATTATGGGTGGTATGTACATATATAAATATGCAAATGGCGAAATTCGAAAAAAAACAAGTTCAGAACTGGAGCTGCTTATGCTTAAATTGGGTTTCGTTTGATCATTCTTTTTTCGGCAACAAACAGTGCGATTGAGTCAAGATTAGTGGCCGAAATACATACCGATCGAATAGAACGTTATAGATTAATTTATGAACACTTTTTAGCGAAATCTTTGAATTGGACACAGCAAAAAAAAAGTATCACTAACCGACGATTATCGGTTGACACTAGATGTACGAAAAACTTAAATTGGTCTTCACACTGGAAACGCCAAATGGAAAATGCTCTTGGAAACCGACTTCCAGATCGACGTTGGCTCGGTTCTGCGACGCAGTCTACGTCGCTGCCGGCGCCATCTTCCCATTACCTCCGGCTGATATATATATATAAAGTGGCCAGGGGCGCAGCCAAAATTGGGGGTGCCACCAAAGTATTAAAAAATAAGTACAGCCTTTAAAAAAAATATAATCATATTTATGACAACCCAAAAAAGTAATTTAAGTTTTACATTTGAACGTTTAAAAGTATTATTTTAAAGATTACAGACAAATCATTCATTATTTGGATCTCGAATCAATATTGTCTTACAAAAAAAAAAAAAACAATAAATAGTAAAACTTAAAAAGTAACCATAATAAAAACAATTAAGTTACCACATTTGTTATGTACACAACATTAATCGTTGCCACTTTCTTGAGAGTAAAATGTTACTCTTAATTAAAATACTACCTCTAAGTTTTAGTAGTTCTACGTCTATGTAAACACACAAAAGTCTGTGCTGAATTTGCGAAACTTACGTTCTCGTTGTTTACATTGTTGATCACTCAAAAAAAAAAAGATTAAGTTTTGATTAATTATATATTAGATATAATAAAAAACTTAAAAGAAAGACATCAATTTTATTATACGCTTTAATACAAATTTGTGATAATGTTTACTATTTAATTATAATATCTGATAATTAAAATGTATCTTGAAAATACTTTCTTATCTAAATTTTTCTGTGTAGATAGTGACTTTTTTTAAGGCGTGCCATGCGATCGTCGCTCTTTTCGTGATTTCAAATTCTCTTCTCTCAGTTTACATAGTACAGTATTACCCGTTTTACTGATTGAACACATTTTTTATACAATAATAGTGAATGTGCGAGTCATGACATCGAAGGCAAAATTAAATGTATTACTTAACCAAATAAATTATTTAGTAAACAGATGGTTTTAACTGGTTCAGAAAGTCAATCACCAATAGTATAGAAATTTACATTCAACTATTTTAAGTTTAATTAAAGAGGTATTTAACTCAGAGAGCAGAGTTCAATTATTTATCAGCCCAAAAGAATGCTATTGTAATGAGTTGTTTAAATCAAAACTTGAGTATTTCGTTTAAGAAAACTTAAGTTATCGCTCCCAGGTTACTTGTTAAGTTTTTCAAGTCTTTTTTTTATATATTTTATTTGTTAAGTTTCGTTTGAGTTTTAAATTTAGATTTTCTATTTATATTTATAAAGGTCGAATAGTATGCCCTTAGCTGTTGCACAATTTATCAACAAAGATAAACTTGGCAAATAACCTTCTATAAATGAACTACTACTACAGTTGTGAGTATGCCGTCACATAAATAAACAAGTAAAAAAAAAAAAGCTTGTCTTGTTCAGAACTTTATTTCACCACAAATCAAAAAAAAAAAAAAAAACTTTCTATTTTAGACCTAGTTGTGTGTGCGACAGTAAGGTTAACATTTGAATCTGGTTAAACTCCTTGGATAAAAAGTCACCAACAGATGACTTGCTGACCATGAAATCTCTTAACAACTCTTTAAACTACAAATTTATCATAAGCTTATAATCATTTAAATAACCTTTATCTATACCTATCAGTTAACTTTGCCTTAATTAAAAGTAAATGTACTCCTACCGTGCACCTATAAACTTACCTTTGTTGTAACTTTGGCATTTTTACTTCCGTTCCCAGTACTTATAGAGTCTTTGAAAGAGGGCAACCATCGACGCAGCATAATTAATGTTACGGCCAGGCCATCTTCTTCGCTTTAGTTTTTTTTTTTCGTTTTTCTCCGGCATTATCGGCATCTCTGGCATTTTGATTAGTCATTTATGGGGGGCCAATTTCGTCCTTTTTAGACCTTCGAACACAGGAATCCCGACTTAGCCACAGAAAACAACATTTTTGGAGGTCGTGGCTGCGTTGATTAAGTGCCGGGACCATTTCTCAAATTCCGGGATGGAGTAAGTTTTAATTGGAAACTATGCGTACCAGATATGTGGCGAGGCGTGATGGATTTCCCTTAAATCCTTAGGCAGCCTGCAAAAGAAAGTTACCGCCTGCCATACCCCATACCCCATACCCCACACCCATACCCATACCCATTGAAAGACTTTGCGGATTTATTGCAGATATAAGCTGTAATTAAATTGTACACAAAGAGTAAAATATTTTGTTATGGGTAAAAGTGTGTCCATTCAATTTGATTGAATGAAGGTTTCACAAAACAAATCTGAATTACAAATGCATTTATGCATACGTACTAAAGTGTGGTTGCTAAATGTTTTTCCACGTGGAACCATCATTGCCTTTGCTTACCTAATTCAATTGCTTTGCTCGGAAACTTTTAAATCACTGGAAATGGATTCGGGAGAAGAGCAAATTGTCGTTCAATGTAGGTAGATATATATATATATATGTATACATTAAAGACTAGAGTCCTCGGACACAGCAACACATTCATAAATATTAATAAATTTTTAACGTACATTAGCAACTCGTATTTATCGTGTACATTCGTTTAAAATAGAATCAACTACAGTATCTTTTGATTTGTAAACAATTTTGTAAGTCAAAAAAGTGAATGCTCATCTGTTGGGAAAAAGTAGTAATGTTTTTCTCCTGCTTTTGATTTAATTCGAACGGAGTGAAAATGGGAGATAGGTTTTTTTTTCGGGCGGTCAAACTATAAAAAGCAGGAAGGTTCTTTTCTGTAACTAAACCTCCGTTCGCGTATCACACTTAAATGATATATATAAGAACAAGTTAACCATTAGTCGAATGGTTTCCCATTAAAATGCCGCTGAACTTGTCCGAAATTCGTATAAAGTTTGGTTCAACTTAACTTATTAGCGCACCCAAATGGCACAGAGTAAAACGTGTGTGTAAATATTTCATCGTATATATATTTAGTATACATATATGTATAATAGGGGTATATAATCCATATAAGATATATTTGTATTCAAGTAGTTTTCATATAGAACGCTATCCAAACGATAGGTTATATATTTTGTATATCTTAAATTATCGTGTGAGTGGTGCAATGCGAAATGGGTTGGGGAAATTGAAATTTATGTTGTTTTAAGGTTTTTTTTTTTTTCTGATTTTGAGATGTAACATATGTATGATTGGTTTTGTGTGCTGTGTGTGGGGGAGCAGTTAAATCAGTCTCGATTTTGAAGTAGTAGGTAGTGGGTTGAGTTCCGAAGTGATTCTGTCCGTTGAGTCTGCCAAGTCGGAGTTTTTTAAGGTCTTTGGGTACTCTCCCTCGAACCAGCTTTATGTCATTCGATTTGGAGACCGCTTTAAGTCTCATTTAGTCCATTCAATTTTGAGAGCCTTTAGATCTCTGCACGTGTTGAGACACTTGTTACCTAAACTTAATTATAGTTAAGTTATCGCCAATAATTAACTAAAAATCCATATTACAAGTTTTTAAAATAGAGTTTTCGACAAGTAAGAAAAGTTTTAAAAGAATTTCAAAAAGTATTTCTAACTTCTTTTATAATATATAAAATTTAGATTATTCAACTTTGCTCACAATTTAAAGTTAAAATTTTAATATCAAGGCAAATAAATGTACAATTTTCTAAAGCTTGACATAAATGTAATACTTTTATTTAAAACCCAGCTATATTTAAAGTAGGGCTAGGTAAGATTTTTTGCTGGCCTAGGGATAAGTTCAGAACAAAATCGACAAAAGGGACTTGGATCTTAGTGTGTCATGTCATTTGTTGTGTCATTTGTGAGCGTTTCTTTTGCATTCAAAGTTCCACCTTAGGTGTTCGTTGTTCCGTTCACTAGTATTTATTTATTAGCATTTCCATTTGGTTGGACTTCCGATCAAGTTTGACCAACTACATACTGGTCAAAGAAGTCAACTTATTTTTCTTCACCAAAATAGGACGAACGTCTTTTCATTTGGAGCAATTCAATTCCTTGTTTTCTGACCGCGTTTTCCATATTTTTCAAATTGTTTGACGTGAGGAGTATGTGAGTGGATTAGGGAGTTTGTTGTGGCTTAGTGTGTTCACCTTTTTAATTTTTTTTTTGTTGACTTTGTGTTTGCTGATGCCTGTGCATACTGCCAAAAAAAAATGTGGCCTGTTCTTTGTTCTCTTTTGCATTCAATCAAAATTAAATATACAGAAATAAAACTTTTTATTCAAAACCAAAAAATCCAATCAGAAATATATATGAAAAACAAGTAAGATTTTCATTAAAATGAAAATTAAGAATTGTAATTAACAAACTATTAAATTATGCTCATTGTGTTTAATAAATCATGATAATATGTTTGTAAATCTTTCTTCTGTAAATCTTTCTTCTGGTAGAGAACCTTTTATATCCGTAGTCTGTTTAATTTGTCTTGGTTTGTGATATGTTGGTAGCCGCTAAGAATTTTCCTGCATCCATATTTTCATGGCATCTTATTTTTTTTAGATTTAGGACAGAATTGCAGGCTTTGGCTAAGCTCATTATACTTTGTGGGTGTGGAGGTAACATTTACCATTCTCAGAGATTTTAATTGATATTAATAGATGCGATTTTTCTCTGATTTTGCTGTATGCGGTCGCTTGATACATTGATAAGTTCTTAATATAGAATATTATGCGTGTTGTGTTGCGTGTCTTTTGCAGTTAACCTCAGGTCAGACCAATTGTATGCCTTCTTCAAAATGTTTTTTTATTTCTCTGGATTTCTTTACAAGTGTTTCAATCTATGTTATTTCACAGGGCTAAAAAAGTAACAAGTTTTGTTTGTTTGTCCCATATATTTACCAACTAAGCTCATACATTTTGCTCATAGAATATTTTAGTTTTGCAATATGAGAGACCCAGAAATCGAATCCAACTCGGGCTGACCTGATACACATCAATGATCTTTTCTTGTTTGTACCTTCCGTTCTGTTTTGGTGTGTTGTAGTGCTGTGATTTCGGTATTCTTTAACCACACGACATTTAGAGGTGTAAAATATTAATTTTTTCCTGGATAAAAGCGCTTCAAAAATGGTTCTTATTTACGGCGCTAGACAATTATATTTTTTTAATATAGCGTAGTTCAGCAAAAGCCAAACGAGCTGCGTAAAAGTGCAAATTCCACAAAAAGCTCTCACATTGCATTTATAGTTGGTTAGGGAAAAACTATATATTCCTACAATAATGGAAGGTCTTTACAAAATAATCAAATACAAGACTATCACAAAGAAATGTAAGTCAAAGGGAAACTATTTAAATGTATCCAATATTGTTTATGTTTATTATTTGAGCATTTAAGCTGGACCGTTGGCGACATGAAATCGAATTTCATTAAAAAGCGCGCCAGCATAAAAACGGTTGTAAAAATTGCAATTGTGTGGAGCGATTTGCAATGCTCTTTTTAGTTTGCTTTTTGTTCTTTTGTGTTCTGAGCCTGATTGTTGTTGCTTGTCAAGAAAATGTTTCCATTTTTGCACAGTTTTTCCATGTTTCTTGCTATTCTTGATTAAATAAAGCCCATTCTTACTCACTTGAAACTCGCAGGGAAACCGCACGTTTAATTATGACAAGAAACCACGAAAAAACAAAATAATGTTTGCTGTCGTATCTCGTTATATATTGCCTTGGCAGATATTTTCTTTTTCTACAAAAGTATGTGCCACTCAAGCTGAAAAAGACCAATTTTTTGTTGATGTTTTTTTTTTTTTGCTGCATTATCAATTTTTTTTTGGCGGATAGGATACAATTTGCATTAATCCTCTTATTTTTTTTTTGGATTTTCAATTTTGTAAAATTTGCTGATCGATATATTTTTTCAAAAAGAAAATTATTGTCCGCATTTGCAGCGCCACCTACCGGTTGTGAAGGGGTGGGTTTTTTTTTTTTTTACTTTTTACTTTTTATTTGTTTTTAGTTATATTTTTTTGTTGCTAATGTGGCTTCGTCTAAGCTTCTGCTTATGCTGATTTAACCATAGAGTTATCTAGAGAGAAATCACTTATAAAATTGTCCAAAAGTCGGCTATGTTATATTTTCTAGGCGAAAGTCGCAAGGATAACTACTTTATAAAGCCTACTTTTTGACAGCTTTTTAAGTGATATTGAAACTCTTGAGGTTTCTTTTGGCCATAGCTTTTGTCTTTTGTAAAGGGTCTTCCCTAGAGACATCAAATCACTTGGCATGGCTTAAAGATGTGATAGTTTTTTAAGCTACCATTTCAAGTGATTTGTAAATTCTAGGTTGCTTTTGCTTGACCGCTTGTGGCCAATTAAAATGTCTCTTGTCCCTGTAATATTTGTGTGGCATAATAATAATAAATGGAAATGAACTGACGAACTGCCTCATAAGCTGGTGCCCTTTGAACCCTGCACTCCGAGCACTCGGTGCACTGCCGTGTTCGACTCCACCTCGATTATGCGCTGCTGCTTCGTTGTGCCTGCTCTCTTGGTCTCTGGTACTCCTCCGGATCTCCTAGAATCGCTCCTCCTGCTCCTCCTTTTTGTCCTCCCCCTTGTCCTTCTATATACATTCAGTCTATACTTCCTACTTCCTACTTGCTACTTGCTACTTCCTATACTTGCTCCTCCTGGCTGCCGCTGCTGCTGCTGCTTAAATCACAAAGAGATCGCTGCAGCTGGAGGAGTTGCGTCGCTTGAGGCTGATGCCCTTCTTGAACCGCAGCACCGACGAGATGAATACCTTGGTGCGGGCGGTCAGTTTCTTGACCACCTTGCGATTGCAGGTACTCCGCCGCCCCTCGAAACCCACTACAACGCCATCGCCATTGCCATCGCCATCGCCGTTGCCATCATCATCATCATCATCATCATCCGCTATCCGCTCGCCCGCCGCCGACAAGGAAATCCTCTGCTGGCGCCCCGCCTCCAGCTGCAAGTCATCCATGGTCCGGAGCTGATGGCGCCGCTGGAGTTCGGCGGCCGCATCCGCTGCCGCAGATGTGGTAACGCCGCCGTCGAACGAGCGACGCTTGCGAAACGGACGCCGATGACGAATAGTGGCCGCGAGCATATTGAATTTGCCAACGGGCATCGATTGCGTCGATGAGTGCTTCAGCACATCCTCGTCCTCGTCCACCTCGCTTTCGCCCATCTTCAGTATGCTCTCCAGGTTGAGGGGCTTGCGATTGGGATTCTCGATGCGGGATCGATTCGATTTGGATTTCGAGGTACCCGCCACTCCGTCCGGATCGTTGTTGTCCTTGTCGTTGGCGTCGCCGTTCGGCAATTTGTCCGGCAATCCGCCATCGAAGATCTCCTCGTCGCCCTGGCAAATGCTCATCTGGCGCACCATTCGACGCGACTGCAAGTGCATACCACGATGCTTTTGAATCGTACTCTGTAGATTTAAGCGCTGCAGCTCCAGTTCTGTGAGCAATCGCAAGCGCTGCGGATTGAGCTTCACCTGGGCCACAATGCCAACCAGCAGCTCGTCCACATTGTGATCCAATCCAGAGGAGGTCTCGATAAATTTGCAAGCAATATCCTTGGCCACCTTGCGACCCACTGAAAATGTGCCAATTTTCGAAAAGTTGTTTAAAGACTATTTTAATTTTGCCGACCAACTGGATTCATTCAATGCAAAATAATAACACAAACAAAAGTCTTTTTAATGTTAATTGTTTTTAACCCCTTATTAAAAATGCAAAAATGGACAAAAAAGTAACATTTTTTTTGTTTGATAGTTTAATAGTGACTATTGGTATTGTCATCATGCGAAAGTGTTAATAATAATTTTGTTCATGTAATTTAGCCAGTCAGAGAGGCAGTATTCATGGCAAATTAAAAGAGGAGGACTCTACTCACTTTGACGGGTGATAACTCGATGGCGCTGCAGATCCGTTTTGTTGGCCACCAAAATAGCTCCGCGGGACAAGAGCATCTCGTTCTCCTTGAGGTACTGCAGTACCCGCTCGGCTGCGGCGAAGGTGGTTCGATCTATCACCGAATAGACCACCACGAAGAGGTCGATGTTGTAGGTGGCACAGAAGGCCTCCGTCTGAAGGGCGGCCCAAATGTGATGGGGGGAAAAGGCAAAAAGACAAAGATGAACCATATGGTGCACAAAAAGTTGGCTACAAAAAAAAAATCGTTCTAATGAAATTTTCAAGCGGGGAGTGGTGGGTCGGTGGAAAACGGGGAATGGGAGGTAGGAGGTGGGAGGTGGGCGATGGGTGGGTTAAAAAATACACAAACCACCCACTCGAGGATATGCCTTGCCCCCAGGCCATGTTAAACGCTTGGCTGAACGCTTTTCGCAGCTGAGACAGCTGACCTTGGTCAGATTAAAGACTTAAAGCGAGCAGCAAGTCAACACAATTTAGTGGGCCAAAAACATTGAATATAAAAGGGAGCTGCAATCACAATTGTTAAACATCAATATTTTTATTAGACATAGAGGAAAAATATATGTTTACTCAAAGAACTTTACCCTTTCAAATTTTAATTTTCAATATATTCCAAAAGCTTAAATACTTTTTAAGAAAATTTACAACACAAAGTGAACATTGAAAGAAACCGTTTTTTTTTTTTGTAGACACACTGAAGTAAAAAATGTTGGTATAAGTTTATGATCAAATATATATTTTAAAATGTTATTGTCAAGGCTTTGAGGTAACTCCTTTGTTTTCACAATCATTTTCGAATTTGTTACCCTTTGTTAAAATACGGTTACACATACTGTTTTTAGTTGGTGCTTTCCAGTTACTTATAAGAAATCAAACTAAACTTTAAAATGTCAATACAAAATTCAAGAGAACATTTAATTTGAATGGTAACCCCCGTTTTGCTCAATACCATACCTTAGTATACCAGACTCAAACACCCATTTCTATCCCATCACTTTGTTGCTTCCTTTTTAAGTGACGGCCGAGGCACAGAAGTGTTAATGACATTTGGCAAATGTGTCAGAGGCAGATGGCTCTTAACCCACCGCTTGACCCACTCAGCTAGACGGCGGGAAAACCGGGAAAATCGGGAAAATCAGAAGAACCCCAGATGAGGAGGGTCTGAGCTACAAAATGGGGGGAGTTTGGTGGGAACACTACTTTTTGGGAGATGCTACCCCTACGGATACCGATACCAGTACCAATACTGCTACTGATGCTTTCTGTGCTTACTCACCGACATCTCGCATGCGGGATGATCAATAATCTCCAAATCCGTTTCAATGTTATCGACTAGCACCGACACCGTCTTCTGTCCATATTCATCATCTAAAAAAAAAAAAACGCACACAGCCGAAAAAAAGTGAGGGTAGTCTTTTGTCAGACGTTCCCTTATTTCCTTTAAACTACTAGATAGGTTTTTCTAAAAAATATATAAGCATATGTATTATCAAACTAACCAAGCAGCAGCGGTGCATTATTCATTATTCAAGCGTGTATTTAGTAGAAAAAGGAAAACCTATATTCAAAACAAACCACTACACTAAGTTGTTGGGACTTTCGGGGAATTGCAAACAACACCAAGTCCCCAAATGCAGTTTCAAGGGTCTAAAATCGATCAAATTGCAGCAGGGGCGGCGACAACCTTTCCATGGGCGTTGATGGGCGTGTCGCCCATAAAACCGTAATCAAAGTGATTTTATTTGCCCAGCAAGTTAATGTCGCAATTGACGCTCCCCCTGTTTTTTCCCGCTTCACTTCATTGACTCGTTTTTTAGCCCGAGACCATAAAACGTGCAAAAGAAACAGGCAGACAGTGTGTGTTTAGAGTGGAGGACTCATAGTGCAGGGACTTCGTTCTCGTAAAACCTTTCTCTACGGTGGTGCACACGGAAAGTGCTACGTCACCACCACACTGCCACTAAAAAAATTACAAAATTTTGTGTCTTCAACCTCAAAAACTAATTTAACTCACTCACAATTTACGCCATTATGGTTAAGCTTTTAAATAAATCATAAAATGTTTATCAAGAGGAATATTTATTTCTATATTAAATAAACTAATTATGTTTTTAAACTATTAAAAATAGTATACCTTAAAATTCAGAAGCAAAAGAGGTTATTTGTTTAATTAAACAGAATATTTCTAGAGTTCCCAGGCAGCATACAAATTGCTAGGGTTCACACGTTTGTATGTGAGCAATGTACAAATTTCTAGAGTTCCCAACCCTTTATTTGAGTAGTATAAAATATTGTTAGCTTTATTTAACTGCATTCTAGTTCTTATAGACTTTTGGGAGAGGCAAAAAATTAATATTTTAATATGTATTCAACTGCATTTATAAAATATCAAATGGCTATGCAAATTTAAGCCTGTGCTCTAATTGTATTTTAATGCTGTTTCTCTCAGTGCAACAGCACCGTCCAATGTACGCTTTGTCAGCAGTTTGACACGACCCAACAGGATGGCAGGAGTACCAGAAAAAGTAAATAAAATAAGGACGAAAGGAACTGGAAAGGAGTCTCCAAAGCAGACAATGACTGCAGTTTGTGTCCGACTCTGTTTGCATTCAGCTGTAACAAATATTTAGACGCCAGTCAACCCGGCCCGCATCTACAAAAAAAAAAAAAAAAAAAAAAAAACACCCCTCAGGAAAGCTGCAACCTCGAAAACCCCAACCCAACCCAACCCAAGCCAATGCCAATGTCAAAATGACAAAAAGTCCATAGGTACTCCGAGCGGTTAATTTGCATGTGGCAAGTAATTTTCAGTGTGTGGGCGGTTCCGCACAAATTGAATAGAAAACATGTTCCCCTATTTTGTGAGTGAGTAAGTGTGTGTTCCAGAAGCCGTCTTCCTAATGGGAATCAGTCATACTTCTGCCGGCTGAGCCGATTAGCCTGTGGCATTGACAAGCGGCGAAAACGAAGTCATTGCAATGCAATTATACAAACGCCTGGGCAAACACAGGCAACCAACGAGGGGAACCCCCTGATTTTGGTGGGATTACACGTGGTACTCGGTTGTCCTTGAAAACAAACCGTTTCGAGGGGCTCACACACGCGTTGTGTGTGTGTGTGTGAGTGGTTTTTTGTGAGATATATAGATATTTTAAGACCCAAATGGGCGTGTTGTGGTCTCTGAAATTAGTGAGGATTATTCGATTTTAATAGTTCAGTAGATTTTTGTTACCAGTTAGTGTTCGGAATGCATGCAACAGGCACACACAACATTTTAATAGCTTTAATGGCAACAGATTTGGACTATAGGTTAAAATAGCTAATGTTATATATACAAGAAATGCTCTAACTAATTTTTAATATATGCTAACCTATTGTTGTCTAAGTGCTAATTACTTAAGCATAATGAAACATTTTAAAAATAAATTTGCATTAAAGTCCATGAAATCGAAAGTTAAGAAAAGAGAATTGAGTTGAATTAATCATAAGCAGGCAAAAGTATTATAAATTCAACAACCTAAAGGTGTAACCTCTTTAAATGGCCAACGGTCAAAACCTGAAAAACTAAAGTGAAATCATGCGCGATTGCGTCAGTATAAATTTAACTAAAACAAGAGCCAGTGTTTGGCCTGTTTTCTAAAATGAGAAACACTTAGATTTACTTCAAACGGACATGGCATGTAATAAATTTACCATCTGTTTTTTTTTTTTTTTTTTTTTTTTTTTTTTTTTTTTTTGAGGCGTGGTTGGGGCAATTCCGCCCATCCACAGATTTTTTGTGGTCATGCAACGCTGACGGCCATTAGCGAAAGATGGCTAAAAGACGACGCCCACACGCAAAAATAATCGAGCAACTTGCGTGTCTTGATGGAAAGCATTTGGCATTAGCAAAAGTAGAGGCCACACATGCAGTGGACACATCCTGCAGCTAGGAAACAGTTGCATAACAATTCATTCTATGGTAATTCCCAGATATATATGGTAATTGTCAAACAAACAAAATTCCACTCACACACACATCATCTGTCATAAAGTTTGCCCTTGCCTTTGGGCTAATTAAAACTCAGTTTTATTATCTCGACTACACAGAGCAGAAAATTCCTGCGTGAAGACAATGGCAAGGCATTATTTTATTTCTGGCCTCTGGTCATCTGATCCTGTTACGAAAAGCCTATTATATTGCCCGACAATGCCAACATATGACCAGAAATGACATGGCCATAAAATGCACGCAATCCCTAAGGTACACTGAAGATATTTATTTATTGGCAGGAAAGAGTAGCATAAAAGGAATTATAATTTCATATTAAAACAAAATGTATAAAAGCTGTTTATTAAATAAGCAAAATCAATACGAAATCAGTATTGCAACATGCACACCACTTGCAACTGCAATTATCTGCTGTTCTGGAAACATTGGGTTTCGGCTACTTTCGCCCTGATCAGATTACTCAAACTAAAACTAAAACTCAATCACAAACTCAAACCCAGAACTTGAACCATTTTTGCTAGAATATCCCAGACGTAATTAGCTTAGTGCTAAAGCCCGCTTCTCAAAATGTACACAATTCGATAGTGCTGAAATTCAATTAATTTGAAGAGGTTAGCCAACGAAGAACTTTACACGAGGCGCCGACAGGTGCATCTTTTCATCTCCCAGTTAATTAAGCCGACTATTAAGGTACGCACATTTGACCTTGGCAGGAAAATATGAAGTTCACAGGCTTAGGAAAAGATTATCGATCTATGGGGATACCTTAACACGCTGTAAAAAGTTAAATGGGCACACACAGGATACTTTTAAAACCCTTAAATACTTCATATGTCAAATATCAATAAAATTAAAAGGTTTAAGATTTACAAAGCCTGCAATGAACTAAAATTCTGGTAAATGCTTTTTTGTATGATTAATTTTGCAAGCAACAAAAGGAACTACAACTAATCAAAGGAATATTTCATTACACTTTTTGTTTTTAAATTAAGTTAAAAATTAATGTTCAATGTTTTTATTTTTAACATATGTTTAGACTTACAAATCCTGCATTGAACTAAAAATCTGGTAAACTAACAAAAACTATCTCTAGAAAACTAACAAAAATTAAACAACTAATCAAAGGTATATTGTTTAACACTTCGTTAATTGTTTTAACCGCAATAGCCTTAAAACTTAAAGGAGAAAAAAAGTATCAATAGATTTTAATAAGTAAATGACTAATTTCTTTGATGCTATGACACTTTACTTAAGAGACATACTGCTTAACAGAGAAACATTTGAATTATGGCTAATACGATTTTCTGGACAAGAAAAAATTAAAGACATTAAACTGATGTCAGTTAAAACATTCTCCACTTTACTGTGAAAATCCACTTAAATGCTCCAAAGCGGTTATCAAAAAGTGGGCGGCAGTCAACAACACGCCCATATTCTCTAGCTTTTCCACACTCCAAGCCCAGTGATATGGTCGCAAAAGTTAATGAAATTAGCGCTGCCGCTTTTCATATTTTATGACTTTGTGCCATAATTAAAATGCAAATGTGTTTGATTAAAAGCCGCATAGTGAAGCAGCAGGGGTAGAGATTCGGGAAAGGACCTGGCTGGCATGGAAATGGATGAGGAAAAGCATCATAATTTTAAATTACTTCGCCCAAAAAAATCCTGGGATACCCCTACCATATAAACAATTAATTTTATTATTTTATTTAGGAACTATTTCATAAGTCAAAGCCTATACAAAGCAACGAGTTGTTAGCTGTTCTTAAACGAATTCATAATATGAACTTTATACTTATAAATTTCCTCGATATGCTATAACTCAAGTTTAGAAGATATTGCGTGCATGCTATAAACGTGTCTATTATAAATTTATCAATAATGTATAAATAATAATATATTTTATAAATCTAAATAGCCAGTGAAATTTATGAAATATCATGGGCTAAGATATGTAAAATATATACAAGAGACTTTTATCTGATGGTCTCGACTATTTCCTTATTTACATAAATGTGCTAATATAATGTTATAATAAACAAGATATTATTGCCATATTTGCTTAGACGAAATAAGGAATAAGGGAATTTGTAATATTCTGCTATGCGGACTGTACAAGTGCAGACAAAAAAAAAAGGTAATCTTTGGATTGACGGCGACATCGGTGGCGGCAGGCCTGATAAATATAGTTTTACATTTGCCAAATTAAAAAGTGCCAATTGATAAATAGCAGTGTGATGAATAATAAAATGCCGACTTACCGAGACTCAGGTCGTAGGCGCATATGTAATCGGAAGTGGTGAACTGGTAAGTCAATGTGGTTTTGCCCACTCCGGAGCCGCCGAGCATGGCAATCTTGTAGGCAGGAACATTCGGATCCCCGTCGATGACTTCGCCCGATGCCCCCGATGCGTTGCTACGAAGACAAGGGCAATAACAATAGTAAGCTCAGCGAAAAGAGTGGATTTAACCATAAATTGCTCAAAAAAACAATCCCTTAGAAACTAAGAAATTATTCCTGGAATGCCTAAAAAATGCCCAATAAGTTTGAATGTTCATTTTAAATTTATGAGGTTTAATGTCTCATTTTAATTCGATGAACAATACATTTAGAATGTTAGCTTGGTAAGAGTTTGGTAAACAAAATATTGGAATATTTTGATTTATCTGTCGAAACTTTCAATTAAGGCAATTGATGATTCAGATTTACTTATTTTATTTCACAAACTAAACTCAAAAAACATTAAAAACAATTTTATTTAAATAACGATATTATAGAAATGAAAACGTAAAGCATATTAATAAAATATATTGTTTAAATTTAAATTGTTAATTGTTTTACTAAAATAAAAACTACTAAAACTAAAACTTAGCACGTTGAGAGTTTTTAGATATTTACCACAAGTTAATGAAAACAATAATCAACTAAACTTTTTCAAGACAAGCTAAATATTCCACTGTGCCACTGTTTCCTTTGACAATGAGATGGCAAACGCCTTGGCATTGTTACCACTCATCTTCATTTTGGCCCCCTCACCTTCCATCTGCCGTTGTTAATGGCAGCGGAAATTGTTTGGTGTGGAAATTGTATGAAATTAGTCATACTATGTAGACGTGAAAATGCCGCACGTTTCGCATTGTTGTCGCCATGTGAACTGTCATTTCATAAACAATTTATTGCCAGCCACTTTTGTTCACAGAACATTGAGCCACCGAACGTTGAACCACTGAACTCACCTATTGTGTCGATCCGCAACGCCGCTGTTTGAAGTGCCCGTGGATGTCACGGAATTGATCGAACGTGACCTGCGGCTTCTGTTGCAAATGAAGTACAGCAAAACAATTGTCAGAGGCTGGTGAAAATGTATCAGAACATATTCATAACATACCTTAAAGAATCGCCCAAGTTGCAGATGCCATTGGAAGTGATGCTGAAGCTGCGCAGACGGTAGTAGGTCATGTCCGGATCACCGGCATGGATCGCCGACCGTCGCATCTCTGCCAAGCGGGGCTGAAAATTGCATATACGAAATTCCAGACAAATAGTTAGCACACTTAAATAGGTCATGTTTAGCTAAATGTTAGAAAATGTTCCACTTTTGACCGACAAAAAAGCGACAAAAGAAGAGTAGAGAGAAACAATTTAACATTATTTACTTTTTTGGGAACTATTAAATTTAAATTTTAAAGAAGTGTCATTAGAATTAAAATAAAAATAATGATGTTTATTGACTTTATTTCCCTTACAAAACATTAAAATTAATTTGTTAGTTATAATAATTTTAAAAAATTATTAACGTATACGCAATGTGTGCTTTAACATTTACGCAACCCAAAGTTGGCGTATACGCAATGACATACACTCAAAAAATTACGCATACGCCAGGATAACTTTTAAATAAAATTTCTTAAAGAATAATAAATGTCAACAAAATACCAAGCAAATACATGCAGATACCTTGATATTTGTGCATTTAGAAAGGACAAAACTTGACTGCTAGCCACGAATAAATAAATGTCCCATCCCTGAAACCCCATCAGGCCGAATGACAATATTTGATTTTATTCGAGCAGTCCAATAAGGTGTGAACAAAGCCTTTGGCGATGTTGAACGAAGAATGGAAAAGCAGCAGCTTTAAGAGGCCTCCTGCTGCTTTTTCGGCTCCTGTTCCTGGTTCGCGTTCCTGTTCATGCCAATTGCAGGGCGATGGCAACCGATGGGCTTACAGCACTCACATATTTGCGGCTGCCCTTTTTGGCCCTTCTGGGGTGGCACAAAAGTTTCTGCACTTTTTCGGCTGCCTTCGGGGTTTCAGCCTCACAGTTTTTTCTCTTTTTTTCTATTTGGCTGAAGAAGAGGTGAAGTGTGAATGGATCGGGGACTGCAGTCGACAAGTTTCCCCTTTTGGCGTCGAGAGCGCCGCCACACTTGACACTATTCCAAAATTTAATGCCGCCCTCCAAGGACTTTAGACTTTAGAGTTGGACAAAATCAATACCAATCTCAATCTCAATCGCAATACCTTTGCTTGTCATTGATTCCTTCGTTTGAAGGTTTCTCGCTCACTTTAATGGCAACCAGCTTTGAAATCAATTTCTGGACGGGAAAAATGATGGAAACTACGGGTCGATGCCCTCAACTGCTCCAGTTTCTTGCCGCTTTTAGGTCCTTCGAGACTGTGCGGCAGGTGCAACGTGGTTCCAGGTGGCACGTAGTTCGCAGCACGCGCAGGCACAATTTTCACTCGAGCAATTTCACAAACTAATTACATTAGCTGCAGCGACTAGACAAGTGCAAGTCTGCCAAAGAAGCGTGGGAATTATGGCTCCCATGGCCACAATCGCAGCCATATATCCACGGTAGTGACACACAGCCATAGAGAAAATGGAACGACACGACTTTCTAATACTTATTGAGTATTAGAAACCATACTGCAATGCGCGAATTCTTAAGCATCCTATTATCCAATCCAACAAAGCTGTTTAAAATTAATTAAATGTTTTTCCTTCCTTTCTTAAATCTCTAGACTGCTTTGAATTTCTCTATTTAAGTCATGCTACAAAACGCAACTTCTTAAGCTTGACATTTTTAAAGTTGAGGTCTGTACTTAAAGTGCACAGCTTGTATATGGTTTTAAAGTTGCCTGAAAGGCGTAAAACCTATTGATTCAAATCAAAATTGTATCTGTTGTAAATGAGACGTAATAGTTTGCTTGGCTATGATACTGGTAAATTTTACAACGAAACGTTATACTTTACTTACTATACTTTATTTTACAACGCAAAATAGCCTTAAAATCTGAGTAGAGCTTGGTAAGGAATATGGCATAGGCATAGAGGGTGAGCACTTAACTTTTCCGCTGATTATGGCTATTTTTCACATATGCCAAAAACGATACAGGAAGACACAAGGTGGCACAAGTGGGTATGGCCACTGGGGGAAAGGTGGAACTCGGGACATGATAAGCTGGCAGTTACGCCCCTCGTCCTCATCCTCATCCTCATCTTCAACCTCATCTTCATCCTCATCTTCATCCTCACTCTTCCTTCTCCTGCCAAAAAACGACTCAAACAGCCAATGACCCGGGAGCAAAGGGCCAAAAGTAGAACCATGTATCAAATGCTCAGTCATGCTGAATGCTGAAAACTTGGCCCACACCTCCTACACACAAGCACACCCAAAACCACACCCACACCCAAAACCACACCCACAGAAATGCACATCCCCAGATACATGTGTAATCTTTGGTCTCTTCGTCTTGTCTATATCTAGTTTTTCTGCTTGTTGTCTTTTTGTTCTGTTTTTTTTTTTTTTTTTTTCTCAAGCTAGTGGCACTATTAAGAATATTTCACTGCTGAGTGAAGTGCTAATGGCTGTCCTTAAATGGCTTTTGTTCCCCGGACCGAGTTTCAATTACTTGTCGTCCCAAGTCGGTGCGATAATCCTCATGAGCCTGCTCCTTGAACTGGCTTAACTGGTTCCCGCATCGAATGACTAGGCACTGGCCAAATTTAGCCGAAAATAAATAGTTTCAATGACTGACCGGTTTTGTGGAAGGCTGTGCCAAATTAAAATGGAATATTTCATGCATATGCACTATTTATGCTTTGAATATGTAAAAGTGAAATATGTGTTTGTGAAGTTTACGTTTGTTTAAAAACTCTTATAAAATTACAAATTAAATTTTGAGTTTCTAAAATATTAATATAACAGGTTTGAGAACATACTTAAATGCAAAAACTTTTGTCTTTATTTTCAAAAGTTGGAATCTTTCAAATATCTGAATGTTTTCAATTATAATATGTAAAATTTCGCAAAATTGTATTGTTTCTAAATAAATCATAATAATATAATAATTTCCATATTATATTTTCAGTTTCTGAATTATAAAGGGTGATCAATATCAAAGATTTGAATGCCCTATTATATGCATTTCCTTTAGTTATTTGCATATCCTTAGAGACACAAGCAAAGATTAAGATACCGTATTCATCTTGCATTTATTTTACTCACCCTGCGACTTTCCGCCGGCATGCTGGAGGTCCTCAAACGCTGTCGCTCCGTCAATGGTTTGCCGGATTGGGAGGCCAAGACCACGGAGGCGGCCAGATCGGTGATGGCCGTGCCGGTTGTGCTGGCTCCGGAGGATTCGCCCACGCCCCTCTCCCGCTTCATTGGCAAATGGGTGGGCAAGTGCTGCTGCTCCTGCTGCTGTTGCTGTTTGCTCGGGATCATGGAGACCGGAGATATAGAGTCGGTGGAGTCGCCATTACCATCCGGACCACTAGTCACCTCGGCGACAGCAGCTAAGGTGGTACTTGATCCACCGAGAAACCCCAACCCCACGTTCACATTTAGATTGTGGGCAGATCCCCCGGGTAAACCTCCATCCGTCCGCTTTTCGCCGGAGCCACCGGAAGTGTTCGGGGGATTAAGCGAACCCACGGTGCCGTATTGTGGTGACACAGCTCCGGACATGGCCTGGTGGAAGGTCAGGACTCCGGCCAGAGACATGCGATCCCTAAACACATGGACAACAAGACAAAACACATACAATACTTGTATAAATATGTCTGAAAAAGTTTGATATCTATCAGTTAGAGCGTTATTTCGTGTCACTGACAAATTTGTACTTTCAATGCCCCTACTTCTACTGCTAAAGCCAAGTATTTCATACTCAATTTAAGTATTAAATACAAATTACCCATTTTAAATGCAATATTTTCAATTTATATATAATGTTTAAATATTAAATCGTTCGATTTAATATACATTGTATTTAATATTATGATTTTTAAGATATGCATTTTTGGTTTCAATAGCCAGATATTTAATTTTAGAATGAAATACACCATTATATTTAGATATTTGTAGAAAATTACACATTTAATTCAACACCATACTTTCACTCCATTGTTATTTTATTTCATTAATTAATTTTGACTTTTACAATATTAATGTATGTTTTAAGTATTTTTGAACACGAAAAAAAATTAAAAACCCATTTTTTTTGGCCCATTTTAGGAATGAACATACTTTTCCATATACCTGCACACAGAGGTTGTGACATTTTATTGCCTATCCAAGGACACCTAGAATTAGTCCGAAGCTTGGGTAAACGCAAATTGCATTTCAGCTCGAAATTAAGTCACTTAGCGTGACATATTGAAAAAATAAATAGAAAAAAATCTTAAGGCAAGATATTTTAATGGTTCTCCCAGCGGGGAAAACAATAAATGTGGCAAACTTGTTACTCATTCAAAAATGCATCTATTCTGGAGTGGAATGTTGGAAAATTGAATTTTATTTGTTTGTTTCTGAAGTCACACAACCCATTTGGTAGTGAAATGTGAATGGAATAAAGCACAAAACAAATGTTTTGTAAAGCCATTTGGCATTAAATCTGCAGCTTTCAACTCAAAACCCCATTGGGGCAAGGTCGCGCTAGGACGCCAAAGACAATGGCAAGTCGTTGGCCCACAAGGAGGCAGCAAGAGGTCGCACTTGAGGGTTTCAGGCGGTCGGGGTCACCTAATTAGGGTGGCCCTTCTCCTTCTCCGTCTCCGTCTCCTTCCTGCCGCCCACCTTCCACCTTTCATTGTGGCAAGTTTTTAATTATCATTTTTTCTTGTTTATGACTGGACGCCTTCTGCTTCTTTATTACCATCTTAATCTCCTACAGAAACGGCAACAAATGTTAAATACATACATTGTTTGAAGCAAAAGAAAGCTGAGAAAAGCCACATACAATTTTTCGTCTTTGAATTAAATAAGATTTAACGGTGACTGAGAGTTGGCATTAGGAAATGCGTTGAACTTTATACAATTTTTATTCCAAAAACCTCAAAGCAATAATCAAATATTTGAATTGACATCAATTGCTTTGCATTATAATTGTATTTATATATACATATATATTTGCCTAAAAGTATACTTTTAAAAAAGCCACGACTTCTGTATTGTCTATAAATTGTGTTATTTGATATATAGACTTTAGAAAACCTCACCTGGCGCTATTGCTGTGCGAAATGCGCTGAAAGTCGTTAGCCTCAATTGGAGCTCCGCCGATACTGTTCCGGGTGTACGTATAGTCAGATGGCAATAAATTGCCAGCTATCGATGAGGCGCGACGCCTGTTCAAAATTGGGGATTTCTGGGCCCGCAGACTCTGCTATTAATGGTAATATGATTATAAATAAACAGACAAATTAAAAGGGATTAGAGGTGTGTCGCTAAAAAATAAGCTTGTTTTTACAGGTAAATATATGATTGAATATACAAATTTAGTATATGGGTTTTTTAAATTGTTGTTTAAGTGTTTGATGGCATTTCACAACGCCTATGTCTATTCACTATCTCAAAAAGTATTAGGTGTTTAAAAAATTCCCTTTTTTAATTTTAAACATGTAACCCAAATATACTATATCATACTACGAACATATAATATAATATAATATTGTTTTATACATTTAATAAATTAGCTTTAAATATTTTTAATTTATTTGAATGTGAAACAAAGTGACACTTACACGACTTCCAGTTGGATTCTGGGCTGCGTTGAGAAAGTCGTTGAAGGTGGTGAGGGGTTGGACCTCTTGAGGGGCCGATTCCTCGTCCATTTCCCACTCCGAATCGTAATCCAACTCGGTATCGTCCGCATACGGTTGTTGTTGCTGATACGGCTGAAATTGATGGTGTTGCTGATGCGGCTGATGTTGCTGATGTTGCTGTAGTGGTTGTTGCTGCTCGAACTGCAGATCCTGATGCTGATCGTACTGGTACTGTTGCTGCATCTGCTGCTGCTGCTGATGCTGCTGTTGCTGCTGTTCCATGGACTGGCCATAGCCGTAGGACGATGCCGAGGTGCTGGGCCCCTGGTTGTAGAAGCCGCTCTGCTGCTGCACCCTTTGCAAGGCCGTCTTGCGCGTGTGGTACGCCCCCAAGCCACTGTGGGTAGGCGGTGTGGGCAACAGTCGGTGGTGCACCTGCACGGTGGTGGGCGGAAGTGGCACCTGCAACATGGGTTGCTGATGGATCACCTGGGGCTGTTGCTGTTGCTGTTGCTGCTGGAGCTGGTGCTGGTGCTGGTGCTGGTGCTGGTGGCTGACTAGTGGGTGTTGCTCTTGGCTCACCTGCTGGTGCTGCTGGTGCTGCTGGTGCTGCTGATGGATCAGCACTTGTTGTTGGTGTTGCTGTAAGCTAATTTGTTGGTACTGCTGTTGGATCACTCCTTGGTGTTGCTGATGGGCAAGTCCTTGATAATGCTGGTCCGCCGCCTGCTGTGTTTGTTGGTGGGCAACCAGTTGATGTTGATGTTGATGTTGATGTGGCTGCTGCAACATAGGCTTCTGCTGCAGCTGCGGCTGCTTGAGGATCGGCTTGAGGACATTGTAGGCCAGCTGGTGGGGAGCTGGCGAGGGCACAGGACCCGGGGTGCTGCTGCTAATGCTGTCGCTCTCATCGCAGCTGGTATCTGAGCACCGGTACCGGAACCACGGGCAGCAATCAGGATAAAATAAAATACAGAAATACATCTCATTACAATAAAAGAGAAATCATCATTTGAAATAAATAAACATACCATTTTTCTATCATTGGAATCGCCACAATAAAAAATCCCTTTGATTCTTAAATGTAATTAACTTATCATAAGTCTGCAGCCTCAATAAAAATATCCTGTATTGAATAGCACACCGGATAATGAATAAATTTTACTAATATGTATGTACTCCAGGCAAGACGAGTATTAAACATCCATATAAATCTGGTCTTTGTACATTGCATACTACATAAACATATCACATTTTAGAGGTAAATAACAAGACCCAATTTCTTAGTTTCCTGAAATTTAAAGTTTTAATAATGCTGCTTGCTCAAGTGCAGTTTGTCCAATTCATAAAGCCAGAAACCTTGTTCAGATTACCGAAGAATAGAATGTGTATAGCAGTTTGGAATGCATAACTGACTGTGTATAGAAAAACACTTAAATCACAATAGAGCCAATATACATGTTCATATAGAAAACTATTTGGCAAACATAACCAGAGTTGGCTGCATACAAGTATTATTTGTTATTTAACTATTTTCTAACTAAGTTGTCTTAAAAAATACAACGGTTGTGAAAGAATATCAGCACTTGTCAATTCCTCGGACAGTTTGTTAATTGTGTTTTCTAACAGGCAGTTACCAGAAAACTAAATCACAACTATGTGGGACAAACTATTGTGGCCAGTTCCGGAGAGATTATCCGACATTTTCACAGCTTTTCCACCGTATATACCTGGGACACCTGGGCCACCTGTACCTTGGTGTCTATATATCGCTCTCCTTTGTGGGTGTCTTTCCCACGAATTATGTTCCCCAAGTTGAAATCAAATATGAAATTGTTTGCCCAAGCCCAAAAAGAAAACTTTTCCAAGACATTTCCCAACGACTTTCGAATGTGTGTGTTTTTGTGTGCTTGCTAACTGTTTACATGTTTATAGCCAAGCTTAAGTTTTCTTTGCCGTTTCCTTTTGTTGAGCAAAACGAAAAAAAAAACAAAATTTAATAAACTTTAGCTCTTTGTGCGTCGGTGGGCGCCATAAAAATTGTCGGTTAGACCCGGAGCATCGCTAAATATATGGCCACATATGACACGTTAACAGACTCGACCCCACAGATACCCAGTAAACTATTCGGGCATATCCTGACACTCAAAAGCGGCGATTTAAAAGAGTGAAAAACAATGCACAAATAAATCAAAGCTGAATTTTAATATAAATAAATTTAATACAACATAACAAAGGCAAATCAAATGCAAATAAATTCCTGTGATTGCAAAACGAAAAAAATACTCGTTTTAAAATTCACAATTTCCTCACCCATCTGCAATCTCATTATTTTGTAATTTGCTCTGAGGAATATCTACCCCCGAAAGTTCAGCCTTGTCCGATGGGGTGGCCATAAAAATTGTTTTCAGCATATTTATGATTAAATTTCATGGCACCGAGTTTGTCTAGGAAACTTTCTGGGTGCTTTCTCTTAATTAGCGTGTGGCGCATTTTTCGTCGAGCAGAGCTTAGGAATTTTATTATGCTGTCGCATTTAAATTTTTGCCAACTGTAGCTACGAGTCTATTAAATGAGACTTTTGGAAGACCATAGCTATCACTTGCAGTTCAATCATTCAATTATGAGTTAGCCATTTGGGGGCTCTTGTCCCTTGTCCCTTGTTTTTGTTCATTTGAGGGCATGATTCCGTTTCCAACCAGCTATTCAGTTGATCCCGCCGATTAATCATAATGTTCGTGGCGGCTCTTTTCATTTCAAACATTTTTCAGTCGCATTCAGTCGAATTAATCACCATGAAGGACCCATCCATTATAGAAATGAGTCGCCGGTCCTTTTATCGAGCGGCTCCATTCAACAGTTTACCAAATGCAATTATGTGGATAAAGGCAGAAAGTATCTTTAAGTTGGAATCCTTTCACCTGGCGATGGTCCCGCCCTTAACGAAAAAAAAATAAAAATACCCGATTATCCATGTAACCCGTCAATGTCACCCGCCTCCCCCAACAAAACAACAAAAAAAAAAAAGAAAAAAACAGAAAAGAAAAAAAAACGGATTCAGGACAAACAGCGGGTAAATGTCGAACCTTTTTCGCTTTATACTCTTCATTTGCCACTTTTTAAGTTGATGTTTAATATTCGTTTTGGGCTGCCTTCCGGCTCGTGTTTTTTTGACTCTTTTGTGGGGCCTTGACTTGTACGTTTTTTTTATTGAAAGGGAAATTAAAGCGCATTTACCCATAGAAGGGTATTTTTTCCAATATACAATATTCATAGTTCTTTTTTTTTTTTGATCTTCCAACTGCTCAGCAAACTCTTTTAAGTAAATTAATCAAAGTAAACTCAAAAAGCCTTAAAATACAAATTTGGCTTTAAATTAAATCACCTTTTAAAGTTAAGTAACGAAAGCTAATGCTCTAAGCTGATTGCCAACCGAATTAAGTTTAAAAGCTGGCTACAGAAGGTCAACTTGAACAACGTTTACTAACTTTCTTAGTCATTGACTGGGCATGCATCAAAGCAGACAGTTCAGTTTAATAACACTTGTGTTCGGGAAAATGAATGTGTCTTCAAGTTAACGAAATTATAAGAGTATGGAAACAGCACCATTTAAAGGCCATCCTAAAATCCTATTTAAAATGTTCGAGTTGTGATTTTAAGAAGTGCAGTTTTAGATTACATTTTAGCTAGTTTACATAGAAAATGTAAAGTTATTTGCAGATTATTAATGAGTTAAAGAGGAAAAGTTTAAGTCGCCTTAAAGTCCAAATTTTGTAAGCCAGTGTAATGGGTGTCCGGTGCTAAGTGCTTCGAATGGGACATGAAGGACATGGCTGCGCAGGACCTGTCCCTCGGCTTGTTGTCAGGTGCCACAAAACGGACGCAATTGCATCAACGTGGCAGCCACAGAAAGCGACAGGTGACTTGCGGCCTCGTTAGTCGGAGTCTGGAATCCGGAGTCTGGCATCTAGAATCTGGAGACCGGACAATGGAGACCAAAGACCGAAGACCGTAGAGTGTGCCCCATGTCATTATCGCCGTAAAGTGTCACTTTGTGCCCGGAAAACAAGTCCAGGCTAGAGTCTTAATTAACCTGCCAGGCGATGGCGATGGCGATGGCGATGACCGTGCAGCATGCCAACAGTCAGCTCATTGTGCAATTGGGGCCACCGCCCATGGCACGCACTTCCTCCGACACACTTTGTGGCAGCTCCATCCCCAGCTACTGGATGACTAATTCCCTAATCAAGCGCCAACCAACCAACCCCGGCAGCGCATGCATTTCCGGAGCGATGGAGCGATGGAGCGATACGCCAGATGGTCGAGATTTTCTTTAACCGCTGCAAAAAATTCCGCATTGCGTGCGCTTTTAATTGTGTTTTACAACACTGTCAAGTGATAAGCGGGCACAGTGCACAATGCGGATACTTAATCAAAAATATTATTAAAATCTAGAGGGCTTTTATTTCAAAATGTAGCTCATCCTGATGTGACTGTGGTGAGAATTTGTAAATGTTTCTTTGCTATGACTTAAAATAGCTACTTTAGATCGCTATCAACACTAAATGTCGATTTTTTATATATATAAAATACGGCCCTTTTGATCGCTTTTCAAAAGTGATAAGAAGGCACTCTGCGGATACTTACATTAATAGGACAACATTTAGAGTGCTTTTATTTGAATATGTAAGTTAACCCCGCTGTACTGAACTTAAGCTCAGTTTCCCAAAGCTTCAAAACCAGGCTGGTTTTTTAAATCATTTAAGTACACTAGATTAATATATTTGAATGTATATGCAGAAATTGCAAAAAAAAAATTGTATAAGAATAAATAGAACTGCACTGGTGGATTTAAATGTTACTAATTTCAAAGTAAATACTAGTAGGTATTAAAAACTTGTAAAATTGAGTGAAATTTTGAATCTGTTTTTGGCTTATAACCTACTAACATTTCTTGTAAAAACTCACCGAAATCGAAGGCCCTTTCGAGTATGACCGATCCGCGTTTCTCCTGCCGCTCCTGTCGCTCCTGCAAATCCTTGTTCTTGGAGGCCGCCAATTCGGCGGACGTTATGGTGCTCGTCTTATCCAACTTGACCTTTGGTGTTGGCGGTAGCATATAGCCGCCGACGGCATATCCCTTTGGGTAGTTCGCCCCACATTTGTCCTCGCCATCGGGTCCGGATCGTGGAGCTTTGCCACGGCCGCAAACGCACTCGCAACAGGGCAAGGTGACGTGTTTCTGGCCGGGATTTGGATTGGCTGATAATTGCTGATGCTTGAACTGCAGCAGCTGTTGCTGCTGCTGCTGCTGCTGCTGCTGCTGGGTGCCATCGGTGGAAAGATCGTGGTGCAGGCTGCAGTACTTGATGTGATTGCACAGCAATTCGCCATCGTTGCCCAGAAAAAGGGCGCAGCATTGATCAGCCGGTGGTTTGGGTTGTTTCAAAGCCGGCTTAAGGTTCAATTTCGAGGATGATGCGTACTTATTCTGGGTACTGGTACTGCCACCCGCACCACTCGATCCACCTGCCCCACCTCCCCTACCCGATCCACCCGATCCACCTGCCCCGCCTGATCCTCCAGCAACATTGGCACCCGGCAGGGTCAAGTCCAGCACACTGCCACTGCTGCTGGAGCTGACATTTGGCGCCAGGGTCACGGGTCCCAAGCCCAGGGCATTTAGCCCGTTGCTGCTCAGGGTCAGAGATCCTCGCGATCGGTTTCTTCGCAGCGAATTGACCCGGTTTGTGGGGGTGCTGGAAAAACTCACATTCCGGCTGGCATAGAGATCAACGCTGCTCCCACTGCCGCTGCGGTTGCGCGAATGAAAAGCACGCTGCGCCAAAAGAAAGTGTGGACATATTACCATAAATCAAATAAGTTCAACTATTATGTAATAAACAATTTTGAAGTGTTAACTATAATTTAAAAACAATTTCTATCTAAACTGATATTTATAAAGCTTAATATTTATACGAAATAAGGTTCAAAGAACACTGTGAAACCTTTTTAAGGATTTGAAATGTAATAGCAATTTAAATTTCGGGTTTCACATACCAAAAACCAAATTGCAGTTACACTTTCGCTGTTGCCCTGTGTTATTGTACATTGAAGTCAATCTCAGATTTTCCAAAAATTTTATATTGACCTTAAAATGTAATTTTATTATTTAAAAATGTTAAACTAATATTTTAAATGACATTAAATTTGTATTTACAATATGATTAGTTTCAAAATGAAATTAAATCAAATTGGCATATCAATATTGGAAATTTTATATCAACATTATTTTGTGAGCTAGGTTATTTAGTTAATATAACCCATGCAAATATATATTGTTTCTATGTGCTTATTATATATATATATATTTTCCGTGTTAAATTTTACCTGCTGGGAACTCGGCTGTTGTTGTTGCTGCTGCTGACTCTGGCTTTGCTGATGATAGTGCCGGTCGGCGCGATCTCTGTCCCGATCCCGATCCCGATCCCGTTCCCGTTCCCGATCCCGATCCCGTCGATCTCCGCCGCTGTGACTCCGCATACTGCCGCCGTACCGCTGACGTTGCGGCTGCACGGGGCTGTTTTGTCGCGGAATCACCTGGGAAAATCCGGTGGAAGATCAACGGCCAAGAGAGAGGTAAAGTAAAAAAAAAAAGAACATATAATTATAATATTGTTTCATCATATTGTATGTGGACATGCGCGGAGCAGGCAGCAACGCATCCAAAGAGGCAGGGTCTCAGGGGCAAGGGGGCTACCTTATCCTCCAGCAGGTTGGCAAACAGCCCCACATGATCCTCGTCTTCGTTCATCATTGCAAAGAAGTTCTTGAACGTGTCCGGAAACGACGCCGGAAACTGGCCACGTGCCTCCAACTTGGTATCCATGGCTCTAAAAACTCTTCTCTCCTTATCCTTTAGCTATATCTTATCTTATTTCTTTTTTTTTTCGCTTTCTCCTACATTTTTTTTGGTTTTTTGTTTTTTTTTTTTGTATAAAAACACATTTAACACATTTTTTTTTTTTGGTCCGTCGTCGTTGCAGACCAAATAACATGCAAGAAGAGAACAGTCATTGTGGGTTAGAGAGGAACAGCGAAAGCGACAGGCAGGCGAAAGTAAAATAATAATACAAAATCATATGCAATATAAAAGAATTGAATATAAAGTCATCCCAGGTTTGCTCATCGCCTGCAGATCTGTAAAAGCTTATAATCCCTGATCCCATAATCACGACAATAGCTCGGACAGTGGGCATTTCTAGGAAGCATCTTTGAATTAAATTCCTTTGATCAAATGTCGTTGATAAAGGTGAAGAAATTTTAAAACCAAAGCAAAAACCGAAACTTGTATCATAAACTCAAAATTAGATTTACGCTTCATTTTATTATTTTGATTTGTAAAATCCAAATCAAAACTTATAGAATAAGACCATATTACAAGTACATAATGAATGGGCCCCAAAAGGCAATATTTAAATGTATATAAAACTTTCTTTAAAAGAAACAGCTTTATGTTTTTTTTATTTAAATGTAAATATGCCGCCGCCGCCGCAAAAAAAATGTAAATCCCAACGACGTTTCAGTTAACAAAAATTCAGTTTGCTTCTTTCAAGAGCAACTCAAAAGTAAGCGAGTGGGTGGGTGCAAAATGGGGGGAGGCGCCACAATGCTTAGCATACTTTTCGGGTCCCCTTCATCCCCAGCCCCATTTTGCGACCCCCTCATCTTGTGTACTTTCTCCTCAAGCCTCTCCACACACTTTTTCCAAGCGGCTAAATTTGAAAAGTTATCAGACCGCCGCGATTCGCCAAACTGATGTTAAAGTTTGTGACGTTGTTGAAGGTGTCACTCCAATGTCTGTATATATTTTCTATGTAGTCCAACACATAAGATATATAAACCCGGAAGAAATAAATATACCCCCATCTAGAGATGTACACGAAAACAAGAAAGTAAGCGAACTTCGGCATGCCGGAGTTTATATGCCCTTGCAGTTTTTTCAAAAATAAATTAGTCCTTAAAACATCTAAATGAAAAAAAAAAATAAAAATAGAAAATTTATAATTTTTTCTTTCATTTTATTTCCCGATACCCGTCCTCTCGTTCCGACTTATATACTACCAGCAATAGAAAGACAACTTTTTAGACAGTTTTATGCAGTTAGCTTGAGAACTGAGAGATTAGTTTGCCTACAAACGGACGGACGGACGGACGGACGGACAGCCGGACATGGCTAGATCGACTCTACTAGTGATGTCGATCAAGAATATATACTTAACAGGGTCGAAAATGTCTCCTTCACTGCGTTGCAAACTTCTGACTGAAATTATAATTATACCCTGTGCAAGGGTATAAAAACATGGGAGAAAAAGTTGTTTAAATGTCGGTTTTTTTTAGACTGGACACCAAACAACTTATTCAACTTTTATGCACTGCAAATGGACTAATTCCAGCGCCATTTTTGTATAGCAAAAAAAATGCCCCCTCCTGTCGGGCATGTAAATGTAAATGAAGTGCAGAAGTGCGACCAAAAACATAACCGAAAAAAAGAGGATACGGAATATATTTTCATTTTGCAACTTTAGCCAAATTCACAATTGCACACTTCAACGCACTTCTTGGAAGCCAAAAAAGCAGTCAATATCTGTATTAAACATTTGTATTTTATGTTTTATTTAAGTTGCACATAAATAAACTAAAACCGAAACCAAGTAATTTAAAATGAGACAAAATATAAAGTCAGAAGGGAATAATTAAACAAGGAAATTAATAGCATTAAGAGGAAAAAGTAAATAAATTAAGTAAATCATTTCTAAGAGAGGAACCTTGACGGAAAATAAAATAATGAGAACTCGAGAACAAACTAAAAGTAAACAAGAACATAAATGCATAAATTAAGATATAATACAAAAATTCCTGCCAGAACGAACCACTGAAAGTGCACTTTAAAGAGTCGCATCACAAAGAGACATTTTCCGAGAAGTAACCAATTGAGTGACTCAACAAGTTGCCTGACTTTCCTGGGCGTGACCACTATGCCAAGTTGGCATGATGGGCGTGTTCGGTGCAGTCTAGACTGGCAAGCCAAGCCCAGCATTTCGTTCCACATAGAGTTCATCGGTCGGGTTCAACAATTAATTGCAACAAATTATAGGACACTCAAGCGCAATCACATTGGAAAATTTGCATTGCCAATGCAAACTATAGAAAACTTGTATTCAAGCTAATGCTAAAAATTGTTAAGACAAGGAAACGTCTTAAGATTGAGACTAAAACCAGATTTGGTAAATCTGCTTACATACAATTTCCGATGAGAACTGTAAGAATTTGCATAAGTAAGATTTCAATTTAATTTCGTGCGTTTGACTAAAATATACTTTAAGACTGTATGCTCAATTAACATTTGCTAAATTGTTTCAAGTGTTTTGGGTTTCGTTATTCCTAATAAGGGGATTCCCTAACCTAATCCGCTTTATAAAAGCGTTTGATCTAACCGCTGCCGGGCTATAATAGCTAATAACCATAATGCCCTCTAATTTTCCACTGCAGCTCGAAATTGCTGCTAATTTGCAGTGGTAAAAGTTTACGCGGTCTGGGGGGGCTAAAGGCCCCCCTTTAAAAAACCCCCCTCGGGCGATATGAGAGGCGTTGGCGGAAACCCCCCTCCTTCCTCTCTTTTTTTCCGTACTCACACAGTCGTGGCTGTAAAACAACGAGAAAAAAGTTAGCCTCTTTCGTCAAGTCCCCAGCTCAACCATGTCAAGTGGGAACCTGGCCCAGACTCTAGCGTGGGGCTTATTAAAAAGTTGCGGACACAGTGAATGGCTTTTAAGGGGGAGGCGTAGGTGGGTACACTGAAAGAAGTGTACCTATGCCTCATAACATATGTAAACTCGGGCTATGGATCTAGAAAAGTTTTACAAAAATACATATATATATATAGAAAATTACAATTCTTTTTATTCTCTATATATATGTAATAAATAATAATATAATATTTTATATAATAAAATCACTTCATAAATGTGTGAATTTGTAGTTTTGAAAGAGTTTAATGTGTACTTTCTAAAATAGTAGTTTAAAGTTTGTTTGGGACAAAATTTAAGATTCTTTTTCTCTCTGCTAAAAATGCTGTGATAAGGGGATAGGCTTGGGCGTTTCGCAAAAGCGTTTAGTGTCCTCAGATGATTGTACGGAAACAAGGACAACGTTTCAAAAGAAAAAAAAAAAAAAAAAAAAAATTATATGAGCATACCTTAGATGCACAGCCGTCCTGCCTCCATGGCCCAGAATCCCAGGATACCATATCCCTGCAGCCTTTTTAATTAGCAAACCAAATGTAAACTCACCCAAACGAAGGAGAATACTTTTACTTTAGTAGCCTCCCGACAGCAACATATTATTCTCTGTCTTATGGTTTACTACATACTACATATTAAATGAAAAGTGGAGTTGAAGGCACGAGAACTTGGCTACAAGAGTTTATTGGGCCAAAAAGGTAACGAGACCCCAATTTCATTCGGAAATTGCAGTCCTCTTTTTCACCTATCCATCATTTTGTTTGTGCAAAACGTTAGTGGCACATGACACTGAAATATTTACATTCACAATTACGACAATTAGTAACTTTTCTGGAAAAAGTTGTACTTTGTCAAAGCAAAATAGCCAAACCGCAACAAGCACTACTACAGATATTTTTAATTGACAACACGTGTACCAAATTACTGAACTACTGAAGTTTTTTATATTTTAATTGGCTTAAAATGTAAAATTAAAATTATGCGAGAATTTATTTTATTATTTTATTTTGAAACACGACATTTTCTTGCTATTGTAAAAATAATATTTTTAGAATCAACTTTTTAACCCAATGTGTTGTAAAAGTACTGATTTTAGAATATTAATAATTTAATTATGAGTTTATTATTTAACAACACTAAAATTCTGTGTTTCGTTGAATAAAAAATAAGTTTACCTTACTATGCGGTGTAGTAGAGCTTTAACCTTAGCTGTATGCATATGTGTATGACTTTATGGCCTGCCCAAATAGGTATGCCACAAAAACGCCAAATGAACCGCAGCCTGCGGCTCGAGAGGCATAGGTGAAAAAGGACTGAATGAGGGGTGAAAGGGGCGAAAGGGGGCTGAAGAAAGTGTGTGGGGGGGGGGGGGGGGAGAACAGTGTGAGATGTGAGCCAATTGAGGGCTCCTACAGCAAGGGCTGTCATACGAAACGATGGCAAAGGTGGGGCTAAGACGTGCAGCTGCCGCTTTTCGGAGGTTAAGTGCCAGCTCCATTCAGGGCCAAAATGAGGTGGTGGCGGGTAAGTTGAGACATATGTCGAAGGTCAATGCAAATGCAACATTCGATGGCTATCACATTGCTTGGAATTTAATAGTAATATCGGGCTCATTAGGTAGAGAAATTAATTCTGAAATAAGCGATAGAGACAGCATTTCCACTTAATGAGTAATAAACTACGGTCAGTGCAAAGGAAACATTCGATGGCTAACACATAGCATAACATTGGGATTATAAGGTTGAGAAATGAATACTGAAACGAGCAGTAGACACAGAATTTTCTGTTTAAAGACCAATAAACTAATGGCAAAATCACAAATAGTACCTAAGCCTGCAAAATATTAAGAAATTTATTAAAAAACTGACCCACTCTCAATATTTGCTAATATGTATAATTTTATGAGCCCAATAAAAGCAACACAAAATGTAGAAATGCAAATGCCAGCAGTTCATTGACATACTGAACTGCAGCTCTTCAAATACACATTTCCCTAAATAATTTCACAGTTTGTCCATCAATTCTAGTGGCAAATAAACAACCGCTCTTTCAGTTTTTTACTTCTGAGCTCCCAAGCATTTCCCAACACTTGAGTATTTGGAGTGTGTGTGCACAACACTTGACGTTTCTCAATTTTTTTTTAAATTCCTGAATTGGTAAAATACCTGCAACAGTTTTAGTTGAAATTAACCTTCTTAAAGAATTAAAATTGAAAGTCAAAGTCAAAATCATAAAATCAAAGATCTTCTACAGAATAGGAAAATAAAACAGAAACAAGAACAAACAAAAAACAAAATCTTAATTTAATTTAATGAAGACTTTGTAAGTTGATTTTTGCTGTGAATTCCCCGGGGATCACTCGACTTTTGTCCATTTCCACACCCTTCATTCAGCCAGTTTTCATCCTCACTCCCAGCAGTATTTCTCGATTTCGGAAACCGAAACATTTTCGCTGATTGTTTGCATAGGTCGCGACAGGTTGCGAAATTTCTGAAGGAACGATCCCATCTGGAGCTTATAATTTATACCAAACCGACCCAAATCGAGAGGTCGTCGCAATGGAATGCTATCGAGTGGATGGATGGAAAAAAATAAAGAAAAACAAAAAAAAAAACAAAAAAAAAGCCAACTGAATGTGGAGTGGCACTTGGACATTGGACATTGGACATTGGTCGTTGCGCTGGGCAACAAACTAACACAAAACATATAAAACTGGCCAAAAGGAACCAGAAATAAATAAAAGGGCGCATGAAATTGGATTTGCACAACTACAACGCATGACGAGAAAGTGGACAAAGTGGGGTGAAAGTGGGGGTGAAAGTGTGGGTGAAAGTGCGGGGAAAATGAATGGGCTCCATCGGAATGAATGAAATGAATGTATGGGGCAAAGGGAGCTGACAGCAGGGCCTGAGCCTTATAAATGTTTAAGCAAAACCCCTTCCTCTTCCCTTTGCCTTTTCGCATCCATCGCCCAAAAGAGAAAAGCTGGCAAAAAATTATGGAGAAGAAAAGGAATAACAGAAAAGGAACAAGCAGCTCTACGCACACATGTTTTCCAAAAAAAAGTGTAGTACACAGGAAAAAATCAAATGGAAAGCCATATCTATTGTTATAAAAAATTATTCAAATGTTGTAGGTATACTTGAAAGTCAAGGTTTTTTAATTTTGTTTGTATTACAATATAGATTCAATATTTATATATTATCTTATTTGGTTTTTCCGGAAAGAACACACATTTAAAACATTAAGTTATTTCAATATGTTTTTTAAGAAATGAACATAACTTTGGTTCTTATGACTTCTTTAGACTATATTACATGTATTCCACTTGGCTTGTCTGCTATTTTATAAAATTCTTGATAGCTTTATAGTTCAATTCATTTTTTAGAGTGCCACCTCGCATGCTTGGGCTTTTCTATGAATTTGTGTATTTTTTTTTTACATTTGCTAGTCATTCGGCTTGGGGGAAAAAAAAGAAAAGAAAACTGGGGATGGATATTTATCCAGGGAAAAAGCCACTTGCGGCTTGTTGATCTAGCTGTTAAGGCGTTTGTAATGACAGGGATAAAGTTTTATGACAACAGCCACCGGGCAGTGGAAGTTTGGCTTTCACCTTCCACTGATTTCTCGGTTCCTTATATTTGAGGCGACTGCGTATCGTCCGTAACCCACCCACATAATCCAGATGTTTCGTAGGTAGAACTGGCCTGCAGCCAACTGAGCAATCAAAGAACATTGTATGCATAAATATACGAGATGAGAGTCAAACGAAATGCAGAAGTTAACTGTTGGTGCCCTGAAATCGAGATGAGTGAATAAACAGTAAACAGTTAACAGTATGAACGGATTCAATGTCAAGTGGGCAGCTAGGAAAAAATTTATTTCAGGATATCAAATTGAAAAAGTCCAGTGGTATGGAGACAGAACCATTGACAAAAAATGACATTCAAAATAAGTTTTTAATAAATGCCAATGTTTATTAACTCAGCATTATATTGACACTGTCCACACGTTGTGTGACTTATTTTTTGTTTACGCTACCATTCGGCCATTTATTGCAATAAATTAATTTTTACATATCTGTACTGTTGGTTCTACAAAAATCGTGCTTCAACTGCAATAGATTCAATAAAGACAAAGTTCCCATTAAATTGCCATTATTTATTGCAATTTACAAGAGCTGTTGCAACCATTTTGCCCATGGCCCAATTATATTTCATATTGTGCAATTTTGCCAACAATGCTTTTGACTTTTCACAAAGGATAAGCAAAAGCAAGCAAATTTCCCAGAATCGAATGCAATAAATCAATCTATGACCAGAATAATGCGAGTTTCTAGTGGAACATTGGAAAAGAGGGTCCCCTAAGTACTGTCGATTTTCCCAAGAATAATAACTATATTGTTGACTGGCAGAAAACATGCAAACGATGTCAAATAATTGGCAAATTAAATAATAATGCAACAGATGGCCCAGCAGGTAGCCACTCGCATTTGCATTTATGTATTGAACCTTTCCGTTTGTTGGCTGCAATACTTCCTTCCCCGAAGCATTGTGATTGTGCCAACAACTTTGAATGGGTCACCAGGACTAAAAATAGTTGAAACGGACCTTCAGAGGAGAACATTTAGTTTAGGAATTTTTATAAGAAAATTGCGAAAAATATAATAAAAAAAAAATTACAATTTAAATTATAACAACAACAAAAAATGTACTATCCTTAGCTGAGTATCCTTTCGGTCCATCAATAAATATAGACAAATTTATATTCCAAATTTGCAACTTTCATAACTTCCAAAGAAATCATTTTAAGACTTCTGCTCAAATCTCTATTAAAGACTAAAAGATGATTTAAATTGGAAAAATGTAGACCGTAAACAGTTGCTTTTTTTCCTATTCCAAGAGCAACCCCTGCAATCCCCTATGGGATCTTTAAAAGCACTTTCCTCATTTTTGCAATTACCAATCATCCAGCATTCCACCATCCAATTCCAATTAATCAGACGCTAATTGGTGGCCATTGCCGCTGTTAACTGATTCCACTACAGACACTTGGGTCTTCGATGGGGCGCACTAAGATGCCTTTGGATGTATTTGAACACATGGACGGGGATGCGTAAAGTCAGTGAGGGATGATAACTTGCTGTGCAGCTTCAATGGCTTCGCAGGGGTTAATTGGACGATTGAACTTTGGCATGGAGCCTGAGAATCCATTTCTTGTAAATTATTGAGAAATACAAGAAGGCTACAATTGCGTTGAATTTAAGATTATCATTTCATATTTAAGAACGTGTGCTTGAAATATATATCATTAAATTTTTTTGAATGCCATCTGAAAACAAGTTTTCACCTTAAGCTTTAGTTTTTTTTCTTTGACCCTTTTACAACGAAATGCTACCACCTGTTGCCCAATTGTTTTGCGGAAATTTTAAAATAAAAAATGAAACCAGCTGGAAAGTCATGGAAGGGATAAAATCGTGAAAACAATAGAACAATGGGAAACACCGAGTGCAAGTGAGCAAACAAAGAAGCCGGGGAACCCCGTTGCGATAAATCACAGCGCACACTGACCGATCGGATCAGACTGCAATGGATACCCCAATGCCCCAAAGGGTTTTATTTTTTCTGTTTCACCATCTTAATGCATTCGAGACACGGTTGATTGACTGCCGAGCACATTGGATAATAGAAAAGAGCGACGGCCAACACAAACACCAGCCAAAGTGTTGAACGTAAGCCTTATCCCTGTGCATTTCGTTCGGTTCAATCAGGTTGGGGGTCGATTGGGAGAATCTTCTGGATGGGATGTGGAAAGTGGGAATCAAGGGAGCACCACCTATACACCCTATACCCGCTGTAAGGGGTGACAAGTGGGGTGTGTAATCAGTTGTCAGGCATCTGTCAGGGCATTGGCGCCCCATCCAAAAGCCAAAAGCTGTCAGCCGAGGGCTTCATCACTGTCAACTTTGCCGGCCGGATCATTTTCGCCACGTTCCCGCCGCCAATTTCAATGCTAAATGCGAAATTGTATTGATTCGCAACCTTCAAGCCATCACTTAGCGATATCCCAAAATAATGGGTCTATCCAGTGGAGATTTTGATGTTAGAAAGGAGAAATTGAGTTTTAAAATTAGAATAAAAGTAAGAACCTTTAGGTTAAACAAATTTCTTTCAAGTTCTGTTTAACCAATAGAAATTACAACATTTTTTGCTTTTAAGAACATTTAAGTCTAGAACAATTTAAAAAACCTTTAGGTTAAATACATTTCTTTTTGAAATTCTGTTAGATCATTGCAAATAAGTTTTGCTTTCAACAAATTTTAAAACTTAAAAATGGACCTTTAGGATAAAGAAATTTATTCGAAAGTCTGTTTGATCATTTGTTATTATGTTCATTTCACTTTTATGTTAAAAAACTTAAGAACCTTTAAGATAAATACATTTTGTTGAAATCGTGTTGGACTATTACATAAAATTATTTATCTAACTGAAAAAACTTTAAGGTAGGTGCTACATTGCTCTAGAAATATAAGAGTGTAAGATGCCCAATTTCGGAGGCTCAAAATATTTTTAATTAAAATTAATTTCACATAATAAAGTGCGCCTGTTGAAGTGCCAACTGCTGAGGGAATATTTGTGGGTAGCAGAGTACTGCAGAAGGTAGGTAAAACATTTCAAGCGACTGTCAGACTAGCGTGCCACTTCATTTGTGCTACTATTCAACCACTTGCTCCCACCCACTTCCTACCGCCCACCACCCACATCCACCCATTTAAATACCAGCAACATCAGCCACATTGCATTTTAGCTCCGACTCACGGCTTACTTTTATTGCACGCAACAATTTTGTGCACATTTTCCTGAGCCGACACTCAGAAAAAAAATTAATTAAAATATTAGTTTAGAATTTTTAAGTTCCAAAAAAAAAGGATGTGAAAATAAATTTTAGAAGATTTAAAGTCTAACGACTAGGCATCTTTTATTTATATTTTAAATTTTTTAATTTAGTTTACATTTTGAAAAATATAAATAAATTTATAATCAAAACTTATATTGAAGGAGATATTGGTTTTAGTTAACACTTGACTTAAAATAACCCAATAATTGTCTTATGGTTTTTTCAGATTTGTTTTAAAATTTCTGTTAAAACCACTTTTTATGGTTTAATATGCCATTTGTGGTTGGAATTCGATTAATCAATATATTTATTGTAAAAAATAGAGTTAGAGACTAAGCCCAATGCTCTTAAAGAACTTTTTTGTCTCAGTGTAAATGAGGGGAGCCCAAGGATGCCGACAGCATGCTTGGACGCTTTCTTTTAATGGAGAGGAAAATGGGGGTTAGAAATGGAAATGTGGGTACAAAGCCTCGCTCCTTAAAAATCAACTTAGCCGCAATGCGCCTGCAGGTGCTCCGCAGCCTCACATTGTGTCCTGCCATTGCCAGGACGAAGCCAAGGATGCGGCAGATGGCTGCCTTCCTGGTGCTGTTTTGATTCACCAAGTACCAAGTACCAAGTGCCGAGTACCCAGTACCATGTACCAAGTGCGTTGAGCCCGGGACACTGACACTGGGAATGGCCAGAAGGACCGACAACAGCATCCGGAAACGGTTCATGCAAATGATTCAGCCCTTGAGGGTCTACCAACTGAACTCTGCCAACGTTACTGCACCCACACAAAAATAAATAAAACAAAATAGATGAACTTTGGCTGTCAAAATCTGCAGGTGACTTGAAAGTGTAGCAGTTATCAGAGATACATTTGAATTGCTTTTTTTTCAAGGCAATACCTTGGACACCCAAGGGATGTATTTCGAGGAGTCTTGTTTTGTCGTTTTCTTTGTGGTGTTTGAAATAATAATAATAAAGTCTTTTAAAACATGTTATATGTTTTATAAACAAGCCTTAAACTTTGTCGTTATATACATTGTATTTGTTTTACCAGAATATTTAATAAATATTTAGGGTAAGTCTGACATTATTAGCCGACCCACAGATTGCAGTCAGCTTAAACCAAAGTGATTTAGTATTAAATATTTATGAGATATAAAATTTGTGTCTCAAATGTTCGTGCCATCCATTAGTCCTGTTTTACTGGTTGGCATTGCTCTTGGTCCAAAAAATGATTTTGTATTATTACTTTGCATGACAGACATTAAACGTTATTACTCGCTTCTGGTGCTGTTGTCCTTGTTAAAAATTTGGTCATTAATCACCATTAAACTAGACCATTGCGACGCCTACGGGTCTTTTTGAATTTTTGTACTTTTGTTTTCCGTCGAGTACAGTGACAAAAAATCGTATTAAACGGATATTGGAGGACTAAAGGGATTTGCGAACTATGATTTATAGCTCCCTGTGCCATTGTTGGTCATCGTTTTTGACTCTCTCACACTCCTTTTGTTTGCTTTTATCTTGCCAAAAACATATTTCCTCACCTAACATTGACATTTGAATGCAAACTGATTGTAAGCCGGAAATTTCACTCAAAAAAATAACATATGACATATATCAAAGCAGAGAAACGTTATTGCCAATCACACAATTGATGAGTGGCTTGTAATTTGTCAATTTTAAATTGCGAATCTGATAGTGTTTACATTATTGAGCCACTTTCTTGAATATTTTAGTTTTTGAACAATTATGAAACGTGTCAGTCAAAGAATTAAGTTCTTACCAAGATTATTTTTTAATTAACGTAATTTTGGGGACAATTGTACTTTTTCGAGGCAGAGTAGCATAAAATTCAGGTCTGAATATCGTACATATTCAATTTTTCAGCTGCATTGCACTTTTTTTAAAGAATAAAAACATCACATTTAATACACAAATAAAAACTTTCAAAATACAAAGAAATTCAAAAGTACACTCAGTGCACTTTCAGTTTTTGAATAGATTCAAAAGAAGAAGCATAAAGTGTCAAAAACGTTTACTATCTCAGCAGTACTGTACTTTTTCAAATAAAAACTGTCATTACGAACTGTCAAAAAAAAAAAACCTATCGGCATGACAATCGGTTCCAGTAAAGGTCATTCACTCGACTTAGCTTCGGTTCTTTTCTCTTTTTAAGCTTTAAACGCTAAGCCTGGCACAATATCAACTGGCTGGGAGAAAATAACTTTAATTATTGATTTTTATTTGGGTGCCACAGGACGAGGAATGGAGTCGAAAGACGTGGACAAGGCGGTTAAGTATGTTGGCTGATGTATCTGAGTGCGTGCTGCCTGGCGACACATTTTTATTATAGTGCCGTTCTACCTTAATTACATTAAATCGATATTGCCCGTGTGTGCGAGAGAAATGAAGCTGCAAATTGAGTCCCCAAGAAAAGGAGCTTAGCCACAAAAAAAGATAATGTAAAAGTAGGAAAAAACGATTACATAAGTAAACTTTGGCAAGCTTAAGTTTAAATACCCTTGTCGGTCATACCGAAAATTGATTAACTTTTTCAAGTCTCTAGCCTTAAAAGCTGAGCTCGCAAACGATAAAGAAACAGATTCAGAAAATATACGCTATATAGATATTGAATGAAACTATAATGCCCCCCGTGAAGGGTATAAAAACAAGGAAAAACCTGTCCTCCATTAAGCTGTTTTTGTGCGCAATTCATGGTCCCACAATCATATTTAATTCAGATGGCAGGCCACGAACCAAAATGCTCTTGTTGATTAGTTTAAACGCTTTTGTTAAGACCACACACACCCCAACCCCCCAACTGAAACATCAATTTTGGGCAGGCTGAAATGTTAATAGCGAAAAGGTAGGCGCTGGCCAGTGGATCTTGAATAGGCTTCAATTAAAAGAAGGTGAGGGCCGTGAGGCGGATTTGGCGTAAACAAAATAAACAATAGACCGTGAATAATACCCCAAATCTGGCTAAATCAGCCAGTGCACACAGATTTTAATCACATTTTCGGCGTGTGCCTGTCAAAAGTTTGCACTCAAAAATGTTTGTTTCCATTTGAAACATTGTGTGTTTAAGCCCAATGGCAGGTACACACACATGCCAATGTAATTGGTCCTTGATTGAGTTATGTTTTTATAACAAATATTGATTCGCGGGCTGGCCCAAGTGGTTAACCAATTAATTGAACTTCGACTGCGGTTGTTTTTGATTTAGAAATATGACGGTTGTGCAAGGAAATGTCTGCAACTGATGGTATTACAAATAATAATTACACGAGTTTTCTCGATTTTTCATGGTTTTCCAACCACCTTGGCATGGCGCATCATTTGAGATTTTGTTTTCATTTTTTTGAACCGAGATTTTCCGCATCACTGCAGCTGCTGTCACAGTTAATTCACACTTCGATTGGACCACCGCATTTCAATTTGCTCTCTGTCACATTCATATTTCATATTTCAATTAGCAGACAAAGGACCACACAAAATGTTGTCGCTAATCTGCGAAACAGGTGTAAAAATGATTTTAATTGAGTCGAAAATGGCCTTTAACAACTGAACTCACGGCTTATGCTTATTCATCTTGACAGCACAAAAAGTGTTAATTACAGTATGCAAATCGCACCGACTGATGATACTGTAATTGAATTCAGTTCAAATTATGAAAACTGCTTAAATCTGACTTTTGAGTAAATCCAAAAATCCAAAAATACTCCATTTTTAACTAGATAACAATAAAATCAGTTCAGTTTAAAAATCAATTTTGCGCATATTAATTTAAAACATTTGTAGACACTTTTATTAACTGCCTATAAGGCAAAGTGTGATTGCAAATTAAGCAGAATTGAAGGGGCTGTTATTATGACCTAAGCACCGTCAAATTCAATGAGTCATTCCGATATTTTTGGGCTATTCATCGTTGAATTTTACTTTATTCGAGGGTTAGAGCGCGTAATTAGTCGAACCGTGTATTCATATTTGCCTGGAGCAAATATTGGCCCACTACCACTTTATCCCCCAGCTGGAAGCCACTTAACCATGGTAAGGTTAACCAAAGCCCCATTCTCAACCCTGCCCACTCCATTTTGCTCCCTAGTTGCGCGGGTTTTGTTTTGTTTTGTTTTGTTTCTGGCAAACTAAAATCTAGAGTTCGTGTCGGAAAAGAGAAGAGGTTACATGTGTCACCCACATCCCCATAGCCCGTAACCCTCCCATTTCCATTGAGCACTCGAGTTTCTGGTTTAGATAAAAAGCCTGCCTGGCTGCCAAAAGATAAGATATACATACAATGCACAAACAATCGCCTTTCTAAGCGTCTACACTGCCTGAAATAAAGTGCTAAATTAAGGATTATGAATAAGAAACTTTTTCATAGAGTGGAAAACAATTAATTAGGCTTAACACAAATAAATTATTATTTCTCGTATTTTTTGAAAAATAAGGTAAATTAACAATACATTTTTTGTTGTTGTCAGAGAATTATTAATTTTTTCTCATTTTAAGAGCAAAAAAATGTAATTTTCCCATATAATATTGCATACTTCTAGGAGGCTTTAAAAGTTGTTTTAAATCACTGATGGCTTGTTAGAGATTTTAAGTATAATTCTTAGTAAGTTGTTTTAAAAGGCAATTGTCAAATGATGCAAAATCCTACACATTTTTGTACAGATTTCTCTGTGCATATGTGTTCTTTTAAAATTGTGCAAAAATAGTATGTAAAAAAATTTAATTTTCCCACGACCTTATAAAAATCTTATTGCCTACTTTTATGAGGTTTATGAAGTGGTTTTAAATAAAGTATAATTTAGTTAGTTGTTGTAAAAGACAATTGTCAAGCGATTTAACGTCCTCTAAATGTGTGTAGACACTTCTCTGTCAATTGTAGTGGGTATTTTTTGAAGTGATGCTTTTAGGCCTCACCAAATCGACAAACAAAAATGTAATTTCACAATTATGATGGAGTTTTCCGCCCAGCAAAGAGGAGTTGATGGAAGCGATGTTCTTGAGGGTTTCGGCTCTACGGGGGCTCCACGATTGTGAGTTGGGGTAGCTGCGAAGTAACATGGAAGCTGCGGACCAAGGTCCTTCATAATTAGTTTGACAATGCGGGGGTGTTGGATTTAAGTGGATTCCATTTGAGCGCTGCTTGCTGAAACACTCTTATCGCCGATCAGCAGCGGCATTTTTAACTGTATCGGCGGGTGGCAAAATCGAAATGCGTGTTGATTGAGCCCATTAAGTATACGCTCCGTTGGCTCCCGATTAATTAGGAACAACAAGGGCCCCCGGAAATGGCCAAGTGCCTCAGCGGGAATATATTTTCAACAGTTCTGGGGGCTTAATTTTTTGATTGATTAATCAATAAATATTAGATCAATAAAAGAGAGCAGCAGGCAGAAGGCAGCGAGAAGCGAAATGCTAAATGACAAAAATGGCTGGATTTCCTTTTGTTTTCAATTTTATAGCATATACCTGCGCTGCAAGTCCATTTAAATGTCAATAAATATATATCCAGGGAGGCCACTTGGTGCCTTGAAGAAAAGCTGCCCCCATCATTCGAGTGCATTGACTTCGACGCCTTAATGGCTTTTTGAGTCGACTCGACTACAGTCGAGTTGAGTTGAATTGTTTCTTGTTTTTATTTCTGCAGACGGCGCTAGGTAAAAAATGGCAGTGGAAAATGGTGGAAAACGCTCAGCAACAGCACACATGAACGCGCTTATTCGGCAGACAGGCGAATAACAATAAGCAAAACACACGCATCACAAAATTCTGTACCAAAATGGGACAGAAAAGGTCCAAAAAAAAAAGAAAGAAAGCATATATGAATATTCTGAAACCTTTTTTGGATCACAACAACCTTTAAATGTATTTGTAAGTAAAATAAAATTCAATGACAACGAATAATATGTAATAAGCTTCTTGTTTCAAAAAGCCCTAAAAACATAAATATTTTTTGAAAATTTGTAGAATAATTAAAATGACTGTACTTTTTTTTTTAAGAATTTTCTAAAACCTCTGGATTTGTAATTAAAATTTTTCACATTAAAGGATAATGCTTTCCTAATTTTTATGTTTCAAATTCTGTGAATGGATATTTAAAAATGAAGTCTCGACTTTTTTTGCGTGCAGAAATAGATATGGAACTTGTTATGCCCCTGCTGTCACTCAAAAGGAGGTGGATAATCTTTTTCGATAATTTCATTTGACAAAAATCAATTATTACACGAAATACCAATTTAAAGATTCACAAGCGCACAGAACCGAAGAGCAAACCAAAAAAAAAAACAAATAAATAAATAAATCACACTCAAAAATTCGCTTTACGCGCTGTGATTGACAAACTGAATCCGCCTTTTTCGACGCTTGACTTGACTGCATATGGATTGGCCTATTAAATGGCACAGGTGTGAGTTCTCTGGGTTTTCGTGGGTGGTTCTGGTATTTCGTTGTTTCGTATTACGTTATTTCGTTATTTGTTATTGTGGCCAGGACACGCACGCCAAGTCAAATTGGCTCATTTATCTTATATCACATTGCTCAGTTGTTCGAAGGAAATGTTTTCGGGCAAGCGGCTTTAGGGGGTGGCTCTACGTTTTAATGACCTAACAGAGAGCATACTAATTTTTTCACAGCTCCATCAGCCACGTTAATCAGTAAGCAAGATCTAAATCTTTCTTTAAGAAAAAAAAACACGTTTAAGTTATACATAAAAAAGATTAAAGGTTTGTTTCTTTAACCATGTGCAAATCATTGTAAATTAAGGATATAATCTTTTAACCATTTGAAATATGTAGACCAACAATTTTGTTTATGTTAATACTATAAACGATTTTTTTGTTTTCTGAATGTATAATGATTCCAAATATTATATTTCTTCTATATGTACATGCGTTTAACATTGCCAGCAATTTGAATTTATTCTTAGAACGATTGAATTTAAATGATATTAAAATTGCTTGTCATGGCCTTTTTATTTTATTGTTTGACTTGTAAATCGCACACTTGTTTATGAAGTAATACAGTGCGAGACATAAATATTTATAGGCACAAACTGTCATTTGCGCATATTGCCAAGAGAGAACGACAGTTTGAAAGTTTGCAATTTACATTTGTGTGTGGTGTGTGATATAGACACGATTTGAATGATTTTAAACGCATTAGCATATAAAATACATATGCTCCCTCTCTCATTCATTCCACCGACACAACTTTTCGACTTTTCACAGGTCCAAAGAAGAAGCGTAGGGCAGAATGAATTTTCAGGCAGCCGTTTTCAACAAAAACATTCTGACAGACAGACAAAGACTGTGGAGTGGGCAGACATATGCTGAAACAATATATATTTCTATATGAGCACACTACGGAAAATGGAAATGTTGAATTTATTTTAAATATATACGTAAATTGTGAAATTTTAACTGTTAGCTGACTAACAAAAGTTATACAAATCGAACCAATTGTAGCAAAAAGTATGCAACATTTTTTGGTAGCAGAACAATTAGGAGCATTATTTCAAAATAGTAATTTTTCAACTTGGGAGAAAGGGGGTACATCATCATTTTTTGCAGAAATTTGAAAATCTGAAAAATTTTAACTGTGAATGCCATTCGATTGGAAATTTTATTACGAATTCAACGGTGTATGACATTCCAACATTTGACCATTATTTCCCAGGGTTTTGACACAAAAACCAAGTTTTTAATGTGTTTTTTGGGTCTTTAGGCGATTTTTCAAACAAAATTATTTCTGAAGAGTCTTTTTTTTGTAACTTTGCCAAAATAAGACCCAAAGTCAAAAGAGTTGCTATTTTGAACAGCTGGCAACCTATATTATCTATCCCTGATCGATTGATAAAAATTAATTTAGTTTTGACAAAAAAACCGAATTTTGAAAAACGTTTTTTGAAAAATTTATTTATGCCCAAATTTCTGACTTTTTTGTAAGGGGGTACATCATCATTTTTTGCAGAAATTTGAAAATCTGAAAAAATTTTAACTGTGAATGCCATTCGATTGGAAATTTTATTACGAATTCAACGGTGTATGACATTCCAACATTTGACCATTAATTCCCAGGGTTTTGACACAAAAACCAAGTTTTTTATGTGTTTTTTGGGTCTTTAGGCGATTTTTCAAACAAGATTATTTCTGAAGAGTTTTTTTGTTGTAACTTTGCCAAAATAAGACCCAAAAATCGGAAGAAAGAGTCATCTATTTGTTCCACTCCTATTTAATCCTTTAAGATCCCATGTCTTGCAGAAAATGCAGATGCAGCAGCGACTTAGTTCTGGAGTGTTTATGGATTAGCTTGCCGGTTTCTTGGCTATTTTCTCCTCAGCACTTTTAATATGGAAAGTAATCCTCTTGGTTATTTTTATCCCAAGGATAACGGAATTGAACTATTTTAACTAAGTTCTGATACAGTCTTATATTTGAGATACGAATGAGTCACTTCTTAGTATAAATATTTTCATAATCAGTTCAGCCAGTCAATTAGAATCCTTATCGCCATCGATAGTCTCTTAATAAACTTCAATCAGATTGATTGCTTTATCGCTCGCTTTTATGAGCCCACCCAAAAAATATACCAACAATAAGCTCGCCGAAAAAAGCAGACAAACAAACTCAACTGAAAGCGACCTTCATGCTTTATGACCATGTTATATGCACCTATCCGCGAATCCCCATTTTTCCAACCATTGTTTCCACATTTCTGCCCAAATGCCTCTTTTTGTTTTCGGTTGAAAAAAAGTTAAGCGCCTTTTGTGGGTCAATCGGCGGAAAAAGATTCTTTGGAATTTGGTTGGCAATTCAGCGACGATGGAAATTCTGGAGGAGATTATTGAACATCTCTATGTAGCGGAATAGGACACGAGTTAAAAATCCAGTTACCCCGGATTTTGTGTATTCTATTCTTGCACAGAAAGAAAATGTTTAAATGCTTACAATTTCATTGATTGCTGAAATAGGTAATAATACTATATTTCCTTCACTCAAATTGCAATAAGCTATCGGATATAAACAGAATAAAATGTTTCCACTTAAATCACACTTATATAAAATAAAGGAAAAGGAAATCAGGGAAAGGATATAGCATTCCGTGGGAAAACAGAGACGGAAAGTGAAAGCGTTAGCGTAACTGGACATCAGAAAAGCAAAATAAAACAGAGATAGTCAATGGCCGGCAATGGACCAGCAACAACAGGAACTCCAGATCCAAATAAACCAAATATATATATATATATATATATATATATATATATATATACTTATATATGGAATACATGTAGTAAAACAATAGGAAAAAAATCGACGCCAACAACAAGAGGCCGCGCCGTCGGCATCAACAACAGCGTTTAAATTTCTGTTATAAATAATGAAAAACCAACAAACAAACAGCAAACAAGCAAAATGGTTGGCGAAGAAAACAAAAAAAAAAAGAAAGCCAACGCGAAACTGGTTAAAAGATATGAAATGAACTGCATGCAATTCAAGTGAATATCGAAATAGAATCAAAATGTATTGAAATGCCAACAACAAGAGTATAACAGGATGAAACGATATCACAAGGAGCTAATGCTTCGATGTCAATGGAAAATACCAAACAAATAAATAAAGAAAATGAAAACCATTTTTCGGTGTAAATAGGAGGTGAACCAATATATATTTTTGGGAATAAATGATCTCATATTTATATTAAAGCGTTGCATGGCAATGAGTTTTCTAAATGAGACCTTATGTAGCTCTAAGGAACTCTAATACTCAAAAGTCTATGTGGATTAATTAAAAATAATGTATATTTAATATTTATTTAATTTATTTAATATTTAATATTTAGTTTAATTGGCAATAGGTTTAAAAATTTGTTCTTAATAAATCAGAAATTTGAAGTACAGGCCTTTCAACTATGGTTTTTATCAACAGGAATACGTTCCATTTAGTTTGGCTTTTATTCGCAACGTCGTTTTCACAAATTCCAGGACATCTGCCAACGAAATCGGTAGTGGAAACCGAGTGAAGGAAAATTAAATTAACAGGCCCACTTCCTCTCACTTCAGCCAGTCCAGTTTTTTGTTGCCCCTCGCCATCAAAATATTTGTATATATTAGGGGGAAGGAACAAAGAAAATATGTGGGACAAAACGCCAAAGGACATGGCCGGCATTTTTGATTTTGTTTACATTTGGCATTTTTCATATTTTTTTCGTCTTTCAGTTTCCCGGGGCAAATGACAACCAACGAGAAAACAAGAGTGTAGCATACATTGGAGGGTCTGAAAGTATATGGGGAGGTAAGCGGAACACTTCAAAGGCAGCGTACTCAACTCAAGCAATGCATTTGCATGCTTATGCGTAATTTAAAGTTAAATAAAATCAACAGATTGCCATTTGTAAAGTAAAATGTTTAAGAACAATTTGAATTTAATAATAATCCTGATAACTATTAAAAAAAAACTGGATACTGGAGGTCTTTAACTGAACACAAAACTTTGCAAATGCAACTACTAACTTAAGCTCTGGGAAACTTGAACATTACAGAGCAATTCCCAGGCGAAAAGCAACAATCAAATTCATAGGATTCTGCCAACAAAACCAACACGAAAACAACGATTCCAAGTCCCTGAAAAATAAACTCGTGACAAACAAGAAGAAAGCGAAAAGGGCGCCAAGGAAAATGGAAATGGTGGAGGATGAGGATGAGCATAAAGGGAGGCCACCAGGCAGATGTTACCCTCTTAGCGAAATGTAAGGACACCGATGTCCTCGGGCCGCACCAAACTGTGTATGCAACTGTGCACAGATAAAAACTACACGATTATAGCTCAGAAACTCTTTTTAAGAATGTTTTCGAATCAGAGTTAGGAAAAGGGTTTTATAGGAAAAATATCGATACATAATTAACGTGTCGATGCTGTTCGATAATAATATCGATATTAAATACTGCACCTACATCGACACAAAAACATTTTTGTGAAAAATAAAGAGGTAAAAATGTTAATACTTATCCAAAATTGGATCGATTTAATTTTACAATACTTTAGATATTTTTAACGGTTATTTTCAATATTTTAAGTAAACAATCCAATCCGAAATTTTGGTTGGTATAGGACTTTTTCTTCCCCATTCAACAAAATGAAGAGTTAAACTAAACCCGCTTTCTGGTCCTCCTGCTAAAATACAGGTTTTTAACTTTAATATGCCAGTTAAAAAACTACTTGTAAGTTAACGAGCAGACGACGGTTTTCTAGAACTTTAAAATAAAAGGTTAAGTCTTTAGACAGTTTTGAGTTAACCGAAATAATTTGCCCAGTGTATGGTGTGGGTATAGAATGTGAGGGGAGAAAATACCAAATTGTAGGCAAAGACGTGAGTTGTCTAAGCGTCTGTCTGGCACAATCAAAACAAGAAGCCGTCAACCGGGCCAACGCAATTCTAATTAACTGCCAGATACACAAGGACACTCGCACACCCAAGTGAAAATGAATGGTGGCGGATAGGGTGGCCTTTGCCCAAGTCGGCGTTTTTAATCCACAAATTAAATCGAAACCTCGAAAATCCAGACAACAAAAAGCCCAACTAGAGAAGGGTATCCTAAGTACTTTGGGTTACTAATGCGCAGTAAAAGGCACTAAAAAGCAAGCTTTCCTCAAGTGTCCGCTTCACTTTCTCTTGCGCAGCTATGTGTGTACCTTTGCATCCACTATATGTCTCGCTCGTGTACTCAACATTAATTGTAATCGCAATAGCATGTTGTAATTGCAAATGACATAAGTAAGAGCTACAGAGCGATGATAATGATAATGATAACAACGATAACAACGGAAACAACGAAAGCAACAACACAGCAATGGCAATGCCAACAACTTAATGACAACGGAATTGAATTTGGTTTCACTGGTCCCAAAGCTTCTCACCTGTTAGTGGTGATGTCCTTAGATCACATGTACCCTTTGGTTCCGAACCCTCGTGGAGAACATTCCTGGCTTTAGGTCCTTAGAGTTCAGTTTTAATAACATATATCGGCATAGCTTCGACACGCGATCGCGGTATAAGTGTCTTTAAGCGGGTGATTTTACAACGTTCGATTTCGATATTTTTGATAAAATATCGTCTCAATTTAATTAGGTTTTATAGTTTGTATTTATATTGGGTTTGGTTTTAGATTCGATCTGATTTTTTTTTCAATATTCAATCTTCAAGTCTGCATATTAATAATGTACAGTTGTTTGGGGTGTAATATAGATTTCTTCGATTCTGTATCGATTCAATTAAATTCGATAGTTTTGATCGATTAATTTCATATTTTCGGGTTTAGAATCTCGATATTGAAATAGTTTCTAAATCGATGTCTTCGAGAAACGATCGTCCCAATCGGATTTCAAAATCTTCACCATTTACTCCGATAATTCAGAATTTCGCTTGGTATTCTTTTTTAATCGAAGCAGCTCGATCAAATATCGGGTTATCAGTTTAATCTGATATCGATCCCTGTAGTAACGATCAAGTATAGGGTGCATTTTTAAGTTCTTTTAGTTTTTGCATTGGTTTCAAGGTAAATGTAAATTAATAATTACATTTAAATAGTTGTTCTCTTAAATACTTTTTTGATTTTTCTTAAAAATAATCAGCGTACTTTCAATAGCTTTCCTCAAATGTTTTTTTTTAATGAATTGGTTGTATGTGATTGTATAGAAGTAAGTTCGATTTGGTGTTTCTATTCAATACTCTTGATCAATTAGATTTCAGTGATCGAGTACACCAAACACGAAGCTAAATTGTATAAATTTTTTTGATCTTCTTGGATCGATTTTAACTTGGAACATTAATAAATTTATATTTTTCTTGAATGTGTGTGAATAAAGTTTGAATTATATTTGTATATTGTGATCGGTTTTGATTTCTTAAAGTCACAATCATAAAGATTTTGCAGACTTAACTTAGAATATTATTTTTAGAGAATAAATAATGATATTAACAACAATAATTTGATTGATTACTGTGATAATATATAATATACTTGCTACTCGATTAAAATTTCTATTCAGAGGATGGTATGATCAAATTCTGATCTTTATTTTGATTCCCATAGATTTATTTATTTATTTATTTCGCCAACGGTTAGATTTTGATTTGAGAGTTCTTCGATTCCTTCGTTGATGGTTAACTTCGACGTCGATTTCCAAAATTTTGATTGATTCTGATGGTTTACACTTTGTATTTTCGTAAGTACATATGTTTTACTGATATGTAAACTGCGATAACAAGAAAAAAATTTAAAAAAAGGACATTTTGAATTTCAATTATACACTTAAAACAAACACCCGGCCTAGGCACTGAAAACGCTTCCTTGACACTTGAAACACAGCCAAAAAAATAAAACCCTTTAAAAGCCACAGCAGTTGTTCATTTTTTGGCACTATTTTTTTTTTTTAAACTATTCACATTTAAAAGTTTTTCAAATTTTGTACTGATTTTTTGGCGCCCAAATGATTTTTTTTTGGCGCCAAACTGGTGCTGCTGTGGCTTGTAATTCTCCTGTGGCAGTGACAACGAACCGTTTCCAAACACTTTCGGCCGCTGACTGGGAGCCGCCGCCGCTGAGCGCCTTAATTTAAACCTTTTGCCCTCGGCTTTCGTCCGACGAGCTACAATCATGTGCAAAATAATAAGGACACTGAGCAACGTTCTAGAGAAAGAACCCAAAAATGACTACTTTAAAAAAAAAATTATTTGAAATTTTCAATTGCTTAAAATTAATTAGTGTAATAATTTGTTTTGATGTTTGTTTCGCCTTCGCCTTGTGAATATATAAAATAATTTTAATGTGTGTTTTAAATTATTAATTTACTAAAAAAAAAAAACCCTACCTATTAATTGAGTTGTGTTTTTTTTCTCACTAGACATTTATTAAAGTAAATAATAAAAATAGTTTTGCACATCTTAGAAAACACTTTTAATGCAGACAGACGTCTCTATTGATTTTCATATGACTGTATAAATCGAAAAAGCCGAGTCCAGGCGGCTCGGAAAAGCTTTGGCAGCTCCCACTCAAAAGCATTTTCTTTTATTTTCGGCATACTGAGCTGGTTCGCGGCCAGGAAAAGCGGTAGCTTCCATGTATCCGTATAAGGGGGCGGAAAAGCGGTGGAAAAGCCACTTGTTGAGGCCAGCAGAGAGCTTTTTAATTTCCAACCGAAGCCCAAAGCTGATCGCTAAGTGTGCTTTTTCCACAAACTAACTTAAATCATACAATAAATAATAATTTAAATGTTATCTATCTGTTTACTTTGGACTTCTGGGGTTTTAAATTCACTATATAACGCGGAAATTGAAACTGATTGTTAAATGTTTAAAGCTAGAGCAAATGAATGTTATGTTCAAAAGTATTTAAAAAATTATCTACATTAATATATTAATATTACAACAGGTCATTTATTTGTTTTGAACAGTACCGACATTACATTACATTACTAGCTCAAATGAAAATAAAAATGAACAAAATGTATTTATATTTCAACTCAATTAATTAGCGTTCTGCCCTTTACTCAATAGAATAGAATTTATAGAATTTCATGACACTCCCAAATATGTCTCGTGTTGCGTTTCTCTAGCCACAAATCTCAAAACCTTCCAACCTGAACCATTTAAACGGGAAAAACTTCTGTTTGTGATGCGAATTAATTTCTCGATTAACCAAGAGTGTGCCTACTTATGTATGCAAATATGTACCTTTGGAGACACGTGGAAATGTCGTAGTTTCAATCCTACTGCTTCTCCCCTCATCCACATCCACATCCTCATCCTTATCCACATTCACACATCCTGAGGGGACACAACTCTTTTTACTTTCACGAGTTGAATACATGGAACGTAAACATCGCCATCACCTGCGTTTTCACTGAGAAAAATATTAAGTGTTAAAATAAGATTGATCAAAATAAAAACATTAAGTGAATTAGCAAATGAAATGTTAACCGATTATAAAATTATTTAATAAAGCTACCGCAAGAAATAATAAGGAACTATGGGACATAGAAAAAACTATTTGAGGTATCGAATAATTTGTTATTAATTGATTATTAAATATTGTAATTTTTTTATGATAATAGAAAACTTTTTTAATTGTCATCATACACTCATTTAAACATAAACGATTTATAGGTCTTACAATTTACTTCATTTACATTCAAAATAGTTGTTGTATATGCATTTTATATGATTAAAAATTAAGGCAATAGGTTGCCCTTTTAAAATTCTAGGATTTTTGTTACGTCTTCAGTTTTTTTTTTTGGATCATATGTTCTACATTACAATAGATATTTTTCTTACCAGTCGATTATTTCGCTCCATGCAGCTTAAACTTGCTTTGCAGGTTGTTTGCAGCGTGTCAATTAGCGCAATCCCTGCAATCCTGTGCCCGCGAAAAAGTTAAAGGATGGCCGGGTTTAGTGGCCACCAGTCCAAAGTTGGTGGTTTTTTTTTTTTGTGTGAAAATTGTGGTAAATTTCCCAGACGATGAATTCCGCCCGGTGGCTTACAGTGTGTCAAATAAGTATATATCCATTGCTTTATTCTCTTGCTCTATACATACATTTGGTTTGCCGCTGCTTGTGTTTGAGTGAGTTTGTTTTTTGTGTGGCTGAGTGAGTTGTTAAGTAATTTGTGCGAAATTTAATTAAAGCTAAGTTATCCCTATAAATATAAATGTGTGTCTACAGTGCGTTTCAGAACCATAAGAATATTGCGCAGTTAAGTTAAAGCCATAATCCTCTTAACAAAGTTGCTTAAAAAATATACAAAGAATATTTGGGAGCTGTCATCTTACAAATTAAATCGAATTAAGGTAACTATGTTTCGAGTAAACTTAATTATAATAAACTAGGTCCGAGTTTAATTTGCTTTCTAAATACATTTTGATAACATTGGAAAATATAAGTTCGCAAAATGAAAATGTATCAATCAAAAAATTAAGGTCGCTTAATATACGTTTTAGCAAATGGAGATATTGTTTAAGGTAAGTTTAAGTTCCAGTTACGAGAAATAACTTCTTATAGCTATGACACGCACTATATAAGCTAGGGTGGCTCGATTTTAACAAATGCAAATAGAAGTAGAAGCATATATAAAATTTATTGCTTTATTATATTAAGGAGTTTAAAAAGAGTTTTGACTTTTTTGATCACACGAACTTATATAATTGAATTTACGTGTGGTTTTCTTATTGAAAAATGAAAGCAAATATTTGACCTATGGTCCTATAAAGTTAAATATCCTTTGTTAAGAATTGAGATATTGCAAAGTGATTTTAGAACTCTGAGCTTGCGTTTAAAACCGATCCACCCTGAGTTACACACTCGTGTGTTCGCACTTATTTCTTTTTGCCGAATGGGCGGGCTGCTATCTATCGAATACTTTGGGGTCTATAACTGGGCGGCAATTAGATTGCAGATCGCTCAGGATCGGATCGGGTGATCGATCAGAACATACCGTCCGACCGGGCGACGGGTATGAGCACGATGAGAAAGATGACGAAGTTGCGCATGACCAGGCGCCAGTCGCTGGGCACGGCATAGGGCAGCAGGATTTGGGTGAGCCGGTGCACCTCGTGCGAGGCGCACACAAAGATGAACGACGTGATGATCATGTTGAGCGTGGGGAAGCCGGGCAGCAGGACCAGAACCCCATGTCGGTCGGCGGCCAGCCAAATGTGATACTGGCAGACGAACAGCTCCAGCGAGATGCGGCCAAACCAGGCGAAGAACGCCGAGTAGCGGGTGCGCAGGATGCCCGAGATGTTCCTCAGGACCACATAGCCGACAATCGGGATGAACAGGATGTACGAGTGGATCTCCTCGCAGTTCTGCACGTTGCGGCAGAGGAACGAGAACGAGGTGTACACGCCAACGCCCAGCAGTGCCAGCAATGTGACCGATATGGAGGTTCTCCGCGAGAACAGATTCCCATGGTTGTTGTCGTCGAACACATTGTACTTCTGGGCGATGTGAAAGCAGGCGGCATAGATCATGCCAAAGGCCACCGTATACCGGTCCAGTTTCCACTGATGCCACCACTCATGCAGGTCGTCGTCCGTCGTCACGAACAGCGCCTTCCAGGGTCGCGTCACGAAGATGCGCTCGAAGAACACCTCCGACATAAAGAGCACCGTGATGCCGCCCAGGCAGCCAATGCACTTGCACACCAGATACAGGTAGTGCAGCGGATTGGCGTCCACAGAGGCCGAGGATATCCGTGGCGGCAGCGCCAGCACAAAGTAGACAACGCACAGCCAGAACGAGAGCAGTGGCACAAAGTAATAGAACTGATAGGGCCTGTTCATGCAGAAGCACAGCAGCACACTGAGAAAGTTCGCGCGGAACATGGCCTGAAAGAAGCGCACGAACAGCGATCCATTGCCGCCCGTTTGCCACATGTGCGTGAAGTGTGTGTAGCCGGTGAGGAAGAAGTAGCCGGAGATTAGCAGCTTGATGTGCATGTGAATGGGCAGCACTCGCTGGGCTCCGGTCATATAGTATATCAGCACTACCAGCAGTATCCAGCCACGCAGCTCGTCCGTCTGGTCTCGGTTCAGGACTTTGGTGAACCTCGAGTCCTCCGTGAAGAACAGGCCCAATGCGAAGACATAGCCCACCGGTATCCAGAAGCTGAACTCCGAGTAGTATTTGTTCTCTTTCATAAAGAAATTGGTGCGATCGCAGAGGTAGAAATAGGCCAGAATAAGGCCAAGCAGTGATAGTGCCACCATGGGTGTGCCATAGTCGGTCATCAGGGCGGATAAGGCATTGCTAGGTGCTCCTCCGTTGGATTGCTGCTGGTGCAGATGCTGATGCTGCTGCTGTTGCTGCTGCAATGGCACATACAGGGTCTGGCCACGCAGATGGAGCAGCCATCTGCGCAGGCACATCCCGCACACGAGGGTCATGCAGACGCCAAACAGGGCGTAGGCCACTATTTGCAGCGTGGTGTGCGGCTCGGCGCTGCTGCAGCAGGTGCCGTCATTGTAGTTCATATAGTCGTTGCAGTACATGTTCCACAGCAGCTGAACCTCCAGCCGCTGGCCATGGGCGCACAGTTGATGGCCATCGACGGCGTTGTCGAGCAGGCCGTTGGCTATGTGCCAGGCGGACTCCCAAACGCTGGCCTCCGTGTAGCGGAAAACACCCCTGGCCACATGATTCAAGCGATCGATGTGCTCGTTCTGCAGTAGCTTCCAATGCGCCGGTAATTTCTCCTCGTCCACGCGATCGGCCAGCTTCCAAAGGACACGCGATGTTTGAGCCACCAGGCGATGGAATGGGGCAACCAGAAGGGTGAGATTGGCGGCATACTGGCGCAACACATCGTCGGTGGTGTTGCCGGCCAGCAGACTGGCATAGGTGAAACCCACCACGTACACGGAGGACAACTGCTTCTCGGCCTCCAGACGGTACAGCTGCTCCACCAGCGTCGGACTTACCTCGTCCGCCCGAATGTACTGGGCCAGCATGTGCAGTTTCTTGTCCTCGAAACGGGCAGAACCGTCCGTCACCGAGGCGTTGTTGTCCTCGTCATCTGGCACCTCGTCTGCGGCCAACGGTAGTCGCAGTTGCTCCACAAATCGCTCGTAGAGCAGCCGCACACTCTCGTCGCCAATGAACACAAAGTTGTTCTTGTTGTCGAAGAAGGCCAAGTAACGCAAACAGCGCCGGGTATCGCTGTAAATGACACGATTTTCGGTTAGGCTGGTGACTCATTAATTGGGGGCTGGGTTATATGGGTTATCTGTGTTGATTACTCACGTGAGGGAGTACTTGTGCACCATGCAGCCGTACGGCTGCCACTCGTTGTCGCCCTTGAAACGGCCCTTGGACAGCAGCCACTGGCAGGAGTCACTGCCTGCGGGAGTACGGGCAAACGGAACAAATCAATATCGGTGGAGGAGTGAACACGAACATATACCGAATATCTAGTTGGCCTCTTTCACTTATCCCTAATTGCAATCATTTTATGGCGTATTTCGGCTTTAAGTTCCTTAAACAAGTATGGTTAATGTGTTTTTTTTTTCTAAAACATAAGCGACCTAATACGAGTTTAAAATACGGATATTAAACTATTCATTCATAAAGGCAAATTTGTCAGCTCTCAACAAACATTATTTTAAGATTTTCTATAAGCTTTAAAATGATTATCAAAATAAACACATAAATCCATATCTAAAAAATCTGTTTAAGACAGACTTGTCAAATATCTTGTTCATTTGTTCAAGTTTTATTTTCTTATCTCTGCTGATTCATTCAATATTATGAAAAACATAGTCGGCATATATAGACTAAGCCTGTTTGAATTAATAAACTGACTATCAGGCAAACAAAGAATTTATGCTTATCGTATGGTTAATAAAATGATTTAAATCTTAGTATACTAATTCGTATGGCTTAAAGTCAAATGGCCTTTAGTTTAAGTTTATTATATTTATAGGTTTATGTTGGTCAAATGCTGTGAGAATTGTTGATCTAATAAATGTTAAGTTATTATCAAACATCGAATTTAAAAGGGATTTTTTTATATTTTGTGATAGATAGATAGAAAATATTCAAATTCACCCTGGAATGGACATGACTATGGATTTTAGGTAATATGGGGATGTGAGGCCAACAAGTCGAGATCTTTACAAAACAAATGATAAATAAGTTTTGTTTGAATATTTCACGGAATATGGTCGCAGGATCGGATTAATATGTATGGGCTGCACACTTTTAACGTTGGACCCACCATAATTCCAATTGAGCAGGCCGTGATATACGATGAATCCGAGGACCAAGAGAAGAGCCACCTTTTTGGCATTGGTCGCGTTCAGTTGCTCCATAAATATATCCGCTTTGGTGGGCATCCGTTGTCCACCGGCGGCGCCTCCAATGCATATGTCACCGAGCTCGGGACTGGGGGCTCCATTGCCAGAGGATCCTGGTGCTCCAGGTGCACCTGCTCCTCCTCCATTTCCTCCATTTCCTCCATTTCCACCGCGCAATTCGCGTAGCTCCATAATTTATAAGCCTCCTCCTCTTCCTCTTCCTACAATTTGGCCTATAATGTTACAGAAAAGTTGGCCAGATGCATGGGCATGGTCTTAGCCCAATTTCGCTGGTTTCGCGGACACCGTCTCCTCCTCTTTTGCTGTCTATTTCGCTTTTATTTTTTAATTTTAAAGTTTTTTAGACAAAGTCTCTTGCTTCGCCGGCCGATAGGCAACCGCCGTCTATCGCCCGCCGCCCCCGCCGCGCTACTATCGCCTATCGCCGAACAGCTGATGTGTCGACGTTTCTGGTTGAATGGCTAAAAAGAACAATTCGAATAATGCACCGTTTTATAGGAGGCATAAATGTAACATTTTGTTCATTCAAATAAAATAAAATTTCGAAAATGATTTTAAAATAAATAGATGGCTTGTAAAATAAGCATGATTTGGTATATTCAAGACATAGTAAAACTTTTGTGACTACATTACAAACAAAAAACAAAGCAAACTGAGACTTCACTGACTTCTCATTAAAATGACTTCACTGACTTCTCATAAAAATGTAGCATTTGAGTTTGTTCAGCGTACGAATCGGTCGTTATATCAGCTAAAAATTGTATTGAGTCCAGAAACAAAACAATTAAACAATAATTAAAATTTGATTTCAATATCAGCAATAAAAAATAAAATAATAACACGCCTGCGAGCTATCGATAATTGATATCAGCAATTGCCAATTGTTCGCGCTATCGATACATTTAAATTTTAAGAAAAGAAGGCAAATTGTTGTAGTTCCTAGCAAAAATAAGACATTGTTAGGGTAAACTAGGGAAATTCCGAATTGGGAAAGATGATAATCGAAAAGCAGCATCCGCTGGACAATTGCGAGCTGTTTGTCCAGCTGAGGATGACCATCCAGGCGATCAGCAAGAACAACAAGAACAGCAAGAGCCTTAAAAACGTTATTTATTGGAGCGGTGAGTGGAACAATTTGAGGTATTCTCATACCGAATAAACCTATTCTTGCCGACAGGAAATGATGATTACATTGACGAGATTTGCAACCGCGTGGCGCAGTTATGTCTGGAGCACGAGCTGATCCTCCAGGAGCCGCATGCCAGGCGGCCGGAGGAGAAGGATGACCTGGTGGCCCGTCCAGTTGGTCCGGAGGCTATGAATCACCTGCGCGGCCTGCTTGTCTACCTGGTGCTTAACACGGCCAACGAGCAGCACGGGGAGCACTCCCAGTGGAGCCAGAAGTGCTTCCATTTGTGCGGCCAATTGCCGGCCATACCGCAATTCCTGACCATTGCCATTGCCTTGAAGTGCGGCCTGCAGCAGCCGCTGGAGGAGTTTCTGGCCTGCGGGCCACGCTGGCTGACCACCCAGTACTTCGATGCCTTCAACCAGACTCTGTCGCACGTGCACAAGGATCCCCTCGATGTCCTGCCGTTGATATTCGGCGTTTTAAAGGCAGCTGGTTGTGCCATCGTCCACCATAATCTGCCCGAAGCTAATAAGCAGTTGATTAGCCTGATGTCCGGAATGTTGCACCGTCATCTCCTAACCTCTGAGGAGCGCTTGAAGAAGGATCTGCCGGCCTCCAAGCGAGACATTTACCTGGCTCAGGCCACGCAGCAGCTGATAGAGCTGCTTTTGGACATTCTCGACGATGTGAAGGGGCACCAGAAGCCCAAGAGCTTCACCATCTACAGCCAGATGAGCGTCGACATCAGTGGCAGCTACTCAACGGACGCCAAAAAAGATTTGCAACTCTATGCCCTTGCCTTGTTAGACGCAATACAACGCGCTTTGCAGCCAGTAAGCGTGTATACCTACATGAACTGGTTGGATATGCAATCGCCGCGTTTGCTCTACAGCTATCAGGAGCTAATCTGTAGCCAGGCGGCCGAGATGCTGCAGTTGGCCCAGCAACACAAGGATCTCGGGCAACATGAGGTCTGCAAGCAGCTGAAGAACTTCGCGGACGCAGCCAAGAGCTTTGAGCAACGCCTCAAAGAGCTGACCATTGGCGAACTGTTAGGCTTTCTGGACGGTGATCTTGGCGAGGCCACCAATGAGCAGCTGCTCGCCGGACTGGCCAATCTCTTTGACCGCTCCATTGCTTACGGCAATGATGAGTGCGTGGAAACGATGGCCAAGCACATAGGGCTGCTCACTCCGATGCATGCCCAGATGATACAGGTGCATTTGGCCAATGTGGTGGAGGCCAAAAAGATGGCGGAAGAGGAGGAAGGCATTCATATCAAGGAGGAGGAGAATGACGAGGAAGAGCCCATGAGTTTGAGCGACGATGAGGAGGAAGAGTATGCCAGCCTGCTGAACTTGGTCCTGCGTCCGCTGTATCAGCAATTAAGCTTAAACGAAAAGATCAATTTTCTGCAAATGCGCGATGCGCTCAAAGTGACAACGGGTGGCTTTAAGTTTGAGGCACCGGATCATCAGAACCGGCGCGTACGCTTCTTCAATCGCTTGCAGATTGACACGGCATTCCCGCTGGACGAGTTCCTCACTCTGTGCTATGAGAATGCGGAGAAAACGTGGCTTGATTTCGCCCGTCTGGGCATGACGCACCAGCGCTATGGAGCGCTCTTCTGGCGCGTAGCCTGCAATTGTGCCCACCATGCTGTTAACCAGATGAGCCACTGTGTCAGGGAACTGTTGCTGGACGACCAGCTGCTGATGAAGGCGAACGCCTCCCGTTTCCTTCTCTCATTGTATGGCCACCGGCTGATCCTCAACGGCCTGCGTTTGGTGTCGCGCCAGTATTATGTCTGCCTGAAGAAAGGCGCCTGCCCGTACGAAAAGGAGCAGCTGCAGCAGGCACAGGCCCAGTTCCTCGAGGGCTGTGCTGCTGGCCTGGCCGCGTTCAGTGAGACCTTGGACTATGCCAGCCTTCAGCGCATCCTGCGTTTGCTCTTCGAAATTTCGGCGGCCGAGAAGAAGCTGCAGCGCTTTGGCTGCCAACAGATGAGAAGTATTCAGAGGGAGCTTGAAAATTCACAGAGTGGAGAGGGAGAACCAGAAGATGTCCAGGTGGCCAAGCAATATCTATCCATGCACGCCCTTCTGCCCGAGTGGCGACAGGAGAACATCAAGCTTATCTACCAGCTGATGACCACCATAGATGCGCTGCGCTGGGATTTGACCACCTTTGAGCGTGCCCGCGTGGACTCTCTGGGCCTAGTAGTGCGCTATTGGCGCGAGAATCTTCCCCATCTGCAGATTTTGAGCGAAGGTGAGTTCTCCAATTCTGTAACGACCATGAAAACTAGATAGATTACTTTGCTTTTTTGCAGAGTTTCGTCAGAAAATCGTGGATTTTGCGAGCCAGTTGAGATGCAAGGACTTTTGGGCGGTCAGCCTGGAGAAGGGAAGATCTAATTACAACCGGCGTTTCATTAGTTTGGTGACCCAGGCCAGCGGAGCGGAGGCCACCAAACTTTTCGCCCAGATACTAAAAAATCGCACCGACCACATGCTTATGGGCGAATTAAGCGAGGCCGTGGTGCTGGCCAACTGCCAGTCGGCTTTGGATGCCTTTAAATACCTTTTCCGGCGCTATTTGATCGCCTTTCGGCGTCACTTCATGTACGGCAAACCGAACAGAAGGCGCCGCCACTGGGATCATTTAATGGCCGTTGTGAACAAGTCCCCGATCTCAATTCGCAAAGAAATCATGGCCGCAGCTTGCAAAGGTTTCTATTCGCGCTATCGCAACATTCTAACCAGATATCCTACCCAGAAACAAGCCAATCCAAACCCCTTGGATTCGGGTTTGAAATCGATGTAAATGGGTTTGATCTTTTTACCGAAATCTGCGCTAGTCTAAAACTTGGAATAGTGTGAAGCGCCCAAATACCTTATGAACACTCGGATTATTTAATGAATCACCAAGATTGAATATGTACAATCTTAGAATTCGGAAACCTGCATTTAAAAAGACAAGCAGAATGAATCTTCTAAATTACATATATTTTTAATTTTCAATGCCATTACTCTCGTTAAATCTCTTAATTTACTTTCTAAGTGCTGGAAGTTGTACAACAAATTCCTTTTGCAATGCGCATCAAATAAAATCTAGTACAAAAATACAATAATTAAATTTTATTTCTTCAACTTCGAGTTATTCTTTTGTTTTTTTTTAATTATTAAAATATATATTTTTTTTCTAAGAGAAAACCCTAACATTTTTTTCTGGTCTTACAAGTAAAAAGAAAAAATAAAATACTTTCCACTTTAACATTGACATTGTTAAAAGTTTTTAAAATTAATTTTTTATTGTTATCGTCAAACAACTTGAATCGATATCCAAGAAAAATATCGATGACTGGTCAAGATGGCATGCAATTTTTACGGTCATCGATGTATTTGATGGCAAAACAAAAAAAAGTTAATAACACATTTTGGGTATTCCCTAAACGTATGAATCTATGAATTCCTGAAAATTCAGGAAGAATTTTTAGCAATTGAGGGAACGACCTAAAATGTTACCTTCTAAAATTGTCAAACAGCTGTTTCATCTAACAGTCGTTACAGCTTCTGTTTGAAAACTGCCCTAACTTTGCTTGTCTTAGCTATGGCTTGAATTCGAGGTAAATAACAGAGTGTGCGCAAGAAATGGAGTGGATACTAACAGAGTGCGTAAGAACTGCAGTGAAGCAGTTAACAGTGCGCAAGAATTGGATAAATATAAAACATCGATCACAAAACATCGACACTACCGATGTTTTTGAAACTATCGATGATATCTAATCGACTAACTACCAGCTTTAGTGACGCATGCGTTTGACAAGCGGTTTTTTCTGCTGACAGAATTTCTGGCTTTTTTGCATTTTGCATTTGCAACTGAGGAGTTTTTCGAAGAGCCCGAAGCGTAAAAAATACACCGAGAGAAGGACACGGTATTCGCGAAGAAAATCAACTGAAAATTCGGTGAAAAAAGCGCACGTTGATCGTAGTTTTTTTTCTCGAAATTCTGCTAAAAAAGAAAAGCCTGTGCGTGTGAGTGGTTGCCTCTCTCTCGCTCTTCCTTTATTTTTTTTGTCAATGCGTGTGTGTGTGTTGGTCGCATAAATTTACCGATATTTCGCCTGTGAGAGCGAAACGGGTGTAAAAACGACGAAAGAAGACAAAAAAAGAGGGCGGAAAAAACAGCGAATTTCGTTGAAATATTGGGCAAAAAACGCAAACGTAAGCGAAAAATCCCTCTTTGATTGTGTGCAAGTTTTTTAACACAATTTCGTGTGCATTTCCTCAACAGCAACAAAACAACAACAAATAGCTAAGCAAAAAACAGGACGCACAAAAATTCAAATAGAAAGAAGAAGAGGGGCGTTAGGAGGAGAGAGCAAAATAAGCAATCACAACAACAAGAACATAGGAGACAAAACAACAACACAATGAGCAAACCACATTTTGATCTTCCGTTGACCATTGACCCAGAGCATGAATTGCGTTTTGTGGGTAAGTCTATTTATTTATTTTATATTCTCAACATATTTAAAAGACCTTCTGCATATCGACCAATTAAAAAAACCAATTCACCTCCAATTTGCTGTTGCAAAGAGCAAACTGCAAAGTTCGCTCTCTTTTAAGCACACACATTCACACGCTCTCCTTTCCCGTGTCTCCCACACTCAGTTCCATATAGCTATCTCTTTCACTTTCTTTGACTTTTTGCTTATCAATAATTTCCGTTGTTTTTTTTGTTATTTCGCGTACGATTTTTTTACACCTTTTTTGTAGTTTTTATTCGTCTGTTCTTTGATCCTCTTTCAAGATTTTGTTTTTTGTTTTTATGCCGGCAGCTGGCGTCGCTTTTTTTTTTTCTCATTTGCACTTACTCTCCCTCTCTCTGTCTAGCTCGCCCTGTGTTTTTTTGGCTGGCATTTTATTTTTATACGCGAAAACTTGTCATGGGCCATTTTAATTTTTTTCTTGTCTTGTACTCTTGAATTTTGGCCAAAAAGCAAACGCAACAGCAGCGGCAACAACAATGCAATATGACAGCAAGAGCTCACACAGTGGGCCCGATACGCAAGGCCTACAATGCGAATAAATAAATTATTTTCGAGAAGTTCAATTGTTTATTTTAACAATCCACCTGTACACATTTTCTTCTATTATTTTCCTTAATATATTGAGAAAATGCAATATCAAAAAGTTAGTAATAATGAATTCAATCAGTGCTTAGCCATATACCATACATTTGCTCAAATTTTAACTTATAAATATTTCCTAAAACATTTTCCTTTCGATCCCTAAGAATAATTTTACTATAGCAATCCCACAGTGCGCAAATATTTTCATATTTGTTATTGCGTATGTGTGTGTGAGCCTTAGCCCCATTCTTTTGTGACACCCGCCACCCCACCGCCCCGTTTACCGTAAGATCGCGAAGGGTGTGGGAGGCAGAGGGTGGAAAACACATGCATGACGCGACTTGTCTAATGAAATTTCCTTGAAATCAAATAAACACATATGTACATACATATGTACCTTGTTAAAAACTAGCAATTTGTGTGTTATTGTTTCAGTTTTTTGATTTTGTTGACAAATCATAAAAACAATAATAATATTTTCCGATTTGGTTTTTCTACGATCAAATTCGTATATTACAGTAACAATTTTCTTTTAATTAAATTACTAATTGAATATTACTCTTTTAGTTGTTTTTACATTTACATACAAAATTTGTTAATTTTTTTAAATAGTTACATAAATGTATTTGCATAAAAAATATAAAATTGGTTGTTTTTTTTTTTACAGATATTTTTATATATTATATATTTTTATATTTATATATTTTTTACGTTTTCATTAATTATATTAAATACCTAATCAATTTCAAAGGATCTTCAAAATGTTTGAATAACTTTCCCTCATAAGTTATTATAACTTTCGTTTACACAAAAAGTCAAAACCAAACTTCATTTCATAGGGTACTCAAAACCCGACTCCCCGATATTTAGGTCTATTTTTTCGGCTTTTGTGCCAGTTTCTCGCTTTTGTTTTTCTTTTAATTCAATTAATTTGAACTTGCTTTGGCCAATGACGTAATGAGCGTGACGTGACGAAAAAATCAGGGAGAGTGGGATAGTGTGGGAAAGTGAGAAAAGCAGGGAAAGTGCGAAAGTGGGGTGGCTTCGCTGGGTGGGGTTATCGTCAATAGAGTGTGACTAATCGGGTGCATTCCATAGAACGTGAGATAACGCCTGCAGGCTTTTTAATTCAAAGATCAAATAAAATCTGAAATCTTAAACCATGTGTCAAAAGTACATGACGTCAAATCGTACATATCATCTACCTTAAGTGTGATTTCCGATAATTTGATGACTTAAATATTAAGATATCAGCCTAAAATGTAGATAAATATTTACAATTTCAAACTTATCAGATAATGGTAAGTGGATCCACATAGAACATAGTCATTGAAGCATTCTTTCTTTATATTAAAAGCATTTACACTTTCATCAGCATTCGATTAACCAAATGTGTTTTAATTTATTGACCCATTTGCTGCAGGTCCCTTTATCCGACCCGTTGTCACAATCATGACTCTGCGCAACAACTCGGCTCTGCCGCTGGTCTTTAAGATCAAGACAACCGCCCCGAAGCGCTACTGCGTTCGTCCAAACATTGGCAAGATCCCGCCCTTGCGAACGACCCAGGTGGAGAGTGAGTATTATAATAATATTTATTTTCATATTTGTGATGTAAACTAATCGATTTTCAATGTACATATATAGTCTGCCTGCAGCCATTCATCTACGATCAGCAGGAGAAGAATAAGCACAAGTTCATGGTGCAGAGCGTTTTGGCACCCATGGATGCTGATCTGACCGATTTGAATAAATTGGTAAGAAGAAGTAGAGAGCCAAAGGGAACCAGTTAGATTGTATGAATATTAGGCCGATATTAAAATAACATTAATGATGATCCTTAAAGTAGTTAACACATTTGTGGGGTTGATCGTATAGTATTTTCATAATTGTTTGTCCTTAATACTATAATTGTGTACATTAAAACTTTTAACGATATAACTTGCCAAAAAAATTAAAAACTTTTTCAAAGATTTCCAACACGATTGGAAACGTAAATTGGAACATAATAAAAATACAATTTACTTTTAATACTGAATACAAGTTCAAGGCATTTCTCAGACTAAGGAGGTCTTAACTATTTTTTACTAATCAATCTTGTTTGTATACCTCTTCCGCAGTGGAAGGAACTTGAGCCGGATCAGCTGATGGACGCCAAGCTGAAGTGCGTGTTCGAGATGCCCAACAACGAGGCGAATGCGGAGAACACCAGCGGTGGCGGTACCATCGGCCGTACCACCGGCGGTGCAAGCGGAAGTGCCGAAGGCGGAAGTGCGGGCGCCAACACTAGTTCAGCCATTGCTGAGGCGCTTGAGAAAAAGTTCGAGAAGCTTTCCAGTGAGGATATGGTGAGTTTTTTTTAACTAAAACCATAAAAAGTTTAAATTAATAACGCTACTCCTATGTATACCCCAAATGTAGCCCTCGAATTTGCCAGATGCGTCAGAGAAGATCGAGTTGGTCGGTGAGATCAAGGCGCTGCGTGAATCCATCAGTGAACTGCGAAAAGAAAATCTACACTTGAAGGTATGTTCTGTCTGTAAATAAAAGGTTATAACTCAATTTAAAGTTGTTCAGATCAAACATTTTCAGTTTAATTTGAATTGTCAATGAAAAATGTAAAGGAAAAAGGTGTACTCTTAAAATATATTATGATTGGGCCAATCCTTTTGCGTGCATGTTTGTTTATGACATATAAATAATGTCTTAGATTCAAAGAGCTTTGATTATATGGCCATAAATAGGTATATAAATAAATGACTGGTGTTAAATGAAATTTACACGATGTGTGCTAAAAATAAGAAGTGTCTCTCTTACATTTAAATATTACAATATTTCCTGATTGTCAGTTGTATTTAAGGTTTAATTGTTTGTCAATGTATTTAGGGCATTTAAAATAACTCTTAATAACCTATCTTCAATTTTCAAACTTTTGCAGAATCAAATCACACGCTACCGCAGCTCGCCGGCCATTAAGCAGGAGAATGAGCCCTATGCCCCAGTTCTGGCTGAGAAGCAGATTCCGGTCTTTTACATTGCAATTGCCATTGCTGCGGCCATTCTAAGCCTCCTGCTGGGCAAATTCTTTCTCTGAACGCCATAAACGATCGCCAGCAACATGCAACGTGCAGCAACAGCAAAAGCAAAAGCAAGAACAGCGGCAACACCATCTCACAGCAACATCAGCAGCAACTAACAACAGCAACCACAACGAATGAACAACAGCAGCAGAAGCATTGGATTCCATCATCGGCAAAAAGTAGGACACCTCCCAGAGATGAAAATAAAGCTGACAAAAAAATAAGAAAGGAAAACAGCAGAGAAAAGGATAAAATCAAGAAAGACACAAAAATTGTATATTCGCAAAAGAGGGGCAATCTCTTAAGAAATATTTAAAACCACACTTTACTAAGATCCCATACGTATATTGCTCAGATTTTCAATTGCATTTCTTTTTCGCTAATATTAATACTTAAGTTTAGAGTTTGAATAGCTTCACGACCTTTTTTTTATTCGTTTTGATGCATTTTTTAGACGGAAAAGTTAAGTATTTCAAAGAACAACCAAAATTATCATTAAATCGAATTAATTATGCCTTTTCGGTAAACATAACAAAATACAAATACATAATTGTTACGAGAGTGCGAGAATAAACTTCAGTTTTAAAAATATTTTTTATTGTTTCCTTTACTTTTTTTCAACCACCAAGACCTAGATGTAAAATTTAAATCGAAGAAATGAAAACCAAATGTCAAGAAAAAAACCTTGAGCAAAATACAAAACAAAGAAAAATACAAAAAGAACAAAAAAATAACTTGAATGGAAACCAATCAATGAAAAGCTTCAAAGAAAAACAAACATGCTCTGCAAGGCCGATGCTCTCTAAAAGAAAAGTTGCTTCACCCCCCTCGTCTTATCTCTCTCTCCCTCACTTTCTTTCTGTCCCTCTCTAAATCCCGAAATGAGATCGAACTCGGGAACTATATATGTATATTTATATAGATATATAAAAGAAAATCATTATTTTTTTGGTTGGCATTTGCATTTACTTAGTTTCATTTTAGTCATTTCAGTGGTTACACTACGACACCCACACATGAATATAGGTATATATATATATATATATATATTGTACGAATATAATGAATTTCTATAAGCAAACCTTTATGTAATTTGTGTTGTTTGCCAAGGCCGAATTGATAAAATTCCCTAGCCTAATTAGCAGCGAAATTGTGAAAATCCATTATCTTATATCTGATACGATATATATGTATGTCTTAATTGGGTGCAGCAAAATCAATCAATTTTTTAAAAAACATTGACTTAAAACAAACAAACACACACACACGTATTGTTGACGGCTCACACTAGATCCGTGGTTCCATAGATCCACACAACCCACTTAGTTCCTTCCGTACCGCCCCATATTAACTTGCTTTATACTTGAAAAACCGGGTAACTCGTTTTTCACCACAATTATTTTCCCACACATATTTCATTGCAATTGTTTGTGGTTATGACTTTTTATATATAGTTTGCAAAGCATTGAAAAAGGGTATATAGATTTATACAAGAATATATATTCGCCGACATGCATGATCGCTGTATTTTCATAGGCATGTGGAAACTCGTATTTAAATGTTTAACTAGAAATACAGAAAACAAAAAACCTAAAAATAATTAAAAAGAGAAGCGTGGAAGTAAAAACAAATAACAAAAAAAAAAAAACAAAAAACAAGCAAATCATAAGCAAAATGTACTTGATGTCAGCTGTAGCAAAAAAGAAAAAACACAATATATATGAACATAATAATAATAATAAAATGTGGAAACGGAACTTGAAATTTAACAATTGTTTCGGTACATTTAACAACATTGAATTGCATTACTTAATTGAAATCAACCAACATACACTCTACACACGCCCAAAAGTCTCCTAGCAAAAAGGCCGCAAAATCAAAGTGGGATATTAGATGTCGCAGGTTGGAGGAGATTGGGAGATCGGGAGATTCGGAAGGAGATTACAACACAAACAAGAAAAAACAATTATAATATTTACAGCATGAATCTTAAAAACTAAGTGTTTTTTTCTCAAAGGAAAAATAAAATGAAACATTGTTAATTAAACATCAAATATCATTTGAAATAAATTTAAATAAAACGAAAAGCGATGGTTGGTTGGATGATTGATGCGTTGGTAATCATAAAACAATATCTCCATGTTTTCAATGAGTTATACATATTATGCAGATAAGAAAATGCAGTAAGATATTCCATTCAAAACATTTTTATTTGCCATTAAGACGTACAGCTGCGGTCAAAATAATATTAGTTTTATTTTTAACTTATGAAAAATTTAAATTAAAATAGCTTAGAAGCCACTTTCAAAAAAACTTTTTATATTTCCGAGAAGCTATACTATACTATACTATATATTAAATCGGAAAATATAATAACTAAATGATAGAGGATATTTTGAATTTTTCTTAATTTATTAAAAAGTTATTTGTTGAGAACTTTTAATTTCCTTGAAAAACTAAAAATAATATTTTTTCGATCACTTTACCGAGCTCCACTTATCACTTATTAACTGCAGCTGTATGTGTATGTTCCAATGCTGTCATAAATTTGCATCAGAACTTCAAGATCTAAAAAGTAACCCCTTTAAAACACATTTTTCTATATTTTGGTTTAATCTTAAATTCTTTAGTTCAATTTTTACTTTTTTTTTTGTTTTTGCTTCTGCTTTGCTTCATTTCGATTTGTTTTATACAATTTATACATATCTACAACATAAAACGTACGCGTTTGGAACAAAATCGGGGGAATCGGGAATTCCGGGGACAGCTTTTCAGCTAGCCAAGGTACATATAATATCGTATAAAGAACTTTAACGCTATCGCCATCGTCCGCGCAAGGAAGGCCAGAAATATGATTAAAGTAGTGATTCGTTATTAGAGTGCTAGTCGTAGTAGGAGCCCATCATCTGGAGGCATCTCCTGGGTACGTAGTTGTCCTCGCCGGTAAATGTAAATGGGCAGGGGCTAGCCGGAGGCCTCATCCTCCTTGTTGTTGTTGCTGCCCATTATCCAGTCCATGAGCATCATCGATGGCGAACGCAATGCGGACTGAGCTGGAGATTTGGATTTGGTATCGGAATTTTGGTTAGGGCATCATCACAAGCTCAAGTTTATGTGGCTTCCACTCACAGAGATCCGCGCCGATTGTTGGTGGCGGTGCGGGAGGGGCTACCACTGATCCCGATCCTGATCCAGATCCAGATCCGGAACCTGATCCTGCTCCCTGCTGCTTGGCCATGTCCCTCTGCAGCTGGATCATCTGCTGCAGGCGTTGCTCACGCTCGTCAACAATTGCCTTATCCTTGGAATGCTTCACCGTCTGCAACTCTGCGAGCCTGAAAAGTGCAAGTATAATCATTACAAAATGTTTTTGAACTCGGTTGTAAACGGTGCAGCTACTACTATGGTATGTGTCCTAATTAGACCAGTTTTTGAAATATATATAATCAAACAAATTCCATATTCTGGAATGACTAAATATATTCTGATAACAATAAAAAACATTACAAAAAAATTATGGATGGACCAAAAATGTCTTTAAACCAATATAATTTAAGGCCAATAAAATTTTATGCTGTTATTCAGGTTTAACCGCTGCATCGTTTACAACCGGAATTATTTTTTTAATTTTGTTACAAAAAAAAAAAATGAAATTTACATTTATAAAATTGTTAAAAACAATTTTATTTAAACCTATTAAAAATAATATATAATTTTAGGTATTTTTTGGCTAAGCCGCTGCATCGTTTACAACTTGAATAATTGTTTTATTATTATTATTATTTGTCACCACTCACTTCTGTTTGAGGTCACTGCCCGTGGTTGTGGTTCCCAGGAGCTCGCTGCTGCTGCCGGCGCTGCTGGTTTTGCTGGGACTGCTGCCCGAGGCGGCCGATGAGGACGCCGTGGCACAGGCGGCTATATGATGAAAGATGAAAGAATCGGTTAGGATCGAGTATGTAGGTCAAATGCCAAAAAGAATTCCACTCACGTTCATCGCTGACGCGACTCCGCTCCGTTTCCAACTGGCGCAGCGTGTCCGACAGCTTCAGCTGCAGATGGTCACGTTCCTCGAGCAGCTGCACCAGCTCCAGGATCATCTCCTCGACGCGCATGTCCCGCTGGTGGAGCATCATCAGGGCGTAGTCCAGATCCGCCTTCAGCACATACTCGGGCAGTGGTTCGTTGTTGGCAGTTAGGGGCGGTGGTCCACCGGCTGAAGCGGCGGCACCGGCGGACGGAGATGGATTGCCACCCGATCCGCCGCGATTCTGTAGCCGGAAGGGATCGTATTGGGCCGCCAGACGAGCATACTCCGCCGAACGGATGGCCAGCTGCTCCTTGAGCGTTACAATCTCCATTTCCTGCGTTTCCAGGGCCTTTTGCATCTTCAGCATCATGTCACCACCGGTGGTGTCTTCTCCCGGCTTCTCCTGCTGCTGAAGCTGCTCCTGTTGCTCCTGTTGCGCCTGCTGCTGCTGGCCAATCTCCTCCAGCTGCGCCCGGAAGGCAGCCTCCCGCTGGGCCAGATGCTCCTGCCAAATGCTGGCCACCTCGCCGCACTTCTGCTCTACCAACTGTTCCCACTGCCGATTGATGGCTGCCAGATCGGGCGTGGGATGGGGATTGGGATTGGGATTGGGATGGGGTTGGGGTTGGGGACTGGAATTGGAATGCTGGCCAAGATTCTGGCCCTGCAAGACCTCCAGGGAGCGACGCAGTTCAGTGATCTCAATGTCTTTCGTGTCCAGCTGGAGCAGCGTCTGTTTCATCCTGTCCTCTAGCTCCAGGCTGCTGAGCACATGGTTGTTGAGCACGCGCAGCTCCTCCTCCATGTCGGATTTATCCTGCTGCAGCTGTTGGCACTCGGCACGCAGACGTTCGACGGATTCCCCAGCGGAACTCACCACCTGGTGATCCTCCTCCTGCCTGTCCTCCTCCAATTGCTTGACTTGCATGCGCAGCAATTGCAGCTCCTGGTTTTTGGTCAGAATCTCGAAGACAAGCTTCTCCGTTTGGTCCTCGCGCATCAGCTCCTCGATGCGCTGTTTGAGGTGGACAATCTCCGCTTCCTTCTCCTGCAGCAGGGCCATTTGCTCATCATTCCTGGAGTCCACATCGTCGGCGGTGGTCGCGTGACTTCCCATGCGTCGCAGTGCCTCCAATTCGGCTTGGTCTCGTGTGCGCTGCGCTTCCAGCTCGTTAAGTTGGTGTCGCAGCTGCTGGAACTCCAATTGCTGTGATCTCAGGTGCTCCACGTCGGGTTGCAGGTTCCTCAGGTGTTCCACCTCCGCCTGCAGGCTTCTCAGCTGCTCCACCTCGATCTGAAGTCTTCGCTGGTGTTCCTGCTCTACTTTCTGGAACTCTTTGCTTTGTAACTGCTGATCCTCTTGAGCCATTTGGCTTCGCAAGTGCTCCAGTTCGGGTTGAAGGCTTCTCAAGTGCTCCAGTTCGGGTTGAAGGCTTCTCAATTGCTCCACTTCGGTCTGGAGGCTTCTCAAATGCTCCAGTTCGGGTTGAAGGCTTCTCAAGTGCTCCACTTCGGTCTGGAGGCTTCTCAAATGCTCCACTTCGGTCTGCAGGCTCCTCAATTGAACCACCTCGGCCTGGAGAGCCTGCAACTCCTGCAGATTGGCCTGTCCCTGCCTCAGTTCCTCCACCTCCTGCAGACGCTCCCGCAACTGCTCCTGCAGTGTCTCCGTTTGGGCCTGCACCTGGGCAGTGGTCTCCTCGGCCAGTTGGAGCTGTCGACTCTCCTCCCTCAGTTTCTGCTGCAGCTCCTGGCACTCGGCATTCAGATCCTGGTTCTCCGCCTGTAGGCTATCAATCCTGGCCACCTCATCGGTGGCGATGGGAGCAGCTGGCATGGCTGGCGGTGCGCCAGCAGCGGGCACATCCCACTGGTCCAGTTGGTTGAGCTTCTCCTGGAGCTCCCGGATGCGGGCCTGGTACATCTGCACATCCCTGTCCTGGCGCTCCTTCAGCTCGGCCATGCGTTCGTTGCCAGCGGTGAGGACATCGATGCGCTTCGCCAGCTTCTCCTTTTCGAGGGCCTGCTGCTGCAGCAGCTCCTCCGCCTTGGCCTGGCGGGATTCGTGCAACTGGAGCTGGTGCTTCAGCTCCTCGATAATGGCCGTATCCAAATCGTTGTCAACTGGTGCCGCAGGCGTGGTCGCCTTCGTTTTGTATTCCTTCAGTCGCTTCATCAGCTTGGCCGCCTTCGTCTGCAGCTCTGCCTTCTGCTGCTCCGCACTGGCCAGCTGCAGCTCCAACTGGGCAATCCTGGCGTGCAGCGGCTCCACATCCGTTTGCGGCGCCTCGGTGGCCGCACTCGCCCACGGATCCTCGTCCACACCCCAATCGATCTGCTGCTGCTCCTGCTGCGGCTGGCACAAGTACGCCTTTTTGGGCTGGATGAGCGGCTCCTCCACCGGCTCCGTTTGCGGCAGGCCCAGGTCCAGGTGGTGACCCGGCTGACGCACGGCATCGGGCACCGTTTCCCCAGCCCCCTGTCCGCCAAAGAACATGTCCAGCGTGGGCACTGCCGCTGCCGCCGGTGGAACAATGAGCTTCTCCAGTGCCGCCAAGCGTTCGCGTTCCTCGTTGGCCGCCTTTATCTCCGCCAGCTGCTGGTCCCGCTCCCTCAGCAGGCGCTGCAACTCCTGCAAATGCTGCTCCAACTGCTGCCGTCGCTCTTCCTGCTCGGCCACGCTCTTATTCCGCGCCACCAGCTTCGTTTCCAGATCCTGGGCATGCTTCTCCAGATCGGAAACATTCCGCTGCAGATCCTCGATGGTGGGCGGTGGTGGCATGGGCAGGGCTGCACCCAATGAGGACACCCTCAGGGGCTGGGCCGCAATCTCGTCGAAGGGCGAGGGTGCGGCCAGAGCATCGCCGCCAAAGAAGAGGGAAGCTGGTGGAGGATGCTGTTGGTGCTGGTGCTGGATTTGGGATTGGGATGGGGATTGAGCCACCGGAAGAGGATTATGATGATGCGGCTGTTGCTGCTGCTGCTGCTGCCTGGCCAACTGAGCCTGCAGTTCGCTTAGTTGCTCGGCCAACCGCCTGTTCTCCGTCTCGATGTAAACCTGGTCGTCCGTTTGGTTCTGACCCAGCGTGTCCAGCTCCGCAATCTGCTGTTGCAGGGCCTGCAGCTCCTGGCTGTGATTGGCGCAGAGGGCATCGATCTGGGTGCGCAGGTTGTCCGTCTCAGTCTTGTCCTGCAGCGCCTGCATGCGCAGCTCCTGCAGCTCAAGCACATCCTGCTCGGCACTGTCCTGCTGCAGGCGCAACAGGGTTACCTCGCGACTCAGGGCGGATCGTTCACGCTCCACCTCCTGCAACTCGTCGCTGAGGCGCTGCAGTTCCTCCGCCCGCTGGCCGACCAGCTCCTGCGAGCGCTCCAGCTGCTGGACAAGATCGCGCTGCTCGGCCGCCGCTCGTTCCACATGGCCATTAAGGTCGCACTCGAGTTCGTCCAGTTCGGTGGCCTTGGCGGCCAGCTTGGCATCGTAGACCTGTCGCTGGCGCTGCAGATCCACCTCCTTGGCATCCAATTGCTGGCGCAGATCGGCCAGCTCCTCCTGCGCGTGGCTGTTCAGCTGTTCCCGCTCCGCCTGGGCGGCGGCCGTTAGCTGCGAGTGTTTGGTTAGCAGGGATTCGTAGTCCGATCGCAGGCCAGCCAGCTGCTGTCGGGACTCCTCCGCCTCGCTGGTGACCAGCTGCAGTTGGCGACTTTGGGCCTGTTCCCTTTCGCCCAGTTGCAGGAGATGCTCCTGCAGCTGCTGCTCCTGCCGGCGCTGCTGCTCCTGCTGCTCACGGCTCTCCAGCAGCTGCTGCTCCAGCAGTTGGGTGCGATCCTGGTCAGCCGCCTGCCGATTGGCCTCGCTGGCCACCTGCTCCTCCAGGGCGGCGCTCCTGGCCAGCAGCTCCGCGTTTTGCGCCTCCAGCGATTCAATGTACGAGGCGTCCTCCTGCAGCTTGGCCTGGATGCCCTCGTGTATCGTCTCCAGGCGGGCGATGGTCATCTCAAAGTTGGCCTTGTCCCCAGCATACTGCTGCGCCAGCAGGGCGTGCTGCTCCTGGGCGGCCGTCAGTTGGACACGAAGGTGCTCCAGCTCCTTCTCGGCCGCTCGAAGGGATTCCGCTTGCTGGAGCTGAAGGATTGGCGGGGTGGGCAGGATGGAAACATTACTAACACAGGCTATCAAAAAGGAAGGGTGGACTCACCGATTGGACCGATTCCAATGGTTGTTGTGTGATCTTGGTAATGCTGGCTCTCTCGCTCTCCAACTGGGCAATCTCCTGGCGCAGGGCAGCAATCTAGTTTATAAGATTTAACACGTTAAAAAGACAATAAAGACAATAAGTTATTAACGCTGATTAATTTTAAATAAATATGCCTCCAGAAAAAAATATCTGGTTTAAAGTGGCGCCATCTGCCGAACGACACCACAAGCTAAGAGAGAGAGTTCCATCTCACTCTCAAATATACAAATTCTGTATGAAGTGACGTCATAATCACATAATTGCCAATAACTTCTAAAACAATGGTTGGATTTGAAAAATTGTAAGCGAGTCAATTGATATTGACCAAATAAACATGTAATGTCCAATAACTGATCTATACCATATCTTAGAGTGGAATGACAGAGTTTCGCGATTTGTGGGAGTGGCCAAATTTTATGTTAACCAAAATCTGGACTTTAATACGGACAGAAAGATAAATGTTGATCAAGAATATATATATATATATATATATTTTGCCTACCTGCTTTATATAAATTAAAAAAAAAGCTAAGAGACCAGTCGGTTTCCCACTTACCTCTGCATCCTTCTCCAGATGCAGTTGCTCCTGGGCAGCAGCTCGCTTGCTTCGCACATGTTCCACCTCGCTGGCTTGATCCTGCTGATCCATCTGATCCTGCTGGAACTGCTGAAGCTCCCGCTGCAGGGCTTGAATGGTGGCATTGCGATGTTTGATCAGCTCCTTGGACTTTTCGAATTTCTTAGATTTCTGCTCCAGTTGACGCTGCAGATCCTCGACAGCCGCCGCCTTCTGTTCGAGATTTTGGATTTCCTGCTGCAGCTGGTCGACTTCCTGCCTCAGCCTGGAGCATTCCTGACCCTGCTGGAAGACCTCCTGCTCGGCTTCCTGGCGCTCGCGTCGCAGCTCCTTGTTGACCAGATTGGCATCCTGGAGCTCCGCATCGCGCTGCTGGATCAGTTGCTCCTGCTCCTGGATTTGCTGCTTCAGCTGGCGCAGGGCATCGCGATTCTCGAGGTTCACATGGATCTTGGCCTTGAGATCCTCGTTGAGTTTGCTGACCTGCTGCTGCAGCCTCTCCACCTCCTGGGTGTCCACAATCGGTGGACGGGGCTCATGCTCCTGCTCCTGCTTCAGCTCTTGCTCTTGCAGTTGACTCGTTAGCTCCTGCACCTTCTGCTCGAGATCGGCATTGTCCTGCGTGCGCTTCTTCAAGTTAAGGGCATACTTCTTCATCTTCTCGCGCAGTTCGCGGGTCTTGAGCTGCTCCTCCTGCCGGGCCTGTTCCATGGCCTGGTACAGCTCCTGGATCTGCTGGTTGAGCGCATCGATCGTCTCCTGGCTGGAGGCCAGTTCGCTGACCTGCTGGGCGGCCAGACTCTTGCTGATGCGCAGCGCCTCCCTCAGCTGGTCGGGATCCTCCTGTTGGGTCCTCAACTCGCGGAGCTCCTCGTGGGCGGACTGAAGCTCCAGCATCTTGAGGTTGAGCGCATGCTCGTTCTCGCTGAGGCTCTCGATCAGCTGCTGCTTCTGCTCGGCCACCAGAGCCTGCAGGATGCTCAGTTCACCCTCGAGCGCCTCGCCACGCGACTCCAGCTCGCGGCGCAATCGCGTCTGCTGCTCCATGTGCTTCTCGTGCCCCATTTCCTTGGCATTGAGCAGCTGATCGAACTGCTCCGCCTGCAGCTGCAGTTGCGTGATCTCTTCCCTCTGCCTGGCCACCAATTGCAGGTGATCGGCTTGGGTTTGGAGTAGCTCTCGGATCTGCTCCAGCTGCTCCGCCTGCGAGGAGCGTGTGTCCTCCAGCAGCGACTGCAGTTGCAGCAACTCCTCCTCCCGCTGATTGTCCGTGCCCACAATGGCCAGCGGAGGTTGTCCTCCGATACCGCCCTCCGATTCCGGATAGCTGTCCCTCAGCTCGTCCAGTTCCTGGCGCAAACGCGATATCACCGCCTTGAGCTCCGCATTCTGGGCATTGAGCTGCTCGTATTCGGCCAGCGCTTTGCCATTGGGAGCGGTGACGGCCACCACGGTCTCCACCACCGTCACCGTTTCCACCGCCGAGCTGGCCTCCTTCACCTTGTGCAGCAGCTCACTCAACTGGGTGTGACAGTTCTTGGCCTCCTTGGCCAGCTTCTTGGCCACATTGAACTTGGCCTGGCGATCGTTGGCCCGCCGATAGGCCTCCAGTTCGGAGTTGAGCTTACTTAGGGATTTCTCGCATTTCTCGAAGAGCACGGGCCCACCATCGCCGGCATCCAGGGAGGCCACCACCTCCGAGGATCGCTGCATGGAGCTGAGCTCCTGCGACAGATTCGACGAGGTGGAGGTGGAGGAGAGCAGGTCTCTTTCCCGTTCCCGATCGCGTTCCCGCTGCAGCAGCTGCAGCGATGTGCAACTCTCGTCCAGTCGGGCCTGCAGTTGCACGTTCTCCGCGGACAGCTGCTCCAGCTTGTCCAGCACCTCGCCGCGTTCCTGGGTGAACAGTTCGAGGCGTTCCCTCAGCTGGCACAGACTCTCGCCTCCGCCGCTTCCGGAATTGTCCTCCTCCTCCGGATCCTCCGTTTGGGTGAGCTCGCTCACATGACTGGGCAGCTGCTGGTGCTGCTGCTGGACCGGATCCACCTGCTTCTGCTCCTGGGCATCGCCCTCGCTGGCCGGTCGTCGCTGCTGGCCAAAGCACTCCAGCTGCTGGCGCTCCACAATCTCAATGGATTCCGCCGAACTGGAGGAGCTGAGCTTTTCCAGCTTGTCCAGCAACTCCATGTTCTCGTTGATGTAGTGCGTTAGCTTCTTGTCTAGCGTTTCCTTCTCCGTGCGCAGCGTGTCCAGCTGCTGGCGCTGCTCCTGGGCCTCCTGCTCCAGCTGCTGGACGCGCTGGGTCAGTAGCTGCTCCTCCATTTGGGCCTCGCTCAGCTCGGATTCGACGCGGGCGGACTCGTGACCCTGCTGCAGTGCCTCCAGGGCCTGCTGCAGTTCCAGCTTCTGCTCCTCCAGCAGGCGAATGGCCTCCAGTTGGAGTGGATTGGACTCAGCCGGCTGCTCCTCCTTCTCCACCTTCTCCTCCTCGTCCTCGTGCATGTTGGCCAGCTGCCATTGTCCCTTCTCGTCCTCGAGGACCGTGATCCTCTGCTGCAGCTGCTCGTTTTCGGCCGCCAGTGTGGCCAACTGGGTTTGGCCATCCTGGGATTGCAGTTTCTGCAGCTGCTTCTCCGCCTGCTTGCACTTGAGCTTCAGCTTAATGTTGGCCTTGTTCGACTCGTCCAGCTTTTGCTTGAGCTGCTGCAGTTCCTCCTGCAGCTGCTGGCTGGCCGCACTGTCCTCCAGATGGTCGTCGAGGAAGAGGGCCGGCTTGGTGCGACTGCTTTGGGCCAGCTTCTCCTCTAGCAGGCGGAGATTCACATTGAGCACATTAAGTTCCGTGGTCTTCTCCGCCAGCTCTTCGCTTTGCTCAGCCATGGCGGCCTTTTGCTCCTCCAGTTGCGCGGACTGGGCTGCTATGGTGGCCTCCAGTTCCTCCAGACGTGCGGATATACTCTCATCGCTCACCTGGAGCTTCGTTTGGGCGGCCACCTGCTGACGCAAGTCCTCGTTGGTGGCCTGCAGCTCGCTCAGTTGGTTGGTCAGCTCCTGCAGCTGTTTGGCCAGCTCCAAGCTCACCTGGGCATCGGTGGATGACGCCGAGTGCGCCGACTGCGGACTACTGGAAGACTTCTCTTGCTCCTGCTCCCGCTGCCTTTCCCGTTCTCGTTCGCGTGCCGTGGTCAGCTCTTCCTGGAGTTCACAGCGGGTCGTCTCTAGCAGATCGTTGACATTCTCCAACTCTGCCAGTCGTTCTCTTAGGACTAACACCTCTCCCTGAAGGCGGCAATGCTCCTGCTCCTGCAGGCCATCCCCCTGCCCCGCCTCCTCCAGCTCCTCGTCCTCCTTCTTTGCCCCCAGACGCAGTTGCTCCAACTCCTCGTTGCGCTGAGTGAGCGTGCGCTGCAATTCGGCGCCGGATAGCTCCAATTGCTCGATGAGATTGGCCCGCTTGGCCAGTTCCGTGCGTAATTCCTGCAGCTCCTGCTCCTGTCGGCCCTGCTTTAGCTCCGTCAGCTTCATGCGATTCCTGAGCAGCTTCACCCGGCTCTCGTCCAGCGGCTCCTGCCCCTGGGCCTCCAGATCCAAGGCGGAACGGTGCCGGGACACGGGTGGTGGATTGGAGGTTGTCGTAGCCTGTCGCAGGTCCGTCATGGATGAGCCCAGCTCGGCGGCAGTTCGATGGCCAATGCTGGACTTCACAGAGAGCAGGGACTTGGCCAGATCCCGCTTGCGCTGTTCCAGCAGAGCGCGATTCTGCTCGGTGCGCTGGGTGAGCATCAGTAGCTTCTCGCTGCCGCTGGTTTGCAGCTGGGCAACCTCTTCTGCTCCTGCTCCTCTTCCGCCCGCTGGGAAATTATCCTTTGTGGGCGTGACCAGTGGAGTGGAGGTGCCGCCGCCGCCGGAACGAGCCTTCAGTGCGGTCAGCTTGTGTCCCAGCGTCTTCAGCGACTCCATGGAGTCACTCATGCTGGACTTGCGGCGCCCGTCCTGCGATTTCCTTAAGGCAGTTAGGCGTTCCTAAAAAATGGATTCTTTGTTTAGTTTGGGGATTTTTACTTAATTATATTTGCTGCTGCGTACCTGCTGTTTGTACAGATTCTCTTTAAGGCTGTCCAAACGGCCCTTGCCTTCGGTGCCTCTCGTTGTGCTGGCGGATACATTCTAAAAAGCGATTGTACAGATTATTTAGATTACTTTGAGTATGAGTTTGAGCAACTAGGACACTGCAAAAGCTTTAGAATCAATAACTCTGTAAATGAACTGGTGTTTGGTTATTATTCTGATTCTATAAGCATCATAGCATCATTTCTGAGAAAAAGGATACAAGTATATACTTTAATTTTAAGACGTGAACGTGAATCCTTTTACCTTATATAGAACAACCTAGTACTCAATGGATCGAATGTTAAATGTTAAACCTAGGTGATATAGGGATGATATTGCATGTAACTAACACTTACTATAAATTAATATATCCTCCTGAAAGTTTAATTTCTAATAACTTTTCACTTTAACATATCAACCATACTCGTATAGTTCCATATCGATCCAATCCAATCCAATCTTTCGGTAATTCTAGTTAATTCATTAGCGGTTACTAATTCATATCCGTAACCATTGCGTATTTTAAAGGCATTTAACCTTCTGAATATATCCTAGTCCTTATAGATAGCTTTTTCTGCCGGTAATCTTTAGTTGTGGGGTCCCTTTTAGGATTTGCTCACCTGTAACAAGGACAGATCGTTGGAGCTGCCCGTCAAGCGTATATCCGCCTCGCCATATTCGTGATCATCGGGCTGCAGGCGATAAAAGTGATCATGATCAGTGGATGATAGATGGATAGGCAAATAGATAACAGATAACAGATAAAAACCCACCTGAACGATGGAGAAATCGTAGGAACTCTCCAAAGAAGCCGAATCCTCCGCCATTGTCGTTTCAATTACAAAATAAAACCACCTATCTATTTACTAAAAACCGAAAGAAATATCGGGAAAAACAAACAAAACAGAAATCGGGGGATCGGGAATATATATGCGGACTGGCTATCTGAAGGACCGATTATATATCCACGATGTCTGCGCAGCGCTATCTATCGACATTGACTGCAAAGAGAGAGGTTTTACCATGTAGTTAGCATATATCTTCTAGTTCCAGTCAAATTGGACAATCTTCAGCTTTAACTTTAACTAAGTTTTAATATTGTTTTTTTTTTTGGAATTCGTGGCACTGACGTGTGCATTTGCATGTGTGTGTGTGCTGTGTGGTTGCGTGTATCCATGTGTGCGTGCGTGTGTTTTGTTTGCTGTTTTTTTCAGCCGTTTTACACCGATTTTTTAGTAGGCTATAGAGTTTTCAGTCAATGGCAAATCGATTTGACTAGAAGAACTTCCATAAAATTAAGCTGACAAGCGTATATTTACCAATTCTAATTAATGCCAGCGTAAAAACAATGCAAAACAGGGCTGCGCGAACAACTGAATTGTTATATTCAGCCCTGGTACATTCGTAGTGAATGGCAAAGTTTATTAAGTGTTGGGTAACTTCAGGCTCTCTTAGGCGTTTTACAGCACTGTGATTTTTTTAGTTTTGAATTTTTCTTAAATATTTTCCAGAAATCTAAATAGCCCCAACAATTGGAGAACATAATTAAAAGAAAATATTAATATTTTAACGTTGCCCTACAAAGATGTAGTTATTGAATAATTTATAATTAAGAGGTAATTGCTAAGCAATATAATTTCTTAATATATTTAATAAATCAAAATAAAAAGAAAGCGACTTAAGTAGAATTATAAAAATAGGCAAATAAATCAAAATATCAAAAATGCCCCTTCTAATTAACGAACCTAATTAAAAACGAATTTGTAAAGTACAAATATTATGTTTTATTTTTACAAACACTTTTCGGTGTTTTTAACATTTTTTCGTTTACAAGTGCATAAACAATGATTTTATATTATTAACACAGTTGCAAAAACACAATATAAGCCTCAGGTAAATGCTTAAACAGCTAACAATTTGAACTACAATATGTTAAACATACAATACAATAAGTGAGCTATATAAAAACAAATAATAGACATAACAGACACTTAAGTACATACAAAATATCGTCGTCACAGAAGCGCCTAGAGATTTTGGCTTTAAAATCTGGCAAAAAAAAAAACTATTTCTTTTGAAGGTTTCTAGAAGAGTTATGGTGTAAGGAAGAATTTGAGTTATGGGTTTTTGGAAGAGATTTCTTTAGGTGATTCCTGAGTTAGTTGGGCATTTTTAGAACCTCAATAACGGCCACATGTCCACCGCGTTCCGCATAATCCAAGGCGGTCAGGCCGAGCATGTCCTTCTCCTGGGGATTCTCGAAATATGGGAGGACATATTGCACCACCTCGGGATAGCCATGGAGTGCAGCCACATGCAAGGCTGTCCTGCCCGAAGGATCCGCCTGCGAAAGATCGGCGCCGGCAAACTGATAGGACTTCAATCGCATTATCGATCCTCGAGCAGCTGCCGCACACAGTTGTTCGCCCACGGCCCGCGAAGAACCCGTCAAATGGGCACCGCAATTGATGAGCAACTGGATGATCTCGTGGCTGTCGGTCGAGACGGCCTCCAGCAGCGGTGTGCGATCGTAGCGATCCCTCACATGCACGGACACTCCGTTCTGCAGCAGGTACTTGACGATCTCCACGTTGCCCAGTTGACAGGCCAAATGCAACGCAGTCCGCTGATCATGGTTCGTTCCCGATAGATCAGCTCCATAGGCCTTCAGATTGTTGATCTTCTTGGGATCGCCCTCGGCCACAGCGGCATTTATCATCGCCGGAAACAGGGTCTCGCCCAGTTGATCCAGTTCCTGGGGCGAGGACAAGTGCAGGGACCGGGCCACTGCATCCACCAGGTCGAAGTCCTCTATTTTGGGTGCCTTCAAGGCGGTCAGTTCGCCCCTCAGGTTCGACTGCATCATCTGAAATATATCAAGTTGTGGTTCAGTCAGGTTTTCTGGTTAAGTTAAATGATCTAGACATATTTTAAGATCATATTTTATGTTATGTTTATGTTTATTTTTATGGCAATATTGTCCTTATCTGTTCAAAAATAGTACGAACAATCGTCAAAAATTTTATTATGGTATGTCAATTTTAAGGGGTATCCTTTTAAAAAACAGAATTTTAATGTTTTTGATATTAAGTTAACTTAAACAATTTTACACGTTGTTCTTACACATTTAGTACACATTAATTTTAAAAAACATAAATAAGAATTTAGTAATCAATGTAAAGGATTTCCTCTCAAAAAACAAAATTTACCTGTTATTTAAAATTATGTTTTTGATAAATTTTACAATTTTAATATACATTTAGTTCGAAATACATAATATAAGAATCATCTAATTATATGTTATTATTTTTATGTTAGTTAATTGATATAAAACAACAAGAGATCAACTAGAATTACATGGTATATCAATTTTGATGCAAATTTGAAAGGAAACTGTGAATTTACCTGCTTTTTGACCTCCAGTGACCACTCCTCCTTGCCGATGACATAGGCCAGTTTGGAAAGCGCCGCCTCGGGAGTCATGTCGTAACCGGGAATCACGCCCAGATCGCAAAGGACTTTGCCCGTATCGTAGATTTCGGCGACGGTTCCATTGGGACACTGGGTGCAATTGATGATAATCACACCCCTTTCGTCGGCCGCACGCAGTTCATCGATCAGATCCGTTCGGTTCGATGGGATGTTGCCGGAGCCAAAGGATTGCAGGACCACTCCTCGTATGGGTGGTGCCAAAAATGCCCGAAATGTCGAATGCGAGATGCTCGGAAAGATGCGCAGCAAACCGACATTCTCGTCCAGATTCAAGTGTACAGTGAACCTTTCAATGCTGCACGGCCGAAAGATCTGGCGATAGTCCACATTCACATCTATGCCGATCCTCGCCAGCGGTGGAACATTTGGCGAATCGAAGGCATCCAAGGTATTCGAACTGACCTTCACCGTCCGATTGCCACGCATTAACTTGTGCCCAAAGAAGATGCACACCTCCGGAATAATGTAGTTACCGGCTATAATTAGAGCCGACGTAAAATTATCCTTGCCATCGGTTCGCGTCTCGAAAATCGGAATTTGGGAGCCCGTAATGATCACGGTCTTGCCCAGATTCTCCAACATAAAGGACAAAGCGGAGGCTGTGTAGGAAAGTGTGTCGGTGCCATGAAGGACCACAAAACCATCGAAAAACTCGTAGGATTGCTGAAATAAAAAAAAATTGCTTATTAATTATAACCTTTACAAGCATTTTATTTTATGATTCCTACCTGAATATCACTGGCGATTCGGGCCCAATCGTTCATGGTCATATTGCTGCTGTCCAGTAGAGGTGTATATTCCGAGACCTGGTAAATAATCCTGCGATCCACGCCCTGAACGAATGGTAAAACCAGTGGAGCCATCGATGCAGATGCTCCAAAGCGACGCAACGCGTATTCCTCGTCGTGGATGTTGGGATATTTTCGAATGCTGCGCACCAAGGCATTGGGAATGGGAGCCAGCACTAAAATGGTAACAAAAAACATTAGTTTTTGTAATAAAATCAGAAAAACACTGATTAACTGGTTTATTGAAATGTTTCCGTATTAATAAAATTAAACCTTTAGTTTCTAATTTGATCTTATTTATTTCCAAGTAGCAATATATATATTGTATTCTAGTAATATATATATAATAATTCTAGGAGACAGAAAGAAGTACATTACCTTACTATGTTATTAAAATTAAAACTACATTTTCCATATTTCGATCGATTATATATGATGTACTTGCCATATTCAAGGACTTTGTTGAGCACATTTTTGCATGTCCTTCGGCAATTCAAATGAGCTTTTTACGAGCAAAAGACATTTTTATTCTGGGCGTAATTTGAAAAGAAGGGGAAATTGCAAATCATCATTCGGTCATTGTTTTCATTGACATTGTTTAAGGTCTCCATTAAACCGCACACATTTTTCCTTAAACTAAATTAACTGATAGATGGTTTTGGCAAATTGTTTTGTGTTTCCAAGAAAAGCAAATTTATGTTCAACAAATATTTTATTTCTTTTAGGTTTTTTGTTTATAAAGAAACCAGTTTCCATTTCACCAATCCTTCAGCTATTTAAATTACTTAGTATTTACCTCTTCGAAAATAATTTAAAAATGTACTCTTTATTTGTCAATCAATATAATTTGAACGCAGCGTAATCGCTTATTTGTCTAATAATCAGTCAAGTTTAAAATTATTGTTTTTTTCAATGCCAGATCATTAGAATACGTAATACAAAACTAATGAATACTATACGTATACAATTGTTAAAATCAACAAGCGGCAATCTGTTTATTATTTCAACGAATGCCTTTTGTATATATGGCGTCTAAATAAGAAGGGAAAAAGTGATTAGGTAAACAAATTTTTATTATTTCTACTGCCTTTTTTATATATGGCGTCTAAATGAGAAGGGAAATAAAGGCTTAGGTACACGAGAACCTAATTGGGTACATTAAGTTATCCATATTCTTGAACTTATCAGTTTTTAAATATGAAATGTCATTCTGTATTCAATCAAACCTTCGCTTAGAAACCTACCCAAAATATTTTATCATTCATTTTATCTGGGTATATTTTTGGGACTGACCTTGGTAAAAAAAAATATAAAAGATAACTATACATATTTCATTTGATAAAATATCCAGTTTAGTTGTTGATTTTGGGTTTTGTATGCGAATTAATATTAAGGGTGTATTAAATCAAATAAAAACAATTTTAATACATACGCAAATGTGATTTCCGGCTTAAAAAAGTCCCTAATTTTTTAAAATTTATGTATTAGTATTAAAGCTATTAAACTATTAAATTACCTAAAACTCAAAACTAAATAATGATTGTTAGGGCTGTTAAAATAGATATAGTTTCGATACTTTTATAAAAAAATTCAACTGTAAAAATATCAAAATTCCCAAATAAAATAATTATGATTCTACTTTAAATAACCAATAATTAATTAAATAAATATAGTTTTAAGACTTTTCAAAGATAGTGTACTTGAATAATATTTAAATCCCCATATAAGGTTTGTATGATTGCGATTTAAATAATGATTCATAAATATATATTTTTTAAAAAACAATTTAATATTTAAAATTAAATGATAAGAAATTTCGATATGGGGCACTTTATTTGTATAGTTTACCATTCCGTTCGTTGCGCACCATCCCGATGGTTCCGCCCGTATAGATGACCTTCACCCGGGCCTCCTTGACGTCCTGGGCCATCAGCTTGCCGTCACTCTTATTCCGCCGGATCGTGGGACTCGGCAGAGTGGGTGAAGCGGGGGGCATACTCTTGTCCAGCGAAGTGAGCCTCTCATGACCATTGGTCTTCAGCATGGGAATCTCCATTCCGTTCGCGGTCATGGTTGACTATATAATAAACAAACTTAAGGAACGGAGCACCGGTCTTATCACTAGATTTTCAGATAGTTTCGCTTCGTTTCGGGGAGGGGGCGTGAACAGAAAATCCATTAACAGCCCGTGGTGTCCGTATTATTTGGCCAACTCGTTATCGGTTTAATCCGGATCTTAGGAGCCCGTTAAACATATATTATAACCCGCGGGGGGCCTTTGGGGAGCACGTGGTTTTATTTTATTATTTTATTTTATTTTATTTTATTCTGGTTCTGTTCTTTCGAAAAGGAAATTGAAACGGAAAGTCCGAAATCACGGCGGCGCAATCATTTATTCAGATAAGAAAACACCGCAAAGACTTTGGCCCACGACGTACATGACTAATCTAATGAAATTCAAATGACAATCCGCTGATTGCAATATTTTGACCATAAATAAACACAAAATCAGCTGGTTGACTATCGATAGAGGTACGTGTTTGTTCTCGTTTTCTCTTAAAATGTAACCGTTTTCACCGAAATCTAAGGAGAATCTCTAATATTCTTTCACTTGTTTGTTTTACGCAAAATATAAAATTATTTTTTTGCTTTTATTAATTTTTCTATTTTTGGACAAAATCTCTCCCTTTTTTCTATTGATTTGTTTACTAATTTTCTAATGTTTTTCTATCGATGCGGTAACACTATCTGCGGCGTTGCCAGATAAGGTTATATTAATAAATTGCTTTAAAAAAAGCTAAAATCTAAAAATATAAATTTAAGATAAGCACGTAAATATTTTAACTACGAACTAATTGATTATTTTCACTGACTAAGTAAATGGCAGACTTCCCATTTATGTATTAATAATATACTAAATGTATTCTCAATTGCCTAATGATTATTATCAACATACTGATAATATGTCTAGTAGGCGATTTTAATATTCATAATCGTGTTATTGTTAAAAATGTAATTTTTCTAACATATAATTTAGATGCAATTGATAAAATAGTTAGTTTTCAGTATAACTTTTTACATATATTTCTAACGTTAAAATAGCCAAAAACAAAAGCTAAACGCTAAACGTCTGGCAGCCCCGAAAAGCTTTCCAAAATCTGGCAGCCCACAGGCCCGTTATACTGGCGGTAAAAATGCGAAAATGCGACAAAGTTCACAACTCGTAAATTGTTTTATATATTAGTGAAACATTAATAATTAAATAAAGTATAGCATTCACTTGGCAAATGACGCAGTGCGCTAAAGTTCGTTGTGGGCGTGACTGACGGGCAAATGTGGCTGCAAATCCCTCCAAAAATCGGCACGCTGCTGCATTAATTCATTTTCTAAGCGAAAAATGATCGAGGAGTCCTCGATTTTGGTGCCCAAACGGGCATATTCCACTGGATAACCGGACGCAGGTCTCCAGGTGGGCAAATGGAAGCTGGCATTCGTAGGATTTGGATTACTATAATGTAGAAACAACCATTAGTTTCCCGTTACAACGCCATTACTTTTGTGGTATACCTTACCCGGTTTTTGCAAAGCTAACCCACAAATGGAGCATCAATTCACGAAGTTTCAGATCCTTTTCCGTCGGCACGGCACTCACAAACAGCTCCCGGCCAATGGGGAATAAATACTGGAGCTCTTCGGCATGACACGCCCCGTAAAACTCATTACGGCCGCCCTTGAAAATCTCCGTAAAACTGGCGGCACCCTTGTGATCGAACAGGTAGACATATGTGGGTGCCACGCCCCCTTGGGACATACGGAGGCGCAAGTACTCATCGATTCCGGCCACAAACCATCCATCCGAAATCAGCTAAAAAGGGTAAGAAATATGGGAAACGGTGGGTTATAAATAGTCCAAATAATTAATTGGACTCTTTCGATTGTTTTTTTGTATAATGCTTTTAAAATTTTGATTTTAAATCAAGCTTATTGGTAGTATTTTGAACTTACATCAGTCAAATTTTGATGGTTGGCCTTGTCGTAATCGTGGCCTGCCTTGAAGTAAAAGCTCTCGATGCGCTGCGTTATCCTCTGCTGAACGGAGTCCTCATGGTGATCGTAGTTCAGCACAACGGGCAGGACCTGGCCAAACTGGGCCTTGAATTCGGCCAACAGCTGGGGAAGATTGAGCAGGGCGGCGGTCTTCAAGAGTCCCTCTTCGGCGGTGGCGCCCACAAGGAGTGGCAATTCCAATCCATGGGGCTTAAGCGCCTGGCGCGGTGGAACCGTGAGGAAGGCGCCCTCGTGCTCCGGTTCGATTACCGGGGGAAAAGGTATCATCGGGTCAAAGTCCCAGACCTTCAAAAAGAATAAAGCTTCAGGTTAAATATAGCTTTCCCTTCTCCTAATTTGTTTAATAACGACTTTAATGCATGCATTGTATTGGTCAACTTTTGTCAAAAAAATTAACAAAGGTCTAGCTTTTTGTTAATTATAACAAAAGTATTTTTAATTGTGCTTGATTTTGATTTGAATTAGCTTGTTGGCAATAATTTAAACTTTTGTAATTCAAAGGTATACATTTTTTCAAATGTAAAATTGGTTAAATAGTTTTTGAATTGACATTTAGTTGTTACTATCACGCTTTTAATGAATTGACAAATTTAAAGAAAAGAAAATTATATGCATACATTTTCCTAACTTGCAAATTTAGTTTGAAGTCTCTACGATCAATATCTTAAGAGTCTATAAGTTTTAACACTTATAATTACTAGAATTTAATTTATCTCACTCGAAAAGGTGGATTTTTTTTAATATATGTACATTCTAGTTATCTGAAAAAAATAGTATGCTATTTAAGTTATTTCTTCTTGAGTTTTGTGACTTTAGTTTTCTCTGATATTAATTGTTTGTGATTTCTTTTACTCTAACAAAAGAGGAGCATGCGATAACTTACAAACATGTCATACAGGGAGGCCACGATGTCCTCGGCCGGCCTTTCCCGCAGGCACTCAAGTTTTTGCGGCCATTCTTTGGCGGAGCCGCAACCCACCAACTCAGCCAATTTAGTGGCCCTTGCAGCAGCCACTCCTTTATGAGCAGGCTGAGCCCAGGGATTGAAATATGTGCCGGATTGGGCGATGCCACGATGCAGTAAGCCGCGAGACTTCTCCGACAGCATGTGATAGGTGACACTGGCGCCTCCAGCGCTCTCGCCAAAGACCGTCACACTATTGGGATCACCGCCGAAGGAACCTATATTCGCACGTACCCAGCGCAAAACCTCCAGTTGATCCTTCAGCCCATTGTTCCCGGGACAATCGACCGTCTCTGTGCTGAGGAAACCCAGCGGACCCAATCGAAAGTTGGCCGAAACCAAGACGACGTCGTGATCGAGCAAAAAATCTGGACCGTAGAAGCTGCTGATTCCGGAGCCACACTGCCAGCCGCCGCCATGGAACCACACCATCACGGGCAAGGAGCCATTCAACTTTGGCGTCTCCGGCGTGTAAACATTCAGATACAGACAGTCCTCGGATCCCTCGATGACCATGTCGCGGCGGAAGGGATCGCGCTGCAGGCAGATGGGTGCATCCTTGATGGCCAAACGTTCGCCCTCCCAGGCGGCCATTGCCACTGGCGGACGGAAGCGAAGATCGCCGAGTGGCGGCTCTGCGTACGGGACACCCATAAATGCCCGCATGTGACGACCGTTGTGGGTGGTCAAATGGCGACCGATCAACCAACCGCCGTGGGACAAACGCACGTGCAAACACTGCGAATTGCGTCCATCGCTCCACTGGACTCCACAGATGCACACCAACAGAACCAACAGTATCACCCGAATCATCGTGGTCGCGCTTGAGGTTCGACTTCAGACTGATTTCGCGGCTGCATAGCACGCGTAGTTTTAAGATTACAACATCATCAGTCTCAGCTGCAGAGTCTGCGAACTTGTTTACCGAATTTTTGTTTTTTTTTTTTTTTTTTGGCCGCCCGTCTCTTAACTCATTAATTCTGCTTATTTTCATACCCCTCAACGGAGTATTTTAAATATCTTACCTGTTTTCGATTTTAAAATTCATGCTTTGAAAGCAAAGCCAGCGGTTTCATGCATGTCAACTATTTCTTTTATTTTCAAAAAGTAATTATTTTTGATTTATTACAAATTGATTAAACTGGGTTATTCATGGTGTGTATCACAGTATAGGAAACCTTTTTTTTATTTGCCAAAATTACAATTCTCGTTTTTTTGATGTCTAATATGTTTTTTTTTTGTTTTTAAGAAACTATATTACAACTGGAAGAGTATGTAAATGCCAATGTGCACACATCGATATATTTTTTGCCACTTAGCATCGTAATCAGCAGCAACATCGCCATCAGCACAACATCAAGCATCGACATCCATTTCAGGTGTTTAAGTTTCGTTTTGGAACACTGCGCAAATTTGGTTAAATCAAACCGAAAACTTTGGTTTGAGGTGTGTCAGTAAGTCACCTATGTCGGGTATTTTAAATGAGTATCGTATTATTTCTTATACGCTTTCACATTCATATAATTTCATATTTTATTGACAGGTTGTTGTGCTTTTTGAATGATGGATATATGAATGGAATTGTCTCATGCTTCGACATTTGATAGAATGGAAACTAATGTTTACGAATAAAAGCAAATACACCTAATGGAAAGGGTAAGTGACTATTTTATATATTATTCTTTGAAAATTTCCAAATTGATTAATAATGGAATTCTGTGTACATTGCTTTAAAAATAAGTTTTTCGCTTACAATTTTTTTTACTGGGGATTTATTTATTTATTTATTGGAATGATTCATCATTATACCTTTTTGTAATGTTTTTTAACACATCTGAATCTACTGTTTGTGCCTTAATGATTTAATTTGGCTAACGTTGGTCTGTCAATGACAAGGCATTTTAAGTCGAGAACGCGAATATGATACTACAACTATAATATATTACCTGCTGTTTTGAGCAGATGCAGAAAGCATTCCCCGGTTTGAAACGCTGTTATAACGATCGTATCATTAGCCTTGGAATGCTAAAATCGGCCTAAACCACTAACAGAACTTGTTTTGTAAAAATTTGAGTTATTAGCCGTTCAAATAAAAGTTATTTGGTATTAATTATTTTGTCTTACATAAAGTTCTTTTTTTTTTTTTTAAGAAATTGATTTGTAATTTTTCGAGTGCTAAAAAAACACTAAGGGAAGGGAGCATCATTGATTCAGTAATATGCTAATTTAACATTTTACAAATTCATCTAAGCATATTTATGGGCATGAAAATATTTTCGAGCCCACAAAACCAAATAAAAACCAAAGCAAAGCAAAACCGAAAACTTGAAAGTTGTTAAAACAGAATAAAAATGCGAGATGAAATGCGATGTGAGTTGAAGAAGCGCTCTTAAAAAATGCCTTTGCATGCCGTAAAAATGCCGTCGAGCTAATAGGTCCCTTTGAAGTTACCAAAAGAGAGCTGCCGATGAGCCAGGCCAAACAAAAAATTTACAAAATTGGGGAATTTCTAATAGAGTTGGCTGGCTCACAACTTTCCAAACGGGGAGAAGTCCCTTTTTAATTCATAACCTGACTTGAAGTTACCTTTTTCGGAACTAATATGCGACATGGACAGACAGGAAATGCACCATCCCGAAACCACCTTTTTTTTCCATCCTGACAAATGTCCAGGCCAAGCACACAGATTTATTTAGCTGCAAACAATTTTAATCCACTTGAGTGCCAATTTATCAGCCGGCGAACAAACAAACAACTTCTAATGTCCAAACCAAATTGATATGTAACTATATACATATATATATGTATATATATATACATTTATATGGTTGTACATGGGAGAAGGGCAATGGTGACTCAAGGACTTAATTCATTTCCCTCATTTAAAATAAATATAAATATATAAAAAGCTAGTACTATAATCTCTTTGACCCAAAATAAAACTGGTAGCTGACCGGTCTGGCTAGGTTTTCTTCAACAAAAAATACCTTGAACCGGTTTATAATTTGCTCCATTTGTATATGAAATTAACATTTGCTTTGAAATAGTAAATAATTAATTTAATAAAATTTTGATTTAAAATATTATTTTTTTATAAGGAAATAACTCTATTTTAATAGCTGTTTGTACAGTTTTAATTTTATTAGAAACATTCTGTGATTAGGTTTAGCCAACTTTTATTTATTGTCATCTGAGCCATCTAATCACTTGACCTAGAACTGGTTTTCACAATTTTACCCCACAAATCTTCATCATTTTAAGGCACTTTAGTTTATATTTCAACATATTTTCAATTTAAATTTGTTGAATTTGAAGTAAACAAAACGGGGAAAACTCTTGGGGTTGACAAGAAACCCTTTTTGCCGCGAAGGTGTAAAGGGGATTTGCTGCCCAACAGCGAAATGGAAAATGATTTATTGAAGGTGAAATATTTATTGTTGTTTTCTTTTTTTTTTTTTGCACGACTGTTGAGCTGTTGTGTTTCGGTTTTGTTTCCACAGTAAACAATGGCTATGCTATGCGGCATCTTTTCAGTTCTTTCCACCTCCTTCGACATACAAAAAAAAAAGTGAAATAATTATTAACAAAAACAAGCGGCAAACATGGAACAACAGATGCGAACCCTCATCCCTTCCTTAAATATTTATTTATTCTGCGTTTTGGGTCAATTCCTCTGGTTTCATTTAATTAAAAAGAAAAGCCAACTCGCGAGGCATAATATCATAACAAAAAAAAAAAAAGAGGAAAAGGGAACATAAATATCCAGATCCAGTCACATGCATGGATATCTGGGTGTCCTTTTTGGCTGCCGCCCGGCTTGTCCTTGTATTTACTTAGGATCAGGTGGTGAGCCCCCATACCATCGCCGATTTTTACCAACAATGCCAAGAAGCCGCCGAGGCTGGCGAAGCCAAAATTTCAATTTCGCGGTTGCTGCATATTTTCCCAGCCTTTATTTTCTCCACTTTGCTTTTGACTTTGCCAACAAGGGACAAGCCACTTTGGGCAATGGAATTTAAACGAATTTTTAAACAGGCCAAGTTCCCACTCCAACTCCCCCGATTTTTCCTGCCCATCATTTTAACTTTAAAGACTTCGCCAAAAAAAAAAAAATATATATATATATATATAGCAGAATACAGAGCTTAAGCGATAATTGGCCACTAGGAAATGTCGATGATGTTGAATCGGGAAATGCAAATTGCCAATGTCCGGAACGGGCTTAGCCGCCTAAGTCCAATAACCAAAAAAAAAAAAATAAAACAAAAAAAAAACTTTGACTGTAGGCTTAGTTGCCGGCGACCTGACATGGATCAGTTTAAGCTTTCCAAGTCGGAGCCAACAAATTGATATGCAGCAGATGTTGCCAGGTTTACATCCATAATAGTAATAATAACCAGAGGTCAGGCAAAGTTTGCCAATCAGAAGTTCGGATACGCTTACCGCCGAAAACGAGAAATACTGTGGGAAATACCCAAGATTGGTTTTAAAACCTCTAAAAAGAAGTGCTGATTTCTGCTAGGAAAGCGCTTAGTATTTAATAGTTAATTGAAAATTGAATGATAGTTAAGTACACTGTATTACAAAAATATTAGCTAAAAATGTCATTTAATATTGTATATTTTTTTATAAGTCTTTTCAAAACATTTTTGATTTTAAAATGTTGAAGAAATTACTTGTGTTTTGAAATCACTAACAAAGAGGTGCCCAAAAGTATGCAGTAAATAAATTTATGTCGTCGTTCGAAATAAATCCAACAGCCTTCTAGATGTTATATATATTATTGCATACTTTTACACTCATTTATAAATAGTTTCAAAACAATAGAATTTTCTGTGGCACCTCAACCAATAATATTATATAAGACCAATTATGAACCCTATTGACCCTTTCAAGGGGAAGGGTATGTTTAGGAAAATATCAAATATAAAGAGCAGCTTCGGATTCGCAGTCAGATTCAGGGGTATTGGTGTGGATGTGGATGTGGATGTCGAAGCCTGTCAGAGGGATTAGCTCGCCTGATTGGACACGATGTGATTAACTTGTCGTCAACGCGGTGACTCTGAATCTGAATCCGACTTTGGATTTCCCGCTGACTGTGACGTCGACACGTTCCACGCAGCTTCACCACAGCATCCACCCATTTTGATGGGTCGTCCCACCCCATCCACCACACCACCCACTAAGCCACCCAACCACCCAAACCATCTCCTGTCCTGGCTAAACAAAAGTGCAAACATTGACAGACGGCTAACGAGTGGAGTGGGTGGGTGGGTTGTCGCAAAAAGAGTGGGTGTTGCGGAATTGCCAGGCCAAAATTAACCCATTACGCACTCCATTAACGCAGTTTGCCTATGCATGTGGGCCCCGGCTAATTAGTTGTGGCAGCTGATGCTCCACACTCCCGATATTCCTGATATTCCCGGCACATGTGTAGTTAATACAATTACCAACGACAGACAGGCGAAATGCCACTCGCAAATCTAGTTATTCAGCTTGGTTTAGTACAAATCAAATGCATCACGCATTGACACAACAGCCTAATTAATTCCATGTTGCAAAATAAAAATTTGGCAAAACAGAGTATTAAAAAATTCTCTATTTAAACAAAAAAAAAAAAACACTTCTTAAAGTTTTTCTGCTTTCTGCACTAAAATATATTAAATCACTTAAGATTTTATATAATTTATTACTCTTATAATTTTTAATAGTGCTTCCAAACTGAAATCAATTACATTTATAAGGATAAGTACAAATCGATTGGTACAACAGCCTAATAAATTCTATATTGAAACAAAATAAATTTAGAGGAATTACAAAGTATTTGAAAATGTTCTTTTCAAAAATCCACACTTCTTACATCTTAAATTAAAGTTTCTTTAGCTGTAAAACGTTATCAATATTCATATTTATTAAAATAAATTAAATGTATTCTAATTTTTAATAGCATTTTATAACGTAAATTTATTTAATTAACACAATTTTTTATATTTATTAAACTAAATAAACTTGTGGGATAACTAAATAAATCCTTAATTATTATTTTTGACTTGCGCAAATAATGTGTGAAAAGTAAATTAATAATTACATTTTATTTGTAAATGGAGTGCATGAGAACCTTAACATTGTAATTTTGTAAAATTTATATAAATCCTTCTCAATTAAATGTGCCAGTTAAGGAAAAAATGAGCACATCTCTGGAACAAACAATAAAAGCCAACATGTATTGTTGCTTTTGTGGGCGATGGTTGTTTTTTTTTTTATTTTTTACTGGGCCTGCTATTTCTTTGCCTTTATGTACTTTTTCATTTGTTTCGCTGTGCTCTTTTCAGATTCTTTCATTTCGAGTCAAGTGCATTCTCAAGTCGTTCTCTCGATTGCCGGCTGCGGATTACGCGCCAGTGCATCCGAATGCCTGGCATTTTGCATTGCCAACAATCACAACAATTGGCCAAACAACCAACAACCATATTGTTGGCCATAAGGCCATATGGCATGGGGAATAGGCAATGGGCAATGGGCGTTGGGGAATGAGGATTGCGGATTGCGGTCTGGGATGATCCGCCCTGTTGGCTGCCCAACAAGCCGCTAACAATCAAGTGCACAATTGCCATAAGGCCCACGAAGATGGGGGTCTACGCAGTCCAGGAGACTGGGAATCCCATTAAATTGTGGTTTATGAGCGGCAATTTGGTTTTGATTTACCATCAAATATTCCTTTCGCTTGTCACGAAATCAACAGTTACAAGAGCAAAACATTCGATTGGGCTTTAATTGATGTTAATGAAAATTAGAGGAACTATTAATGGGCATTGTATAGCTTTTTATAAATATTTATAAATATAGTAGACTAAAAACAGGAAAATTATTAAAATTTAGAAATACTGTTACTCCGACAGGATTAATAATTATAATTCATTTGTTTCGATTTTCAATCGTAATTCCATTGTAGAAAAATATTTGATAAAGCTTTTAATTATGCCTAATATACAAATAGTTCTTGAGTTTTGTTCAGGTTTTTGATTTCAGTTCGTAGTAAAAATACAATAAAATAAATATTTATTATTATTTTGTTCTCAATCGTTTGAGTTACCACCACAAGAAAACAAATCTAGACAAATCTTACAATCAATCAACCTGAAATATTGCCACTATTTGATTGGCCATTTGGTTTTCTTTAAAAGCTGTTGAATTTCAATCTCGTATTGTGTTTAACGAATGGGACAGCACACGTCCGCTTCTTTATCCAATTATGAATTTTTGTCATTACGCGATGCCATGGCCATGGCCATGGCAATGGCAATTGCTGCTTCCGTCGGTTGGCACTGGCCTCAAACCATCCCATTACCATTTCCAATCCCCATTTCCATTCCCATTCTCCATTCCCGTTCTCCATTCCCATTCCCCAGGCTTCTTTTCTCCTCCCTCTGCGGCGACAAAAAACGAACGCAAAAATCTCATTATGATTTCATTTCGTTCAAATGAAGCTCTCGTGCTGGGACTCCGCTCTGGCATCCGCATCCGTGTCCTCGTTCTTGTCCTCGTTCTCGTCCTTGTCCAGCTGCCAGCGGGTGGCAGTTGCTAGTCCACTTCCACTTCCACATCCACATCCACATCCACTTTAACACCCACCTCACCACCGGTCTCATGTGTTCCTTGGCTGTCCGGCAATTGCCGCTATGGGGCATTGCAGCCAAAACCAATGGAAACAAAACACAAAAAAATATTCTTAAACCCAGAAACGATTTATGAAATACTCTGCTAATTCATTATTTAAATTTCTGGCTTAGAAAACAAAAAAAATCATAAAAAAACGAAAAATATTTCTAAAAAAATGTTATCTTTCAGTCTAACGATTATTACTTTATCTCTCTAAACTCTCATATATTTAACAAAACTTACATATAAATATAAATGGTATACATAAATTCAAAAATACTAAATACACCAAATACACTAAACATACTGAATATCTTCGAATTAATATGGAAGTCTAAAAAATGACATCAAAAAGGAGAAGAAGTCTTACTTATATCAATTATACATTCAATTTAAATTTCAAATGAAACGTTACTATAAATAGGAATTTATATACAAAAATTAAAAATACTAAATATTTTAAAATAACTAAATATACTTAATATTAAATAAGTCACTAAGCCCAACGTGATTAAATTTATGATAACCAAAACTATGTTCTTGTTGTTTTTAGTAAACTGCTAATATAAAATAAGCAAATTTACTATCAAAGTTTTAAGACTTTAAAATGGTCAAATAATGTAGGTTGCAGTTTGGTGGTCAACATCGTAATACCCTTTGTAAGGATATGACACAACTTGACTCTGGTGCTGTTCCTGTTTCAGTTTCTGTTCCTGATATTCCTGCCGCGGCTGCCGTGGACAACGGATAAGGCGATAAATTTATTTTAAAATAAAATTTACTTCCCCACTGCTGACTGCGTCTTCTCCTTCCTATTTTGCTGTTTAATTTTGTTTGCTTCTCAGGCGAGATCCTGTTTAAATATGTATTTTTTGATTTTTTTTTCGCTCGCCCGCTGTCCTTGTTGTCCCCATCGTTGTTATTGTTGTACCTTCTGCTTACCTTAACGGCAAAAAAATATTGTTGTGTCCTGCCGTATTTAAATTAAAATGTTATTTATGTCAGCTGTTTGATTTCTTAACTTGGTCGCCTCTGCAACCACCAAACGAGCGAAAAACCCACCCACATCCCCTTTTTTTTCGCTCCCAGGGACACAGGGCATTATTTTTCTCGTTTCATCGTTTTCTTTTCATTTTTTTTTTTTTGTCGAGCCGCTTTTCTTTTGTTGTATTAGAAAGTCGCAGGGAAAGTAAGCGGCTTAGTTAGTGTTAAACGGCTGGTAGAAATGCGTAAGGGGGATGGGGGTATAAAATGAAGGCGGGGAAAATCCATTGTTGCATGGTCAGTTGATATTTCTACAATTGCAATAAGTATTAGAAAATTTGTATACATGTTGAATCGCTTAAAAGCTACAAAAATGCTGAAATAATAGTAAACAAGCAGATGTAAAAATGGGGTTAAGGTTTTTCAGAAATATATGTTCCCAATTGATAACATTTTGTGTCTGCCTTTAGCTTATAGTTAATGGCTTTAAAATGATTTTTTAAATCTTCAGAAATATATGTTCAGTTTGCAGTTACATATAGAAGATTAAAGATAATTTTGAAAACTTTGTTCGAAGGCATAAACACATTTAAGTGTTAAATATTATTATTTTGTAAATATTTTGAATACCGATGTCTGGGAAAATTGGTGACTTGGAGCATTGATATCCGGTGAGCAAGTGTACCTTGGTCTCAAGCTGAAACAAAGGACTCTGCACACACACACACACTCGAACATATGCATGTCCTTCGAATGGATGTGTGTGTGTGTGTGTTGGCTTGTTTTTGGGGGCGGCAAGTGTGCGGCTCATTTGTCAGTTCGTTCGCTTGGATAATTGTCCTGCGATAAACAAAATTAGCAGCAATTTACGCGAAAATAGCTGAATGCCTATTTGACAGGGCAAAAAGGACGAAGACAGCGAGGACGAAGGACGAAGGAGTGGAAATGGAATGGAATGGAAATGGCCAGAGAACGGCGACAAATGCCATCAGCAGCGTCATCAGCACACAAAAACACATTTTCCCGCCGTCTGTGTCTGTCTCTAGGTTTTTTGGGGGTAAACCCAACCCCATCCAACCCAACCCAATCCAACCCAATCCAACCCAAACCAAACCAAACCAAATTTATAGTGCCAGGATATATATAAGTATTCATGTGTCTCTCACGCATTCCGAAAAAAGGGGGGTGATGTGGGGATGGTGGACGTGGACGTGGACCCTTCAACATTCGTTATAGTTTTGATGAGTGGCATTAATGAGTCGTCTCTGTGTCTCTGTGTCTGTGCGTCTCGTTCTCGGGGGTTGGCATTAATGACACCCACACATGGCATCCAATTTGACAGTCAACACGACGACAAATTAGTGAAATCACAACTGCCACTAGAGCACCACCCCGTCCAAGCCATTTCATTCCATTCCATTCACTAACCAAGTTAATTCCGAACGCCCAGCCGGCAGTAAAGTCACGCATCAGCTAAAAACAACTTAAAAAGCAATAGCCTAGTTTTTTAACAGTGAGGTATTTCGTAAAGTATGGCAAGCACGACGTAAAATAAGGTTGAATAAAGGCAAAAGCTATTCATCGAATATCCAATATGCTTCTAGATTTTAAAACGGTTTAAAATCCTTAAAGATTTTACGTAAAAAAATGTAAAACTTTAATGGTAACTTAAAATATTAACCTTAGTTGTTAATTTTGTTATACACCCATTCAGTCATAGACACTAAACATAAATTTAAAACTATTGGCTATGAACAATTTCTCAATTTCTCAAGATAAGTAGTAAATTAAAACCATAAAAGTTTTAAAATAAAACTTATGTTGTATAGAAATTAAACTAAAAAGTATAGGATTGAATAAATACTTATACTTTAATGCTGTCTGTAGTTTATTTTAAGACACACTAAAACTAAACTTTTACAGTTTTTTTTTGGGTGTATCCATAAAGTTACGTTTTTATACAATAAACAAACACCTTTAAGATTTTCTTTAAATGGCATTAAGAAATGGCCGAAATTGCCAAGGAATGTCCCATATTTCTTATGTTTACAAAGTGTCCGTGGAAATCTTGTTATGCGACAATCTCGGCGTTAAATCTGAGCCAAATTTGTTGACTGCCTCGGGCCTAAAGCACCCACTTCACTTCACTTGGCCATTTAACCCACTGTAGTTAAGCCACCCCACCATATCGTTCGAATCTCCGGACTTGGACTCTATTAAAAATGCTTACAAATGCGCTTAGCAGCTGAAATAAATCTCCATATGTAAGATGACAGCTCGGGATGGGAATGGGATTGGGATTGGGATTGGACTTCTTCTGGGGGCCTTCCTTGTTGCCGATACCGATTCGGAGCAGCTCTGGCTGTCACTTAAAAGCCATAAATAACTCATGCCCGTTGCTCATTTCGATTGCTGTCGATAGCTATCGAAAGATTTGGGAGGCTATACCAAGCCCTCCATTTTTTTTGGCCAATGGCAGCTGGCGTCATTCACATGGCCACTAAAAATGGAGTGGGTCTCACTAAATATCTGAGTTTTAGTAGGATTTTTTGTTTTACATGTAACATTTTATAGACTATTTTAGATTTCCTTTAATGTTATACAAAGTAATTTGAGGTTTTCTTAAAAAAAATCTTATCACTCTGAAAGAATACTATTAAAGTCCAAATCATCAATGTACATGCAAACAAAAAATTGAATACAAAAATGCAAAAAAAAAATTAAAAAGTAGAAAAAAATAAGTAAAAGCTACATAAAATTGAACTAGGACCAATTTAACACAATTGGATTATAAAATGCACTCTAAACATTTAAATCTTATATATTTGGTTGCATGGGTTACATGATTTATACGTCTTAACATATTTTCTATAGAAACTGCAATTTGAAAGTCTCGCCAAAATGATTGGTGAATAAAGACATTTGGCAAGTTCATCGAAGGAAACTCCAGTACATTTCGCAAATTCAATATTTGACTTCGAACATAAGGACAGGTGCGCGCGAGGCCATATGCCATAAAGACTTTTTGTGTGGGGATTGCTAGTGTCTTAAGGACTGCCACAAAGGAAATTCCCTTTGCTGGCTCGTGTGTTTGAGAATTTTACTTAATTTTATTATAAAACCAAAGCATTTTGGAGTGTGGGGATTCTCGCTCGAATTTCGCCCCTGCAGCTGATAAGGCAGCAGCAGAAGCAGCACCAGAAGCAGCGTCTTGTGACTTTGACTTTAATGACTGGATTTATAGGTCCTTGGAGATAATCTCGGGCAGCTCGGTGGCAAGCACACACACACACCCAGACACACACACCCAGACACTCGTATAGATAGAAAAATGTTGGGGGATTGGAGAATAGCTGCTGTTTTGTTTACCAAACTGAGTGAGGTGGAGGAGGGATTTCTCGGTGCGGGGTGGTTGGACAGAGGAAGACGTCGTCGTTGTTACAGGGTAATTAACATCAAAGCCCGACAAAGCTCATAAAAAGAAGCCAGCAGCTAGAGAGCTGGCGAGATAAACAAGCTCACATGAGAGACTTCTTCTCTGGAGGAGGACAAAAGCGTTTCTGGAATGGGCAAAAATACATACTATAAGTTGGGTAGTGGAGGTCATCAACTTGTCTGGAGTGACGACGTGAGCGTTTTGGCGACTATTTCCCAGCTCCTTTTGCCCGATTTAACCAACGTGAAATTATGTTGACAGTGCCGAAAAAGGATGCCAGACACACACACACACATTTATATATATTTATAAATATATATGCGATAGAGAGACAGATGTTCGAGTGTGTGTGTGTGTGTGTGTGTGTGTGTGTGTGTGTATATAGGAGTGTGGGATAAAGGACAATGATGTGGCACGCACATGTTTGAAGCAATTAAAATCAGATAAGTTATAGAAAATGGCCTGTCGTCGACATTTAGACATGGAGCCGCTCCATCGAACTGATATATGCATAATTGACACGGCAAGACAACTAGTATGTATACAAGACGTTAACTTTGCAAAAAAAAAAAATTATTTGAAAATACACTTTCGGCATATTTTAAAGTCGTTTTATTATTGCTATTGTCACCATGCAGCTTTCTAAAAGATCACTTAACAGGAGCCAGAATAGACCTTAAATGCAAGTATGTTACAGAATTAAAACAAAGAAAAATATAATAAATAACTTATTATCGTAAATAGTATAAAGAATTAGAAATTAACTTAATTTTTTTTGTTTGAGTAACCGATTAAGATGTGAAAAAATTGCACCAGGCTTAAAACAGTTCAATTTTTACAACATAAAACCCTCTGTTAAAAGAAAAATTTATTCAATTAAATTAAGATTGAACTTTGAATTACCTTGCTTATAACATAACATTTCGAAACTCTCAATTAAAATATTAGTATTATTCACAAAAGTTGAACTGCTTAAAGGTTGAACTGCTTTCCAATACGCAGTTGTAAGTTAGTTTTGTTTAACTTTAAGTCAGTGTCATACCAGCATAATGAGTGAAAAGGACTAGTGAGTAGTGATATGTACAGCGGTCCGTTTCCTTTCCGCTCCTTTTCATCCGCATGTCTGCTTCAGTTACACGGGTCCGTCTATCCGTCCGTACGTCCGTCCGTCCGTCCGTCTGTTGTCTTCCGTTACGTTACGTTTGTCACGCCGCCTTTTGTCCGCCCACCGCCCACCGCCCCCTCATCCACACTCACAACCCACGGAAGACCTCATCCGCTCGATGACAACCGTTCCTCTTTGCCTTGCCATAATGAATTTCAACGAGCGCTGCGAACTGCAAAGTGCCAGCGCATAGTGACAGCCAAACGAGCAATCCACTGAAGCACATACACACAGCTAAGGTCAAAATAATAGCATTACAAATTATTTATCGATAAATACACAAACGGTGTACATTTTAACATTTAGAGACCAATAAGTGATGCTAATAATACCTTTCGCCGTTTCAAAAGTTTTTCAGAATTCAGTGTTCGGTGTTGAGTGTTTTACTAAAACTTGATAATGCTGTTTTCCTAACTTCTGCTGTATATTCATATGTATATATCCATCTTTTAGTACGTGTGTGCATAGGTGTGAAATATTTTTCGGGTTCAAATGATGGTAAACATGGAGACATGGCATTTGTGCAATCCGCACAAAGCCCTCAAAAAAAATCACACACCCTCAAAATCCAAACTCCCAATTGCAGACTCCAACACGAGCGAACGGCTCCAATTGGAATCGCAGCCCCAGTGGGTGGGGCAGTGGGTGGAAAGCTTAGGTCTGATGTATTCATGGCCTTGACGTTAACGGAGTGACAAAGTTCGCACCTTTCACTGCAGATGGAAAGTGCGAAGTGCGAAAGCAGCGTAGAAAAATAATGGCAATAAGCCAAGTTGCAGAACGAATTAAGAATGCTCTTTAGAAAGGAATTTTTTTTTATGTTTTCGAGTTAAGTTCTATGTTTGCAATTTCTAGCTGAAAGGTCTACCCAAAATGACGTACCCTTAAAAGATTTTTGTATAATTCTGTAAAAATCTTTATTAAAAGTTTTAATTTATTTTGTATAACCACTTTTATATGAGCTTAGTTTTTCGAAATGATCGAAAAATTGGTTTTGAGTTTTTTATGTAAAATGATTCCATTGTTTCTAGCCTTGTTTAAAATGTGGCTTATGTATATATAAATTTTAAACATTTGTTTCTATCTGTTTAAAAAGTGTTTAAAACACATTAAAATAAAATTAAAATTATTAATGACTTACTGCTATGCAGTAACTAATATACCCGCAATGAGCCCATTTGAAAAAAAAAAAGCCACCTTCGAAATTTCGCACGCTCTTGTTGTCGCACTGTGTGTGAGTTTCTTCCCTTTCAAAAATGAGGTCCTAACCAAAGCATGAATCCTTCGAATTCTTAAGTGCGTCATTTGGACGAAGCTGAGATACTTTTCTAAGGAGCGGTCGCTAAACGATGTCCTGCTCCAACTGATGGTCCTTAGTTGACAATATAATAGAGTCTATATTAGATTGTAGAATTTTTGCCACAAAAAAGTTTAATAAGCAAGCACAGTTCAGAACAGTGACAATTTTCGTATTTATCCCTGAAGCTATTGAACAATAAACCAAATGGAATAAGATAAAAAAATTCTATAAAAATTATTATATAAAATCCATCATTAATGAATCCCCCATAATCATATTGACGGTATTATATAATCTTTAAATTAATAGTGTAGAATTTGATAGTTGTTCGCAGTACTTTACCATAATGTTTATAAACAATATTGGGGCACCTAAATCAATTGATTGGGCGATGGATATGCAAATATTCAGTTGAGTGAATAGCACCAACCCCAACTGTATCCAATCATTTGAAGTTTTTGTTTTTTCGTACAGTTCAAGTTGCCAGACAAGTAGGATCCATTCCACCTCCAGCTGTGTGCATATGGGTGGGTATATGTGTTTATCCTTGTAGTCCTTGGGCTCCAACTGCCGACTGCCGACTGCATTTCGCATTTCCATCTCCATTTCCATTTCTGCCACTTGAACTGCATCGCCATCAGTGTTATCCACATTCGCTTGTTGGTTTTTCCAGCTGCTTAACAATTTTTCGTTTCTTTTCCAGCTTTTCTTTTCGCCAGGCCCCCAACCTTTTTATACCCATTATCCTGACAGGCTTTTGTTGATTTCTAGCTGACTGGGTCCCCAGTTCGTTTCTCTCTTCTTTTTTTTGGTTTTTTGTTTTTTTTTTTTTGGCCTTTTGGCTACCTTCCTCCCTCTTTTTGTGTGTGTGTGTGTGTGTTTTTTTTGTCATTCACACAAACATATCCTGCGGCGAAGAGAGAGAAAAGGACGAACTGAGAGAAAGAGGGATCTCCAAAGTCCCTACTTTGGGTGCGTGTGTGTATGTGCGTTTGTGTGTCTCGATTCTGATTGGACACATCAGTGCGACACCCACACACATGCGACAAGCACCCACACAAACATACATATATCCTGGCCATTCGGAGGCTCCACCCACATTTGTATGGGGCTCGCTCTTATGTATAACTTACGCGTATGGTATATAGGATCTACACCCCCTTGGGATGTCAGGGGTTAAGGGGTGTCCTTCCGGTCTGACGTGTGTGTGTGTCTGTGTGTGTGTGTAATTAAGGAGGGGGGTCCCCCATCCTACATCATTCATCCCGCCCAATAGAACAGATAAATCGATGCCGTTTTCGGGCTTAAGCTGCCTTCATATTCCCTCAACAACTTCTGCTTTCATATCCATTTAGTTGATTTGTAGCCAACAAAAAATAATATAAGGCGTATAATGAAATTAAACATAGAACATGGCGCAAAGGCATGCCATTTCATATTAATCAAAGTTGCAAACTTTTCCTGTTTATCACAAAAGGTTTTCAGTGGGGCTAGTGTCAAGATTTGAAGAGTTTAACTAATAAACAAAGGTTTTTCACTTTACGAAAATGGATTTAAGTGACAATTTGTGGCTGTGGTTTGTTCTTAAATTAATAAACAAAATTAAAAATATATCAAAATACAAATAAATTACATAAATTACAACTTTTTTACAATCCTTTAGTCCTTAAAGTGTTTGCTATATAAAAGATTTGGTTAAGATCTAAATGAACACAATTTGTTTAAATAACTTGTAAATCGTATAAAGCTTTTTTTTTTTTGTTTTATAACAAATTATATAAAATTTATTATAAAGTAAATGCAACAAATTTTTTATTATGCGTTTGCTTTGAAAAGTGTCTTAATAAATGCAATGGTATATGTTATTACAAGACCGGCGAAACAATACTATCTCGAGACTTTTTTGGTTTTCAACTTACACCCGATTATTTATGGAACCTTACTGATTTTTTAGCTTAAAATTCTTTCAAAGATCCTTCGTAAAATGACAAAGTATCAAGTTACCAGTACCAATAGTTTTGTTTTGATGCCTGCCCTTTAGATTATTTTGCCTCCTTTGTCTTGAGGAATGGTGTGGTAGCAGGGGTTTGGTGGATGATGGGCTATGGATAAAGAGCACTAAGACTAATTTGGCATTCCGCTGGCAATCGCCGGCAAGTGGAGCACGAGCAAACAAAAACACACGGAGCCTTCGGCACGAACCGAACTTAATGCGATCATGTACCAAAAACCCAAGGTGCGATTCTGGACTCCAGGAACTACTGCCTGGTAACTGGTAACTGGTATCTAGGATTGCGATTCCGATGGCTATTCGAATTGCCTTGGCCCCTTGGTCACTGCTGATAATCCTGGTGAAAACTTGAAAAGAGCAAAAGAAAATGATTTCATTACCAGACACGTCCATTCGCACAGCGAGAAATTTAAGAACTCAAAGATTTGCAATAGGTTATGTCCTCTTTGATATGAAACGATTATTTGGAAAATTACTAAAAAAAAATCTTTTAAAATTTTCGAACTCAAGCATAAAAAAATAAAAAAAAAAAAAACAAAAAAAATTAGACATCCTTTTTTCATATTTTGTTGTATACTTATAGGCACATTTTGTAGACATTTCTAACCTCTAAATAATTTGATACGATTACTAGGCTTGGGTTTTAAATTTTTTTTTTTTTAAATTTATTGCAGTTTCTTCAAATTAGAGCGCCCCAACATAAAAGAAAACTTTTCAGGTTGATCTATAATCTCTTGAAAAAAATAAAATCCAAGCTTTCGCATAGATCTAAAAATCAAATCATTGATATTTCTGGACACTTGAAAAGATACAATATGTATTTCTATCAGTGTACTCATTGCTAGGGCAAAGTGTGTGCGAAAAGTCTTAGATCCGTTCGTCACGTACGCTTTTATTAAGCCCGACGAGCGTAGCGGCATTGATTACCAATTCAGCGGTCATCTAATCACGGACGGAACGTCGGTCGCCAGCGGAACGTGCCGCCTCTCCAGCGAGTATATATTTAGTATATATATCTTTACCGTTACCTTGCCAGCTAATTAAAACGCACTAAAGCGCCTGCAAAATGTCTCTTACAAAGGCCAAAACTGTTTCAAATTTCGAAAGTGGGGTGGTGGTGGTTTGGGCTTGAGTTTCGGTGGATTTTGGGTGGCATGTCACACTACCCATGCACGAGTTATGAGCCATAATTTCGTGTTAGCGCCAAGTGTTCTGGCCCATCCTCGCCAGCTTGAAGAATCCTCAATCCAAAATCCCCGATCCGAGCTGCTTTTTGGATGCGCGCGAGTAGCGAGGAGCGACAAATGTGGCGGCAATTTAGTTAATTGCCTGCAATTATCCTAATGAGCGCCTTGCCTTTAGCCGATGTCGCTGCCAAGCAGCCCCGCCCCCCCTGGAAACGTCCTCATTGCCCGCCCCCATCGGTCGTATATCTTCCCCAAGCTGACTTATTGTATTTATGACCTTATGGCGTTTTGCCATGCATAAAACAATTATAATGACGAAGATATAACTACACAGGAAAAATGTAAATGTGAACATTTAATAATTATATTAAATATATATTAGATATTTCTGAAATACACGGGAACAATATAGGATTGTATAATAATATATGCAAGTAACTGCATCATAACTTTAATGATTATATCAATATCTGATGCGATGAAAGATTTAATTAAAGTTTATTAAAGAAAGTATTAAATATAATTTGGTGGCTTATGAAATAAGTAGTATGCTTACCAATCCCTCATGGTGGTACAAAAATTCCTCTCCTCATGAAATTACTTTAATAAATTTAAGAAACTTTAATGAGCAAATATCAAAAAACACAGTTTCATTTTTAAATTGTATGCTTAATATTTAATCTCTAGCTAAATAATACTTTATTTGTTCTGTCTAGATTCATGATTCAGTCGCACGTTGCTCATAATTAGATAAGTTTTGCCATCGATGAAAGGCAATCTAATTGGACTGGCATCAATCAATGTATAAACACAAGTTTAAAGTTTGATTTTATTTAGACGTTTATATATTTATTTCAAATATCAGAAATATTTCAAACATTGTAAGTATTTAATTTTGATTTTTTTAAAAGTAAACAATAGTTTGTCAGAAAGGAAGTTTTAATTTATTATAAAAAGGCTGGCAAACTATCTATTAATATTTCACTTATATATATCATATGCTTGTTGTGCACTTTATTAATGCAAAAAGAGCCAACTTCAAAATGTTGCAACCTGTCAATGGCATCCATAGAGCCAATTTCCCAAGTAGTTTCCAATCGAAGTTCCAACAGCCAGCTGAAAATGCAATTTAGTTGAATTTGATGATGTGTAGGAAAACCATTTAAGATATACACGCCCAAACACACACACACACACACGCACACACACAACACAAAGCGGAAGGACATAACCGCATGGATTCGCATGTGGTCCTGACATGCCGTTAGTCATGTGTGCTGGCGGAGTTTCGTCGTGTTTCGTCCCAAATGACATGCCATTTAATGTTAAACTTTAATGTTTTCTTGTAAGTGAAGTCATAATTTTGTCAAGCGGTTGTGCCAACCGAGAGCTCCTTCGTCACTCCCCCACAATTCCACCTTGCCTCCTTGCCACCTTGCCACCCACTCAAAGCAGTCCCACATTCGGATCCACATAGCAGGCATAGCACAGGTGGCATTATTTACGCAGTTCGCTTCGCTCATCTTGGTTCGCCTTTCCTTACTTTTTACACTGAACAAATTCTGGGAAAGTATATTATGACACAAATAAGGGTACTGTTCTAGTCTCTAGTATTCTGTCAAAATGAATAATACAATTTTTTGTAAGTTTTTAAAACAATGTGTATACTTTTAGTCACATTTTCAAGTGTATTGAAATACTTTTTTAAACTTTTTTATTTGATAACTAAACATTTTTATCAATTAAGATTTTAAAGTGTAGCATATTTTAAAACTGCTGTTCTAGTACAAAAATTCCTAAATAGAGTTTATTTTTCTAATGTCATTAAAATGTTTTTAGTTGCATATTATATCTTTAAGATTTATTTAAAAAAAACAGTTTTGTATTGTATGTAGCATAGGTAAAAGGGTTCTATATAATGCAAAAATAATAATATCAATATCAATGTTGTTTTATATATCATATTAAAAACATTTTTACTATTCCAAATCCATTTATAAACCTTTAAGTTAAATTTTTTAAATTCGTATCAATTACATTATTTTTCTGAGTGCCATTGCTACCTTTTTCTTCTGGAGTCGGCCGTCTGTTGTTATTTATATATGTTTGGAGTAAGTCCATTTCGTGGAGGTGTACGGTGCTTTTCTCATGAAGGCGGGGAAAACCGGGACGCGTTGACTGTAACGACCTCATGAAATAATGCGCCAAGTGGCGTTCCCGTTCGCGTTCTCGTTGTCGTTCTTATTTTTGTTTTTGCTAGCCGGCAAAGTGTTTTATGCCATAATATTTATCTGTGCGCGTGTGCCCCTCATTATGGAAATCGTGGATTTGCCAAATGCTTGCACGATCATTTGTCATTCTTTTTTACAGCCTCAGCCAGCCACTGTTGACATGGAACTCTGGGTATTTTTCGGTCCGGGATCTGATGCTCCCCTCAGTAGAACCTTGTAAATTATTGAAAATTGTCGGTGGGGCGATTCGGCAGGAGCATCATGAATGAAATATAAGTCAAGCCACAGGCTGTCATAGAGACTTTAGCCGCTAAGTGGCGAGTCCTTGGCGTTTCCCTTGGATTTACAATGTATGTGTTGACAATGGTTGTAGGTCTTGGTGTTTTTTTTATTTTTTTGTTCATTTTTAATCGAGGGTGCGGCTCACATGCATGATTTTTCTTGATTTTTACGCTGCCTTTGTGTGTCCGTGTGTGTGTGTGGGGGGGGGGAAAAATGAAATCGAGTGATTGATCAACCGGGAAATGGAAACGTAATCTGTAGTTTGGGAATACATGAAATATCATTTCGCATGGAAGTTTTCGGGGAATTCACTTAACCAACGTGTTCAATAATGCATGTTGCAATTTTTTCCAGGTAAATGTGTTGGAAAAAGTTCGGAAAACCGTTTCAAATGAGTATAAAGTTAGTTTGCATTGAATATGTCAATTTTTGTTTCCTTGGAATGCCACACAATTTTCAGTTTATATTAAAAAATTTTTGATGTGTTACGGCTTAAAGTGAAATCATTTTTATTCACATTTAAGTTGAACAAATTGTATTATAAAAGTGGGGTTGCAAATCATACATTTTTGTTATTAGTAAGTTTTCCATTACTGATTCCTCAAAACAAATTAAGAAGCGAAGATAAAAAAATAATGAAGGAATAAAACCCCTCAAATATAGTTGATTATAAAAGCGAAGTTACCAAATCAAAACAGGCTCATAATCGATTCATAATTTTATTATGAAGGCTTCATAAGTCTCTTAGTAATCAACAAAAGCATTTTTAAAATCAAACCTTATTAAAAAACAGCTTTAATTTTTCGATTACACTTGCCGACGCCCACGTTTACGCACTTTCCGAAAAGTCGTCGACTTTTATCGATTTCTGTCGGGCTCCTTCCCCCCGGGAAACCCCTTTCCCGGACCGCGCCCCCTTATCTTTAGCCGCCCACTTTGGAGAGTTTTTTCGGCCCGAGTCGGTGGGTTTGGGGCACATTGAACAACTTTTCAAAAACACAAACACAAAACTTCTGAGGTCTATAAAACCATTGCCGCCGTCGCCGCCGCTAAAGAAGTTTAAACAAAAAAATAAAACACAAAAAACAAAAAACAAAAAGTGCGGCGAAACTTTTGCGACGCACTAAATGTTATCATTTTGTTGCTGTTCTTGTTGTGTTCGCGGCGGCGTCTAAGCTAAGCATAGAATCAAAATAACGAAACAAAAAAAAACAAAAAAAACACAAAAACAAAACAAAAAAAAAAAAACAAAAAATAGGCCACGCAACTCTTTAAAGAGCCACGCCCTCTCAGAAACCGCCTCCTCCGCTCTGCTATGGTATCAAAAAGTTTGCAATTAGGTATTGTCAAAAGTTTGTTTTTCTTGTTGTTGGGAACTTTGGCGACGGTTCGGCCTAATAATAATATGGGGAAACCAAACAGAGTGTGCTCTGAAGTTTTTAAAGCGAACGAAATGGAAATCAGCTGATCAGCGGTTTTTTGGTATCGCTAAACAGCTGTTTTCGCTTGGGTTAGGTTCGGCACGAATTCGCCAAAGTCGAATGGAACATTACCCAAATAAAGTGGGTTGGGGACGATATAGTAAGGGTGTCGGCCCCAGACGAAACTTTTGTCTCAAACAAAGTTTGCAGTCGTTTGGGAAACTGAAACTGGGATAAGAAGGCAAAGCTGATGGGCGGAATGGTAGAGATACAAGGAACAAGAACCATTAAAGCCTTTCACTTTTACCATTATCGCAGCTGTTGGTGCAGTATTTAATTTGATCAACTAAGCTAAATAAATAAAATGGTTGTATTATGTGACAAACAGAAATGTGAAAAAGGTAAACAAAAAAACCAACAAGGTTTACAATCTTTCACACAAAATTGAAAAGAAAATTTTCAAATGTTTTTGAAATTTTAAATTATCCCACAGTTTTGAATGCTTTACAATGACAAAATGAAAAATAATAACTTTGGATTCATACTAAAACAACGTATTTACAGAAAAATAGATTAAATAAAGTTTAATAAGATTTTAAATAATATTAATATTTGCAAACAAATGATCATAAAAATAAATCATAATTATAATTTGTTTTTTTTTTAATATTAAAACAAAATTTCTTGTCACTATGGATTATTTCAATGTTTTTAATAATATTTGAAAATTATAATTCTATTTAAACCAAGCAAAGATGCATCAAATCGACGATTTCCTGTTCTAAGGATTTTCTGTTTTATTTTTTTTTTTTTGTTGCGGCTGGCAACTTGGCCGGGTTAAAGTTCAATGCTCGACGCGACGGTACTTTTTGTTATTTGTATAAAATTTTGCTTAAAACTGGGGTAAGTTTAATTTTTTCTTGCCCAAGAACTTTAGAACAAAGTTTCCGCTCTCTCTCTCTCTCCGTCTTGCTCGCACATTCTCAGCCTCTCTCTTTCTTTCGCACCAAAAGTGTGAGTCACTCAAAAGTTACGGCGAAAGGGGGCGTGGGCGTTGGAAAAGCGGTGGGCGGAATGGAAGGGGTTTTTGGCACGCCTTAAAGTTTAGTTGCTGGCCGCCGCCATACGCAAAGTTCTTTGGGATTTTTCTTTTACAGTTACTTTTACCAGTGTCAAGGTCATTCCGAAGTTTTTGTTGTTGTTGTTGTTGCTGTTGTTGCAGCTACTCATTAAATGCGTAGCAAAAACAAATCCCAAGAAAAGGCGGAAACTTTGCGGGTAGTACCACGGATCAAGGTCACCAGAGGCATTATAACAACCAAACCCATCCAACTTTTACCATCATCAACTTTCTTCCGAAACTCTGCGGAATATTCAAGAGAAGTTTTGTGCTAGCATAGAAATACATAAATGGGTGGTGTTTAACATATTGCTGGATATAAAATTTAAATAATTGATCCGAAACCTTGGTATACACAGATTTCAATTGAAAAGTATAATATAAAATGAGAAAAAACAATAAGTTGTCAAGAAAGGCAATAGTTAAAATTTTAGTAAATCTAATTTAGGAATAACCGGTATAGATAAAGAAAAATTATCTGCAGAAAAAAAAGCCTAACGCCCTTATAGAAAAAGGTCCTCGCTTTTCATCCGCTTTTCAGGAAAAGCAAAGGCTTTTCAATTCCAGCTTTTGTGGCTGTCGCTGGTGTCCTGTGACATTTTCGCCATGCTCCACTCAACAAGTTCCATTTGGCCCAACAACATCAACATAATCAAGAGGAGATTATGTAATTAGTCTGCAGCTGATTGATGAGTCCTGGCAGCTGTGAGCCAAAAAGTGTCCTCGGCCAGCAAATCCGAAGGCAATCAGGGGTCCTTGTGATAAAATTTAAATATAGAAAACCGAACGCCTACTGACGTTCATTTTGCGGACGGTAAACAAACAAATAAAAACAAGATTTTCCCTGTGAGTCCTGGGTGTCCTGCGTGTCCTGGGAGTCCTTCTCGTACTTCGGCTCATCAGCAGGGCATCAACCACCAATGGCGCTGATGATGATAATGCCGGGCAGGTGGGGAAAAAGGCATTGGCTCATCCACTTGTCTGAGCAAAATGTCACAAAGGACGACTCGTCCCCAGAAGTCGGCTTTTGTGTCCGGTAAAACTTTATTAAGGATATGCAAATATCCTTAATTCGAAAATGATTTTTAATAGGATCGAATGGAATTAGTTTATTACTTTTAATGAATTTTTTATGTTCGTCGTGAGTCCCTCGTCCTTCGTGCCTCGTCCTTCTTCCTCCGTCCTCCGTCATCATCATCGATGGAAGTCAGCCTTTTGTTGCGCATGAATATAATGGTTTTCATTTGGCCATTTGGCCGGGGATATTCTGTAAAAGCCAATCAAGTGGTTTTAGCTTGAATATCGGCCGGTAAAAGAATACAAATCTTGGGGGGTAAGAGTGTAAGAGTGCTGGCAAGGACAACTTGGGTCGAGCCGTGTCCAAGCAAGACTAATGAACGGTCTTTTGACCCACCACCACCACCACCCCTTTTTTCCACCCACAACCCACAACCGCCACCCAACTAATTTGCTTGCAGATGATTTATTGATTTAAGAGCCGAGCCACATTGAAAAACCTATCCCATCCCATTCCACATCGCAGCATCGCATCATCTGAAAAACCAACGGCATTTTGTTTATCTTGCTATTTTTATTTCTATGTGAATTTTTTCCAAAGGCAGCTAATTGATTTTCTCCGCCAGCTAATTTTCCATCCAAAAAAGAGTTTCCCCTCCTCTTAACTTCGTTTTTTTTTTTTGTGTCGCTTCTGTTGTAATTAAAATTTTTTCCTTAAAGCCAAATGATTAAGAGACTTTAAAAAGCTTTATTTAAAAATTCAAAGAAAGTACTTGGAATTTGGTCCATAACATACTGGTAAATGGTAACCCAAAATTATTACAATAGAAACACTTTGAGAAGGGAATGTATTTATTTTGTCATTTTAAATATTTTAAGTGAACCTAATTTAAGGTAACAAGCCTATTAAATTTCAGTAATTTTCTTTTTTATGGCCAATTAAAGAATAAAACGCCGACTTAACCGGCTATTTAAGATACTTAACTTAAACTGTAGCATTCAATCAACTTTGCATTGTTTGGGTATAATTTGCCATTTATTTACCATTTGATTCATACGAAAACCCATTAATTTCCATTCGTAGCTCAATTTTCCATCGATTGTGTTTTCACATTTTCCTGAAAAGTTTCAATTTCCCAAGAAAATTATGGACTGGAGGCTAAACAGATGGGAGCTTTCCAAGGTTCCCCTTTTTAGTGTGGCAGACACAAATTGTTGGCTCATTTCGATAATGGGGATACTAACCCACCATCATTTTTCGCCCCAAAGCCTTCTGCTATTTTGTTGATTTTCAAAATTCATTTGAAGAAATTACAAAATGTATTATGCCCGAGCCGAAAAGCTGAAGCTAAATTTGTCAAACAGAAATGTTGGTACTGCTGTTTTGGCCCAAAGCGGATGGAAATCGGCTGGGAATGGTCCTTTTTAGCCAGGTCCACTCCTTGTTGTTTTTGCTGGCTCGCAAATGCCGCTGTCCGCAAAAACCCAAACACGTATTTTCAATTATTTCCGTGCCAACGTCAAAACGTTGAGGTAGACACGTAAAAGACCGGGCCACCGTTGAGCCACCATTGAACCACCCATCACCATCACGTCCCCTCTAAAATATCCCACTCGAAGTTGCAGTTGAGTTTTCAGTTTTCCAGGAGCCTCCGACTGATATCGATGAAATGGTCGAGGCAAAAGCGTAGAAGCCATCGCCGGGCTTATGGAAATTTCGTATGCAAGACATATTTGGCCAAGAAACAAAGGCCAAACGGGACAATATTTCCAACCCCTTACACGCAAAAAAATAATAAAAAATTAAAAAGGCTAATAAGTCCTAGCAGGCTTTATTTTTCATTTCAGTTTAAAACTTGCCATTTTATCCATATCACAAATACATATTTAAGTGTAAGTGTAATCAAAGTACAACCAAAACCAGTAGGGTTATGGCATTAAATTCGTTTTCTTCCTAGTCCTATTGTAGTTAACTGACTTGTTAAAAATGAAGGTTGAAATGATCATAAAAGTTATGGTACTATGGTAAACAAAAATTGTATTTCAAATTATGTATTTTAAAAAATATATTTACAAATTAATATTGAATGAAATGATTTTCCAAAAAGGACATATTTTTTGATTATACCAATTTGGTTGCTCTGTGTATTTTCCATTTTATCGCCTCGAACGTCTTGGCTGCTGTCCTGTTGCCGTGTCATCAGCTTGTCGTCTTGGCCAGAATTTAGTCATTGCAATCTACTTAATCATTTTTGAGGAGTGCCCGCAGATGGTGGATAGGATTTTGGGCTGGGACAAATGGGGCAGACAGTTCCATGTGGCATTCGTAATTTGGTAACTGCAGCTCCGTGAGGACAGTGCCGGGTTCCGGGTAACGGGCTCCGAGGTCCGGGGAAAATTCCTTAATTGTTCCGGTTAGCCGCACAATCCATTCTGTGCATTTTACATTTTAACCTCAGCATCTACGACAGCAGTGGCGTCCAGGTGCCACTGACACTACTGACACCACTATAACGCCCGGCTAGAAAACCGAAACAGAAAACCCATTCCCCGATCCCAGAGAAAATGGAAATGGAAAATGGTAAAATAGTAAAATGTGGCGAGTCGAGGCGGGGGCAAAGGTAAACCACAGAAATACAAATCAAATTTTGTTGTGCGACCAAAAAGCGTTTGCTCCGCTGCCTCTGTTCCCCTGCACCTCCTTATTTTCTGTGTCCTGGTCGTTGTCCTGGCGCTCCTCCTAGTTGCTGTGGCTTTTTAAAACCCATCCTGGCAACTCTTCTGGGTATCGGGGATCGACTTTTGGTTACAAGGAAACTACAATTTCTGACGTCTACATTTTTATACATTTTTTGTTGTATTAATTAGCTTAAACCAGTTATTTTACATGATTAAAGTTTATTTAAGATATTATATTTATGAACTGCACAAGATCGAAAATTACATGTTTGCTTAGAAACATTATATACCATATACCTCTATCTTATCCCAAGTGCTGATTTATTGAATCACTAATATATTTCTCTTCTTGTTTTTCGTTTAGTTTTAGGAATAGCTGCTTGTTTGATTCAAAATTCATGGGTACACTGTTCTTCGAATCCCTGTCTTACCAACTAAATAGCATTTGTTTTCATGTGCAGTTTGCATACGTGTGCTTGAGCTAACTAACTCACCTTTTGCCCTTTCCCCGCACCTGCGGTTGTGTGTGTAATATTTTGGGGTAGAATATGCTTTATGCTCTCGCATTTGGCAATCTTATTTGGCTTGCTCACTACTGATCAGGTAGCCCGATGCACACACAAGGTGTATATGTTTATATATATTTCTGCAAAAAGAAAGATGAAGTGGGATGGATTGCTGATGGGTTGCTGATGAGCTGGGGATGGCAAACCGAAACCGAAACGGAGAACTAGAGTACCAGAGAACCGGGGAACCGAGAAACTGACAGCGACTGACTAACGCACTGACAGCTGCCACCCGCAGATCCCCAGAGGCAGGGGTTTTTCGAGGGTATTTCGGAGGTATTTCGGGGCATTTCGGGCGCTTTTCAGGGGGAAAGACGGCGTCAGCGGAACGGGTTTCACCCATCGACAGCGCGGCTATAAAACCTCAACCTTAATTGTGCGGCGCGCATTCGGCGGTTAGTTTTACGCAATTCAATTTGGCTGCAAGTGCTACGGGACCCGAGAACCGAAATTTATGCAAGACGACAGGCAAAATGGGGTAGCAGCCTTAAAGCACTCTTAAGTGTATCCCGGCATTAGTTGTTGGCCCTTTAAAGGGCTTCTTTGGCTCGTAACTAAACGCCATACACACAGGAAAAATATTAAAGAAAATATTATTACAGAAGGCACAATCAAAAAACAAAAAATAAATAAACTGATATTTCTAGTAATCTTAAAACTATTTGAAATCGGTCTGAATATATATTATTGTCTACTTTTTAACTTATTTTCTAACGACTTTAAATAACTAGAAACTATAAAATATATATAACTTTCATTAATTAAAATTTGTGTAGGGTTGTTTTAGGATTAACAAAGCATTTTTTTTAAATATGAAGAAGAGTTTTAATAACCTTTTGCAATAAACTCTCAAAATATTATCATTATATCTGGAAATATATAATATGTTTTTCAATATAATTTGATTTTAACACTAGTTATGCTCAATTTGGATTAAATATTTTCACTTTTAATCATATTTTTTTGCCAAGTGCCCGATAGAAGTCTTCATTTTACCATTCCATCTTCACTCAGCCCTTTCTTTTCTACCATTTGGCCGCTGGCAATTGAAAATGTAGCCAGTTTCAGCGTTGGCCAACAGTTAGCGAGAAGAAAAAGGTCAGATAACTGGAAAATATTATTAAAAACGAGTGAAAAGACGCCGAGACTGGAGCTGAGGCGCCAATTTAGATTGGGTTCGAGTTGGGCTTGGGTTTATCCCTCAGGAGTTTTGCGCCCTCCCCTCTCCTCTCCACTCCTCACTCAACAAAATGGACCGGACTTGGCCTGGCCTATCCGCAAATGAATTAAATTTCAGTTTTATTATTAAATTAACTTGGCATGAACACCTAAAGATCCAACAACTGAAATTTTAACCCCATCAGCGGCAGGAAGTGGGCGGACCTGCAGGCTGAAGGACATTCGGAGTGTGGGAGTGGGTTTTGGATTTAGATGCTAGCTGGCTAGCTGGTGTGGAATTGAATTTTCCCCGAGAACCGAACTCATCTCCTGGCTCGCTCAGCTGTAAAGTGGAATGAAATGTAAATTTTTAATAAGCGTTTTCGCTAATGGCTATTTAAAACTTCGAATTCCCTCCTGCACCACCACCAAACCCACCACGCCTACTCTTTGGCCGCCCAAAGGGGTGGCTGAATGGAATCGACTGATTCGACAGTTAGTTCCCGAGTTGGCTGAACATTTTTGGTACACCGACAAAAAATTTTATCTATTACAATGTATTTTTATAAAATTCAAATATTTTTTATTGTAAAAAAAAATGAATTTCAAGTTATATGCGTGTATATATTTTTGTAAATTTTTTTTGCCAGATTTTATAGTCTTTCATTTTCCACTAATATACTACTTGCCCAAGAATTAAGAGGTTAGGAAAATTTCGACCAAATAGCTTTTAAACTGAAACTGCTTAGAAATGCACGGACAAACTGACAAGCCTTGTAATGCATATGTATGCAACATATACATATTTTATTTTATAGGATCGGAAATGGGCCTTCCATAATCTAAATCTATACAAAAAAACGAGATTGACATTTTTCAGTGCAGCAAGGCAGCCATCCAGCGAGCAAAAACTATAAGAAAGCAATTTTCTCATTTGCGTTCAGTTTGCTGAATTGAAAAACTGTGCAAATCATATTGGGGGTATGGCTGGGGCTTTGTTTTGGGGATGTTGTAATCAAGCAAGGGTTGCTGGCCATCAGGAGCTCTGTCCACTCCACTTCACTCCACTCCACTTCAATACAGTCCAGCAAATGCGTGCAAACAATGAGCGACTCAAAAATCTTTCCACTGAGTGCAATTTAGTGAGTTGAGGGTGTTGAAAATATGAAATATGAATGAAGATCCTGAGCCAAATAGTTTCACAAAATGTTGGAACATTTTAATGGATTTCTGATGAAAAATACTTACTGAGAGCTGCTTTGCTTTTAAATATAAAAGATTAGCGCGGCGTAATTATTACGCCTTTATTGGTTTGTTTATATAAAAAACTGTGTATATCTTTGTAAGAAAGATTGCTAAAATTGTTTTGTTTCCATATTTTGGTGAAATTTAATGTTTAAGTTAAATGTAAAATTTTAATATTGGGTTTATTTATTTTTTTAAGGTTGTTGGATTATAAAAATGTGCTTAAAAGGAAACAATAGTTTAAAAATGATAATGGTATTCCCTAAATATTTTTCACACCATTCTAGTCAAATGTAGTTTTTCAATCTTAGTCGTTGCCTTCGGCACTTTGGCAATTATGTCTCAGCTGCTTGTAATTTAAGGTACCAGCAAATTTGGAATGGGAGTATATCTGGGGTTGGGCCACTGGCATTATCTCATTTCTGTATTTGCAAGCTCATTTTCAAGGACCAACAAGGACCAGAGCAGAAGAGCCCCCTCTGATTTGCTCCCTGGGATAATTTTAAATCTTTGGCAACATTTTTCATCATTTATCATTTCATCGAAAGCCAAACTCAAAATGACTGACAACGAGCTGATGCCACCGGAAGTGGCTGTGTGGCTGGGGAAGTGCTTTTCGGGTGGTTTATTTGTGGCTGGGGGGCTATGTGGTAACCCGCGGTGCGATGACTGAAGGAATGGGACGGGATGGGATGCGATGGATCCCTCAGCGCGCTTAAACGCAAAAAATAATGTCGCGTATGGCTACACAGAAAGAAAACAGGAAGTTGGGTGGGGCGCAGATAAATTACCAAACACTTAAGTTGGATTTTCGAGATTTTTATCGCCCCTGCCTTGGATTAAGTGACTACCATTGTCTGCTCCTTGGTTCAGCTTCAGGTTAAGGTTCAGGATTCAGGTTATATTTCAGTTTCAGTTTCGGATTCGTATTCGGATTTTGGGTTCAGATTTTTGCCAGCAGATTCCCGCTGCTCATTTGGGTTCGGCTTCTTAAGAGGCGGAGTGGCAAAAAAGTGAAAAATGTGCCAATTCATTTGGTTTAAATTAGCGACCTCCGTCAGGGGCGAGCAACAGTCTGTTCCGGATATATTTATATATATGTATTCACCCAACTCCATTTCCATCTCCACCACCAAACGCTTGTTGTTTTGTTGTTATTGTTGGAGGTCGCGGTTCTGATAATGCCCATTCCTACGGTTTTTGATTAATGCGCCCAGATAAGCGCGATAAATTTCATTAAAAATTGCACGGCAATTCATAAAAACCATCTACGAAATGAGTTGCAAATTATTTATCCTGCCACAGGAGGAGGCCGAGAGGCAGGGTCTAATTGAGGTCTGGCATAGATACTAAGGGCACTGCCAGAAAATTGAATGGGACATTGGGGTACTTTGAATATTTTAAACAAATATTAATATTATAAAAATGGCGTTATTGTTTAAGTTGTATCATATGAATTATATACTATTTATTGTCACACGTAATTAAGCATCAACCATCAAAGTTTAAGAATTAAAATTACGAAAGCTCTGATTTTTTATGAAAGCTCTGAATTAAATTAATTAAAGTATCCTAAAATGTTAATTTAAAATGTAACTGTAATCAATACATACTTAATATCTTATTAATATATTGCGCATACGCAATGTGGTCCAACATGTTTTTTTTTATATTAAATGAAATGAATGTCGTTAAAAGGATATTATATTTCGACAATTGGCAAAATGATTGAATTTTGAAAAAAGAAACTTAAAAAGCATCTTTTTTTCCGGTGCACTCATACATGCATTTGCAACACACATAGGTGAATTTTTCCGTGTGCAGGTGTGTGTGTGTGTGCGCACTAAATGCTGCAGAGGAAATCAAATTTAAAGCCAAGTAAAGCGCAACAAAAGCACCAAATAAACTAGCAAAAAAAAAGCAGCCATGCCCACATATACACACACACGAAATAAAATGCAGAAGAGGAAGAGGTGGAGAAATGCAGCTAGGCAGAGAGAGCGAAAGAGAGAACTGCCCCCCAAAGCGAGAGCGGGAGGGAAAACGAGCTGCAGGCAGAACGAACGAAAGACAGAGAAAGGCAGCAAACTGCAGACGAGGCTGCCGTCTCTTTCTGCCGCCCTACACCCCTCTCTTTCTGGGCTGCATGCTGCAGGCAAATGGGCCAAAAGTTTCCAGCGTTACGATAGGCGAGGCCAGAAAAAGAAGGCGGGTCCATTGCCACGGCAACGAGAAAATGGGAAAACCGGGAAATGCACAAAAAGTTGTACTTGAAAAAAAAATCGAGGAAAGATGAAAAGCCATCGCAGTAGCAGCGACGTTAGCAGCATAAAAAATAAAGCAAAAAAAAAGAAAAAACCAAGAGAAATACGAAAAAATGAAGCTGGGCATCTCGCTCTAGAGGTCCCTCTTTCTTATCCCTCTGTCTCCCTTTCCCTCTCATTCTTCTCAGGCGTGTTGGCCGCCATTTTGTACGATTAGCGGTTCTTTTTTAGTTCTCTCCACAGTCCTGACTTTCTTTTTTATTGTTTTTTTTTTTGCCCCCCGTTTCTTTTCTGCAGTGGCTGAGTGCAAATTGCAGTGGAGCGAGGGTAAAAGGAATGAGAAAAAAAAGAAAAGAAAGGAAAGGGAAGGCAGAAAGAGAAGGAGGCATTTGGGCAAACGGAGAGAGAGAGATGGAGAGTTGGGTTGATGGAATTAAAGCTTAAAAATTTGACAATTGAAAAACAATCACCGTGATCGCACGCTGAGTGCGGGGGATTTCACAAAGTCCAACTGGAAAATGTACTTAAGCCATATTTAACTTTAAATTTTATTATAGTAAAATTGTATATTAAAGTTAACCTCCTAAAAGTTAATAATTAACACTATGATTACGAAAACATCATTATTGCATCAATTTTTTGTACTTTCTAAGATATTTTGTCAGGTAGACAAATCCGTTTCTTTAAACAACAAAATCTTTAAGGCCTAGTGCAAATTACTATTTAATTGCCCAATTAATTGCCTACTATAACAAAGTTTTCAGAAAACATTAAGAAAAACTTTTTCTTGCGTTTTTCATTTTTCTGGTATTTATAAAATGTTTTAGTTCTGACAAATTTATATATAAAAGTAAATATTTGCCTTTAAATCGATATAAATATAAATAAATCAATCAATCAAGAAATGCCTTATCTTTTTTAATTGGCAGTTGTAGTTAATTCCATTTAACTTGGGAAAATTTTAAAATTATTTCATAAAATGAAAAATATTGCTTTTAACTGAGGGATAAGTCTTAAATTTACAATAAATTCTTAAATTCCGCAGAGCCATGATTTGAAACCAATGCATTGTTATAGTTAGTTCTTTTAAACCACGTTTTTAGTAATTTGTTAGAAGATTCAAAACGATTTACGTTGCGATCCAAGCAACTACAATTAAGGGCGCCCAAAATGTATGCTATGGCAATTATTGAAAATTCTTGTGATTTTATTGATTGACTTGGCAGCTGCCAAAGAGCTAATTGTTATGGTGGAAAAGTGGAAATGCCCAGTGGCCCCGCCCCCTGACCCGCCAACTGTGACGGAAAAAAGGGGCCGGAGTTGGGCGATTGTGGGGTTGCAGAGGCGCGTAAATCGCGCCAACAATTGCGCTGAAAAGTATGTCATAAATTCTGACGCTTTCGCCAAGAACAAGGGTGGGGTTAAAAGAATAGGAAGTGGGCTCTTTCGAGAGGCTGGATATGTTTTTGGGGGGTGGGGAGAGGGGTTCCTGGCAACAACAATAAGGATAATAACTAAGGCCAGCCCAAGGACCGGACAGAAAAAGCAGCTGCGCCAACGACGGCGTCGACAATTGCTGGCAATTAAAATGTGGCGCGCTTTTGGGACAACAACAAAAGTTACACCGAACTAAAAGTGTACTCAAAAATATATATTATTATTTATTATTAAATAATTTGTTTTAAAAAGAACTACTTTATACAAATAAGATTTGGGGCCTATTGAAAATTTAAATATTTAATATTAATTTATAGCCGTTTTAGATTTTCTCAGCGTTCCAAAAAAATCCGTACATAGTCAATACCTATTAGAAGTTTGTATTTTAGGAAACCTTTTGTCACAAACAAAATATTAATATTTAATTAAATGTTCACCCTATTCTTTTCTTTTTACAAGGCTGTACTCTAATATTTTTTAGTCCATAATTTTGTTAAAAAAATTAACACGTAATATTTATTTTAAATAATTTGTTTTTTTTTTTTTTTTTTTTTGTATTCTAAGCTCTTAGTGTACCAAAAAAATAAAAACAATAAACGCAGAAGCGATAAGCAGGACAATGGACAAGAACAGGCGAGGCAATTTTTGTGAATTTTGCTTCCGCCGTCGCCCATCGGTGGTTACACCACCCCCAACCACCCAACTACAAAAGCATCCCCTCAACACCCACCCACAACCCAAACCAAAACCACCCGCCCCTCAAGGCCACACCACCACAGTCCATTTCTGTTCGCTGTCATTGCCATTGTTAATGAGAATTTCTTGTTTTAATGAAAACAAATCATTGAGTGTAAAAGACTTGGATTTTATTTTTCATTTCCGTGATTTTGTTTGTGCATTTAATTAAGAAAATGGAATTAACGCATTTGCCACTACCAACACCCCCACCATCCAAATTTACTAAATTTCCCGCATTTCCCTTATTCTCTCTGTTGCGTCATTCATTGAAATTGAAGTTCAATTTCGGCACAACGGAATTTTTCTTTTGCGCCTCGTCCTTTGTTTTGGTTTTTATTCTTTTTCGCGGCACTTCCTTTCTTGGTCCTTTGTTTTTCTTATTACTCGGTGTTGACGCGGGGCGTGTTAGCCTGGCCCATTGGAACAATAGTGAGCCAATAAAGAGGGGAGAGCCCCAAGAAGGCAGGTTTTGCGGTGCAATAGATCCAAAAAAAAGCACTTAAGCTAAAAAAAAAATGGTTTAATGGGATTTAGAAGAAAGTATATAAAACAGTGGTTTGTCAATTTCATTTTAACATATATTTCTTACTTTATTTGATTCAAAAAATGAAAATAATTTCATACATACATTTTAAATGTAGTTCCTGTGATAAATTATTAATATTTTAAGCCTAATTACTTTATGTAGTAAATCAGCTGTGACAGTGAACCCAAAATATTAGCTTTACAACCAAAAAACCTCAAAAGTATACATAAATATTGTTATGAGTATCCCAAGAAATATTTATATAATAACAAAAAGAAAGTCTTAAATGGTAAATGTTATTTCAATGCAGGGCAGCCACCCCCTGACAAGCTATATATAAAAAGCTAACCCCCGGCCAAATTTGTTTACTCCACCTTGGCCGCCAAATGGTTTTGGTGTAAAACGAAATTCGCGCATAAAATTTGAGCCGAAACATCTGCGACGCGAGTGAATTAATTTGAATTAATTTAGCAGCGGGATAAGCGGTGGCAGTCCTCCAAAAAAAAAGGGGGAAGGGGTCCTTAAGTAACTGCCATAGCACTTGTGCACCCACACTAGAGGACATCCTTGAGAAAGAATTTAAAAATCTCGCCTTTTATTTAAACTGCAGTCTGGCACAATGGTATATTTTTGAAATGAAAAAAAAAATATTCAAAAATTGCACCATGAATTAAATACTTATAAAATATTTCTAAAAAAAACTACTTAATTATTACATAGTTTTTAAAATGTTAAATAATTTTTTTAAGTAACAAAATATTTTAAGTTTTTTTTACCATAGTTTTCCTTGTATTCTTATTTGTGCCCATTGTACTTAATCCGCGTTTTGCTTAGGTATTTATTTTTCAAATGCGGTAATTTGGTTTTTCTTTCTCCTGGCTTTTTCTTCAGAGCGCGAGATGGGGAAAAAACAAAGCAGATGCAAATGAATAAAAATCAAGAACAACAACTAGAATGTGGCGGCACCACCTGTCTGAAGATTGTTTCGCCTGTTCTGGCTTTTGGTAATAATTTCAAATTGGCAACCGAATGTGTACATATGTGCATATGTTCGAGATTTATGCCATTAAAAAACGCGCGTGAAAATCGCAAATGGAAAAAATGTTAATGAATCCCAGAAAACGAGACAGAATGATGGGGGAAATGTGAAGTTATCCAAGTGGATTTTCTGTGTGTGGAAAAACAAATGCCAGACACATGAGGCAGTAAGGCAGATTTACACTTTGGCTTTTATAAATGAGTGCGGCTTACGCAGGAGAAGTGAAAGAGAGAAAGAAGGGGGAAAAGCCCAACCTCAATCGGGGTTTTCACGCCCGAACATTTCACAACTGCAGGCGGTTTTTCAATTTTCGGTCAGTCAAAAAAAGCCCCCATTCCCTCTCATGATTTTCCCATTTTACCACACGCTGCGTGCGTCCCAAACTGGAATGAAATGCGAATTTGAATAGGGCTCTCCTTTTCCCGTTTGCATTGTAAGTGTTACTTAATTTGTGTCTATGTGCCTCCAACAACGGCCAGCAAAACTGACCAACATGGATTTCGACCGCAAAACAGTGGCACCCCTCCCAAGCAAATGAACCCCAGAGACTGGCATGGGGTTAAGGTTTTGGGCCGGGGGGATGTGCTCAGGCCAAAACCAAAGTTAAATGCAGCATAAATAATGTGCGTGTGCCTGCCCGGTGAAAAGGTCAGTCCCCCAAAAAGTGGAAATGGTGAAAAACTTGTCTTTAATTTTGCCTATTTTCAGACTATTTTTTGTCCTCACAATCTAAGCAAACATTAATATCAAGCATACTTTGTTTTTAATACGAAAAAAAGTTGATAAACGACATGGGGGCAGAAAAATAAATAGGAAATATTTGTATATTTACATTGTTAGTTATATTAAAGTTGTGTCTGATCTTAGCTTTCTTGGCATGTTGTTCAAATGCAATTTTTGTTTTGTTTTAAGATAAAATTTTCATTAACAATACTAAGCATATTATTAATAATATTGCTTAAAACTTTAATTTGGAGTCTCGCCATGGTTCCAGACACTTGAATTATTAATATCTGCGGGATAATCGATTGTAATCATAATCGCTTTGCCGCTCTTTAATGTCATACAAATGTCTGGCTTAAAGAAGAAGCTATTGGGAAACTTGAGAGCCAAAAAGCAAAGCAAACCGAAACCAAACCGAAAACTGAACTGTAAACTTGAAGGGCGTGGATGGGGGGAAACGGAACGGAGGCCTTGTCCCTGACCTTGCCCGATTTTTGGGCTATGGTAAAGTCTAAGAATAAGAACCGGGAACAAGTACAAGAAGAACAAGTTAAAGTGGCAAGAAGAAGAAGAAGAAGCGGCTTTCATATGGCAAAAACCCCAAAAACCTAAAACAAAGTTATACTTTACGGGCATTTAAAGCGGCCAAAAGTGTGGCGGGGGAAAATCGGGGAAGCGCCGAAAAACTTTGCTTTAAAACTTTGACGCTCACCCTTCTCCCCTTTACCCCTTTTTACCACCGTCTGTCCGCTGTCTATCTAACCATCTCTTTCCCACGGCCCCATTCTCTCTGTCTCTTTCTGTCTGTCGCCTTTTTTAAGTTTTGCGCCTTTTCAACAAAAGTTTCGTAGTTAATAATAAAAATTAAAACTTTCGCGCCGGCAAATAATAACAATGAAAAGAGACAGCATTACAGAGAACAAAAAAGAGTGGAAGAGAGAGAGAGAGAGAGAGAGAGAGATAATAAGCGGCAAAGTTTAGATGTGCTCTAGCCATCTCTGTCGCACCAACTTGTTGGCCCAATTTTCGGGGTCAAAAATTTGAGTTCCTTAAAGAGTTTTTGGCCGGGATTTCCTTGATGTGTGTGACTCGACTTCTTTAGAATATTCTGCACGTATAGAGCTACTTGTGCCATAATTAAAGTTTGCATATAAGGAGGCGGGTCTTCGAACCCCCGATTGTGCACACATAAATTAACTAGAAGCCAAAGCGAAAGTCAGCCAAGCGTAGCGCCAAGTTCTGGTAAATCCCCCCTTTTGGAATGGGCTTCCTGCACCAAAACGACAACTTCCGCTTTGCCCCCCTTTCGAAACTGCATGCACATCCGTTTCCGCTGACATTGTGACTGCACAAGGATCCTGCACAATTGCCCCAACCCTATTTGCCCGACTTTCCCCGACCCCCCCTTCCCTAATTCCACCTGCTAACCGTTGGCGGATTCATCTTACCGTTAGCTATGGCGTCTGCTGTCTCGCTCCCGCTCTCCGGTTGTCTGGATAGGTTGCATTTGCATGCAGAGCAAACAAACTGTTAAAATTTTGTATCTGCTTTAGCTACTTACCACTTTTGGCATTAGTGGTGGCATCGTGAGTGGGTCACGCGATTAATTGTAATGATTTATCCAAGTCTAAGTACAAATAGATCGATTTTAGTTATAAAAGGCTCTGAATTATTACAAATTACGTTGTACATCAGCCTTTTGATCAAAATAACGAACACGATCTCATCACTAATGATGGACGTGGTAAGCCCTAAAAAGTCAAACTTTACTTAAATGTCTCTTTCCAAAATTACTCAAATGCTTGTATAAAATCAGTTTTATAACCTTCAGAAAGGATTTGAATAAACCATAAGAAAGTCTATATTTATATCCGATATTAGGTTATGGAACTATAATTGTAAGCCATTTTTTTTTTTTGTTTTTTCTTTTAACAAATTGCTAAATAAACCGTGCATTTTTAATTGAAAAACTTGGTTATATATGTATGTATATTATTATATTATAAAGAGACTGGAAATCCTTATACAAGAACTTTGAATCATGTTAAAGTAAAACCTAATTTGTTACTGTCAAAACAAAATCAGACGCGTACTTAGCACCTTTCTCCGCATAAGAACATATTTAATCCGCACTAAACTACAAAATCACCTTAAATCACGAGTCACGATTTCATATCCTCCCGAGAAACCCACAAACACACCTAAGAAAGCGTCGCTCTGTATGCGCATAATTACCCAATTAAACTAAAATTACGTTGCGTGCTCAGACATGTTAAAAACCTTTTGAATCAGTGCAGACAGAACTCGTACACCGCTTCGAAAAAAAAAACCCCTTCTCCCCAACCAAATTCAAGTCAACTAAACCCAAACCGCCCACATTCATTCGCTTGACAGCAGCGAAATGCAAAACACGAAATTCGTTTTTAGCCATTTTTGCGCCAAAAAATGCTTCGAGATTAGATGGAACAACGTCGGGTAGAATATTTTGGTCTGGGGTCCGTTGCCATTAGCTGCAACTAATAGGAAACATAACTATAAATAATTGGCAATCGGAATGCGTTCGAAATGGGGGCCGTTTTCCTACCAAAACTGATGTAATTGTTTATTTATGAGTGCTTGAGTGCGTAATAAAATTACAAATATTTGCACACGCAATCCGCACACATGAACATTTTTGGGGGGCAAAAGATTTGGGACTAATAAAAAAATCACTGGACATGATTTCGTTTCCGGGCAGCAAGAGAAAAAAAAAAAAACCACAAAAGTGGATAAGAAACTTGAGTGCGTAACGCTACATAAAGCACGATTACACATGAAGAAAAAAGAGGGTGGTGGTGGCGGCCAAGTGGGTGGACATTGTGTAACAAGAACATCAAAGCGCATTTTGCTTCAATTTACTAAAACACCAAACAACAGCAACAATGGGAAAAAAAAATGAGGAAAATGGAGAAAAATCAGGAGCTACGACAGCAATATCAACAACAATAAAAACATGAGCCTTGCAGATATAACAACAACTCGACCAGAAAGAAAGGGCAAACGGAAAAGAATGTTCATAAAAAATACAACTACAGTGGAAGCTCGATGAGTTTGAACATTTGATTTTTACTGGATTTTTAAAGGTACTACCAAAAATCTTAATTTAAATCTTCTATCTACCATAACAAAAATGAATCCAAAAGTATATGCTCATTGTCTGTATTCATAGTAAAATTTGTATTCTAAAATAAGCAAATACAATACATATCCGTGAATCATAAAAACTAAAATACTATATTTTTCTATCTTTATAGTAGCATACTTACGTTTTTTTTTTTTGTTTAGAGACATGTAGGCCATCGGCCTAAAGTGCTTACTGTAGCATAAAAAAGGCATCCATTCGGCGTCGCCTTGATAGAGCTACAACAATAAAGATGGACAGATGCTGGCGGTTGGGGGTTCGACGATATGGAGTTGTACGGGGATGAGGCTTATAAATAAATTTGCCTCACTTAAAGTGACCAAATTGTTATCATGATGATATGTGTTAAGATTAAAAGGACTTCCTTGTCCCTGTCCGTTTGCTGCTGGCGGGCATGAGGGATTGGATTCGATGGACTTGCGAGGAGGGCGACCAGCATATCTCTTTCGTTTTTTCCCATGCTGATTCCAAATCTCAGCCACCGCCTCCCCCTCCCTACCCAACAATTTTCCTTCGTCCTGCGTCCTGGACAGACTTTTACGCTGATTTTTATTTCGTGGCAATAAATTTTTATGTGCACTGGGTCACTTCATAATTCGCTTAAGCGTAAGACACATGACCAAGTCGCCCTCTCGTTTTGGGGTTTGCCTTTCGGTTTCTTTGTCACGGATGCACTGCGAAAAAACAAAAAAAGATTTGTTTTTTTTGTTGTATCTTTGGTAATATGAGTAGAACAAATGTTGAGCATAACATAATATGGATTGTGTGATTGATAAAAAGTCAATAGTCTTTTTCAAGAATCCTCTCCATTGAGCCACCACTCCACTGAGCTGATGACAAGTATTTTATTTTGTCTTGTTTATTTTTTGTATGCAAAATGTATTGAGGCTGTGCTTCCTAAAAATACCACTGTCTTTTTCAAGAACCTACTTCACTTCATCTTTTTTTTTATTTTTGAATACATGCAAATACATTTTTCAGTGTATAATGTGCCTTGGGCTGACTTGTGCTTGCTTGTGCCTTGCTCTTTCCACTTAAATCGCTGCCCGGCGGTCAAATGTAGAGTGGATTTGGGATGAGGGCACTGGAGTGGTGCTTCCCCCATCTCCATCAACTGTTCTTTATCATGGGAATTTGCCTCCTTGAGTGTTACTTAAGGCAAGAAGTAAATTCTGGTGGACAGGGCTTTCTTTCCTTTCTTTCCTTTCTTTTTTTTTTTTTGTTTTTTTGTTTTTTCTTTTTACGAGAGGCATATGCAAATGGCAAAGCGTTTAAAACTATAAACAGCTTGACGGTCTTATCGAGACACTCTCAGTGGACATTGGATGGTCGTTAAATGGTATTTGGTATGGAGGTTACGGTTACCGGATGCCTTGAAAAGTGTCATTCCACGCAGCTCGGTGTAAAACCTTCGCACATTTTAACTTTTGATTGCTGTAAAAGCTTTTTAATTGCCAGGAAATTCGGGCGGAGGGGGCGTTTGCATATGGGGCAACTGCAAATGTGTGCAAATTTAATTAATTTTGGAAAGGCAGCTTGCGCATGTGTGTGTGTGTATGTGTGCTGTAAATCCTTTTTTACTCAACATAATTAAAAAATATGAGTAGCACACACACAAAATTAAAAATCCTAAATCAAATTTCGCTAAAGCACAAGGGTTAAGGGGGGTGGTGCAGTGCGTGTTTTTGTATGTGTGTGTGTGTGTGTGTGTGTGTTTGTGTTGATCTCAAGGGCATAATGTCGTCGGGGTTAAAAATAATTCAAATGCTTTTGCAGCTCATTACGAAAGGAAGTGATGAGGGATTGGAGGCGAAAAAAAAAACAAAAACCCGAAAATTCCGCCCAGACCCGTAGGTTCGTTTAGCCTTAACCCATTCATGCTCCAAAAAACCCCACCCCTAATTTCCACCCCACCCAACACATTTTAACATTTTCCAATTTTCCGAAAACCCTTATCATAAATTAAGAAGTGCTCGTCAAAAACTGTCTGCCCAGGATTCCCCAGAGGAAATTTCCCAAAAAAAAAGGGGGGGCGTCGTAAAATGGGCGGAGGGCGTGGTCTGCCCCACGCATGAGGCGTGCGTGTTGTTTGCATTGGATGGAAAATTAAGATGCGGGCTTGAGGCATTGATGATGAATGTTGGCCGAAGCAACACAGAAGGGCGAAGGAGTTGAGGCAAAAAGAAAATCACACACAAATCACAGATCACAGGAGCTCAAGATGAAGTAGAGGATTCAGTTTCATCTTCGTCCGTAGCATCTCATGAAAATGGGAGGCGAATCGCGTTATCTTGGGGGAAAAGGGTTGCGGCCACGCGTGCCAGTATAGGAGTTTAAGATGGATACACAAAAAAAAAAATAAACGTACAATCTGTATAGACCGCAGAATATTATTTTTAATATACTTAGAAGAGCCAACGCTTTTGCCTGTAAGATATATTTTAAAAACCCAATCAAAAAATTGTTTAACAAACAAAAGTCAAATTAAAGTTTTCGAAATATATTTTTTTTATGGATATCTGACAACTTTTGAAATTTGTAGATATTTTATATTTCGGTGATTATTAAACTAAATCATAAGTATTTAAAATAGCATGTGCAAGCGAAAAAAAGTTCAAAATTTTTAAATGAAATTGAAAGCGATCCATGGTTTTAAATTAACTTATTACCAATACAGAATAGGTGGGTTAATTATGATAGAATTTTTTCTGTGTGAGGGGAGGAGGTGGAAGGATTTGAATACGGGGCGTCCCCTGATTGCCTTATGCTCGCTTGACGCTTATCAAACGCTGAGATGCCGCTAATGTTGCTGCGGGTACTCGTGCGGGTGCAAAAAACGGGGTCAAGGGGCAAGAGGGGAGGTCAGGGGGCATAGAAAGGAGTGAAAGTGGTGGAAGAGAAGGGGGCAGTGGCCTCGTCTGGCGGTCTAATCAGAAGGCGAGCAAACAGCCGCAGCCCAAGATAAAGATACTCCATGTCACAGCCAACAGCCAGAGTACACTGCGATAAAAGCTGCTGAGAAAAGTACATGCCCAAACAGATTTTTTTTTCTTTCTTCAATGCAACTCAAAACACCTGAAGTTAAAGCTATATTTTAAAAGTTATTAATTATACATTTTCTATTAAATCTTTAGTTACCTTTAAATATTTTAATAGTCCTAAATATTATTATATATAATTTAATAAAAGGTATATATAAATATTTTAAAATGCTCGTATATTTGATGTCAAATTATTACATACATATTTTTTATAGAATGGCATATTCTTATCTATTAAGTTTATATTTTAGGTTCCTTTAGGTTTATCTTTAAATACTAAGTAAGTTATAATTTTCTTGCTTTTTTGGCTAGGCTTTTCTGTCAGTGTAGGAGGCTCTCGCGCACAAAGAGCCAATCCTTTTGTCTTTAAACAGCAAACAGAAGCTGGAAATGTTGGCAATTCTGGAGAGGCACACGCATAACCCTTATCGGGGCACCAGGCACTCTCCATACACCCACTCCAAAATAAAATCAATGGATGGGGGTTGATGACTTGGTGGAATGGGAAAGCTGAGAGAACGGGTTGTATTATTTATGAAAATCGTCGACGTTATCGGGCATTCTCAAATATTTACAACCAAAAGCTTACGGTTGCCATAATTAAAATTGTATCCGAAATTTCCAACCCCTCAGTCCTGAGATTTTAAAACCCCGAGAAGCACCCCCTTTGGAAATTTTATTGGGGGGGGGGAAAGGAGATCTTTGGAGTGGCGGAAGTAAAAATAAGATTTTATGGCTTACTTTTCATAATTTCAAATGGGCTGCGAGTGCCAAACGATTTGAAATGGTTGGGGGTTTTCAGCCCCAATCCATTTTAGTATATGTTAATCGCCCCCCGACAACAATCTTAAAGCCTATTTGGCCACGTTCCTGGCACAAATCCATCAATTCAATTAACCCGAAGGGTTAAAGCCTCAGACAGACACAATGTCTGAGATTTTAAGACGAAACACTTAAAGTGGAATGCAAATTTTCCAAAGGGGTTTTCCGAAGGGGGAAAGAGGCTGAAAGGCTGAAAGGCTCTGGCTGAGCAGCTAATTTAAATGCCGACCGAAAGTGGACTACGAAAATCGTTTCTTGCAGGTGTCCGACGACTCCGTCTGTTGTGGTCAGAAGAGGACAGGATCCAAAGGATGTCCTGCCAGCACTTGACAAGGGTTTTTAATGACTGAATGAAAACGACAAACTAAACCGGTGGTGGCAACAACAAAAGTGCAGCAGGACCAGTCCAGAGAATGTCCTTGTCGTCGTCATCGTCTGTGACTTTGAAGTTTTCCTCCTGGCCTTGCTGGCTTTCCAGGACCTAAGCGGTAAGCAGTATCCCTGCTGCCATTGGTGTCAACAAAGGTCCGTCCACACTGTCCCGCCGGCCTAAAACATCTTGTTCACACTTGTCCAAATGGACCACCACCGACTTCAGTTTTTACACTCTATCTCTAGCCTTTGTAGGGGTAAATTATTTCGGCAGGATGTGTTGTGACACTACAAGGAAAACAAGCTTGTTCGGCCACGCTCCTTTGCATCCGGCCATTTCCATTTACCATTTTCCATTTTCCCATTCTACCCCCCACCTCCCAAGTAAAGTGTCAAACATTCAAAGTAGTCAAATCAAGTAACCTTTTGTTGTCCACGGGTTTGGGGTCCTCCCAAAAAACCCTCTAACCATCGGAAGGCCCCTTGTTTGGACACTTAAGGTAAACTTTGCTGGCTAATTGGTTGTTTTGTGGAAATTAATTGCCTTAACTTGATTTTTCCACTGACCAGAGTGGAAAAAGCCCGGTTCCTGCACTTTATGATGCATGTCCTGACCGCAGACCTCGCAAACCAAACCATCTGGGCAAGGAAAAAAAAAAACTACCCCATCGAAAATATTGATATTTACTTGGTGCTCCAAGCCGCAGACGCCCCAAAAATCAAAAGAGAGTGGGGGGTTTTTGCCAAAAACAAAAAAAAGATGTTACGAGTCTCGTTTTTGAACACAGTAATTTTAATACTTTAGGGTATATATGTTCAACTCACATTTAATTTGGATCTATGATTTTTTTATCAATGCCTGAAAATTTGTTTTTTTAGACTGTTTATATATAACATATAAAAAATATAACATATAAACATTTATACAAGCCATGACCTCGGGACTAGCATGCAACCATACAATATAATTAACTTAATGATATACAAAAATTGAAATGTCATTAATACTAAAAGTTACAAGAAATTCGTAAGTCAATGCTTACAATTTCAAAAGAAATGCATCTGCAGTTTATAAATTTAAAGGATTTCATCGATTAAACGGATACCCTGGGTATTTTTTAGTCTTAATCCTTATACTTTCTTCTTGTTGCTTCTGTTTTTTCGGTTATGGTCAGGACCTTGCAAGTTATTAATATTTGCTTTGTACTTCTCCGTGGCCCGTTTGGTGAGGCTTATTAAAAAATTGAATGTGTGGGCTGGCCAAAAAATTGTTTTTGTTTATATTTTTTGGTTGTGAGGCAAAACTGTGGGGCGGGGGGTCATAAAACAACGGCCGCCGAAATTGAACAGCCACAAGTGCGCCGAGTTTCCCCACTTTTTGGCCAGAATTTCGACTTCAATGAAGGGACAGCCGTCGCCGGCTGTCAATATGGAAATTCATATCAGTTGCACTGCAGAATTGCTTTCTAGAGGGTTGGGTTTGGGTTTGGGTTTTTATTTTGAAGAACTTGAAGCATTTGCCTTCCCCACCTTGGTGAAGGTTCCAATCTGAACTGGCTGCTTTAAGATGCCGGGGTTAATTGAATTTCATTCGCCTGCCAAGTCGGAGCCCGAAACTAGATTACAGCTCAAAACTAGCCGACAAAAGACAAAGTCCTGCCAACAGCCAACGAGCACGTACCATTTGGTTTTCCTCCTTCATATTTTTGATGGGAAATTTACGTCGACTTTGCAGATTGATTCCTTACAAGCTGGGTCCTGGGCTGAGTCCTCAATCGGAACTATTCCAAGACAATATGTGTTTCAAACAAGAAATGATTTTAAAAATGCAATTTAAATTTAATTGCAAATTCTGGATTAGATTTATTTACCCTCTTGTCAACATTCAATTAAATTGTTTTAAGTAAGCTTTCTAAAACTAAAACTTTATGAAAAGCGATTAACAAATGCACTGCTATCTGTAAACTATGGAGATCAATTTGTAAGAACAATTCGATTTCAGTAAATAAAAATTTAAAATAATATATTCAATCTTAAGACGTATGGTTTTTTTTAAATGTTCTAAACATTTGTTTTAAACTCTTATTTATTTATACTAAAAATGAAAAGAAAGATTACAAATTTAAAGGATCATAAAAAATTTTTTTTATTTTGAAGATTAAATATTGTATATATTTGTACAATTCTAGAATTTGTTCGAATGTCTTTTAAATAATGAAATATTCAATGAGTTAATGAGGGAATATTTAAGATTAAACGTAGATGAAAATACATAGTATATATGTCAAATAAATGCAAAGCATCATTTATTTTTGAGTAAAAGATAAAGTATTTGAATAGTTGGTGTTGAATATAAAATAGCCAAAAGGACACTTTCTTGGCTTCCCCAATCACACACACACACATGCCGTGCCAAATTAAAGTGCATTAATTGAGTAATCTTGAGGTTGAATGTAGACATTTACCTTTTAGTCCGGGCGAAGTGCTGGCTAATGTGCTGGTCTTGGTCCTTGGCGAAATGGCAAGGATGTGGTGAAAGACTCCTCAGGTTTTTCGAGTCTTTAAGCCAAAATGTCGAGCTCAAAGCCAAAGCCAAAGCCACTGTCATCTTGGCCACCGCAGTCATAACCATTAGCCCTTTAGCCTTGGCGTGTCTCCTTCTAATCAGACAGCGAAAGTTGTCTGTTGAAATAACCCCCAATCCTTTCTGATCCTTTTTGCGTTCCTTGTATTGATTTTTGTTTTGGTTTTTAAACTGCCAGCCACATGGAACACATTGCACAACAAATGACTTTTGCGGCTGCCAGTGGCAAAAAGGGGGCGTGGCTGGTGATTTGGTTATTCGGGAGAGGGTTAATTTGCTTTAATGTCTGCTAAAATGGGGGGGGGGGGGGGGGGGGTAGGTACAACCATTAGTCCGCATATAACTCCTTTTCGGAGGACTGGGTATCTGCGTATCTCTGGCTATCTCGTCTTCTCGAAGAGAGCGCCAAAATTCAAGATGTTTACGCAAAGGAAATCCCACGTAATGACCGTAATAATCGCAGTTAATTAGTCGACGTTGTCGACGGTCTTTGCTGTCTATGCAAAACACACAACAACAACAACTAAAAAAGGGCCACGGCAAGGGGGTGGGGGCGTGTCAGGGGGTGGAGAAGGAAGATGGGTGACTGGCAGCTGGAACAGACAGCGGCGCCGGCGTCCGGAATGCTGCCCATCGCCCGGAAATGGCAACAAAACGCACTACAAAACGACGACGGCCAGCCTCTGTCTATTGCCTTCTCTTTCTCGCCTCCTTTGTGTGTGTGTGTGTGTGTGTGTCTGAGTGTGTGTGTGCGTGAGGGTCCTGCTAGTGGCACTACTGCGTCCTTGCGCCTGCTTATGACTAACTGCAGTCGCGAACAGTGACTGAAATGGTCCAAAAATTACCAAAAATATCACTAAAACACAAACATGAATAGAACTGTTTAAAAAAACAAATATCTAGAGGTACAAAAAAGCCTACTTTGTAGACTATTATGATGAAACACAAGCCTTGGACAACCAAACTCCTCAAGTTCAAACTTTTATTTTGAAAAAATAGCAACAAAGTTAAAATAAATAGATATATATATTAATTAACTAATTTTGTTTATTTTGTTAATATATTTAAGAGAGGTTTGTTTTGCAGATTAATTTTAGAGAGGTTATTAAGTTTAAATTTGCGAAAGAATAAGGCATTTTATTTTTATACTATTTGGTTTTACCTGTATTTTTTATATTTGTTTACTTTAAAACAGTTTAAAAGAGCTTATTTATAATGGAAATGAGCTACGAAATGAGTGTCTGTCCCACAGTACCGCTAGTGGTGCCCCTTTTTTCTGGTCGAGCGCGTTCGCTGATGGCGCAGATAGTCCTTGCCTTACTCCTTTCTCCGTTCTCATTTCTCAAACCCATTCCCGGCGACCAGGACACTATCGTACACCCCGTGCCGGGGCAAAATTTCACCATTCCCCGACCCCTTTGGGCACTTCTCTTGCTGCTTCGTAGTTTCGCCGTGTGAGAGTTTGAAATTTTTCGGTTGCGTTTATTGCGTTCATTACCCGGGGGTTAAACTCTGTGGGCTGGAGGAGTTCTTCGCTGGCAGGGGGAGGTGGGGAGGTAAGACTTTCAACCGATAGCTAACTGACTGTCTGTCCACCCAACCGAACCCCCCGAAAACTGCCTTTGATTATTTTCGAAAACTGAAAACTGAATGCCGAAAAAGCGAAAGAGCCAAAAATGTTGGCGTTATCTTGGGCGAGAATGAAAAGTCATTACCGCCATTCGTTCCGAAAAGGAAGGAGATGGGGTCTATTTTGGCTTGGGGTTGTCCTGCCATTGAAGCGGAAACGGAAATGCGTTGGCCTAGAAAGAGATAGAAAGAGAGAGAGAGAGGGAGACAGAGCAACAGAGCGACAGCTTCTCGAGGGCTTTTCTCTGGCCAAGTTGCTGTGCATTAATAGATTAATGGTTTACCAGCCTGTAATTAGGGTTGGGGTTTCTCCACAGAGAACCTATTGAAGTACGCTCCAGACCACAAGTACACCAGAAACTGAACGATGAACGTCTAATAATCAGATGCGGACTATATTTAATAATAGCATTCAGCGAGCGCCCATTAAAACAAAGTGGTCAACATGCCACGCCTCCACTTCGGTCGGCATACAAGTTTTTATACAGTCAAAAAAAAAAATAGCTAAAGCTATAGCATAAAAAATATGTACCGAAAAGAGCTCAACAAAAATTTGTTAATAGCATATTTTTAAATGTTATTTTTTGACGTGGAAAAAGTGTATGGTTTTAGTTCATGACAATTTTATTTAAAAGTCATCTGGCTAGAGTTTTCAATTGGTAGACAGTTCCCTTAAAATGACAACAAATATTTACATATCCAAAGAGTTTGATAAGAATAACCAATTTAAAAGCAAAATATGTTTTTTTTGAATATAACTTGTATGTTTGTAATTTCATTTACGAATTTCAAACGACTATTTCTCTTTTTAAATAAATACATTTTATTTTGTGTGTAGGAAAGTTTGTGTTGAGTTCATTAAATTTGCTGTTGGGCAGTTAACATTTGGTTTTGGGCCAGGCCCAAGCACTCGCACATACATTTTCACTTACATTTACATACGAGTACATGCACATCCTTGCATGATGTCCTCGTCCACGGGTAATTACGACTTCCGCCAGGAGCAGCGAAGTGGCCAGCGTAATGATACACGGACAAGGATATCGAACAGCGAACGGAGAGGGGGTTACGGCACTTCCTGTCCACTTTTGACCCGTTCAAGAACTGTGGTTGAAAATCTATGCAATTGTGGCAAATGGTATATATTTTTTATCGAAAATGATTTCGGAGTGCTTAAGTTTGAAAAACACATGTTAATTAGTGTTTTATTCTATTCACTGGGTTTTAAGTATTTAGCAAATTAATAGATTTTTAATTTTATTATATTTTAAAACTTAATTTGTTGCCACTGTGATAATGTAATTATAGTAGATAAAGTAAACCAAAATCTAGACCTTATGGGTTATACGCTTCAAAATCAATTGAAAAAGAGAGCTGAGACTAAAGAAATTATGTAGTTTTCCACTTGACGTCCTTTGCAAATCCAAACTATGTGTTTTCAGCTCCAAAGTAAACGTATTTGATTTTGTTTTAAATAAAAGTTAATTTTTACTTTGAATGATAGTAACATGTAAATGATCTTTGCAAATATTTAAGTTTTGTATGGATTACTGCTTTAATTTTAATCTTAAATTTTAACCCAATTGTGAACCACTGTCCAGCGGAACTCCTTTGCTCGAAGAGCAGGGCCTATAAACATGACCCCCACTTCTTGAGGACCGGTGTCCTTCGTCCGTTTTGTTGGGGGCGCACTCTATTAACAGCTGCACGCGCCGACTGACCGAAGGGTCCGTCGTTTTGTTGCATTTATGCATATCCTGTGGCCACCTCGTGTCCTTCTGTCCGCCTGTCTGCCTGTGTGCGTGTGTCTGTATGCTCTTTGTATTGTATTACACATTGAAATGTTAATTGTTTTAAGCAATAATTAGGATGGCAATCAAATGGTGCTGCGGTTCCTTTTACACTGACAAAACTGATATATTAACCGAAAAGAATGAATGATTTGTTGTTTAAAAATTATAAACACTAGAGTCTCCTTATTAAACAAAGTCAATTGCTTAGAAAATAGATTCCAAATGTACGGAAAAATGCACATATAAATATCAAAATATAGAATTATTAAATATTGATTTAGCTTAAAAGGTAATGACTATAATTTGGATAAAAACGATATACACATCATTAAAATCATTAACATAAGACAGATATTACATTCTACATTATCTTAATTTTATCGAACATAGAGAGTTCGAGCAATTACTTACAGCCTAATATATGTCCCAATTCTCTTAGTGTAGCGTCACGGTTGCAGGCCTTGCTGTTGTTGTTATGTTTGCTTAGTTACCGTTACCGTTAAGTAGCCACACACACACACGGGCATACACACATGCACATTAATTGTATTTGTATCAATTAACAAAAGGGTTAATTTATGGCGCTCAAGGGCTACTGGCACGACCTGTAACTCCCTGAATGCCCCAGGAACACAACAAGCCCCATTCTCCCACCATTTCGGTATTGTGGCTGCATTGTTTTTGGGGCTTCTCCCCCCGCATGCCTGCCATTAACCCTTTGGCCCCCATTCGGTGGGGGTCGATTTGTATGTTACCCATGAGTGCGTGTGTGCTGCCCGGAGGCTATATTGCATGGGTTAAAGGAAAGGGCTTGGGTTTCTCGAAGGCTAAACGGGTGCACGAGTTTGACCTGCAGTTACACTTAACTTTGCCCCGACTATAACCATGATGATGATGATTACGATTGCGATTACGATTACTATTACGATTACGATGATAATGTGCTTTTATTATTGATACCAACACTTGTCGCACACACACAGAGGACATTGGATTATTAATGTTATTTGCTTGTTTACATGCACGCGAAATGTATCAATAAAGGAGGTATATTTGGCCTCAAGGAAATAACCCTTTTGCGACGGGGGACAAAAAAAAAAAAAAAATCAAGAAAAACAGATCATAAAAAATCTATTAAGCAACCACATGGGTAGCAAATAGAGAGTGGAGAGGGTTGGAAAAGGCCATAAAAACGATAAAATATCAATCGTTGGAAAACAAGAAATCAAACAACCATCAAAGCACCGTTATGCCAGGACCCTGACAAAACGTTAACCGTAAATGCACATAGCCAGCCCTTACCCTTACCCTTACCCTTAACCCACTACTGCCTGCCCGTGCTGAAAGTGATTGAGTGTCGTCGTCTACCCTTTTTCGGTTCTGGATTTTGTGTTTTATTTTATTCCTGCTTTGTTTATTCACTCCCGCACTCGCACTCATCTATCAATGTCAAATTATGAAGTGATCATATTTGGATTTATGCGGCCACACAGAGCACAGCCCAAGGCGGCAAAGAGTCGAATAGCGTATGGCTTTAAGGATATAAGCCAACCTGTCGCACGGATGTCCCACATATGAGTCGGCAATGGGATTAGCTCTTTAAATAGAGCTGGCCAAGTGGTCACAGTGGGTTAACCCATCGAAATAACTATTTTGAGAGGAGTATTCGACGTTAAGTATACTGGTTCTGGTACTGATTCAAAACTTTCATATTAGTTAGTTATGTTTAAAAGATTTAATCCATTGTCATAAATTAGTAATCGTTGTCTTATAATATGTAGTTTAATTTTTAAACCGACGTATATTAAGTAATCCCTCTGTGGTGTTTTTTTTTTTCATAATTTCGCAAGTATTCATTTAATAATTATCTTATTAAGAAGTTTATTTTACATCTGCGATTCGTCCCACTGTAAGAGCGGAAAAAGGCTGACATGTCAAAGGGGCAAACAAATAGCGAATAAAAAAGCAAAAAAAAAAATATTAAAGGGAAGAAAGTGTGCGAAATGTGAAAGGGCAGAGAGGGGAGGCAGAAAGAAAGTGGGTATGGAAAAGAAAGCCATGGCTAAGCCCATAAGCGAACGTGTTCATAATATTTACAGTTATTGATATTTGAAAAGGCGGAAAATTTATAACGAGCGACATGTGTGTGACAACATGCCGTCCAACCTTTGGGATATGGGATATGGTATATGGTATATGGTATACCCGCCTATGGGTGGCCAGGGGCGGGGGTGAAGCACATTGCACAGAAGGGTGCCAGGCGCAATATTCAATCAAAAATCGATTACAAGCGCTTACGTGCGATACGTGGGCACGTGTGTTGAAGGGAGACAGAGACAGAAATAAAGAGAGAGAGGGGGAGAAGGTCGACGGTTGAGTGTATTAGGGCGACTTCCTTGTGTTGTGTAATGCGAGGCCAAGAGCCAGCTCAGCTGGTTAATCTTTGCCACGGGCATTCCTTTCTCATGATACCCCCTTTATTTTTCTGGGCCTGCCACATGGCCATGACAATGACTTACGACTGGGAGGGGGGGAGGGGGCATGCCCCTGAGTGGGACTGGCTTGGACTGGCTTCTTTTTGTCAAGCCATTTTAAACCTTAATTCACATGTGTAAATTGAAAGGTGCACCTGTGCCAGGACCTACAAATGGGTAAAGAACTCAGCAACACTGAAGCAAACATTGGTTAACTATAGAAATGTGATATCATAGGGTCCCTGTAGCTTATTGTTCAATCTCTTACATTTTTAAAGTTTTTCGAAGAGTTAAGTTAATATATATAATGTTTAATTAGTTGATTTAAAGTCGTAAGAGCTGATGGGCCTTAAGAAATTTATGAAATCCCTGCTCGGACGCCATTGCCTTGTTTGCCAGTTTGTTGGATTGAATGTATTTCTCAAAAATGAGTCCTACTTGTCTCAAGAATATATATATATTTTTTTTTTGTATATTGGCAAAGGGTTTGCCCTATTTGTAGAATAATTTTTCGTAGTGTAACCACATCCTCTCTTCCTGTATAAATTTTTTTTTGCTCCTTTGCCTGGAATTTTTGGTAAGCAGACTGCTGCTGCGGCTGTCTATGCTTGATTTATGGGCCATGGGTGACCAAAAGGGAGTGGGTTGCTCCTGGAGTTAGGGGGAGCGTAGATTTTTAGCTGACTTTAAGTTTTTTTTTTATTTTTTGCAGCTTTTCACAAAGGCAGCGTCCCCCGTCGCGCATAATTCTTCATATTTGAGTGCTTAACTTCTCAACTGGCTGCAGTTCCTATTCCCCTAACCATACCCATTCCCATTTCCAAAACCTGACCCTCATCCTGGTGCCACCTTGGGTGCCCAGCTGGCGTGGATAATTTGTAATTTAACCACTTTTCAGGTTCAGTAGCCACCTTCCATCGCTGTTCCGCTTCCGCCGGGCAACTTCCGGTTCGCAGGCGTACCTTTTCGCTGGCGGAATTTCGCGTTTCTTTATTTTATTTTATTTTTGCAACGACCGCGATGTGTCCTTGTTTGACGGTGGGTCTTTCACTTTTGGGAATGGGTGGTTTGTTCATTTTTTTTCCGTGATTCTGGGTTTTTTTTTGGGGGGCAGGTGGTCCTTAGGCTGCCTTGGGGCTGCCGTGTGTTGTCGTTGTCCTCGGCGTGCTCGTCATCGCCGAGCAAATTAAATGAACATTTCTGCAGTGACACAAACTTGTTTATTTTGACATGCACAGAGGCACAGAGACACACATCCATCCCCTGGGGAAAGCGGTCTGCAGGTTGCGGCTTTTTAGCCATACTCTTTCGCAAGCAGTTGACTTTGAAGGGTCTATACAACGAAGTATATACAAAGAATGGCCTTAAGAGCAATTCACAATTGGTTTGATTTGGGACTTATTGGGCTTTAATTCAATGTTGTACCAAAAATACATTTACTTATTAATGTACTTACATTTAAATTATGTTTGACTTTGCTCGTTTTAGCTACTTTTAAATGTAATAAAAATAAAAAAAAATGGGAAATTATGTGTAATATATAAAATGTACTGTTAAGAAAGAAAAAACGGGTTAAATATTCAATACAATTAGCAGTTTATGCATTTATATTATTTGAAAGAGTATTGGATTTTCGACTATCATTTGCAATTTTTTTCGACTGATTCACCTTTATCCTCCCGCAATCGTTAACCGCGATTTTGTTTTCGTTTTGTAACTCAGTTTTTTATTCGCGTTCTCCTTTGGTGTGTTTGAATTTTAATTCGCTTAGCGAAAAAAGCAAATTGGCAAATTTAATAACGACAAACAATGCCGATGAAGGAAGGTCTTGGGAGGCGGAGAGAGACTTATGAGCGGTGCAAATCAAATCTGGCCACATATGCGTGAAATCGACCTACCCATTTCCGCACATCCCCTCATACATACATATATTATTTTTAATTTGCGAATTTCGCGATAATCAGTTTTATTGAGTTGTGTGCGGTTGGAGTCCTTGAAGGCATGCAAATGAGGACTCCTGCTACTGACAGCTGGGCGTCAGTGGTGGTGGGGTGGTGAAATGAAATTAAGGTCTTGATTCGGTTAAGGGAATTCGATTCAATAATCCAAATGAGCACAAACAAATTAGAAATGTGTGAAAAAATACAAAATTTAAATAGGTGATACAAAATATTTATAGAAAATATTTGAAATAAATTCTAAGGCTTCTAAGCAAAAATATTCTCTCAAAACATATTCCGCTTACAAATCGAAACGAATTCGATTATTTCAAAGATTTATGTGCAGCATCCCTCAAGTCATATCTCCATAAATCCATCAAACCCCGACCATGTGTTATATCTACCCCAAACCATCTGTGCAGCTAATGGAAAACTCTGGACTGGACTGCTGGCAACAATTTGTTAAATTGAATTGAAATTTAATCCTTGCAATTTGCACGGCAAATCTCAGACCGCACCGGATTTCCCTTAAAAATGTCCTTAGAACCCGAAAAGGAAACCCCCCACCCGTGTCCTCCTATGTGTGGTTGGTGTCGTAATAGATGATGAAAGGCCCCTGGCCGCAGATGGGTGGATAAAGGACCCAGGACCCAGGACTTAGGTCCAAGGACCAAGGACCAGAAGAAAAAACAAAAGGCGACTGCATGCTAAATAGAGGGAAGGAGAAACGAGAAACGAGAGATGAGAGATGTGAGTCGAAACCCAAGAAAAGCCAAAGCCAAAGCCAAAATACATATTCTTCGGGTCCTTTGCATCTTTAGAGTCTTTCGTGTGGTTTTGGATTTCTTGGCTCAAAACTTGCCAGCCAGCCAGCCAGCCAGCCAGTTGAGGCTTTTGCCATGAGGAGTAGTGGATGGCAGATTGGCATTGGTTCGGCCGCAAGTTGCAGTTTTTGAAGTGCTTTGTGAATGGTTTGCCCTTGCCACCCCATTGCCCCATTCACCAATCCATCCTAAGGCTTCCTACAAAATTCTTTAAGATCTTCGACTGCGGTCGCTTTGACGACGAGACAAGCGGGTGAGTGGGTGGGTTGCTGTGGGTCACCAACTGGAAAACCGGACAACTGGACAGCAAATGCAAATATACTTCATGCAATATTAAAAACGTGAATGGAACTGAATGAAACCGTCTCAACCGGCCGCCAAAAACAAACAAAACCATCAAACACACATATGGCAACTCATCAAAAGAACTTCATTCGCCCGGTTGTCAATTAGAATGAACGATATATCGTTTACCTATTCCGATCACGTGACTTGATTCAATTAACCAAGAGCCGAAAAGAGTTGTCGTCCCCTTCATTTGTGGCACCCAGGACACCCAGGACATATCGCCTAGTCCATTCACGAGCAGAAGGCCAAGTGGCTGGGCAACTTAATTGGAAGTGAACGGACGGCACCCGCTCGGAGCAAAACCCTTTCCCAATTCACATGCTAAAGGGCGTTCGAGCCACTTAAGCTCGTGGCCTGGTTCTCCGCCCCCTGTTCTTGTTTTTGACCATGGCCAAAGGACTCGCGGCCAAAGGCCACGCGACCATCGCTAACTGTGGTTGCAAGGAAAACATATTGAAGCTAAGACGAGCCAATGCCAACAAAATTAAAAAACAGGGTTTTATTTAAATTTACATTTTTATTCAACAAAAAGACATATTTTTTAACTAAACTCTTTAAAAAAAACCATTTTAATTAAGGTTCAATTGTAATAATACAATTTGCTTACTAATTTGGTATTATATTTTATTTTAAAAGACCTAAAAACCAAAATTATACAAATAACTAATTATTATATAAATTAACAAGTCAAGTATTGTTATTGGTAATGGACTATCTAAAAATAATGGACACCAAACAAAATCAGTAACCTTAAATGTAAACATTAAATAAAGTCTTGTAAGAATATATGTTTATTGTCTACATTTATAGTTATAGTTATATAATTATCGATTTATGGGTTTGATTTGTGTGTTCCCCTTTTATTTGCGAAGTTAGAAACATAATTTTGACAGCAAATAGTTGAATTATTAATATAATATTAAATCTGTAGAAAACATTTGTGCCCTTAACACTTAATTTGTTGCCATATGGCCTGTATTTGCTCCACTGTGCTTGGACAAAAGTGGGCGGAGGTCCAGTGGTTCCACTGGTCAGGAGTTCCTTTCTCACAGGGGCGCTAAAAAGGGTTATTAACTCGTCAGCTCGGCTAAATGTCAGTCAGGTGGTTGCGCTCGCCCGGAATCCCTGACAAAATCGTTTCTGATGCGTGGTCACGCACCATTATCGCTGACCCCTTACCCCATTCTCCTCCGATACATATCTATATATATAAATATATATGTATATTAAGTATTAGGAGGGAGGTGGAAGTGGTGGTGGGACAACCCAAGTCCTGAGTGACCGGAACACTTGATTTGGCAGCCCTTTGGCTGCCGCCTATCAATGAAGTTGTTAATTTTGTACTTTCAACGTGGCCCCACATGGGAGTGAAAAAAAAGGGTTAGGGCTTAATTATTTCGTTGTTTTTCTTTTGGGTTAATGGGCATGGCCGCCGAGGGCAGGGCCACAACTTTGATCGGTGGCATGAGTGGTTACCCCAGGTAACCAAAGGCTTAAAAGTATTAAATATGGATGCTAGAAATAGATAACTCGCTTCTTAAACTTTTCCCATCGTCACGAAGCATTTGATTGGAATGCAAATTGCCTGGTCGCCCGGGTCATAAACCAAACTCTAGCCCTAAAATCCCGGGAACGATAATAAATTTAAGTAACCAAATCTTAACAATTACAAAAGCGCAGCCAAAGACGGGTTAAAGTCAAACACATTCACCCAAACACACACACACACACACACACACACACATGGTAAAAAGGTGAACTGGCCGGATTTCCTAGACCCCAAAAATCCCAGAAAGGATGAGAACGGGGACAAGGACAAGGGGCATTTAGAGCGCTTCGCAGGACCCAATAAGTCTACGGTAATAATCGAGCATAAAGCACGATTTATTTTCATAAAACCTCAGCAGCAGCAGCCGTAAGCCGAGTGCTGATCAGACCATCTCTACATCGCACACCATTCTACCCACCAACCCGAATCCCTAAACTGCACCCATTCCATGCGGACAAAAAACCAGTTAGATTTTCAACGGGCCCAGTTCTTAACGACTGGGCGATAGCCTAGACACTATGATGTAATATTTTACAATAAAAATACTTTAAGAATCTTGAGTTTTTACTCATAGAAAATAAATTCACTTCAACATCTTAGGACATTCCAAAATAAAAGATATGTTTTAATATCCTAGGCAGAGAGATAAATGTTTTATTTATTGGATTGATACGCAAATATTTTGAAATTCTCATTTTGGTTCATTATTAAAACAAGATAACAGTTCCTAAAAATTGTTTGTATTAAAGTAACAATTTTAAACGGCTGATATCCCATTTCCAGTTTAACTTACAGGGTACATTCAGCGAACTAAGCACACTAAGGACACTCAGTTCGTCCTGCCAGCCCGTTCTATTCCGCAAACCCGTTCCGTTTCGTTCCGACCGTTCCGACTTTTGATTTTAAAACAGTGACGGCCATAAGTAGTTGTAATGGCAGTTCTGGCCAAAAGGTCTGAGGTCCGGGTCTAGAAGACTGCCCCATTGGAAAAGCTGAAGACGTGGGAGGGAGTCAAGTCTGGCCGGGTGCTAAATCTGGCCAGCTTGTGCTGCTGCTTTTATGCTCCTCGCCTGCTGTCTGGGTCCCAGTTCTGGGTAGCAGTTTGGCTCCTTGCTCTGCGTCCCTTGCTGCTGGTGCACTCAAAAAAACATATGTTTCCATATAAATTATATATACAGAACTAACCATAATAATAACCCAAAAATGGTTTCATATTCTATATGTCCAGTTTCAGAGATTTTTTAACACTCATTTTATCAAAAAAGTCTACATGGTCTATAATAGTAATCATATTAGCATTTTTAATGCGGTAAACTCAACATTTAAGTTACATTTTTTTTCTGAATTTAGTATTTGTAAATGGATAATTTCTGTTAAATATTTTTCCGAGTGTACATCTCCTCCTTGCTTATCCTGTGCTCCTTCTGCTGGTTTTCATGGTTCTGCTGGTCTGGGCACAACTGTACAGAAACCGCATGAGCGCGACGACCGTCGCCATGTCCTCATCGTCGTAGTAATTTTATGGCCACCCACTATCCTGGAAAGACCCCCACCCGACTCCTTGTGAAAACCCAAGTCGTGGCAGAGCTTAACGAACATTTTACAATGCCCATGATGCATTAATATCCGAGACCTAGACCGGCCGAACCTGTCGACCCCCCCCCCACCCCCATTTCCTCCACCTCTTTTAGCAGGCCAGACTCACAGCCAGATAACAACAATAGTGGCGACGTGGTACCACCCACTCATCCACCCATCCAACCAAACGCCCCGATTCCACTACTATTTTCTGCTATTTTGGATGTGTGCAAATGTGTAGCATACATTTTGGGGCAAACTAAAAACTGTAGCGCTTCCGTGGGTTTAGTTTTTGGGGGAAGCGAAGGACTCGGGGTTAGTGTCGTGCCACGAAGGCTTATCGTTGGAAATTAGCTACCCTTTTCCAAACACACACACTCTCCCACACACACACACACACACACACACACTCGCCGTCGCACATGGCCCGTATTTTTTCGGCTTCCAGACTCTAATTTTCGTTGTCTGATCCCACTATTTATTAAATTTCAATAAATAATTTCGTTGCCGGGGTGGCCCCCCCGAAAAAATAAAAGAAAGGGTTGATGCACAGGGAAAGCAAAACTTTAATTCTGATAAGAAAAACATATATTTTAATGCACTAAATATACGTTTTATTTTCAAAACTGGTGGGCTTTTTTGCTTTTTATGTTTTTTTGACTTAATGTTTATAGATATTTGTTTATACATTTTATTCATATTGATTACATTTTAATCTTGCAATATTTCTCTGGAAATTTGTATTTATTGCAGTTGAAAGTGCTATAATTTGCGATCGATCAGCATTTATTATTATAATTCTCCTTCTGTTGTTTTGGTATTACGATAATTGTAGTTGGTTGTCGGAATTTCCATTTCGACAAACGAAGTGTGGCCTGATGTCTGGCTAAAACGGTTGCTGTTGGTTGGGTTTTCGGGTGGGAATCAATGTGCGCATTGATTGCATTTTGGGCCTGCTAACTAAGCGTCTAACATTCGGCCACGCCCTCGCCGCCCACCGCCCACCACCCTCCACAATCACCAACACTCTACTCCACCCTGGAAATATACGGGTTTGCCCGCGTTTTGCTGTAACCGCAAACAAATCAACAAAGCAATCAACTTCTATTTGTATTTTCACACTCGCACATGTGAGTTTCCAAAAAGTGCAAATCAAATTCTCTGGTCCTGGCAACAATTTCCACCGAAATGAAGGGGGTACAACACACAAGCCATGTGTGTGGATGGCTGTTTTTTGTGTTTTTTTTTTTTTTGTATTAGGTGCCCTATGCGCCGGTCCCTCGATATAGGGACCACACCCCAATGCAAAAACCGAATCCAAATTCGAGTCCTCCGCCTGTGCATTCCGATAAGCGTTTAATTAGTGCGAAACAAATGAATTGGCAAACTTTTTTTGGCCCAGCCAGAAGTTACATAGTTTCTTGTTATGCAATCGAGTTGGGAATATGGATAGATAATGCCTTATTCGGGGTATTAACTGTAAAGTTCTGAGAACGACATTGAAGAACTACTTTGGAGTGAAAATGGCTTAAATTGTACGTATAATGAATCGAGATTTGTAACTTAATATATGTGAGTTGTATAAGAAGTAAGATCTTTATTTGACTACTAAAGAAATTGAACATATTATTTTAGCTTACCTTCTTGTACGGGAATATAAACATTACAACTTTAAATTTAAGCTTATGTAGATATTTTTGTTTTTATCATAGAAATCATGCAATTATTGACTGAAATAACGTAGAAAACAAAAAAAAAAAAAATTAAAAAAATTAAACTAACCTCTACTTAAGATCTCTTTAGTTTGGTTTCAAATAAATTAATCTCAGCTTGCCACCCCCATAAGACATATATCTGCAGGCCAGACAACCAACGCGATGCAACTTATTGGGTGTGAAAATATGCGGGGAATTCCCTTTTGCATTTCCCCTTCCTGGCCATCCAATTTTTTTCGGGGGATTATTTGTGCGAATTGCCAGAAACCAAAACCAGCAGGACAACAAAAGGACTACAAAAGGACCCAGGAGCAGAAGAAGCTGCAGCAGAACAATACAAATTATTTCCGTCTTATTACGCAGCGATTGTATAAACCAACCATAAGCAAGCTCATAAGGGTTTTCATTCGCTTTTCCCCCTTCAACTGCCATATTCATCTTCTTTGCCATACTGTATATGTGTCATCCGGATAAAGTGACAGAGGGGGGCTGGATCTGAAAATCTGAAAATCGGAAAAAATAACAAAAACACAATAATAATTCCCCATCTTCGATGAGGGGAGTCGAACGAGTTGCGGGAATGTCAATGTAGAGTTTTCGCTTTTGGGGGCTGGGCAAATAGACTCACGAGTGTCTATTGAATCTGAACCAATTGAATGGATCCACACACAGCCAAATGGTCAATGTCGTTCGTAGAGTCCACTCCCCGTTTTCCTCTTCGATTCGGGACTTGATGTCCCGCTGATGTTTTTCTGAATCCAATCGAGAGTGGGGTCCAGAGATTACGTAAGCGGCGCGTCATAAACTGTTGTTCAGTCCATTCGATGCCTTTCTAGCCGATGCCATTTCCCCCCCTCTCTCTCATATATCGATGAATTCGCATTGTTTGCTTGCCATTGGCATTTCCACTCGCATATTTATCTGCGGAGCGAAATGTCGAGGTTTTTGTACCCTCACATGGATTATTTGGATCTTAGCCTTATTTGTTGGTAGCTTCTTCTTATATTACTTAAAGGGTCTCTTAGGAACAAGGATAAACAATAAATTGAAGTTGAAAAAAAAAAAATTTATGAGATTTCGATATTATGCAAAGTCTTATTTTGTACTGTTTTTTCAAAGCATCACACAATTTCTACAAATATTTGAATACAAAAATTTTGATAATTATTTTGGATTTGAAATTTGAAAAAAATATTTAAGATTTTTTGAGAAAAAAAAATCGAAATAAAACTATTATACATATTAATTTTTATTAAAGAAAAGTATAAAATAAAAGTTATTATTTTTGTTATTTTAACAAGGTCTTTCTACAAATTTCTGTTCATATCTTTATTCTCAATGTTTAAAATCTTAATACAAACCTTAAATGGCATTTTATGATGTGTTGTTTATAGTTAAGTTTGTTTTTATTATTCTGCCTTGAATTAAAACTCGATTATTTCAAATAATTTTTACCATTTGAGGGTATTTGTAGCTGGTATTGTGACAGATTTTTTGGCTTTTTATAAATATTTTTTTATTATGCTGCCTTTTCCCGATTTCTATGTCTTGTTCGACTTTTTCCCTGGCTGCTGGACACACTCGACATTTGACAAAAGCGGCGGGCAAACAACGAAATCGGGCGAATAAAACTGTGGGGGGACGAGAATTGAGTCGTCGTCGGAATCGTCGTCATTTGCCGGAAACACAATGAAGTGAAAAATATGATGGGGCGTCCATGTAAACCATTCCGTGTATCGATGGACGGAATGCTTACACCACCCTCTTACTTTTTGCTTTTTATTATTTATTGTGATTTACAGTTGAACGCTTGATTTGATTTTCAAGTGGTTCCCACGCCGCCGAACTTCGGGGTCAGCTCAATGTCAGCAATTTGTTTGGCAACCGGCAACTGGAAAATGGCAACCCGGAGCGAGATCCATCCCGGCTTAGTTAATTAGTGGCCATCAGTCAGTCGGAGTCCAGGGGGTTTTTACCCCCCGATTTTCTTGGGTATAGTAGACCGGTTTCGATTGGGAAGGCTCTACTTTAATTTCTGGTATGCGTTAAATGAAGTGGTTTTAAGAGGGCATTTTACCATTGATCTCTAAGAAAAACATGTATTATTAGGCTTTTAGTAAAAAACTTTCTTAAAATAAATGAAAGCTGTCAACATAGCTTAAATTAAATTTCCATTTAGTTTACTCATACCTAACATTATAATTCGAAAATAAAATAGATTAGTTTAAAGTGTGAAAACCAATAGAAAGCTAATGGACTCTGGAACATTGATAATATATAAATAACTAAATATAAAAGGCTAAAAAAAAAGCTAAAATTAATATTTTAAAAATTGAAAAACATATTTTCTATGTTAGGCCTATAAAATGTCAAAGTACAGGGTACCCACTCAACCCAACGATTTTCCTCCCGCTACGCCTTATGATTGGGCCATTTTTCAGCCAGTTGCTCCCAACTCCTGAGTTTTTCATCGTCTGGCACTGCCAGTTTTGCAGCTAAGGGCAAATGTCGATACAATAAAGTTGCAAATATAATGCGAATTCAGATCAGGATTGCCAGAATGGGGAGATGCTAAAAATGTGTCTGCAACATATTCGTAGTGAATTTGCATTTGCTTGTTGTTGTCGTCTCGTGGCTGCCGATTCTTTTTGCATAAATGGAATTTTCGAATTTTTGTCATTCTCCCCCGAATGCCCACACACCAATTGGGTTTTCGGGATTTTATCGATGGGACCCTGGGGGCGCATACGTTAGGACCAAAAATGCCTGGCCACAAATCATCGATGGAAATGGTGGGTGTGTGCTACCAATATATGTTATATATATATATATATATATATTTATATATACACCATTCAGGCTCTTTATTAGCCGAGTCTGGTTTATGCCACTTTGATTGTCTCACGTGTGGACAATTTGTTTGGCAACAACTTTCGTCGCTCCATAAATTGCAGCGCATTAACCTATAATTTTTTAATAGATTTTCCGCCCCTTACTCTAGTTGTTTTTTTTTTACCTCGATGTCTGTCGATTACTAAGAGCGTCACAAAAATGCTCCTCACGTAGCGGCCTTCAAAGTGAATTCCGTTCAGTGTAGACAAGGACGTGTGTTTGTGATAAGGACCAGACTTATTGGCTACGCGGCACGCACACTATCGCACACTTAATGGCTGGATGAAGGGGTGGAGGGTTCTTGAAAATATTTATTGAACATTTTAATTCGTTTGCGAATAAATTCTGATTTATTGGCAATAAAGCCACCAAATAGACAGGCCAACGAAGAGCAAATAACCGGCCAAATGGAGCCAAACAATATGTTTGAACAGCTCTCCCTGCTTTTTTCCTTTCTCCAAATGGTCAATGGGACACAAAAAAAAGGGAAATGAAAACATGTGCGGAATTTTGAGTGTTGCTATCTGTCGTCCACCCAACATCCTCATCCCCATCCTCCCACTCTTTTGGTCAACACACACTCTTTAAAGTAAACATTGGTGGTCTGGGGTGGTATATCCATTAACCGACAGTTGGTACTCTTTTTTGTTTATTTTATAGAGGGGTTCCAAATTTGGCAGCAAGCTGAATCTTTAAAGAAAAGCTTCTTTATAATGTTTTTATATAATACTTTGCTTTAATACTTATATTGATGCTATGTAATACTTTAAAATTTCATTTCTCTATTGAACTTTATAAACTTTTTCTTTGTTCAAGATTTTTTGTGATCTGTGTATTAATTTAATTTAGAATTTGTCTTAGGACAGCTAAGAATATTATATTATATAAGATATAGAACGATTTTTTAAATCAATAACCGCCTATTCAAAAATACAAAAAAAAAAACTCAAATCGATCCATTTAACATTTTGGAAAGCATATAATTCTTTGATTTTTATTTAAAACGAGTTAATGTTTTCTTTGAATCAAAAAAAAAGTATACAACATTAATTTTGAGTATATATATAAAATAAATATATATATATGATATAACTGTATTTTTTTCAGTGTATGGGTTTGCTCATCAGTCATCGTACACTCCAACTCCAACACACACGGATGCAAGCCGTCTGGCATTGTCAATGCGGCACGTCAATTGTTGTTTCTGCCTTTTTTGCATAAGTGCCTCACGTGTGTTGTTCGCATGTGTGTGTATGTTCCTCAGGTGTGTGTGTGTGTGTGTGTGCTGCTACTTCTTCCTTCTTTTTGTTTTTTCATACCCTGTACAAGTTTATTAAATGGCTGTGGTGTTTTGGTCTAAAACGTTAGCTTATTTTAAAATTTATAAATTGGAAAAAAAATTCAAAAAATATTTGAAAGTGACTCTTTCTTATTAAAGTTCATAAAAAAGTTTTCTATTTTATAAATCAGTGTTTTCTATTTTATAAATTTGTATATATGTGTATCAAAGAACAGGGAAGGGCTCCTGATTTTAGGAAATCACTAATTTCATTAATCTTGTTCTCGTAAATTTCAATAAAATGTTGATGGTATAGAAATGTACATTGGTTGGCATTGGCATAGAGTTATTCCATCTTTCGAACCATTAAAGTAACCTTGAAATTGAGTTAAGGGGTATCTGGAAGTTCTTCGAGTTTTTTCCATATTTATTTTTTTGTTTATGTATATTGTTGGCAACGTCTGCGACAAAAGCGGTAGCAGAAACACAGACAACAACGAATTTTCGAGGTTGTTGACGCCAAGAGTCGACGATGGCGATGACTATGACTACTATATGCTGATGACGATGATGATGATGATGATGACAACTGCTGCCGCTGCTTACCTTAATGATAAGGCGCTTGTCACTCAGCCAGCACACGAGAGAGACAGGTATAGGGGGTGGTGAAAGAGACGGGGAGTTTGACGATAGTCAAATGTTGCTGCGGTGCTGCGGTTGTTTTATGCCATTTGAGGGAGATTTGAAGAGCATGGAAATGGAAGGGAAGGGAATGGGAATGGAATGGCTGTGTGGGGTGTCAACATGTGTGCTCTGTGCTGTGTTTTGTCAAAAAAACATATTTGCCTTGTCTCCGCAGGTTTCGTCCTTTTCGTCCTGTGGCAGCCGCATCCGCATCCGCACAACAAAAGCACATTCACAAAATATAATTATTAAACATGTTGCCAATTTTGCGAGCGCTTTTTAATCCTGTTGTCTGCGTTCTCCAACCATCGACAGAAGAAAAAAAGAAAATAAAATTAGAAAGGAAGGAAGGATCTCCTCAGCGGTGGCATATAAATAAAACTCTATTATGTGGTTGTGGCTTACGTTCTGATCGTTTCCAAAATTTTCCACTCAGCCAGCGGAAAGGAAAGGATTTTTGGTTTGGCTTGTGTGCGGAAAATTTGCCAATTGGTTGAGTTTTCGGTTTTAGGTAAATCCTCCACTAAAACGCATCGAATCCTAGATAATCAGCGAAAGTGGTTTGCCTGCACTTAATTTAATTTAAATTAATTTGGCATTATTATTTTGTCGTAAGTTTCTATATATTCAACAACCAAATGATAATGGTTGAATTTTGTTCGTATATTTACAAAGAAGTTTTTTTAACATCCCTTCTTTTATTTTGATTTGCCTTTGAGAGAACCCTTTGGTATTTCATATAGGACTTCCCCCTTTTGACCAAATCTCCTTTGATTTTGTACCAATTTACATTTGTTTTGATTGCAGTACATTTTCGGCTGCCACTTTTCCCATTTTCATAGCCATTCCAGAGTAAAAATTCCTCAAATTCCGTTGACCTCTTTGTGGTCCGAACAAAGCATAATCAGTGGAGGATGAATAAAGTTGGACAGCAGGAGCAGTAAAAGATGGGGGTGTTTATAAGGCAGCAGAAAGCATTAATTTTAATTTCTATCCCAATTCTCTTTGTAACGATGTGAAAATCTCTTAAGTACTCTTGTCATTGACACTCAAACCTCGCTTTTCCTCTTTGTGGCTGTGTGTGTTTGTTTTGTGTGCTTTGTGTGTGGGTGTGGGTGTGGGTGTGTATATGTATGGAAGTGTGTATGGGTGCGGCGGCCTGGGTAACCCAGGGCTTAACCTTAGTTAAGCTGTCGCTCGTCGACTGGCAACTCTGACACAATCTCATCAACAGATCACGGATTTCAGCGCTTCCTTGCACTGTGAAAATAACTCCGATTCACTTTTGTTTATTTTTTCTACATACAATCGCTTAGGAATCATGTATACAAAAATATATATATTAACACATATGAATTGGAGACAATATTAATTGATCCTGAAACTTTAAAATTATATTTTAAACCTAAGGTGTTTTGTGCTTTTGCTAATGGGTTATGACAAACCTTTTTCAAACATCAAGGGCTGATTAGAATAAAAAGAATAATAAAATAATATTATTAGCATAACATAAAATTATATTTTGAACCTAAGGTCTTTTGTGCTTTTGCTAATGGGTTATGACAAACCTTTTTCAAACATCAAGGGCTGATTAGAAGTTAATCAATTAGAATAAGAAGAATAATAAAATAATATTATTAGCATAACAAAAATAATTTTATACCCTGTTTGACTAAAAGTGATACGAAATTAAAAAAATAATCTGCTAATATCCATAAATGTGAAGACTGAAACATTTTCCAATTATGTAACATGGGAACGACTTGATATAATATAATTATAGCTTTTAGACACTTTAATTAACGTAAATATTATTATTAAATTACTCTTGATTGTCTTTTAAATTAGTATATTTTATATAGTGATTTAGTTAATATTATTTCGAAGTACATAATTGTTTCTGACAGTGGAAGAGCATCTTGTTGCGTCACCGTTAACATCTGTGGCATTTGGAACGTGCGACGTGACCGGCATAGCGGTACTTTCAGACTCGATTTTTTCTCTTTTTTTTTTTTTTTTTTTGTTTTTTTTTTTGCTTGTGACTTTTTTGGCTGACATTTGACACGCGCCGCATGTTTCGGACTTCTTAGTATGGCGGTCAGCTTTTGACGTTGGTCAACAGCCCCCCAAAAAAAAAAACTCAGGCTTCTGTTACAATATTAATTTTCGACTCTGGCACATCTAGCACATGTGTATATACATATATTTAATATATATATATATATATGTGTGTAAAGGAAGGGGAAGTCAGAGGTGCAATTGCCTCTTTTCGCCGTTTCAGGATTCAGTGGAAATTGCCCCAATTAACGCAAACACAACAACTCAATTTATCACGCACAACTAAAGTGATTTGTTGCCAATGCCAACGATGCCCTGCCCCGCCCCTAAAAGTCCCTAACCCCCGCCCACTACCCCTTAAAAAAAGAAATCCTTAATTTTCGACTATAAAATACCCAATATTTTGAGATCTTAATTTATAATTTATCGTTTATTTTCCGTTTTGAAATTCCCTAACAATGGTTTCAACATTTTATTGAAAGTTACCAATTTAAAATTATGTTAAATTTTAATTCGCTAACATTTTTTTGTCTAGAGTTTTGCAAATATTAGACAATATATAAGAATTTAATTATATTGTAGTTAAATGAGAATAAACATTATTTACTTATAAAATTAAAGGAAATACTTAATAAATCAATTAATAACAGTTTACTGTTGCAACATATTGAAGCAAATAACATAAGAACTAAAAGCTTATAATGCTGCTGACTATTTTATGATTAAAACAAGTTGTAGAAAAATTTAAAAAAGAAACCTGAGCTAAAGGATTTAACATAGGTATTTTTATAAGTACTTTCTGAATTTACCTGCTTAAAAACTTATTCAACCTATCTATCTCAACAAATAAATTACTAGCTACATTGCTTAAAATCAAACAAAGCTTTGTATTGATATATCAATTTCTTTATCGTTTCTTTTTGATTTAAGTCGTTTAACAAATTTCCTATTGCATATACCAATATACCTTTCAAATACCTCTCGTAACAAAAAAAAAAAAACCCCAACAAGAAGGGTAGGAAATTGTTTAATCAATTCATCAGACACAACCTGCATACATATGTGTGTGAAATGGCGTTGGTCGCGGCAATAACAAACAGGATATTAACTTGCACAACATTACCGAAACCGAAACAGAAACCGAAACAGAAATCAAATTCGAAACCGAAGCCCTGACTTCGCCGCCAAAAATTGCGCTCTTTGAGTAATTACCACGATTGCGGCAGATATCAACCATATCATCCAACCCCCTTGAAATTTATACACACGTATATATACATTTGTATATAGATGTTATGGCCGACTTTACAAGCCATCAATTTGTCAAATGCAAATAGCCAAATAAACCCAATGCGGTCTGCCAATTGAAAAACGATTCGAAATCAATCACAGCTGGCTCCCCCCGAAGTCGACCGCAAAAACCATCGGGAGATGGAGTCCAGTTGGGATAGCGACAGAGATCCATTAATAATTCCTGTGGCGTGTTTTGTTGTGGGTAGGGTGGACTAGGGGGAGGAATCCTTTCGAAGGACTTGCCATGCATGCAAACGTGACTTTCAACTGTTGACCGCGTGCCAGGCCAAAAAAAGGATTCAGTGGCAGGAGAAGGAGCAGGAGCAGGAGCAGAAGCAGAAGCAGGGGCAGTTGGATAAGGACCAAGGATGACCATTTATTGGCATGTTGCTGGCTGAATGGGGGGCGCAAGGTCATGTGGGCGGGGTTTATCGCGCAGGCAAATTGATGGCCAGTCATCAATTTCACTTGTTGTTCGCTGGCCGGCGTTGCTCCTCCCACCTCGTTTCCTCCTCATTTCCTCGTCGTTTCCAAAAGGCGTGTACACCATTTGTCAACGCGCTGGAGTGCCTTCCCCAGTGACTCAAAGTGGCTCAAAAGTGGGTTCAGTGGTTCGGTGGTTCGATGGGTGTGTGCACACTCAATTAAAGGTCGCCGGCAGGTGGAGTTGATGGAGTTGGCCCCCAATGAATGCTAATTCCCAGCTCATCCATGGATAAATGAATGGCTTTGCTGACACACAGCCACTGACCAGTTGGTTTTTTTTGCCAGACGGCATTTAAATCTCTGCATTTATTTGAATTATTGTTTATTTTAGATATGTGAAAATACAATTAACATTAGTTACGCGAGTTTATTTTTTTTCAAACCCACTGTGCGTTTTTAAGGAATTTTAAAATGTTTTACATTTAATGACAATAGGAATCAATTTTTCATATGATAATTTCAGGACAATAAACTTTTTATTTACAAAAAATATTCTCAAATATAAGCTTTTCAATTTCCAATGCGTTCATCTTTGTTAAGAATTCAAAGTCTATTTAATGACCCAACTAAAATCCTGTATGTAGCATAAAACTACACATCGTATGACCAGGAAATGTCTTTCCTTAAAGTGGGATCAAGTGGGGTTGCCGCTTTCCCCAGTAAATTTCCAACTTCCACTATCCGCGGATGTGCAATCGATTGGGCTCCCCATCCCAAAAGGCATCCTGACACATTTTATACACATTATTTCGGGGTACTGGCTGTGCTTCGTAGCCAGATTCGCATTAACTTGTCAAACCGCGGAATGCAAACATATTTCGGGCATTTGCAGTTTACACACAGCGGGGTTTGAGCGCGGTGCATGGTACATCATTTTCTTCATTTTTGTTTTTTTGTTTTTTTTTTCACTCTTTGCGCGATTTGCGCACGATTATAAAAGCTTTTCGCGGTACGACCCCCATAATTCATATGATGTCGACTGGAAAATGTTTACAACACCAAAAATATGATTGCCACCGTTTGCGGGGGAGGCGGCGGTATGGTATCCTTGATATCCATCCTAGCCATCCTTTTTTGCCGTCAGCCTAATGCAGCGGCGCCCATTTATTTGCGACCGCCTCGTATTGGAAACCAAAAGCAAACGGAGCTAAAGGAGCAAAAGGACTCGTGTTGGCAAAAGGGGATTTTCGCCAAGAAGAAGGAGACAGCGAAATATTCAAATGAAAATTTATGTTTGCATTATGAATTTTTATATAGTGTTGCTTGCGCTCTCCTCGTAGGCATTTTATGGCTCTGTCTATATTTGTGTCTGTCTGCGTTTTCACTGTGTGTGCACTGGAAACAAATACTAAAAGTACTGCCATTTGACAAATAAATATATCTTTGTTTTTAAAAGAGACTTAAGCTTAACCTCCCATTTGAAATTGGAAATAATATTTAAATTGCAAGAAAATAAACCCTTGCATTAAAAAATAAAGATTTTAGGTCTTTTTTTTTTGTCTTGTTTTGTTTAAACTGTTTTTCTCTCTGTATATGTGAGTTTTTCCCCTCGCCGAATCAAAGCTCGCTAAGTTCGGCGAGACGGCGGCGTGTGGAAAATTATTAAAATGTCGTATATAATGGCGATGGTTGCGCCTCGTCAGGAAATTTATGCGTTTATAGCTTTCATAATTTTCGAATTATTATTGTTATTTTCTCCGGCCGCGCCATCATCAGAGCTAAGTGCGTACACCCCATCTACACCCGCTGCTCCATTACCCATTCCCCAGTTTCCCGGCAAAATGAGCCAAAGTAGGCAGCGTCGGTGACCAAAAAAAAAAAAAAAAAATACAAAAATAAGGAGCCAAATCAATGAGGCAGCCACTCCAAGTCCCGTCACTCCACTCCGTTTCATTATTTCAGCACAATCCCAGGCACATGTTGCATAGTCGTAAAAATGAAAGGAAATCCCCCCAAACGTTCTCTATTCTTCCATCTGAATTTTATTCCCCAACCAACAGGGCCGCGAAAGTTCATTAAGCAGAGTTTGCATTGTCTGCGGATTTTATGACGTCCGATGCGCCATAAAGCAGGCAGGTGGATCTCTCGTCATTAGTCCCGGACTTGGCCAAAGTACTTAGCTTAAGGACCCACCAAACTTCCCGCCTAATGAAGATACAATGTTAGCACTGAATTTAAAGGAAACGCAAGTGCTTAAAGCTAACATTCTTTCGCGGTTCCGCGAATTAAACACAAATTAAACTCAAAAAATTAAGAAATATCTATAAAGTATTGAACAGACGATAAACTACCATATAGCTATGGTAACCCCAGATCTAAACCACCCATCCATTTTCTGTGTACGCACTGCACTTGGCAATAGATAAATCTTCCAGCCGAAGCAATTTATTTGTAAATGGAATCGATTAAAAAGCAATCGGTGCATGGAGCTGCCGCTGTCATTGGATGGATGTAGCGTAGTAGTCTGATATCCGGCTCGAAGGACCAAAATCCTTAACCGAAACCCCGATTCCGCCAGACGACACCTTTGTGGCGCCCGTTAGTCACGTTGGAGGTCTCCGAAGCAATTCGCCGAGTGACAACAGCACGGAACAGCAGGTGGCCCATTGGATATTGGATGGATGGTAAGTGCGGGCTGAGGAGTGGCAATCAGTGCCTCGAGATGGGACACTACCAACTCCCAGAACCCAACCCCCCCATCGATGATTACATCATTTTGTGCGAGTGTGTGCTCCGCTTGTGTTCTTGGTAATACAAATTTCTTATCGAATATATTTTGTCGATTACCCCCTTGGGTAAAATTTATTTGCTTCGACTGGCAAAACAAAAAAAAAAAAAAAACCGAAAGGGAGCGGGGCGACGAACGACGAGCGACAGTTAAAGGATTTATAAGTAGACCAAACTGGGTTACAGCCCGCATCCTGTTTGTGTAAATTTATTAAAAAATAATCGCCCGGCTCGGGAGGCGGCCGGAAGTCGAGTCAAGTTTGGAGTTTCCGCTACCCAGCCGGAACATCTTGTAAACATACTTAGCTGCAGCTCAGGTGTAATAAGTACGCCTTCAAGTGGTTCTTGGGGCGGGTCTGCTTGTCCCGGGATACTGAGATTCACAACTCTGGGCCCCGTTTTTGAGATTTTTGGGTCAGGGAAAGAGTGGAGTTTCGGTCACGCTGCTAATTTCTTTCATGTTCGCAGTTTGCCAGCTTCCTCGATTTACCGTTTCCTGGGCTCCCGTCGACCGAATGCACTGAAGAAAACTAGAAATTAGGATATTAAACATTAAAATTTACTTTTTATAGAGGTTACAAAATCTTTAACAATATTTAGTTTTTTTTATTACTTTTTATCATAGAGAGATATATATTTTATTATTTTTTTTTTTATTTTTGTTAAATCTTACTATCAAACCGATTTTTAAATATTTAGAATATGCCAAAATACATATTAGCCATTTGGTAAAAGTATGGGTACCTTTTGTTGGTTTCAAATATAATTTAATACATTTTTTTCTAGCACACCTTTAAAAAATTAATTTATGTCGGCTGCAAAAGAAAGGCAATTTTTTGGCTATCTAAAAAAATAAATACATTATAAAAGGTTATTTTTATAGCCAAAAACCAGAAATTCAGTTTCGGTTTATCAAATTCCTGGGTAAAATGTTGGAATGGCATAATCCTTAAATTCGTCGTGCAATTTTCACTCAATTGGTATTCACAGCTACAAAATTTCATAATTGATTAATTTCGGCAAAAATCACAATGCAACTCATTTACAAAAAGTAAATAAATAAAAATAAATTATATTTATTCAACCGGAAATTAAAGTTTATTTTGTGAGTTGCAAAATAATGCATTCTTTTGGCTGTTCGTCTTGGTTTGGTTAGGTCATTTTAAAAATCCCCTGAAAATAAAGATGATGTACCTTTTAATTTATTAGGAAAACGTTCTATAAATTTGTCGCAGTGCAGCGCACTTTGTCGTGTATCTCTCACATTAATTGTGAATTGAGAGTGGCAGTGGGAAAGCGGAAAATGCGAACTCAAGCAGGCACTCCATTTCCAGCTGAGGCCACTGCCTTTTTGAGCTGCTTTCTTTTTCGTTTTATATTTTTTTCTTCTCATTTTTTTTTTTTAATTAACCGTGTACATGGTAAAGTTGTGTTTGCCAGAGAGAGACAGGGCGAGAAAGAGAAGAAAAGCGACGCATTTTCCCGACTGCAGCTGCTCAGGTGATCCACCCACCGAACCGCCCACTCTAAACCATCCACCGCCCAGTGGAGGTTGGTTGACTCGGTTTTCGGTTTGCATTGCTCAACAGCGCGTTAGCCAAGTGGCGCTAAATGAACAGAGTAGGTAATTAAACCCTTTGCCAGCTAATGAACTCGCTGTTCACTTGAGGCCACTGAAAATCCCCTTACCAACGAAAAGACCACCCACCGAACCCCAAAGGCAGGTGGAAATCCAAGGAGGTCGGCCTTTCTGGGCAGCACGCGTACTTTTATCTTGTGAACTGCAGATATAAATGTAAATATTTAAGTGCCCTGAACGCGAACGTTCCTGGGCATCCTGAAATTACTTAATTACCTGGCCATCCTTTGAGCCAGAAATGGGCACAAAGTTGGTTCCACCATTAGCGAAGTATATTTCTTATGATTCACCTGTAGTTAAACTACTCTTTTTAAATATCAACATTAAATTTATAATGTGATAGGAGAGGGTCCACGAAATACTATTCAAGAAGCAAAATTAATTGGCATTTTTTTTTAAAGAATTAGAAAAATAAGCCAAAAAAAATAAAAACCATGCATTTTTTATAATAGTTTATTTATGTGTATATATTGAAAAACAACGCAACAATAACGACTTGCTTTTATTGATGATTCTTTCCTTTCCTTCTCCTTTAACTCAACTTCTTCCATAGTTTTGTATAGCTGTTATTATAATAATTTCTTACTGCCAATCACTTATTCCAGAGATTATCAAAAGACTGAATGAAGTAACAAATTGAAAAGGCAATTTCTAGGAAAAACCACTTTAAGGCAGCTTTAATGTGCTGGGGGAAAATGGTTTAAATGTGAGGGCTTTTATAGGTGGGGATGGGGTGGTGGTGATTTCGACTATGAGAGGACGAGAGTCATTTGTTTCCAAAAATTAGTTGTGAGCCCGTTTTCCATATCACAAGCAATTGTTGCTTTGTTGTTGCCTTTTTCTGTTGTTTGTGTTGTTGCTGGCAAACGTGTCTGGCCCATCGTCCCTGTGCTTCCTGTGACCCTCACATATACCCATGCATGGCCACAGTTGCGGTCAGGATACTAGTACCGATCTTTGTTTAATGAGCTACATATTCTTTAATTAATTGGCAAAAAAACTGATATATAAATTACTTTTTAAATTCCTTTTTTCCTGAAAAGAATCTAAATATTCTATCAAACGCTGATACAATTAAAATACAATTATTGATCTGTACAAAGCAATTATAATCTGAGTTTTTACAATTATTGTATGGAGATTGGGATGTGTTCAGAAATATTTATATTCTTTGCTAATCTATATCTATATTTTTATACACTTCTTAATTTTAGCGTTTCATTAAGTGTTATTTCTTCGGCGTTAATTGTTTATTCGGGGAGCTATCCCATTTTGGGACGCAGGCGACGTAATGAATGTTTCCCTGTGTTCGTGTGTATCTGTGTGTGTGTGTGTGTGTGTGTGTGTGTGTGTGTGTGTGTGGTTAGCTACCAGTTAGATACAATGTGGCCCCGGACACTGTCCCACCACCCACTCCGCCCCCCTTTTTGGCCCGCATATGAATATGAATTTTATCGAGATTCATGGCAGATGATAATTTTCCCTTGATAACTGTAAACTCGTCTATAGCTCGAAGCGAGGTTGCTCGGTTATACCAAGATTTTGCCTTCGCCTGGGTTTGGGACACACCCACACACACACACACCCATACACACACTCAGCCATTTGGTGTTGAATTTTTTGGTTACCCACACATATACCCATTTCGTTCATTTCCTTGGGCATTCATTTGCCTTCATAAAATATAAACAGCGTATTAAAACGTATGAATATCTCAAGCGTTGCTCCTGACCCCCCTCCGCCTCCTCCTCGCAAAAAAACCCCTGCCCCAAACCCCTGGCAACAGCTAATGTTGATAAGTGAAGTTATGACTTTGCCCGCCAGACAAAACACACCAAAAAAGTGAACTATGCAGGGGCAAAGGAAAGAAGTTACGGATTTTTGGAGAGGGTTAAGGGCTATAACATCTATGCCAGCACTAGTCGTCCTTAGATATGAGTTTAAAACAAGTCAGCGAAAGAGTGAGCTGATAAAAGCCAACAAGCCTTAAAATGATAGAAGTTCAAGCTTATCGAATGGAATATAGTTAATGCACTAGTTAATCCTTTGATGTACACACTTTAAACTAATCAAATTACAAGCTTCCAATTTATTTTTATATATAAACATCTCATTTTTGTTTTATTTAGAGCTTAAAAAATATTCTGGTAATTTGTATTTAAGTATAAAAAGTAAATAATAAAAAATGGTAACTGTTGACATAACACTTAAAATTATATTAAAATTGTAAAAAAAATTACAAATTAAAATATACTATTCATTTTGCCTGGTTTTCCATATTCTGTAATTTAAATAGAAAAATAGTTTTACTTTTGCCAACAACTACTATTACTGTTTAGATTATTTCTGTACATACTACAGTCGTGATTAGCATACTTTTCTAGTTGCTTCATTCATTTAAAATAAACTTTAAAATCTTTATGTTTTTCCAGTGCACATATTAAACGGATCAATTTTTGTGCTGCTCCTGCATTAAAATTATGAATGCCGAGGGAACTATCCAACCGGTTACTTCGTCTTTTTACCCCCTTTCGGCTGTCTGCTATTTCCATTAGCATAACAAGCTAAAGTTTCTGATAAATTAAGTGTTTATCCATGGCCTGAACTCTCGCTGAGCTAAGCTAATCTTAACTGAACCGAACTGGATTGGTTTGGATTGGATTGGATAGGATAGGATAGGATAGGATAGCAAATGCCGTCGCACTAATTTGACTCACTTGGCACACACTCAACCCCCGAACTCGAGTTACTTTTTTGCCTTTTCCAGGGTAGTTTGGGAGGTGTTGACAGCTCAAATATGCCCAGGATCCCCAGGAACCCCAAGATCCCCGTGAATCCCTGAATCCCTGAGTCCTGCATCCCAAAAACACACAAACACGGGCCAGCAGCGTTGACCTTTCGTGTGTTTAAGGGGGTACAAAAAAAAAAAAAAATAAAACGCCAGCTACCAAAAGGTGGGACCGCATATGCAAATCAGCTTGGTTAGGGCCCCATTTCCATACCCATTTTCATTTCCATTTCCCGACGAGTGCATGCGGTTAGCGGACTTTGAAGTTGAAACTCAATTACGCAAAATTCTCACACGTTTGCGCCTTAAAATTAAGGATGGGTGGGTGTGGGTGTGGGTGTGAGTTTTGGTGGGTTTGCTACCCACTTGATGTGGGTGCAGCTGGTTCCGGGGAATTGCAGGCGGCTATCAACGACTATCAGGAATCATCTACCCTCATCCTGAAGCTTATACCCATTCCCCCATTTCAGTTTTGGTTACGTTTTCGGTTTTTGGCCATAAAAACAATTTGGCTAATTGGCCGAGCTTTTTTGGGCTCCGGGTTTTTCGGTGGCTCAGGTGAGGCGCGCAAGCATCTGGTTCAGAAATCGCGTTATTTCACGGCTGCGAGCCGCCATAATCTGGCATTTTTTGACTGGGAAAAGGGGTTCCGGTGGAGTGGCATTTGTTTTTATTCAGCTGAAAAACGTTTTAGAATCTTAGGATGGCCAGAAAGGCATTTATACTTATGCAATCCAGTGGCTAAACTAAAACAAGTATTAATATATATGTTCATTAACAATATAATATTATAATTATCGATATAAGCTAGCAAAAAGCTTCTATAAATATAATACAACATTTAGTAGTGCATTTTAGCAGATTATTCAATTTGTAAATAGGATCCAGATATCCCAGCTTAATACTTTAGATTACAAATACATATTTACATATTTATGATCTTGTCTTATAGCCTAAAAACAAAGTCAGCTTCTACTTGTTGAACTCTGTGCCATTTCCTTCCATTGCATGGGTTCCAAACCATTTTCTACCCCGCTTAGTGCCCGCTAATCTCCATCTGTTCCCGACTCCCAATCTCGACTTTACATATCTAGCTAATTTCTGCGATGAGCACACACAATAACCCTCTGCTCAAAAAAAAAAATAAAAAGTGGAACGTGCTCGGAAAAAATCGCATATCTAAAAAGGCGTGAAAATAATTTGCATAAATTTATGCCCTTTGATCGCTTCAATTGCTGCAGAGCCCGCGAGTGTTGGATGGGAGTAGAGTGTTCCATGGGCGTGCAAAAGGGGGGTAATCGACGGCCGCCATGGGAACAACAACAACAATGGAGTTAGGGCGTTGGCATCGTTTAGGGATGCGCTCGTTCTCAAGTGTTTACTCTACAGATTGCCACGCCCCTTTGGGCAATTGCAGTCTAAAAAGTAGGAGGGCATCGTTGGGAAGGTGTCCTTCCTGCACTTACAAAAATATCCTAAAATAAACAAAAAGGAAATGAGTTCAATACCAGTTAATGATAAGCTATTTTCATGCTTTTTAAATTTCCAATAATCATACATTTTAAAAGTAACTGTTTTTAAGTTGAATTTATCCAGGCAATTAAAAAACAATTTTTATCACAGTTTTAATAGTTTTTTTTATATTTTGTCAAATTTTTTCATTATCAGTATTTCTGGATACCAGTTTTCCTTAAAGTGTACATTCTACATTCTAATTTGTCGCCGACTGCAACTTTGAAGTGCTTTGAACGCTGGCTTGCTGAATTCTGGATTCTGGATGGGTCGCCACTTGAGCTGCCTAAAATGGCACTTTAGTGCCTTTTGGGGCGTGTGAAAACAAAGGCGCCAAGTGTCGTGTAGCGTCATTGAGTTTGCCGACACTTGCCGCACTGTCACACAAATACCGAAAAAACCCCGCCCCCATGGAAAATATACTTATATTCGGCCCAAGGTCCCGGGGTTCCTGGGTTCCTGGCAATTTTCACGTTTAAGCATCTTGAAAATTGTGTCAATTTGTTGAAAATGTCGCTGGAGAATTTGCTGTGGTGGTATGATTTTCATTTCGCCGCCAGCATCTCTTCTCTCTTCGCTCCCCTTTGCACTAAAGTAGGCTCAGGGGAGGAGTGGGGGTGGTAAATACCACCAACACCCACCCCCACCCCCACCCCTGCAGACACATATTGTCCGGTTTTGGGGCTGGCCCAAAAAAGTATGCTACAACAAAGTAAATATCAATCTAGCCCAAAGTCTGTGGCCAACTGAGGGTCGGGGGTGGTATAAAAAATAAATGAGGGAAGGAGTGGTTTTTGCACCGGAAAAATGTTTAATTATATTTCGTAAGTGTTTGGTCGGTTTCTCTAAAAACATATCAGCATTATATTTAAAATGCAGATCTAGTCCAAAATTGAAAAAGATGAGAGTATCATTGAAACAGTTTGTTTTTAAATTAAAACTTAAAATGGTTTTTTGATATTTACATTTTTGTAAAAACTATTACATTAAACACATTATAAAAACTGCTTCTTTAATGTTAATTTTTAAGTCAAACATCCACAATTTCTTAATCCAATCTTGTTTTACGAACAATACAGTTTATAGATATCGGAAAAAAAAGGTTAAAAACTTAAAAAATTTAATGTTTTATTTATTCGTCTCTACTGATATTTTGAGCCCCCAGTGTATCAGTCAACACATGAAAATGAGTTTTTCGTTTCGCTGGAACCGCAACTTATGCTTTAAAGTGGATGTCATGTCGAAACTGATTGAGGGGATGGTCAAATAGTGAAGGGGGTTCGAGTGGCATTTTTTGCTTCTTTTTCGGACAGCTGGACCTGCCACGCCCCCAAAACGGATGCATATACAGGGGGCGGAAAGGAGCGGATTTCCAAGTGAAAAAGGGGCAAAACGAGACAACGAGCGAATGCATGAATGGAACAGCTGTGGCCATTTCCTTTCGACGGCTTTCGGCTTTTGGTCTCAACAACATCATCCATCCCAAAAGCGAAGGACAATGAACGATGGATGAGGTTGACGCACATTAACACACATTGTCCTCAAAAAGAAAGGATTTAAAGGAGAAAGTGTACAGTCGACTGGGGGATACCTTTTAGTTTCGATAAAGCTAAAAAAAACATTCTTTACCTTCAGTAGCCATAAGGTAACCCCTTGAATATTAAATTGGCTTGAATTTAAATTGTTTGTAAGTAGTGAAAGATAAGTTCAGAATTTAGGCTATATTTGTATCATTATAAATATATTTAAAGGCCATTTGGAAGAATGCCCATCTTTTAAATGGTAACAAAATTAAAATGTCCCGGAATAAAAACCAAAAAAAACAGAAGCGAAAGCTGCTGTTTCGAATGCATATATGTAAATGGAGTGGGTATTGGGCGGCGAACGGGTGTGTTTGTCCTTTTTGCGAAAATCTGATTAAAATATTTGAGTTTGCCTTTTAATGTGATTTCTGAGCATAATAAAAAGCCAAGCCCAAAGTCCGTTTCTATTTTTCGGGTCCAGAAAAAGAACTGTTGCCGTGTCCGTCGTTTTGGTCAGCTCCAAATAAAGGTTGCAAGGGGTTGCTCTTGTGGACTCCGGACTGATTTAGTTGCCATTTGGTTTGTGGGTCGGCCAGCCCTTTTTGCCTCCACAAACTCCAAAATTGCCATTCGGCGGGTGGTTAAGGGAAAAGTGAAATAAAACAAAGTAATTTGCGTGTAATGAGGGACAAATTTGTTCCTTCATCGATCGATTGCACTTCGATCCACCCATCTGCACCCGCCCATTTGCACCACCCATCCAGAGTGAATACCCCACCTGCCTCTGGTCATGTGAACTTAATTAATTAAGGCCCCCGGTCGACAGCTGCTGGACCGGAGACCCAAAAAAGCGGTGGAATCACTCAAGCGTTCATTAATGCAAATCAGTGCCCATGTCTTATGTCCGTACTCTATCTCATTCCCTTTCTCTGTACACTGAGAAAAAACCGAATTTTAATTAAAAACGTCCTTGAAGTTTCAGACATTTAAAAACCATAATTTGAGTAATTTTTAAGTTTTTCTTTCACATACAAATTGTGTATAACACATAAAACAAAATTATTTTAATTTAAACTTTTTATTTAATACAATTTTTTTATATAAAACAACAAAACGTTTCCCTTTAATTAATTAACTTACAATTGTTCAATTTAAATGTAAGAGCGTATTAACTAAATGAAATTACTCATTTATTTTAAAGTTGTTAACATTGTATTCAAGGCAAAAGGTATTAAATACAAATTCAAAAATAAAAGAAGCAATTAAATTAGCACAGTTCCACAATCAAAGGCAAGATTTTAAATTATTTGATAGGCTCTCAGATTCTTAAGATTTAACAGGTCGATCTCATAAATGTCGTTCTAAGTATTTCTTAATTGTTATGTCTTGCTTTAGTTTCGCAGTGTGTATTTATTTTTTACATTTTACATTCTGATATTTTCTTTGCTGGGGCCTTTTCCTTTGGCCAGCTTTTCCTTTTGCACTTGATGGTTGTTTGTTAATTTGCGAAAGTCCCACACCCAAAAATAGAAAAGGGGGAGGGTTTTGTTGGGCTGTCCGCCCATGTGGCTATAATTTGTTGACGTTTGACTTTGTGCGTCTAATTGTGAGATGGCCGAGTTCTTTGGGGAATGCACCACCGAGGAGGATGGTTCTTTTTTTTTTTTTTTTTTTTTTTTGGTGGTTTAGGAGATTGGTCACTTTGATGTGGCGCCGCTGTGGGAAACGCGTAATTTACTTGGCTTTCTTTGCGCGGTCTGCGTTTTTTCTCTCTACACTTCTGGTTTTGCCCCTCGCTAATGAAGTGATTATGCATTTTTCGGTGGAGTGGTGGAGCTATAGATATATATATAAATATATACTTTGGGATGGGTTTACCGCTTTAGGGTGCTCAAGCATTTACGGAGCGTAAGTAAGTGCCAGAAGTGGAATATTAATTTCCTCGAACGATCTTAGCACAAAGCCAGGACTAAGGGAAATCTCAAACCCCCCTCCCCACATACACTTTTTCCTTGGGCAGTCATGCGTGTCCTTTCGTGTCCTGGACAGTTACCAAAAGGGGGGGGGGGCGTGGCAATGGGGGGGGCGACGGAATGTACATAGTTGAAAATTCGTTAATGGTCACTGCGCAATGTTAAGTTTCCAGTAAGGGGCAGTGCAAATGAATCTTGGGTCCAAGTCCACCCAAAAACACACCAAGGACTCTCACGCACACATGCGTGTGTGCACATTTTGGCAAGTTAAAGTTCTTAGAAATCCTTGAGTGCACACAAAAACAAATAAACAACGAAATAGACAAACAGAATGGATGCCCTGCCCCCTGAAAAATTTGGATGGGGTAGATGGTTGAGAATAGTGGGCGGTGGGTGGTGGGTGGTGCTCTGCCTGCCATGTTCTGTGGTTAATTTGTGTGCTTAAAAGCGCTTTACGACTTTGCTGCATTTTTGCCCCAAGAATGGGTTGGTGGAATGGGTGCTGTGACGAAGTTTGGAGAAGGAATGGCTTCTCATAGGGGTTTTGGGGAGTTTTTGGGGGGTCAAGAGGTCGGTCAACAGCAGCAGTGACAGTGTCCAAAATTTATGTGCATTGCAAGTGTCAAACTATTCCTACACACTCAAATACGAGCGCATGCAAACGAGTGTGCAGAAATTCGTGTGTGTTTGTATAGATAGAGATGGGTTGATGGGTGAAAAAATATACATTTGTCTGAGTAAAATATCCTGCAACATGTATATACTTTAACGGTCCATTTCCAAAATTAAATCAAATTAATAAAATACTTTGTACAATTAAATCAAAATAAATCCATTAAATAAAAAACTTTGTATATTTAGTTATGCATTTAATTCATACGACAATACGTCAAAGTAATCAAATTTAACAAAAATAGTTACCAAGTCAATCGATTATTTGATACAATTAAACATTGAAATTAATTGAAAAGACTTTGAAATGTAAGCCTAATCATAATTTATGATAAATGCAACTTCTTAAAAGAAAATTGCAAATAAAATCATTTAGCGTTCTTCAAAAACTCTTAATTAAACTAAACAATTTTCAAGATAATTTAAAGCCTTTAAAATTGTTTTGTCTTCTATTTTTTAGTTCAAAACTTTTAAAACACGTCAAGAACTTGACTTACTGCCGATAGTTTTTTTGTGCTGACTTTTCGACTTTGACCATCTTTGAAGCCAGAGACAGGGCCACACACACGTACAGATGCCGGAATATTTTTCAATTTTCTTGGCCAACCCATGTGTGTTGGGCGTCTTGGCCGTTTTTAGCCATCGCCTGTTGTTTGGCCAGCATCTGAATGAATGACTTTAAATTGAAATGCGATTACATGACCAGGACACGCACTTAGAGCCGGCTTAGGACAACAGACACAGAAACAGAAACAGCCATCCAGGATATCAGGATATCAGAATGGGCGGGTGTGCAGGAGGTCAAACGTTTTGGGCCACCCAGAAACTTGAAGACTGGAGACTTAAGACTTGCAGGTCCCGCAGGACTCTAAGGATTCCTGGCCAGCTGGTTCGGCTGGCTGCTCGGCTGGTATTTGTTGCCAAACTTTCGCCCAAGACGTGTGTGTGTGCGTCTCGAATGGTTTTAAATTTCATTAAGTTTAGTTTTATTGCACACAAGCCAAAAGCAAATTGTGTCCTATCCTGTGTCCTGTCCCTTCGTTTGCATACCATTTCCCACTCTCCCCCAAAGCAATTCAATTCATCTTTAAGATAACTTTAAGAAAATCAAGAAAAATAAAAGAAAACGGGGGATGTACAAAAAAAAAAAAAAGAAAAGGAAAGGCATAAATCGAGGGCGCCAGGGCGTCATGATTAAGGGGTTTGCTGCTTGTCGCTTTTAATTTTTTATTTTCGTTCTCATTATTCGCATTTTTTTTTGTTTGGTCCCAGATTCGGATTGAGATCCAGATATCCTTGGCTCCTTGGCCGGCTGGTATCCCGCGGATACTTCCGCTTAACGGTTACATTTATAATTACATTTTAATTAGATTCATTCGGCTGTAAAGTGTCCCTTTGTGTGATTCTCTCTCCGGCTGCTTAATGAATGAATCCAGCGCGTCCCGCGAATCCGCGGATGCGGATGCGGATGCGAACGCCTTTCAGGACCCCAAAAATCTGGCCACAGCTTAAGGCGACCGTCGTCCTTTCATTCGATTTCCAATTTGTATTTTACCTTTACTCTGGCCATCCCAATTTGCTGATCGAACTTACTCTTTTCCCAAAGAAATTGTTTTATATTTTGGAGAAAATCTATATTTAGTATAATGAATAAAACAATTTTTCAGAACTGGCTTCTATGTAAATAGATGGTTTTGAAAAATGTATATTTAAGAAAATAACATTTTTTCTTACTTTAAAATTTTGGGTTTGGGGTTTTTATTTGTTTTTGAGACACAATTTTGATACATGCTTTTGAAAATTATATATTTATTAAAACAACAACTTTTTTGTACTTTCAAATTGTGTAAAGCTTCTTTGTTTTTTCCCAAATGCTTGCAAACGTTATTAGCGATTTATAATTAATTATAGAGCATTCGCACTTCGGCGACTTTTAGCGATGGCCGTGCTTTTTTCTATTACTTTGTTCGCTGGCCTTTTTTCCATTCACTGGCAGCTGCATTTTTAATGACTCTGATTTATTAATGGCGGCCGGCTGATTAAGGCCTACAAGCCCAGTGGTCCCCCAGTCCGCCAGTTTTTTGGCATCCCCCCCTTCTAACCACTGGCATCGTTGCTAAATATAAATTAGACAACGTTGGCTGCGTCTTCGACCTGGCAACAAACAAAAGGCCCCGGACCAGGACTCTCAACTCTTCTGCCGCGGATACGTGGATCTCCTTGTATAGTACATATACATATATTATGTATATAAATCGGACGGATAAATATGTGGGTGAGTTTGCTGGTAAGTCTCAGACTTGGAAGACCAAAACGCGACGACGTGCGACGCCGCTTAAGTGTTTAATAACTTTTGGCTGGTTCGCGGGCTCTTCTGGTCCTCGTTCTTATCCCGGTCCTTTCTTGGTCCTGTTTTTGGTCGTCCTGCCGGTCCTGCTTTTGGTCCTGGCTTTGGTCCTGCAAATACCTTGTGTTCGGAGTAACACAGGGGTATATTATGTAAAGATAAATCTGCTCCATTTCTAGATATATTAAAACAATTCTTTTGGTGTATAAAATAAGTATAAATTATAACACTATTTAATTAAACACCAAACTAACTACTTTTTACCCCGACAAAAATTTAACGAAAAATGTTGTACATATCAATTCCATTTCCATGTTCAAATCGGACTTAAATAGTTAAAACTGACCATCACTGCAGTGATGTTAAACTTTGCTTACTATACATATCTATAATATTATATGAAAACCATATGCTTATCTATAAGTGATGCAGATGTGATGTAAAAGTGATGTAAGACTCTTTCTACTGGGTATGTTTCGGTCGGGGAGTGATCTATTTCCTGGCGACTTGTTCCGGTTGCGGGTGCTGCATGTGAGACGTCGCCAACGACGACTCATTGTCTCTGGCTCCCCAACCCCAAATTTTTTCGGGGCTGGTCCATGGGAACGGCTTAAAGTTCCACGTCGTTGATTTTATTAGTCTCTAGCGAACAATTCGAAAAATTTGTACGCTCTGCCCGAGAAAAATTTTCGGGCTCTGGTGTTTTTTCTTTTGTTTTTGGGGAGGGGGTTCTTTATTCGTCGTTCTGATTCTGTTTCTGCTGCCTTTTGGCTTGATTTTATTTTATTTTATTTCTCTGTTCCGGTAAGCCTTTGAGCCTGGGAGCCTGGAATCCAATAGCAGTCGATTTTCTTTGAAATTCTTTTGCCCTCGCTCTTGTTGTTGTTGGTGATGCTGATGGTGATGGTTTGGTTTGGTTCGGTTTTGGCGGCTCAGGCAAAAGGATTGCGAATGGCGAATGGCAAAGGACCAAGGACTAACGACTTGCGCCAGGCGACGTCGTCTAATGGCAACTTGTTAAATTGTAAAATTGGAAAACAAGTTGTTTTCGTTCCTTTTATTAGGTTGCCGCCTCAATGCCTCAGTCACTCCCCCATTTTTCCGCCGCACATCAATTGCATTAGAAGAGGCAAGCGAACCCAGAACGAAGGACCCGGAGAAGCCATCGCAACCCATCCATCCATCGTCTGCCGTGTTCCACGGGCCATTTAGCTTTAACCCGAGCACACGCACTCGCCTCCAACATCCGATATCCTTTCAAGGAGCCGGGGCCATATATCCTGGCATAGAGTGGGCCCAGCTGATATGCAGATGCGACTCGCGGGATTTTCGGGCAGCGTCTTCAATGTGTCTAAGGTATTTAAAGCGGTATTCTTGGAATTTTGGTGATTCTACTCGAATACTACATGTTCAATAATTAGACCAACTGCAGTGCCTAGACAGGCCCCTTTTTTTTTTGGGAAGCCTTTTTTTTTGGCTTTAAAACAAACCGACTTTTTATAGCTTTTTTACGGGTTTTTGGAAGTTTATAAAAAACATATTTCTCAAGAGTGTTTTTGCTGTAACTTGGCAACCCATACTATCTACCCCGATCGATTAAAATAAATAAATATTTTTTTGGAACAGAAATTGAATTTTGAAAAACGATTTTTGAAGAATTAATTTTTTGTCCAATTTTCAGACTTTTTTGTAAGGGGGTACATCATCATTTTTTGCGGAAGTTGGTTAATTTTCAACATTTTGAACTGTGAATGCCATTCGATTGGAAATTTTATGACGAATTCAACGGTATATAACACTCCAACTTTTGGCCATTATTTCCCAGGGTTTTGACAGAAAAACGAAGTTTTTAATGTGTTTTTTTTGGGTTTTTGGAGATATTTCAAAATAAATTATTTCTGAAGAGTCTTTTTTTTTGTAACTTTGCCAAAATAAGACCCATAGCCACAAGAGTTGCTGTTTTGAACAGCTGGCAACCTATACTAACCATCCCCGATCGATTAAAATAAATAAATATTTGTTTGGAACAGAAACCCAATTTTGAAAAACGATTTTTGAAGAATTAATTTTTTGTCCAATTTTCTGACTTTTTTGTAAGGGGGTACATTATCATTTTTTGTGGAAATTGGTTAATTTTCAACATTTTGAACTGTGAATGCCATTCGATTGGAAATTTTATGACGAATTCAACGGTATATAACACTCCAACTTTTGGCCCATATTTCTTTTGGCCCCATTTGAAAATTAAGGTTTTTGGACATACAGTTTTTTTTTAGTTTGTCTTAATGATTTCAAGTCAAGTGTAAAATGTATTAGTAAAGGCTTGAGAGAAGGTGTCTTAAAGTGTTCTAGTTTGCTCATTAGACTTTGGCATCTCCCACTTCCACTCCGAAACTGTCTGCGTTGTCCGTGGCAACGCGGCCGTGACAATTACGGCGTGAAACTTCAAAAGAGACGTCCTCTCGCTGGCTTTTTAATTTCCAGCCGTGTGTCAAATGGGTCGCCGTTCGTTCGTTGCTCACTTTCGGTTTTCGGCTTTCGGTCTTATGCTTCGCCTTATCGCCTTAAACATCGTCGTGTTTGATTTCAAAGTATCATTGGGAAGTCCTTTATCTGCTCAAGTGCCAAGTGCGACGGACTGGGCACAAAATGGGTTAATGGCTGGAGTTTGGGGGACTTGTCTCTATAGCCTCAGCTCATTTTCGCCTTAGAGAAGCAACAAATTGAGGAATGCCCGGGGAAGTTTGATGTCCTCAAGATATCAATGCCTTTTGTTGGCCATCCTTCAGCCGGCAGGATATTGTTGCTTTAGAAATGCTCTTGTTGTCGATGACACCTGAAGGTCCTTTGGTTACTTAAATGCAACCAGGCGGTTTGTTTTGATCCCCTTCACATTCTTGCCCCGACTCAAGTAATTGCTGCACATAATTAACTCAACTTCATAATGGAAGAGGGGGTTTAATTCATTTGGTACTACAACTTTGAAAATTAAATTGCAGCTCTGATAAAAAGAAACATATAACTATTATATTAAAATAAAGTTTGTTTATTTTATTGAAGAAAGTTAAGATTTATGAAGTTAATATGATTAGATTAGATTTATACAGAATTAAGAAAGAAAAAAGTGGAATAATGTGTTTTGCATTTGTTTAGTTAGATAAAAACCACATTTAATGGTATTCGTATAAAATTTCTATAATTTCAATCTATGTCATTATCGGTATTTGCTTATATTAAAATTTGTTAAAACTTAAAATATTTGTGTAATAAAAGAAATGAGTTATACTTCATGTCGAAACTAAAGTGAAGAGAAAACAAAGTTTCATGTGGCTTTAATGGATGTGAAATTAAGCCATAATGTGAGATTTTGTGCTTAGCTTAAAGCTCGATTTTATGAGCGACTATCTCTTTGGACTGCCAGGCATCAGTTGAAAATTCGATTAAATGCTGCAATTTAATGCCGCACACACTCACTCATACACACACTTGGAGAGACTGCGGTGCAGACACTCGACATTTGAGATAAGAACTCCTGCCCGAAAAAGGGGGCGGGGTGGGAGGGGCAGGGACGAGAATGGGGGAGGGACTCCCCGGCAAAGTGAACGCATAATTAAATTACGCAGCGAGAGGAGCAGCCGGCAAGGCGAAAGAGTTAGACAAATAAGCTCAGGTATTAACCTCTGGCACGCTAACACACACAAACACACGCACACATAGAGAGACCAGCAGACGGAAGCCCAAGAAGCTGCTTCCACGCCCACTTTCCACCCACCGCCCACTCAACTCCCCCTTTTTTTGGAGGTCGCCTCCATTGTGCGCCACAGCGTTCATTAATTCGATTTCCATAACAATTTATTCATAAGACAATGTCTGGCACCGTTATTTTATCTGGCGATGTGCGGTAACGGTAACGCCACTTAGCCACCACCCACCGAACCACCCACTGAACCACCCAGTGAACAACCCAGTGAAGCCGCCAAGGAAAACCCGACGCCATCGTCTGCAATCCTTTCTCGAGAGGAAAGCGCCATAAAATATTTTTATGTGCGAACACTCTATAAATGTGTTGCAGCCACCCACCGGTGAGAAAACTGAGAAAAACGCAAGGGGAAATGGTAGCTGCAAAATGCGGGAAAATGCGGGAAAAGCTGGGAAACTGGCAGTGGGAACCGTTTTGCTACCGTTGCTCGTTGCGGTTGCAAAACACACTGAAAAAAAGGCCAGGGAATACTAAAATTACTTTAATTAGAAATTGTTATGTCAATAATACAATATATGCTTAAAAGATTAATTGAGAATTTAGCTAAAAAAAAATGTAAATGTATGTCGATAACAAATCAAACCAATTAAACCCTATAGTGAGGCAACTATGAGAGCTAAATGATAAAACCATTTCAATTTCTCAGGCGCCTTAAAACGCAAATTTAATTCAATTGAATAGTGTTTCTACTACAGAATCGGTTTTGATTGTTTTCTACAATACTAAATAGGCTTTCATTAAGAAATATTGTTATATCAGAATATTTAAAAGGCTTTCATTAAGATATATTGTTATATCAGAATATTTAAAATGCTTTCATTAAGATATATTGTTAAATGAGAATTTCCAAAGAACATAAGTATATAATTTTCCAAGTCGAAATAACTATATATTATCCCATTCCGGTAAACTAGTTATTGAGTTAAACATTTTATGTTGGGCTTAATTTATTAAATAAATACAAAAATATAATTGCCTAAATTATTATTTTTTTAATATCGTGTCAACTAATTATCTTACATTTTCACGCAGTGTAATGAAAAGCATTTAGCTGTGTGTGTGTGTGTGTGTATTAGTGTGGGTGGTGCAAAAATTATCTTCAACACCTTAGAACTTTAAAATTAAATGAGGATTAGCGCCGACAACGCAAAGCTCCAGCTCCAGCTTCAGCTTCAGGTTTTACCTATGGATCCAGGACTTTCGTCCTGCGTACGTGTCTGTGTATGAGTGTGTGTGTGAGTGTGTGAGAGTGTGTGAGTGTGTTTTGCCCTTCTGCCGCTGTTGCTTTTCATTAAGGCTTTTGGGATCTGGGATCCAGGATCTTTGCTGTCTGTGCGTCGCTGTTTCTTTTGCAGCTTCTGCTTCAGTTTTATGCCGCTCATTTGCATTTTTCGACTGCAACACACCGTAGCCAGGTGACAGGTGGCCATGGAGGTCCTGGCCAGGTCCTTGCGACTTTGGCCAAGCTGAGTGCGTGTCAGATTTATGGCAATTTCGCCATGGAACTCTTTTCTTAAAGCATTTTCTTCTTTCGTCCTTTTGGTCTGTTTTTTGGTTTTTTTGTCTTTTTGCTCTGTTGTCCTGGGCAACCAGGCAGCGGCTAAATAGAAACAAAAAGGCGAAACCAATTACCTGCATATCATTGCCACGCCCACCGCAAATTAACAATGTTATGGGGCGGCAAAGCGCATTTTTGTGGCCGTCCAGCCGCAAGTGCCTGGCACCGACAGGCAGCGCCAAAACTGACTTTATTGCGCCTGTCGATTGCAAATATTTTGTATTCCTTTTATTTTTTATTTTAGTTTTTGGGATTTCTGGGGTTTTTTTTCAGTCGCTGTTGCATGTCGTCGATGGAGACACGACGGAATGACGGTTGCAAAGGTGGCGGGCTCGGGCCAAAAACACTTTGCCAAATTGGCCAAGAAAGGCCAAAAGTCATTGGTAGGTATTTCGAAGTTTTTTATACCCCTCAAATATAAAACTATACATTAAATGCATTAATATGGCTGTACTCATTAATTATTGTCAAAAAAAAAAGGGTTTCTATTAAAATAACATTTTCCAATCCGTTTTAAGCGTATTAAAATACTATGTTTTTCTAAAATGTATGTTATATTTTCGCCTTTCAAAATATAATTTCTGTTGTCTTACTTAGGCTTATCAAAATTATATTTTTTTTTTAGAATAATATTTGATTTTTATTTAACCGCAATTTTCGTTTAATCTTCAATTTCTTTAACTCCGATAAGTATGCTATGAAAAATGATTATCTTGCAAAGGCAGCTTTGCTCAGGAACAAAACTATTGCCTACTTATGAGCTGAAAAAGCAGCGAAACCGTATTAACCTTTCGGGTCATGCCCTCGCTACCCTCAGTCGAGAAAGAAAGAAAAACTGAGACCGAGACATCGACGTCGCGATTTTTCCCGTTTACCGTTTGCCGTTTGCCATTTGCCCTTTTTCGATTTTGGCATTGCGATTGCAGGCGGCGGCAAAACAACAGGACGACCTTAGCTCCATTAGCCCAATCATAGTTGTAGTTGTGGCTCATGTGGGTGTCTAACGATATGTGTGTGTGTGTGTGTGTTTGCAAGGATATGGCTTCAGGCGCGGGACGGTTGGCCTGCGATTTGATTTGTTTGTTCAGCTGTTGCCGCATTCCGTTTGTTAAATAATTAAATTAAAATAAACGAAAACGAAACGGACCGAAACCTGTCATCCTCGTCATTGTGCTTGTCATTCTGGTTGTCTTTTCATTGGCTTCGGTGTCTTACATAGTCCGAATGATTCCCGAAAATCATACAAACGAACTCTCCTCACGTTTCCGACTTTTAAAGAAAATCTTCACATATCTGAGATATTCAGAAACAGAAAAATGATTGTATCCCATTTGTATACAAATAATTATTTGATTTGCTTATTTTTTCACAAAATAAGACGTTTTTTTAAAGAATGCTCTAAAAGATTTTGTACTTGCTTATTATATTGATTGGGTAATAAATATTTCCCTGATTCATCCGAATACCATATATTTTACAATAAAAATAATTATAAACCGTTTTATACTTACAACTTAAGGAATTTGTTTTATATACTTATAATTTATCTCTTCGGCTGATTCATCCGAATGCCATGCAAAAATATTCCGCATTCAGGTGACCATATCCATGAAATCCCCCAACTTTGCAGCGAATCCTTTGTTGTTCAGTCCGATGGACACACAATAAACATGTTCGCCTTGTTGCCGCGTTCCACCCTGTCCAGTTTCCAGATTCCCTGATGGATTCCATTCAGCAGTCGAAAAACAGCTACAGCAACAGAAACAGAAACAGAAACATTGGCCAACGCGACATCCGTTTCCTTTTCCGCATAGCTGCGATCCTTGACGGTCTAGCCCGTGTCCCAGGGAATTCTTTGTGTATTTATATTGCGTTTTTTTGGGCATCGTGTTGTGTGTTGTGTGCCTTTCGAAGCCTTTTCACAGCATTGGACAAAGGGAATTGCTGACAATGTCGGCACAGGCGGCACACAGGTTATTGGGATGGGTGCTCGACTTTCTGCTTCTGCTTCGCATGGGGGCTTAACAAATTTCAATTAGCGGACCATCTCACATCTTGACCGAGTCGAAGGCATCTGCTTTACTTCTTGACGGGAAATTCCCGGGCTCTGCTCTCTTCTTTTTTCTTATTTTGCTGATGTTTATTTGGCAAGTGCTTAATTTTATTTGGGACACCCAAGCAAAAAAAAAAAAAAAAAAAAAAAAAAAAAAACGCAGACAGAAAAGGCAGCTGTATTTTAATGCACTACTCAGCAGTGGCTTTTCCGCTCGCAGCGGGCGATTTTTCGCCACTGGCGAAAGAAAAACAAAAAACGTATTTACCTCAAATTAAACATTATTATGCTAGGGGAGGCTGGTCATTTGAGGGCAGCCGCAGGGGGTGGCAGGTGGATGGTTGGATGGTTGGGTGGTTGGGTGGTTGGGTAGCAATGGGTGCCTTGGGTGGCTGGAGGTCGCGCGCGCTCTGGTTGACCGCAGTAAATCACGCCGTTAAATGGCGGCGACCGCTGGGCAGCGAAGCTCCCACTCTTGCTCCTCCTTCAAAGTTTCGCACTTTGTACTTGGGCATATGTGAACGCTTTGAAGCACGTCCTGCTGCTGGTCCTTATACCCTCTATTTTCGAGTACCTAAAAGTATATGGTATCTTTGGCAACTTGTACAAATTAAGTAGCATGTTAAAAGGATTTGATTCTCTATTTAGTACGTAATTAAAATTTAAGATTTTATCTCTTTTATGGTTTGCCAAACAAATTCCATAAAATGTATTTATTTCAAGACCACTCTTATTAGCTTTTTAAAAATATTATGTTTGAAATTACGTTTTTGACAATCAAAGCATGATCATACTACTATTTTCTCAAAGAAAATTTATATATGCTGTGTAAAGTGAAATGTATGCACATAGTTAATATGCATACGATAATGATATCAGGATTATTTACAATAGCGATAGATAAGACAGGCAGTTGAGGAGGTTTATTAAGTTTTGAGAAAAGAAAAATGTTGTTTGGTAAGCATATTTATTATGTACCAACTTGTTTAGGGCTTGAAATTATCTTGATTACTGGGTATCCTCAAGTCTAGTTAACTGCTTTCCGAGGTCCTGGTCTGCATTTTGTCCCGGCACTTCCTGCTGGCCAGCGAGGCGACGCAAATGGGTGCTTTGGGCGGGTCATTCGCAGCCATAATGACATCCCCCTTCCACCGCCGCCCATGTCCGAGTCACATTCACACAGGAGTTTATTTTGTAATTAACGCCTGCCGCCGTCGCCTGTTGCGCTTTTGTGCCCCTAGGAAGGTTGGGTCAACCTCAATGGGGGTCACACATGTGAACGGTGGGTGGTGGTCGGTGGGTGGTGGGGTTGGTTAATGTGGGAGACTGACGATGACGCTTTGTTCTTGCTTCTCCTCTGCTTCTTGTTTTTGTTAATGACGTTGACAGGGACACCCACTTTGCCCCCTTTTATTTTTTTTTTTTTTTTTGTGCACTCGTCGCCGCTCTTAATCAACGCCCCTTCGCTGTTGTGTTGCGTCCGTTCAACCGAGAACTGTCCACACCTTGGCACCACGGCCACGCCTCCGCCCTCAAGTCATTAGCCTGGAATGGCAGTTAAGTCAAAGGAAGGATCTACAATGAGTTTGAAATTTACAACACATGTCGAAAAGACATGAGACATATAATTCGATTGTTAATTTATAAAATACAGAAAACATTGATTAAGCATTTATGCCTAATTGTCTTAAGTATTAAATTTTGTCTTCGATTATTAAAAAGAATTTAATTTCTCAAAATATATATTCAAAAAAATGTAGTATCTGTTCATATTGTTCAAAGTTAACCATCATACAAATAAATCATTTGAATTTCATTTAAAAGTCTTCTAAACAGCATAATTGCAAATCGATTAGGACCAATTGCGGTCATAATAATTCAAGCCAACTCACTTGTGTTGTGTTTTATGCCATCCATTCGTGTCTCATTGGCTGAGAGTACTTACAGACCCAACTTAGTATCCTGCAGTGCTGTTGTCCTTATTGTCTCATTTCAAGCTAAGTAAATTTGCAGCACATGAACGGAAAATGAAATGAAAATGAACGAGGGGGTGGTGCCGAGTGGGCTGGGTGGAAAATGAGGCTGTTTCTCGAAGTCTGCATGCCGCCAACAGGTGTAAATGTGAATTAATTAACCGCAAACACTATAAACAACACCTCAACTAGATGTGAGTATGTGTGTGCCGCACGGCTTACAAATTGGCTTGGCAAATTGAAATGAAATTCATTAGGCTACGACGCGTTCAAAATTCGCGGTTGTCGATACACAGCGCAAAAATTTGATCTTAAAAAATCGAAATTCGATACGATGAAAAGGGTTTATTTGAAATGGTGAGCGACTGCTGTTATTTCAAAATAAAAAAAAAAAATTAAATATAAAGAAGCTACATTCTTTTTGTACTTAGTTTTTCTTTAATATTACTTAGAAGATAGGTACTACATATATAGGATTGGAAATGTCTCCTTCACTGTGTTCAAACTTCTAAATAATTATTATAATACCCTCAGTAATGTGTGTAACAACATTTTTGTTTCAAAACAATTTGAAAGCTGATATAATTTTTTGGTCGTGCAAGCAATAGCGACACAATGGGTTACAATATGTCGCAAAAGTCAAACTTGAATAGAGGTCTCACAAAAAGAAATCAAGTAGATATTAAGAGGTGAAGCGAGGGGAAATGACTGCGGCTCGCCCTGATTTCGAGTCAATTCAAATGAAATCATTCGGAAGCAAATCATTTGATATGTGGGTGGGTTGGAGTTGGAGTTGGAACACACATTTACAATTGCTCAATTCGATTTCCGTTTGAGTGCGTCACCATCATCATCGTCATCGTCATTTTCATTTTCATCGTCAGCGGTTCAATGGCAACTTGATCTCTTGTTGATGACGGCGGCAAACTGTCGCAAAATTGCCGAAATTGCCAAACGACGTCGCGCTCGGAGTTTCCGAGTTTTCCGTATTTTCCGGCGCACAGGTGAGTGGCTTTAATGGGCTCGTTATTCTGCGACGTGGATTATCCTTGTTTCCCCATACCCAAAATGTCCTTATTAAATGGTCTTGCACTTGATTTGCTACTCATTGAAATCAAAATAGGCCTAAATATGGCCCAACATAGAGTTATCCTTTCGATTTGGCAATAGCAGTTTAAGGGTTTCTTTTGTAGCATTCCTTTGGCGGAAGTTTACCGGAATGTTTATTGATTTTATTAAGAAACCCCAGTTTACAAGCTTCATTAAAAAATTTGTATCTAGGATTTCAAAGATTCCTAAAACAAAGGTCCTCAAACTATATTTCAGAAAATGAATTTATAGGGTAAAATATATACTTATTTTTTTATTTTATTTTATAAATATCAATAGAATTCCCTGATATTAATTTGAATTTCGCTACATAACTCAGCAAATCGAAATAAGTTTACCAACTTTAATGGGTAATTAAAGAGCATCACTTAGTTAGTCAAACATTTTGTTTTCCCCTATTGCTATATGGCCTTTTCCGAATCTGTTTTATTGTCATGCCATATCCCTTACCCAAAAAAAAAATCCCTGAAGTGGTGCTGTTATTTTTATTATTGGATAACATTTGCCCGATTACGCGCACTTGAATCGATTTATTGTTATTGAGGTGCCCTTGTAAGAAACCAGAATCGAGAATCCAGAAGCCAGAAGCCAGAACCCTGAATCCAGCTTCTGTTGGCCAGAATGGAATTCGTTTTCTGGCCATAATTACAAGTGCCAAGGGAAGTGGAAGTGGAAGTGGCAATAATAAGGAGCACGTTTCAGGTAAAACCGCGAGGGGTTTTGCTGTCGACTTTCATTGAGTTTTGGAGCATGGAGTTCGAGATGGAGGTTGCCAATGCCAATGCCATTGCCAATGGGATGATTCGGCTTTCGTTTATTATTTAATTATTTGCTCAATGGCAATTCCTGTTCTGCTTCCCCTTTCTCAGTCCCCCGCCCTCTAATTATATTCCTATTTCTAATTTAATTTCGTTGCGTTGCTGCCTGCCAACCTCAGAAGGAAAAAAAAAAATAAGGTGGATTCAATCACATTTGCGGCACATTTCCAGTTCATCATTAGCGCCGGACATTGACAGCAAAAAAAAGGGGGTTACGATGATTTCCGGGGGATTAGGATTAAGATGCCTTCGGCCTCATCATAGTTTCGCAGTTATGAGCACCACCCAATGCCAAAACTCCCGGAATCAATCAATCATAATTACAGTGAATTGCAATTATTGTTGCATAGTTTCTCGCAAATTGCAACTGACGAGTGTCCTGGCTAATGGATAGAGCCATCATAACTCCCCACTCGGCCACTTCCCCAGGTGATTAGTGCATTAACTTCATTAAAAACACTTTCCGGCGAAACTTAGTATTTGAGATGGCAAATGAGTTTTTTAAATTGAGTTTTTTCAATTGAAATGAGTTTGCTTTAAATGCTCCAAAATCTATTTAATAATTTATTTTATCTTGAAATTAGAAAGTCTTGTATTTAAATTCAATTGATTTTTTTTTTGTTAATGCTAGTCAACTATTTTAGATTCTGAATTCCTTTAAACTTGCAACTTGCTTCTTTACTTTGTAATGAACTTTGATTTTGCGGGGCATTTTGTCTAGCATACTATTTGAATGTCATATTTTCTATTGTTTTTCACCCTAGGGATGGTGAAACCCCCTGGTTTAGACTAGTTGTCAGTCGGTGGCGCTGCTCTTCAAGTCAAGCGTGTACCGGGAGGTCAAAGGTCGGCCAGACCCGTTCCCCCATATACCTATATTATAAAAGGATCCCATAGCTCGGGGGCCATATCGCCAATCGAGTTGGCAGCAGGCGACTGATACCGATAATACTTGGTATGCAAATTTGATTTGTTGGCCAGGCCAGGCCAGTACGTGAGGGTCTCTGCCGAAGAACCAGTGAGCTAAATGATGGTCGAGGCCGGGTGGCTTCTGCACTTTGTAACTGGTTGTGTAAACACTCCCAAAAAAAAAAAAAAAATAAATAAAATATACAAAAATAAGGCGACCGTAAAAGGATGAAAAAAAAAAGAGTACGAGTAAGAGTAAAGAAAGAAAGGGTCAGGATCCGTCAGTCAGTGGAAGTATTCGGGTCGAAAAATCAGCATCAGCATCGGCATCGGCATCAGCATCCAGAGCGCGTCACATGGAGCGGCTTGTCGTGGTAATTGCGTAGCATTTCCATAGATTAAGGGATTTACCCAGACCACCTCCGCCCGGCTCCTTTGTGAGCGATATGCCACCAGACGGGTTCCAAGACAAAGAACCTGCCCCCGAAGATGAGCAAATGAAACCAAAACCAAGGGCAAGGAAACCCTCGCCTTTTCTCTTTTCTCTTTTTCCTTTTTTTTTTTTTTTTTTCTTTTTTCCTTCTGCCCAAAAAAAGGGCAGCTGAGAAGGAAAAAATAATGTTGAAGTGTAGTAAAACGCTTGTGTTAAATACTTTTATTGAGATGGTAAGCCTTTTTATTAGCTCAGACCTAAATAAACAAGGCAAGCGTGGGGGGGGTTTTTTTTGCATTTCTGGTTCGAGGGCGCACGACTTTTATCTGTCTAAAGGGACCGGCGGTATGGGGTTAAGACCTGTGGGATGGCTTTCGAAGGGGAGGGGCTTTCGCCGAGGTCGCAGCCTCATTTAACATACTTTAAACATGTTATTGCAGCCCTGAGAGCCAGAAGAACAGAGAAAAAACGACACAAATCCCATAAATTCGCTAAGAAAACAGTGAATAACACAATGGGGAAATATGCAAATAAAAAACGGTACGAAAAAGTAGCGTAAAATTTCCATTGGAAATTAAGCAATTTCCACTTTTTAACAAAAGATGCTATTTGCCATGGAAATTTAGGTAATAAAAGGTTTGAGAGCCTTAAATTAAATAATTAAAGAGATTTCGGTAATCAAGTGCGTGAAAATAGGGATTTAATTAAGGTGTAGTATTAAAAGAAAGCCTACAGGATTCTTATAAAGTTTTCTCTATCCAGTTTTTATGAGGTTTTCAGTTTTAGTAATTAGATTTTGAAAAGTCTAAATGAACTGACATCTGAAGATGTGTGTGTAAATCTTATAGAATATTATAGATGTTCTCATATAAATAGCAGTTTAAGACATCTGGGTCTATATATTTTACCATCCCCTCGAGTCCTTTTTAAATTCAATGTTCTGTTGATTTGGCCTCCAAAACGCTGAGATTTGCACACACCCGTGGAACACACACATACCCGCACCAACACTCTGGCAAATCGTATGTGCGCGATGGCAGCGAAAGAAAGTCATAAAGTGTTGTTTAATGGTATTTTTCTTCCATTACTTACCGTTATTATGCTAATGAGGTCGTTACGCGTATTTGTGTGTATATTTTATTTATGTATTTTGAATTGTGTGTGCCCGCGTGTGAGCTGTGTTCCTCCCGCTCCCAAATTTGTATTCTTCTCCACTGTACACTGATCAAAATGGCTAGCAATTCATCCGACATTTGAATGTAAACCCACCTAAAGTATATTAATAAAAAACTTTTCAAATTTTTAATTATTCTAGCTATGATTTTATTAATCTAAAAATTTCCAACATCTTTTCTCTTTAAATGTTAGTTGGATAAGTACCAACCTAAATTTAAGCTTATCATAACTGAAATATTGAACAAGTCTTTAGCGAATTTCTTTCAGTGCCTGCTTTTGCCGTACTTTACATATCCTCGCATGTATTTCCTGGCATATAGACATCATCGTGAACAAAATCTGCATAACAGCCACAACTCTCTCCATTTCGAATTGTCTGGCTAATTGAGACGCTCGCTTGTCATTTGTTAAATTCCGAGTAGCATAATTTTGGCCCAGCTCGCCTTTAAATGGCCTACGTCAGTGGAAGTTTTTCCTAGGCCGACGATTTCCCACTTTTCCTGCTCCATTATTGCCGTTTTTCATACCCTATAGTGTACGTTTTGATTAAAAGAGTATATTGTATTTGAGCAATAATATTATTAATTTTAAAAGTGGAGTTTATTCATTTATAAACTTTAGGTACTTTGTTAATTTTAAAAACAGAGTTATGAAAGTATTTAATATATCAGAATTAACTGAAAACTTTGGACTAGATATTTGGCCAATTTTAAAATTAATTGTTCATTTTAAAAAAACCGATAAAGTTGTTATAAAAAAATGTTCTAGAAGGATTCTTTTTTTAACCAGCTACAAATCTGCACTTTTTAAAAGAAGTCGCAAAATTATAAAATAGTTTTTATTTCTTAGTAAAAACACAAAAAACTACAAAAATATTATTAAGCCAATTGTTGAAGGATAATATATTTAACAATGAAGAAGTGTTAAATTGTTGTTAAACCAAGAAAACTAAAAAAGACGGATGAAATATGCATGCATATGCATAAAATCATCCAGTTTTTGGGGCTTATTTCTCAATGGATAGGGTATTCCACGTTCGATTTTATTGACCCAAGATTTGTTTATTTTTTTTTTCCCCTGAGCGGTGTTGTTGTTAAAGTTAAAGTTTCGCTATGAACTGGTGCGGTGGCAGTCCGCCGCCTGCGGCAACTAAGACGACGACAACGCGTTATGAAGACAACAACTTGCCACTTGCCGCAGCAGCAAAGCCAAATGCGAAATGCAAACACGATGCGGTGGGGGGCTAATAACAGGGGCTGGGGGTTGGGGGTTGGTGTATTTTGAGGGGGGGTCAGAGTGCCTCCAAGGGTGCGAGGAAGGGGAAAGGGATGGGGAGCTAGCCAGTCGACAACAACCGCATTGGCGGTGGCAGCCAGCAAACGCGAAGCAACACAAAACTTTCCTTCTGAATACGTAAAATGTTTTTGCTAAATGTGTCCCAAATGTCGGGCGGGTACCGCAAACGATTTTCAGGGGGGTGGGGGGATTCTATAGAGGGGTTCTCGGTTTTTTTAGAGGGGTTTTGGTGGGGAGTTCGCGACATTTCATTCGATTCGTGGCTAAATAACTTGGTTTTCCAAAACAACCTTGCTGGCTGGTCGATAGTCGTGCGGTTGTTGTCTTTCGCAGCTGTTTGGATTGTTGCGCCGCTACCACCCATACCACCCAAACCACCCACCACCCACTGCCACCACCCAGCACCACCCCCTGCATGGGCACTTCTTAAGCGCTTTCTTGTCCTGCGGTGGTCGTTTGTTTGTCGTGCACATAAATCCTGGCGCGAGCTGTCCCAAAGGCACTGCCACTGGCAGCGGTGACAGTTGTGTACGTCTCCTGGCCTTCGTCCTTCGTCCTTGGTCCTTGGTACTTGGTCCTCCGCGTCCGCGTCCGCCTCTTCCACATCCACATCCAGACCCACACCCACACCCACACCCATCCTGCTGCACATCGGTGTGCGTGCTAACCGCATACTTAATTATGAAGACCCAGTCGCCAGGCAAAGCCGATGGAATGGAATGGTTTGGCTTGGCTTGGCATGGAATAGACCAAAAGCCACCTGGACGGCATAAGGCAAAAGAAGCAAGGACCCAGGCCCAAGGAGTCCCAGTCGAAAAGGACACAGCTGTGGCTGACTTTAAAGTCATTTTCAATATCTCGAACTCCAATTGTGCACGTTTAGCGAGGCCTCAAGAACACTGCGAGAAATCCATTGGCGTTCTAAGCGACATTTAATGGATTAAAGTTGTATAAAAAAAGTGAGCATTTCAACTAATGCTAGATTTCTCTTAATTATTTTAAGCTTTAATTAAAACATAGCTTTAACTGTTAAAAGTTAAAGTAAGGGTTACACTTTTTTTATAATAAGTAGTGGTTTTAAAATAAACACAACGCATTTTCAATTAACTTAGAATTAACCTTCATCAATTAATACAAAATTCTCTTAAAACTTGAACCCTGCATTAGATAGAATACCTACATTTATTTAAAACACATTTCGTTGTTAAAAGAAATTCCTAGCATACATTTTTTACTCATCGCATGCACGTGCATTGGTTTAGCCAACTATTAAAATTTGTCTTTTACCTTTCTATTTTGTTTATAATGTTCAAAAGTTTATTGCAAAATTAGAGGAAATCGAACTGCATATTTGCCTGTGCTATTGTTGGCCCACCCCTTTTTTGCAGCCCCTTGAGCTATTCTAAAACCCCTCCTCTTGCTTAACAAGGCAAAATCCACTTCAGAGGCGCAGGAAAACGGGGGTTTTCCAATATAGAAACTGGGTTTGAGGGTGATGCAGAAATAGCCCTGATTTTTTTACAGGTCTGATGTGTTTTTTTTTTTTTTTTGTATTTGCTGGCGTCAGCTGCGTCGACTGGAGATTTCTTAATCTGACGTTCTAATGAATGTCATAAATTTATGGCCAAGTGCTCTCGACTTGAATCTCGATTTTGGACTGTTTTCCGTGGGATTGGCTTCGTTTTGTTGCGATTCGTTTAGATTCGATTGCTGGCCAGTGATTTGCCCCATTGTCTGTGTCGCCATCATCGCCATCGCCATCGCCATGTTCCTTCTGCTATTTCTATTTCTATTTCCCCCGAGGGCAGGATGTGGCAGGATTTTTTGGGCACCGTCTGAAGTGGTCAAGTGAAAAGTTGAGTTTTGGCACTTGTCCGGTTCTGGGTCCCGTGTCCTGTGTCCTGTGTCCTATGTCCCCCAAAAATATATACCATATATACCCGAACCCAAACCCGAACTCGAACCCGAGCATTGTTTTGTTTTGTTTTTGGCTCTGACATCATCATTTTAATCATCGCCTGATGCTGGAATAACAGTTTACCCCACGAACGCTGCCTGTCAATTTGTTCGATAAGCCAGAGCGCTGAGAGATGTCCTGAATCCGGAGACCAGTGTCCAAAAGTCCAGTGTCCGTTGCCCTGTGTCCTCAGTCGAAAGATGAGGGATGTTGGGAGTGGGGAGTGGTCGGCAGACATGCGACATGGACATGCACGCTACAAGATAATCACATTAAAAGAGAGCTTCGCAGAAAACCCGCACCCGAGTGTCCAGTCTGGGAATCGTTGACAGATAAGGGCGCTTGTCCCCGTCGCCATGCATCATCCATGCGAGTCAGGGATGCCAAATTGGCATCTTTATCGAGCAACTGTCTTACTTACTTGGATCACCAAAGAACTAGCACCGAAGAACACCCAGTTACTACAAATAATTGCATTTAAAGTAGGGCAGGACTATAGTTTCTTTCCAATATAACAATAAATCCAAATGAAATCTAAGAAAATTAGTTTTTTAGCCGTAATTTAATTTATAAACAACTATTTATTTGGCACAAGTATCGGAATTAGCAAAATTATAAATAAAGTTCACAACTCAGATAGCGCAAGTGTGGTGAAAGTTATTAAAACGTTGTTTTATAGAAATTTGTAATCAACCATAACCTTGAGTTTAGCCAGAAATTTAAAAATAAATAGAAAAACAAAAAAGTAAAGTGAATTCGATTATTGAAGAAGTTATAAATCGAGAAAAAAGCTCACATGTTTAACTTGTTTAAAATAATTTAATTTCTTTTCAAATTAAAAAACATGAATTTCAAAAAAAAATATAAAACTATTTTATTTTCAAATTAAGCCTAAATTTTTGAGTAAATTTTGTATGTGTCAAAACTGAAACATTTCTATACACCAAAGCGATCAGGTTGAAGTTGTTCAAACCAATGTAACTTCTTTTGGACTTTTCCAAGCACTATAAAATTAGAATTAGCTAACTGCCAAATCAAGGCCTTCGTTTTCTTATTTACAATTTTTAAATAAAATTAGCTTGATTCATTTTTCTCAATTCGTCCAGTTTTTGGCAGCACTAAATTTCGAATCCGCACCAAAATGGACACTGGGTGAATTGAAGTTGCCTTTGTGTCCGTTATCTGGACAGCAAAATATTGGCAAATTGCTGGCTAACAATGCCCAATAGATAAGGGGGGCCAGACCCACTCGATCAAAATGCCTGCCCCCCTGCCATTGGAACTTTTCCCCCCAGACTTTGCCACTTTTCCACTTTTCCCCACCTCAGAGCTCCTGGAGCAGTCCCCTGGCTCATTATTTCATTTAGGGTTTTTATTGTTTTTCGCATGCCATTAGTCAGTTTTGATTTACATGAACGGTCGGGAGGCTTGGGCAATAAAAATAATAAAAACAACTGTCGCTCAACTTAATAAGAAACACAAGCAGAAAGAAAGCCAACCTTACAGAAAAGAAAAAAATCTAAATGAAAATGAAAATAAGAGAGCCAAAAAAAAAAAAAAAAAGGCAGGGAAATGGGGAAAGAAATTTGGGAAAATTGTTCATTTCATTTGACGTTTCCCCGAAAGCGAGTCAGTGAGTGAGTGAGTGAGGGGCAGGAATCATTCAAAATAACTGAAAAAACAATGAAATTAGGCCGAACCAGGGGACTGTAGAACTGAGAAATCTAATTATTCATCCCCTTGTTTTTCATCTATTTTATTTTTTTTACGATGTTTACTTTTGAGTTTCTTTTGGGATGAAAAAAGAAATGCGGAGCCAGAATAAAGGAGCCCCAGACATCTGCTCCATGCCGGTCCGTCTGCCACTGAGCTGGGTTCTCCGAAAGCGGCGCGTTAAGTAGAACAGTTGGGGATTCAGGCCAGGACTCAGGATTCGGACTGCGCCGCGTTCGGCGGAGAGCGGAGGGCGGTGGGGGGGATGGGGGGATGGGAGCTCCACTCGAAGGCATGGAAAAGCCGAGGAAAAAAGCAGCGCATGCGCATGCGCGAATTTCCCGACTTTGGCGACGCCTCCGCGCTTTTCCATTGGGAGGCGGCCCCGTTTTTTGGTGCTGGCTGCTCCAACGCTTGCGCCTATGAGGCGATTGCCACGCCTGCAATCGCTACCGGGGGTTCACTGTACATAAGGGACATGCCGCACACCTCGCTCCGTCTCTTTCTGCATTATTCTCCAATACATAAAGTACCTTTTTGCAATCCATCAAAGCAGCCTTAGCCCCACACCACGCTACTCTTGGCAAAAAAAAAAAAATAATAATAATAATAAAAAATAAAACAAAAACAAAACACAAAAAAAACAAAAATCACCTGCAATCGCCTGCAGTCGCAGTCCGTCATCATTGATATTTGCCCGGGCGTTGGTTCAGCTCCAATTAATTAATAACCTGCCATGGCAGCGCAAACCTCTGTTTTCCCATCCATGTTACCATAAGCCCTTGGCGATCTTAAAGTCCTTGCTCGCCAGCAGTCTCTATACATAGTACAGAAACAGAGGTCCCTCTTTAAGGCGCCAAAAATGTTCAATTATGGCCTCAAAAGTTGGCTTGGCCAAGGCGAAAGTTATCCGGAACAATTTCTGGGATGGCAAACTTTGGCGCGCGACTTTTCTTTAATTTCTCTTTCGCTCTGTCTGAATGTGTTTGGGTGCCTAAAACTTAAAGTTAAAGTTATTTTACTTTCAGCGATCTGGAAAAGTTTCGGCAAGGCTGCTCAGTTCATTGCCGTTGCTGGTGGACATGGACATGGACATCGACAGGTGCAATGGCCTAAGAAAAGGGCTCATAAATTCAATCTAATATTGAATTAATCGATTATACTCGTATGTAGCCCTGTCGGCATTGCGTTTCCGTTTCCGCAACAGGAAGCCCCGGCACGCACACCAAAAAAGCTAAAAACCAAAGGCTGAAACTCAAAACAGAAACGGAACCGAAACAGCAACAGAAATGGCAGAAATAGAAAGAGTGGCAGAAACATAAGGCAAAGGGTTAAAGATTTATTAATAACCTGCCATCGAGGGGTGGGGATTGCAACAATCTAACCCCAAACCATATTCAGGATCAGCAGCACAAGAAAAAAAATGCTTCTCAATATGCTGACAACTGTAAAGTAAAGTTAAGTTACTGTTATTGCATTAGCTTGGCTAAAAAAATATTAAAATTCATTTAGTTCTTAAGACAAGTATTAAAATAAATTGGTTAAACAACCAAAAGTAGTTTTACCTCTATATTTAACCTTGAAATATTTAGTAAAAAACAAAAAAAACTATACGTTATTTGCAAGTTTTTAAAGTTTTTGCCTCCAACCATAAAAAGTTGGAGAAACTTTTACTTTAACATTACGGCTTCTTTTATCTCTATCTTTAACCTTGAAATATGGAATAAAAACATAAAACTGTACGTTATTGCAGGTTCCTAAAACTAGGACTTAAATCCATAAGTTTGTTATACCACCACAAAAACTTTCAGGAAACTTTTACTTTAATATTACGGCTTCTTTTACCTTTCGCTTTCACTTTGAAATATTTGTTAAAAACCATATTTGCAAGCCCACTAAAATTCAGCTTAAATTGTTTAATATCCGCTACAAATAAAATTGAAAAACAAAAGCATGAATCGTTTAATTAATTTTGTTCAACTACCGCGAAAAGTTTAACGTTAGGTCTTCTTAGGAGTTTGAACTTCTTATTTGCTTTATGATGGTTTTACTTTTCTGTCAATTAACTATTAATCACTGTTAAAATGTCACCTAGGTCGGAATAAACGTTTTTTTTTAGGTTTTATATTTATTTTATGTTGCCTTTCTAGCGCTAATATATACAAAAATTCTTACAGTTTAAGCACTAGTCACAATGAGTTCCAACTTATAGAAATTTTGACATATACATTTCTAAGGATCCAACATAAGCTTAAATTTTGCTTCCAAATACTAATTATATGGTTTAGTATTAGTCGTTTTTATATTATTTAATAACATGGAAAGTGTTTTTGTTTTAATGGTGTAAGTCAATTTTGAACTCATCAGCAGAGGATTAAAAAAGCTTTGGCTAGCGAAATTTTGTTCAGAATATGGTTCTATAAGGTTTCTTGGGTTAAAACGATTAATATTTGTTTTTTTCTGTGCAAGCCCGTTGACGTTGTCCTCATCACAGTCATTTCGTGCTGAGTTGGCGCTTCTGGTAACGAGCGGAACCAACAAATGTCCTGGAGGGACGGGGAAACGGGCCACGGGGATCGTTTCGGTTTTTATAACGTGACAACACGCAAGGTTGGGACTCAAACTCAAACTCAAACCGAAACTTAGACCCAGACCCAGACCCAGACTCAAACACAGGCGTTTTGGAGTGGGACCAATGTGAACAGGACATGAACATGTCACCGAAAATGCCTCCTTTACCGCCGCCAATTTGATGGGCAACTGGAATTAAACCCTTGCACATTACCCTTAACTTCTTGCTGTTACCATAAATTTGACGGGGACACAGAAATCAATGTATTTCATTAATGGCCCGAATGTGTGCCGGCTCTAATAGGCTTTATTGCCATTGTTGTTATTAATATTGGCATGCAACAAGGTCGATCAGGACACGCCATCTGAAAGCCATCAACGGAACACCAGGAACACCAAAAAAAACACACACACACCAAGGCATCTCCCCTCCACTTCGAACGCATTTTGAAAATCCAATTAAATCTGGCTGGCAGCAAATCTTAATGAAATAGGATCAAATTAAATATGTTCCCTAAAATAGCTAATCGTAATTTCACTGAAATGTTTTCATAACTTTACAAGAATAAAAAAAGGGAAGAAATCTGTATTTTTCTATGTCAGCAAACTCAAAAAACCCCTTAAAAAAATTTGTATTTATATCAAAACCCTAAAAAATAATGGTCAAAAGAGTGTAATAGAGTGTAATACACCGTTGAATTCGTCATAAAATTTCCAATCGAATGGCGTTCACAGTTAAAAATGTTGAAAATTAACCAATTTCCACAAAAAATGATGATGTACCCCCTTACAAAACAGTCAGAAAATTGGACAAAAAATTAATTCTTCAAAAAATCGTTTTTCAAAATTCGGTTTCTGTTCGAAACAAATATTTATTTACTTTAATCGATCGGGGATGGAAAGTATAGGTTGCCAGCTGTTCAAAACAACAACTCTTGTGGCTATGGGTTTTATTTTGGCAAAGTTACAACAAAAAGACTCTTCAGAAATAATTTATTTTGAAATATCTCCAAAAACCCGAAAAACACATTAAAAATTCTGTTTTTCTGTCAAAACCCTGGGAAATAATGGTCAAAATGTGGAATGTCATACACCGTTGAATTCGTTATAAAATTTCCAATCGAATGGCATTCACAGTTAAAAATGTTGAAACTTAACCAATTTCCACAAAAAATGATGATGTACCCCCTTACAAAAAACTCAGAAAATTGGATACCGTTGAATTCGTCATAAAATTTCCAATCGAATGGCGTTCACAGTTAAAAATGTTGAAAATTAACCAATTTCCACAAAAAATGATGATGTACCCCCTTACAAAACAGTCAGAAAATTGGACAAAAAATTAATTCTTCAAAAATCGTTTTTCAAAATTCGGTTTCTGTTCGAAACAAATATTTATTTACTTTAATCGATCGGGGATGGAAAGTATAGGTTGCCAGCTGTTCAAAACAACAACTCTTGTGGCTATGGGTTTTATTTTGGCAAAGTTACAACAAAAAGACTCTTCAGAAATAATTTATTTTGAAATATCTCCAAAAACCCGAAAAACACATTAAAAATTCTGTTTTTTCTGTCAAAACCCTGGGAAATAATGGTCAAAATGTGGAATGTCATACACCGTTGAATTCGTTATAAAATTTCCAATCGAATGGCATTCACAGTTAAAAATGTTGAAACTTAACCAATTTCCACAAAAAATGATGATGTACCCCCTTACAAAAAACTCAGAAAATTGGATACCGTTGAATTCGTCATAAAATTTCCAATCGAATGGCGTTCACAGTTAAAAATGTTGAAAATTAACCAATTTCCACAAAAAATGATGATGTACCCCCTTACAAAACAGTCAGAAAATTGGACAAAAAATTAATTCTTCAAAAATCGTTTTTCAAAATTCGGTTTCTGTTCGAAACAAATATTTATTTATTTTAATCGATCGGGGATGGATAGTATAGGTTGCCAGCTGTTCAAAACAGCAACTTTTGTGGCTATGGGTCTTATTTTGGCAAAGTTACAAAAAAAGACTCTTCAGAAATAATTTATTTTGAAATATCTCCAAAAACCCGAAAAATACATTAAAAATTCTGTTTTTCTGTCAAAACCCTGGGAAATAATGGTCAAAATGTGGAATGTCATACACCGTTGAAATCGTTATAAAATTTCCAATCGAATGGCATTCACAGTTCAAAATGTTAAAATTGACCAATTTCCACAAAAAATGATGATGTACCCCCTTACAAAAAAGTCAGAAAATTGGACAAAAAATTAATTCTTCAAAAATCGTTTTTCAAAATTTGGTTTCTGTTCGAAACAAATATTTATTTATTTAATCGATCGGGGATGGATAGTATAGGTTGCCAGCTGTTCAAAACAGCAACTCTTGTGGCTTTGGGTCTTATTTTGGCAAAGTTGCAACAAAAAGACTCTTCAGAAATAATTTATTTTGAAATACCTATCTCCAAAAACCCAAAAAACACATTAAAAACTCAGTTTTTCTGTCAAAACCCTGGGAAATAATGGTCAAAAGTTGGAATGTTATATACCGTTAAATTCGTCATAAAATTTCCAATCGAATGGCATTCACAGTTCAAAATGTTAAAAATTGACCAATTTCCACAAAAAATGATGATGTACCCCCTTACAAAACAGTCAGAAAATTGGACAAAAAATTAATTCTTCAAAAATCGTTTTTCAAAATTTGGTTTCTGTTCGAAACAAATATTTATTTATTTTAATCGATCGGGGATGGATAGTATAGGTTGCCAGCTGTTCAAAACAGCAACTTTTGTGGCTATGGGTCTTATTTTGGCAAAGTTACAAAAAAAAAGACTCTTCAGAAATAATTTATTTTGAAATACCCATCTCCAAAAACCCGAAAAACACATTAAAAATTCTGTTTTTTCTGTCAAAACCCTGGGAAATAATGGTCAAAATGTGAAATGTCATACACCGTTGAATTCGTTATACAATTTCCAATCGAATGGCATTCACAGTTAAAAATGTTGAAACTTAACCAATTTCCACAAAAAATGATGATGTACCCCTTACAAAAAAGTCAGAAAATTGGACAAAAAATTAATTCTTCAAAAATCGTTTTTCAAAATTCGGTTTCTGTTCCAAACAAATATTTTTTTATTTTAATCGATCGGGGATGGATAGTATAGGTTGCCAGCTGTTCAAAACAGCAACTTTTGTGGCTATGGATCTTATTTTGGCAAAGTTACAAAAAAAGACTCTTCAGAAATAATTTATTTTGAAATATCTCCAAAAACCCAAAAAACACATTAAAAACTCAGTTTTTCTGTCAAAACCCTGTCTTCATTAAATTTTCAATCGAATGGCATTCACAGCTAAAATGATTTAACTTTATCAAAAGATAGAAAATTGATCATAAAATTATATTTCCAAGTCAACCGCGGATGTATGCATGGTATACTAAAAATCATAATGCATGCCTTCATTTGGCTAAGCGTTATATATATTTTAATTTATATAACAAATTATATATGATCTGCGCCTTGCCGACTTGTAACTCTTTTTGCTCAAGTTCATACATTATTTTCCTGGATCTCTTTAGATTTTGACACCCAATTTCTGCCTGAATGTTGAACTATTGGATGACAACTACAAATTGCCGGCCATGTCCGGTCATGGGTTGCTGGTTCATTGGGTTCGAATGGGTCGAGGGATGTACTTGGCGAAAGGGAAAATTGAGGAGCGGGTTGCGCACTTAACAAACTCGTAAATAACCAGAACAATGCGAGTGGCGATCGAATGACGAAGGCCCAGGCGGATGTTGCTAAAATTGAATAAAATGCAAATTTTATTTAAAATTTTTTTTTATTATTTTGCTACATAACATACAAGCATACATATTTTTTTTGTTCAATGCGTGAAATTTTGGCAGTGTCACAAAACTTTTCTTGTATGTGCTGGCACTGAAAAAAATGGGTTGAGGATTAATGAAAACAAGTAAACTATTGAACATATTCCAAGATTTTCAAGAGCTTTGGTTTGTTCTTTTGCAAAAAGTTAAAATTACACAAAAATAAAGTTTTTAGCATTTAACTTAATATCCCTTATTTATAAACAATGACTTAAAATAGCTAAAGTAAAAATCAGTGTAAATTTGATAACTAAGCTCGTTGATTGATTTTGTTTTCACAAGTTGTTCTCGTATTTTACAATGTATTTCTCACAGTGTCTGGGTTTGGGTTGCCTTTCTATTATTTGGATATATTTATTCAATTTTTTATGGCCAGCCGACATTGCGCCCGGAAATATTAACGCATGTGCGACGTCGGCAAACATCGTCGAGTGGGAGTGGGATTATTTGAATGTTTGAATACAAATTCAGTTTGCCATTTTGACACACATGAATGACCAGCAAGTGGACGGGGCTCTTTCTATTATATACTATACATATACGCCGTTTCTTTTTTTGTGCAAAATATTTCCATTTCCAATGTCCTCCTCTCATATTTTTTATACACACAATTTTTTTGTGTCGCTTCTTTATGCTCGTATGAATAAAAAATTCGCCTGGCAACTGCAGCGAAAGGTCCTTGCGGTCCTTGTGGTCCTTCCTAGACAAAGGACGAAAAAAAAAAAACCGGCAATGTGGAGTGGTTTCTGGGTGGGTAGCTTAAAATCAATCGCTTCGTTTTAGCGAACGCATTTATTTTCATTTCGCCGAGATTCGGACCGCTTCCCGCCTCAGAATCCGAATGAGAATCAAAATCAGAATCTGATTCAGATCCAGATCCAGATTCCGTATTCAGATTGTCCGAACCCTTGGCCTGCGGGTAATCCCCCCGCCCTGGGACTCCTGCTACCTTTTCATATTTGGCAAATTTGAGCATATTTTATCACCATTACCGAATGCCGTGACCCGCAGGCGGAGAAGCCCATGACCACCCAAACACCCACCCACCCACATGGAGTCCCAATATTGGCACCCGCATATGAGGCTTTGTTTAGCCGGCCGGCAACCCTTTTGCCAGCCTCAACCCGCATCCCCATTCCCATACCCATGTCCATACCCCATCTACATCCACATCCAATCAGGATTTTCGGCATCCTTGCTGCCACTTAGGCAAATAAATAATATTGGACAGCCCGCCAAGGAGCAGAAACAAAATTTGTTTAAGCAAACTGGAAAATTTATGAATATGTTAAAGTTTCTTGGGCTCAAGACATGGCATGACTTTTAAATGCCTAACTTATGGAACAAAAAGTGTTAAAGGTAAAACCGCCTTTCTTTATTATATATTATATTATTATATGAAAGAAGTTACGTGTAACTGGTCATATTATAAACGATTTCTGCGTCTAACTAAATTAACGATAAAATAATAAATTAATTTAATTTTTCTATGCATTATAATTTAATATATATATTTTTTTTTAAGAGAATCCATTCCCTTTTAAGTGAGACTTATATATTTAATATGGAAATTATGAAGGCAATAAAAAATCTAATTTATTTACTATTTTTTTAACCTAACGCAACCTTTTCTAAGATTTTTAAATCTACTTTTCTTATGCCCTACATGTTTCTTTGTTGTCAATTTATATTGTATTTGAATAACATTATTAGTCACTGCACCAAATCAATTTTTTTTTATTCCCTGAAATTAAACACTAGATTATTCCGTTTTAAATGGGATAGATCTTTCTAACACACACCAATACAAAATTTAATTCTCCATAAAGGGTGTCTCTAAAACTTTGAGAATATTACACTATTCGCAAGACCAGCCAAAGGTAACTTACTGAGTGACACTTGACCCTTTTCGTGTGCAACGACCTTTGATTGATTGAATACAGTGTAGAGTCCACTGCCAAGGAATTCTGCAGCTGCCCATTTGGGAGTTACATACCTGCCCTCCTTGGACATACCCAATATTTTTCGCCCCAAAAAAATAACAAGAGCATAATGTAATAAACACAGATTGGCTCCGAAGGACGTTGGAGCAGATGCTTTTGGGCCAAAACAGCAATCTAAGGAGTGCTTTGCGTCCACACGGCAATGAAAGAAAAGAAATGTTATTTCATAATGCAAATTGTGTCTCCTTTTATTTTATTTTATTTCCGAGCAGAGTCGAGGCGGGGCGAGATGGTATTAATGTCGAATGTCAAGCGAATGAAGTGACGTCCAATTGAAGCCACGAAGGATATGGAAATGGGGCAGAAATAAGAAAAATGTGGCATTTAATGGGAATTACACCGCTGTGACCACAAGGCGATTGCAGTGCCCGAAAAGCCAAACGAAAACGAAACGAAACGTAGACCCTCGATCATCGTCATCGTTGGCACAAATGTAAATTTTCAATTTAAATGCAAATATCAATTTGTCAATGCGGCGCTGCGGGGCGGCTTGTAAAAAAAGCAAAACCAGAGGCGAAGGAAAAGCGAAATCCTTGCATTTTAACTAGTCAGGCGTGGTCAGAGGAGGAAAATATTCCCAGAGTCTGGAGCTGTAGCTAGAGCTGGAGCTGGAGCTGAAGCTGGAGCGTTCAATTCCCACGTGGCCATGGCAGTCAGAGTCCTGAGAGTCCTGGCATTTAGCCATCATCATAACGCCAGCCCAGGCCCAAGGACTCGACTCGTCTTGACTTGACTTTCCCCCTCCATCCATCCTTAGAGTATCCTTGCTGGCGAACAAACGGCGCTGATTTTCTTGTGGGTTGTGCCCACTGCCATTGCCACTGCCACTGCCGTCGCTGCGTGTTGTGCCTAATTAGGAATTCACATCATTTTTTATTTGGGTTAAAATTATTCAAAAGTGGCAAAGACCCTGAGCCATCTTCGAGACGAGGCGGCTTTGGCTTTGGCTTTGCCGTTTTATGGCCGAGGAGCTAAATCTGCGTGCGGTCAGGATAACCACCCACCTGAGCACCCACCCATCCAACCACCCACCAAACCACCCAGCCACCATCAGTAGCAGAAATCCCTTTCCCTTTTGCCCCTGGCCATCAAAAGAACTCCTCAAATGAACTTCACTCAACTGGACGCAGCAGTTATGGGAAAAAAAAATCAAAAGTTGCACTCCTGATGGACTAAATAAATATCTAGCAATAGAAACATAAACTCATTACCAAACGAACCTGAGATATTGAATATTTAAGGTATGTAACAAAAAGTATTGAAAGAAACCCTGTTAAAAAATGTTTTCTTTAAATAAAATGGATTATGTAAAAATCATGGAAATATTTAACTAAATGAGCGTGAGGTATTGAATATTCAATATATGCAACATAAAGAGTCTATAGAGATATTTTATTAAAATCCAATTGATAACAGAAAATAGTGTTGCAGTCTTGATGGACAAAATAAATATCTAAAAGCCTTCTAAAAATTGAATTAAAATAAAATGGATTTAAAAAAGGATATTGTATTTAGATAGCATGCATATTAGAAAATATTATCAAAGATTGTTCTTTATAAAGTACTTTATAATGTTTTGAGAATTATTTAATAGATATTTGAGTCTTTAAAATGGAGAATAGAAAATCGAGTCCCTTAAAATGATTTTCTTGCTTTAACACATTAAATTTATATATATCATCTTATTTTGATATTTTAACCCTGTGAACAGTCCAACATGCCCATGCTATCCATCTTCTTCGCTGAAGACCCTATAAGAATAGGTGGAATATTAAACATATTAAAAGTTTTTACACCTTTGATGATGAATTTTTTGTGCCCCTGCCACCGTGTGCAACCCTTTTGAGTTTGTTTCACCCACTTTTCCCCTAAATACTCCAACCTATTTTTCCCTTCTGGCCGGGGCACTTAACAAACTGTCGCGGTGGCGGTCTCAAAACCGAGATGAGGCTGAGGAGTTCGCAGAGTGGAGTTCGCTTGAGATGGAAGTTTTCAGGCCTGGCCAAGTAATAAAAATGCAATTACACAGGCCCGGTTAAAGTACCCAAAAACCCTCAGCTCCCGTCTCAATTTGATTCACTTCATCAGCAAGTAAACCGACGCATTAAAAAATATAAAAGTATATATATGTATGTATGTGCCCGCTCGACGCGCTGCATGCAAAATGAGCTTGGAGTAATAAAAACCGAAATAGCCCGCAATCAAAATAAAAAGAAAAGGCTCGGGGAATGGAGCTGGGTAAAAAAGGTGTAACCAGTGGCCATTTTTTAGGGCGGGGGGGTGGAAGGAGCGTTAATGAAATGCGCCGAAAGGGTTAAGCCAACTCGATGAACTCTGCTCCTTTTTTCAACACCCCCCCCCCTTGCCCAGTTTTCTTTTCCGTTGGACATGTGACACGCTCGCTTAAGTTGGTCCAAAATGTCAACAGGTTGATGGGAGGACCGACCAACCAGCTGGTGAAATCAAGGCACAAGTCCCTTCTATCGTCATCATTAACATTTCAAACGACGAGTCACGCAAGCAGCAGCAAAATAAAATATTCACGGCACAAAACAAAAAAAATACTCCCAAAAAACAACAGAATTTGAATCTGTTTTTGGTATGAGCTTGGGTTGGAGCCACGGTGGGTGGACAGTCGGCCATATCGCGTGTCAAATGTTGCCGAAAAGCAAAAGTCGTCAGTCAAAGTGAAAACAAAAAAATGAATGCCAAAAACGCCGAAAAAATTAAACTCACAGAAGGTATGAAGCCTAGATAAACGAATTGCGATACTCTTTTTATAAAGCGGATAATGGGATGTACAAAATATGGGGAGAGGTTTTTCATAATTCCCATGACAAAATTTGAAAATAATTATGAAAGGTATAAGCTTAGTATTTAATATTTTAAATTATAGCTAAAACTTATTGGTAGACAATTTAAAGCATATTCTTTTCTATACAATTTGTTAATTGTTTGTTAAAACTAAAATCCAAAGTTAATTGTAAACACATTTTTGTTTATTATGTAAAGTTTTTTTACCCAAACCATATACCCCATTTGAGTGTAATGATATTACAATTGGAGAAATAAAAATAATTACTTGAATGTTATGCTACAGCTTTCACTTTTCACATTTTCCACGATTTTCATGCATTGCGTGGGCAATTGCGTGGGCGTACTTCTTCAAAAAGGGGGGCATGGTCGCGTTTGCATGGGTGTAGAAGAAAGGGGGGGATTGTAGATGGGGTCTGCCATGGACAGGTTGAGTTTCTCATTTTCCTGCTTTTTTCCCCTCCATTTTTTTTAATCGCTGAACTTTTTTTTTGACTTCCGCTTGACATTGTTTGATTGTCGTTTAATTGAATTTAATTAGCGTGAGGCGCAGCAAGGACGCGGTCACCACCCCCCGCCCACAATTTCTCCCCTCTCTTTCGCTCTCCATTTCCTTTTTCTTTTCTCTTTTCAACTTATTAATGGCAGTTTAACTTTTATGAGTATGTTGTGGCTGACAAGCGCGATTCTTTTCTTTGCTCGTAATGAACAGTATTTTTTTTTAATATTTTCGTGGGAACTTTCCGCGGTTGTCCAAGCCACCCTGGTGTTTATGTATATATATATATATATATATATGCCACCCTTCTTCCTTGGAACCCCCCTCCCCTGTTTAACCGCCATTGAAAGTGCAGCTTATCGCTTTTCAATCACCCGAAATCGCTTAAGTGCGTATTGTATTCGCGCTTGCCACGCAATTTTCTTGTTATTTAAGGGTCCTAGTCGTATCCCGTCCCGGAACCTTAACCCCATGGTGCCCCCACCCATCCACTATCCATGGCACTTAGCACCTTGGTGACTTAACCGCACTGGCGAACGCACTAAATGAAACTTGGCACGCACCAACAAATACTTGTACTGCGTACTGGAGTACAAGAACAACAGCAACAACAGCCACCCTCCACTGAGGTGTATTTAAGTTTTAATTGCCGGCAATTAAAGTACATAGATACAGTTAGAGCCACCCACCCACACACACTTACATACACGCACGAAGGATGTGTGTTAGATGCAGATATGAATACGCGTACGTAAATGCATACACTGCAATAAATTGCCATTCTGGAAGTGCATTAACGCTTAAATCTAAATTCAAAGACACACTTTAAAAAGAAGGGTTCGAAGCAAGCAACAACCAAACAAATGCAAAACAATAATATGGTCTTTTTTATTCATATGATTTAAAAAAGTCCTTCTATACGTCTGTAAAACAATCATATTAAAATTTACTACTTTGCTAACATTGAATGCAAGCCATTTGATAAAATTTGTTACGAATTATTTGAGCTTATCCCAGAACTGTTATTAAAATTAAAAGAAAATATTCAATTTTGTGTAATTTAATTTAAAAAAAATTATAACTATACCTAAAATTATATTTAAGAATATACATTTTTGTTGGTTTGATAGAATAAATGGTTTCTTTCAAGTCAGGAATGGATGCCTTTACATGCTAATATTCTTGCAGTGCACATTCCGCCTTTGTATCGCATTGAAAAGCAATTGAGATCCAGGCAAATGTAAGCACTCGATGGCAGGACTTCGCCATAGTTGCTGCCAATTAACGTTTGCGATTATGACACTGATGTGGGGAGTGGGCGATGCGATGCGATGTGAAAACTGATGGGTGAAAACGCGAAGGTGTTGCCATCAGTATCTGAATTGCAATTAACCGGCATTTTGCTTTAAGAGCGATACGAGTAGAGTATACCAGCCCGCATCCGAGGGACTAATTAAAGTGTGGAGGGGTCTCTAACAAAACGCCCACTCCCGATTAAGAAGAACCTTGAACTGGCAACTTGGAACTCAGAACTCAGAACTGAGAACTGAGAACTGAGAACTGAGAACTGTGAGCTGAGAGCTGGAAACTGGGAATCGAAGAGGGAGCTGCGCCAAAAAGTTGCGACGACTTCCCAGACACAGATGCAGACACAATCCCAAACTCCCCAGCTTTTCGGCCACGCTTGGCATATTAAAAATATGTATAAAGCATAAACTTTTGGCCGCCTCTGTCGTACTTTCACACTTTGCCTGATTAAAACGCCGCCAAGAAAAGTCGAGGAAAAGCCAAGCCGAAAGGAAATGAAAGCGAGTTGCTTGGCTGGATTGGTGGGTTGCTGGGTGGTGTGGCAAAGTTTTTGGCACTGGCAGTGGCAGTGGCAGCGGCAAAAGGCTTTAACTACATTGCAAAAGCAAAAGCCAAAGCCAAACAGCCGGTGTCCTTGAAAAAGTCTCGCAGGACGCAGAACGCAGAACACAGAACGCAGGACGCAGGACTGGCCTATGGAATCTCGGTGTTTATGTACCGACAACTTTCTGCTTTCATTTCCATAAAAATGCGTTTGCTAATTTCATAACTAAGCCAGAAAGTGGGGGAGAAATGGATGCACTGAAAGAGAAGCGGAGACTATATCGGACCGTATTTTACAAGATTAAATAAATTCATTCAACATTTGACTTTAAAATTTATTCATTTAACCCAATTTACTTTCATTTAAAAAATGAAAATTTAAACTACCTTAAATAATTGTCCTAGTATGGTTAATTTTTTTAGTTTTATTCGAGATAAGAAGGATTTACAAATGTGTAATTTTTTGAATAAAATTTGTGCTTAAGTTATAAATAGCTATTAGTAATTTAAAGTTAATTTTTATCACAGTTCTTTTTATAAAAAAAAATTATAATATTATTGCTCTAAATCAAAAACTAAATACATATTATAATTTTTTGTGTGTATTTGACGGGCGGCGAGGACAAACTAATTGCAAAGAAAATACGCAAAAATCCTTTGGATGCGGATGCGGACTCGGATTTGGATTTGGATTCGGATTCTGATGCGGATTCACATGCAGGGGCTCATTAGCTTTGCTTCAGTTAATGCAAAATCAAGTTGCCACCAAGGGGGCCCGAAGTCCCAGCCCATCTGTCTGCTGCGTGAGCGTTAATCATCATCCTATACGCGTAATTACAGAGTCGGCGAGGAAGAGAAAGTGCGGGAGAAAGTGGCTGTCGGATAAAAAGAAGAGGACAAGTCCGAAGGGGAATGGAGTGTGGAGGACCAAAGTCAAGACGCAGCATCAACGGAATATTAAAAAGACTTTTTGCAAGCAGTTGAAAGGAGCCGCAGGAGTTGCTTCTTTACATTCGCCAAAAACCACTGCGGTTGCAGTCACTTTTGTGGTAAATGGCCATAAGCCACAAATATTATTAACCACGAATCAGGCGTATTCAGAGCTCATCCTTCCACCCCACAAAAAAACCAAGAAAACGCACTTCATTAGGCGCAAATGGATTCCATTCAAGCGAATGTGAGTTTGTGTAGCATACTTTTTGGGGCGAGCGCAACCGTTGAGGTTTTTGGGGAAGTGGTCTATCAAGGGGTTAATAAAGCCACTGAATTAAAATTTAATAATAATGTCAAGTCCCTTTATTTCCATTTGTTATTTAAAACGATTAAATAGCCACGTAAAACTCACAAATCAATTTATATTTAAAAAGGTTTACGTTCCCATTTTCTTAAGGCAATTATAATGGCAGGTCAACTTTTTTTACCAATCATTTTTTTTATTACAATCATAAAGATAATGTATTAAGATTTAATAATAATGGAAAATCCCATAATATTTTAAAAAGTAATGAGTTTTAGATAAATTTGACAAACCAATTTTATCAACAAATTTTGTTCACGTTTATTTAACAAAGAGCAAAATAAATTTGTACACTCCCAAAACATCTTATTTATAAGTCTAACCTTTAAATTGTATATATTGTTAACTAATCTTAAGTGGTTGGTAAAAATAATGGTGGTGTTTTAAAATTAAAAACCATCCAAATACGTTTTTCAATAATTTATAGTTACCACCCTATCCCCACGTAGCCAAGAGCCTAAGCTCCCCGAAAATAACCCCATCAAGTGGCAAGGACTTAGATGGACTCAAAATGGATGGCAGATGGGGCACGAACAGGAGTCGCAGTCGGAATCCGAGGCGGAATGTCAACTAAGAGTGTTGAGTGTCAAAGACGGATGCCAGGGCGAATTGCTGGCAATCAAATCCGAAATCCGCACAAAGCTGGAAAAATATATGTGGTGGGGGGGGGGGAGGGGAAACTGCGTGGCGATAACACCAAATGCTTAAAAACAGAAAAGCACTTAACTCTTAAAGGCGAAATGCTTGTAAAATTTAAGCCCTACTTAATTTGCGATATACTCGTAAACAATTGCCCGCGGCAATCTCATTGTGGCACTTGTCACTGGCCTCGCGCGATGGATGTTGGTTTCTGGATGCTGGATTCTGGATGGTGGGTGGTGGGTGGTGGAGTTTTGAGTGGTTTCATTACTGCCACAACCATCCGCCCGCGGAAACCCCTTTTCCAGAATCCAGAATTTTTACTAATTTTAATAAAGCGCCAGAGACAAAGGCGTTTTTGCCAGAGGATGAGGAATGGGTTGGATGAACAACGAAGACGCCGCAACTCGATATCACAAGACAAAGGCTCACATCAAGAGGAAACCACGGGCTATGGCTACACCTACGCCTTGAGCTGCTCCTCAGCCACCGCAGTTAACCCCCTAAAGTGTGTGCGACAAGGGGTTAAGGGACTGGGAACTCGGGGCCTGCCACATAGCATTCCGGCTTATTTCTTTCAATTTCGGTTTTAACTCATTTCGCAACGCGGTTTCTCATTATGCAGACATCGCAGCTCGGAAAATGCCGCTAAAGATGTGAGTGGAAAACGTAGAGAAAGTTCAGGGAAAATTCAAATTGTGATTATTTTTAATAGATCAATTTATTTTTTGTACTTTAAATATATGAGAATAGTATTTTATTTATTTATAAATATACTAATAAGTGAAATTACTAAAAACATATCAGAGAATATTATATTTATAATAAATTTAAAAAGATAATTCAAAAATAATAATCCAAATAAACCATTTAACATGTTTTATTCAAAATATTTATTTTCGTTTTGTTTCTGTACTCAAAAAATATATTAAATTATGATTCTTTTAAAAAAATGTATGCAAATACAATACAAATTTAATAAAAAAATCTATTTAAAGTGGTTTATTTGAAGTTTTAGTTCACAAGTAACTATTTTCATTTATTTTTTGTGCATTGTAATATGAAAATAATATATTATTTATTTAAAAAGATACTAATTAGTGACATAATTTACAACAATAATATTTTTATTTCCTTGTAATGCTTTTTGGTTTTCCTTGCTGTTAATAAATAAACTTTTGATGAAATTTCCGACGGCTCTAATAATATATAAGTCCGAACTGGACAAGAGTTTTCCATCAGGAATCTGAGTTTTGAGCAAGGCCACCACTAGCCCCAAATGAATTTTTCGTGTTCGGCGGTGGAAAGCTGGAAAATTCGAGGACATTGGATGGAGAGTAGGGGAAGGGGGAAGGGGGTTCCGAGGGTACGGGAAATGTCTTTCTCTTGGCAGAAACCGCGAGGCCTCGCATCAGCGGCACATTTGTGTGCAGTGTTGCTGCCGCAGCCACTGGGAATTTAACCCTTTACTCGCCAAAAAAGACCCCCTTAACCCCTTTCTCAAACCCCTACCCTGCGTTTGTGTGTGGCTGTGTGTGTGTGTGTGTATGCCAGCCAGTGGATTACTCAATTAATTTAATTATGCGCTGTCAATCATTTCGTTGCCTTGGCCCAGGAACTTACTTACTTTCTCTGTGGCTGTCTGCCTACCGGTGCCACGCCCACTCCTAGACGCCTCCCCCTACGCCTTAACCCCACGTCGCCGACGCCCATCGGTCTGGGCAAAAAGTGACTTATTTTCTTGTTGCCACTTAATTTTTGTTGTCCTTAGATTTGCGCCAACGTCTGTGGCCGCTCAGCCGCAGCCTTTTCCCCTTTCAAAAACCCCACCCACCTCCTTTTTCATTTTTAACCCGCAACCCGCAACCCCCTCCGCCCACTACTTATTTTTCTTAACCCCTTGCCTGTGGCACATTTCTTGGAGGACGAAACACTGAAAGCTGCACAGAGAACACATTAAAAATATTACAGGAAATAGGGTCCACTAAAGCGAAATCCATAAACCCATAAGCCAAATTGATTTTTTTTTACATTGAATAGTTTTATTCAAGGTTAACACATTTAAGCATCAGATGTAGGTTTATTTGAGTGAATAACCAAAAATGAAACAAATAAAATAAAATTATAGTAAATATAAATAAAATAAGAAACAGAACGAAAAAAAAATGTTCTTAAAAGAAATTTTCTAAAAATTTTAGTCTTGGCTTACTTTAAATCAAACCGTTTAAAATCTTTGAAATTGTATTTGATGTATGAATTTTATTAAAAATGCATTTCTTTGTAATATTTACACATTTCGTTAACTTTAAATAAGTAAAACCTATGTTTTCAAACGAAACTTGTTAAATACATTTTTAAAATCCTTCAGAAAAGTGGCTTAGGCTTAAACTGAAAATGAGAAACAATAAAATATACATAGAAATATATTAATAATTTAATATGTCAAAAAAAAATGTTTTTAAAATATGTGGCCATTTTAAATTAAGAACAGATGAAATTTGTGTTGCAATATTAAATGTAAAATGAAATAAATAATTTTTTTTGGCCCAGTGCAATACCGAGGCACGAAAATTTTGAGTGATGCCGCCCCCACTCCTTTAGCAACCCCCTCCGCAGTTGTGCCACCCCCCGCCCCTGGGATAACCACGACCGCTTGGAAATAAGAGAAATCATTTGCGTTTTTGCGTTTACGTAAGACACGGGCTCCGAGCTGCTAATCCCCCGGAACCCCGAAACCCCAGATTCCCCGCCAGTAAACCCCTTCATGGGAGTGTATACTGTAGAGACCATCCCATTCCTCTGATCCCGAACTGCAGATTCCCATCAGCTTTGAGTTCTCTTCCTCGTCATGTTGACTTTTCCATTTCTGGCACTGTTTTTTTCCTCTTTTCCGCTTCTTCAGCGCGTTTTCCCGGCCTTCTTCTTGTGTGATTTTTTTGATTTCTTTGAACCAAAGGAGTCGGTCTTCTGGCGTCTTCTGCTGCGAATATCCTGCGAATATCCTGCGGGCTTTGTTTGCGCCTGTATTTGTTTAAGCTGCACATGTCTGCGTGTGTGTGTGTGTGTGTATGTGTGTTTGTGTGTGTGCGTGGTGTTTGCTTACATGTGTAAATTACTTTTCAATCTTGTGATTACTTTTTTCCACATTTAATTATTTTAATTACGGCCCAGTGCACACAAGCAGCTTCCGCAGGTCTTTCCATTTTCGCCACCGAAAACCCTTCTCCCAGGAACTAAATCAAAGAACCCGTATGCCATCCTTTTTATCTCACTCAACTTGAGACTCTCCAAAAGTGGGTGTACCGAACCCAAGACCCTAAGTTAATGCTAAAGAATTTTAGTTTTCGGTGTTCTTTTTGTCGTTATCAATTGAACTGAACGGGAACTATTAATTGTGCATTTCGATGTCAAGTACTGTCAAGGCTTTTCAGAACAATTGGTAGTCTTAAAAACTTAAAGAACAAAAAACAAATATACCTAAGAAAAGCTAAAACTGTAAATCATTAACTTTAACATTTGAACTTCACATTTAAATTGAGTTTATTGCTACATAAATTGTACGTGATTTTAATCAAAATGCCATCCGCAAGCCAAAAATTATTTAAAAGCGCGATGTGTTATCGCTTTAGTTTGTGATAAGTTTGTCAATCCAATTTTAGGAAATTTTCCAAAAATGTTTAGCATTTAAAATTTAGGGATATTAAGCAAATTTTTATGTTTTTGTTTTTAAGACAAATGGATTATTTATTATTGTGATCAATTGGCACCGCCAATCGTTCTATCTTCTTATGTTATGTTTGTTAAAAAAAAAACGGTTTTTTTCGATTTTACAGATTTAAATAACCCAAATATAAAAAACATAAAGGATGAAAATCAATTAAAATTAAACGAGAGCTTCGATTTTGTTGAAAAACCTGCACACTCTTGCAAAAAATCACCTATTAATAAGTCTTATTCGTTGACTTTGGTATCTTAATCACTGAACAGCAGAAAAAAAAGCACACGAAAAGCACACATGTGGATTCCGACTTGTGGTGATGATTGATGATTGATGAACGATGGAGGTGTTTTCCGACAGTCGGTTCTCGGTTCGATCGGTGAGTGCCTGGCTGCAGCACCTGAATCAGCAGCTGGAAAATGCGTCAATTGGCCGATTGCAAATGGACTTTCCCAGCTCTGGATCTCAATCTGGTTGATGTTGAGAAAGTGTGGAATTCGCACCTGGATCCGAATCCAGTGCGATCTTCGCTGGACGACGGACTGTTGGCCACGAGACCACGGAGGAAATCCCTGCACTTGAGTCGACGACGGGATAAAGTCATTTGTGGGCTGTGCTGCCGGCGTCGCTGCCCAGAGTAAATATCGTCCGAAAAAGCCGCCCTCCGTTGTTGTTTTGCCAGGACTTTGACGTTGAATTTTTCGGAAAAAATGGGGGGTGGCGCAGTGCGCCGACTCGCAACACTGTTATACTGTTATAACCGCAAGGGGTGAGATAGCATTTCAGTTCGGCTTTTTACTCCGAAAAACGGCGCGACTGCGACGTCGACTGCAATTTTGCAGTGCGTTCGAAAGTTCGACAACTTTGGAAAACTGTCAGTTGGCAGCGAACTTAGAACAGGTAGAGACGCACACGTTCCGCCTGGAAAATCGGTCGAGAACGGAACAGGCTAGAAAGGAACAGTTACCCGACCGCCCGACCGCCCAACCGCCCGACCACCCGACAACCCCCCCCCCACTTCATTGATAGGAAAAGCCGAACGAGGGTTTTCCCCATTCGTTTTTTGTTTGCTTTTTGGGGGCAGTTCGGAAAACGTGCGTCGACGTCGACAGCGACTGAAGAACGTCGACTGAAAACGGCGACGATGTAAAATTTTATTACCCCAAACGCATCGAGCAGTCGGGTTTTGGACGTCCGGACTTCACCGCCGCCTCGCTGCGACGCCAGACTTTTATTGCAGCAATTGCGATTGCCATAGATATATAGAGTGGGCACACAGATTCATGGGCACATGGTCAGGCCCGGAGATCCCAAAAACTTTCTGAAGACGGACACAAACTTTTTCCAGAGCTCGGCATAAAAGTGCAAAAGTTTTTGTTCGGCAGCGCCACAAACTAAAAGAAACTTCGCCGCCACCGCCGCCGCCGCGAAACCCCCCACTTTAAAATCAAAAAAAAAAAAAAAAAAAACAACAGAACAACAGAACAACAAAAAAAAAAAAAACAAAAACAAAAATCAAAAACAAAAACCAAAAAGAAAACCCAGTGCAATGCAATGCAAAAAGAAAAACACAAATGTATAATAAACAAATATGCTAACAAATAGTGAGTGGTCTAATTGACATCAAGTATACGCCTCGTAAGCCGGCTAAGTTTTACCATAACTCTAAACATTCCTTCGCCGTCGTCGCGTTGACAAAAAGTGAGTTGCAATGTTTGTTTTTTGTTTTTTGTTACTGTTTACCCAGTTTTAGTTTGGCTTATTTTTTTGTGTTGGTGACGATATCTACATATATATACCTATATAAATAAATCGGAGTGTTTGTGTGGAATAACAAATCACAACATCAGCATAATCAGCAAGCAGCCGCATCGTTAATGAAACAAAACAAACAAATGCCTGGAAAGTGTGGCTCACAAATAAAGTGCAGAGTGTTTAAATGCAAACAAATTGAAAAGGAAATCCAAATCGAAAACGAAATCAAAATCAAAATCGCTAAGACAACCAAATCGAAAACAAAATCGAAACAGAAACAGAATTCAGCAAATAGGTAAAGTTCACATATAAGTATTTGACTTTTGTAATATCCTCACTAGATCTTGCAATTATTTGTATCGAACTGAATACTGACAGTCTATATATATATATATATTGTATATACCATGCTGATCCTCACCCAGACCCGCCCCCAGCCCCTGTGAAGGCAAAAATTGAAAACAAAATGCAAAATATATAGAAATATATATAGAAAAACCAACAAGAACGAGAGAAACAAATAAATGTGTTAAAACCAAAATAGGAAACCGAAACAATAGAAAACAAGTAAAAGAAATTCAATGCAACAAGAATAATCACATTGAGAAATTGAAAAACAAAATTAAAAATTAAGCTAACGCAAATCGAGAATCGTTAATCATCCCATGCATTTCGACCGAATTGCCAAGCGTTTCCAATGGATCGTTTGCAAAGTGGGGCAAAACTCGTAGCTATCCATTAACTGAGGATCATATTATTCCCATATGCATAGGTGATTTTAGATTGTGAAAGTTTTGTTAAATTTATTATTGCGACTATTTTTAACTTCTGTTTTGATACATATGTTTCTTAACTATATTAATATAAATATTCATTACTCTCTAAAGATTTAAGCTAACTTTACTACGCTACTAGCTAAGGTGTCACAAAACTGTAGTTCTTATTGTCATTTAATTGCTTGATTTATGGTTTATGGAACCATAAAACTGAACGAAAACAAGAACAGGCCATAACAAAGTTATTACCATTCTGAACAGTAACAAACTTTATGGTAACAACAATCCATTTACCCTCTGACACTCTATTAATAATTGTTAGGCATTCCAAATAAGCTTTTTAATGATTTATTTATAATGATTCCCTACACATTTTTTTTGGATCAACATTTTTAGTAAATACTTTTTAGAATGAGATTGATATTGCATTTTTTAATATCACAGACATTTTTCCTTAGCTCTATTGTTTTTTTCAGTCTTCATAAGATTGATTGTTTATAATTAGATAGCCTTTATACAAGAAACGATTAAAAAACTATTTTCCCCAAGATTATCAGGTGTTTTGAAGTCTTCGAGAAAATGATTTAAAATTCACACGGTATAAGTTTAGATTTGGTCGAACAAATAATCGTTTGCCCAAACGCTTTGTTTCAAAACAAACCTGCGATGATATTATTATTATTATTATAAGGTTTGGTTTCGATTTTGTTTAGTCTGGTGGGCAAACATCTCGCGATTGGATTTCGGCTGCTGAGGCTGCACACTGATTAATGACGATGTTGCAGTATCCACACAAACAATCGGGCAAAAAAACTTACATTTCTATTCGACTTCTCACCTGATCAGCGGAGCTGAGATAAAATTTGGAAAAGCCACTGGGAAAATGGCGCTTTCCAAGCGGCCCCTCACCAAGGACACGCCCTTGTCCGAGAACAATGGCGGCCACAATGGGAGTGGCACTGATCATGAGACCTCCGTCAAGCGACGCAAGCGTTGCAGTCGCGACGAGGACTCCACTCTGAGCAGCCACAACAACAACAACAATAACAACAATAATAATAACAATAATAATAACAATACGAATAACAATAATAACAACAACAACAACAACAACTTGCCGCAGAAGAAACGTAAACAGGGGCATATTGCCGATAGTCCGGAGAGTCCCACCTGCGGTACCCTGCTGCCCACACACACGCACACGCCCACTGCCACGCCCACAGCGACGCCAACGGCCACGCCCCTGAGCAAAGGCAACACGGATGCGGACCAGGACGATGAGACGCTCATCCGTGAGACACAGGCCGCCTTGAAGAGTCTCTCGGGCAGTTGGCCCTCCGATTCGCGCGGCAATCTCTATCGGCTACAGGAACAGGACGAGAATCCACCGCCCTTCCAGAATCTCTTCGAGGAGAAGCAAAAGTATGTGACCCTCGGCGGGCATGCCATCGACACGAGCCCAGCACCCAATCCCACCAATCCATCCACGCTCTTCTCACGTTTCCACAGACAAAAGGAGAATGACCAGGCGCGCCTGAATGCCAGTATCACTACTGGCAGCGGCTGCAAGAAATCGCCCGATCAGCTGGATGACCACGAACTGGAGGACACCGCCTTCTCGGCCCCGGGCCTGTATGCCCAGGCTGCGTCGGCCTTCAAGCCGCCCATCGACATCATCAAACGGAATTCCGTCTATGTGGCCGCCGCTCATGCCCATTATAGTGCCTATAATGCGGCCGCTGCAGCGGAATCGGCTGCCGGATTGGCCTATTATGGCTATGCCGCTGCCGCCGCCGCCAGTCAACAGCAGCAGCAACAGCAGCAACAGCAGCAACAACAACTCAATAGTACCGCCTTTGATATTGCCAGTCAATTGGGCGAAAAGCAGCAACAGCAACAACAACAGCAGCAGCGGCCCAAGGAACCCATGGCCGATGGCAAACAGTATACGATCCTTCAGCCCGCGGGCATTGGAAGTCGGGCCGCGTCCGTCATGCAGGACATTGCATCGCGTGAGGGCGTTTTGGGCGTACCACTGGTGGCCACGCCCCCCTCGACAGCGGCCAACAGTCCGGCAGCAGCGGCAGGATCGGCAGGATCGGCAGCAGGATCCTCGACTCCTTCGACACCGGCGCCCAGTTACTCGCCGGGCAGCCAGAATCGCGGTAAGTGGTCCCCAATAGTCACGAAAAGAAAGAAAGAGTGGTTTTCGTTTTCCCCAAAAGTTCATTGTGATAATTATGATGATGAGTTGGTTGCGCTTCGCTGTGATTCGCTGGAAAAACTGTACAACTGTGCTGTGATTTTGCTAACATAAAAAAAAAAAAAAAAACAAAGGAATCCGTTTTTCAGGCTAAAGCATTGCTGTCAACAGAACTACGTTTTGGTGTATGCAGTACTTATTAACACTACTGTGATTCGTTGAAAAAGTTCCATAATATCACACTAACTCGCTATGATCAATACTAATATACTTAAAAAAAAAGTACTAACAAAAGCCAGAAAACAATGTAAGCCATACAATGTTGCATTTTGAACAGTGTTAAAAACAGCACTGTGAAAAGCTGCAAACAGTGCTGTAAAAAGTATTAAGAGCCACTGTTAGAAGTGCTAAAAATGTGCTTATTAGCCAAGGAAAGTAATACGATTCGTTGCTAACAGTTTTGTAATAGTTATAAAAAGTGCTATAAAAACAACAATCCTCCGATAATTTATGCTTTTCCGCACTTATTATGCTCTGTTAAAATATAGTTAATAAATTTTGAAATGAAGAATACCAACAAACGGTTCTGTAAACAGCAATGTAAGCAGGGTTCTAACAGTTCCAAAGCAATTCTTTTATGGATTCAGTACAGTACAGTAAGTACAGTACAGTACAGTACAGTACTGTACAATACAGTACAGTAAAGTACAGTGCAGTGCAGTGTTAAGCAGCGATTTGATGTGGTTCGGTTGGGTTTCCGTTTTCGGTTCGACTGATCGATCGGCTGATGTGCGAGACTTCTTGTTGCATTGAGTTTACCGCTTCAATTGGCAAAATCAGAACAAAGTCCCCTGTCCCCAACGACCCACCACCTCCCACCCAAAAACCAACCCACTAATTCCCTTTTAGGGAGACAGAGACAGAGACAGAGAGAGAAAGAGAGAGAGAGAAAGTGTGAATGGTGTATATTCTGGTGTATAGATGATCACTGACCCCCGTTTCCTAAAAAAATGAGACAGAGAGAGACACTCAATTTATGACGATTATTATAACGCTGGCTTTTGTTGTCATTATTATTTGCACAGTCCCCTGCCCCGTGAACCCACATATCTAAAAATAAAACCCTTTTTGCAGCTCATTCAGCAGCCAAAAAGACATTAAGCGATTTTGTCGTTATGAAAATGGGATCGCTAAGGGATGGGGGTTTGTATTTTTGGTTGAAGTTGGGGTTGGGACTGGGGTTGGGGCATGAGGGCATGAGGGCACAACAACTAATGGCTTGTAAACCCTTTATGCCACACACAAAACTGAGGCACACGGACGAGAACGGAGACGGAGACGGAGACACAGACATCTTTTGGTTGAGTGCCTGAGCCTTGAGCTTTGCCATCTACTAATTTCGCTGTACTGTAATTTCCACAATTTTCACAGACAACGATGTGTAAGTGGGTGTGGCATGATTAGATATAAAGCATTATGAGCACGTTTTCCTTCAAAAACCACTTTTGCATATTTATTTTGTCATTATGTTTTGGCATTAATATGCTCAGCCAGAAGCTCTTTGCTTGCTTGCGTGTGTATGTCTGCCTATGTGTGTGGTATTCATATAATTTGAATGACTTTTTAAATAGTTGACGGAAGAAAAGACTCCAAAACTCTATACGCTGCGTATACGTAATAAGTCATTAGCGTGCGGCAAGCCATATTGTTATTGTTTTAGCCTCTTTGCTAATGTGGCTTATTAGGCTTAACCCTTTGTGTGTGTGGGTGTGTGTGTGTGTGTGTGTGTGTGTGTGTGTGTTTTTGCTCTCCAGACTCCACACAATCTTTAGTTTTCCCTTATTTTTTGTGTTGTCTTTTTTGGCTGATGTGCCAGCACAACACAACACAACACACCACACCACCCGCACTCGGAATATTCTAATGCACAAACACTTTAGAACCCCCAAGCCCACGTTGGCTTTATTTTAATTAAATTCTAATTAGAGACGAGTCGGTCCTTTTACTTTACCTTTACCTTTACCTTTACTTGGGTTCTCTCTCCGGCTGCTGCAGTTTGACATTTTGCCCGGCCACGTAATAGACAAAAACACGGGAGTGAAATATTTCGAAAAATATTTCATTAACCAACCCCCCCCATGTCACGCACGTCATATAGTACATATCAGGAGGAAAATATCATGGGCCCCGGCATTTTATCTTCGAGGAGTTGCGCTTAGAAGGCGGCCAAGTTTGCTTATATGGTATGCTTATATGGTTGGGTTTGATTTTTGAAGCTGTCTCGAAAACCCCTTCCCTTCCTGACTGTCATGTGTGTGAGCTGTGTGTGGGTTGTGTGTATGTTGTGTGTATATGCGTGAGCTTTTTAAAGTAAATAATGCAAAGCTGTTTTCCATCAAATTTTAATTAATTATTTAGGGTAAAAGAATTGCCTGCTGTTGCTGCTACTGCTGTTTTTTAAGGTTTTTCCATGGAATGGGGGGGGGGGAGGGTTTCCACGTTCCACGTTTCACGTTCTACGTCAACTTGTCTCTCGGTGTCGCCTGCCTGCCATATAATTAATTAGAAATTATTCACCCAACCATGCACTCACTCCAACTGCCCCATTCGCTCGATCTTCGTTGAATTTAAGTTTTTCTGTTAATTGGTTAATTGGTTAATTGTAGATGGCGCCAAATGCCCCACGCCGCATTGTACGGGCCAAGGACATGTCACCGGATTGTATTCGCACCATCGCAGGTACATCCATCAGCCATTTATCAGTACATATATTGTAGATCCGCTGCGAGCCGTGTCTCCTTTTCTCACACAACAAAACAATCTCATTTCTCTATATATTTCTATATCTCGATCTGCCATTGACAGTTTGTCGGGTTGTCCGAAGCGCGATAAGGTCACCACAGAATGTAAGTTCCACAAGAATTCAATTTCGCATGCCCATGTATGCCAGTGTAGTCGCTCTATCTTTTTCTACGACACTATATCTCTCTCTCACATTCACTCTCACTCTCTCACTCTCTCTCTCTATCTTCGACTCTTCGTCTCAATCTGTTTCCTCTTCTTTCTACTTGCCTCTGTCTCTGTCTTTGTTTCTCCTAGCGAATTCTTGAGTGTAAATGTTTGATGTGAATATACGGCGTATCCACTTCTTCTATTTAGATTCTATATAACTTTTTTCTATTATCTGTAATTCGTATTATTTATTATTATTATTAGAAATTCACTTCTTAGGTCTTTTCTCTAGAATCGCGAAAGAAAATCCAATCATTACGTAGAACCATATTATGTTTCGTTATTAAGTACTTCTTCTCTTCCTCTTCTATAGAACCTAAAATGGAAAATGATTCTTTTGGCAATAATGAAACAAAATGTGCTTTCAAACTTGTTTTATTATTTAGTTTTTTTTTACATTCGCATATTGGGTTTCTATATTAAGACCCTACATTAAAGAACCATAAAATCATGAAACAAATCGTGAATGAATTACTTTATAAGAAATGGTTTAGTAGTGTCTGTTCCTCTATCCAGCAAATCATCTATTAAAATCGCTTCTTGACCATTCCTAGTTTAAACTGTTTTCTTACTCTGTTGTAAAATTGCATGTAGTTTGTCACTAGCTACTGAGATGGATTGCCTCAACGAGATCTTCCACTGGCTGAAGTGTTTTTGTGACTTGTCCTGATAGAGGATCGCTGTCTCTTCACTGTTTTCCCTCTAATTCTCTGTTTCTCTGTCCCTGACTGTGGAATGCCTTGTTGTTGTAGTCGTAAAGTCTCCGCTGTGAATTTGTGAATTTGTGATCTTGTGATCTTGTGTGATCTTGTGTGATCTTGTGAACTTGTGAAACAATGTCCATTGACAATGCCAATTCCCATGCACTTGCAGTGCTGGCTCTGCACGAGCAGATCCTGAAATGCCCCACGCCCGGGTGCAATGGTCGTGGCCACGTGCAGCCGCATCGCAGCGTGCACCGCAGCCTCTCCGGCTGTCCAAGGGCCCTAAGGCGATCCTCCGGCGGATCAGGATCGGCCAGTCGCCGTCCGGGAGCAGCGCCACTAGCAGCAACAGCAGGTGAACCAGCCACTCAGCCGACTGTGTGTCTGAACAAAATAGGATTAAAACGAACCCTTGTTCCGAAAACTCACTTTCATCTTTCAACTGTCACCGTTAACCGTTAACCTTGAACCTTGAACCTTGAACTTTGAACTTTGAACCTTGAACCTTGAACCTTTCACCCCAACCCCGATCTTTGTTCTATCGCTCCATGTCTTGCTCTGCTTTTCTCGCACCCATCTAGCCGGAGATCTGGACAAGCATGAGAAGGAGCTGCATCCGCTCGAAAAACTGAAGCTGGCCTCCAATCACTATCTCAACAATAACAACAGTAGCTGCATCAACAACAACAACAACAACAACAACAACAACAGCAACGGCAACAACAGCAACAGCACAACAGCAACGCCAGCGACGATGCCGATTATCAAATCGGAGTACAGTCCCGTAGCCAGCATCAAATCGGAGTATAATAAGAGCCCCATGCACTCATATCTGTCGGGGGATGCGGCCGCGCCCGTCCCCGCCGCTCCATCATCGGCAGGATCCGCCCAAGCGCCGCGTTCCGGATCGGCGAACGTGACCGGCGGAAGTGCGAACGGGGAGAACAACCTGCATGCCCCCCACTTGAGTCGCTTTGTCGGGCTGCAGAGTCCGCCGCACCAGCCGCATCTCAATCCCCACGGCCACCACCAGCAGCAACAGCAACAGCAGCAACAACAGCAACAGCAGCAGCAACAGCAGCAACAACATACGCTGCACCAGCAGAGAGGACCCTTCATCGAGGGTAATGATGTGCCTGATCCTTCAGCCACCTATCACTCCGAGCACCAGCAGCAGCAGCAGCAGCAGCAACAGCAGCAACAGCAGCAGCAACAACAGCAGCAGCAGCAACAGGCCGACGAGCGGCAGCAGCAATACGAACAGATGCGCTATGCCCAAAGTCATGTGAGCGTCGGTCCGAGTGGCGAGCTAATGGCGCCCAACGGCGGGGAATTGTCACCGGGGACGGCGAGAAGCGCCTATGAAGCGCATCCCGGACATCCGCATCCGCATCCCGGACATACCGGGCACCCGCATCCGCCCGTCTCGCTGAGTTCCCTCAGCTCGCCAGCGTTCGCAGTCGATGCGGTGAGTGCAGCGGCCGTGGCCAGCGGTGCGGGCTTCGAGCGGTACGACCCCAGCGGCGTCTGCTGTCCCAGCAACGGCGGGGGTCAAAGGTCAGCGGCGGCCACAGCCGCAACGGCGGCCTCGGCAGCCGCCGCCTATCACTATCTGCCGCAAACCACCGACGAAATGCAGGCCCAGCAGCAAAAGTATCTGCAGGAGCAACAGCTCATGCTGGCCGCCAAGGCGGAGCACGAGGAGCTGGCCAACGGCGGACAGCCCCTGTATCCGCGGCCCATGTACCACTATGATCCCACGATGGGACCACTGCCACCTGGCTTCTCGGCCATCAATCTGTCGGTCAAGATGGCCGCCGCTCAGGCCGCAGCTGCTGCGGCAGCCTACCAGAATCAACAGCAACAGCAGCAGCAGCAGCAGCAACAGCAGCAGCAACAGCAGCAGCAGCAACACCACCAGCAGCAACAGCAGCAGCAGCAGCAACAGCAACAGCAGCAGCACGGCAAACAGAGCAGCTCGCCCGCACCAAATGTGGGTGGCAGCGGTGTGCCGGCGGTGGACCTGAGCGGTTCCACCTCGGTAACCAGCAGCAGTCCGCACGGTTTCAACTCGCCAGCCTCGCACAACCAGTACACCGCCCAGCGCATGGGCAACGGCAGTCCGCAGCCAGGAGCCAGTCCAAACATAGCCAGTCCCCAGGTTCCAAGTCCCCAGGGCCAGACGTTGGACCTCAGCGTCACCCGGTTACCCCACAGGTTCGTTAAAATATATACGAAAGCCAATTCCAATTAGCAAGTCCAATTATTTAATACTCAATTTAAGTATTTAACGCTTTGATTTACATCCATTGCAGTTCTTTTATTTTTGATATGGAAATCTTACGTTTCCTTAAATATTCCATTTCGGAATAAATTTTATTATCTGAAATTGTTATTTAAATTGAAATCATTTAATACTTTTAAAACAAAATGAACCCAATTTGTATTAAACATTATGATTTTAAATTTGAATTAAATATGAAATATACAATTTTGGACTCAAAAGCCACTTTACTATATAATTTTTCAACCAGTGTAACCATACTCCCCGTTAGACTCACATATTTTCCCTTCCATACACAGAAAAAAAAATTGTAAGAAATGCTAATCGTTTTGATCAATTATATTACTTATTAACATTATTTCATGGTAACAAATGACTGGCATTTTTTGTTTGTGTATATTGCAAATTTTACTACCATTTAACGATCATTTATAACAATTTTTACCGGCTTACCCTACCCCTTGACCACCTCCACCTCTGCAGCATTATTACGAGTCCACAGTACGGCGCCGATGGCCTGGTGGTGGGTCATGCCCAGGGTTTCGTGAGTGGAGCGACCGGACCTCTGGGTCCGGGCAACGGCGGACCACCGCGATCGCCGCAAATGGAACCAGTGGACTTCAGCGGACCACCGCGACCTCTGGGCTTCGGCCTGGTGGGACACATCAGCGGTCCGCGACCCTATAGCCGCGAGTCCACGCCAGATAGCGGTGGCTCTCACTATATCGAAACGTACCGGGATCCCAGCGGTAAGTTAAGCTACTTTTATTATCGGGGGTCTTATATCATATGCTAAATAAAAAATTAAAAATATATTATTGTATTGGGCTAACCATTCACATTTCTTTCACCACAAACGATGCTCAATTTGGAACCCTTTACCCATTATTATCCTTGCAGGTTACTCACCGCACCCCGGTTACGGGATGGTGGTGCAGTCGGACTATCCGCCAGCCGGATACCACGGCTACGGTCCGGCTGCGTACCAATGCAGCAATCCGTACGCCACGGCCGTCGGACCCGGTGGCTATCCCACGCCCGTTTCCGGCGGATACTCGCCCAGTCCGGCCACCTGCTACTCGATGCCACCGCCTCAGCACATCCCGCAGCACGACAAGTCCAAGGACGGGTAAGTCGAGTCGTCCGCTCACCCTTAGGTGGATTGATATACTGTACAAACTCCCCTCCGATGTGGTTAATGATTCATATAATAATTGGCCAAACACTGTCCATCCATCTCTGTTATGGACTTCGGTTTCTCTTCGCAATCCATCTCTGTCAGTGGAAAAGTATTTCAGCCACACCTGACCAACGCATTTAACTAAGTTCGAACCCCTAATATGACGACTTAACTGAATAAGTATGCAGCTCAACAATATACGAAAATAAGCCACTTGTTTAATATTTGTAAATATCAATTTTAAAACCTTAAATTTAAGCAAAAAAGGTCACATATTTAGATGAAGGTTTAAAATTTTAAACAATAACGTTGAGTACTTTAAAACCTATCACAATGACAGTTGTCAGACCAAAATCCAGTAGTTTTCTTGAGCCTTGAGTCCCCAAAAGCCCAGGGTCGAGAGACTTTAATATTTATGATTACGACTGAAAGTGGCCGCAGAGCGGTCGTAAAAAATCCTCATCGTCAGACACGCCGTGTGATTAAATGAAACTTTAAAACCGAAAGTTTCAAGTCGAATGTCGAAAGCCTTAACACGGACAGACAAAGACATATGGAGGAGATCTTTTCTTATCTGGCCACGACCACTTGGCCTGTTTCTTGTGACCAAGGAGTGCGTTTGGGTCACTCACTAATCCCTCCATTTCAACTCCAGATTGACGGGCTGCTCGCGCTCGGACCGCAACCATCTGCAATCGCACTCGCAGGAGCTGAAGTGCCCCACGCCCGGATGCGATGGCTCCGGCCACGTGACCGGGAACTACTCCTCCCATCGCAGCCTCTCCGGCTGTCCCAGGGCCAACAAGCCGAAGAGCAAGCCGCGCGACGGCCAGGACTCGGAGCCCCTCCGATGTCCCATTCCGGGCTGCGATGGTTCCGGCCACTCCACCGGCAAGTTCCTCTCCCACAGAAGGTGAGTGCCAGGGATTTAGTTGCTGGGTGATTGGCAACATATCAATATATTCCTCCTCTTTCAGCGCTTCGGGCTGCCCGATTGCCAATCGCAACAAGATGCGAGTTCTGGAAGCCGGCGGCACTGTGGAGCAACACAAGGCCGCAGTGGCAGCTGCCACGGCCATGAAGTTCGATGGTAAGTAGAGATTGTTCGGAGAAAACCAACACCTTTTGACTGGATTTTTAAGCTACATATTTAAATACATCATTATATTTTCATTCACAAATATCGGTGGTGCAAGAGAAATCAGTATGACTTCGAAATTGCTTTTAAAAGTGCCTAAAAGTAGGCAACAAAGTATTTTGTGTCCAAAAGGGAGTGTGCTTCATTCCGAGAGACGACAAACTTTATTCATTGCATACTTTTAGACACCTTTTTATGTCTGTTCAAAACCCTAGTAATTTCTGTGGCCCCATTGTATTTGTATAACACTTTAAAGATGTGTAGTAACAATTGATCTTAAAAAAAGAACTAAACAAAGAATTCCTCTTGTTTTCTCCCTTTTTCACACATTTTCTATAGCCTGCACCACGGTGGGCAGCCAGGGCATCAAGAAGCCGAAGTTCGATGAGGTCACCATGGTCTATCCCAAGGGTTATACAGGTGAGTGACCCCGATCTCAGACGCTTCATCTCGCTCTCCTTCTCTCTCGCTGTCTCTCTCTTGCGTGTATTTTTCTGTTATGAACTGGGCCCAAGGCTAATATACCATATCCCTCCTAGATCGAAAAAGGGGTTGGGTTATAATGGCCTTGTCATGGAGCTAGCAACACACAAAGAAGAAGAAACAATTGCATTTACAAAAATTTGAAATTTAAAAAAAAAATAGTATTCCTCTTCTCTGTTGTTGCTCGCTTTTTGTCTTGAACATTTTCGGTTGGAATTTTGTGTGCGTGTGCTAAAGTCAAACGAAAAATAGAAAGCATCAAAAGAAATGAAAAACAAAAAAAGAAAAGAAAAGAAAAAAGAAAATAAAAGAAAAAAAGAACAAATATTCAACAAGAAATAACTTTATTTTTGGTTTTGGTTTCGGAAAATGCAACACAAAAAGAATTTCAAAAACAAATCTAGCAAATTTTCGTTTCGAAAGTTTCGAAATCCTTCGAATAATCCCTCGACCTCCAACTACACCAATTCCCCATCGAAAAACCAACCACTCACTCGAAATATCCTCTGAAAATCCTACCAAAAAAAAAAAAAAAAACCCGGTACATAACAAGAACCCGTTAATATCCAAAAACACACACACACACACACACATCCACAAATGCATATGTGTATGTGTGCGTGTGTGTTTGTGTGTATGCTAAGAACAAGAGAAACAAAGCAAAAGCAAAAGCAAAAGCAACAAAGAAGCTGATCAAAAGAGAAAGAAACAGTTAAATTCCTAGTTTTAATTCTAATTTAATTCTGTGTTTCTTCTTTTCGTTTCGTTTCATGTCGTTTTTGTTGACGTTTTCTTTTAGATTACGCAACGTTTTGTATCGGTGCCGAGTATCTACTGTAAATAGAAAACGAAACCACTGAATCTCGCAGTCAAAACAGTCCGTATCGAAACTGAAACTGAAACTGAAACCACAACCAGCAACCAAAAATAAATGCAATGAAAATCCAAATGCAGCTGAAAAACAAAAAATAATAATAAAAGCAAATACAATACAGAATCCCTAGAAAATACAATTATATATGTGTCTGTATATAAAACAGAAAGAAAGACAGCAATGCGAACAGACCACAAAATGTCATACCTATAACTCACACAAATCAGAGAATCCAAAAATACAAAATGTACATACAAAATTGCCAGGGAGTCTGTCGATTGTCGATCAAGGTAAGCCAGAAGATAAGATGATTAAAACCCACTAAGCCACCAACTTACACCCACTCATTCACACATACACACACACACACAGCGAACCCTGGCACACATACGAGTCACCTGATATATCCCTAATGTCCTATTACACTTCATTTAATGTCTATTAATTTAATCCTAATTTATTAACTGTGAACAGTTGACTGCTGTAATTAATTCCTCAGAAATGTCAAGTGTTTTGAAATCTCTCATAAAGGTGTTTATTTGGAATCCAAAAGACTGATGGCCTCATCTCTATACTTTTATAAGTGATTTCTGAACTCTAGTACTTTCTGTGTTAAAGTATATTAAAGTGGTTAATCCTTAATAACTATGTATGTACAGATGCCTAGTTGTAAGCGATGCATGCGATAATGTCTTAATGAAATACTGCTGCATCGGCTACAACTGGCTTAAATGATCATCATGTCCACATGTCCTCCACATAATGTGACTCAACACACACTCACATCACACAAACACACACTAGTGCCAATTGAGTTGCTAGCACACGCGCACATTGACGAACCGCGGAATGCCAGACGATCGCTCCCACAGATCCACAAAAAGAGAAAAGACAAAAAAAACAGCATTCTGACCATAGATCTCCCACTAACGAGCCTCTCCCCATTCACCAATCACCATTCACCATTCACTTGGAACAGGCGGCAGCGGTCTGGACATTGTCATGGGCGGCGTGGGAAGTAGTGTCGGCGTGGGACTGGGCCTCAATGTCGGGATCGGGGTCACCAGTAGCAGCAGCGGTAGCAATACTGGCATCGGCGGCGGTGGCAACAACAACAACTCCAGCGGCAGCAGCAGCAGCAACAACAGCGGACCGGAAAAGAATCCAAATCCAACTGGTGGTGCAGGAGGTCCCTCGTCGGGCGCCACTGGCAGCGATGATCTAAACACGTTGGAGGCCGAGATCTCGGAGCTTCAGCGGGAGAATGCCCGGGTGGAGTCACAAATGATGCGGCTAAAGTCGGATATCAATGCCATGGAGTCGCAGCTGAGCACCAGCGATCGGGTATGTAGGCTCAGGTTCGTTGACGGCAACAAATTATGAGACCAAGTCCATTTCCCACTACGCTAAGCGCAAGAACTTTGCAGACGATGGTCACACTGAAAGTTTTACTTATGCACCAACCAACCCCCCCCCCCCCCCGCCCCGCCCCGCACCCTTAGTCACCCCCCGCTTTCCAAAACTTTCGACTCAAACGAGACTTTGAGTGGAGTTCTTTTTACCCCATCGTTGTATGGCTTTTGTTGTTTTTGAGTTCGGTCTGTCGTCACCTGAGCGAGTTTTGTCTTGGCACTTTTCAAGGACGTCTCTCTAAAACTCGGCGAAAAAACAATGAACAACAAGTGAAACAATGTAAAGTAAAGTAAAGTTAAGTAAAGTGAAATAAACTTAGGCTAAAGTTGAATCGAAAACGAGGGCGCGCGAAAGCGAGAAAGTTTTATCAGCCGCCGACGCAGACGTTAAATTGCCTGGGAATTTTTTGTTTTTTTTTTTTGTTTTCCTAAGCCTAAACTCACATTTGCATGCAGAGAACAGAATAAAGATTTCTGTATATGAGTAATAGATGCTTAATAGGTTCCTAATTGTTTATGAGTTTCTATTGGAAGCTGTTTATATACATATACATATATGTATATATCTTTTTTTGGAGTGAAGTCAATATCTAAATAAGTGGAGTGTTAGTTTCGAATGTAGGGATTAAGCATTTTTATATTTTATGTTCTTTCTTTCTGTGTAAAGAATCCACCCGAAATGCGGTGCATTTCACTCCACCTCCGGTTGACGTCAGCCAATCGGTGACGTTGCATCCTCACTGCATCGGGCGGCGAATCAGAATCGGCGACAGGAGCAGGGGGTGTGGCACACCCCTAAGCACACCCCACGTCCACACCCACACCCACACCCACACCCACACCCACATCCATATCCAAGTCTCCCTTTGGCGTGTGTGTGCTGGTCATGCGCAGGCCATGGTGTTGCAGCCCGAAAAACACAACGAGGCGCCAACAAATCGCAGGACGCCATTCGATTTGCTCCTAAAAACAGGGAAATGGGGCGCAAAAAAAGAAAGAATGAAATAAAGAAAGAAAGAGGAAAAAACCAGTCCAGAGAACTGTGCTACAAAAAGGCGCCGGCAGCGACGTCGACGCAGCATTAACCTTTGTGTTTTTTGAGGGCGCCCCAAGGCTCCAAAAACTCCGAAAAACCCACTCCCTCTAGCTCTCTCTCTCTCTCTCTCTTTCTCTCTCTCTCTGCCTTCCACTTTTGTTTGGCTTGTATCGCTCGTCTCTAGCTGTCTCTTTCTGCCCACGGTGTTCGTGTGACTTCGTTCAGGATTCGTATGTTTTTTTTTTTCTTACATTTTCTCAACCCCAATTCCTTTTTTTTTGTTTTGTGTTCACTTTTGCGTGTGATGGCCCGTTCTTATTGGAATTGCTATACACATATGTGTGGCACATGAGCAGGGGTTTATGTACACGGGGAAAAAACCCCACCCAATCGAGTAAATTGAATACCAATATTCGTGACCATCGTCTGGGCTTTCAAGCGAACACACTCCAACCACTCAGCACCTAGCCATACATATACATATGTATGTATAATGTATTTTGTGTTTTGTATTTTGTGTGGCTCACTTAGGAGGCTTCTCCACTGAGCGGCCATCAGCAGCAGCAGCAGCAGCAGCAGCTTCCTCGTTCCTCGGTGGCTTTGGCCTCGCCCAGCGGTCAATCGCCATTCGCCAGTGTCAGCTCCACCAGTGGTGGCACCACAGTGGTCAGCGGAGGAGCCACCCCCAATGGCAGCAGCACTAATACCAATACCAATACCAATACCAACACCAACTCCGGCGGCGGCGGCGGCGGCGGCAGCACCACCAATGCCAACGATCTGAACCACTCGATCAGCAGTTTGGCACCCAGTTCTGGCAGTAATCCCATCGATGGTGGTGCCCCACCCAATGCCAACTTGAACAACTACTACGAGAGCCTGAGGAACAATGTGATCACGCTGCTGGAGCACGTGCGTCTGCCACCCCCGCCACCACCTCCAGGTGGCACTGCCAGTTCCTCCACAGCATCCGCATCGTCGGTGGCTCATCATGGCCTGGACAATGTGGTGTGCGGTGGCGGTCAATTGGTCACGGGCGGCGGATCCCTGGTGGGTGGGGGTGAGCATCCTTCCGCGTACTCCACCCTCCTGCCGCCGCCACCACCGCCACCATCGTCTTCGGGTGGATCAGCACCCGTGAGTGGCGTGAGTGGCATGTACGGAGGATCCAGTGGTCTGCTTCAGGGAGCCAACTCGAGCAACCTTAGTGGTCCGCCTCCAGTGCCGCCGCCGCCGCACCACCATCATCCCTATACGGTGCACCATCCCGTCAGCTATGCCCATCCGCATGCCCATCCGCACGGACATCCGCATCCGCATCCGCACGAGCACTTCGACTCGTACATCTCGAAACTGCAGTCGCTCTGCGTACCCCCCGATGTGTATGCGCTGCCCGAGGATGCGGAAAGGCCCGTCTACAACTCGGTGAAGCCCACAATGCACCAGGACTATGGCAAGCTGATGCCCACGCCCATCTAAGGCCCCTGAGCGCCATCACTGGTGACCCCTACGCACCGCACAGAGCCACATCCCGTCCAGGGCTCGAATCAAGTGTAAATACTAAAAAAAAAAAAAAAGAAGAGAGAAAAAACAGAAAGGTAACGCTGGGGTTAATTCATAGGCCTGACTTTAAGGCAGACTATACAAATTAAAAAACAACAAAAAAAAAAAAGAAACTGGTGGTCGAGGTCACCCAACCATGCTAGCTATTAGGTCTAGAAAACTAGCCATTTAGTTGGTCGTCGGGACAGTGCTGGTCCCAAGTCTAGTGCTTAGAACTGTTCCACATCCTAGATCCTAGACGCTTTCGTCGTGTGTGTTGATAGCAACTCTGTATAAAAACCAGGAAAGGAAAACCAAACATAAGTGTGTAATTGGATTATAAATTGCAATTTTTTTTTGTCTGTATCAAATACTAAAACTAGAAGTTATAGATAACTATATATATATAAATATATAAATATATATATATATATATATATATATATATATATATGAGAATTTAATTTAAACGTAGGGCATTTGTTTGGTGTTAATGTCTGGTCAATTTTTTGCAAACGGAATACGAGATGTTCGCAACTACTTAATAGCCCACTTAGTACCCCATTAGCCCATAATATCCCCGCAGTCTAAGTTTAGTTAAGTGGCAAAGTCGAACACCAAAAGTGAAAAAAAAAGAGTAAACATGCAATTTATAGACATGCAAATATAATCAATACTAAACTTAGTGGATGTAATCGTACGATTTTTTTTTGTTTTTTTTTTGTGCAATTGTAATATTAAAAATGTAATAGTAATATCAAGCGAATATCTAAAACTATATGGGCTAAGTGTGTGAACGAAGGTGGGAACTTTGGGTTGCGAGGTGGCAAAACGTACATATAATCGGGAAAAACGAAACACGCGTATATTCGCAGATTATATCAGTATGTGAGTGCGGCATGTATGGCTGCTTCTCTGTAGGATCGTAAGTTTTAATGTTACCCCTTGCGAAATCGGGCAGGAGGCATTAACCGAGACCCCAAGAACCCAAAAATAAAATCGAAAACATAGATTAAAATTCAGTGCAATACATACAACCAAATGAGGGCAAAACGAAAAACCAAAAATCGTAATAAACTAATTGTGTAAGCTTAAGTAAAACAAGTAGTTGAACAAAATGTAACGTTTTTTTTTTTTGTATCATCATACGTCTAATCTTAAACTTAAACATAACTAAATAAAAAAAAAAAAAGAAATAAATCGTAGAACGGAGAACGGAGAAGATGGAAAACCCCAAAAACCGCAAGGTAATTTAGACGAATTTTAAAAGAAAAACCAAATTGAAAAAGTTTAAAATAAAAAAAAAATGAATGGCGAAATGCGAAAGAGTATGAAAATAAATAGCAGGCTTAACAAAAATCATTGTACTAAATGAAGTAATACATTACGATGATTAAAATAATTACACTAAACTAAATATAAAATATATATATATAATATAATATTGTATTGTATGACAAGAAAAATTCTGTAATTTACAACCGAAAAATATTTTATGTGATCATTGTCTTTTTTTTTAATATTACAAGAAATAAATAATTCGAATACCAAATAAAGGATATACACAATAATAGAATAATTGTTTGCATATTGAAAGGCTGCTTGTTTATATTTTTCAGATGAAAATTAAGTTATTACTAAATTATCATCATTTTTCGGTCTTTAAAAAAAAAACAAAAAAGGGAAAATTCTAAAATTTCCATACATTTCTGTGTTTTTAACCCAAGGTCATTTACCGATTACTCATCTTAATCGTTTTGCATATACTTAGTTATCCGAATACTCATTTTCTGGAGCTTGCATTAGCATAAATCAGTGGTAAATTGTTTCCTTTTTTTTTTTTTGAACAGTGCGGACAGTGGTAATCGAATGAAAAATGCGCAGTAATTTCTTGGCAACGTTTTTAATTTCAATTAGCCACTGGACATTGACCAAGGGACCAACGGACAAACGGACAAACGGACAAACGGACCTCCTGCTGAAAGTGCTCTGCTAAACGCTGAAGGATGCAGGATGGGCTGGCCATGCTCTCCGGTTAGCTGGCACTTGATTTATGTGGCTTCATTAGACATTCCGCACATAGTCAGTCGGTGGGCAGAAGGGAAGCCGAGTATTTCGGGGGCTAAGTGATTGCCAAAAACTAAAAGCGAGCCCACGGCCAAACACAATTAGAAGCAAGGCGAAAGGCGAATTTCAAGGAGGGATATTGTGTTTTTTTTTTTTTTTTTTTTGGTTTGGTTTGGTTTGGTTTGGGTTCCCTGGGAATTTGGTAGTTTTCCGATTGACCAGCATGGAATATTTTCGGTTACCACCTCAAGCACTCAAAGTAAAAAAAAAAAAAAACAAAATAAAAAGGGTTGCCGGGTCCGGTTTTCGGTTTTCGGTTTTGTGTGTTTGCTCGTGTGAGCCGCAAAAATATTTGCATAGTTACCTTTAATGTGGTTCGCTTCAGGTCGGTTCAGAGTTCACAGTTCGCAGTTCGCCGTCTCTCCATGCAAAGTTCTTCAAAAACAAACGAACAAAAGTTTTCTTTGCACACACACACATCCCCCCACACACAACCATACACATGCTGGCATGTAATTTAAAATGAAAAATTCTATTCTTTTGACGCAATCGCAAGCACACACAAGCAGGAGACAAGCACACACATACGTCAGCGAGCATTGATTTCATTTGCATAAATAAGGAAAAACTCGGATGGTGGGGGTCGAAGTCTGGCCCCCAAAGTGGGTGGAGGTGGGCGGGAGTTACAAAAAAAGGGGGGCTACAAAAGGGACCTCACCGTGCCGCTAATAACGTGCGGCAAACAAAACTATTGCCTACTTTCGGGCGCCAAGAGAAAACAGTCGTACACTCGCACAGTGCTTCGAAGTGCCCGAAAAATTATATTATTTAATTTAGAGCCAAGGTAATTGCTTATCCTTTATTTATTAGCAAGAACGTAAAAAATTATTAGCATAAATTAAAAAAAAAATGTTATAAATTTTATGTCGTTAGATTTTTGTATAAACTGAAATTTCGAATTTCCATTTAGATTTTGATTTAGTTCCGATTTTATTACTAATTAATTTATATCAGGAAAATTGATACAACATAAAGATACTTTCATTATTATATTATTAACGGTTTAAAAGGTTTTTTGCCAATACATTTAAAAATCATCATTGATAAATTATAGGTAACGTATTAATCGTATATAATTTAAGTAAACTTTAAAATTGATTATACCAGCATTATTAAGATAAGTGCTAATAAATAATGGATTACTTATTAATGGAGTGCTGTCTAAACTTCCAAAAACCTTTAAAAAAGAATAAAAAGAGTTACTTTTCCGGAAATATCACACAATTGTATGCAGACTTACTTTAAATAAACTTTTAAATGTTCAAATAACATTATTGTCTTAAGGTGGTATTGAGATATTTTTAAAATTGAAACAAATCAAGTTTTTAATGGGTTATACCAGCAGTGTTAATTGTTATATATTTTGCCACTGTGCCGCATACTTTCACCCCCTTTCTCCAACTCCGTAGCCCTTTCTCCAACCCCTGCCACCGATGTATGCGTACGCTGAAGGCGGCGGCAGTCAAAAATCGCATAAATTAAAAAACTGCACACACTCACGCACAGACATGCGATAGAAAGGGGGTGGGTGGGTGGTAATGGCAACCCTTTGTGATCCCCCCACCCCCAACCCCAACCCCAGCTGTCGCTCACCACCAAGGAAGTAATAAAGTATCTCGAAAGTAACTTATTAACCATGCTGACAACGCTGCCAGCGCAGCTCCTGGAGCTCCAGACACACAGCCAGGATGCCAGAATGCCAGGATGCCAGGATACCAGGACATCAGGACATCAGGACGTGTCTGTGTAATACATGCATACCCCTGCCGAGTGGGATAGAAGGGAGGGGGAATGGGAGGGGTAGTCATGTTTCATGTTTGCTAATTGCAAGTCGATTTTTCATTTCGCATTTCTCTCCAGAGTGTCGTAGTGGACCTGGGACCTGAGACCCCGACATCGACCTCAACCTGAAGCCAGCGCTGAATCCCCAACCAAATCTGAGGTCCAACACATGCACCGAGAAAAACTGTGGTCACTACAGATTGTACGAATTATTAATTAACTGTAAGTGAAAAGTTTGATTTTATTTCTAGAACTTTATGGTTATCAGTTCAGATCATCAGAAAATATTCATTTAAACACAAATTATTTGTTTACAATTCTTGCCCTTTTTTTTTGTAAGTTCTGTTCAAATAAAATAGGTGAAAATTTTGATATTTGTCTCTACAATTGTATGGTTTACTGAAAGTTACTTCAATATACATATTACTTTTTTACAATTTGTATGATAAAAATGTTGATTTGAGTTATTTATTGCTTTTAATGCAAGCCAACAAACATTTATTTTCCATCAAAATTCGAATTTGGTATAACGAAAACTATGTAGTAGCACTGAAAAAAGTTCTAGACATAATGCATTTTAAAAATTTTCTTTTAGTGCCATAAGGGAGCTGGACAAGGAACTGATTGAGTCTGTGGAAATTTTTGAGGTTTCCGCTGACCCACTCAACGCCGGATCCGCACTTATTCCGGAAGGGACTGCAGGCGAAAAGGGCAAAAATATTTAATTTAAAGCAGCATAAAAACAAAGACGACGACGCAAGAGTGTGGGGTGAGTTTTGCCAGCAAATGGTTAATTTAATTACAAATTCTTTGCTTTCTTTTGCATTCGTATTAAATTTTCATGGGGTCCTGACATCAGCCAGTTTCCGTGTGCGAGTGTGTGTGAGGCCACACATATGGTGGTGGGTGTGTGTGTGTGTGTATGTGTGTGTGTGTGTGTGTGTGTGTGTGTGTGTGTGTGTGTGTGTGTGTGAGGCACCTGCTGTCATTGCCGTCTTTGCAACATTTTGGCCGCCTAAATACCCTAGAGACTTGAGAGAAAGCATTTCCCCCACTACACACACACACACTCAGCCAAATCACCCACCCACCTCCTCACACACACACACACAAACACACATGGACACGCTGATTGTCCTTTCAATGAAAAATAGCACTCATTAATGTTGCTCATTAGCAGGACCACGGTTCCTGCTCCTTGACTTTGCCCTGCCAGTGACATTCCCTTACGTGTCCAAGGTCCCTTCCACCCCATGCCACCCTCATGCCGCTCCCCACCCACCTTTCTTCACCCACCCATACCCACACCCATACCCACACCCACACCCACACCCACACCCTCGGCCATTCAGCAAGTGTCAACTGGCAAATGATTTGCCATTATTTACTAATAAAACTCATCGAGTTTTGGGCCCACTGCTAATCGAATGTGTGCTCGGCATCAACCACCCAACCACTTTGCCAAATCCTTCGCCTTTGAGAGGAGGACGAAGATGTCCTGGGCAACCAGAAAGGACTCTTAATTCGAAGCGACTCACACGTTTACGCTGGCAAATGACCGCAATCAACGCGGCCAAGGGATCATCGGCCGGGGGAATTAGGATACTTGGGTTTTATAAGCACAAATCCTTAAAACAGCAGAAGCTTCCTTTTATGGAAAAATATGGCAAATTTGGAAATGGGGCTTAACTACGCCCCCTAAACTTTATATCTAAGTGCTATCGAGGCTCGAACCAAATATACCTGTTTCGTGAAGTGTAACACACTTTTCCAGTTGGCGCTATTAAAGAACAAACAAGAGTAGTTTTATATATTAAATGTTATTTAAAAGAAAGTAATTAATCAACTTATTGAAAGTGAATAATAATAAACATAATTGTATATCTAAGTGTGAAGCACTATTTAAAACAATGTATAACAATTTTGTAACATGTTACTCACTTTAACAATAAGAAAAATAAAAATGAATCACATCTAAAGGAATTGAAAGTACCTAACATTATTTGAACTCTAAACAATTCCGAGGCTTAATCACTAATATAATTACCCAATTAGGTTACCCCATCCAAAGTAAACTTGCTGACAAAAGGGCTGCTCGTGTGGTAAACAAATTGGTTTCCGCTCAAAATGTTTATATGCATAAACAATAATAATCTTGCCATTTTTTCGCTTACAGACAGCAGTGGGTGTCATATTCATAAAAATAACATCACATCCCGGATCCATTTGCTTGATTATGATTTGTCCAAGTAATGGCAATGGTTGACCAAAAGCGAATGTGTGTGCGGTAATCGTTCATATGTGCACAAATATATCGATTCAATAGATGGCTTCCGGTTCGATTCCGTTGGCTGTCAATCAGCAGGGTCCCACATGGTTTGCCGGAGTCAGGGGTCGATCTCCCCTTGTCAGGATGCTCCGGATCTACTTCGACTTTTGCCTGCCAGTCCAAAAACTCTTTTCGACTGCCCAATTCTTTGCATTTAATTTCGTTTATTCATTCGAATGACCACAAAATGACATTTGCATTTGGGCAGCGGTCAGTCCCAGCTCTCCAGCTCTCCAGCTCTTTAGCTCCCCAGCTCTCTAGCTCCAGAAAACCCATCGAGATCCCATGTGCTTGGTTCTCCGGGGATTTGCTCGAGATATGGGGATGTCCTTGGGGGCTCCGTAACAAATGAACGGCTCAGTTGGTAAAATTTGTTTTGACAACCGAAGATGCTCGCAGCAGGCAAAGTGCAAAATTTATAAAACGCAAGAGTGCGAAACTATCAAATGTCCAGGCGAAGTTGAGTGTGTGTGTGTAATTAATTCTCTGCTGAGTCGGCATTTGTAGGCCCAGCCAAAAAAGCACAATTAAATGCACAACAAAAACACTGCGAGCAGCTTTTCTGGACATGATGGCATGACCATGACCAACTACACTGGTTTCCAATTGATTCCCCACGTAGTTCAAGTTTTGGACAAATTTTAACATTAAACAAGGCATCGTTAATTGAGATTTTTTATTTTAAAAAATTTAAAAACAACTGAATAACCATTTTTTTTAAATTTTTATTTATATAAATCTGAATTTAAATGCTGATTTCACAGTTTATTTATATTAATTTGTTTATTATTATAATTACAACACAAATAATACAAATGAAAATCTTAAATACCAGTTTAATGTAAATATATAAACTTAAATAAAAACTTTTTCTTGATTTCTTTTATAAAAATCTTAATTTAAATTGTATTTAAGTTGTAAACCATAAATATAACTTAATTGATCATCATCACATTTTAACAACAATTTTTTTCAAATTCATATTCTTTGAATTCTTATAAAATACTTTATATTCAATAATATTTATAAAGACTACAATACCACAAAGATTTCTCAATGCCAGAAAAATTAAAATCCAAACTTATTGTATAATATGGATGATTAAGGACATTTTGTTACCATGAGTAACTAAAATAATAAATTTAGATACACAAATTTGAAACTAGTTTTACGATTTTTGAATATCATTTACTTTGAAAAGTGAATCTATTCATTTGGGGTTTTGAAGCCAGTGTGCATGGCATGGTGCTCAACTGCAAATGGACAACAACTATTTTCCGGATGCTGTAACTGTGGCCCGTTGGATTCGCCGGATTCGTCGTCAACAGGCATCGCCATCGTAGCCGTGGCCAAAAAGCAATTAGCAAAGTTTTCAGTCTCCAAAACACTCGCTCCTCGCATGAAAAAGGGGGATGAAGTGGGCCAAAGGAATGGAAGTAGTCCGGAATGGGCACCAGTATAAAAAGGATGGTACGGAACGGTACGGAACGGTACGGAGGTGGCTACACTTAGCCGGCCATCATCAATCTGGTGCAGTTGCGCAACCCATCCCAAACCCCAAACCCCAAACCCCAAACCCCAAATCTCAAATCCCAGCCTCCACTTCAATCCGATCGGATTCCGCTCCTCCATCCATTACACATGCGCCTAACTATTGCACGGGGCAAAATATCCATTAGATTATACATATATTTCTTTTTTTTTATACTAATTAAAACTCTAATTTAAAACAAGAGGTCCATAAGATACCTGTTACTGTTAGCAATTTTAAAATAATATATATGCACTTTGAAAGTAATCTTGATCTTGATCAAGAATACCTGGACTTTTACTTTTCAACCAATACAATATACTCTTTTACACTACGAGTAAATATCCAATGTCTTTTACCGATGTTAGTCGATTTAATATAATAAATCTAACTTAAATAATAACCTTTTTGAATACCAAACTTGAATTTTTGCTAGTTTAAAAACATTAATCCTTTAATATTCCCATAAAGCTAAACTAAATAATAAATATATGTAAATAATGTTAAATAATTATATAGAATCCATTTCCTATTAGAAAACTAACATATATATTTCCGAAATAAAAATGCGAAATTATAAATTGAATATTAGCAATTTCCCAGTGGTTTTCTTCCTGTGCCACAGACGCGACTATCGTCATTCCCAATTATTCATGGATAATCTAACCCAAAATGGGACGTTAATTACTGGCGCATGTCAGTGGCATTTGGCCCCCAAACCCCTGACCCCTGACCCCTAACCCCTGACCCTCAATCCCCTCTTCGGCGATGTGTAACTGAAGTTGTGTGGCGTGAATTTGCCAAAGTACGGGGCCAACAATTTGCTTTTTTGTCCAACTGTAAACAGTGCGGATTCCGGACACCCAAGTCCCCAAAAGCCGACTCTCCGGCCGTTTATCGGGTGATTAATTAAGCTGCAAGGACCAGCGAATGCAACTTTCTGCCGCTGACAACTCCCCTTGGAAAAACCAAGTGGGCGGCGATGGGGCATTAAAGACATCCGCGAATTGATATTTAAAATATTAGGAAAAAAAAGCTCACCTTACAAACCAACAATAACAATAAGGTTTGAGTTTAAGTTTAATTAATTGCAGGAAAGTATTTAAAGTATTTTAATAAATTCAAATTAGAAATGCCTAACATAAAATTGTTAAAATTAAATAACAACCATTTTAGTACATGTTATATTAAAAATAAGCCTCAGCATTTTGATGTATCCTACTTTAAAATCGGAATCCTAAATCCTTTCTGCAAATCATTAAGAAGTTAGAATTATCGAAAAATGTAATTAATTGCATTCATTTGGAATCCAAATGGTTAAGTTTAAGACTATAAACGAACAGCTTTAGGTCACCTTTCTGCAAGTCATTAAAATGTTAGAAATACCCTATATAAAACTGGTTAAATTAATTGGTTAATTGGTTAAAGAATTCAACTACAAATTTTAGAGCTAAACCATTCTGGCATCGGAGTTAAATATGTTAAGTAATGAACATTGTTAGCGCCACACCCATTATAAGTCACCACCCACCCCCACCCCAGTTAAAAGACGTTGTAACTTTGGTAAGATCTTTAGAAATAAAACAGTTGCACACTTTCCGTCAGACAAATGACATTTTATGAATAGAGTTAGTGGTGATGGTCAGAAAAGAAAACACAATAATTCAGTTCCTGCGCACAAATAATCGTCGAATACTTAAGTCGAATAAGTAAAATGCAGGAATCTGTTGTAAAACCTCCAGATAAATCCTAGGCATGCATGGGGTAGGTTAAAAAAAAAAAAACACGTATGCGTATGTATACTTTAGGCTTATGGCTAAGTTTCCTTTCTCTTTTTAGTTTTTTTCTGGGCAGGCATCGATGGCCCCATCGATGGCCCCATCGATGGCCACCGCGATGGCCTAACTGTGGCCCCGCTTGTCCGCGATGAACTTGACAAAGTCGCTGCGGTACAGGATCTTTGGATTGTCCTCGGTGGCCAGCTCCTCCACCTGGCGCAGGTCCGTCCACTTCCAGAGCAGGCGACGGGAGTAGCTGTAGCGGAACGAGGCGAAGATCTCGGCGGCCTTTTTGCTGGGTATCTGCTCCTTGTAGTACGACTCCTTGTTCTTCACGTTGAAGTAGTAGAGTTGACCGCGCGATCGCGAGTGCGCGGACACATAGTTGGTGGTCAGTTCGCAGAACATTAGAATGCCGCCGGGCACAAAGAACTTGTTGTCGTCGAGCGCATAGCCGAACCGCTGCGAGTTGTCCTTCAGCACATAGTGCCGCATGTCGGCAAAGAAGCTGGCCATGTCCTGCAGGCGAAAGAAGGGCTTGCTGCGCAGGGCGCCATAGGTGCGCTCCTTGCGGTGCGGCTTGTTCAGACTGCGGGCGAACTTGTCGCACATGCTCACACGCTCGCGGAACGGCCGCCGCCGGATGTCGATGCCGCCCAAACAGATGCCGTCGATGATGTGCAGCGCGGCCACGCGCTGAATGGTCCTGCCCTCGCCGTAGAACTCGTACACGATCTGGCCGAAGAAAATCGAACGCGGCTGCACCTCAAAGGCCGTCTCCACCAGTTCCCACTTCTTGTGCTCCGTGTAGCGCAGCAGGTTGCCGCGCGACTTGCACAGGAACAGGGTGCAGGCGTTGATGTTCGTCTCCTCGCGGCCCACGGGCACAAAGTACCAGTCGGCGACGTTCTGCACGGACATGCCCAGGCTGGGCACCCCGCTCATCTCGGTGGCCGCCAGGTTCAGCCAATTGCGATCGGCCGCCCAGTCGGCCAGCAGCTCCTCGAGCAGCCGATCCGTCTGCTTGATCTCTGGCGCCTGGCGCAGCTTGTCCGGCAGACCCCAACGCTTGAGGCACTCCTGCCGCACCTCCGACTGCTTCGTTTCCTTCAGATCCGGATTCTGGGCGAAGGCGGCTATCTTGCGCAGGCCGACGATCTGCTTCTTGCCAATGGCATTGTTCGAATCGATGATGTAGCGCAGGAAGTCCTCGTCCTCGGCCAGCTCGTTGGCATCGAAGATCTCGAGGACGTCGTGCTGGCCGTCCTCCTGCTGCGACTCCTCGCCCAGCATGAGGTTCACCGCATTCAGGTAGGCTATGATGGCCGCCGTCTCCGTGTCCGAGCGTTTGTACTTGCAGACCAGGTAGCGTTCCGAGTTCGCCGGCCGGCTGCTGTTCGGCTTGATGATGGCGATCTGGTGAAAGCACTTGTACATCAGATAGACCAGGCCCACGCTGAACGGCGTGAAGAGGTCGAAGATCTTGCAGACGAAGCTGCCGTTCGGCCGCAGGATCTTCAGGGCGGTGAGGAACTGGCAGAGGTACAGCTGCTTGGACAGGATCTCCTGGATGTTCTCCTGCCCCTCCACGGAGAATCCGCCGTCAGCCATGGCAAAGTGCACACCCTGCGGCGTGTGCAGCCGAATGTACTCGTTCAGCGAGTCCTGGTTGCCCTCGTCGAAGATGTTGCCATCCTCTTTCACGCCGTAGAACGTGTCGAAGGACTCTGGCGAGGCGGCGAAGAACTTCTCCAGCTTGAAGTCGTTGGCGCCGCGCAGCGTGAAGCCGAATCCCTTGGCCTCCCAGGACTTGCGGAACAGGACGTACTCGGAGAAACCGCCAGGGCCTGTGAAAAATAGAAAACAGCGGATAAGTCACTTTTCTTACTGCTTACTGCCATAATTACCACAATGAGAAAATAGTTTCTTAATCTTGCGATATTCAGTTCGAAAAGTATATTTTTTGGTTCTGATTAACGTTCCTAATGCAAACTCAATTTAGTAAAATAGAAATTGTAGAACAAGCACTCCAAATGTATTTTTTAAGCCATATTTGGACCAAAAATCTTTTTAATTACGTTTTAACTGAAGCATAGAAATTAATTTCAAATATATTATAGATGAATATAAAGTTCTCAAAACTTGGAATTTTCGTGGGAGTCCCCTTATCAAACGGAACGGGTTTTCTAAGCAACAAGAATAAGGTTTTGGAAGCGGTTAATTCGCTTAAAACATGCGCAAATGGAAACCGGTCTTCGGCAGCCGCCACGATGTAATGCTCCCTTGAGGGACAAGGACTTCACCTGCACACATGTCCGTGAAGTAGAGGAGCTCGTCGTTGGCAACCAGGGACTGGCCATCGGGATCGCGGGGATTGGTGAACATGAAATCGCACATGGAGTCGATGTTGGCCATCTTGACGGCGGCGCGATTGAGGAAGATGGAGCTGCGGATGGTCTCGAAGGGATTGCAGCGACTGCGTGCCCGCCGCTTCTCGCTGTCGTTGAGATCATCGAATACGGTTTTGGCATTGAGGATGTGATGCAGGATGGCCGGATCGCAGTAGCGGGTCTCCTCGTCCAGGGTCAGTTTCCGTGGCCCCGTGACGATGTGTCCCATCAGCTGATCCAGGCTGTAGGAGCCGGCTCCTGATCCATCTCCGCCTGGATTGTGGAGCCAGAGGACCGGTTCGGGTATTTCCAGCTCCTCGCAGGCCGGATCCCATTGGCCGGCCGAGGATTGAACCGTGTCCAACTTGAGGCCGAAGCCACGACGACCGTCCTGCTGAACGGCGATGATCGGCTCCAGGCGACCCTGGTTGCTCTTGCCCAGGCCCTTGTCGTTCTCGTAACCCATCTTCTTCATCATTTCCATGGCCTTGTTCGAGTAGCTCTTCACCCACTCCCGCTTGATCTTCTTGGGCGTGGGCTCCGAGTTCTCATCGTCCGAGGGCTCGTCCATCTTGCGCTGCGCGACTGGAACTGGTGTGTGGCGTCCGGCGTCTGGTGTCTGGGATCTGGTGGGACTTGCGGATCCTCGAGAATCTTTTTCTTTTTGTTTATTTGGTATATGCACGTCGGTGTGACCGTACGCCGAATGCCGATAAATACCAAATGTGGGGGAGGCCGCATGGCTGCTTTCAGAAGTAGAAATACTGCTTTACCGCAATTTGGCCAATTTTCAAATTAATTACATGCAATTTAAATTTGACAAATTAATTTTATTCGATTTTCAAATTTCAAAACACTACTGCCTAAACAATTTGCCAGTTTCGCATGTTGATGATATACCTAGCAAATGTGTATGTATTGTTAAATCGATTAAAATTAATTAGCCAAATAATTAAATAGCTCAAATGAAATCATTTGGATATTAGAGCTTGACACTTTTCAAGAACTTCGAAGTAATGTTTATTTCCAGGGCTTTCATTTCAAAAGAATATTCAAATATCTTAAATATTTTATAAATAAAATAGGATTATGACCGATCTTAAAAAATAATAAAAAAAAAAAAAAAGGAATGTTATATAATTGTTGTTCATTTATTCTGTAGAAACATAGTAGGAATTCACTTCTTTTTCGCTTAATTTTAATGTCTTACAACACAAAATTTCAAAGCAATTAAAAATGATTTTTAAAATTCTTCGTTTATAACAGAATATATAAAATCTAAACTGGTATCTTTTTGTTCATGCATTAATGCATAAGATTCATTCCATTCTGTTGAAATATTACAGGGATTCACTCCTTTTCACTAATGTTTAATGTTTTACAAGGCAATATTTCAAAATAATTCAAAATGATTCTAAAAATTCTTTGTTTATAACAGACTCTATATAATATAAACAAAAAAAAACTGAAAAATAACTGCTTAGTTTTTATATATAATAATCAAGTATTCAAGTATTCAATGCATTAAGTGGGCAAACCTTTTCGATGGGCTTCAGCTTACAAACTACAAAATTGGAGATCTAGACCGACCAAGAAAAGCTGCCTGATGTGATCAACTAGAAGCTCTACATCTTCTCATACGTCTCGCTGTACGGACAGGTGAGGCAGGTGTGCGTGTAGGTGTCCTCCTCCTCGTTATGGGTGTCCGGTCCGAACTCGTGCTCGTGGATGGCGTGCGTCTTCTTGGTGTAGATGCTGCTGCGCACCTCCATGCGCAGCTGCTTCATCTGCTTGTTGTACTTGCGCGCCTTGCCCACCTCGCGCTTGTCCTCGCGAGACTCGTGCTGGCGCACCAGCTCCTCCTCGCTGCCCCAGACCTCCAGGGCGCGCTTCTGGATCTGCAGATGGAGATACAGCTTCATCTCGCCCCAGCGCACGTTGTGCGGATTCTTGCGACTGATGAAGCGCAGCTTTGGTTCTCGCTTGTCGAAGTCGCAGTCCTTGAGCAGATACTCCGCTTTGGCCTCCGTACGGGTGATCAGGGCGTGGCGGCCATCGTTGTCCCGGCACTTGTCGCACACCGAGTGCCCAAAGTTGTTGAACAGATAGGAGTCGGCGTACTGGTCGCCGCATTCCAAACACTCCTCGTACTGCACGGGTATGGCGATGGCATCGTCCAGAATAACAGGGGTCTCCTCTCCTCCGGATTTGTTTAGACCCGGCTGCCCATTTGTGGGCAGGACAGGCTGCTCCAGCAGGAATCCCCCGCCACTGTCTATGTACTTGGTGCCCTGCACCTTGATCACAGAGCTACCCTGGCTGAGTGCAGCCTCCGGGTGCAAGCCTCCATCCTTGTTGCTGGCGAGGGATTAGAGTTTCAAGTCTTCCGTTTTGACAAGGATAATGGGAAGAGGACAACTCACCTGGCCAGGTCCTTAAATGGATGCAAAACCAACTTAGCCTCTCGCAATTTCTGCGCCTTCGCCAGATTCCTCTCGATTCGCGCCTTTTGGGCATTGGTCAGCTTGGATACCTTCTCCGCCGGCGGAGCAACTGCATCTGCAGCAGTGCCTGAGTCCTCGGACATTTCCATTTCACAAGGTTTTGTTAAGCGCGTTAAATTTGTTTAATTTGTATACGATATGCTTCTTCTTTCCGATTTGACATTCCATGCGAACGCTCGTTTATCCATCTGGTATCTTTTGCAGTATATGGGATTTCAAATAATTTATTTATCTTTTTAAAATCTGATAACTGGAATTTTCAAAAAAGAAAGTACCAAAGCTTTTAAATTTATGAATTTAAAAAATATTTTTGTTGATGAAACTGTAGCTTATAAAAATATAATTCTTAAGTGAATCAATGCCCTTAATTATTTTTTCAAGGGTAGGCATTTGCCAACCAGTATTTCCTTTCGACACGGTCACACTAATAGTTTTCCTTATACTCTTGCAGAGAGTACTACAATTCTAGTCGGAAGTTTGCATTACAATCAAAGAGGCATGTCCGATTATAGAAAGTATATATATTATTGATCAGCCATGTTGATATATGTATAAGCATACAGAAATGTATTTATGTATGTATTTAGTTTTATAGAAATTAACTGTTCAGATGAGTGTGCATATTTCCTTATAACCAGCAAGGGCATGCAAAGTTCGGCTTACCAAAGTTTATTTCCCCCCCTTGATTTGTTTTGATTTCGGTTTAGTTGGGTCGCCATGCAGAGTAAACACTACAGACTGCTGCTGCGGTGCCTCCTGGTCCTGCCCCTCATTCTGCTGGTGGACTACTGCGGTCTGCTGACCCACCTGCACGAACTGGACTTCGAGCGGCACTTCCACTATCCGCTGAATGACGACGGAGCCGGGTCCTCTGGAATCGAGGGCTTCTCCTACCTGCGAATGCCCTCGTTCACGGCCGAAATTCAGGCTAGGGATCAGCCCCCGCGGCTCACCCTGCTGATCAAGAGTGCCGTGGGCAACTTCCAGCGACGGGAGGCCATCCGGCGCACTTGGGGCTACGAGGGACGCTTCTCGGATGTCCACCTGCGCAGGGTTTTTGTGCTGGGCGGTGCCCAGGAAAAAAGCGAAAAGGACGTGGCCTGGGAATCCCGCGAGCATGGGGACATCCTGCAGGCGGACTTCGTCGATGCCTACTTTAACAACACACTGAAAACAATGCTCGGGATGCGCTGGGCCAGCCAGCACTTCAATCGCAGTGATTTCTACCTGTTCGTGGACGACGACTACTACGTTTCGGCTAAGAATGTGTTGAAATTCCTGGGCAGAGGACGGCATAGCCACCAGCCGGAGTTGCTGTTCGCCGGGCATGTCTTTCAGACATCGCCGCTGCGTCACAAGTTCAGCAAGTGGTATGTTTCACTCGAGGAATACCCCTTCGATCGCTGGCCGCCGTATGTGACCGCCGGGGCATTTATGCTCTCGCGAAAGGCGCTTCTTCAGCTCTACTCCACCAGCGTCCATGTGCCGCTCTTCCGCTTCGACGACGTCTACTTAGGGATTGTGGCACTAAAGGCCGGCATTTCCCTCCAGCATTGTGACGAATTCCGCTTCCATCGGCCCACGTACAGGGGTCCGGATAGCTACAGTTCGGTAATAGCCTCGCACGAGTTCGGCGATCCCGCGGAGATGACACGCGTGTGGAACGAGTGCCGATCCGCCAACTACGCGTAGCAGAAAGGACCTGGACGAGATTGTATATACGGATGAGTCACCACCAATAGACAACAGCCTTATCAAAGTAGAGTAAAGATAGTATTAGTTAATAACCCGACTATATTGAGAGATTTATAATAAGAACTTAAGTAAGAAAACTTTTTTTTTTAATTTTTCCACTGTATTCAATTAATGCGTGTTCTTATATTATTTTAAATTATTACCTTCTCAATGTTTATTCAAAATAAGTAATACTTTTAAAAACTACCAAATGGCAAACTGTTTTTTATACAATTCATTAAAGTGTACAAAATTTAAACAAGCAAATACTTTTGCTAATTGTGAAGACTAATTTCTTTTAAATTGGTTATCTTACTTATAGTTCATGTACTAGCTAATATAACAAATTTTTAATAAATCTGTTACATTATTCAGCACATTATTTATTGTTTATTTATTATTGCTCGACTGATTTCCTCGTAACCCATATCATGAATAAGCAAATCCAAAACTTGCACATCGATTGTTTTCATTGTTTTCCACAAAGTTTCTAAACCAAATAAACCCTTAATGTTGCCAAAGCTTTTGTAAATAATAAACACAGTTTGAAGTGTGCGATTTGCATATACTTTTTATTGTGGCCTTAAAATAGATCCGGGGAATATGAGAATAAATGATAATTAATAATCCAGATAATTGTTCCCCTTTTGTTACAAATTAAAACATATACAGATCAGAAAACGATTCAAATATGATGATACATACATATATGGATGGATATTAAACTTCTTAACTATTATGGGTCGAGTCCCAGATAGCAATTTTCCGAGTTTCGAACCATGGATTGAAGGTGCAGTTTCGAAAACCTGTAAGATACGAACGACAAAGGCTTTAAATTGCAAAATTAAGTATAGAATTTGTATTATTGTTATTGCTTGTGCTCTGTGATAACAGAACAAGAGTATCGGGGCGTCATTACAAATCCAAATGGGAGAACGGTGTTCAAATCCGGATGGATCTGGTTCCGCAAAACGGTCACTCTGGAGGTATAAAAACCGCTCAACTCTGCCGAGCCGCAGTATTAAATTTTAAAACGTCCAGTTAGCTTGAGCTCCGCTTCGCGACAACAAATCCGAGGGTTAAAATTCGCAAAGTGTACAGCTATACATATATATAAGGCCCGACCCCGCCAGCATCCCAATTTTTAGTAATCCTCTTTGCCAATCCAAAAAACCAACGCCAAAAACCAAATTAAGGTGAGCTTACTTCAGTTTTTTAGTTCCCAATAGAGGTTATTGTAATATCTTTTTTAATGTCCGATGGGTGATCGCCGGTTATTTCTTTTGCTGCGGAGATAGGGGGGGTACAAAAAAATAAGTGGAACTGGTTTTTGTTGACTGCGCTTCTTCATTGATTGCAAAAAATGGCAGCGGATTTGTTATAAATATTTATTGTGCTGGTCTAGTCCGTTACTTTTTGCTCTTTCTCTTTACGTTTGTCTTTCTCTCCATTTTCATTTCTTTTCTTTGACTTTGTAACTTTTTCCTGCAGCTGGTAAATCGCTTTTGTCGCCGCCTTCTTTTGTTGACTATTTTTTTTATGTGTTTTAAACTTCAGAAATCCCTCTGTTTTTGTATGTGTGTGTGTGAGTGCCGGCCGGCATTTTACTTCATATTTTGCCGTCTGCTTTTTATATGTGTGTGTGTGTGTGTGCTTGGGCGGGGCGCATGTGGTTGTTGTTGCTGCCCAATATCCTCCCCCACAGTCGAAGTCACAAAAAAAACTTGGCACTTTGTCTAAATTAATAAAAATAAATACTATTTACCTTTGTTGAAAATAATAAAATCTATGTATATGTTAAAAAACCATTAAGTTAAATTATTGATTCAGGGACACAATAAATTTAATATGGCTAAGTTTAATAGAAAAAGGTAACACCAAGTTCAAATTAATGTTCCTGCCAACAGTGAAGGTCACAAAAATAACTCCTTATTTTGTTAAAAGAAAAATATTTAAAATCCATTACTGCTCATTAGTTTGAACATTGTTAAACAGTAAACAAACTTAAAACTTTTTGTTAAGATTATTTTTAATACCTTATTTTAGTTTTAAAATTAAGCCCAAATTTGGCTTTCCATTTTAAAAAGGCAACTTTAAAATATATTTTTGAACGTAACGTTATTTGACTAAAATATTTAAGAAGTTTATTTATCTACATTTTAAGGGAAGCAAGCCATGTTTTTAGGTCTTAATTTTAACAAAAATGTATTTTTAATTACCGCGACTTTAATATTAATAAGATTTGTCTAAACTTTTGTGGCAAATAGGTAATTTAATAACGGCAGATAACATTTTTTTTTTTTTTAATTTACTCTATAAAATATAAATATAACCTTAAAGCTAATTTGTTTATTTGACAATGTATAAATATGAAGTCAGTAAAATTGTATATTTTTAAAAAGCTTTCAAGTTGTTAGTGCTATTATTGTAACCTCGGCTGTTTTTAGCATGAGTGTGATGCGAATTTTACTGGGCGTGGCAGTCGTGCCTCATTGTCACCAGAATGTATGGGATATCCAATATCCAGCGATTTTGAAATTGAATACATATATGACTAAACACAACCGCCTGCATGATGTTTATATATAATGTGCATATGTATGTACTTAAAATTCATTGCAAGTCTCTGTTTTTTTCTCTCTCTCTCTCTCTCTCTCTCTCTCTCCTTCGCCCCCCGCTCCACACAAACACACACATGTGCATTTCTGCAGGAGTATTTATGAGGGTGTAATTGTAAAAGCGGACGTGTCTGTCATTTCTCATTTCTCCATCTCCTTTTCGCTCTCTCCTCTTCACCCTTTCTTCGTGTCTCTTCTTTAAACTCCTTTCGTCTGAGTGTTGCCACGCATCAGCAACTTTGACTCATTTTACTTTACATATAAACCTATTCCAAAAAGCAAATTCTTTTATATTGTTTTTTTTTAACGGTCTCTTGCCGCCGTCTGACTTACTCCCCCAAACAAAAAAAAGATATATGTATGTATGTATGTTTGTACATACATACATATCTATACAAAAAATTAACCAAAAACAGGAAGAAACAAAAAGAAAAAGGAAACGAAAAGAAAGAAAAGAAAAGCTTACAAAGTCAAGAGAAAAGAAGAAGCACAGCTGTGTGGGCAAACGATAAATTCAACATATAAAAATACATGCCAACAACTCATGTACATATGCGATATAGCGATGATTCATCGGCGGCTTTTAAGCGGGGCGACCATATTTCGAAGTTGGAAGTTGATTCACGGCGAACTTCATTTGCCCCCGGCCCCTGGAAATCACCCTCCTCCTCTCTATTCCCCTCTTCCAAACACTCCCACTTTGTATGTATGTATACATTGTTGGTTTGTTGTTGCCTCTCCTTTGTTCGCTCCAAGGAGCTGACTAATACGACACTCGGCTTACACGATTTCCAATTAATCGAAATTCAAATTGAGCGTAACGATCGCCATAAGTCAAGCCCAACAAATAAAAGGCGTAAAGCTGAAACAGAATTTATATAATTATTTGTATATTATTATTATTATGAATTACACATTTTAAGTAATTTCTAGACTGGGTTATTAATCGCTCTCCTGCTCACTTGCGATTTTCTCATTATTGGTTCATCGGTATTATTTTCGGTAGCGATTAGAAACTATGACCAATTCATCAGCAATATCAAAATAAAGATAAGCCATATATAAACAAAACAATTAATCACCAGTTAAAACTAAACGGTTTTCATATACTTAAAAATACTTATTTTTGTAGAATGTTTGCCAATTATACTTGAAAATAAGATGGGAGTACCCTTGAAAAATGTTGAACATGATGGAAAGTTAAGCTTAGTTTGACGATCGTTGTAAGAGTGCGGCATAAACCAAGTTGAGATAGAGGCTTTTGTGGGGAGAAGTGGGGATTGAGCGGAGATAGGCGACCGTTAGTCAGTTAGTCAATCAACATGATTGGCCAGTTGGCTTGCTGCCTGTGCTTTACGACCATTTATGGTTATAAATGTGCAAATAAATATAGATTCGCGATGCTTTTTCCCCATTCAGTTCAGTTCAGTTAAGTTCAGTTTGTTTTACTTTTTTTGGCGCGGTCGCTGCCCTTGTAACGAATGCAATTTCAGCGCAGCTGTTCGAAAGCAATGCAATGCGAGTGATGACTTAATATTGATACCGATATCTCAATACACAAAGACGATTCTTTGTCCAGCATAATAATTCCGATTGGAATTGGAATTGAAAATGAAAATGGCATGGCACGCACACTCGAATTTCGCAACTAAAAATAAACGTGATAAAATGCAGTTTAACCGCTTGCCGGGTACAAATGCCTTCTGATAAGAATGCCAGTGCTATAAAACAAAGGCCAAGAACAAGAAGCAACAGCAAAGCAAAGCCAATTGGAGTCGTAATCTGTTTCCAGTTGGAAAGGTTCGCTGAACTCTTTCTTTCTCTTTCCTCCTGTTTTTCTGATTCAAGACACACACACACACACACACACACACATGACTCGTCCTTGCTGGATCTGTGTGCGTTTTGAGTCATCGTTATCGCCCCACATTCGAATTATTAACTTTTTTCTTGTTGTGTTCTATCGCTTGAGAAATCGGCCAGCTAAAATAAATAAAAAGCCAACGGTCAACAAAGAGATATTACGTTTCGTTTCCACAGAAAATGAATTATTTATTAAGGCGCAACATTGGTATCAACAAAAGCAAACAATAAAGAACAACAACTGATCGTCTATCGGAGCGTTGGCTTCCTCCCTTTTCACTTATTCGCCGATAGCATCGATATCCTCTTCCGGCTCGGCTCCAATTGGACGGTTAGGTTGGTCTAACTAAAAATCCTATTGGCATAATCGGTTTATGATTAATCTGTCAAATTTAAATGTATAATAACAAATTATAATAATAATTCAAAAAGAGATTTGCTTTATAGGTTTTTGAGTTAAAATTATCTACATTTTTAATTAAATGCAAACTAAAATAAATTTGTTTTAGTGAAACCAATTGTAAAATTTAATAATTAACTATCGTTGAATGCACTAATTTATAAAGGAGCGAAACAAACACCCATATCGTTAAACAAATAACAATAAGCTCTTGCTATCTACCTTAAAAAAGGTTTACTAATCAGAAAAAAATTTGCGATTTGGTTCTTTGCAAATAGGGAAAGAATTCTGGTAAAACATTCTAGCTACTGTTATCTGATGACTACAAACAAATGTTTTGATCTGGAAGTTTTATTACATTATTTTTCGCCTTGGTTAATATGAAAGTTTTTTTAAATTATTAATTAGAAATATTTACAACGAACTTAGAGAAATTATACTTTAGATTTTGATATGTTAAGAAATAACATACAATCATTATTCCAATAGCTTTCTCCTTTGCTAGAAAAAAAATAAATAATCTTATGATAGATTGGCCCATTTAATCATTATAAAGACAATTTAATCTTTGGCTGTGCAAATGAATAATGTTTAAGGCCACTCAAGATCTTATAATGAAGTTTTCTGGAAAAAAATACTGTTTTCGTAACAACAACTTGGGCATAGAACTAATATATTTGTGGGATTTTCGATTTACAACATGTAAATAATAAAAAATGTTCATTTTACAGATGGCCGCCCCAGCACCAGCACTCAAGGATCTGCCCAAGGTGGCCGAGAACCTGAAAAGCCAGTTGGAGGGCTTCAACCAGGACAAACTGAAGAACGCCAGCACCCAGGAGAAGATCATTCTTCCCACCGCCGAAGGTGAGACGAGAGATCAGAAGGGCTTCCTTTGTTTGATATCCCAATAATATATCTTCCCGTTAAACAGATGTGGCTGCCGAGAAGACCCAGCAGTCGATCTTCGAGGGCATCACCGCCTTCAATCAGAACAACTTGAAGCACACGGAGACCAACGAGAAGAACCCGTTGCCCGATAAGGAAGGTGCGTTGTAGGCCATCTACTCTACTATATAAAGTATAGTTTGGTGTAGTGTGTGTGGCCATAAAAGCCAAAGACAGGCTGCCTTAGATGGCAAGTGCACGCTCTATAATTGTGTTTGGTTTGTTTCTTCTCGACTCTGATTGCAGCCATCGAGCAGGAGAAGGAGAAGAATCAGTTTATCGCCGGCATCGAGAATTTTGATGCGAAAAAGTTGAAGCACACCGAGACCAACGAGAAGAACGTGCTGCCCACCAAGGAGGTGATCGAGGCCGAGAAGAAGGCTTAAGAAGGTGGTCCAAGTCCGGTCCAATCCGATCCGATCCGAGATTCGAGATCCGCGATCAGAGATCAGAGATCCGATCCTCAGTCACCCTCAGTCGTCTCCTTTTCGTCTCGCCGCATCTCACAATCTTTATACTTATAAAAACAAACTATTCCCTCTCATTTTTCCAACTGCTGCAAAGTATTTTACTATTGTTTTTTTTTATCTATTATTATTTTTATATATTTTTGTATTAACAAGCGAGAGAGCCAGTCTCATTCCTACAGCGTAATTAACATAAAATAAACAATCGTCTATCCCATATATTTGTGCATAAATGTTTCCAAAACACACACACATACACACACCACACACACGCCACACACATCATCATCGGAGGAATCAAAAATCGCAGATACAAAGCAATACGAACGACAGCCAACTCACTCAGAACAATTACACTTGCGCAAAAAGAAAGAAAGAAAGCAAATATATGAGAAATACTTTTTAAAAGACACGAAAAAACAACGCGTATGAAGCGTATAAAACAGAAAAACAAAAAAACATACAAAAAAGAAATACGGTAGAAAACCATCTATATAAAGAGTATGTGTAATTTTTTAATGAACTTTTTTTTATATACTTTACATACGATATATTTATACTGGGAAAAATAAAAGCATAAATGTAACATTTTATAACAAAAACGTACTAAAAATTCTACGACTTGTTCTTGACTTTGGGTGGAAAAATGTTCTTTAGTTAACAAGTTAATTTGATCACCGCATTCAAAATCGGCATATCGAGAACATTGCTTTTTTTTCGTCAGTTTGGTTTGAAAAATTTTTAAAATTTCAAAGTTACAAAGTGGGTGTCCCTTTGACTGAAAACGAAAATGCATTAACTTTGTCCACATAGAGGGGAATATATACTTTTGATTCGTTATAATTGTACAAGCCACTCGCAAGGTGGAATTGGTCCGCTTAAATGCTAGTTTATCCTTGCGTTCTATCCTCGGGTACTAACTCTTGGTGGCCTCCTCTTCGGTGTCCATTGGCGTGGTCGGAGCGGCTCCCTCGCCTGAGGATTCAGATTCAGGTCCCGCCTCCGCATCCACGACCACATCCTTGCCAGATTCTGTGGCCGCCTGTGCGGCAGCAGCGGCGGCGACTCTCGCCTCCTCGTACTTGTTGGTCTCGAACTTGCTGAGATCGGCGCCCAGCAGCCTCAGGATGTGGATGGTCTCGTCCTTGTGGACATAGGCGCGCAGGCTGGAGGTGCCGCGCCAGCCCACCGTGTACAGGGTGAACCGCTCGTCCACGTACTTGAGGATGCAGCTGCCCACTCCTGAAATTGGTCATTCATTAGTGCGATTAGAGAACGAGACTGAGACTGATACTGAGACGGGGCAGAGCGGAACTTACCCAACTCCTTGCAGCGCTCCTGGGTCTCCTTCTTCAGCTCGTGCGTCGACGGGGGCTGCGTGGGATCGGTGCAGTTGAGCATCATCACCAGATCCTCCCGCTCCACCTGGATGCGTCTGTTGGCGCCCATGAAGGCGTTCGAGGTCTGCAGCCCCTCCTGGGCCAAGCGGAACGGATGCACCGTGTGGCGGTTCTCGCAGCGCACGAATGTCTTCACGCCCGTGTTGATGATCTTGATGTTGTGCTCGTTGTTGACCACCAGGTCGCGGATGCGCTCCGAGCAGTAGTAGATGTTCTTCTTTTTCTCGGTAATGCAGCGGGTGAGCAGACAGCGCTGGCTGAGCGATTCGTCCAGCTGGTAGAACTCCTTGATGGCCGCGTAGTCGGCATCGTTCTCGCCGAAGAACACATACGGATCCTCCTTGTAGCCGTGCAGCCGTCGCTTTTTCCGCTGCGGTCCCCACGGCACGGCCTTCTCCCCCACGGGCTGGCCCCGCCCATCCAGCTCCGGCTCAGTCGGTGGGCTGACGGGCTGCTTGGCCATCTCATTCTGCTCCACCAGGGCGGCCACGTCGTTCTTCTCGAAGGCCAGCTGACGACGCTTCTCCAGGACGGCCACAAAGAAGCCGCCGCTGTCCTGCAGATGCGGCAGCACCCTGATGCACTTCTCCAGCCCGATGCTGGCCATCTCGGCGGCGGGAAGCGGGAACATGCCCGGTCGTATGATGGTGTGCAGGCTCTCGGGCACCTCATCGAAGCTGGTGAAGATCTGATCGACCTCCTTGGTGGCCAGCTTCCAGTCGGTCATGCCCGGCTTGTACTTGAGGCCCGGCACCAGGTGGCCCGCATCGACCAGCTCCAGGGCTCCGTCCGCCTCCTTGAGGATGCGCTGCAGCACCGCCTCGTTCTCGATGGGATTCAGCGAGCAGGTGGAGTAGACCAGGCGACCGCCCACCTCCAGCATTTCGGCGCCACGTCGCACGATCCGGTACTGAATGCCGTGCAGATTGTAGGCCTGGGCCAGGTTCCACTTCAGCCAGATGTCCGGGTTCTTGCGCAGCGTGCCGTCGCCCGAGCAGGGCACATCGCACAGGATCTTGTCGAACTTGAGGATGCCCTGCGAGCCATCCGGCTGGCTGATCAGCAGATTGGGGAAGGCGCTGCTGTCGTGGTTGGTCACCAGCAGACACGGCGAGTTGAGGCGCTTGGCCTGGTGGACGAGCATGTAGCAGCGGTTGTTGTCCACATCGTTGGCCAGCACAAAGCCGGGCGGGATCTTGTGCTCCTCGGGGGCCGCATGCAGGGCCTCGATCAGTTGGGCCGTCTTGGAGCCGGGGGCGGCGCACATGTCCAGCACCTTGTCGGTGGGCCGGACGTCCAGGACAATGGGGGGAATCATGGAGACGGCCTCCTGCCGGCTGATGCCGCCCGCCGTCGTCTCCACGATGAGGAAGTTGTGCAGCCGGTAAAGCGGCTCCGAGCGGCGGATGTCCTTGCGGGTGAGGTGCAACTGGTAGGCCAGCCCGTTCGGGTACCAGGGCAGGCACAGCGGGCGCTCCACATCCTCGGGCGCCTTCTGGTGCAGCTCGGCCACCGCCCGCACATACTCGGTGAAGAGCTGCGACTCGATGATCGCCAGCAGGGCCTTGGCCTCGTCCTTGAATCCCGTCACCCGGAACGTAGTGGGCAGGTTGTCCCTGATGGAGTCGAGGAACTGCGTCCACTCCTCCTCGCTGGCGCAGATCTTCTGCAGGTGGTAGTACTTGATGAAGAAGGCGTTGTCCCTCTTTATTTCCTCATAGGGCAGGGCTCTGCGATCGGGGCGCTCGGGACCCTATAATTATTATTTGTTAAGTCACATATATAGCATTTAAAATGGGAAAACGTGGAGTGTGTTTCCAACTGAGTTTTAGCATTAAGCCACTCACATTTTCGCGCTTTTGACGCTTGCGGGCCGCAAAGGGATTTTGCTTCTTGTTTCGACCCATTTATTTGGCTGCTATCTATTTAATACACAAGACAAGTTAAATAAAAAAGGCAAGCAACGTTTATTTATTTTCCAAACGAAACGAATAAATAAAACGTGTTCGCCGGCTTTCTGGCAACACTGGCGGTCGAGCGTTGCCGGACATGAAGGGTGTGAGCAAAAGTAAATATTTCTAGCTTATTATTTGCCTTTGCGGCACCGTACAACATAAGCTATTGTTATAGTATTTTATTTTAAAAACGACATCTTATCAGACTTAAGATATATTATTCAAGTTTTATTCCCTGATATGTTAGTCAATTTGATTGCCACTATAGCGATACAAACAGTATTAAATGCACTAATTGTGGAAATTGGTCTTAAATAAAATACCTGCAGCTAAATAAACTAAATAATCATAATTTTGTGGTTGTTCATTTTAATACAATAATATTCTAATAACACCACGAACTATAAACAAACTTTTTTGTAAAATTGTATCATTTTGGACTTATCGTTACTGGAATAATCAAATTTAAAAGCCAGATTCGGCGTGACAAAAAAAGCTAAGCAGTCATCCTCGTTAGCGGTTATCGATTGATGCCTCTAGCCAGTCACCTATAGTTATCGAATCTGAATTTCCCTCTTTTTGCAGTTATTAAATAGGCAAAAGAGGAACAAGAAAAAAGTGGGTAAAGAGGTGAAAGTGAACTTCAAATGGCGACACCACCCACACCGAATTCATACACCCCACCCGCAGTTTCAGAACGGGACGACATGAAAGACATCCAGCTCCTGTTGCAGCTGGAGGCGACGCGTCGTTTCCAGGAGGACAGACGCAATGTGAGGCGCCAGGTGGAGGAGCAAGCGCGTCAGTGGCAGGACGTGAAGTTCAAGTATAGGCAGGCATATCAGCGCCTGGCGCGGCTTTTGAAGTGCGCCGCCCTGCAGACTGCAGTGGACGCCAAGCGCGCTTCCGATGTGAATCAAATCGCCCAGGCGGCAAAGGACATCGACGGTCTACGCTCTTCCCTCAACAGAAATCTGCGCCCCGCCAGTCTGGACACCACAAAGCTGGATCAGTGCCTGGAGCAGCTCAGCACCGCCCACAAGCCGCGCTCAAATCTTAGTCGCCAGCATCGGGAGTCCGCCCACAATCAGGAGACTCTCAAGGATCTGCGCATTGCCGTCGATTGTGCGGAGTACGACCTGGAGCTTGGCATAACGAAGGCCATGAATCGCATAGTGGACGACCTACTCCCTCCACGGTCATCTTGAAAGTATACGCATAGTTGAGATATAAACTAGTTTGTAACATTAAAAATGAATTTAATTGAAATGAAGTAAATGAGACTTATGAACTACAACGATTCCACATCCATCCGGTGTAATGGCATTCTAAAATATAGGTTGAAAGCGGGTCAAATTGTGTTGTCGACAAGCATGGCCAGTGCACTTACCACTTGGAGCGCTTCGACCAGTCTTTGGGCGTCCAGTGCAGGCACTTGGAGTCGATGCGAATCTTGCGCTTGTCCATCGCCCGCCGATGCTGCTCGATGGTGTCCCGGTTAATGCACACGATGTACTGGCCCTTGTAGTAGTTAATCAGGTTCAGGTTCTGCAGCGTGGAGATCACGTCCTCCTTCTTGATCGAGGTGCATTCGCAGATGTCGCTGGAAGAGGTTGAAATAAATTAAAATAAAGAATAGAAGAAGAGTAAGGTAAGCGATATTAAAGGCTGAAACCCTTACTTTATTGTTATGGTGGGCTTCTCGCCATCCGTGCTCGGGTTCTGGCTAATGAAGATCTCCAGTATGGTCTGCGCCCAGTAGGATCGATAGGACAGCAGGCCCAGATCCGACAGCGGCTTCTCCGGCGAGCCAGTCTTGCCCTCGAACTTGGACAGCTCGTAGCTGAACTCGATGAGCAGCTTGCCGTAGCCCTTGCGCTGATACGGCGGCATTGTGAGGATGCAGGCCACGTTGTAGTCCTCGGTGCTCTCCTTCTCCTTGGAGAAGTAGCCCACGATGTGGAAGCCGCGCGAGTCGAACTCGGTCATTACGTAGAAGAGAAAGGGATCCGTGTCATAGTAGAGCGTCTTGTGGTCGAGAAAGAGTTTGGCCAGCAGGCAGAGGTTCTGGGCGTACACCTTGTTCTTTCGGCCGTCGATCTCGAAGAAGGAGATGGTGTGCTTGCGGTAGATCTCGTTTCCGGGCGGATGCCTCAGGTTGCACTTGGACAGGTGCCGCTCGAGGCATTTCCTGCTCTTCCTGTACTTCAGGCAGAACTCGCAGATGTAGATGCAGGACATCTGGCACAGCTCCTGCGGGTAGGGTGAGAAGTACCAGGGCTTGATGCGATGCCTGCCCAGCTCGATCATCTCCACGTTCTTCATGCGCGTCACCACATCGTCCTGGTGCGTGACCATGCTGCCCGACTGCCGCGGCGTGGGCGTCTTGCCATCCTGCGAGCCATCGCCATCCTCGTTGGCCGCTCCACTGATCAGACCATCGCCCGTCACGTGGACGGGCGTGGATGTGGGCGTTTGTGGCGTGGCAGGATGCGCAAGTGGCTGCTGCTGCGGCTGCACCTGCAGACTGTGGTGGCCGTGGGCCGACCCTCCGTGCACTTTCCTCTTGCGATTAATGCGCTTCTGCAGGGCTGCAGCCAGATTGTTGCCATTGACCAGTTCGCCGCCAGTGCTGGGCGTGCCCGGAGGAGCCACCAAGCTGGGCAGGGCGGCCGGCGGAGGAGCCCCACCGGCCACCTGACCACTGGGAGTCGATTGGATGGCGGCCAGGGCGCCGGAACCAGGATGTTGCGGCGATGTGGGCCGGGAAACACTGCCCGCCAGCGAGTGGTGACGCTGGGGAGTGGTCACTCCGGTGCTGGTGCCCGTTTGGGAGCCGTCTCGCCGCGGGAACTGCACTTTGCGGGTGTACAGGTCCTCCTCGTTGACCCACTCATCCAGACGCTTGTTAACTGGCGGGAATTTGGCGTTATAAATGACATGCAGATCCACGCCAGAGCTTCCGATACTCACAGTCCACATAGTGCACGTAGAATTGGCGTCGCCCGTCCAGCTCCTTGATGCTCACAATCTCCGCCAGCGGCCAGTCGTCCGTTTTGTGCATCCTAACGGGCAGACGACATCCTTCAGTGAGGGCGGCCTGAAAAGCACGAAAACGCGATTATCTCCATTCCACAATGGGGCCAAGGAACAACCCAACTCACCGTTGACTCACAAATCGAGGCCACATCGTCGTCGAACTCATATTTGTGGTTAATTTTCATTATATGTTTTGTTTATGTTTTTTTTTTCTAAAATAAAAACAGCTAGAGATGGGTACCTAACCAATTATCGAGACATCGATAGTCAGTGACATCAGCGGTTTAAGAATATCGATGACCAGTGCTGCGCAGCGTCGCCTTTTTCAAAGTGCTGCAAAATACAACAACAATTCCGCAGTGTTCTCTTCGGTTCGGAATTTTTTCTCATGTGCCTACTGTGCAATTAAACAATTTAGCCCGCTTACAGACAGCTGTAAGATAATAAGAGCACAATTGTTAATAACTGAACGAAAAGACGTAGCTTATGAATGCAGCATTTTGAGTGTGTGTTTATTTCAATTATCAAAAACCATAAAAAACGCCGAGAAGGTCAGAAAAATGTACACAGGCGCATACCTGCGCCCGTGTGTGTGTGAGTGTGTGAGTCCGTTTGTGAACGTGTGCGTGTGAGTGCGCAGAAAGTTATACCAGCTGTCATCGACTGGCGTATTTATCAATAAATAACTACTGTGATCAACAGAAAACTTCAGTTACTGGGTAATTGCATATATAACTAGGGGATAAAGTGTTCAAAAGGGTAAAAAGTTGGCAGGACAACTGGGGAATATGTGAAAAAAGTGCCAAAATGACGTGTTTTGCGCTAGTGTTGCCACTGACAACAGCCGAAGGGTTGCCAACTAGCAGGGGGATTTTTAAAATTTGGTGCTATGAGGTATTACTAGTTATTAGGGAAAAGGGTTACAAATTTTTAGGGTTTTTATTTATTGGGAGTCCTAACCTGGTTTTCGCCGATCAAAGGGTTGCCTTAAACATAATCCTTTAGAAGAACAACAACTGGTAACCCTGGCCTCTAGCGCAGTTGGCAACACTGCGCGGCTTGACAGGCACAAAAAAAACTAAGGAATATGGGAAAAAACCTCTGCGTTTTAAAGAAATGTGAAGCCAGTGGCCCGCAAAAGGGCCACTAAAGCCAGCAGACCACCCGCCGCCCTTCCCCGCCCACTCGGCTGCATAACCACAACAACAACCAAAACAGCAGAATACCCAAAACAGTGGCCCAAATGTGTCTTCAATATCATCCCTCCATTTTAATTGCAGCTCCGAGCGCACATATTTCCGTGTTCCCGGCGATTCCCGGACATTAAGCAGGCGTACAATCCTCGTGCCCGGTGTGCAGGACTCTCAGGATTTCGCAAGATATACGTAAATGCCACAGGCAGAGATTTGAGGATGAGGAGCTACTGACGACAGGCCTGTCAAGTGCAGCAAGAGTCCCCAGTGATACGCAATAGGAGGGCCATCCACCCCGCCCCTGCTCCCGCCCCAGTTCATATCCACCTGGAAATCAAGCGGATTCCAAGCAGAAATCCGGATAATCCGCATAACCAGGCCGCAGAACACTTGCAGCCGCGGTGGCGACCACACGGCGGCTGGGCAGCTGGGATTCCTAGGAAAGGCAACAGCAGGAGAGGCAACACAGTTTGTAAGACAACAAAGTACAATCTGTATAACCCACCTAATCACATGTTTGCCCCAAAACAGATTCGACGAATTCGAATGGCATTTGTTTGTTTCGCTAGCTCGTTGCCGCGTTGGATGCCACCAAACGAAAAAAGATGAACAATGAACAAGCGCCGTCATTATCGGACACACCGGCGGATCCGATCCCTGTGGGATCTGGAGGAGCAGCTGGCAAGCTGCCCACGATCATACCGGACACGCCCATCGTCTCGATTGCCGCTGGCACGATGAGCGAGAGCACGACCACGACCACAGCCACCAAAACGACGCCGACGCCGATCCCGCAGGAGCAGCTCATCACCATGATGTCGGATCATGTGGCGCCGCTGGATGTGGGGATGGCCGGCCTTGAACAGACCTCCCGCAGCCCGGAGGTCAGAGACGGCAGTCAGAGAGCTCCAGCAGTGGGTGCCAACCACGTAGCAACCAGCAGTTGCAACAGCAACAGCAGCAGAGGCAGTGACCACAAGAAGTCATCAACCCCTAGTAATAGCCATAGCTCGACTAACCACGCTGCAGCGACAGAGGCAGGAGCGGCAGGAGCAGGATCAGGAGACTCACCCTTCTCGCAGGTATTCGCCATGATGGCGGACTCGCCCAGTGCCGAACTGTCGCATCCAAACCGCAGAGTCCTTCAGTATGGAGCCACTGCTAAGGGCAAGACACAGGACGATCAGAATGTCGGCAAGCGACAAAAGAAGAAAAAGGTAAGTACTTTACAGGGAATATGGGAAGATGTTTACGATAAGTTATTATGTACAAAATCATGGGGCTATAAACAAAAGAATAGGCAGAATCACTGCGGATTTCAAGATAACATTCATCTTGCACTTGACATTTGCCGTATTCAGATGATTATGAAAATCAACAAGACATACCCATAATTCATAATTTTTATAATGCTCTAAAGAGAATCTCTTAACTTTCGATCATTCGTCGATCATTTAACTTTCTAGTTTATTTTTTTTGTACCTACTATTACTTTTTATTAATGTTTAAAATTAATATATGTAATTCTTTATTTAGGGTATTGCCTCGCTCAGTCCGATTCATACGTCACATCTCAGTTTAAATATTTTATATTACATATCGATTATAATTGGATAAACATTCTATAAATATCGACTTGTTTCTCTGCAAAAATAGTTCCCACACATACACATACACACACACTCATCCACTTCCACAAGCATTTACTAAAACCATAATTTATAAACTTAAATAAATAAATGTGTGTATTCTGTAGCTGATAAGTTTTGTTTACAATTATCTCTCTTACAAAGAAAAACACATAATAATAAGAATAAATAAATATCTTAGGGGGCCTATTAAGTGCTTACTGAACTATGTATGTATGTATTTTATTGAATGATGGACAGACATGTAACACAAAATTTTTTTAAAGAAAGTTGTTATTGTATTAAGGGCATTGGCAGTTTCAAAAACAACTGAACCAAAATATTTAAATAAGTATAAATCAATTAATGGTAATGTTTTTTTTGTTCATCAGATATATTTAGCTTTTTTGACAAAATTTGTCTTTCTTTTAAGAATGTTGCCAACTGGGAATATTTATAATATAAACAATTTACAATTTGAATTTAAATAAATATGCTTTCGCATTCCCCTATTGAATGTTTAAATTCAAGCTTTGGTACCGCTTAAGAAGATAATATCAAAGTAAAATTCGCAAACTAAAGCTTTTGGTTGGAAAAAGAGATGGCTGAGCTGGATTTATGCCTGTTACCTGCTGCCATCTCGTTCTGGCCAAAGAGGGCAGGCTTTTGAAAATTTACCGTTACATTTGGGCCGATCCAGTGATCCACACACACACTATCTTAGAAGTGGAAAAGGAGAAGAAAACGGAGAAAATTAAGAGAACTCGGAGTTCATTGGAATTTCGGCAGATTGCAGTCTTATTTTTTTTGGCTCGCGATTACGATAGCTATTCGAATTTAGATTCCGAATCGGGAAGGCAAAAGAAAAGCGTAAAAACCACAATTAGTTGGGTTTTATCTATCAACAACATTGGCGACAACCGCAAACCGCACAAACTCTTTTTTTTCCCCCCCCTTTTATTACTATTCTTTAAGCGCCATCAAGTTTATTTATTAGAGCCGTGTGCTTTTTAATACTCCTATAACTTTAGGTTGGTATCTAAAACAGTTTGCTTAGGGAACTTAAAAGGGCATGTGTTTGGAATAAGTCGAGCTTCTGGCCCCATTTCGAGGTTAAGTCCGAACGATTGTTTATATGCGTGTGTGTGTGTGTGTGTGTGTGTGTGGTTAGTACACTAAAAATAATTCATAAACTAATGAAGAATTCTTGGGACTTGTTTGCAGACAAAATACGATGCCTGGGAAGATAGCGACTTTAATGATCTCGACGACGCATCATTGAAGAAACTTCTTGAGGAGGCCTACTGGTATCGGAATCCTGGCGACAGGAAGAACAAGAGCGAGCGATTTCTGGTGAGTTTTTCGTTTTACATACATATGTACATATGTAATTGTTTTGGGTGAAGGACCCCAAAAACCCCAAAAAATTGCAAAAAGTACAAAAAGTACATGAAAACTGTCAATATTAAATGCTATATATACAGTTCTTATATGGGAAACTGTTTTATTTATATTATGCATTTTTTAGGTTAATAAGAAATACTTCGGTTGAGTAGATTTTCTGGGATACACACTAGGTTTATCTTTCCTCAAACTCTTCTTCTATGTGATCTCTTGGATAAATATGTTTTCCCTTAGTTACCACCAACAATTCTAACTTTTCACATCTCCGCTCCCACAGCAAATGCTCGAAAAGGCTGAGTACGACGAGGCGATCTCTCATCGTGCCAACAAATCCGGCCTCACACTCAACCCATCCGCACTAGCGTCCAGTGCAGCGGCAGTAGGCTCGAGCGGCGGCGGCGGCGGAGGCAGCAGCAGTGCAGGGCACAACAGCAGCTACAGCTCCACCAATCACCGGTCCACGGATCCCGGCCAGCAGCGGCACAAGCAGGGCGGCTCCCTGCAGGATCTCGTCGAGGCGGCGCACCGCAGCGAGCTGGCCACCACCTCGGCGGCGGCGGCTGCAGCGACGGCGGCGACTACAGCAGCAACCCAACGTTTCAACTGTGATTACCAGCTGAGTGGCCGCTCGAATCGCCGCCATCAGCACAACCAAAACGCCAACTCCTCCTCCGCCTCCGTCTCTGCCTCTGCCTCCAAGAAGATCAAGAACTCGTACGTGTCGGGTCGGCAGCGCGAAGGAGGCAGCCTGCCCAGCAGCGTTAACTTTGAGCCGGCTGCTGCCATGGATGCCAAGCAGCACAAGCAGCAGGCTCAGCTTTCAGAGTCTACAGGTGGATCTATATCTGGAGTTGGCTACAAGAACAAGCACCATCATCATCGCAGCAGCACCGGCAGCTGCAGCAGCCTGCCCAGCCATCTGAGCGATCGCGATCCGGAGGCGGGCATCCAGTTCGACATGGACGATGACAAGGCGACGGGTGCCGGTGTCGGTGCCGGTGTCGGTGCCGGCACTAGCGGCGTCCAACACGACTACCTGTTGGAGGTAAGCGATGAAACGCTCCTGTGGTGGGCCGTCAATATGAATGGCAGGCTCTGGGAGATAGCAGGGGCCCTCGTTAAAGCAGATGAGACCGATCAGGCGGTAAGAGAGGCGCGTTTTTGTGATCGGTGGTCCTCGTAATCCGCAGTAAACTAAAATCAATACTTCTACCCTCTGTGTGCCTCTGTTTGCCTAATCAAGTTATGTGGCCACCCCAAAATCACACCCAAATATGTTCGTTTACATCATCATATGCATATCAACTCAAAGTATAGTAGCGTGCTGTGCTGTAAAGTCACAAAACGTTTCGGGTCTAAGGATTTAAAGGGCGTTTTTTAATATTTAAGCTGCGTTTAAAGTAATATCACTGGAATCTAAACATGTGTGTGTTTAAATTGCCACCGTATAGTTGCCAATTTATTTGCGACTATTAAATTCGATTGTCAGACACTTTTTGGAATAGGACAATAGCAAAAAGCAAATAAGTGACTAACAAAGCAATCCCTGTGTGTTGTCCTTAAACCCAATCGAAAGTAATTAGTTCTAACTCGGAATTTAACCGCTTAACTCTCCAAACAGCAACTGGAGCCACAGAACCCCTCGATGACGTTCCTGCTCGACGCTCTTAGCGGCAAGCAGGTGCAGCCGGCGGTGGCCAGAGAGGCCAGAGAGGCCGCTGCGTCGGCCGGTGCCGCCAAGGAGTTCCTAATCGACGATCCGCTGCACTTCTCCGTCCTGGAGGTGTCCGCCAGGAGCCAGCTGCAGCAGCAAGCCTACTACCTGGCCGCCATCACCGGACAGTTCGGGCTCGGCCTGGAGGAGCAGAAGCGCAAAGTGGAGACCGGCTACGTGTCGCTCAACGACCACTACACGGCCTGCTCCTCAGTTTACGGCGGCGGCGCTGGTTCGCCGGCTGCCATCGAGGGCAGCAAGCCCTCGACCTCCTCCTCGACCTCGTCCGGTGGCAGTACCTGCGGCGCCTCCTCCTCCTCCTCCTCCGACGCGCTCTCCGGCGACCTGCGTCCCGCCAAGATCGGACGCATGGTCTCCGCCGCAGCGTCGGCGGCAGCTGCATCGATGGGTGGCAAGGCCACTACGGTGAGTCTTGTAATTCGAGCATATTTCATTAAGATTTGGATCAGAGTAGTTATTATAAATCCAGCAGGATGCATACATAGGATATGTATCAGCATTGTCCGTCTGTCCCTCTGTCCGTCTGTCAACTCAAACTAGTCTTAGTAGTATATAAGTCGGAACTGGCCAAATCGGACGACTATATCATATAGCTAATGATAAAATGATAACTTTGTTGTTTTATAGTTTCAATTTTTTTGGAATTTGAACGACTACATCATATAGTTGTCACAGGAGCTTAATTGTTTTCAAACATATAAATTAAAGTATAGTCTTTTTATAAAATATAGTGTTTTTGTGACAACTGCAAGGGTATATACATTTTGGTTTGCCGAAATTTGTTACCTTTCTTGTAGCAATGTACATATTTGGCAACTATTTTAAAAATATCTTAAATATTTAATTTTATTCGGAGTACTTGGGGTGTTCCTTTTTAAGATACCTCTGTTGAAAAGACAAGGAACTCGTTGACAGAACTCTGAGTCAGCTATTTCTGACGGCAAACATGTATCCGTTGTAAGCCATTCACTTTTTAAATTGCAGCGTCAGCTGGACGAGAATGGCAATGCATTGAGCGACGGCTACGGGGGCAACGCAGCCAGTGGAGTCGCCACCAGCAGTAATGGCAATGGCAATGGCAATGGCAACGGCAATGGCAACCAGTTCACGGCCCTGATAACCACAACGGTGGGAGCGAGTGCAGTGACCTCGTCGATGCCGCACCGCCAGAACAGCGTATCCACGCTGCTATCCACGGGCACCAACACGGCCACCACGGCCATGGCAGCGGCGGCTGTGGCCGCATCCTACAGCCAGCTGCAGCAGGCTCCCGGCGGCGGCACAGTGGGTGCTCCCGGGTCGGGCATTGGCATCGGCATGGGCCTGCAGCAGCAACAGCAGCAGCAGCAGCAGCCCACCAAGCAGAAGGCGAAGAAGAAGTCGCAGCAGGAACGCAACACCACCACCGTGGACGTGGAGTCGGTGGCCGGCTACCGGGGCAACGATCCCGTCGAGCAGCTGGTCAAGTACATCGAGAACGATGTGAATGGCGGCGGCGGTGGCAACGGGAACGGGAGCGGGAACAGTGCGGCGGGGCAGCGCAAGAAGGATCGCAAGAAGCAAAACAAGCTCAAGAAGAGCAACTCGCTGGAGGAGCTGCGCAGCTGCTCCAAAATGGAGGTGGACGACCTGAAACGCCAGTCGGCCACCACGGAGATGATGCGTCAGAAGAAGGGGGGCGGCGCGAACAATGCCTCCGGATCATCGTCCTCGGCCGCATCCGCATCCTCGGCGACGAGTGGCAAGCACAACTCGTCCTCCGTGGCGGACATAAACAAGAACTGCAACAAGGAGCAGCAGCATCAGCAGCAACAGCAGCAACAGCAGCAGCAGCAGACACAGGTGCAGGTGCGCAACAGTAGCAGCAGCACCAGCAGTAATCCGGGATCCGGATCGCAGCAGCAGCAGCAGCATCAGCAGCAGCGGAAGGGAGGCGAACGGCGATCGTGGGGCACCGAGGAGCTGCAGTACCTGGGCGATCACCAGGAGATGACACCAGCAGCCTGGTCGGAGCCGGAGATGACTGTCGGCGGCCAGAAGCAGCTGCCACTGGCGGCCGCCCTGGCCCGCATGTCTGAGCTGGATGCTCTGAACACTGTGCTGTCGGAGACCGCCGAATTCCATGTGGTGACCAAGAAGAAGAAACCAAAGAAGCAGCGAGCCGTCACCATGGACGATGCGGCGGTGGCGGCGGCTGCCAGCGCGGGCGGCAATCTGCAACGCATGCAGCAGATCACCAAGTCGGCCTCCTCCAATATGATGTCCCAGCGGACGCACTACTACACTCCCTACGCTAGCAACAACAACAACAATGGAGCAAGTGGCAACTACAAACAGCAACAGCAACAGCAGCAGCAGCAGCAACAACAATACCAGGAGCACTACCAGTCGCAAGCGGGCCAGCAGCAGCAGCAGCAGCAGCAGCAGCAGCACCGTCATCATCACCATCATCACCACTATCATCACCATCATGGCGGATCGGCGGTGGCCAACCAGGTGGATGGCTCGCGTCGCAAGTCGACCTCGTCGATGCCGCCGTCCGAGAAGTCCGACTCCAGTGATCTCGACTCGGTCCACTCGCTGCCCATCCAGACGGGCAAGAAGAAGAGCCTGGGCGGCGGCGGCAGCAACAACAACAAGCAGCGGGCGGCCCAGGCTGCCAGTCAGCGAGGCCAGGCCAAGCAGCAGCAGCAGCAGCAACAGCAGAACAACATCAACTCCCCTGCTCCCATTTCGTATGCGGATATTGCGCGGAACAAGCAGGAGGCCCTCAACAATGCCACGGCCAGCGACACGGAGCTGGAGCTGGGCGACAAGTTTCAGGCTTCCAAGGGTGGCGGCAAGTCCAAGGCGCGGCCCGACTTCCCAGAGCTGCCAGGCGCGGCTGCTGCTGCTGCTGCAGCAGCAACGCCAGCGGCTGCAGGTGGAAGCATCACCTCCCAGGTGGCACAGGCTAGCAACCAAAACACGGCGCCGTCCTCGTCCAGTTCGATCAGCTACTCACAGAGCCTGAATGCCACGCCCGCCAGCAGCAGCAGCGATGCGGAGTTCACCAACTCGCCGGAGCTGCAGATGCAGGAGGCCACACCCACCCCAATGGCGGCCACGAGCAGCAGCAGTGTCAGCAGCAGCAGTTTCGCCGCCAGCAGCGCATCTTCCACAGCCACGGGCACATCCACCTCCAGCTCCACGCCGCCGGCACTGCAAAAATCGAAGAGCGTGGAGCACGATGCCAGCTACAGTTGCAACAGCAGCAACCTGGACCAGCAGTATCCGGCGCTGGAGAAGACCGTCAAGCGGCACAGCACCAGCAATGTGTCGGTGGCCGCTGCGGCCTCGTCCACCACGTCGTCGGCCTCGTTGTACAATTTTGCAGCAGCAGCCAAGCAGCAGCTGGCGGAAAAGGGCTCATCCTCCGCAGCAGCAGCCGCAGCAGGAGCAGCAACAACTACCTCAGCAACAGCAACAGCTCAAACTGCAGCTACAGTTCCTGGTTCGTCCGCATCCTCAGCTCCAGCCACAACACAGGCTTCAACTTCGACTACATCTCCTGCTTTAGCCCTAGCCTCGCTTAAGGCCAAGACCAAGCCAAAGGAGTTATCTCCTAGCAGCAGCAGCAGCAGCAACAGCAGCAACAGCAGCAGCAGCAACAGCAGCAGCAGCGTCGGCAGCAAGAAGCCAGCGGCGAAGTCTAGTCAAGAGGAGTCCATTACACCCAAGGCGACCACCACGCAAAAGACCACGGCTGCCACGCAGACCGAGGGAGCCAAGAAGCTGGTTGGTGGCATCCACAAGCTGGCCAGCAGCAGCAGCAGCTGCATTGCCAAGGGAGCCGGCGCTGTTTTGGAGGCCACCGGCGGCAGACGCGCCGTGATCATACTGAACGATGATCGCGAAGCGGGCAGGAGCGGCAACAACGAGTTCATCTTTGGCGACTTCAACGAGGACGAACTGAAGCTCTTCGACGACAATTTAGAAGACGAAGGCGAAGCTGCCGAGCAGCAAGAGGAGGAGGAGCGGGAGGACCAGCACAAGCAGGCCTCGAATAAGCATCAGCAGACGGAGGCGGCCGAATCGGATGCAGGCCAAGATGAAATCGAAGACCCAGACAGCGAGGTGGAGAACCAAGGAAAGCGATCGGAGATCAAGAGACAGGAGCAGGATGTGAGCGGCAGCAGTGATCAGCAGCTGAACGATTCCGGAGCCGCTTCCGATGCGGTCAACAGCTCGACCAGCCTGGACATGCTCTCCATTTCGGGGGAGGCGGCACAGTCGTCACCGAACGCAACCGGGGCAACGGCCAACTCATCGAGCGCCGCCAGTCTGATCAACTCGTCCACGCCATCCGGTTCGTCGTCCGCCTCGGCGAGCACCTCGACCTCATCATCCTCCGTCTCCATATCGTCCTCCTCGGGCGGAAGCGGAAACGGCAATGGCAATGGCAATGGCAATGGCAATGGCAATGGAAACGGCGCCACCTGTCTGGCCTCCATTTCGGGCATGCTCGGGGGAGTGGCCAATCAGTCGGGGGACAGCGGCATCTATGCGGCCGCCAACACGTCCATCAGGGAGCACGTCAACAACTTCCTCACCAAGGCCAGCATCAGCGAGGAGGCGCCAGCCATATCGATGCAGCAGCTGGAGACGTGCAACGACATCGAGACAGCCATCATAGCCGCCGCCCGTGCCGCAGCCGCTGCGCGGAGCTCCAGCTGCAGTCGCAGCAACTCGCAGGAGCAGCAGGAGCCAATGCAGTTGCAGGCGCTGGCCAAGACGACCAAAACGAATCCCAATCCGGAGGCAAAGGTGGCCCTGCCCGTGTTCATGGCCTACAACGACGATGACGAGGAGGACGACGAGAGCCTGCAGGAGCTGAGCTTCATGGCCGACCTCAAGGCGGACGCAGGCACGACGCCCGCGGAGTCGGAGGAGATCACAGTGCTGCCCTCCACCCAGCAGTCGCGTCCGGCGATGATGACCAACACGGAACTGATTGTCGACTATATCGCCAACAGTAAGTGCTTGCTTTCCTGATTTTTGCAGTCCTACTTTCGCCTTATTTTTGCCCAATCATCTACTGACATTGTTGTTAACCCATTGCAGCCTGGAATGCCATTGCCAATAGCAAGTATGTCACCTACTATACCGAACAGGAGACCTAGGAACCAACGGAGTCAGCTCAGCAAACGCTGAAGCATCAGCGACATGTCCCCAACATCTGCAACACCATCAGCAACAGCAACAGTAAAAGCAGCAACAGCAGCAACAGCAGCAGCAACACCAGCAACACCAATCGCAACAGCAGCGTCAGCAATATTGATAGCAATTTAACGAGAGCATCGAACATTGGCTGAAAGCTGGAGTTTAGTGGAGTTTAGTTCGAATTGCATGTTCTGATGTTTATATATTCTTTTTTTTTTACTTTGTGCTGGGCCATCGTTTATGCATACACTATAAATAATTGCTATAACAATACGCTTTTATGCTAATTAATGTAACGAATGTAAACGAATCGATAGATTAACTATTGATAACATTTTCGAGTGCGAACGCGCGGCAACTGCAAATTCAGGGCAGAAGTTGTAGGGAACAGAGCTGACCGATGAGGTATTGAGAAGTATGAGATATAATTAGATGCATGTCAGGAATGTAGGGGCGTGGTTCCGGTTCAGCGAGCCTAATCGGTAATCCATCGCCTGGAGAGGATAAAAACAAAAAACAAAAAAAAACACAAAAACACGGGGGACTTTGAACAATAACGAGAAGACAAACCCTCGACCCGTTCGTACAGCTGTGAATAAGTTGGAAAACATAACTAAGAATGTGAACTTAAGAGAGAAAGTAATCGGAATTAGAGGATATTTATTTAACGTTAGTTAACAGCGATTTAAACGTTTTTTCGCCACGAGATGCGATGCATAGTGATGTTCAATCAAGCATTTTGATCTGCTTTTGTTAATTTACAACCTTCTGGCTCCTTAAAACGCAACGTTTTACCATTACTATTACCATTTACTATTACTCTACTTTAAATATTATTACTATTATTACGCAACCGTTTTTTTTTTTTTGCCTTTGTTTTGAAACACAAACACAAACGCAAATTCAGAAAGTAACACTAATCCAATCCTAGTTCTTAGGCTTAGGCACAGAGTCAACGTCGCGTGTACATATGTATGAGAGCAGAACCAGGAGTTGAGCAGGTTGAGCAGGTTGAGGCAGTTCGACAATTTGAGTTTATGTGTTAGGGAGCAAGAGAAAGTGTTAGAAAGAGCCCAACGGAAAATATTTGATATGTGTGTGTATGATAACGATAACGACTATTTAAAGTAAACTATGTAAGGCCCGCTCCTTAGCTCCGGCTAGCCATAAATAAGCCTCATGAGGAATGTATGTTAAACAGAATAACCGCAAAAACAGCAAAAACCGCAAAAATCACAAAAACCAGAAAAACAACTAAAAACTATTGCGCACTTACGAAAAATGCCGCCGTTTAGCAGGGAGGGCCTCAGAAGGTCTCTCCAAAGGGATAAATAATAAAAGAAAAACCTAGTTATCGTCGTAACCATTAAAGCAGAAAATCGAAAAAAACAAAACAACAAAACAAAAACAAAAAAAAAAACAAACAAAACAAACAGAAGCGTAGAGGATGATATGGTTTTTTGGCGACGGAGAAACAAAATAAACGTTAAGTGAACTCGTAGCATTAAAAGCGCTACTAAATTGCTATATCTAGGAATATACATTATATACGCGCGCATCTATTAACGTAACTTTTTTTTGATAATGCAAAACGTTAACCGTATAAAATCGATTAAGTGAGAGCAGGAAACAACAGTTTAGTCTAAAGAAATGTCCGAGGAGAAACAAAAAACAATACACAATTGAAATTATCTAAAGAGCTAAACGAGGAAACCTATTTAAAGCTAATCATTAAAACACCCAAACTGGAATGCCTACTCTCTAAGACCGAATAAACAGAACAAACAGTGCGAAATGTTTTCAAATATACTAGAATATGTGAAACTGTTTTGCTTCAATTTGGAATTCAATGTGCTGTATATTTTGAGAATAAACGTAAACTAAAATGCCGACAAAATGTGAAGACAAATATTCTATGCCCCGCCCCGCCCCGCCCCGCCCCGAATCCTGTATCCCCAACCTTTAGAAATCCTTTAAATACGCAACACTCGGCCAGAGTTGTTGCTGTACCGCTCTAAACCATGTAAGCCAACCGACACAGAATCAAAACTAGAGCCAGAAAAATTTGAATAAGTTGCAGAAAGGATATATGATGATGTATGGAGAATATGAAATATTAAATATATGTATTTGTACCACACGCATTAAGGAGAATCTAAGAAAATTACACTAGTTTACAAATTTGGCCTTTTTGGCGGTTACCCTGAAGAGCATTATAGTTTCTAATTTATTAGAGGCTGCTGAAGACGAAAGTGTTATTCGCTAATTCTATTAAAGAACTGTTCTTTAGTCTGAAAATCAAATGAACTGTAGGTTCAATCGGATGATAATGTTTACTTACATACAGAACATAAAATTATTTATACAGAAATAAGCGGTTTTTGGTAAAAGGACTTCTGTAATATCTCCATAACTGAATGTGACTATTGTCTTTTTTTTATTCGGTAAATTATATTCCAAGCCCATATTATTTCCAAAGGTATACAATATCTGCTAGTTGAACATATCGTTCCCGAAGTTTTATGAAAAGTACATTAGTTTTCGCAAGAATCTCAAGAAGTGTTCTTCCATGTTAATTTACGGTATACATTTTCGATTTTAGCGAACTCAAATTATTCTCAGAAACATGTTTTTAAAGAGGTACATCTTTCGTGTAAACTAGTGTTATATACAACCACTAAGTCAAACTATGCCAATGTACACTGCAACAATTTTAGACAATTGAGAACTAATGAGTAACAAAAAAAAGCAAAACCGAAAATATGGAAAACAAAATTGAAATTTAATTATACGCTAGGCCAGTAACTAAAACTAACACTAAAATATTATAAATTACATATAAACAAAAGGAAAAACACAAAAAAAAATGTTTCTTATGTGTGTATTTATGTAAAATATATATTGTAGCTGTGTGTATGTGTATATAAATAGTAAATTTGTGACTCAAAGAACAAAAATGTAAAACACAGAGAAACATATGAAGGATGAGAGGCAGACGTTAATAATCGGACAGTTCGTTTCCCCGCTATAAAGTAAACACCCATTTTCGATAATATTCGTAGGACGAGAGTGGCTCGAGCTTGCAGTTTAAAGGCTGCGTTGTCGTCGGCTAACAGACCAAAACTAGAATTGTTTTAGTTCCGCCCTTTTTTTTGCGTAGCTAGCTTATTGTTCAATTTATCGGTTATCTGTTATCGGATATCGGAGTAATCGCTCGAATTGCGTACAGTTCAACCTGCTTTATTTCCGTCTTGAGTGCACTTGTTGAGTTTGGAATACAAAATAACAATAATTGGAAACGGAGTGGCGAGAATTAGAGCAGCGAGAGCGCAGTGGAAACTATAATCATAGATATACTTACTTATACAGAAATCTACGACTAAGTCTATTGGATAGCTAAAAAAGAACTCTATGAACACCTATTTGATACGTTAGGCCAGTGTGAATGGATCGAGTTGCAGATCAAGATGTTTATAAGCGTGTGAATGGTGCTAACTTTAAACTTGGAACAGGTCTAGTAGCATGGGGACTTGGGCCCAATAATCACGTAAGGGAATTCATTGATGGTTCGTAAATTTCGGTTTTCTTTATTATTCCATTTATTGTCGTACTAAATTTGGTTAATATTTGCAATACAAAATTGAAAAACTCTATATGTAAAAACCACTATTATAGTTTATAATATTAGGCTAAAATGGGTTTTCATGTAAATTCGTAGTAATTAGTAGTCCATAGAGAATTTTTATTTGTGATTTGGCTTTCGGTCCCCGTACTAGAAAATAACCCTAAATTGATTTAAATGTATACATACTTCTATTTCTATATACACATATGTACTCGATAACTACTTCTGACGAAGTCTACTATTAACACCCGATTCCCGATCCCCCAAACCCAAAACCCAAAACCCTCCCTAAACATAATATTAGAATCAGTTCGAAAAAGGTCCGATTAACGATTTACCAATCTACTGAGCAGCAACTGAGAGGCGAATTTGAATGGGAAATCTAAATTTAATTCAAAATGTGTTTAAAATAAAATATACTGGAGAGGAGTGTGTTTCTGTGGAGAATCGAAATAAAAATTAACAAAAAAAGAAAAGGATTGCTTTCGATTCTTCCAGCTTTTTCTATACAATACGCTTTTGGGGGGTGGGGTTGGCTTAATGATGATTGATGATGGTTACTTTTCCCGACGAAGAACATGGACCGCCTGGCCAAGAGGGGTCCGATGGGCGTGGTCTGCTTGCGACGTCGTTCAAGACGACGTCGACGGCCATGTTGCGATCCCCGTATTTTGACTACTCTTATGATGTATGTTTACTTTGTTAGGTCGGAAATGCCATCTTCTCTAACCTTTACAAGGTTAAGAGTGTAATTTTTATTTCTTTGCTTAGCTGGTGCCACTAGAGTCGTTTTATCGTTAAAAACTCTGCACACAGTAGACGTAGTCTCAAAATAAATTTTATTTTGATAAAAATAAATTAAAATCAATAAAAATTTTTTGTGATTTTTATTTTTGTTTATCAACAATCATTAAAAATTATTTTTATTTCTTTGCTCAAAAATAATTATTTTCTTTTAGGAATATTATATAAAATAAAATTTTAATAGCATTCTTTTTTTTGTATGACGTTTTTATGTGATTGAATAATCATTATTGACAGTCCCTACCAGAAGATTAATAATAAAAGAAAATATGTAAGTATCTTACTCATATTTAAATAGAAACAAGAGTCTCAAATCAAATATGAAAATATTTCGCTAATTATTAATATAGAAGCAAATTTCGCGCATTTGCCAGTGAAGAAACCTTTCTTTTTGCAGGTTAATTTAAAGAATTCATTAAAAATCCGAATTTTCCCTGTTTGGATTAGAAAAATTAGATTATGATTGTCCAGCAATAACACTGTCAAAAAATATTTTTTTATTTATATTCGGTCAAAGCTGCGCCCAACCCGCCCAAAAGTATGCCACACTTTTCCATTTCAACCCTATAGTGAAGTGAAGTGTTGCGTATGTATTTAAACCAAATAAATCAAAAAAAAATATTTTAACAAAGCTAAAAACGATTTTTGTTTGTCCCTACGCAACGGATAATTTTAAAAATTTGGGTATATTATAAATAATTCTCTTGCAATTCCCTTAGCTTGGACACAATCCAGCAGCAGAATGGTTGTAAGACAGGGAACGTAAGTCGATTAAGTTTATTGTTTATATTTATTCGCTTCAAAAACTAACAAATTAAAAATCAATAAATTATATGTGTCTTAAATGATTTTAGAGTTGCCAGAGTAGACGGTAGAGGCGTTTGATAATTGCCATTCTGCTGGGCAGTGTGACCGTTTGGCTGCCGTTTTTTAGGCAGTGGCTGGCAGTGCCGCACGCAGATTGCCCGTTTGTTTGTTTTAACAAGTTAAACAAAACCCCTCTGCAAATTGCCGCAGAATGTCGGAGGTCCGCATTCGCCCGCGCCAGGTCCTGATCCTGATCATCGTCTTCCTGGTAGTCCTGATGATGGTGCACCGGAACGGGAAGCGCACCTGCCAGGGTCCGGAGTACCTGCAGGCCATGTTCGCCCAGGCGGACACGTTGCCAACAATCTACGCTGTGACGCCCACGTATCCACGACCCGCCCAAAAAGCGGAACTGACCAGGTGGAGTACCCAATACTATGGCCCATTTAGATACCCTCCATATAATGATCTGTGTTTGCTCCCAACCCAGATTGTCGCACCTCTTCATGCTCTTGCCCCACCTGCACTGGATCATTGTGGAGGATGCCAACAGCACCACCTCGCTGGTCAGGAACCTGCTGGAGAGAGCCGGCCTGGAGAAGCGCTCCACGCTGCTGAACATCAAGACTCCGCCGGAGTTCAAGCTGCAGGGCAAGGATCCCAACTGGATAAAGCCACGCGGCGTGGAGCAGCGGAACCTGGCCCTGGCTTGGCTACGCAACCACGTCGATGTGGACCGGCACTCGATCGTGTTCTTCATGGACGACGACAACTCCTACTCCACGGAGCTCTTCGCCGAGATGGCCAAGATCCAGGGGGGTCGCGTGGGCGTCTGGCCGGTGGGCCTGGTCGGCGGACTGATGGTGGAGCGGCCCCTGCTCAACGAGGACCGCACCCAGGTGACGGGCTTCAATGCCGCCTGGCGACCGGAGCGCCCCTTCCCCATCGACATGGCCGCCTTCGCCATCAGCATGGACTTGTTCATCCGCAATCCGCAGGCCATGTTCTCGTACGAGGTGCAGCGGGGCTACCAGGAGAGCGAGATCCTGCGGCACCTGACCACGCGGGACCAGCTGCAGCCGCTGGCCAACGGCTGTCGGGATGTGCTCGTCTGGCATACGCGCACCGAAAAGACCAAGCTCAACGCCGAGGAGGCGCTGCTCAAGAAGGGCCAGCGATCCGACGGCGGCTTGGAGGTCTAACCTCTGGGATGTATACATAGTATACTTAGCCAGCCCCTCGTCTAGTGAATTTATTTAGTGTGTTCGTCTCCAAAACTATATGGGGGTGTCACACAGTATCTATATCCAGAAAACTCAAAGTTTAGTTACAACGTCCCACATAAAAATGTTTCCTCAAAGTTTAACTTCTTTGTCATTTAACACAAATATCCTCAGCTTTGTAAAAACCGGTTTAATTGCAGCTCAATTATGTTAAGCAAAAAGACAAGCTTTGTAAAGTGCAATTTAATTTTAGGATTTAAATCGTTGTAGTTGATGAAATTCAATTGACGAAGCAGGAGATTACAAACCAAAGGATATTTTTTGTGACACCCCTGAGTATTAGCGCAAATTTGATTTATAAAAAATACTACTAGTTGTACAATGCTCAAATCAAAGTTGTAACATATCTGTGTAAGATAGTCCCTAGTCTATCAGCATGATGGTCATCTTCAAACCGTATCAGATATCAAATCATTTTACCTCAAAAAACGAAAGCCCCAAACCGTGCCTACCGTTTACAGTGCATAAAACAAATTTTGCGAATAAAGTGGTACCCTTTTAATCATACAAAAACGCTTTAATTTACCTCGTTTAATTGTATAATATTCCAAAAGATATTGTAAAAAATACGCAAAGTGTGCAGAATGTAATGTAAGCTTTCCTTGTGCGTCTTCTGTTTAATGCCAATAAAATTGATAATGAAAATAATCATTTCGGACCGCATAAAGTATATATACATTCTGGATCAGCATATTTAGACGAGTTAATATCAGCTCAGAAGCCAGAGACTTAAAACTTCCGCAATCGTTTTTATGAAATTTGTAAGCAGATTTGTAATTTGAATAATTAACATATGTCCAATTTGCTGACTTTTTTGAAAATTTTTTTGCCAAAATTTTGAAATCTGAAGGAGTTTTAACTGTGAATGCCATTCGATTGGAAACGGTGTATGACATTCCAACTTTTGACCATTATTTCCCAGGGTTTTGACACAAAAACCAAGTTTTTAATGTGTTTTTTGGGTCTTTTTTCAAACAAAATTATTTCTGAAGAGGCTTTTTGTTGTAACTTTGCCAAAATATGACCCAAAGTCAAAAGAGTTGCTATTTTGAACAGCTGGCAACCTATATTATCCATCCTTGATCGATTGAAAACAATTAATTTAGTTTTGACAAAATTTGGACACAAATAAATTTTTCAAAAAACGTTTTTCAAAATTCGGTTTTTTTTGTCAAAACTAAATTAATTGTTTTCAATCGATCGGGGATGGATAATATAGGTTGCCAGCTGTTCAAAATAGCAACTCTTTTGACTTTGGGTCTTATTTTGGCAAATTTACAACAAAAATACTCTTCAGAAATAATTTTTTTTGAAAAATCGCCTAAAAACCCAAAAACACATTAAAAACTTGGTTTTTGTGTCAAAACCCTGGGAAATAATGGTCAAATGTTGGAATGTCATACACCGTTGAATTCGTAATAAAATTTCCAATCGAATTGCATTCACAGTTAAAATTTTTTCAGATTTTCAGATTTCTGCAAAAAATGTTGATGTACCCCCTTACAAAAAAGTCAGAAATTTGGACACAACTAAATTTTTCAAAAAACGTTTTTCAAAATTCGGTTTTTTTGTCAAAACTAAATTAATTGTTTTCAATCGATCGGATATCGATAATATAGGTTGCCAGTTGTTCAAAATAGCAACTCTTTTGACTTTGGGTCTTATTTTGGCAAAGTTACAACAAAAAGACTCTTCAGAAATAATTTTGTTTGAAAAATCGCCTAAAGACCCAAAAAACTTTTTAATTACTTGTTTTTTGTGTCAAAACCCGTGGAAATAATGGTCAAATGTTGGAATGTCATACACCGTTGAATTCGTAATAAAATTTCCAATCAAATGGCATTAACAGTTAAAATTTTTTCAGATTTTCAAATTTCTGCAAAAAATGATGATGTACCCCCTTACAAAAAAGTCAGAAATTTGGACACAAATAAATTTTTCAAAAAACGTTTTTCAAAATTCGGTTTTTTTTTGTCAAAACTAAATTAATTGTTTTCAATCGATCGGGGATGGATAATATAGGTTGCCAGCTGTTCAAAATAGCAACTCTTTTGACTTTGGGTCTTATTTTGGCAAAGTTACAGCAAAAAGCCTCTTCAGAAATAATTTTGTTTGAAAAATCGCCTAAAAACCCAAAAAACACATTAAAAACTTGGTTTTTGTGTCAAAACCCTGGGAAATAATGGTCAAATGTTGGAATGTCATACACCGTTAAATTCGTAATAAAATTTCCAATCGAATGGCATTCACAGTTAAAATTTTTTCAGATTTTCAAATTTCTGCAATAAATGATTGTTTTCAATTGATCGGGGATGGATAATATAGGTTGCCAGCTGTTCAAAATATCAACTCTTTTGACTTTGGGTCTTATTTTGGCAAAGTTACAACAAAAAGCCCCTTCAGAAATAATTTTGTTTGAAAAATCGCCTTTAAAACCCAAAAAACACATTAAAAACTTGGTTTTTGTGTCAAAACCCTGGGAAATAATGGTCAAATGTTGGAATGTCATACACCGTTGAATTCGTAATAAAATTTCCAATCGAATGGCATTCACAGTTAAAATTTTTTCAGATTTTCAAATTTCTGCAAAAAATGATGATGTACCCTTACAAAAAAGTCAGAAATTTGGACACAAATAAATTTTTCAAAAAACGTTTTTCAAAATTCGGTTTTTTTTTGTCAAAACTAAATTAATTGTTTTCAATCGATCGGGGATGGATAATATAGGTTGCCAGCTGTTCAAAATAGCAACTCTTTTGACTTTGGGTCTTATTTTGGCAAAGTTACAGCAAAAAGCCTCTTCAGAAATAATTTTGTTTGAAAAATCGCCTAAAGACCAAAACTTTTTAATTACTTGTTTTTGTGTCAAAACCCGTGGAAATAATGGTCAAATGTTGGAATGTCATACACCGTTGAATTCGTAATAAAATTTCCAATCGAATGGCATTCACAGTTAAAATTTTTTTAGATTTTCAAATTTCTGCAAAAAATGATGATGTACCCCCCTTACAAAAATGTCAGAAATTTGGACACAAATAAATTTTTCACAAAACGTTTATCAAAATTCGGTTTTTTTTTGTCAAAACTAAATTAATTGTTTTTAATCGATCGGGGATGGATAATATAGGTTGCCAGCTGTTCAAAATAGCACTCTTTTGACTTTGGGTCTTATTTTGGCAAAGTTACAACAAAAAGCCTCTTCAGAAATAATTTTGTTTGAAAAAATCGCCTAAAACCCAAAAAACACATTTAAAACTTGGTTTTTGTGTCAAAACCCTGGGAAATAATGGTCAAATGTTAGAATGTCATACCACCGTTGAATTCGTAATAAAATTTCCAATCGAATGGCATTCACAGTTAAAATTTTTTAGATTTTCAAATTTCTGCAAAAAATGATGATGTCAGAAATTTGGACACAAATAAATTTTTCACAAAACGTTTATCAAAATTCGGTTTTTTTGTCAAAACTAAATTAATTGTTTTTAATCGATCGGGGATGGATAATATAGGTTGCCAGCTGTTCAAAATAGCAACTCTTTGACTTTGGGTCTTATTTTGGCAAAGTTACAGCAAAAAGCCTCTTCAGAAATAATTTTGTTTGAAAAATCGCCTAAGAACCCAAAAACACATTAAAAACTTGGTTTTTGTGTCAAAACCCTGGGAAATAATGGTCAAATGTTGGAATGTCATACACCGTTGAATTCGTAATAAAATTTCCAATCTAATTGCATTCACAGTTAAAATTTTTTCAGATTTTCAGATTTCTGCAAAAAATGATGATGTACCCCCTTACAAAAAAGTCAGAAATTTGGACACAACTAAATTTTTCAAAAAACGTTTTTCAAAATTCGGTTTTTTTGTCAAAACTAAATTAATTGTTTTCAATCGATCGGATATCGATAATATAGGTTGCATGTTGTTCAAAATAGCAACTCTTTTGACTTTGGGTCTTATTTTGGCAAAGTTACAACAAAAAGACTCTTCAGAAATAATTTTGTTTGAAAAATCGCCTAAAGACCCAAAAAACTTTTTAATTACTTGTTTTTGTCTCAAAACCCGTGGAAATAATGGTCAAATGTTGGAATGTCATACACCGTTGAATTCGTAATAAAATTTCCAATCAAATGGCATTAACAGTTAAAATTTTTTCAGATTTTCAAATTTCTGCAAAAAATGATGATGTACCCCCTTACAAAAAAGTCAGAAATTTGGACACAAATAAATTTTTCAAAAAACGTTTTTCAAAATTCGGTTTTTTTTGTCAAAACTAAATTAATTGTTTTCAATCGATCGGGGATGGATAATATAGGTTGCCAGCTGTTCAAAATAGCAACTCTTTTGACTTTGGGTCTTATTTTGGCAAAGTTACAGCAAAAAGCCTCTTCAGAAATAATTTTGTTTGAAAAATCGCCTAAAAACCCAAAAAAACACATTAAAAACTTGATTTTTGTGTCAAAAACCCTGGGAAATAATGGTCAAATGTTGGAATGTCATACAACGTTGAATTCGTAATAAAATTTCCAATCGAATGGCATTCACAGTTAAAATTTTTTCAGATTTTCAAATTTCTGCAATAAATGATTGTTTTCAATTGATCGGGGATGGATAATATAGGTTGCCAGCTGTTCAAAATATCAACTCTTTTGACTTTGGGTCTTATTTTGGCAAAGTTACAACAAAAAGCCCCTTCAGAAATAATTTTGTTTGAAAAATCGCCTTAAAACCCAAAAAACACATTAAAAAACTTGGTTTTTGTGTCAAAACCCGTGGAAAATAATGGTCAAATGTTGGAATGTCATACACCGTTGAATTCGTAATAAAATTTCCAATCAAATGGCATTAACGATCGGGGATGGATAATATAGGTTGCCAGCTGTTCAAAATATCAACTCTTTTGACTTTGGGTCTTATTTTGGCAAAGTTACAACAAAAAGCCCCTTCAGAAATAATTTTGTTTGAAAAATCGCCTTAAACCCAAAAAACACATTAAAAACTTGGTTTTTGTGTCAAAACCTTGGGAAATAATGGTAAAATGTTGGAATGTCATACACCGTTGAATTCGTAATAAAATTTCCAATCGAATGGCATTCACAGTTAAAATTTTTTCAGATTTTCAAATTTCTGCAAAAAATGATGATGTACCCTTACAAAAAAGTCAGAAATTTGGACACAACTAAATTTTTCAAAAAACGTTTTCAAAATTCGGTTTTTTTTTGTCAAAACTAAATTAATTGTTTTCAATTGATCGGGGATGGATAATATAGGTTGCCAGCTGTTCAAAATAGCAACTCTTTTGACTTTGGGTCTTATTTTGGCAAAGTTACAACAAAAAGACTCTTCAGAAATAATTTTGTTTGAAAAATCGCCTAAAGACCCAAAAAAACCCTTTAATTACTGGTTTTTGTGTCAAAACCCGTGGAAATAATGGTCAAATGTTGGAATGTCATACACCGTTGAATTCGTAATAAAATTTCCAATCGAATGGCATTCACAGTTAAAATTTTTTCAGATTTTCAAATTTCTGCAAAAAATGATGATGTACCCCCTTACAAAAAAGTCAGAAATTTGGACACAAATAAATTTTTCAAAAAACGTTTTTCAAAATTCGGTTTTTTTTGTCAAAACTAAATGAATTGTTTCAATCGATCGGGGATGGATAATATAGGTTGCCAGCTGTTCAAAATAGCAACTCTTTTGACTTTGGGTCTTATTTTGGCAAAGTTACAGCAAAAAGCCTCTTCAGAAATAATTTTGTTTGAAAAAAATCGCCTAAAGACCCAAAAAACTTTTTAATTACTTGTTTTTTGAGTCAAAACCCGTGGAAATAATGGTCAAATGTTGGAATGTCATACACCGTTGAATTCGTAATAAAATTTCCAATCAAATGGCATTAACGATCGGGGATGGATAATATAGGTTGCCAGCTGTTCAAAATATCAACTCTTTTGACTTTGTGGTCTTATTTTGGCAAAGTTACAACAAAAAGCCCCTTCAGAAATAATTTTGTTTGAAAAAATCGCCTTAAAACCCAAAAAACACATTAAAAACTTGGTTTTTGTGTCAAAACACACAAAAACATAGCAACTCTTTTGACTTTGGGTCTTATTTTGGCAAAGTTACAACAAAAAGACTCTTCAGAAATAATTTTGTTTGAAAAATCGCCTAAAAACCCAAAAAACACATTAAAAACTTGGTTTTTGTGTCAAAACCCTGGGAAATAATGGTCAAATGTTGGAATGTCATACACCGTTGAATTCGTAATAAAATTTCCAATCGAATGGCATTCACAGTTAAAATTTTTCAGATTTTCAAATTTCTGCAAAAAATGATGATGTACCCCCTTACAAAAAAGTCAGAAATTTGGACACAACTAAATTTTTTAAAAAACGTTTTTCAAAATTCGGTTTTTTTGTCAAAACTAAATTAATTGTTTTCAATCGATCGGATATCGATAATATAGGTTGCCAGTTGTTCAAAATAGCAACTCTTTTGACTTTGGGTCTTATTTTGGCAAAGTTACAACAAAAAGACTCTTCAGAAATAATTTTGTTTGAAAAATCGCCTAAAGACCCAAAAAACTTTTTAATTACTTGTTTTTTGTGTCAAAACCCGTGGAAATAATGGTCAAATGTTGGAATGTCATACACCGTTGAATTCGTAATAAAATTTCCAATCAAATGGCATTAACAGTTAAAATTTTTTCAGATTTTCAAATTTCTGCAAAAAATTATGATGTACCCCCTTACAAAAAAGTCAGAAATTTGGACACAACTAAATTTTTCAAAAAACGTTTTTCAAAATTCGGTTTTTTTTGTCAAAACTAAATTAATTGTTTTCAATCGATCGGATATCGATAATATAGGTTGCCAGTTGTTCAAAATAGCAACTCTTTTGACTTTGGGTCTTATTTTGGCAAAGTTACAACAAAAAGACTCTTCAGAAATAATTTTGTTTGAAAAAATCGCCTAAAGACCCAAAAAACTTTTTAATTACTGGATTTTGTGTCAAAACCCGTGGAAATAATGGTCAAATGTTGGAATGTCATACACCGTTGAATTCGTAATAAAATTTCCAATCGAATGGCATTCACAGTTAAAATTTTTTCAGATTTTCAAATTTCTGCAAAAAATGATGATGTACCCCCTTACAAAAAAGTCAGAAATTTGGACATAAATAAATTTTTCAAAAAACGTTTTTCAAAATTCGGTTTTCTTGTCAAAACTAAATTAATTGTTTTCAATCGGTCAGGGATGGATAATATAGGTAGCCAGCTGTTTAAAATAGCAACTCTTTTGACTTTGGGTCTTATTTTGGCAAAGTTACAACAAAAAGCCTCTTCAGAAATAATTTTGTTTGAAAAATCGCCTAAAAACCCAAAAAACACATTAAAAACTTGGTTTTTGTGTCAAAACCCTGGGAAATAATGGTCAAATGTTGGAATGTCATACACCGTTGAATTCGTAATAAAATTTCCCATCAAATGGCATTCACAGTTAAAATTTTTTCAGATTTTTAAATTTTTGCAAAAAATGATGATGTACCCCCTTACAAAAAAGTCAGAAATTTGGACACAACTAAATTTTTCAAAAAACGTTTTTCAAAATTCGGTTTTTTGTCAAAACTAAATTAATTGTTTTCAATCGATCGGGGATCGATAATATAGGTTGCCAGCTGTTCAAAATAGCAACTCTTTTGACTTTGGGTCTTATTTTGGCAAAGTTACAACAAAAAGACTCTTCAGAAATAATTTTGTTTGAAAAATCGCCTAAAGACCCAAAAAACCCTTTAATTACTGGTTTTTGTGTCAAAACCCGTGGAAATAATGGTCAAATGTTGGAATGTCATACACCGTTGAATTCGTAATAAAATTTCCAATCAAATGGCATTCACAGTTAAAATTTTTTGCAGAAATTTGAAAATCTGAAAAAATTTTAACTGTGAATGCCATTCGATTGGAAATTTTATAACGAATTCAACGGTGTATGACATTCCAACATTTGACCATTATTTCCCAGGGTTTTGACACAAAAACCAAGTTTTTAATGTGTTTTTTGGGTTTTAAGCGATTTTTCAAACAAAATTATTTCTGAAGAGGTTTTTTGTTGTAACTTTGCCAAAATAAGACCCAAAGTCAAAAGAGTTGCTATTTTGAACAGTTGGCAACCTATATTATCCATCCCTGATCGATTGATAACAATTAATTTAGTTTTGACAAAAAAACCGAATTTTGAAAAACGTTTTTTGAAAAATTTATTTATGCCCAAATTTCTGACTTTTTTTAAGGGGGTACATCATCATTTTTTGCAGAAATTTGAAAATCTAAAAAAATTTTAACTGTGAATGCCATTCGATTGGAAATTTTATTACGAATTCAACGGTGTATGACATTCCAACATTTGACCATTATTTCCACGGGTTTTGACACAAAAACCAAGTTTTGAATGTGTTTTTTGGGTTTTTAGGCGATTTTTCAAACAAAATTATTTCTGAAGAGGTTTTTTGTTGTAACTTTGCCAAAATAAGACCCAAAGTCAAAAGAGTTGATATTTTGAACAGCTGGAAACCTATATTATCCATCCCCGATCGATTGAAAACAATTAATTTAGTTTTGACAAAAAAACCGAATTTTGAAAAACGTTTTTTGAAAAATTTATTTATGTTCAAATTTCTGACTTTTTTGTAAGGGGGTACATCATCATTTTTTGCAGAAATTTGAAAATCTGAAAAAATTTTAACTGTGAATGCCATTCGATTGGAAATTTTATAACGAATTCAACGGTGTATGACATTCCAACATTTGACCATTTCCCAGGGTTTTGACACAAAAACCAAGTTTTTAATGTGTTTTTTGGGTTTTAAGGCGATTTTTCAAACAAAATTATTTCTGAAGAGGTTTTTTGTTGTAATTGCAAAAATAAGACCCAAAGTCAAAAGAGTTGCTATTTTGAACAGTTGGCAACCTATATTATCCATCCCTGATCGATTGATAACAATTAATTTAGTTTTGACAAAAAAACCGAATTTTGAAAAACGTTTTTTGAAAAATTTATTTATGCCCAAATTTCTGACTTTTTTCATCATTTTTTGCAGAAATTTGAAAATCTGAAAAAATTTTAACTGTGAATGCCATTCGATTGGAAATTTTATTACGAATTCAACGGTGTATGACATTCCAACATTTGAACATTATTTCCCAGGGTTTTGACACAAAAACCAGTAATTAAAGGGTTTTTTGGGTCTTTAGGCGATATTTCAAACAAAATTATTTCTGAAGAGGCTTTTTGCTGTAACTTTGCCAAAATAAGTCCCAAAGTCAAAAGAGTTGCTATTTTGAACAGCTGGAAACCTATATTATCCATCCCCGATCGATTGAAAACAATTAATTTAGTTTTGACAAAAAAACCGAATTTTGAAAAACGTTTTTTGAAAAATTTATTTATGTCCAAATTTCTGACTTTTTTGTAAGGGGGTACATCATCATTTTTTGCAGAAATTTGAAAATCTGAAAAAATTTTAACTGTGAATGCCATTCGATTGGAAATTTTATTACGAATTCAACGGTGTATGACATTCCAACATTTGACCATTATTTCCCAGGGTTTTGACACAAAAACCAAGTTTTTAATGTGTTTTTTGGGTTTTTAGGCGATTTTTCAAACAAAATTATTTCTGAAGAGGTTTTTTGTTGTAACTTTGCCAAAATAAGACCCAAAGTCAAAAGAGTTGCTATTTTGAACAGTTGGCAACCTATATTATCCATCCCTGATCGATTGATAACAATTAATTTAGTTTTGACAAAAAAACCGAATTTTGAAAAACGTTTTTTGAAAAATTTATTTATGCCCAAATTTCTGACTTTTTTGTAAGGGGGTACATCATCATTTTTTGCAGAAATTTGAAAATCTGAAAAAATTTTAACTGTGAATGCCATTCGATTGGAAATTTTATAACGAATTCAACGGTGTATGACATTCCAACATTTGACCATTATTTCCCAGGGTTTTGACACAAAAACCAGTAATTAAAGGGTTTTTTGGGTCTTTAGGCGATTTTTCAAACAAAATTATTTCTGAAGAGTCTTTTTGTTGTAACTTTGCCAAAATAAGACCCAAAGTCAAAAGAGTTGCTATTTTGAACAACTGGCAACCTATATTATCCATCCCCGATCGATTGAAAACAATTAATTTAGTTTTGACAAAAAAACCGAATTTTGAAAAACGTTTTTTGAAAAATTTATTTATGTCCAAATTTCTGACTTTTTTGTAAGGGGGTACATCATCATTTTTTGCAGAAATTTGAAAGTCTGAAAAAATTTTAACTGTGAATGCCATTCGATTGGAAATTTTATTACGAATTCAACGGTGTATGACATTCCAACATTTGACCATTATTTCCCAGGGTTTTGACACAAAAATCAAGTAATTAAAGGGTTGTTTGGGTCTTTAGGCGATATTTCAAACAAAATTATTTCTGAAGAGTCTTTTTGTTGTAACTTTGCCAAAATAAGACCCAAAGTCAAAAGAGTTGGTATTTTAAACAGCTGGCAACCTATATTATCCATCCCCGATCGATTGAAAACAATTAATTTAGTTTTGACAAAAAAACCGAATTTTGAAAAACGTTTTTTGAAAAATTTATTTATGTCCAAATTTCTGACTTTTTTGTAAGGGGGTACATCATCATTTTTTGCAGAAATTTGAGAATCTGAAAAAATTTTAACTGTGAATGCCATTCGATTGGAAATTTTATTACGAATTCAACGGTGTATGACATTCCAACATTTGACCATTATTTCCCAGGGTTTTGACACAAAAACCAAGTTTTTAATGTGTTTTTTGGGTTTTTAGGCGATTTTTTCAAACAAAATTATTTCTGAAGAGGCTTTTTGTTGTAACTTTGCCAAAATAAGACCCAAAGTCAAAAGAGTTGGTATTTTAAACAGCTGGCAACCTATATTATCCATCCCCGATCGATTGAAAACAATTAATTTAGTTTTGACAAAAAAACCGAATTTTGAAAAACGTTTTTTGAAAAATTTATTTATGTCCAAATTTCTGACTTTTTTGTAAGGGGGTACATCATCATTTTTTGCAGAAATTTGAAAATCTGAAAAAATTTTAACTGTGAATGCCATTCGATTGGAAATTTTATTACGAATTCAACGGTGTATGAATTTCCAATATTTGACCATTATTTCCCAGGGTTTTGACACATAAACCAAGTAATTAAAGGGTTTTTTGGGTCTTTAGGCGATATTTCAAAAAAAATTATTTCTGAAGAATCTTTTTGTTGTAACTTTGCCAAAATAAGACCCACAGTCAAAAGAGTTGGTATTTTAAACAGCTGGCAACCTATATTATCCATCCCCGATCGATTGAAAACAATTAATTTAGTTTTGACAAAAAAACCGAATTTTGAAAAACGTTTTTTGAAAAATTTATTTATGTCCAAATTTCTGACTTTTTTGTAAGGGGGTACATCATCATTTTTTGCAGAAATTTGAAAATCTGAAAAAATTTTAACTGTGAATGCCATTCGATTGGAAATTTTATTACGAATTCAACGGTGTATGACATTCCAACATTTGACCATTATTTCCCAGGGTTTTGACACAAAAATCAAGTAATTAAAGGGTTGTTTGGGTCTTTAGGCGATATTTCAAACAAAATTATTTCTGAAGAGTCTTTTTGTTGTAACTTTGCCAAAATAAGACCCAAAGTCAAAAGAGTTGGTATTTTAAACAGCTGGCAACCTATATTATCCATCCCCGATCGATTGAAAACAATTAATTTAGTTTTGACAAAAAAACCGAATTTTGAAAAACGTTTTTTGAAAAATTTATTTATGTCCAAATTTCTGACTTTTTTGTAAGGGGGTACATCATCATTTTTTGCAGAAATTTGAGAATCTGAAAAAATTTTAACTGTGAATGCCATTCGATTGGAAATTTTATTACGAATTCAACGGTGTATGACATTCCAACATTTGACCATTATTTCCCAGGGTTTTGACACAAAAACCAAGTTTTTAATGTGTTTTTTGGGTTTTTAGGCGATTTTTCAAACAAAATTATTTCTGAAGAGGCTTTTTGTTGTAACTTTGCCAAAATAAGACCCAAAGTCAAAAGAGTTGGTATTTTAAACAGCTGGCAACCTATATTATCCATCCCCGATCGATTGAAAACAATTAATTTAGTTTTGACAAAAAAACCGAATTTTGAAAAACGTTTTTTGAAAAATTTATTTATGTCCAAATTTCTGACTTTTTTGTAAGGGGGTACATCATCATTTTTTGCAGAAATTTGAAAATCTGAAAAAATTTTAACTGTGAATGCCATTCGATTGGAAATTTTATTACGAATTCAACGGTGTATGAATTTCCAATATTTGACCATTATTTCCCAGGGTTTTGACACATAAACCAAGTAATTAAAGGGTTTTTTGGGTCTTTAGGCGATATTTCAAAAAAAATTATTTCTGAAGAATCTTTTTGTTGTAACTTTGCCAAAATAAGACCCACAGTCAAAAGAGTTGGTATTTTAAACAGCTGGCAACCTATATTATCCATCCCCGATCGATTGAAAACAATTAATTTAGTTTTGACAAAAAAACCGAATTTTGAAAAACGTTTTTTGAAAAATTTATTTATGTCCAAATTTCTGACTTTTTTGTAAGGGGGTACATCATCATTTTTTGCAGAAATTTGAAAATCTGAAAAAATTTTAACTGTGAATGCCATTCGATTGGAAATTTTATTACGAATTCAACGGTGTATGACATTCCAACATTTGACCATTATTTCCCAGGGTTTTGACACAAAAACCAAGTTTTTAATGTGTTTTTTGGGTTTTTAGGCGATTTACTGTTAAGGTAATAAAACTCGTATAAAAGTTAGCGTCCGTTCTCGTTTGTATTTATCTTACAGCTATAAACAAAATTACCTTTCTGCATCTGCATTATCCACAAACATATCCCCCAAGTGGCAAGAGAAACAATATCGTTTGGAATTATAGTACAGTAAATACGCTTTATTTTTTCCCGTTTCAGTTTCAGTGTATAATTTTCAATCAATTTTTAGTTTAGTTCATATAAAAAGCTACACTCTGCCGCCGAACGAAGATATCGAGTTCTTAGATTCGTTCGGTTTTATTTTTTTGCAAACATATTTCATATGCCGCAGGGCAGTTCCGTAAAACAATCGCATCCGAATTCTAATTCATATGCACATTAATGCAATCTAACGAGCATATGTAGATGTGTGTAGCCTCCAGTAATCTCGATTTGGGTTCGCTTTGTAGGTTATTCGACAGGGTTCTTTGTATAGTATCGTTTGTATATATATATTAAAAGGTAAAAAGCTCTGACAAGGCGCTTGACTTAACTGGCAACAGAAGCTACAAAGCTCATTGGCAACGAACAGAAAAATCGGGGATCTCTGCAAAGGATCGGGAATTTTCGAGGGTTAAATAAAAATGCGCTTTTCATGGGGATATAACATACATACATTCAGATCGGCGTGATTACATATATGTATAGTTCGCTTTTCATTTTTTTCTTTTATTTTGCATTATTTGTTTCGTGTAGAAAAAAAAACTTACGAGTAACTTTAAATACATGTACATACATATATATATTTAAGATGTATATATCCTTTAGATTAATGCGTTTTAGATCTCTTAACTACAATTTGTTTAATTTTTACATACATAAAAAAATACTTTTAACACAAACTGAGCGATTTGCAGTTGTTTGATGGAAGTGGGATGAAAGATAAGTGAGTTGTGTGTTGTTTGGCATTCTCGTAGTTATCCGTTTTTCTCTACAACTTAGCAATTAATTTGGGTTACTTTCGATTTACTCAGCATGTTTGAACTTGTGAGAGATAAACCGGAAACGATGACTTCCATATGTTTTTCAAGCATCTAAGCAGTTTGTAAATATTATCAAACTTTCAATTTCGTCAACATTAATGTACATTGAGCATTTTTCATTAAGTGCCGCCGTGGCATAAACTTTCTGGTGGTTAAGTATACGAATTAGCATCAGGAAACGAAGGATTACTGCATCAACTTTATATTCGAGTTCCTTCTCTTGTGTTTCTTCCTCTGATCTCATATATCCGTTTTAATGTCATGTTTTTGTGGAAAGAAATGCTTGCAAGTCTTTTGTTCAGCGTTTTAAGTACTACGAATTGGTGGGGGTGATGATCAGGGGGCAAACTTAATGTTTAAACTTATTTATGGCATGTTTAAGTTAGTTATACTAAAGAAATCGTTATCATTCCTTGCGGCTTACATGCATAAATCCTCCTTTTCGCTTTAACTGCTAAATAAATGTATTTTTTGTTTGTAAGGCATTAATTAATAAGATTTCTTTCTTGCATACATATATATTTACTTATGCTAGGTCCTTTCTTTATCATCTCTTTTTATTTTATTTACTCTTCCTTTTTGTTTTTGTTCATCGTTATTTGTAATTTCTTGTTTTCTTTTTGTGACTAAGGAGAAACAAAGCAAATGCAGCGATATAAAATACTTGTATAAACTAGAAAATGAAGCGACATGGACTTAATTTTTTCTCTGCTATCTTTTTTGTTTGTTTGCTTGCCGGTTTTTTATATCGAGCTTAATGTTCTATGTTTTAGATGCTTTTAAGATATCGTATGTATTTATAGTAAGACATTTAGTAAGTTTTACGCTGTGTACGAAGAAAGTAAATTAAAACCAACTTAGTGCGCCAATCGATCGATATTCAAGTGTTCTTCCCCCAGCTTTGGCTTTGGCTTGTTCGCGCTAGATCATCGTAGGTATAATATAATATAATATAATAAAATAATATTATATTATATTATATTATATTATATTATATTATATTATATTATATTATATATTATATAATATAATAAAATAATATTATATTATATTATATTATATTATATTATATTATATTATATTATTCCCTCCTCCTAATTTTGTGCACATTGCGGTTGGATTCTCGAGTTCCCTGGTTTCGGGAACAAACACCTTACACCGCTGAATTCTTGCCGATTATCTCGCCACTGCGCGAATGCACGAATCGGCCGTCGAACTCGATGGTCGAGTTTTGTTTAATGCTGCCAGTGGGCGTGCGGAGTGGCTCCTTTTCGTCTCTGCAAAGTGATATGAAAATTAGTTATTATCATTAGGTAAGGCAAATTTAAATTCCAATCTAAACTTTTATTAAAGCTGCCTGCTACGCATGCAATTCGTGCCAAGCTGCCAGGAAGCACAGCCCAAAGACACTCACCTGTTGCTACTGAATATATTATTTCAAAAGGGTATGACACTGGATAATATAATAAATAGTTTTAACTTTTTTTTCTAGCTGACTCTATATTTATTGCTTGAAAACATATTTTATGCTTTAATTTATCTTTTTTAAAGAACAAATTTCGCTTTAGATAATATATTTGGTTGAAAAATAATAAAATAATAAAATCTTATTTTAAGTTCGGGGTTTCTTTTTAAATTTTGTTAGAACTTAAATTACTTTATTAATTACTTTTAAATACATTTTTTAAGCTTAATAAGTTTAATTTTGCTAAAATACAGTTTGCAACATTAAACAGATTTCATTTGATTTTGAGTAACTTAAAATAATGCTGATTTCAAATCATACACATTTTTATTCTATTCCAAAAATGTAATGAAATTACATCACATTGTACCCGTCCTTTAAAAATTTCCAGTGTCATACACCTTTGAATACCAAAAAACCCTAACTACAGTGGCTTGGCATGCAGTGCTAGCTAATGAAGATGACCTATGAGGTATTATTTGGATAGGTGATAGGAGGAAGGAGATACAGCAGAAATACAAGACGATTTATAAAGGAGATGCAGTATGCTGAGATGCGAATGCAGAGAGCTAGTGTAACGGACAGCGGAAATGAAGAGTGGCAAAACAAAGCAAATCAAAATTAAAGGCAGGAACGGAAACGGAAATGGATACGAAAACAAAATCAAGAACAAAAACAAAAACGGACCGGAAAACAGAGAGGTGTACGTACAATGGCGATGTCATGGGCGAACCGCCCAGTTTGACGGGCGGCGGCAGTGGCAACGGCGATGGTGGTGGCTCCTTTACCAGCTGGCCACTGCAATAAGGTAGCGGAAATCGCCAACCGTAAAGACTGCTTGGTTAGATGGTTTTTGGGTTGAGATAGTGATTGTGATTGTGGTTCGGTTTTTGGATGGATTTGGTTGGATTTTGTTGGACGTGTGTGGTGATTGGAATAATACATGATGAGGTTGATTTAGTATCGAACAGAGAGTAAAACACATAGATAGCAAATGGATTTTGTTGGTATATATGGATGTGACAACAATGATGAAACAATTGTGTGTGTATATTTTGTGTGTGAGTGTTTTTTTTTTTTTGTAAATGTTACTTAAAAAATTAAGCGCTGACTAAAAAGTTCTTAACGAGGACATAACATCGGGTCTGAGGAATACGGAAAAATATTTAAAATGTTCCATATTATGTATAGGCTTTTATTCAAAAAGATAATTCTCTTTATCGGAGTCATTTTTTTCCATTAGGTTTAACTAAACATCTAACAAAATCATAAAATTCTAAAATTAAGTATAACACTTTAACTCTAAATCTCCAACTTTTTGCGAAAGCGGGCAGCAGATATCCTAATATAGAGACTTTGTATCCTTTGTATCTGCAACCCGTCTGCACTTCTAAATTTTTACATTTTTCTTTATTAAAACACACACTTATGGGTTAAAACGCAACAATCTCGTACAATTAGCCAACAAACAAAGGACATGATTTTGAAGCAAAACTGGGTGTAAACGTGTTAACGAGTGTAAATTGTTTTACTAAATTGGTGATTTGGGTTTGTGTTGTTCTGTTCTGTTTCTGGAATTACATCATATTGCACTAAAAATTTGATGGCAAACGAAAAGGCAAACGTAAAATTGTTAACAATTTGGAATTTTAATTTCGATTTGGGTCTCATTTTGGAGACTTGGCGAATCGCTCAGACGGATATCAGGGAATTGCGATTGAACAACAAGGACTTGGGCCGCGCATAAACCCAATTGTACTCGAAGTCCGGGCGCCTGTGAGTTCGGCTTTTTATCGCAAAATAGGAGCGTGTTGGGAAAAAAAACACAAGCAGAACGCAAAAAGTAAAAATGTTAAATTCGATTACGTTCTGATTTTTAGTGCAATATTCGTTTCATTTTGTCGCGTTGGGTTAAACATTTTCCAATCAATTTTAGTACACAGAAAAAAAAAAGATTAGAATGTAAGCGATAAGTTCCAGGTTAATTTGATCTTTTTAATTTATCGAAATATTCATTTATATTTCTTAAAGTCTTTTAAATAATTTATTACAGTATGACATTTTAAGAATTCATATTATATGACTGTTTTCAGAATTAGTTAATACAAGATATAAACTTGCAAAATATGGTACGGCTCAGACTTTAAAGATTGAAAATGGAGTTTGGATTCAATAAAATATTTACAATTTTGTTAGACCAAACATTCCTTAGTTGATATGATGGTTTATAACATAAAGCATATTATTGAACTCTTAGAACTTAAACAATTATATGGCTGTTTTCAAATTGAATGAATACAAAAGGATCTTGTGTTGTTTGTTTATATATTTTCGAAAAGAACAAAGTACATTTGAAAACTATAGAGTTGACCTAAAAGTTTGAAAAGAGAACTTGCATTGAATAAAATATTTAAAATTCTATATGCTATTGTCGATTGGTGAAGTGAGATCAAACATACCCTAGTTTATACTATGGTTTGTAACATGTAGAATATTATAGAATTCTTGAATTTAAATCAAATACACCTTTTCTTACAACTCTTTTTTCTGCGTAGGGCATAGAGACATGGGATAGCAAAACGATGGAGTGCTTACCTGCCCAGTTTGGCCTCGTCGTCGATCTCCGAGGGCGATCGCTTGGCCTTGCGGCACATGGTGGCCATGACGCCCATGTGGACGGTGATGCAGCAAAGCAGGTCCACCACGAACAGGAGCAGAAGGACACCGCCGAGGGCGATGCCCACGATGGCCGCCGATGAAAACACCTGTCGCTCAGCCACCTGGATGACATCGATTCCTGATTGGGTTTTTTTTTTTTTTGTATTTTTTTGCGGATCAGAGAGGGTGTGGGATGCGGGTGTGGGCGGGGAAAAACAAGTGTATTCGATTAGTAAGATGTCAATCAGATCTATATAAAGGGGGTGTTGTTAACTATACGTATTTCTAGGTGGTACGGTGCCAGCACCTGGCTCACTAGCCTAGGAAAAAAAACTTCTCCAATTAACGGATAATCTTACACACTTAAAACTCTGGTTTCTTAGTCGCTGGTTAATCGTTTAAATGTATTTTACATTTTTGTGTGTGTATTATTTTGTGGTTGAAATAAGTCGAAAGTAAGGTTAAACATAACAAAATCATAACAGTTAATAATAGTAAGAGTAGTAGCAATCATAACAACCAAAAAAAATAAATAAATAAAATAAAACAGGGAAGTATGAAATCAATTTCAAATTTCACCAATTCACATACCATGAGAAGCATTTCAAACAAAGCAACAAACTTAGCATTTTTTCCGGTTCTTTTTTGTCATACATTTTGAAAGTGGGGGGGGTTTACAAATAAAGCATGCAGCCGGGGGAAAAGTGGGACGGAAAATTGTTCGGGGGGTTTTCGCTCAGCACAGAGATAGAGAGAATGTGGGCGGTGAGAAAGAGAGAAAAAAAGCGGTTCGTTGAAGTGTTTTAGTTTTTTACAAATTCCAAAATACATAAAAGGCCAGTATGCAAGCAGTGTAAAGCAGTTGAACTTAGGAGTACAATTGTTTTTACATTACATTATGTGTGCGGAAGTGGGGATTATATAGAAGGTACGGGAATTCGTTTGCCTAGTGTGCTTTGCTTCAGTTTTGGAAACTATACAACATAATCAACAATTAACAATCAACAATAAAGGTTTGTTATTAACACAGATTTCTGTCGTTTTGGGGGATACAATTTTGTTTGTTGGTTATATTTATTATTGCTTGGATGTTAGTGTCTTCGCTTGGTTCGTGTGCAGTGCAAAAAAACTGGCTATAAAACATAAATATATAGGCTTTGAACAGATCCTTTTTGTTACCTGGAGACATCCAAAATGCTGGTGGCAACCCTGTCCCAAGTCACACACGCACGCACTGCTTTATGTTAAAGTTTTGTCTTTATTACCCAAAATGAACTGCTTAAGTGGTAGGCTTTCTTTTCGTTTACTTTTACCAATTTCGTTATTGTTTTCATTTGCTTACAACATTCAATGACATTGTGTTTAAGTGTGATTTGTGAGAACAGTGAAAGTTCCTACTGCTTGCCCAAGGGCTTAAAAAAAACACTTTCCCTATCTCAGCAACGTTAGGCGGGCTGCATTATTCACTAACTATATGTGTATACGTATGTATAACTAGATATTGTAAAGGTATAAATTTTTTTTTTTGGATTTACGATATATATTTGGCTAGAAAAATCGATGTCACTTGCTAAAAAAACGTGTATACAGGAATATCGGTTCGTCTAGATCAAGTTGCATTGGCTTTCTAAACTATTACTATCAACGAAACGGTAAAAACACTCGTGTGTGGAAAATTCGTAATCGCACCGCTTTAACTTAGTTAGAGTTACTTATTGTCCCCTCTTAAAGTTTACGCACTCAAAACAAAACTGAGACTCGGCTAAAACTGTCTGCAACTGCCTTTTTAAACAGTGTTGGAAGAAGCTTTTTGGCTAACTTTAGGTGTTAAAAGGTATAGAGTGTAAATGTAATTGTAATTTTGGTAACTTGTACTCGTATGCACTTGATATTTCTTTTGCTTCTTATTCTTCTTGTAGAATTTTGCTAAAACGTTTCATATATAAATTTTGTTTACTTAGTGATTTTATTTATTTTTTTTGTGTCGCTTGGCAGTGTTGTAAAAGTCACATTGAACTAAGCGGAACGGGTGTACGGAATCGAAATGTGTTATATAAATGCTCTCGCTATACACATACAACTAAATAACAACTTAACATTGGCTTAGTGTTTAAACAAGGTATCTAGCGGTTAGACATAGGATACAGGTTACATGTAAGTACAATTTATCAGTTGTGTAAGCAATTGTTTCGGTTTTGGCATTCCGTTTTCGTCTTTTTTTTTTAGCTATGTATTAAAGATTTTTTTTCTTTTTGTACAGTTAATGGAATCGTGACCCGCCCTAAGTGGTAAGTTTATTAATCATATTCTCTACTTGAGCACATATAACGTAATAACGTCCGCTTCTTCATGCTAGTTAGTGTATGCTTTATTGTATTACTCTTTTTTTGTTTTCTTTCATTTAGTTTTTCTTATTATTTACACATTGACACACCAAACAGAAACTAGAGAAAGGAAAACCCATTATAACGGCCAGCGGAAGGATCCTCCAAGCACTGCTTGTTGATGGGTGGAAGCAGGAGAAGCGTATCAGCAGCTGTGGTCGTTTAAGCAGTGCGCGTCGTCGGCAGCAATATCAGCAGCATTGTCGGCAGGGCAGTGCTTAGGGCAAGCAGTTGAACCAGGGATACAGCGCCACTCCGCGAGGGATGGGGATTATCTGTTGGTTTTTTTGGATTGTTTGCCGATTTTTTTTTTGGTTTTTGAATGCATTTTAGCATTTGTACAGTTCGATTTTAATTGATTTTAGTAGTAGGAGTTGTTGTTGTTGTGGTTTTTAGCACACACACCATAAAAGAGAGAAAAAAAGGAAGAAAAAGTGGTAGAAGAAAAAGGAAGAAAAGGAAACACACAAAAGAACATTTCGTTGTTGTTGGTTGGTCTTGATTTTAAGATTTCTTTGTCTTTTTGGTTTTGGTTACTGAGAAGACGACGACGTTGGATCAAACACAATGTGAATGTGTGAGTTAGTTGTTGGTTAGTTTGTTTTGTTTGTTTTTGCTTGGCTCGGTTTCGAGTTTGTGTTTGTGTTTGCTCTTAAGTGTTTCCCTAACAAAAGGGCCACGAATGTGTTTGTTAGTTAAGTTGTGTTGCGGTTATTGTTGATAAGGATAATAGCTATGACTAAATGCCTAAATAGATGCACACACTAAGACCACTGGTTAGCCAAAAAGATCAAGGCTAAGGTTAAAGTTGAGGTTAGGTTTAAAATTGAGGATAGTCTGGGCAAAAGCGTCAAGGATGGGTATTTATCGGGAATAACGGTACACACAGAGAGAAAAAGACAGAGGGTGACAGCACACACAAACACAAAGGCTTTTTACTTACACAAAAACACAATCAAACGGACTACGCACAACAAATATACTTAGAATTAGCTAAAATAAGGACAAAAATTCGAGGAACAGAGACAACACAGCGAGAGCGAAAGTGAGGACGACAGTGTGAGTGGGAGTGAGCGAAAGAGATAGAGAGCGAGAGAGAAAGAGATAGAGACAACGCAGGCATAACTGATAATAAAAGAGTACGACAGCAGTTGCAGTAAATTACAGTTTGTTTCATTGGTTTTCTTTAAATGTTTTATTTGGGAAACGTTTTCTTTTTTTATTGCTTATAATTCAAAAATGTAACTAAAGAAATAGTCGCAGTGTACACACAAAATCAAATTAATTCAAAAAATAATCGATGTGATAAAAAATAATAATGAATGAAGAACTTTAGTAATCTAATTTTAAACAGAAAAGATTTTCATCGTGTTTATTTTTCATTTTCATTACATACTAGATTTACATTTAACAGTGTTTTTTCGTTTCGTTATACGTATTAAGAATATTACAATCGAAAACTGTGATGAATGCACACACAAAAATATAAAATTATAAAATTCGAGTAATTCTTCTCTTTCATTTTGTGTCACAAAATATGTAAGGTTTAGTGTGGTGTTTGGTAATTATAATTAAGTAAATGCTTAAGAATGGTAGTAAAAAAAAAAAGAACGTAAAGTAAGCTAAAATTGATTTCGGGACGCACGAATCTCTCACATTTTGATATATATCGTACAACGGCTGACTGACGAGAGTGTGGTGAATTTTGCATTTCAATGCGAAAAGTTAATGAATTTTTATTTCAAATGGACGACAACACGATCTCGAGTGAATTGTAATGCTTAGTCAAATGCGTTGCAATACTTTTGCAATTTTCTTTTTTGGGACTTTGTGGTTGGTGTTTTGTGTGAACATATTGATTGGAATGTATACATAATATTGAAAGGTTATGTCAATGAAAGAAATTTATGGTTAGAATGCTCTAGACGATTCAGAACGTACAAAAACATGCAAAACACAAAATTGTTCAAAACATAAGACAATGAATCAAGTCATAACTTTGAGCAAATTATTTTTAAGTCGGGGGAAATTTGGATTTGGGTGTTAGGTTTAAGGAGGTATATTACTGGGTGGGCGGTTTACACTGCGTGTAAACAATAAACAAAAGTTGAAACGCAATTGAAATAAACACTACAAAAAATGTATGCAAACTTTATCGATTATATCTGGGATATATGTATCATATTCATATATATATATATATATATATAGAGCAGTAAAAATTATGTCTTTATCTAGATATCATGTAGATGGATGTCTGTGTGTGAGTGGATATATATATATACATATATATTTATATATAAATATATATTTATATATAAAGATTTTTCATTTTTTATATTTTTCAATTTTTTTAGCTGGGATCTTGTAGACTCGATACGATTCGATATTTTTCGGGTAACTCAATTCGAACGTTCGAAAAGCCAGAAACTGTGAGCATGTGATAATTTCTTCGTTCACATTTTTTTTCAAAATATTACACGATTACGTGGACGCAGACTTATGGAGCCCACTGTTATCTGACCAATCGATCGATCGTTTTGATTTTTGATTTGATTTTTTTTTTTTTTGTTTAGACTAATGTTGAGGCTAGGACACTAAGTAATGTTATGCTTATTGTGGTGGCCAGCGAAATGATTGTTGTTGTTGCTGTTGTTATCGATGTGATTGTTGTTGTCGATGTGGCTGTTGTTGTTGTTGTTGTGAACAGTCGTTTGTGTAGCGCACCGACACCGGAATTGAATCCGGCCGAATAGAGTAACGTGCCGAGATTGTTATTAGCAGAATCGAACTCACCTCGTGTCGTCTTCATGATAATGGATGCAGGCGATGAGTAGCCGATGGCATTGTGCGCCTTCAGCTCGATGCGATAATAGGTGTTGCCCATCAGTTGGGTCATCTCGAAGGAAGTGGTCTCGACCACCTCAACACTGTTGCAAGAATTCTCCAATTCCGTCCATGTGCCGCTGATCTTGACGCCCTGCCAAATGATTGGTGTAAATTAGTTGCGGAAGAGTACAAAATGTTTCTGAGAAAATTAGGAATGAGGAAGACCACATTCAAATATTTTGATTGGTTTTCTAAATTTTTCTGAAAGCATAGTTTTCCTATTTCCTTTAGTCAGTTCTTTGCTTTTTAGGAAGTTAAATATCTATTTTCTTTAAATTTGTATTTTTTTTGAGATTTGTTTTGTTGGGACCCTTTCTCAAAGCATTAAAATTCACAATTTGACTTCCAATTACTATTTAAGCAGTTTAAAAAAGAATTTCTATATTATTCGTTAACGTTTTATTTAAAATACTTAATTTTTGCCAGCAATAATATGGTTTTAAAATTTCTAGAAACTTGATTTTTTTAAGAACTAGGGATAAATGAGTACTTATAGCCATTATTAAACATGATATTTTTAAGCACAACTTTAAAGGATCTCTTTGGCATGGAACTTCCCACTTACCGGGCAGTATTTGATCTGGTACTTGTCGATGGGCTCTCCATTGTCGGCGGGCACGCCCCAGCGTAGCTCGAAGTGATCGGAGTAGGGTGAGACCACCACCGGCTCCTCCTTGTCGTGCTGGACGGGATTGTGCAGTGGCTTCGGTTCCTCGGGAGCCGATCGACGCGGCGTGGACTGCTGCTGATTGACGCCCCAATTGCCCAAGCCCACCTGATTGCGGGCGGCAAAGCGGAAACTGTACTCCGTCTGTGGTCGCAATCCCTCGACGATGTAGGGCGAGTCCGGTGACCAACTGCGATTGTAGGCCGACGACCAGTCCGGATTCAAGGCCTCCTTGTATTGCACACTGAAGGCCAGAATGGGCAGGCCCAATTCGGTTGGCGGTCCGCGAATGTCGAAGGTCATTGTGGTGGCAGTCAACTGACTGGGCTTCGCTTCCGATACAAAATCGGGCACTCGGGCCTCCTTTAGCTGCATATCATGCTCGGCGGATCCATGGATATTGGTGGCAATGCACTTGTAACCGGAGTAGTACTGCCTGGTGACCGGATGTACAATCAAATCGCTACGCGGTCCAGTGCCCACAATCTTCAGATTGGTGTCGTACAGATCCTTGATCTTGCGACCATTCCAGTGCCATTCGATGGTGGCATTCGGTATGCCCATGGCCAGGCAGCTGAGATTCGCCTTGCGCTGTTCCCACGAGAAAACTGGCGGCAGATCCTTCATGTGGCTAAAGTCGGGGGCAAACTCCACCGTGATGTGTCCGGTCTTGAAGGCATTGTCACCCGTATTCCTTGCAATGCACTGGTATAGGCCATCGTCGGATCGCTCGGCATTGGCGATGCGCAGGGTGCCGGCACTCTCGCCATGCTCCTCGTCGAAATTGCGCTCCAAGGTGATGCGAGGATCGTCCTCCTGGCGGCCATTCGTGAAATCCACATCGGTTCCCCAGCGACGGAAGGTGATCTCGGGTGCAGGACGTCCCCTGGCGCGGCACGTGATGGCAATCTCTTTTGTCCTCGAGCCAGTCACATTGTACAGCTCATAGATCTGCGGACGCACCAGGACATTCAGCTTGGTCTTCTGATCGACAACACCCGCCTTGTTTTTGGCCAGACAAGTGTAGGTGCCGTAGTCGTCCTGGCTGACAGAGCTAATGGTGACGAGGCCCGTTTGGGGATTCACCTGGAAGCGATCAGCGGTGGCCACATTCAATTGGGTGGCATCGCGAATCCAACTGATCTCCGGCACTGGTTTGCCCGTCGCCGTGCAGTTGGCGGCAAAGGGTTTGCCCTCGATGGCCTCCAGACTGGCGGGCAGCGACACGATCACCGGCTGAATGAAGACCTCCACGCGAATGTTGCGCTCCAGCAGTTCTCCGGTCTCGATTACGGCCGCACGGCAGGTGTAGATGCCCTCGTCACTCTCCTGTACATTGCGAATGAGCAGGCCGTTCGTTTGCACCACATACTTCTCGTTGGTGGTGCGAATCTATGGGTGGTTTAGGCAAGTTAGTGGCTAGTGGATTGCCAAACAAAAGGGGTTGCTAGATATAATTACCGGGTCGCCGTTGCGCAGCCAGTCGATGGTCGGATTGGGATCGGCCTTCACTTCACACATCACCACATAGTCCTGGCCCAAAGTGGGATACTGATTCTCGGGGGCATTTGTCCAGGTAATGGCCACTGCAGAAAGGACAAGGAAAATATATTATATGTTATTTGGGTTTTGCAAAAATACAGTATTTCTCGTTGTCTTACAATTTTAATAAGAAATTAAAACTTTAAGAAATATTTATATCTATCTGTATTCATTCTTAGAATCTAAATAAATTTTAAATAGCCATTAATATTTACCTAACACCCATTAATTATATTAATGGGTAGAAACCTTGTTTGGTTCTTTTTTTCTTTGCAAAGTACAAATCTTTGCTGTTATTCTGTGGACAGTGAGATGATTTCCAGCTGCCCAAGGATAAGGGTCCTAAAGACCTTCGACAAACAAATTCCTGGGCTAGGTGTGCACAAATTGTTTGATTTTGCTTCGCCTTCATTTACACAGCACACAGACAGAGGCAGGGGGACAAAAAAAAACAAACAGAAAAAAAAAAAATAAACGCAGAAGGCCATGGAAAAATGCAAGTCAAGCAGCTAAGGACACTAGTTTTCTGGTCATGTTGACAATCCAAGCGAAGCTGTACGTGGCGTATACGTAATATAATTTTAAACAAACTGTCGGGCACATAAAAGCAATTCAAGCACATCAAGCGCAAAGTCCAAGACATACTCCCGCCTCAACTCCCGCCCCCTTTTCACCAACTTTAAAGGGTCACTAACGAGCTGGAAAGGGGGGGGGGGGGGGGGGGATTGGGGGGTAAGGTCAGATGGACGCCACTGCCCTGGCTGCCAATAAATCTCCACTGCCGAGATGACTTGGAAATTGAAAATGGGCAACAAAAAAATTCCTAATTCAAATAGCAGAGTGAAGAGTGTTAACAACATCAACAACAACAACAACCAGACGGAGATAAACAGGGGTGTACCAATTGTAAAGAACTATAGTAGGTGTTTGCAAATCAAAGCTCACATCCGAAATAAAAGTCAAGGCGTGAAGCGGAAGAGTTGTTTAAATCTAGAAAATAACCAAAAGGCCTCAAAGCAAAAAGTGAATTTCCAATGGTAATTTATAGATACAGTTGTGTTTAAAAAGGAAAAAAAAAAACGAAGTGAAAGGATAAAAGTGTTGGCAGCCTTAAAAAAGAATTGTTAACTGAATTCTTAATAAATGTATATATATTTGCTGCACAATACAGAAAGTTTTTTCATAAAATATTGACGTTAAACTTTACACTTTACGCTTACTAGATAGTTTTGTCATCAGGCTTGACAATAAAAATAAATATATTTTTCTTATTTATGGTCGTTTTATCTTTGAACATTTTACATTTATTATTTATTAAAACAAACATAGATCATATTGAATTTCTATTTTGCTAGACATAAAGATAAATCCTCTCTTATGGTGAATTCCAAATACCATGCCAATCGGAACACAAAATCCACCTGTCTGTTGATTTGTTTTTATATATTTTATGCTCTCAACTCTGCCAATGTAAATGTGGCTTAGGTTTTGCGCCTTTTCCAGTTTGTCAACGCCTTTCAGGTGTTAATGGATCCCACAAGCGCCTTAAATATGGCATCATATTTTGCAATTGAAAAGGCAATGTTCGCCAAAAAGCTGTTACCCATCGTTGGCAGCCTTTCGGCTTTCAATTCCATCATGTGTGTGTGTGTGTGTGTGTGTGTGTGTGTTGTGTGTGGCTCAAATATTTACAGTTTATTTAAAAATCAGTGTAATAACAAGCCATCTCTGTCTGTCGGCCAGCTGTCAAGCTTTCACATATATGGTATATATAGGTAGGTGGTAAATATATGGAATGTCCGGCGAATTCGGTTTTTGGCTAGAGCCAAAGCCAAAGCCAAAGCCAAAATAACGGAAAGTTGTGTTAAAAACATTTTCTATTTGCAGTTTTATATTGGCAGTGCCTAGGTCTGGATGGTCTGGAAATCCTGAATCCTCCTTCTTCGCCCTGCCATCCTTTTTTGTCCTTTGCTACTACTATTATTTTTTTTTTTTGCGCACCCACACAACATATAAAATAAATAAAAACTTGCTGCTCCTGTCATTTCGCCTGCTTTTGCCCAGGATTTTGTGCCAGGATATTCCCTGCTCTTTTCAGTTTGCTTGCATTGTCGTAGCGTGTGAGATTTTGTTGTTCAAACACTTTTTGCTAGCTGCGTTCGTTTCTGACGTCTGATGGGCAGGCAGCCCAGCCCAGCACAGCACACATAGATATACTATATATATATATATATATATGGTTTATGCCCACCCAAACTCCACAGAACGGAGAGGAAAAAAGATGAACTAGTTTACGATTTCATTATTAGTTTGAACAAGGACAAGCCGGAGTCCTGGAGTCCAGGAGCCAGGATCCGGAGTTTTCTTTGCCGAAGCACCGAACATGACTCACAACTTATTGAAAAAGTTGCTGCAACAACTTATTAAAAAAAAAAAAAATGAACAAAATAATGGGTAACGAAAGAGGGAACTGTGGAGGGGAAACTGCAATTTGATTTGGGGGCCTGGAACGGCAATGGGTTCAAATTACCGCCGACCGGGTCGAATCCGGTCCAAGTAAGTGATAATAAATTCGAACAGATTGTTGCAATTGAATAGATTAAATAGAGGGAATTTTGTGTAACCTTTGCAATTTCCATACTTCAATTTTAAATGACTAGTAAACAGATTATACCGCTGACTTTAAAGTTAATTTTGGAATTGAATTTATTATTTAGCAGATTGAAAGTCAAGTTTGAGCTTCAAGCAACGTTAAACAGACATTGAAATAGTCATTTATTAAATGTATGCAATGCAATAATTGAAAAAAGTCGTAATTGACAAGTTAAGCCCAAGAGGTGGATACACAAATCTCAATTAATATAAATGCTAATTGATATGCATTAGAGCTGAAAAGTGTGCTATAATTCCTTGTTTATTTTCCGACTGTGCGGGCAGTAAAACGAGTAGTTTTGTTTAAGAAAATGCACAAGTTACAGACAAAATGCACAATGTTTGCAGTCCCCGAAAAAGCGGAACTATCTAATTGGGCAGCCAAGCCAGATAAATCGATGTACTTACATATATAAAGTATTTATCAAGTGCAAACTCTCTCTAATGCCTCCAATCAACATTATTAGTGGCAATTACATGGCCAACAATGCAAAGGATGTCGGCTATTATCGGTTAGCAGATTAAGACGTATTTGTCTATCTACATATATGTAATTTATATATGTACGAATAAATAAATTGAAATAATGCACTACCTTTATTCTTTGGTCTAATACGCTTTAATATCTTTAATTGCCAGTTGCAAGTAACGAATTGCACAAGATAGCTTAAAGCGCTTTGCAAAACGGAAGTAGATTCTATTCTGCAGTTACTTGCAATGTATTTTGTGCGTCTGTTGCTGCTGTTGCTTTCTGACGGAAGTTTGTTTTGAGCATATGCATTTATTAAAAGCATAAATATTGAAATATTAAGCTGTGACTGACACAAACAACGGTATGTAAATATTTCATACCCACCACCTCCACATTTCGAGATCCCGCTCATGTTTACGTTGTTTTCCTACACTGTAATTGTAGCATGTTTAATTAATACTTAAAGGGTCACATTTTAAAGAGATAAATGTATCAATATATCATGTGCTAAATTTAAAAGAAAAAATCCTATAGGCTTTAATAAACCACTTTAGAAATAGCGGTATTTAAACTAAAATTATTTATGTTAATGGAAATTAAAATAAAGTACATATTTTAAGATTCTAATAAATTGAATTTGGATAAAAAAAGTTATACGTGTTATGGTAAATCGTAGACTTTTACTAAATTTTTCTCTCAATGTAGGAAAAGTAAATCTCCGTCGCAGTGTGTCTGCTTATTTGCTTAACTAAATGCAACTTGTGAGTTGTCAACACAATGCTAGTTACTTCTATAACACCCTCCCCTTTGCTCCTCCACATCCTAGCCACATCCTTCGCCAAAATCCTTGAGTTGCTCCTTGTTGGTGTTGATAACTAACTGGTGTTGGGCTTTGTATTTGAATGCTGGTCAACCTGGTCACTAACGCTCTATAGCTCGAGAGAACATTCCGACCGCAGGTTTGGAGAGCTCTGAAGGTTAATTGTATGTTTAGGCATTTGCCAACACTCACTCACGCTGAGCAACACTGATGTTCTGGCACTTTGGCAACACTGATTGTGTAGGAAAACGAGAAGCTTGCACCAGTCATTCCAAGTCAAACAGTTAACCTGACATTGGTTCGAGATTGGAGTGCAGCTAGTACTCTACGTATTGCTTCCATACACAATACATACTACTCCTTCAGTTCTTGGTGCCCATATCACCGGGCACAAATTGTTGACCGGCAAAATATTTGATTTCATTCCCAACGTACCGGCCTGGACGGGCTCTCAATACAGTTTACTCACTCTAAATCGGAATGAAAGGACGTCACTGCATGGTGAGAAACAACGAGGGGGTCAATAATGCTACACTAAAATTTTCAACGGCTTAAAGTTCACCACAAAAGGAACGAAGATTAAATATCTAAAAACGTTAAGCATCAAAAGCTGAATATTAATTAGTCAACAAGTAAGTAATCACTGAATGCAAATTGAATCTTAATTAAACCTGCCAAGTATATTTCCCGTGTAGTTCAGTACTATACCTATAACAGTCCAGAATTTCTCACATATCACGAGCACGAGTATTGTTGGCACACTATTTCTTTACCTTTACCAGCAACTCCCCTTTCCTCACTTGCAGCCCCGAATCTGTTAGAACATCAGGCGAAAGTAGATAGGGACAGTAGTAGTGGGTAGGTTCCAGTTGTTAGCGCCCAGTGGTTTTTGCTCTATGTGTGCAATGAGTACGAACTTTAAATTGCTTAGAAAAATCAATCTCGTAAAAGTTTTGAGCTGCAGCGTCACTTATGTGCACTCGACTACAGAAATGGGTTGCACAAAAAAAAAAAAAAAAAAAAAATAGAAAGGGGAATGGAGCCTTGGTACAGAGTCAACGAGCCAGCAAAATGTGTGCAGGTGAGTGTTTTTTTTTTTAGCTGCTTATTGGAGAACGTGTTCAGCTTGGTATTGTTGCTATTTTATTTGTTTTTGTTTTTTATTTTTGGAGAGATGAAAGTGGGAGCAGTGGGTCAGATCCTCAGCGATTGCCTTGCATTGGAGCGCCCGTTTTGTTTTAGATTCGCTTACAATGCTGCGCATGTAATGAAATCCCGACAACTGTAATTTCTTACTGCCGTAACTTTGGACCGAACCGGACCGGACCAGACCGGACTGGACACTCCGGCACTTTAGAACTCGAGCAATGTGCAGGGGACACAAATTGCTAGCAAGATAAATGAATCATGCAGCAGAGGAATCACGTCGAGCTATTCCGCTTTCAAATGGCGATTACTCACAGCATCTCGGACGTCGAGGGGGAGTTGAGATGGTCCCTAATCGATGGCGACAACAAGTCAAGCATGCTCTCAGACATGTAATGACAAATTTCGGCAGCCCGAACACAACTGTACTTGAACAAAGGGAAAGCAGCCAGGTCAGCCACTAAAAATTGGTCATTTATTTGTATCTGATCACTGATAATTTTTAATTTAAAGAAACTTAAACGAACAGTAACTTATAATTAATAAAGTGCAAAAAAATAAAACACTTTTAATAATATTTTTACTACAAGGTTGTAGGCACATCATTTATTTTCCTGCCCCGAATTATTAATTTTGCTTTTTATGCCAAGCAAAAGCAATAATAATAATAATGATTATAATCATTGTCGGCAGCGCAAACATTTTAAAATTATACAAGAATAAACATAACGGATATTTGTAAACTTTTTCTCTATTCACGAAGCCGTTGAAAAAGATGCAAATGAGCCAATAAATTTAAAGTGTATATCCATTATATGCCAGAAAGGGCAGAATAAGTGATTAAATAAATTCGAGAACCCCCCGAAAAACATTTTGTGGCTCCGGCACTGGAATGTTATTACATACAGAAGCAGGGACTTACCGTAAGTTTTAATTGTGACGCCCTTCTCGAGGATCTCGGTATTTGCATAGGAGGCGGTGCAGTAGTATCTGCCGCCCATTTCCACCGACAGCGAGGTAATCATCAGGGCCAAACTTTCGCCGGGCAGCGTTTCCGTGTACATCGGCGGTATGTTGCGTCCAATCCTTTTTTGGTCGGAAAATCGTGGAAAATTTCCGAAACAGTGGGGGCGGGGGGCGGAAAGAGGGTGTAATGAAAGCGGGTTGCATGTGTATTAGTTACGGAATAATATGCATTTCAATTGTACGATTACGAGTATAAGAAGAGTAGAGGGGTGTCAGTAGTATGTACTCCGTATAGTTATTATTATTATTATTATTATTTTATTATTATTTTTATGTTTATGCTTAAAAGAATTGCTGTTGCTGTTAGTACAATTTCTCTGCTGCCCTGCTTATTTGCATGCCCTACCAAAAAGTGTTACGCATTTTTTCTCATGGCTTTTTCGCTTACAAATATATATTTCGTTCGCATTTCCAACAAATTTGCCACGGCAACTTGAATGGCAAATGTGCAAATACCTTTGGCCTTTTCACGGCTGGAAAATGCGATAAGAGCCATCATGTTTTTCGGCCAAATAAAGGGAAAATTTTCTTTGACTGTCAAAAGTTAAATGGGAAATATTCGTTACTTTGTGTGTAATAGATTCATTGAATATTCGCTAGTATTTTAGCACAAATAAACCAGTAAACCTTTTTATCGTTTTTGCAATAAATTTCTAGAGATTAAGACAGCTTAAAAATTTCGTAAGAATGGTATTTTGGCTTTAATTATGCCTTAAATTGATTTATATTTAACGAAAAAATTTAATTTAATTTTTAGATTCCTAATATATTTAGCACAACAGGCAGTTAAGCCTAAAAAACTTGACTTCCGAATTAATTACCTATGCGTGCCCAACCGATATGCTTATTAAAACTCAAATCAAACTCGATTTCCTCAATTTTTTCTCTTTTCTTTTGTATTTACAAATGGCTTGCAATTTTTCGTGACTTCTTTCAATTTTCTTCTTTTGTGTAGTTGCCAATAACCAAAAGTAAATCGCAAAAGGCAAACAAATTATTGTGGTCCCCCCGAATTTCCTCCGAATAAGTGGGAGTTATTACGTTAAACTCCTACACTTTTCGAACTGCTGGCCATTGTGCGACTCACGTACTAATTAATTAAAAAAGTTTTCATGGCGCAGAAACTAAATATGCATAGAGGCGGTTATTATTATTATGGCTTTGCGAAGCGAAAACGAAAACAACCAATACAAAGACAAAGATACACACAGAAAAACTTGATTATAATGGGTGGAAAACGAACAGTGAGGACAAAGATGAAGATGCATTTTTTCTTTTTTTTTGTGTTTTTTGCCAGAGAAAATTGCAATATTTGGAAAACCGGCAAAAGTCAATGAAAGCCTCTTCTTTTTGCGGCCGTGGATGGTGGATTTCAATTTTTGACAGTCGCTCGTCGTCTTTTTGTTTTTTCAACTTTTGTTTTACGACTGTAATTGGTTTTATACATTGCACATGTGTGCGAGTGTTTGTTTGCATTTCCTTGTTTGTGTGAGGACAGGCACAACCTGCGTTCGATTTGCGATTCGCAATTGTTGGTAAAAATGCAGAAACAAAAAAAAAACATTCCGGAAAGCGAAGAACGCTGCACGGTTTTTGTTTGCAACACACAGCTGTGGTGGAAAAAATAGTTTCAAAGATGCTTTGAAAGGAAAATTCGTATGGAAAATAGGAATTTCAATATTGGTGCGCAATTATCCGATTTCGATTTAATACAAGTACGTTGAAACAAAAATTTGGGAAATAAGGGTCTTAACTTTAATAACTTTTTGAAATTCAAATTCGAAACAAGAATTATAGAATGTGTTAGAATTTTAATGAATTAATTTTAATTAAGAAATATTAAAAACTATCGCCAAAAAAAATGCGATTATTGATGACTTTGAGTTATACAATTGATTTGACCTGCGCTTATACTGTCTGTTAACAATAGAACCAGATAAACTTTTAAAAATATCGAGTTAGGGTTGTTCGATTAATGGAAGTTCGAATGTATCAAACTCGTAAACAGTTCCTATTGATTTAACCTGAATTGTGGTAAATGGAAAACCGTCATTGCTGCGCCCAAAATTATGCTAACAAAAGTTGTTGACGCAGAAAAAAATACGACGCCTCGCAGGGAAAACCGCAGCAGTGAAGGGAAAATTGAAAATTTTTGGGAGGGGGGCGGAGTGAGAAAGCGAAGGGCTGTGAAGACATTGTGCAAAAATTTCGCTGCATATTTGCGTTGGATTTTTAATATTGCGCCCAAGCACCGTGCGCACATAGGAAAAGCCGGAAAAAAGGGAAATAGGATAGAATAGGGATGAGCAAACCGTTACGCATACGTAAAAATCAAATTTTTGTTCGTTTTTTTTTTTTTTGTTTTTTGTTGTTTGTCTCTTGGGAGTCTTGGCGCCTTGGGGATCTGGAGCCATATAGCAATTTCTACGTTTTTATTGCATTTCTTTGTCCCCTCTTTAGATGCGAATAAAGATGTCGTTGGCATTGCTGTTGTTGTTGCTATTTTCGCTCTTATTGAATACGCAATGAAAGCCGCGGAAAAGTGGGTGGGGTGTTTTCCATGCGGTTTTCTTGGGACTGTTTAGACAAGTCCTACAGTCATTTCTCTTTGTCTAGTTATTTTCTTGCAGCACAATGCTAAGTTTTGCAGTATTGATCACTTGCTATTTCTTTCATTTATCTTCATTTGCAGTCCATACAATTGACAATAGACTTTTTTGATGCATTTTGTTTTTACAAAAAAAAAAAATTAAAAATGCACTGCTTTTGCGGTTTTAAATTAGGTTTAATTCCATTAATAGTGGAAATTTTTGGTCAACCATTGGCTTTTTCAAATTGTGATCTGTGGCTCATGTTAAGTAAGACAATGGTTTTTGGCTAGATTTTTCACTGTCCCTTTGGACACCACCTCCATAGAATTATGCCTGCAATCCCTTAACCTATTTAAACCCCGGCGGGGCAACAAAAAAGATGCGCTGACCACTGGCTCACTGGCTCTCTAAAAATAAAAAAGAAACGGCGCAGAAGGGAAAAATTGGAAGGCCAAACCCCCGCAAAAAGCTGTGCCCAAAAATGCGAGCCATGCCCGGCCGCAAAACTATGCCGAACTTAATCGTTTTAATTAACTTGGCTCGAGTATAAACGGAACCATGGATCCTACCATTTTACCCCCTTTTTCAGAAGCTGGAGGGTGCAAAAAGTGGGCCAGTTTGTCGGTTGGTTTTTGGCAGCTTAATTACATTTCGCGCCTGCAAGTATGCAATGCATTGCATGCGTATTGTGGGCGCAGGTTGGGTGGCAATTGGGCGTGTCCCGTCCCTAAAAAAGTAGCAGACTGCCCACAGAAAAGAGAAGAGGAACAGGGAAACCAAACCAAACCAAACCAAACCAAACCAAACCAAACCAAACCAAACCAAACCAAACCAACACAAAACAATCAGCAGTAGGCAGAAAGGGCAAGAAACCAAAGGAAAACTAAGGGAAAATCGAGGAAAAACGAGGAAACCCAGAGTTGCCACAACGTTTGAAATGAGAAATTGCATTTACTTTTGCGTGAGCGGAATTGAAAAGCTAGGCGTTCAGCCAGGGTTGCCGCAATCATAATTAAAACTGACTTTGCCAAAGGAGGAATGATAAATCAATTGGCCTAAAGTAAAACAGGAATTGAAAAATGCTAAACGAAAACAATCAGAACAAAGACAAATTTAGAATGAGATTTATTTAAGTATTTCCCGGTTTGTTTTGGACTCAAAAGTTGTTTTCTACAACTTTTTTTTATGTGTAATTCCAGCTTTAAAAGTTTTTTAATATTCGTTTTATATAACATTATTATAGTTCTTTCCCTGGAAAGGTACCAAAAAAAAAAGATAAAGGACGATAATAAAAATTGGAAATATGCCATAAAACTGCAGAGCCCAAGCCGAAACGCAAATTTCCAGTCGCCTAAGCTTGTAGTGAAAACTGGGTTATAATTGGCACGCAATGGTCGTGCGGGAAAGCCTTTTTTGTGTGGCACCAATGGGTTTAACTGGGGGTCAGGTGTGACACGCTCTCCTGGGGGGACAAGCCAGCCTCTAATCTTGTATTTTTCCTGGATTTCCCCCTCCGGTCAGTCTACGGGCAAATTAATTAACACGATTTCGCCATTCACACGCAAACACACACACACACACAAAATGGCAGCCCGAGATTTCGATTTGAATATTTGACCTAAGAATTCCCATTCGCATTTGCCTTTTACATTCCCTTGCATTTTCCTTAATTGCAATTTCGTCCTTTTTGCTGTTGTCAAGGGAAGGATTTCAACAGATTTCGCTGAAGAAAACTTTTTGTTCTTTCCATTTTGTGTACAAAACTTTTTCAGCTTTTCATTTACCTGCTTGTCAAATATGTTTTTAATTTATCTTGCATTTTTTTGGAACGACAAGCGGAGAAATTATGTTATGCGTAAGAGCTTTGATCATTAAAAAAAAGAAATTACTTTAAGTTTACTGAAGCTGTTGATAATTGTTAAATACTTTAACATTCCTAACATAAACATAAATGTTTCTAAAGTTTAAAATCTTTAGTTTATAATTAGTTTTCTAATTAGTTCTATACATAAATTGAAGTTAGCAACATTTTTGGTGTACTAATTAGTGATAACATAATGCCCAGCAGGAATGATATTCTTTTAAATCGCTTTCAAAATTAATTTGTAAACGCGTTTTTAAGCTTTTATCACTCTTATAACTCCAAATGGAGACTCAAGATGAAGGATTGTTAGTACAACAACTATTAGGGATGTTGCATGAGGAAAATGGGTGCGTGTGTGAGTGCTTTCGTATCAGTTGTCGAATGAAAAATGTCAAATGCCAAATGCTACTCTTAGTCTAGACCCTTTGCTAAGCAGGGCCTTGGAAATATGCAGCGAGATGAGTTAACTCAACAAACAAGAACAAATCAATCAATTAATCATGCCAAAAAACAACGACATTAAAAAGGGTCTAGGAATATTGGACGGGCCGGAGGCAAAGCTACTAGACTAAAACTTCGGTTTTTCAGTCGCAGTCGAGTGTTACCAGAAACTATAACAAGTTGATTTAAAATTGCTCTGCTTAAGGCACAAAAGCTTTGGCAGGGTAATATAATATATATACGTCACTATGAATTTACAAACAAACTTGGTATATTTTGATATGGCGATTAAAGTCGACATCGATTAAAATTGATAAGAATATATAGTTCCTGATAAAACCTCTGTTTAAGTATCGTTTAACAATTTGTTACTGTCGCCGTTTGCTACTAATTGATGCAGTTGCATTTACTGATTACTGTTGCAGTTGCAGTTAAATTACTGGTTGCTGTTACTGATTTACTGTTTTTTTTTCTTGGTTGTATATTTTTTTTTACTTTTTGGGTATATAGCTGATCGCGTCACTTACAGTTTCTTTCTATTGCCCTTGGAATCATACAGTGGATTGTAATTCCTACAATACGATATACGATATAAGTGTATGCGAGTGTTGTAGTGTATGTTCATTGGTAGGTGTGTAGTAAGTGTGATTGTGTTTGTTTATAGACATCAGAAAATGCACCAATAACCGGAGGTTGGGGTAGAGGTTAAAACTTACAGCTTGGGCAGGATGGTGTTGTTGAAATTATCCTTCCATTGCAGATCGGCGACCAGGGCCGGTTCGGGAACTGTGGGACGGCAGGTGAGGATCAATGACTTGCCAACTGGTTTGCGCTGGACCTCCTGTTTTGGAAAAATCTCCAGGATGGGTGGCTGCTGCGCTTGGCTCAGTTCTGAAGAAAAATAATATAAATAAAATAGGCAATTAGTGGGGTGATACACAACGAGAAAATATAGAAATTGATTGCAAATTGTATAGTTTTTAAAACCTTTTCTTTTGTATTTTTTAGAATGGTACAAAAAAGTCATTACTCACTATACTTTATATTTATGAAACAGAAGATATTTCTATTATTTATATGCTTTATCAACATTTAGGTTAATATATATAATAAAGTTTATGTAATTTTTTTTTTTGTTTCAATAATTTATTGCTACTTGAGCAAAATGTAGAATGAGAAAGAGCAGAAAATCTTAACCAACTGATATTGCGTTTTTCTCTTTATTGAGAGCTGTGGTTATCGGTCACTGTTTTCATTTTATCTGCTCTTTTTCCGAGTGACTCATTTGCACAGGCGAGTAAATTTTAAATTAATTTTAATTGCCTTTGCCGTGGACGCCAACGAAGGGGCGGGGCTTTTGGTGGGCGAGGGGCGAGAGGCGAAGGGCGGATTTTGTGGAGGAGTGCGCCAGCTGGGGACCTTTGTAATTTTCGCCAACGCTCATTATGCACAAATATCGACGCGAGTGTGTATGTGTGAGTGTCTCAATTAAATGAAATTATTCCAGCGAAATTCCAATTCAATTGAAATTTCGTAGGAATGTAATGGAAATTAGTCAAACGCACTTGCACATTGAGTTATTTCACATAGAATTAAATATATATATATATATATATATATATATATATATTTGTGCCAATTTTCCGTGAAAAATTGAGTAGCGATGATATTTAGGAATCGGTCTTTCAACAAGACATATACTATTCGAATGTGTGTTAACAAATGTCTTTTTTAATGTCAATGAAAATAATTAAGTAATGCACAGCTTGGTACAAACGGTAGCCCATTTAATAATGACCACTGACATTTACTGAAATTTATCGTCAGCTGCTATATTTTTACATAAAACTTCATTTAACTTTGTCATAAAAGCTTATTAAAAGTATTGTTCTTTGTTCATAAAGGCTTAATGGATACATTTATGTGAAGGCTGTTAATATTTTAATATTTTAACGACAATTTGTCCGTTGATTGCGATAAACTAGAACTCATTTATTTTTGCAGAGTGGCGGCTGCAGTGTTTTTGAAAGACAAAATGAATAAATACAACAAAAAACTATTTAAAATAAAGACAAATGAAAATTAAAAACACAATGTACAATATTTCGCAATAAAGAAATTCAAATTAAAAAAAAAAATACCTACAGGATTTTTTTTGGAACGTTTTCTTTTCCACAATGCCCATCATCCCTTACTCCCACCCATTGGGAAGTGCATCTGTTTTGCCCTCAAACGGCACTCTATATCCTTTACTTATATAAGCTAGTTACCCATTTTCTGGCCCAGCTGCTCTTTTTGCTGTCTCTTTGAAACTTGCTCCATTGCGACTAAAAGTTGGCCATTGTTCATCTAGCTAATTACCGACAATTAAACGCTCATGAAACCCTTTGTTACGAGGTCGAGGAATAGGATATGGAGGATAGAGGATAGAGTAGCATGGGAAACTGGGATCCTGGCGCCAGGACGGACGCTTCTACTATGCGAATGGCAAAAAGTTTCAACGTTTTGCCTTACATTTTCATTTTCGCTCTCATTCTCATTACAATTAAAAGCCTTTCTGGCCATTTTCTTTGACATTTTATTGGACAGTCTCAGTTGACTTGGCTGGCTGGCAGAGTGGTAATTTTGGGTGGCTGGCTAAAGTCAAGGATAACAGCTTGGATCTTGGCCAAGTTCAAGTTGGGGTTAGCCCCTTAATGGCCAATGTCTGCACATTTGTTGGGCAATTTTATGTGTGTGGTCAAGATTAAAGTGCTGCAAAAACGTGGAGGGGATTGGGGGATTCCCCCACTGACAGTGGCAGCTGTGATCAGTGTGTATTCTCCCCTTTTTCCCTTTTTTTTTTTTTTTTTGTCAAGCCGCAAGTGGCGCACACAGTCGAGTGCATAAATAATTTAATGTAAACGAACCCGCTCAGGGGCGTGGGTGCATGGGTATGGTGCATGCAACAGAGTGCATTAAACTGCCCCCAGGCTTCAGCTTTTTGTATTTTTTTTTGTTTTTGCCCCAACGCCTGTGTCTCCTCCGTTTTCCATCTGCAGCTCCGGCGAAATTAAATATGAGAAATTTATGCGACGTTGCCTTTTTGCATTGCAATTAATGCAAGGCAACAAAATGGCGCCACCAACTATCCCGACAACAAAAACAAAGGAAAGCTCCTACAAAAAAAAAAATTTGAATAATAATGAAATGCTGAGGGTGGGTGAGAAAACTCCCAACAAGTTGGTATAAAACAACCAAATGCTCTTTTCTCTCTTAAAAAAAATATATAAAAATATAAGTATATTGTAAAATAATTTAAGCAATTTATTTTACTATTTTGAAAATATTCTTTTTGATTTATTTTTAAAGTGAACCAAAAAATTGTATCAATATAAAATAAAATCAATGGTCTTAAATGTATAATTTCATTATGTTAACATTAATCGGTTTGTTAATATTTGTTCACCTATATTTTTTTATTTAAAAATGGTTTTACCTGTCGAAGGATCAAAACTAATGGCTATTTTCCATTCATAATGTATTACTCTTTTAATGTTGGTTTTTATTTATGTTATTCACACAGTTCCCTTTTGCAACAAGAAATGGACAGATAGCGAATAATGGATTTATTTGTTTATTGAAAAAATGTGTGTTCATTTTGGCTTAATGAGAGTCAAAGCCTTTCAAGAGTTTAATCATCCATTTAACCTTTTAATGCATTTATTTGTTTAAGAATAAAAATAGCTATATCTGAATTATTATTTAAATATTTATTATTATTTAATATTTAAATTTCTGATATTTATATTGACTACACTTTTGGGGATCTTTGTGAAGGGCATTTCCCTTTGGGACCTTTGCTATGCTTAATTTATATTTATTTTATTTTAAATGCATGCTGCATAAATAAAGGCGCAAGCCAACACATACGGACGCACATTATCTTTCTACCTCTCTGAGCCCCCGATTTTCCCGCTTTTCCCATTTTCCTCGGGCGAATGTGTGCAGCTTTTCCGACGCCGCATAAATAAACAAGCGGTTAAGAATTATCGCGAGGCTCTCGGGAAAAAGAGAGAGCGAGATGGAATGAGATTGCCGGAAAGAGAGGTAGGTGTGGGCGTGGCAGCTGCTGGACAATGCGCCCACCTCTCGAGCAATTAATTCATTGTGCCTGGCCAGAAAATATTGTTGAAAAACAATTAAAAATTGCACATTAAAATGGGCAAATTAACAAATACATACGAATTCAACGAGAATATCATATATTTAAGGCTTTAAGTCCGAACTTTCTTTCATTCCCTTATTTTTTTTAGTTGTTTTTTGTTTTTGTTGTTTTTTTTTTATTGCTTCGGCCGCGCAAAAGTTAAAATTAATATTTGTTTGCTTGAAAGTTTTTGGCGCTTTTTCGGCCAGCAGAAAATGTTGATTTATGTAATCCCTCTTTCTCCCCGGAAAAGTTAGTTTTCGGAATTATGGCTGCAAAATAGTGTGGCATATATACCCCCATCTCGCTTGCACGCAAATATTTTCCAGGCCCCCCCAAATTCGCCCACCACCCCCTTCACCTTCTGGCCAGAAGCGTGCTCAAGTGGCGACGACCTGAACCCAAAGTCCAAAAATAGCATCTATTGGTTATCGAGAGTAGCCTAAATTTACACAAGCCACTCGAACAAAAAGCGAGATCAAAGAAAATTCGCGACGAGGTGTTTGCTAATGGCATAGTGGTAACAGGGATCTTTGGTTTAGGGGTTGGCTTATACACCGGAAAAAGTTTTTTTTGAACATCATTCTCTATCAAATAACAAATTAATATCCAACAACACAATATTGTACTGTTTTATTTTTAATGCATAAAATGATTGTTTTTGTTAAGTGGCAATTTTATAAGATATTTGATATCGTTGCGGTAACCTAAAACCACTGAATTGTGATAAGCGTGGGAGCACTGTACAGCTGCCGCTTGTTTGGGGCCATTCAAGGCCGAATTTATTTACACAATAAACATTAAAGGGCGTGACACGAAAACGCCACCCACTCACTGCTCCCTCCTTTTTGGCCGCAAACATGTTTGGCATATTTGATGGCATTTCCTTTAGGCATGCATGCGTGCCACCAAACGATTGCAGACATCCTCGACATCCCTGTGTTTTATTTGCACTCGTTATAATATTTCCACGTTATGTTTGTGCTCCTTTCTGGTTTTTTTTCTTTGCCATTCTGCTCTTACAAAGTTTTTTTTTCTTCTTTACGCCCAGACATGTTGCATACTTTTGTGCGCGCGTTGGCGACAGGAAACTGGAGCAGCCGCCTCAAGTGGTCGTCGATGATGCCGACTACCCATCCCCTATTGCACCACCCCCACCCTTAAACCACCCCGTGAACAAACGACGACCTCCCGCCCCACATGAGATCCAGCATGGGTTGGTATTTTTTTCGGCGTGTATGCCTTTTGAATTTTTAAATAGGCCACAAGAAAAGAAAGAGGGCGCGAGACAGCGGCATTGACAGTTGCGCTTCGTTTTTGATACCCATTGAAAGGTTTCTGAAGGTATATTAGCTATGCGAGGAGCATTTACATTAAAATAGACAATTTGAAATAATTTTGCATAATTATTATTTGAGATATTCAATGTTATTTCCAAAATTTAACAATTCAAAATAATAAACCTAAAAACTTATGAAAACAGCAAAGCATTTGCTGGGAACTTTATTTTTTTTAACTTTTACGATTTGAACAAATTGAAATTTGTAAGTAAAATTTGTGAATAAAATATGTTTTATGGCCTTAGTTTAAGAAATTCCATTTTAAGAACAATATTGCTGGATTCTAAGTTTTGTTAATTAAATTAATGGTTTAGAACAAATATTCTAAAAGACTTACGTTATAAAACTAACCTAAAATTATTTTGGACAATTTCTATTAACCTTAAATTATATTTCTTTTGATATTGTTTATTTGTAAATCTTTCAAGGGTTATGTTTTTGTCTTGACCCTCAACTCTGACCGACTTTGTAGCTTTGCGTCTTCTTCTGGGTTTTTGTGATTTGACTTAAAATCTTTTTTCGTGAGCACTTCAAGGCGAACCCAAGTGGGGCTTTGAAATGGGAAAGTAGTGTGTGTGCCAGTGAGAGCGGGGGGAATTTTGACGATTGTCGCCGTCTGTGTCTGCGCGGTAATTGCTGCCATTTGCACGCTTCAGACTTTTGCAAATAAATTCTAAATGCTGCAAGCGCTTAAGCCCAAACGAATGCTAAAAATGTGTGCATGCATCTATTAGCCAACAAACTTTTGTGTCTGTGTTTTTGGAGTGTGCTGTAGAGAATGTTTGCTAGCAATTTTTTGTTATTTCTCGGTACAAACGACTATAAGGTGGAGCTTACTTTCGTTGTTTTTCGGCCTTTTGAGAGATTTTAATGGTAAAAGAAGAGGTTTCAATTACTTGAATTTTATCCCTGTAAATAATTGAACCACTTCTTTGCTATGTAAATGCCAGACAATTCAGTGAGTCACTCAATTTCAAGTACTCAGCTGGCCTTCAAACCGGGATTGAATTGAATGATGTACCGATCATGATCTCCATAATCATTAGCATCATTATTTCATTTCCGAATCGCCTCTGGCTGAATAAACTATTTATTATTGTCTAAATTGGCACAAAATGTTTGCGTTCATTCGGTTTGCACTTGAAAATGTCAGCGACCCAGAAACCCAGAAACCAAATTTCCCAGCCACAATTGCCAGCCAATGTTTAAACAAATGAGGTCATTATGAGTGGCTCGACAGAGGGGCGAATGGAGAATAATGGCAGCAGCGAAGTGGCGACAAAGTAGTTAAAGTTTTTATCTCCCCTGGAAAAACTATAAAATGGCAAATGAAAAGTTGATGAGCATTGAACAAGGCAAGTGCAACTGCAACTGCAACATCCATTGCAATTGCCCCTGCAACTGGCAGTAGTTGAGCAACTGCAGTGGCAAACTGCTAAGTGAGTACTTGGCAGAATGGCTGCACACGCTCCTTCGAGAAAGAAAGAATAAAGGGATAATATCATCCCGAAGAAGGGCGGTGACATCCAGCGGCAGTCACGTTCTTCGAGTTTCAAAGATGCAACTGATTTCGGGGTTAATCAGTAATTAAATGGATTTATGGCTGGCTAGGACAATAGTTTTTGTTTCACAACAAACCGAAAGCGGAAAAATACCATTAAAAGTGGTAATTAATTGGGCATTTATAGCACAGAAAAAGTTACAAAAAAGAGTAAAAGGAATTTTGTATGTATTCAATAAAAAAATGCTTAAAAAATAAGAAAATGTTTATACATTTAAATTATACTTAGTGAAATTCATTTTTAATACATGATATTATAATTATATTCAGTGAAATACGTTTCTTTAAATTTTAAAATTGTTTTACAACTTTTGGGAGCGATGTCTTCTTCAATTCCAACAAACAAGAACTAAAATTGATAAAATTACAAAAAGTTGTTGAGAACAAGCCATGTATGAAAGCCTAAAAATCTTTTAAAATTCTCAAAATGCTCAAACTCTTCAAGGAGTACCGAAAATGCGACAATTCGAGTATAATACTCACACAAATCGCCGATAAGACTTCTCGATGGCACCAATCCCCGTAAGCGAACCATTATAAGTAGCAGATCAAACTAGTTGGCTTGCCCAATAGAAAGTTTTTCAATCACTGCGAAGAATAAATCAGGTACCAGGCCCACAAGCACGAGAAACAAAATATGAGTGCGCGCAGGGAGAATTCTCTGCGGTGGACAAACGTTTTATATTAAAAAGAACTTTCCAGTGAAAACAGAAAAACGTCGACAACAAAATGCATTGCGGGAAAATGCTTGGGATATTAAGCGCTTGAAACTGAAAGTTGAGTCGCAAAAAAAAAAAAAAAAAAAAAAACGCGAAAAAAAACATCAAAAATTGCATATAGAAGTTGAGCTTATTATGCGAGTAAAACTTTTGGCCGTCTCCGTCATCGCCGCTTGCTTTTAACTTACTTTGCGTATTAAGTAAACTTGGCTGATAAAGTTCCGACCAGGATGAAAAATAAAAAAAAAGTAAAAAAAAAGAGCCCAGAAAAAAAGAAACGAACGGCACCATTCGCAATGTGTGTGACCTCAGCTCCTTTTCATCAAGTCACCTCAGTTGCACAGTAGAAAAAAAAACTTTTAGGAAGTTTTGGAATGCAAAAAAAAAAAAAACTATATGTACGAAAAAGTCTATCAGTTTATTCAAATCAAAAATACCCAAAGAATTATGATTTTTTGAAGTTGATTTAATTTGTTTTCTTTCGGTTGCTTCGCTATTCAAACCAATTAGCTGCTTAAATATAATTTGAGTGTGACCAAGCTGCTATTGTCGTTAGTACTGTGTGACCATTTTACCTACAGAATAATAAACCAGGGCTACCAGATCATGTTAAAGAGGAACATGTTTTGCCATTTCTTTGAAAAAACTCCTCCCAGCTATATCCTCTTTTTATTTTGTACTTTATCGCTCCTTCTTCTCCTGTGGCGTTTTATTTTGCTTTTAAGTGCTTGAATATGTCTTGTTAAGTAAGCAGTTAGTTTTTTGGGCGCATGTTGTCCCTGTTCCTGTCCTCGTGCCAGCCATCCCAAAACCCCAAGCCCCTGTCTTGATATCCCTGGCATAAAATGTTTCGCAAAGTGTTTCCACTTCCCCCTCAAGGCCTACGAATATTCCTGGCTAGCAAGTTTCATCTCCAGCATCGCCTGCAAGCTAAAAGTTACAGCGTTCACTCTCAATTTTTTTTTGCTCCTCGCTTTCTCCAGCAATTCTTTTTTTGTTTTTAGTATTTTTTTTTTGTTTAACCAAAAGTTTTGTTGCCTCTTATTTATTTTTCTTTTCTTGGTTGGCCCTTTTCTGGTTGTGCTGTTCTTTTTTTTTAGTTTTCATTTGCGGCGCTAGAAACTTTAAACAAACCCGAAAAGTCAGCTCGGTTAGGGGCAAAAACTGGGGAGGGTAGTTAAGAAAGGCAAGTGGGCAAAGTAACGAGAGATGAGTCGGCATTCCCTGACATAAGTAAGCCTAAGAGTTTTCCCCCCGGAATCTTTGGGATTAGAGATGGCAATGCAGGCTGACTTTCGATAAGTTCGAAACGGTAAAAGCAAGTGGTTAGCCGGTTTCATGTTGGCAGGGATTTGGGAAAGGATTTAAAAGCAACTTCAGAGATCAAGAAGTAATCTCCGTCAGCCCACATCGAAACTAATTGATGGGTTTTTTTTTACTTACAAAATATTTAAGCAAATATATAAATAATAATTTTATAGTTTAATATAACTTTCATAATGGGTTTCTTTGTCAGTGTCTTTGGCAAATAAAGTCCAATATGAAAAGATTCCGGCAATCGTTGGTCCTTGACCAAGTGTTCTTCTTGGTTTTTCTCGCGCTCACTTTATTATTTTTCCACTATTTTTGCTGCCATTTCCCATTGATTCTTGCGCTACTGCCTTTTCTTTGTGGCGCCTGAACAAAAGTTCAATTGCATAAATTAACCAAAAGCAGACACATATATACTATACATATTTCACATTCCACGTTCCGATGCCATGGCCACACAGCATTTGCCTCTTCTCCATTATTGATGCATTCAATGACAATTCGTAGGATCTATGGGGCGATGGGATGGATGGATGGATGGTCGGGTGGTCGAAAAAGGGTTGAGGCTGAGGGGTTTGCACGCCCGCCAGTGAACTCATTAAAATGCCATTTAATTAATCATCGCAGCGACGACGGCAGCGAAGCCAACCAAATGCTATAATTCAACGCTCTCCTCTAATTGTTATTGGGGTTCCGAAAGAGGGGTTTTTGAGGGGTGTTCCGGGGGTCGGTTCCGAGGGGTATATATGGCTGGCTGGTTCCGTGGTGGATTGATTCATTCTTTGGTTCTCGCTTGTCCGCTCATTAAACATTGCCCATTGCAGCATCATCAGCATTATTATCATCAACGCTGCATATCATCGTCCCCATCATCGTCATTTATATACCACCCATTATCATCATTGTCATCAACAGTTACTCAGCTTTTCGATCCTTAGAGATGTTTTCACTGAATCGTCATTTTTTTTAAACCCATAAACTGTCGTCTCCAAGTGGCCCTGTCGCTTTATTAATCTAGGTCCCTACCCGTTACTTAGTTTGCAATCTTTCCTAGAATCTTAAACCGTACCATTCCTTTCTATATAATTCCCCGACTTCGGGGCGCGGAAGTGGAATATTCCAATTAGCTGAACAACTTTCCACTCAATTGACTCCTGTCAAAGAGCACTTGAAAAAATTGTGCAGGTACATAAAAAAGGTTTTTGTTTTATTAATTGGTTATAAACAAATCCAAATATGTATTTGTAATTTACTATTAGTTATTAGCAATATTTTAAAAAGAAGACTGCTAAAAACATATATGATACATTTGATTTTTCATTATTTTATATAAAATTTGTCCCCAGATAGAACAATCACTAAAATTTATAGATGATTTAAACTTAACTTTCTATTTGATTTATGATCTAAGCTGTTAGACACTATTTTCAGTGTACACTGTAGGCTTAGCTCAAAGGCAGTAAACACTTTGCACTGGCCAGTTGAAGCGTCCGAGAGATGAAGCGAGCCATCAATCAGGTTATCAATCAAATCCGTTGGCTGGCCCCTTTATCCCCGACTCCGAATGATGATCGATTTGTGCTAGACGATTTTTGTTGGGCTGTGCTACCTGCCCGTCTGCCCCGCCCCCTTTTTGAGGACAGCTGGCGAGTGTTTTCCGTTCAGCCCCCTGTTTTTCCCGTGACTTTCCCGGGGGAGTGGCTCTCCGGCTTTCGGACCTCTAGCTGCAAATTATGCAGCCCGGCGGGGCCATCGATCAAAAATCCGTATGCAGGAGCAGCTGGGCCGGATTCCTATCTGCGGCTCATATTTTTTGCAGTCATCAATTTGGTCTTTGATTTGCCTCGCTTTTCGCTTTTCGGTTTTCGTTTTTGCTCCTTTTCATTTTCGTTTTCGTTTTCCTTTTTGTATTTTGTTTGGGCCGGTTTTAATTCTTGGCTGCAACGTTTGCATTTGGGATTGTAGGCCTCGAAAAAAGGGGCCGTTGCTGTATGCTCAATTGAGCCACTATGATGGATGTGTGGTGGTTGTGGATTTTGATATTCCAATATGTATATATTGCAAAGGGGCCATAAGTCGGCTAAATATGACAGATGAGCCATCGTGCCCTCCTGATTTCAATTCTCGCTCCCGTGTGTCAATTTGCGTTGAATCGGAAATTGAAATTGACTTAAAACATGGCGAAAAGGTTAGCTTAGAGTCTATATTGTGGGATTGTAAAGTGATAATAAGTCGCACTCAATTGACATATTTGATGCAATGAATCGATGTTATTTGGTCAGTATAAAACAATGTTCGTACAGATTTCCAGTTTTAAAATATTAAATAATATATTAAATATCTTCAAAATGCCCTCTTTCTTATTTTCTTATCTAATTTTTAACATATTTTATCACTTAATACAATATTGAAAAAATAAGTAATTTCTTTAGATTTCTAGAATCTCTAAGCCACTCACAAAAATTATTTTATATCCCATCAAATAAAAATAAGTGCAATTTTGTTGTCTTATTTTAATGGTCGTCCTAAAATGTAATGTTCGTTTTAAATTGATTTAAAATTTTGTATATCGGATAAACTATAAATGCACTTTTATTCACGACTTGTATCTTTGCCAATAAATTTATTCCTACAAAATAGTACCATAAATGCTTTCAATTCCCGCTGAATTCAAATTCGGATTAATGAAAGCGATTCGTTTGATTGATTTAACCGAGGTATTCCCGTGGCCCCCATTTTATTTGCTTATCAACTCGCTGGATAGTCAATAAAAACGAAAAACGAAATCGTCGACTATCAACAGCCAAATGGCCAGAACAATGAGCGGGGACATTGTGAGGCATTAACATTAATGTCTTTTCATTTGCATTGACAAAGTTGCAGCTGGAAGAGATGGGATGCTGAATGGGGTTAAGTGTTTCAATACAGAAACAAAAATGAAATAAAAAGAGGGAAAAAGAGTGTAATAAAAGCGTTTTTCTTACTGCCTCTGGTCTATTCTCAATTGCTAGGAATATATTGTGTACATATAGAGCGTATATATTCTCGGTCTATGACTTTCCCTGCCCCTTTCCCCAACGAACTAAATTAACACCATCACACAAACTAATTGACTTCAATTAAAACAAATAATGCCAGTGCAGACTGCAATAGTTGAATGCTCAACGTTCAATGCTAGATGTTGAATGGAATCCGAACCGAAACGAGTAAATATTTCTGCTATATTAACGCATACCCTGTATTCAATCGCATTTGGAGGTATATGTGCCTATCATATAATCTCGATTGTTTAATAATTATTTTAAAACACATACAATATGAAATAATGTGAATTTGTTGCTTAGATAGCGCACATAAAACATTAAGTAACGCATTTATTTAAATTAAATTAAAAGGTGAAAAAGGTACTAAGTTCATAACGTAATAAGTAAAGAAATAAAGAGTTTATCGTTTTTAGAAAATAACATTTACTTAAAATTTGTTCGCAGTATTTTTTACCCTAAACCAATTCCAAACTCCCGATACCCGATGCCCAGCTCTGTTTACTTTTTGTTTCGAACTCATAAAAATGTAAACATGTAAACAAAAACGTTTAAAAACCCCACCAGCCCCATTTACCCCCTTTTATCGTTTAATGAACAATAGAACGCAGAAATATAGATGGTTGGAGATATGGAAACTACAAACAATTGATACTGCATTCGTTCATTCGAAATTCATTTAATTTGGTGGCAAATAAAAAATACGACTTTATATATATAGATAAGTGAATGCAAAATCCAGGCCACAAATCATGTAGAATGTGAACAATATGTTGCTCCCGTCCGGATCTAAGGGAGATAACTACACAGAAAGGTTGTGGAAATCGAGTTAAATTCAATTGTCCATTATAATTAACAATTTCATGTGGTTTTCTTGTGCCTACTCGTTTTGTTTTGTGGGTGGCAGAAAATGCGGAAATTGGAAAGTTAATAAAAGTTGAACATTTAATTTGGAATCCTATCGGGATGGAAAATTAGTGGAACTGGGTAATTACATTTGTAAATTTCAGTTGACAAATTTATGTCCATCGAAACTAACATCAAATCGATTGATTGCCATTTTGTTAGGAAATAGTTCGTTTAATTGAATCGCAAATTGAAATTGATTGAGTAATGGAAGACACGATGACGAACATTGCAGGGAAAGTAAAACGTTTAGAAATGTTGGATAGTTAGAAATAGTTGAGACAACAATTGTTAAATTGATTGACTGAGTAAGAGTTTATGTAAAGGTTAAACGTTTTTGTAAATTCAGGTTAAAGTATAGAAAAATTCCGGAATTTCTAAAAATTTAAGAATATTTTCTTTTCAAAGCACGTAAGTTTTAAATGTATATTTGTTTACTATCCAAAAAGGGTGACCCCGATTTGCAGGACCCCAACAACGGTTGCGGTTTGCTTTGCTTTTTCTGTGGGCCTTGTGGGCGAATTAAATATTTAATTAAATTTTGCCAAAAAGCCGCAGCAACCGTCTTAGAAAGTATACAAATGAAATGCCTTTTGCGGCTGCCATTGAAATGAGACTTGGAGACCCCGAAACTGTGAGACTCTCAGAGTCTGATACTCCGACATGGAGACCCCGACATTCGACCCCGAACTCTCGAGAAGAAGCACTTGAAAATGCCACTGACAACCAAAGGAAATTTATAGCAAAAATTTATGTACTCATTGTTGCTGCTGTAGATGTTGCCGCTGTGGCCGTTGCAGTTGCTGCTGTGTTGCGTCTGATGTTGCTGCCGTTTTGCGGGTTGTGTGGGAACGACAGCCGCCTCATTTCCAGGGGCAACAGGCGGGTTAAAAGGGGACCATACAGCCAGCCAGCCAGCCAGCCCGCCATCCAGCGTCTACGCAAAATATTTGCATGCTGTTTATACTTTTATTGCAAATATCTCTCATTCGCCAGCCCTTGCTCTCCCTTTTCGCCTGACAGCAGCCCCCAAACAGACATGTGTCAAAGTTTGGGGCACTAGCTGCTGCCCGAGGGCCATTATTACACTGAGAATAATTTGAAGTCATATGGGAGTCAAGATAGTAGCCAGAAGAAATTAATAAAGTTAATACAAAATATGTATTTAAGAAATTCTTAAATATGTTATTCATAATAAAAATTAAAACAGTATAGTAATTAATGTGAGAGTGTCATATTAAGAAAATTTAATCATATTTATATATGTTTTCAATTTATTTTTGAGAAAGTTATTTTCAGACTTGTTTCATAATTTAATATTGTTCTTCAGACTTGATCCATAATTTATAGTTATATTATTCACTTTAGAGTATCTACACAATTACCTAGCTTCTTCTTTTTCTTCTTTTTATTTATTATTTATTTTATACTAGTTAAATTCGTTTATATTTTATTTTTGTAAACCCTTTTGTCCCCGGTGCATTTATATATATTTCCATGTTTTTAAACGCTGCCCCGCTTCGAGGCTCATAAATCACTTGGCAAAATGTGCTGCGTCTGTTCTGGGATTCGGATACGGTTTCGCAGACTGGGTTTTGGGTCTCCACATCAGTTCCATCTGTAAAATAGCTCCACCACCAACAACCGATCCTTGGCAGCTAATTCCGAAAAGAAGGAGGAGACCCTCGGTTATGCCTCATTTAAATGCGGCAACTCTGACACTTTTTCTTTTTCCCCTCTTCCAAAAACAAAAGCAAAAAAAAAGAGAAAAACTTTAATTGTAATAAATTTTCCACATACTTGCTTGCGATGGTCTGAATTTTTACCTCCCCAGCGTAATGAAATGCTAAACAGACAACAGATAACAGACACTTGTTGCCGCCCCCTCTTTAGCTTTTTGGCCACGCCCATGGGCGCGCCACACATGGCAGGAGAAAAAGGGAAATATACGAAATAAAGCCAGGACAAGAGAGACAGTTTTATGACACATTTTGGGCTGTCTGAATGTATAGTCAAGTGCGGAATGAACAATTGGGCTTCAACTTGATGGAAGGCAGTCATAATTGAAGTCAAGTTGCTAAGCAATTGCTTTGAGTTTTTCATGGGAAATGGATTATGGGAAAATGTTAAAATGTTTTACATTTTCATCGGCTTAACTGCTTTTAATTGAAATGTAGAGAACAATATTTAAAAGCAAATTTAATATAAAATAGTTATTTAAAGTTGGCAAATTTATTTTTACTCATTGTGTTTTGCTAAAAGACAATTACCTCCTTTAAGTGTTTAATTAAAATCATTGGGACGTGACTTAAAATGATTTAAACCGATTTTGTAACGGGAAGCGATTGGACCACAACCGTTGGTTAATTTTCCTAATCGGCTTATGGTCTGGCTTAATTAATTATTTTGCTGCCATTCATGAGCACAATAGGCCCGCTCCATTCAGGCCATCTATTGATTGTATTTATCGCAAGGCAGCATCAGGTTAAATGCTGCTGAAAATGGATAGTTTCGATTCCTCGATGGTAGAGGTATGTAGGATCTATTCAGTACTTCAGTACTTTAGTACTCAAGTACCCTAGTATTCCCAGTTTTCAGTTTCAGCCCATGTTCTCGAGCGAGTTGCCTTTCAATTGGGCGATTGAATTGCTTAGATAGCTGGCATTTGAGCCATTGAAGGAGCCATAAGCAGCACATTATGCCGCACCTCTTTATCGTCGTGGCAAAATCTCGCAGCTCGCATCTCGCACTCCCTTTGGAGTCCATTAATTGGGCCACACACAGCGGGAAAGCGGAAAGGCGGAAAAGCAAGAAAATGTCTCATACAAAAGCTTCCATCTGAATGCAGACGTTGCATTGCTTAATGGCATAAGCGCAGCAACCGAAGTGCTACTTAAGACGCCTCTGGATTCCATTTCTGCCCCTCAACCGTAAGCTCGTCTAGATGCATAGATAACTCCTTGGATAGCTAGCTTCTCCTGCCAAACCGGGCATTGAGTGAAAAGGATTTGCCATCGTGAACCGACAGCTTCAGTCCCCCTCCTTCTCCTAACTCCTTCTCTTTCTCCTCTGCTCCGAATTCTCATTCTGACTTCTTCGACGTGCCGGCGTCAATTGAGGAAACAAAGTGGGAGATACCCGAGGAAGTCTCCTGTCTTGACATCCTCCCCATCCGATGAGCAGGACCCCGAACCACGTGTGTGTTCTCCGGCATCCTGTCCTGTGCACAGCGAGAAAAACAATGCACAAAACTAAAAATTCACAAAGCTATGCGTAAGATACGGTTTAATACTACTTCGACGAAAAAAAAAAAAAAAAAAAAAAAATCACACACCTTGTCGTATAGATAGAAATCGCCACAACCTATCAATATAATAAAAAATATATAAAAAAAATATATAAAAAAAAATAATAAAATAAAAACTGTTTAAAATGTTCATACATTTTTTTGCTCTGTGCACTGGAACTGCTTATCCTGGTCATGCATCGCTACTCTTGTGTTTTTTTGTCCTGCTCGCTTCTTTTCAATCTTTTCTTTCAGCTCACTGCTTGTATTTCATCAACAGTGCCTGCATAATTTCGCACTGCATTCATTCTGGGTGTTTCCTCTCCTCGGTTTTTCCTCCCCTTTCGATAGGGATGCAGGATGTGTGATGTGGAGTGTGAAGTGCCCCATGCAGCGTGTGGCGCTATTAACACTTTTGTCATTATCGGGCAATGGGCTGCAGAAGCAGTTGCTGCATTCAGGATCTACAGTTTCATAGCTGGAGTGGGCGAAACAACACCATTCACTTTCCGCTTAAACGTTACGTTGCGTTAGGTTACGTTACGGTTAATGTAACACTCAGGTGAGAGGAGGTGCGGCAAACGGAAGTCTCAACTTCCGTTTGTCGTTTTTCGCTCCTCCTCCACGGTAAAGATGATGATGATGATGATGAAGCCATTCGATATAAATGCTGCTGGCCAGGCCATCCGTTCAGGATCCGGGGGATTCCCGAACATCCCCATCTCCATCCCCAGCCCATTTGGCATTCATGTGCTCCTCTGGACGTGGCATGCGTATTCAAGTGTAAGCGAGTTGAAGTGTCATTCGGAATTTGGAGCACGGTTTTCCAAAGGACTGGATGGGATGATATCACAGGGGGGGATAGGTCCTCTGATTAGGGTTGCTGCACTGCCTCACAATGGCCATGGAATGTGACATGACGTGTATAAGTGCTGCCATCCCAACGGAAGTAGCGCGCACAGATACTTTTCAAAGGGAGTGCAAGATACCAATGGAAAATTTAGGTTACTTTACAAGAGCCAGAGGAAAATGAGTTGACTGTTATAACAAACAAAATAAAAAAAAAACGCTGATGCTGACAGGAATATGATTATTTGAGGAGCAAATAAATAGTAATTTGTGGAATTTAATTAGGTGTGAACGGATTGATCATCTTTAAATAAAACTATCGTTTATCGAAATAATCGCCGTTCTTTTCATTTGACTTTTACACCTTCGAAAAATAATCAAATTTAAAATTGAATTTTTTAAGTTCTCGATTTTGAAATTCCATTTGTTTGAAGTGCCTCGATTTACATATTAAAGTATAAGATAATGTGTATGTTAATAGAACTGAACAATTCTCACTTATCGCTGGCGTATAATCAAATCAGGCCAAACAAAAGACGGCATTCGGACTTAAGAAAAACAAAATGCATTCGAATTTGCATCTGTTTGCCAACCGCCGGCGATATGCAGATGCATATCGATATCCGATATACATACAAATGACCACACTTCCGCGTACGCCGAGAAAATGAGTGAGAGTGAGCCAAATGAATTATTTATCGATTGTCAGTGGTCCGGGGTCCACCACACTCATCCGTTCCCTCTTAGTTTCGTATGTAATCGGATTCTGTGCCCGGCCATCGGACTTAAGACCCCCAAAAGCGGAAAGAGAACCAGAATCGTTCACGCACAATCGATAATTCATATGCATGGCGTCTGCTCTTTGCATCCATTGGTGTCTGTGAATCTGGTTTTCCAAATAGCTCCACACTGGCAGAAGAAACAAAACATGTGTAACAAAAACTCTTAAAGTCGGTTTGAAAATCAAAATAGGAAACCCAATGCAAAATATTCGAAACTAGATAATGATGCTGGCATAATTTTTGATCAAAACCATTATTAGCTTTTTTCAGTGTATTTCTAGGTCCCACAACATTTCCAACATGCAGTAATTCATTTTTGACTTTTTTACGTGCGGAATTATCTGCGCTTAAGATTTATGCAGCGAAATTGTGTGTCAATTTACTCCGTCGATTCCTCATGGACCTGCTGCTGCTGCGCCTTCCGACCCATTTTCCCCTTATTTTCCTCCCGATTTTTCCCCCGATTTTCCGCCCTACCCAGCCATGCAAAGTAGGGAGGGAAATTGCCGGCGTCGTTGTCGCAGCGCCCCAATGATGTGGAAAATGTGAATTTATATGTGAACGGCAGCGAAGTACGCGGCGGCGGCATAAGTAATAAAAAATAAGAAAAAAAAAAAAAAGTGGACAGGGATATCGACAGGAGTTCGCCCTTGGTATCCTTGTCATTGATGCCAGTAAAGATAATTTTAACGATGTCGATAAACTTCAATTTCCATTGGCAGCCAAGGAGAATACTCGGACCGACCATTTATGAAAAACTTTTTCGTTTTCCTCAGCTTTTCCTGTGCCATTTATTTTTTTTTTTTGAATGCCATTTAAGCTGTGCAACGCTCGGTAAATATGCGAGGACAAGAGCAATGACTTCTGATTGAATCCCCTGTCGATCCAGTCAACGATTCGATAATTCCTTATTGCATTGCTACCGGATGACTGTGCGGTGGTAATAATCCAATTAACAGCCGATTTTTGGTCCCCAATGCCCTTTAAATTAATTACACTTATTGGTATGTTATGTTATGTTACTAATATGATAAATAGATAAGTCCCTACAATTTCCACTTTGTTTTGTTGGAAAGTGTAATCTGTAAATTCTCTTTAATAATTTAATCATGGATCATTGCATTAAAGGACATAGAATGTTGTCCCAATGGGTGGTTTCGTATTGGTTACAGAACACACGCCCACTGACCAAAATAAAAACCTTTGAATGTTTTAAAATTTTGCATAACACTTTGAATCTGTTTGCAAAAAGGGGATTTTCTCAATTATTTTCCTTTTTCCGCACTTCCATTTTCGGCTTATCAATTGCATGCGAATACAAAACGACAGTGGCAATTAAAAGTGAACCCAGTCAAGCTATGAAAAATCACTGCCAACAATTCGTTGGCGGTTTGCAATCAAATCAGATTCCACTTTGAACAGGGCAGTAGAAAGGACGACGACAGAAAAATAAAAACAAGAAAAGAAGCAAACTTCGGCAAGCCGAAGTTTATATACCCTTGCAGTTATTACAAAAATAAAATATTCTTTAGGACTTCTAAATATCGATTTACAAGCGTATATATTCATGCAGATAGTTAGATCGACTCTCCTAGTAGTGCTGATCAAGAATAGGGTCGGAGATGTCTCCTTCACTGCGTTGCAAACTTCTGACTGCAATTATAATACCATATGCAAGGGTATAAAAACGAAAGAGTTATTTAATGGGTGCCGTTTACGTTGTCGTATTCAATTCATAACCACGTTCCAATTGGAATATGCATTTGTACAGGAAAGCATTCCATGCACTGCGAAAAAAAAAAAACAGATAAATCACTCTGATCTTTGCTAGTTATTTAAAAATACGTTTGAAATATATAAAAACTTAGAAAACAATTATATTTCCAAGCAGTTTTTCTAGAATTCAGGGGTTCACGTTTATTATTTTTTTTTATTTTAAACGGGTTAGTTTCAGTGTTTCTATATACCCTGAATGGACGTTTATCTGTCCACATAACTGTAAGCCTGACGGCTATTTTGGGATTTTTTATTATATGCGCCGCTTTTTGCGGTCAAATGATTTTTATTTCGATTTCAGGACAAACGCCAAACGGTGAAAATTGAAGGCAAAGAGGAAACAGGAGTCAAGTTGACATACTGTGTTTATGCCATGGCCACTTCATGAAATGGAGAAAGGTCTGTGATTCAATTCATGCATTCGCTTAAAATCGAAAGTTGACTATGAACTCAGATGGTGAGGGGCAACCAAGTTTACTTGTTATAAATAAGGTGGCAACGTCGGGCGCAAACGTGAGGTGCCATCTTGATTTCATGTTTTCAAGAATTCATGAAATTCATAGCATAAACGTTGTAACAGAGGATGTTTGATGATGCCGGCAATATTTTCAATAGGTTTTCCCAGAGATTCATTTCGTTTTGATTTTACTTTTTAGACTGGGCTGTATGCTTCACACTCCTCTTATTTTTCACTCCCATATTCCTGCTCTTCTTTTATTTCTCTGTATTGCACATTTTTTATGTCACTAAAAAGGTTTCCTCGCATTTCCCTTCGAACAAAAATGCCATTGCATGGATAACATTTTACCATATTTTCATGACTTTTATTTTCAATAACTACTTTGAACCTTTGGCTTTGGCATTTTTCCCTGTAATTGGTCTGTAATTGGTCTTAAAATAATTTAATATTTCTTTGTAACAATATAGCAATGTGTTTTGTTGATCACACATGTTATGTTAAATATGATTACTTTTTCATAATCTTTTGAACTTTGTTTTTGAATATGTTTATTTAATTGCTTTAGTTTTAATAGACTTACATTTTTGATTGGTTAAGAGTTAAGTGATTGAAGAGCTAATTTTATTTAGTTTAATTTTTCTTGAGGTTTTAAGCTATATTTTATTTTTATATATATAATTGCTATTTCGTTTTAGTGTAAAGAACACTACATATGTTTTGATTTCTTATGTTTATGAACCCCCCATGCATTAATGCATCTGATTGGGAAGAGCATGTGCAAAATGGGGCAGGGTATTTTTTTTCATACTTCTTCCTCGGCAGAATCTAACAGCATATAAATATTGGATGTATTGAAAAAGCAAGAGAAAATGGCCAGAACAAAATAAAAGAAGAAAAAAAAACAATGTATATGGAAAAACATATTCCCATATATGCGCTCGAATCTGTCTGCTTTAGTTTGGGGGGCTCCACGACCTCCCAAAATCCCCCGCTCTGTTTATGGGCTCCCCCATCGCCACCGGCTGCCATTTAATAGCATGTGTCAAGTGCATTGAAAAAGTCTATTTACGTTGCAATTGCAACTGTGGCAGTGCCACTGTCAGTGGCAGGCACCACCCACCCCCCTATTCACGCCCCTGGCAACACTTCGCCCAGACCAACCCTTTTTTATACGCCCAGCCATTTCGATTTCTGTTGATGATTTTGTATTTTTAGGAATTGTAGCCAGCAAAAATAGTTGCAGAAAAAAAAAGAGCCAACAAACACATATAGATAACCAAAAAACAATGGAGCAAGCAAAAAAATGAAGTAAAGAAAATTAAATTTGATGGGAAAAATATTGTTTTTGCGGTTGGTGAAAATCATTTCATTTCGACGTGGTGGAAATTTGTGGTCAGAAGTGAAATTTATATTTCATAAAAAAATATAGAAGTAGCTGAAACCATTAACAAGTGGTAGGAGTGCATGCATGGGATTTATTGGTAATCGGACAGGGTTGCCAGGCACGCATATGAATAATGGCACTCAAACCCCTTGCTAGCGTGCTCAAAACATTTCGCAGTCAATTTAGGGAAGCCTAATGTGAAAAATGGGGAGTGTATGAGAGCAGGGGGCTAAGTAGGTGCTGGAAAATGCCGCAGCTGGCAACAATTTTGCACTCAAGTGAGTTTTCTTCCCCCATCCGGAGTGTGTTTACGAAACATAAGATTGAAAATCAATTAATTATACGAACTATGAGAACATTTTTCTTCATTTTCTTAAGAGGAGAAGTCAAGCGGTTGCCAGCACGTACCTGCCAAAGAAACAAAAAGAGAAAAAAAGAATTGGTTAAATTTATGATTAATCGAGTAAAAGTTATCGAAATGAAAGCAAACGCACAAAAAGCAAACGATTATGTCATCGGCAAGGACGAACTTTCGCTTTTCCTCCCAAATGTATGCAGTGATTTCATTTTCCCTCTTTTTCGGTTTTCCAGTAATTGACAGTCGTGATTCAGATGCAGTCGGGAGATAAAAACTTTGCGCGCATCGTCCCACCAAAAACAATCAAGACATAAAGTCACCCAAACAACACCCAGCAAACACTCCTCAAACACACACATTTCCCCTAGTTTTTGGCGAACAATGTTCGTTATGAAAATTGAAAATTTATAGCCCAAAACCAAGAAAGGAAAGATGCCTCGTTCTGTCACTTTTACGTACCCCCCTACTCATTTTACTATAATGTGACTGAAATTAAATTGTATTAAGGCAAAGCTTGCATCGCGCTTTCCTTCTTTTTATGGCTCACTTTATGTTGACACATTATAGGTCTTAATGATGAGATCATATCGTCGGGATTCAGGGGTATCATTTGTATTGTATTTAATAAGATTTAAACAAGTCTCTGTTTTGCTCTTTAGGTATTTTTCTTAGAAGCTATAGTTATACTTACTTATCGAATGAATGGGACTACAAAAAATTCTAGTTAAATTTCAATATTGTGGATTCAAAACATATTTGGGGTTAAAGCAATTTTAACTGCTTATAGATCCAAGGGCTGTTCAAAGAGATGTCAACGCCATTTGCTCGCTTTCCTCCCATTGATTCAAGATTCCAATGCGGAACTTGCCACTTGCAACACTGCAATGCCTCTATCCGGATTCTTGTAAATCCCTGTGAAGGACCTCCCCTATATCGACCCCTCTTGTCCGCCACGAAATGGGTCAACTTGTCTACTTTAGCCGCACACACAAAACGGCCAATTGTCACTGCGATTGGGAACAGTTTTGTGGCAGAACAGCAGCAGGAACACAGCCAGAAAATCCTTTTTGAAGCTACTTTGGAGTTCACTTTACGCCTGTCTTTCGGTCTGTTTAAAATACTCAAAAAAATAAACGATTCTATCAATATTTTTTGTCTAACAAACTCTAGCTTAAAATTTAAATTGTTATATAAACGTTTATTCTTAACATTATTATTAATACAAGAAAATAAAGTCAAAGTAAGTATCAAATACTACTCAATTGAAAACATATTCATTCCATTAATAATTCAATCCTACCAATGATTTTATCAGTGTGCGAATATCCATGAACAAACATATATATATATATACGAGTTTATATAAAAAAGCTCGTTTAGATAGTTCCTTTCTTTCTGCTGACTTTGCATGTCAACTGACTGCAGCAGCTGAGGCTGCCTCCTCCACTTGAGTTTCCCGACTCCATCGGGGAAAACTCGGCAGCGCGTTTTAAGCGGAGCAATCAACTTGTCCGGAAAAGCAGACGGGCAGACAGACGACAGACAGAAGGACCTACAAAGGCCTTGACATTCAGGGAGAGACTCAATTATTTTCGGAGGAATCCTCTCCGCTGGCAAGAGATTAAAGTTAAATAATCAGCAGAAAAAGTTTTCGATTCGTTGTTGCTCATTCTTTTTTATACGCTTGAACGTTTACGTACAAAAGAAGCCAAATGAGATTTTAATTAGCCAAGGAAGAAGAGAAGAAGCCTTCGATGTGCTAATCAACTTTGGCTATGCAAAAAGAACTACAGGGATTAAGATTTAATGAGACCACAAAGGAAATACATCAGAATAGAGAAAAGCCGGAAAATAGAGATTAAAAAACCTCTAGACACAACTGGATTTTCTTTATTAAGCAAACAACTTAAAAATTTAAAATTTTTCATAGGAAAAGAGACGAAGAAACTTAAGAAGTTAAGAAAATAAAACACAAGCAAATTACAATTTTCTTTCTGTGACACCTCTTCTAAGTACTCTAAGTAGCAATAAGAGGATTGAAAGTACTGCTCCATATATGTACAAACAGGAAGTTCTGGAGGCAGCTGTTCGTCATCATCATGGAATTGAAGTCAATTGATGAGGTTGCTGTTGCATGTTGCATATTGCAACGTACCTCCTCTCTTTTCCGCCAACTGCTCAACAATGCCATCGAACAAGACAGCCGAACAAATGAACATATAAACACACTCCCAACCTAAAAAAAAAGACAACAAAACCCCCCTTCTTCATAATTCCTCAGATGTCACTTTGTCGGCGCGACTTTGAAGCAGTTTGTGCGCCGGCCCTTATTTTCTCCATTTTCCGACTGCTTCAAGTGGGTGAAAGAAGTTTAATTAGGCGCCAAAGATAAAAGTGAGGAGAACATGAAAGTTCAAGATACCAGCTAAAAAAGTCACTGAATTAAGAAGCAAATGGGTTTTATTAAAATGTTAAAAAATAGCATCTTTTAAAATTAAACAGCACATAATTTATGAAAATTTTATGAAATTATTTTGTTTGTGTGCTCGAAAATTTAAATGTTTTAAGATACATAAACGCATTTTCAACATAAACATGTCAAATGAAATATATACCAATGCTTTTAGATGCTTGATTTTATGATTTCAGAAACACAAAACATAAATAGCTTTATTCCTTTCAAAATGTTTATAAAATTTGTATGAAATACCACGAGTGATTAAAGAGAAAATGCCCATTGGGTTCGTCATATAGCTGTCCCTAACCACGAAAATGGCGCATATAGTGCATTGAGTTCGGCTAATTGGAAAATAGTGAGCGCAAATGCAAAACCAAAATTTGACTGATTACAATACTGAAAATGGATAGGAGATCAGATTATATGTTTGCAATGCGAAATGAAACATTTGTAAATTAATTATGCAGCCAGGCTGGGACGCACATTAGTCATGTCCCCACATGGTTGCAGCATCAGCAGATCTAATTGAGTTCTGAATTACCCGAAAAGGGGTTTCAGTCGGCTTTGAGTTTGCAACTTTTGTGCCATTGTTGGTCATTTTCCACATTTCACATTTTACATTTCAGGGCAGAAGTTGCAAAGCAACTCGAGTGGAATCGTATTATTTTAATAATGCTCTGACAGTTTGGAGAACTGACAGCGGAAACCGGAAGCGGTAACTGCCAGAGTTGCCACACCTAACTGTGCTGCAGCAAAAAGCTTGCAGCGAATGGCGATACACTGGATATAAACGAACATTTACAAAGTCAGTGATTAAACTATTTATGACAGCTTTTTAAATGGGCGGCCCTTGGTTCGCGTCATTTCCACTCTTAGTGCGGCCATAAAAATGAAAGAGTTGCCAGCGCGGTCAGCAAAACTTGCAAGGCCAACAAAAACCAGCAAAGAGCAATAAACAATTTCTGGCTGGCGAGGAAATTAAGAAAATGAGCTCGAAATGGGGCAACAACAAAAAAATGGAAAAGCATAACAGGAAGGCAAAAGAAGTCAGCAGACATCCCAAAGTGCGGTTGGCAACACTGTAGCTGCTCTTACACGCCTTCATGCCCCAGACACATTGTTGTTATTTTTCGCGGAGCTTTCGCTTTGGCTGCATCTGATTCTGATTTGCAGGCCCTTTTCCCGCCGTCGTTGTCAAGTACAGTAGTGCGCCGAGTTTTAAGTAATTGTATAAGGATCTTAACTAAAAGGTTATATTTCTAATGATTGGCAAGACATTTTTTATCTGTGTTATATGATAAGCTTATAAACCAGAACCCTAGTTCTATGTGCAACTTTTAACTAATGTTTCTGCCATTTGCCAATGCCAATTGTAGTTTTTTAAAAATTAATATGTGTTGGGCTTTGTTGAAATCATAAATGACCCATTAACACGGAAACCCCATGAACGGTTTCCCGTTTTCCTCTCAGTGTTCTCGCGTGCGTGGCATTTTGCTGACATCAAGTTGCGTGACTGGAGCAATCGATGTTGGATGTTGCAGGTTGCTGGCGGTGATGTTGCTTGCCGGCAGCTACATGCAACAATGACTGTGCCCATTTCTTTTGTTCAAGAGTTTGCCGTATTTTTTTTTTTTTTATTTTTGCAGTCGGTAGCGGCTTAATTATTATCACAAATTGACCTCGTGCCGAAAGTAAATCGAATAAGAACTGCATCAATTTGTGACTCGCAAATGTGACTTTTGTTTCGAGAAAGAATAGATGTCAGCAATAAACCGACTTGCCTTCGAATGTCTTTTGCATTGATTTGACATATTGCAAGCGACATATTTGACGACCTTTGACCGCTTTAAATTTCCCGACCACGATGATGATGATTTTTAAACTCCCTGCCAAGCTAATGGCAAAATCGATGAAAATCAGATTTTAGTCACTAAAACACAACTAAAATGGCAGAAGATGCTCAGATACTGCACTCTCCTGGCAATTAAAAGGCAATTAGGTAGCCAATGCCATCCGGCAGATGCACAGATTCACAGACTCAAAATGCATGAAATACACGGCTGGCCGGAAGGAAAAACATTTTCGATTTGCCCAGAACAATCAACCTGAGAGAATCAAATCGAATCGTATCAAATCGATACGTACTTGATGATCTTTTGATTAACACTTGGTTCACTTCTTGGGGTATTAAAGGCAATGCAATTGGAATGCAATTTCCCATTATTTGGGAAGTGTAAGCTATCATTTTATAAAGAAGTATTGAAGTTTGAGAGTCTTACAAACGATAGACAATTGTTTTAATTATAAAACAAAATATTAACAATTTACTGTTTGTAATTTCAAGTGGTTTAAATATAATGTCCGAAATAGGTTATTTTTTAGCTAACGGCCATATAAGAAAAGTATTTAGTGGGTTAATCAACCGAAACGCAGACAAATCACAAGGTAATCAAAGTTTTTACGCATGAGAACTAGGCTAAAATATTGAGTTATTGAAGGAAAATGCATTTTCATCCGATTCTGAACTTTCCCATGCTTCTTCATGCCCCCAAAAGAGAGGCTCACAGCTAACATTGATGCGGGAAAATCTCAAATGAGTTATGTGTGCCAACAACACATATATCTTCCATATATCTCTCTGCACTCGGCACTCTTACAGCTCGTATTTCGACAAATTGATTTCACACACAATTCAGACGGTTGGTTCCGTCAGTCCATCGCAGCATCACATTCTACATTCTACAATTCAACCACATTTACTCCAACCAGCTTCATCAGCAAAAAAGCATCCAAAAGCAGCAAGAACAATTATAATGCTGATGTGGCTGCTGGCGTTTGCGTCTTTTATACCATTTAATATGCATATAAACAAAACGCAAACCGAAATGAAAACAGAAATGGGGGGCAGCAGTATAGTCATTATGAGTTATATCCAAGTCATGGCTGCTGCCGTCCATCTGTGCCAGTTGTTGTGAGAAAGTTGTACAAATTTGGTTTCAACGGGGGGGATGGATATGGCGGGAACATTTGATCGATGTGGCAAATGTTTCACAGCCCTCAGCTTTTAGCGATTTCTGGTGAATTGAAGCGAGGAACAGCTTTCAAGATCACATATCACATAAAAATCTGGAGATCAGCTAAAAAATCAGAGATTCTTAGCTTGCTAAACAAAAAGTAAGTATTAGATTTCTAAGGAAAACACACTTTATTAGGCATTAATTTTTTTTGTAGATTTTCGGAAATTTGCATTCCATTCAACAGCCAGTGAAAAACCACAACAGCAGAAAAAAATATACAATGCAATCCTCAGCCGCAATTCAATTAAGAAGTGCAAACAAAATTTCAATAACTTTTGACTTGGACCATTGCGAAAAGGCAACTTTTGCCACAAAATTTTGTTTATAAGAATCTCTTCGACACGCTTGAAATTCCCAAAATCCCCAAATCCCAAAAAACCAATACAATCGCCATCATAAACAAAGTCCAAAAAGTGGATGCGAAACAATAGAGTTTCGCTTTTGCGCAAATAAATTTCATCGTCTCTAAACAATGCAAGTTGATGTGTCAATTGTAGACGGAAACTTTTCAGCCATCGAACTGCAAGAGAACGGAACGAAAACAATAATACTCCTTCTTCATTTCATTGGGCATCTCAATCGGTTGTCGTCTTCCATCCCATCTATATATCCTCCTGAATCTGTCCATCCATCGACAGTTTTAATAACTTTTTTGCCATGTTTCTTCTCGTGTTGTTTTGTTTGGGCAGCGATTGGTTCTCTTGGTTTTTGTTTGGCTAATGGCAAATAGCAAATGGCGATGGCGATGGCAATGGCATGATGAACCAAAATATTTGATGGCTTTCAGTGTTTCCTTTTTGCGCTTAATGAAATTCTCTTGCGGTTTGTTTACAAATCAAATTTGACTAATGTGGTTTGATTGATTCGGAATCTGTTGTTGATGGCTTTTGCAAACATCTTGTTTTGTTTTGCTTTTTGAGGCCGTTAAAAGTTCGCATGCTGCAACGAAATCTCAAAATCCCCAAAGAAACGTTTGCAAATAAATTTTCAAAAATTTTTTTCTTCTGCATATCCACACCCTGAGTTATTTTTTTTACCTTGCAAAATGTTTTTTTACCCGGCAATTATACAAACAAACCGTGTGCGCAAACACAGATACAGATACTCCCAGTTCGCATGCAGTGCAAACTTTTCAAGCGTATAGCTTTACCCGTTTGCACCAACAAAAAAAAGATGAAAAATCGCCCATCATCCCAGTGTTTTTCGCATAGTTTGGCAATCCATTGGATGCGTCGAAAGCATTTAGATATTTTTTTCGCCTTCTATTTGTTGGCCAGCAAAAATCGCAGTTAACATTTTGCTTGTTCCCATCCGTGAGCACTTTTCGCTTGAATTGGCGATCCATATATTGTTTTCTTCTGCGGAGTGCGGGCTACCGTTTCATTGAGATATTGCACGGTCCACTAGGTACTTCTTAGATAAATAATCATTTAAATCATTTGGAATGAGATAAACATGGCAGATATAATCTTAGAGATATTTATCTTTATAAAAAGATAGGAAAAAAGGAGCCATGATAGGAAAAGCAGTCATGATAAGAAATACGAATAAATGATGTGAATAATAATTAATTTAAACATAAAACAAACTAACCAAGAACCTTATTACAACTTATCTTATAACCAGAAATCTTTGTATTCTAGCCTTAATTTAAAAATTCATTCCTAAAAAAAATGACTAGTTCGAAATACTAAATATCATTTATCTTAACACACATGAAAATCAATCCCAAATCAACCTTTTCTTGCATAAGATACACAGGGCTATCCGAGAAATACAAATGTATCTAGGCGCATCCAATGTTGGAATTTGGGCAAACATCATTCTCTGTTGGCATTTCCCAGTCTGTTAATGAGGCAATGGGGTTCGTTAGACGCCCTCTGGATTAGTGGCTCCCTTTTCACAAAAGAAAACCAAAAAGAAAACGAGAAAATTCCAAAGACTGGCGCCTGACCTTTCCAAAAACTCAATCAATAAGACAAACACGAAACTGAGCCGTTAAAAGCCAACAAAGCAAATTCTCACTGGCTGGCTGGCTTGACCCAAAAAATCCATGAGTAGTAGTATTCCCCAAAAATATCTGCATGATGCCTAGATATGTTTGGGCCAGAACCGAACTCAAGTGGACGTTGTTGGGGATACGCAATATTTATATTTTTGGCGACACCACCGCACACGAAAATGGAAAATATTTTTAGCCCCCCAAACGAGAAAATCAATTCCAGAATGAACCGCAGGCACTTTGAAGTCCAACGTATTGTGAATGGAGATACGCTATATATTTATATATATATATATATATATATATATATATATATATATGATGTACAAACAACATACAACAAATATACATATATGTAGTATAGTGAGTAGTGTCGTCGCCCCAGCTGCCTTAATTCATATCTAAATCTGACTGAAGCTGATTTAAATGTTCTTCTTGTAGCTGTTGCTGTTGTTGTTGGAGCATAAACAAAACTATAAAAGTTCTGTTTTGGTTTGGCCAAGGCGCCACAAAAATTGGGGAGGGATTTCATGCCCTCCGGCATCTGTGTTTGCGTTTGACCCGATTTATTTATAAAGAATGCAAAACTGAGGAGTTTGAGTAGTTTGGCTGGCTGGGTTCATGCCCAGTTGGCCTCAAATGCTGTCGGTGGTTGCCTAATTGCATTTGTTGCGTGTCACTGAGCATCGGCAACTCCCAAAGGAGGGTCTTTCAATTAAAGGAGGAATTATCAAATAAAATCAATTAGGAGCACAACAGAGCCTGAGGCCTAAATTTGTTGCCCATAGAAAAGCTTCCCATTCTCCTGGGTTAAGTTAAGCTCAAAGGGTTGTCAAGGCAAAAAAAAATGCCTTTCAGTACACTTTTTTTTATAAGGCAACAGATAAAACAGAAAGTGAATAATATCAAAATGAATGCAAAACTTAGTTGAATTTTCAATTAAGTATAGATAAAACAAAATGATTTTGTAATAAAAACTATTTTAATTGTGGTTTTAAAAAAAAATTAATTAAAATTATATTCGTTAATATACCTGAAGTGAGTGAAGTCAAAATATTGATTTTTTATTGGAATTTTTTTTTAGTTCACAGATACAATAGTTTTTTTTTTTTTTTTTTGTAACGTAAAATTATGTAGTGAATACCTATTAGTTATGTATTTTTTCCTATGGCCCACAAACTATGAATTACAACTTAAGCCATAGAGCGATCACAAATGATTTAAACAATATTTTAGCAACTACGTTATCTAGATTTTATTAATCTGCGATTTCCCTTCGAAATAGGTTTCTATTTATGTTTGCCAGACTTGATCGTTCACCTCAGCAGCGGCTACAGCCAAATATATCTATTGGAGTTTCCGATTCCCCTATTCTCAAAAACAAGAAATTCTAATTCAATGTCAATGCAGCTGTTTGCCATTGACAAAAACAAGCCATCGACAACAAATGGAACATAATTGTTGGCAGACACACACACACGAACGTGTCAAATTAATTGCCTCTTTTAGTTGTTCGCACCTTCGAGGAGCTGGCATTTTTGTGAGCCCATATTCCCAGGAACACTCTCTCCAGTGATTTTCATATATACGACTGGTTTATTCCATAAATTCCCATTCGTGTATGACAGGCAATTAGGGGGCGTGGCATTTGGGCTGTCGCCACATTTGCATTGTCACCTTTAATGAGTTTTTGCCGGCACATGGAGCATAAACAGGCCATAAAAACGCGACACATATTATTTTCCCCATTCCCACAAAACCATTTTCAAAAAACGAAAAAAAGAAAAAAAAAAAAAAAAACCCAAACTTGGAGGTGTGAAATCATCAATCATGACTTACGACGAGCGCTTTTTGTGTTGTGCGTGTGTTCTTTTTCTTTTTGGGACTTTTTGATGGCCATTGACATTGACACTTACCTGGAAAGAGAAATGTGGAAATGGTGGGAAAGAACATAATTAGTAACTTGTTTTTAAATATCACAAAGGTACTTATTTGGTTGGTTGGTATGCTAAGTAAGATTTGCTTGATTGATTGCTTGAATACTGTTATTGTTTTTTTTTTTGCTTATTTACTTCTTAACAATAAATATTATTAATGAAAATGATTGCTGAGAAAAGTTCTTTGGAGCTATAAATAGTTCTATCATCAATATAACTTATTTTTATGGTTTAATACTTAAGACTTTAATTATATACAGATTTATAGATTCAAATTAATACAGCTTTTCTTTAATGTTTCTAGATTTCAATTTTGGTTTCCCTGTCCGTAAGCCCAGTTCCTTTAAAGTACATATTACCGACATCCTGTTAATTGAATTGTTTATTATTTAGAGCCCATTTAAGATCTTAGTTCCGGCATTGCGTTGAGGGGCAAACCAATTTGAAAATCCCCCGGAATAATCTTTGGACACGTGACAACGACCACTTGATGGCATTTGTAATCTCCTTCGCCTAATCCACTTCATTTCCGCACTTTGAAATGGAGGGGAGTTGTGGCAAACTGAATTGTAAACAACAATTATAGAACTTTCGAAGCGAATTAGAGAAGTAAGGATAAATTTCCAATATCAGACTGATGATGACAAAGTGACAGCTACCCTTAAAAGAGCGACTAATTGAAGTACATAAGCTGCTGGAATGCTCCATTTATATATATATTTTTTTTTTTGGTACTGCAGAGATATTTCAGCTTAAATGAAGTGTTAACAGGCTGCCAAGAAATGCTTTTTGGCCGCATAAATCACATTCGCAATTTGGCAAAGTGCAGTGGAGGTTTATTTTTCTTTTTCGGGGGTGGATGGGCTCTTTGCCGGAAAAAATCGAAATAGAGAAACAAAACTTGAATTTTGATTTAAGGACTAGACAAAGGAGGCGGGCAGGCAGCCAACCCTCAAAAATAGTTGTCAAGCCGTGCGGCTCTTCTCTCTGATTTATGTGGCCTGAAAAACAATAATAATAAAAAAGAGGAAATCAAATTAATATGTGTTGGCTGCTAACCCCCTATAGATAATGTTTCTGGGGCGTAGCTAGCGATAACCAAAATAACTATGCCAAAATCGCAGCGGGCCATAAATAAGTACCCAAGGAGACTGGGTAAAAGCTTTTCCAATCCACCCACCATCTCACAACCCCCAAGATGTTGCGCCTTTAATTGACATATTATGTAAACAGGATAGTTAACATTGCTCATTTCATTGCATTTCATTTCATTTATTCGCAGCTGTATTTGCTCAGGCGGTGACAAAAAGGGGCGGAAATCGGGGAGGTGGGCTCAAAGTGCTTCGTTATGTCCTCCATTTATTCCTATTGTATTCGAATTTTCCAAGTATTTGAGGGTTTCCTGAGTTATTAGAGTGCTTTGATTAAAAAAAAAATAGATTTTAATTAAATTTACTGTAGATCTAAGCTTAGGAAGTGGCTAAGAAACGGCATGTGTGAAGTCTTCAATATGAATGTATAAATATATACATATATATATAAAGTTGTTTCCTTATTAAAGATTCCGCTTTCCATATCTTCATGCATTTTCTAAGCAATCAGAGTGCCGTAATGTAATATAAAGGTTAAACTATGTATAAAGTCTTAAAATATTCTAAATATTTTTTTTTTACATTTTTTCTTTGCTTAAGATCCGGTGAAATTTTCTAGGCGCAAAATAGCGACATCTCCGGTACCATTGCTAATTAAATAAATCTGTTTTCTGAGCTCATTGCCAGCTCTGTTGATTGAGAGGTTGGCATTCTTTCTACATTTCTTTTTTTTTTTTTTTTTTTTTTTTTTTTTGGTAAAAAGCATGGAATGAGTCAAAGCAAAAAGCTAAGAAAACTGTGCTGGCTTTTCCTCTATCTCTCGATTTAACACTCTTTTTCTGGGTGTATGAGTAATTAAGTTTTTGGAGAATGTTTTGTCAGTTGGCTGTCTACGGAGCGATTGAAGCGTTTGATAAACTGCAGCTGCAGTTTGAAATTCATTTGGATGCGCTTCGCTATCTGTTCGAATAATTAAACCAAACAAACTGCCAACTGTCGCCGAGGCAGGAAAACTTATACGAATTTCCATTAGACGATCAACAATGGGGCAGGGGGCAGGCGGCAGATTGGATCGATGTCGTCTTCGAGTTTGCCACTGTTTCATGCTATTTTCGAACACTAATTGTGGGGAGAGCGAGCATATCCATGAGATACATTTAAATGCCGTCTGGGGAGCAAACGTCACATGGGTTTCCCTACTCAGAAAAACCGAGGAAAACTGGGGAAAACCCCGACCAAGAAATACAGCTTGCAGCATAATTGGCATCCCTAGGAACAAAAGCCACTTGCGGTCCATATATCATGGCATATCCGTGGAGTTGGGAGGAGTTTGGGGGGAGTGGTGTGGGAAATGCAAGCGGAATCCAGATGGAATCCCATAATATCTGTTTGTTGTCGTTGGCACTCTTTTTATAAACAGCCTCTAATGATGTGATCCTTGTGTTTGTTTTTCACTGCTCAAATTGTTTTGTGGGGCGTTTTCTGCAATTAGTTCTATTAGATCTCAAAAGAGGGTATAATAAGATCCTCATGGCATCTGGTCCTTAGTTTATGATCTAAGCCCAAATTTTGGGGTGTTTGATTTATGTGTTTATGTGTTCAACTCCCAATGATTTACATTTTACCCATAAAAATAGTATTATATCTCATATTAGTTTCCAATATATATTTTTCTTTTACTTTCGCTTCCCATCGAAATAAAACTTCCTGTGTAACTTAATACCCTATCACCTGTCGCCATATCCATTCCAATATCGAATGCCTATCCAGTGTTTTCATGCATCAGTTGGCATCGAAAACAAGTCAAACACCTGTTGGTTCTCTCTTCAGCGGGAAAAACTTTAAACATTGCACGCTTCGCTGGCTGCATTAAAAGCGAGCGAATTGAATTAAACACACAGTAAACAAAACAGAAACCTGAATTAAAAAACATTCGAGTGTAAAAAAGTCAGAGAAGGATGGATGGAGGGCAAAAAAAGCAAACATTTATGATACATTGAGTGCAAAATGTCGTGCTCAGTTGTTCGACTTCCGCTAAGGGGGCTCAAAAAAAATACAAGTACAAAAAATAGGTGACCATCAGACGAGTTTCTTGCCTGTTGACAAATTGACAACAACAGTAGAAAATAAACGGCAAAGGAAGTCGTTTCAACATCATTAGGTACACAGACTCGACCACGCCCCCCCTCCTCTTTACAACGCCCGAACATCTAAAGTGAAAGGTCTTTCAGAGATCAGAGGGTTATAAATACAGGAGAATTGGTAGGAAATATAAAAGTCAATGCTGCACTAATGGTCTACTAATAAAACTCCACTATTATACTGCTACATGAGTAAAAACCTATAGGTCTGTCAGCAAACACATCTATTTTTGGACCGGCTACAAGATATTCGATGACATGGAAAATATTACTAGCAAATGAAAAGCCAAATGGGGTGGAAATGGAAGGGATGGAATTATGTAATATATGTTTACTAGAAGTCGTTAGAATGAATGGTCTAGGAAATATTAAGATGGAAATAGATAAGTTATTAATAAAAGGGATGGTAAAAAAAAATTAGCAAGAAAGCATTGGTCATGGTTCTAAAATATATATCTTTACAAAAATTTATTATATTTTATTTGAGATCATCATTTTTTAGGAGTTTCATTTAATTGGCTCTGAAACTTTCTTAGCTTTTAAAAAACATTTTGTTTTAAAGTTTTTAAATATACTTTTGTGCATGTGTATATTTTATAAGGTTTCAGTCCTCAAAAACATATACCCTAAAATAAATACAAGTTTCTACATATTTTTTGTTGTTTTTTGGCCGACTTTCTGCAATCCCAAAATTCCTTTTCGAAACAGTTGGTCGAAATGAAGCCAGAGGGAAATGAATATGGCCACTCAACCACCAGACTTTTGAAAGGACCCTCTGGACGCCTCTAATTCCCAGAAACGATCAACCGGGGAGAGGCACTCAACAGTAAACACTCGGCACGCGTGACTCCCATAAACTATCTCCGGATGGCGAAAACGAAAAAAAAAAAAAAACCAACTGAATAATTAATAAATCTAGAAACAAATTAATGAGGCCGCAACACGCGCAACGCATCTAATATTTACCAAGTCAGGGGGCAAATGGCCCGAACGCATGCCTGCAGTACGTTCAAATTTTCCGCCTATTTGTTTGCAACAAAACAGAATTAAAACAATCGTAAAAACAAAAATAACCAGCAGGGCATGTGGCACTCCCCGTTAACCCACCGATGGCCCCTCGCACCCTGCCGTCCCTTCATAACCCATAACACATACTACATATATACACATATTTCGCTGTCGTTAAAGCGGCACGCGTCAGAAATCAAATGTCAACCGACACAAAACACATACCAAAGAAAGAGAGGGGGGGATGAATAGGAATAGGTATAGGAAAACGGATAAGAGGCGATGGTACTTGGACATATCCTGGCAGGATACATCCCCCTAGGCACCTTTTAACGGTGGCAAATTTATTATTCGCACGGATCGAACGGAATATCAACAGGATTGGCATTGCGCAGCGGCAATTACGTTTATTAGCAATTGAGCAGCGACAACCGACAACCGTCAACCGTCAACAATATCGCAACTATTGCATTTGCAACCAGGGGAACTAATAAGCCAAATTCCGAGAGCAAGCTGAAAATTACTATCCTATCTACAAAACCAATGTCTTGATAACAGTTTAAATAGGAAATGAGACTATGATTTAAATAAATAATAGCCTAGAAATTCGTTAAAATAAAAAAAATACTTTACCATTTTTCATAGCCGTAAAAAAACGAAGAATTTTCTTTAAAAAACTAATCTACATTTTCTAATGCTTTACACAAATTTTTTTTCAAGTTTTTCTTTTTTAAATTACAGCTAAACTTAAGAAAAAAACGCCTCCAAAGATTATAAAGATTAATTCCCTTTTATTGTTGTTTCTGCAATTTTTTTAAATATTTTTCCTTCATACAGCTTAAGTTAGAATGCTTCACTTGCATAAAATAAATTTCAAAATAAACCGGCAAATAGTCTGCAGCGAACCAAAGCTTCCTTGTCGACCTTTTTTTCCGTTTTCGGGATTAATCAAACCAATCGGAAACAAACTCGATTCGGTTCACATTTAGCATTGAGGCCTACAAACAATTTGAGGAGGCCGCTCCACACATGACGATGGTTTTAATAGCTTCGGGTCCATGAACATGAACAAAAAAAAGTTTGCTCTGCTCGAAGAAAGCTGAATCACAGAAATTTAATCATCAGTCCATCCTCGTTTTATTATTTTTTTTTTTTGTGCGTGTGTAAGAGTGTTTTATGCGCTTTACTCAGAATTTGCTGCAGAGCTTAAAACATAAAGTCTAAAAGTGACGACAGACAGAAATCCGAGGCAGTGGCTCTGCAAGTCCAGAGCTAAAACTCCCTAAGTTATGTGAGTCTGTCCTCAGCCTGGAATTTTTGAATAAAAGGAGCACCAGCTTCGGATACCCTGAAAATTGTTGTTTATATATTATTTGAGGACATAATATGGATTTCTCTTTAAAAAAAAGTTTGTTAAGCTGTTGACAAAATTTAAAGAATATTTGATAGCTTTAGTTTCAGCTTGTAAGCATCAGCAATCAGGTGATGGTTTTCAACAATCAAAGAATTTAAAAAAAAATTTTAACAAAAAGGTACTAAAAATCGCCGACATCTCGTTGTGCATAGTTTGTTTCTCAGTTCATGGCTTGACTTACAATTTTGATATATTTGTAAATATTAAGTTTATTCCTTGAGCCAGGAAAGCAAAGAGGTAAAGTTACAAATATTAGCACGCCAATTTAAAGAACTTTTTTAATTTTAAAATAGTTTCAGACTGATCTTTGATACACACCCCTGCCTTACTTTATTTCAAAGCTGACAAGCTGATTTGCATAAAAACAGACAAAAGGACAAAGGTGCATCACTTGCAAAGTTTTCTTTTTGATAAAAAAAAAGAAAATTATAAAGCCCCGATTCAAAGGGTATTTATAGAAAGGAGGATGTGGATAAAGCGGAGGAAAAAGAACTTTAGCTGCAACAAAGCAATGTGAATGAACTTTTACTTTTAGCAGACATCAAATCACCCAGCATCGCTTTCTCTCCGACCATCTCGTTTGGGGAAAGGTAAAGGCCATCATTAATCTTGGCTGTCCACTGGGTTCCCCGATTCCCTGATTCCCTGAATCCCCGACTTTCCCGCACTTCTCCCGAGACTTACATATAATCCCCGTTAGCCATATCTGAGTTTGCTGACTCAGTTTCCCAATGCTCTGTGCCGTGCTGTGCTGCAACAACATTCCTCGGTTATTAATGGGTTAAGCTAATTATTGACAAAGCTGTTTGCCCCTCGGCGGGGTTATATGTTCTGAACTCTGCATTTTGTACTCTCGGCGACTGACTAATGTCCGAGAATCCAAGTCCGAGAGCATTATCCATCCTCCTGCAGCAACACAACGATAACAATCAATTTAAAATTCTTTCCAATACATTTGCTGCTCAAATTATGCATGACAAATGCTTAAAAGTTCATGACTAAAATGCAAACACAAAGAAGGGCGCCGAAAAGGGGGGGCGTCTGGTCGAAAGTGGAGGGATTGTTGTTATTTTGGTCGTTTCATTTCTTCGCTCCTTTTTGTTGGCTGCATTGCGAATGCGCATGTGAAAAATTGCCATAAAATTATGAAAATTTACGCTAAACTATGCCCAGTGCAGTAAAAAAAAAAAAGGAGACGGGCAACTAAAGGGGTTTTCTCAGGCCCCCACAGCCAACTTGGCGGCGGCTGAAAAGTTTTCGTAACTTTGGGAATGGGATAATGATGAGAATGAAGCCGCACACGGCTCAGTCAAGAGGTTTCAACCGATGATGGAGTAAAAAAGGGGTTTCAAAAGTGCAGTTCCAGTCAAAGAATTAAGTTCCCGAACTAGTTATTTTCAAGTCGCGGAACTAGTTTATCAACAAATCCTTTGACAACTTGTCCCCACGGTATATATGTTCTCTGTATTGCTAATTTCGCTTTCAAAACAGTTTTTCCTTAGAAAAAGTTAGTTCTACTCAGTTTTGTTCAATTTTTGGTTTTGTAATTTCTTTATAAATTGGTTTTGAACAATTTATGGTTTTATTTATGGTTATTAGTGCTTAAAATGAGATCTTGCGATTATTAAGCAATGCAAATTGATGAGAAAGTAAACAAATTTAATTCTATACAACAATTTTTTTTTCTCAGTACTCGAGTTGGACTAGGGAATCCAGTTAAAACCGGAGAAGTGCAATACGAGGATGAGCAAAAATATATGTAATGTGGCAAAAAACAATTTGGATGCCCAGTTGAGTCTGAGTACCTTTTCCAATCCCAATCCCCAACCCAATCCCATTTCTGTTTCATTGCAACAACCCGCTTTAGAGGAACTGGCAAAACCGACAGTGGAACGTGAAGAGGGGAGTGGGTGCAGAAGGGGTAAACGTTGATAATGACGCGGGAAGCCACTGAGCACATCATATGAATGTCAGTGAGGAGCATGAGCATGGGCGAGAAAAATTGAGGTACACATGAAAAAATTTCAAAGATACAATTCGGAATATGTCTAATAAATATATGTAAAAAAAAACAAGATGTAAAATTGGGTATAAAATACATTAATTATATGTTTTAAACACTTTTTTTGGGTTAAGTTTCCTAAATTTTGCCGAGAAACTTGCAGTTTTATATAATCCAAGCAATTAAAAAATACTAGGGACAATAAAATATTTAAGTGTGCATCCAAAAAAAAAAAACTTTTGATAAATACTTTTTCAAGGTCTTTTCGATTTTGTTCAGTGTATTCAAAGGGCAGAGAGCAGGCATTGCTGCTTGCAGAGGTTTATTTGGTTAAATGCTGAAAATTGCCAAAAGCAGCGGCGCGCAAAAGGGGCGAAGAAAAAAAGGGGGGCAATGAGAGGGGTGACCAAGGGAATTGCCTTATGCTTGCACTTTTTGCCGCTTTACGTTATTTTGTGCACATCTTGATGAGCTGCCGCTGATAGTTGAGGCTTAATGGTGGGAAAAAACAAAAAACAAAGTGGCAAGCGGCAAGAGGCAAGATAAGTGCTGCGGATGGGATGGCTTTTCGAGGATGGAACGGCATTGGGAGGACGACGAGAGGCTGCCTGCCAAGGGCAGCAAGGTGCAAAAGGGGCTTTCGTGGGAGTGGAAGTCACTCAATTTGCAGTGTGGGAAATTTAATGAGTGGCAGCGAGAGCAGGGGGGGCATTACGAGGATCAAGAGTATGCAAAGTGGAGCACGACTCCGTAGCAAAAGTCAAATGAAGACAATTGGACCCGACCAGAATCAGAAAATCAAGTACATATTTTTACTCAAAAATTTAAACAATAGCCGTAGTAAAATTATACACACAGATATCGAGTTTCCAGGAAATTACATATGTTTACTTAAATAAGAACATTAAATCGAGAACATTGTTTTACTCGACAATATAAAAACTGTATTAAATTAATTAATAACACAGATATCATGTTCCCAGGAAGTTACAAAAATAACACATTCCCCTATTAATTTATTTTGTAAAATAAATTTTTAATTTTTAATTAACTTGTTATATCTTACATTTAGCAATACTTGAATATTATTACTACTACCTTGAAAATTTTCCCTTAATTAATATGACTTTCTTATCATGGTATAATATAAGAGTAATATATAAAGTAATTTTGTAATATTTTAAACATGCAATTCTAGATTCTCTTGGGCAACAAATTGCAATCCACCCATTTTAGCCATCTCTCCCTTAAACGGACAGATGTACCTCGAACGGACATTGATCAGAAGTACACTTGAAAATGCGAAATAGAAACGTATTGATTAAACGACCGGGCGACAAAACAAAGGACAAAAGCGAGACAATAAGGGGTGCAACTTACGGGGGAGAAAGAAACAGAGGAAATAAAAGAAAGGACCCAAACGGACGGACAAATGGACATTTCGACGGACAGGAGGCGACGGTAGAAGTTGAAACCTGGCCATGCACTTTGCATTACCAATTAGAAGAACCCGACGAGCAGACGAGCACAGAAGGTAACAAAAATTGACAATTGACGCCGCAATCAGGCAGGCAAACATACATGCACACACACAACCACACTCGGGTGTGGGGATGTATCTCATTGTTATGCAATTGCAATGGGGCAAGTCAATTAAAAACATTCCGAACAACAACCCTCAGGTTCGTCTGGGCTACCAGTGACCGTTTGGATTACGCCCGAAGGCGGATATCAATGACCTAACCTCACTTCCCTTATTTCTCTATATATATATGTGACCAATGTGTATCTCCCTTTCTTCCCGATGACCACCCCCTCCCCAGTTGTAGTCTCCCATTCGAGCAAGACATAATCCAATTAGCAATTAGTTGTGTATGCCGGGGCGTCATCGGGTTACCTGAGCACCTCCCAGATGGTTCGGTTCCGATAGGATGGAAAAACAGGTAGAAAGATGGCTAGAAAGGCAGAGGCCTCAGGAACGGGTCCCAAATCGAATAGCTGCCAATCGGTTATAACTCAATTTCGTCTGGTTTTTAGTCCCGGCACGTCTTGGGACGTTGTTTCCTGTCTCTGAAAGTCGGGACCTCAAGATCTCGATCTCTTAGCAACTTTTAACAATTCAGGAGCGTCAGGTGGCTTCTGCAAATCATTTTCTGGGAAATTATTTATATTTGAAAATGGACATTTAAAATAATATAGAAACTTCGCATCATGGCTTAAGACATATGATGTTTAAGAGGTAAAAGTTGAAAAACTAAAACGGCTTATTAATTTCTTTAATTCTTTAAAATTTAAATTAATATTTAATTGCTTGAGAGAGTGTTTTATTTAAATCGAACAGAAAAATGCAGTAGTTCGATCGATGTTTATATTTCAAGACTCGTAGTCATAAAAATTAATTTTCGTGTACTCTGCAAGTGTGGTTTAGTACTAAGTTGGGCCCCAGATTGGGCGCAATGCGGGTGGTAGACCTGGGACACATGCGGCCCAATCATTTTTTGTTCGTCTGAATTTTAATTTAAAATTCATTCATCATACTTGAAGATGGAAAAATCCAAGTGGGGAAAAGCGAGGGTCGGCGGTGGCTTAACAACACAATCCTTCATTTGTATTTTCTGTGCATTCTTTGTTTGCTGCTGGGCTGTGTCGTTTTTTGTTTTAAATACATATAGGAATGTATCTTGTCTTGCTCCGACTCATTGTTTGAGCTTCATTGGGATTATGCGGGCTTAACCCCTCACTTTTTTTGGTCCAACTCTCTCTTACCCACACTCACTGCATTCCATAATAAGTAAAAGCAACTTAATACATTGCCATATTTTTCACACTAATTCAATTCTTTAATATTTTCCCTGTTAACTTTGTGGTTTCTTTTTTTTCTCAGCTTATTTTTTACATATTTTTTCCACTCATAATTATGCTTTCCATTGTAATAATTAAATTTTTTGTACTTATGAGTAGGTTTTGTTAAATTGGTATAAATACACTTTTAATTCAACTTTTTAAAGAGCAGGTTTTTAAAAGACATCACTTCCCTTGTTTCACAAAAGTTCTCTGCATTTTATCAGAGGGTTTTCCAGGTCATTTGCAGTTAATATAAATGGTTTTGGGCTGGGGTTTTTTTTTTGCAACAATGCCTGCTAATTATGGTGAAGTTTTTTTAGGGTTTCTGGCTGCATTGAAAAATCAAGCACCCATAAAGATCTGTACACAGATTGGCACCTATATTATAAGCAGAGATAGAGAGAGAGCGATATATAGCATAGCACAGCTCATTATCATTTCAGCAATCCACTTGAATCCTTTTGTTATGCTGTCCCATCCAAATTGTTTTGTTTATTAATTAAAGCGAAATGCAAGGCTTTCCGGGCTTTACTGGATTAAAATTAAAACAAGGAAAAATCGTGAAGAAAATCTGAGAGCGAGGGGAGGTTGTATATAGAAGGTGAGTGAGTGAGTGGCAAACAAGAAGCGGCAACAATTCTTTTCTACGTTCGGTCAGACTTAGCAACATAATTGGAATTTCCTTTTTCCTGTCTTCCCATTACCCCACTCTTTCGCTCACAATCGCCCCTCTCTTTCGCTACCACTCCAGCCCTCTCTTTCCTCGCCATGCTCTATCTTTGTCTTGTCAAGTGGCACAAAAGACAAGAAAAGAAAGAACTCAAGAGTTGCCCGCTTGACCATAAGCTGTCCCATTCAGGCAACAACTTGAGCAGCAGCAACCTGATGTTCCCCATCCCTATCTCTTTCTAAAGCCATCCACTCGACTCTTTCTCCTCGATATAAAAGGTATGTAGATAGTATGGGGGATCGGGGGATTCTGGGCGTGAGAGACACTGACTAAGAGAAGTCAAAAAGATATGAGTCAGAGAATTCTGAGAATGTCCTCAGTTCGAGGAAGAGGTATTAAGTCGAGTTCATGGGCTTGGTTTATAAACTCAAGACTCTTTCTGAAAACGCAGCTTCCTCTTTTCATGTTCTTCAGTGATTTAAAACAGAAAATGAACAGTGTATGCAAAAAGGGTGTATGCTTTAAGGTTTATTTCCTTAAAAACTCACTTTTGTTATTTGTCTGCCAGTGTATACAATTTGACTTTTCTTTGTTTTTGTATGATTGGCTAAGAATCTTCAAAATTTAAATTTCAGAAATCAAACAAGTTTTTTTAATAAGTTTTTTTTTTAGCTGGACCACCAAATACAAATCAGTCAGAAAAAAAAACCTAAATTTTTTCTCCTCGTTTACTAAATATTTCTTTTGTTTGCAAAATCGATCGAACTGTTAGCATTCCATAGGAAATACGAATCGTGCATATCACATATAAAAGCTACTAACTTCTCTAGCAGATAACTGGTTTAATGTGCAGAATTTCTTAATACTTTGCTAGCAAATAAAAAAAAAACAGTTAAATTTTAGTTTATATTAATTTATTGTGCAATATATTATTCAGCTTTAGTTGGTTCTATTTCGAAAGACTAGTGAAAAGATGAAGTGCAGTTCCTAAGATGCTGCTGGCCCCTTTGGATTTGCCATTCATCTTGGGACCCTCATCGACCATTAATTGTATGACGAACTGTCTAACTGACAGTTTTCCCAGGCGCAATGGACGAAGTGAAAGCGGCACCCAATTAAGCCAGTTTCGGGCTTAGCTAATTAGGACTGACCACCCTTTTTTTTTTTACTTTAGCACAACCCCCCCACCCCAACCTTTGCTCAAACCATTTTCTCCAGCTTTTCCTCAAAGTGTTTTTCTCACAAAAAATATATGGAACAAGCTGCCGTTTTAGAGCGCGCGGCAAACAAAAAGCGAGCGGCAAACAACATAAAAAGTTTTAAGTTTACTGCTCGAAAATTAGAGCACAACTGACCACAAAAGAGTTCCCACTTTTTTCACTACTTTCTACAAAAGAAAGGCTCCTGAGGAAAAATATAAATATGTTCTTTCAACTATCCCAAAACATTATCAATTACCGGCTGAGTCATCCTGAAATGACTTTACCAATTTTTATCTTTTCTCTTAGTGATTTTTCTCAGGAAAAAAAGGAGAGATTTTGGAGGGGAGAAGAATAGCGTTAATTAAATTAGACTTTCTGTGGTATTAGAACATTTTTAAAAGGCCACGCCAGCTTTTGTGGTCCAAACCGGATGCGGTAATTGCTGGGAAGTCGACTTTGAAATCTTCTCGGGACTTTACAGTTTGCCCGAGCAGTTTGCGGCCCTATAAACTGTCTGAGTTATGAGTCTGCGAAGTCGATTTGTTGCAAGTCTGGTTTTTTGGGTTATAAACTAATGTTGGTGTTCGGCTCTTGGTTCTTTCCTTTTGGCCTATTATTTATCCATTAATTAATAATTATATGATAAGTTTTTGCACGTTTAGATATCGTTTCACCTTGTACCGTTTTGTTAGGCTCATTAATTCTATAAAAACTCGTTTGGTTTTTAGGCTTAATTAGCTGATTATTTACCATCTTCATTAATTTGATATAATCTTTTTGAAATTCTTTTATAATTTTTATAAAAAACCCATCTCGGTTTGAAAATAGAGTCTTGGATTGATAAGATTCTTAGGATCCAAAAAATTAAATGCTAAATCTAAAGTATTCTCATATTTTAAAATCTAAGTTTGAAAACATCTTATAAAACCTCATAGCAACCGAGTCTTATTTAACAGGCGACTCTTGTGCAATATTTTTTTAGTTGTCTAGGCGAATGTTTGCCCAAAACTTTACGGCCCCAAAGTCAGGTGCCGGAATTATAGGTATATCTGCGTGTGTAGTTCTCCCATGTTCACTGAAAAATTTACGATATTTGACCAGCTACGATTTGGAATCCAGAGCGCGTATAGTCAGTCTGTTCTAAGTTAACACAAATATTGACTCTTGAATTTCGGGGTGATTGCGATAAGGAACATGATGATTTTAGTTTTTCCTGGGATGTTGTTTTTAACTTTTTTGGGTCTCTATTTGCGTAGCGCGCTCGTTTCAGGGTCGCATATGGCATCAGGTAACCGGCAAGTGCTCAGGTAATTTGTCTGCCTAGATCTCGTGGGATAACAAATAACAAAAATGTATATGACCCAGTTCACTGATAAGCGGGATTTAAGCTATTATAGTCCTTACTTGCAAGATCTCATTGGAGTGCTTATGACAGTCGTAATTGTCTTTGGTTACAATGGTTTATGGGTATATTAGCAAATGATGTGTCAAATTTTAGAATGATAACTAAGAACTAGGTGGAAATATATGCGAACTATACAAGTTTTATGATGTCGTTGAGCAGCATACAATTTTAAACATTCTTTAAGAAAATTTTAGCGAGGTGTAAAAATCTTGAGTAGTTCATAAAACATTCTTGCTTATAAACTTTTAAAACACTAAATTTCTTGTCATTTTATTGAAGTTCCCAGTTTTTTCAAAAAGTTACAAAAAGTCTCTATATCATAAACAATGATGGCTTAAGACAGATATCTATAGCTTTCTATAACTTCATATGCCCCATCGAAAGCCCATAAATTTCCAACTTTCAGCACAATTTGTGCATTTAGTTCCCATTTCTAATTATAATACCATATCTTGGGGATTTGGGGAGCGTTTTTATCCATTACTCACCTATTAAAGAGCAGCAGCAGAGGAGCAGGGCTATAAAGACGCCGAATGAAGGCAGCGGCAGCGATTTTCGCAGTTCACCCATTTTATCGCTTTTTTTTTGTCTTTTTTTTGTAGCAGTAGTAGTTTTCCCCGCTCGCAAATTGATTGCTCTCGTCTCTAACTTCTTTGGTTTGTTTACGGTTGCACACAAAAAAAAATTATTAAAAAATTGTAGATTGTTTCGACGCCAGTGATTGCACAATTTATTAAATTTTTGGTTAACACTTTGAGTCTTCAGGTGTTTTTTTTTTTTTTTTTTGTAGCTGTTTGGGTGTGTGAACTATCTGCAATAAAATATTAAAGAACAATGGAAAAGTTGTGGAATTAGTGAGGTTTTTGGATAGTTGATATATGTTTTTGATAGATTGTGAATAAAACCTAATCCTACATTAAAATTAAATAAAATAATTTTTAATTAAGTGGTTCTCACAAAATATTAGATTTTCTCCTAACTTCAAGAAGTTTAAAATAAATCTAACTTGGAGTTTCCATAAAATTAAGATATTTAAAATAAACCCACTGAGAGAACCTAAGTTAATAAAAAAGTTTTTAAATGTTTAGTGTTTCAGTATTAATAACTCTTAAAATAATGTCAAGTCTTTTGCTGACTCCGTGCACTTGGTTTTAGCTTGAGAAGTTCATCTGCATTTGATATTTGTCATAACTTTAGCATTTCTAAATCAAATGGCAAATGTTGGCATTTATGGGTGAGAAGCTAAGGAAGACGCGTCGCACACGAATGGTTTTTGGTGTTATATGTGTGTTGTGTGTGGCTTGTCTCTTTTGCATTCTAAAGTTGGCGGCACCCAAGACAAAAAAGAAAAAATACAAAAAAAAACCAAAAAAGGAAAAAAAAAAAACCTGCTGCGCCGCCGACTTCGCACATGTTGGCCAGTTTTTGTAACGGAAATTGCGGGTCTCTCAGCAGTCGAAACACGTAGTGCAGGAAAGACTGAGGGGTATTTCAGACAGAGGGGTTTTAAAATAAGGTAAGCGAAGAACAGAGGGACTGAATGCTTAAATACAATTCTTAATAATATTTTCAATAAAATGTGTTCTCCGTCGATCGTTATCTTGGGGGTGAAAGAGATTACTATATAGACAGAGAGACTATATCGTATCTCTTATCTCTACGAAAGAGAGGGAAAGAGCATATTCGATTTGCGATTTCTTGGGGGGTTATGCCAACCTATTTGCTTTCGTCACTCCGATTAATCGTGACTCAATCTACCTCTCTCTCTCTTCCTCGTGGCCCCTCCAAATAGCTTCGCCTCTTTTTAACACACTGAAGTTGCACCTATGCCAAAAGTCCTTGAGTTGCAACAAGTTCTCCGGTACAGTCATCGCTCATTAAAATTGTTGGATGGTTTTATATTTTAAATTAAAAATATATACCAATAATTACTGATTTACGAAATTTTGTACGAACTATAAACATAAAAAAATATATATAATTTTATCAACCCATTTACAAAGCCCTATTTATTTATATTTTAATGAAAAGTGATACATTTTCCATTTTCTATTTAATTTAGCCCTGATCATTTTCGAAAAGTGACTTCTTATTAAAATGATAATCCATAACAGAGATTATAGATATTAATTCAACCACTTGCTTTAAATTTAATTTTGAAATTGAAATATGTATTTTAAATTTGGCATTCAAGCGAGTTAAAACTGTAGCTGCTTTTCCGCGAACTTGTTTTTCTCGCTAATACCGCCCACTTTCCAAGAAGGGGTGTCCTCAGCGCCCCCCTTATTTGGCTTATTGTTATTACAGTTACTGGGTAATCGATATTTAGGGCAGGCCTTGACTTTTTTCTAGAAAACACCGTATGTGTGTCTCTGCAGCACGCAAAATATTTTTGGGAATTTATTTAGCGCACACCAGCTCTTTTTGTCCCACTCTTGGCAAATTGAGACATCCTTACAAAATACTCGGCAAGCAGACTTAAAATATTCATAAAGTTTCAAAAACGCTAATTATAATGGGAAACTTGCAAAAGAGGGAGAACGCTAAAAGCCAAAACGATGGCGGGAGAATTTTTGGCAATCTGTTCAAGTTGCTTAAAAGTTTAGAAGTTTTCCACTTGCTATTCGAGAATTATTAATGTTGATGTCAAATGTTTTGATTTTGACTTTTGACCAAGCCACCCATTTTAAGCTAATTAAAAAATGAGGAAGTTATTTAAAGTCTAGACTGATTTATTAAATTTTGCGGGAATTGTAAAATCCTTGTTTTCTAAATGTACTTAATGTAAGATTTAATTTCAGAAATGTAATTTTTCCATAGCACGAGCAACTTTTTCAAGTCGGAGGAAACAAAAATGCCGTTATATATTTGCATTTGACATTTAAACCAAATCCAATAAACCAATTAATTAAAACATAACTGACAACTTGTATCTTTTTAAAAATTAAGTTATAAAATTGCAAAAAGCAAGGCTTGAAAACTTTTAAAATAAGCACCGAGAAAGAGCAAGGACTGAATTTTGCAACTTTGACTTTATATTCTTGGCTTGTTAACAGTTTAAACAAATATTAAATCACGTTTAAACTTTTGCCAGAAGCCGCAGCAAACGAAATTAACTTTTGCTTTGGGACATAAAGGCGATTTTGGCAGGCAAAGAGAAAAAGGAAACCGCCAGAAATTGGTTGTGAAACTTAAGCATCTTTTGCTGTAGCAATTTTTGTTGTTAACATATCGGATTAATTGTGGGCATCGTTTTGCAGGCTTTTCTAATTTATGTTTATATACATATATTATTTTTATTTTGCCCAGCTGCAAGTGTAAGTCAATTTCCAGCGCTCACTGTTGGTAACAACAACTTTGTTGGCAGCGAAGCGGGCCCAAAAACCTGTTTTCCGTTTTATTTTTCTTGTTTTTCAGTTGATTTTATTTCTTTTTTTATATGCACTTTTCTGACTCGATTTTAGAGGGAGTTTTCAAAGGGTTTTCAGTTTTCATAGTATTTTCATGGAGTTTTTCATGGAAATTAATAAAAACTTATGCACGTGACTCATTGGAATTTTAAACAAAAAGCAACAGAGAGAGAGAGAGAGAGAGAAGGTCCCATATTTTTATATTTTTTTGTCACACGCTAAAAAAAAGTTTAGAAAAAAAAAGTAGAAGAATGCCGCCAGTTTATTTTTGGTTCTTGGGGAATTTCGGCTGTCTCGGTTTGTTTTCTCCGTGGTCAAGTAATGGTGTAATAGGTATTTATTATTATTTTTATTTGTTATTACCAATTTCCCATTGTTTAACTGGCACACTAACACACACGCACACGACGCGCCACGACCGTTAACACAGACAGTGAAGAGAGCGCGAGAGAGCGTTCTGTGGGAATTGTGGCTGGATTTTGGAATTCGGAGCGGAGCACTCGACGCGTTGGCCGTCGAAACGTAACTGAAAGCACCGTCCACAAACCCAAGTCGAAATGCCGCCACTGACGCCGGCAGAGGCAGCGGCAGAGCCAGCGACAGCGGCACTGGCAGAGGCAGAGGCGCTAGCGCAGGCGTCGCACAGTGGTATATACAAAAACACATCATATCCCAGCCATTATTTTATTAGGAAGTCTAGTAAATGACAACTGATTTATCCAAAACTTAGTATGTAGATAATTTAGATAATTTCGAATTAACACCACGTTGGTTAGATTAGATTTATTAGATTTATTAATAGTAATAGCGACAACATTTAAATAAATAAGAAAATTCTAACAACTTAATAATAAAAAAATGGTTGACCATACAAATAGTAAATAAATAAATGAACTGTGGCTAAAAAAATAATTAAGATAACCTCATTAAAAAAATTTTTAAATCAGATCGTAAACCGCCATTAATGGTAGGTTTATTATTCACTTATATCCAATAATATGTGGAAGTTTATATTATTATTTTTGTAAGCACTCTGTTAAATAAATTAGGTTACACTATCAATCGTCAGCTTTAAATCGCTAATTTTTTAAACCTTTCTGTGAAAAAAAAACGCATATTTAACAGCATTTAATACACACTATGCGTATCTGCTTGTTGCAGCTCTTATGTTGCCAGCAGACTCAAAATGTTGCAAGATGAGAGAGGGAGATGGGAAGAATGATAGAAAAAACAGAAATATTAAAGTCATTGTTTTTGGAAAAACTTAAATGACGTGGCTTTATATACATTATTATTGTTATTCGAAAATATATATTTTCAGTGGAGAGGAAAAGAGATGGAGAGTGGCTACCGTTAGTCGGCGGAGAACTTAACCCTTTTTTCTCGTGTGTCAGCAAGGTCAAATGGCTATGGGCGGAGAAACTGGGCGGCGGCACTTAAGCCGCATTTCGTCACTTTTACGAGTGACTGGTGTCGAGTTTTGACACGTTTTTTGTTGCTCAATCTTTATGGGGTTTGTCAAAAACTTTTAGAATGGAGCATTAAAAATGGTAACTACTTTATTGGGGGCACAAAAGCTATGAAAATAATGGAATTAAAAAATATATTTCATATATGTTACGGACATTTTTTTAATCAAGATGAAAGTGTGTAAATGTTTAGATACGGTACTTTTGAATGGTATAGAACTTTAAGACGTGTATAAATATAGTGATCATTACAAATTTGTATTTTAATTAAAATTTATTAAGATTCTTTGATTCCACTGTCCCACAATCGCAACATCCTTCGAAGTTCGCAACATGTTGCTAGGGCCTCTTGCAACATTTCGCTAGGGAATGAGAACCAAGTTTAATGTCTTATTTTTCGGGATTTCATTTTACGATCTTGCTGCCAAAGAAAACGACAAATGTTTGGGAAATCGGGGGGAAAAGGCTTTTCCGGCTGGCAACATTTCGGCGACGAACACTTGTTGCCTGTGCAACATCGAGTTTCGAACAAACAACTTATTTTCTGTTTAATTGCAGCGTTGTCAATTAACCTCCCAACCAAAAGCGTGGAAAAATCGCATAAAGGGGGGAGTGACTTTCCCGGTTTGTTGGAAACAACAACAGCAAAAATACCAGTTACGTTTGAATGCGTTCTGTGCAATCTACTAAATGAAATTGCGTATCTGACAGATGCATAGATGCCAATGCGATGCGCTCTGCAGTTATCATTGTTGTTTTGTTTTCGTGTGTCGTGTGTGTGACGGAGCAATTTATCACCCTATACAGAGGGATATACATATATCTACCATATATAGCGACACAGAACCCCCTCACCCGAATCACCAATAAGTGATTTATTGGATTGTTATTTTGTCGTTGATGTCGCACTTTCGCTGCGCTTTATTTATTACCCAGTGTCTTCCACTTTTTCCCACCCACAAAACCCGATACGATTCACCCGATTCGCCCGATTTGAAGTGTGTTAATTTTATTTCCATTTTTCCGCCGCACTGCTGCACGAATTTTCCGTATTTTTCACAGATGGATATTGAATTGATCGGCGGACTGTGGGAAGTGTGGTGACAATCGTTCTTCACGCTTAATTTGCTAATGTGTTCGAACTTTGACCCAAAGCAGCCAGCGATGTGAGAATTCCAGTTACGACACTCACAAACAGTTGGTTGAAGTCAATGATTTAAGTTAGAACAATTAAAAACGCAAACTATTTTTTGAATGTTAAACAAAATATTCAACATTTTTAAAGTTTTTGATTTCATCATACTAAAGTTTTTTTAAACTTAGATTTAATTACTTATTTTTCTAATCAAGAATATTTGTATATAAAAACAAATTTGATTTTTAAAAATAGTTTTCAGACAAGAGGAACTATGCCTCAATAAAAAACGATTTCCCCTTGAGCACTGCAATTATTTACCAATTATGGGAAAAAGTTAACAATGGTGATAACCCGAGTTGATCAAACTCACTTGAAAAGGTTTCGCCTGACCTGTGACCCCGACATCCGATGATCTGCTACCTGATTTGATGGCCAGCCAGACAAATGAAGACGTCGATTGAGTTTTCAAATGGGTGGTCCTCGAATCAATCTCCAGCGATCTCTGCAATTCTGTTCCAATTTGTAGCCCGGATCGAGTTTATTTTCTTTTTTTTTTGGATTTAAAACGGCGGTAAACACCTGCATTTTCGTGCTGCATCAAGAAGATGTTCTCAAATGACGGTAACCGCAGCCCGAAATCATTAGAAAATGGTTAATAACTCTATAGGCAATTAGAACCGTAGAGTTCTATTTCTCACTGCTCAATTTCTGACAGGTTTTGTCCGCACCGAATACCAAAAACTCAATTTCAATTGCTGCCCTGGCCAGAAACTTCTGTTGGGAAATCATTAGTCCAGAGAAACGACAGCCATTCAGCGGGCTCAATGATGAATTATGGTTTTAAAATCGGACACACAAAGCACAGAACTCAGATATATGTAGATACAGAGTGTATCTATAGACATTGTTGCACTTATGAACTAATGGCCCGAAGTGCAAACGTCGGATGCACAATAATTAATTGATATTTAAGCATACGCCGTACAAGTTAATTTTCCAGGACTTTGACGGCTGAAATCAAAGATGCATTTCGCCTCTGATAAAGAAGAAATAAAAATGGTTTTATTTTCCATGATATTGTTCAATTCGGCTTTGTAAAAATGGCTTTACACACTGTTTTTAATTTTTTTTTTTTTTTTGATAAATAATGACAAAAACAAAAAGCCATAAACTGAATTTAAAATGAATGTAATGTCTTATTTTTGTATTTTCTGGAATCCCTAGATTTTTTCCAATAAGAAAATTTAGTCACAAATTAGTGTAGGTTATTTACTTGTTATTCTTTTCACTTACAGATAGAAATAATCTTTCAAAATCAATATGAATAATCTATGAAATAAAAAGGATATGGGATATTATTTTGTGAAGTTAAATGTGGTTCTGTTGTTTGTTTTTCAGAGAGTCTATTATGTTAAAACACTGGGTTAATAAGTATCTATTGCTGCCGTGTCCGTGAAAACCCCTAAGCTGATCGAGTTTGCCCATATAACCCTTCTGTTATTATTATAACATTAAAATGTTCCTACCCTTTCCCCATCACATAACCCTTCACACACCAGAATGGGAAACAAGTTGATAGGCGTTCTTTGGTCTTAGGAAAATGGCCTCATTAAACCATGAAGGACAATAAATGGACATCAAGTATTTTCACAGTTGACCTTTAATGAGCTCGATGGAACCCTCTTCGCTAGTTAGAAATAAATACCCCTCTTCGAAAGTTCACAACATCCGCCCAAATGGCAACCGCAAAATTTATAAAACTATTCTAGGTATTGGATTTTGGCACACTGGGGAACGACGACCCTTATTTTTCAGCACCCCCCAACCCCAGCATTATTTCTATTTTGCTCGGACTATGGATTGTTTATTTGTTTGTTGACCTTTTAGCTCTTGGCGCGTGACTGTGACCATTTGTCTGCTTTTGTTGCGCACGCGTGCCCCGATATTCGTCCTACACCCGACCCCGAACCCGAAACATTTTAGGGTGATATAGCCCGCCCCTTTGTTTTAAAAACATTTCGTCCCCTGGTCAACTGGGAACTTTGCCATTTTCGGGTTTCAATTAAATTGCCAAAAATTATTGCTTGTGGGTGTGGAACAAAACTATACTGTAAGAAGCGGTGGGGGGTTGGCAAATAGAAATTTTGCTTTTAAAGGGGGGTGTTGTTGGGCAGGATGGTCTGGATCGGGGTCACCATTCGGTAACGGTAATTGCGACCAGTTCATTTCCTGTTGCGTCTCTAACGATTTGATTTAATTGAACGAACTTCGCTTGCGTATTTAAAAGTTTTTGAGAGAAAAGGAGGTGGGGAATATTTATTAAGTCGGTGGTCCGGTGGTCAGCACTGATATTAAAACCCATTTCATAGAATTAGAAGCAAGTCAATAATAAAACGTGTAATTTAAACAACAAATCAATACGGAATGCTGATAAAATCGAGTGTACAAAGTATAAGATAAATAGTGGTAGAGTTTCATAGAAAAAAAAAAACAATCGTTAAAAAATATAAAAAAAAATTATAAGGATTTCGTTCCCCAGAGAAAATGTTTAAAAATCAAAACAACAAATGGGGAATTCGTTCCCCAGAGACACAGTATTTTTCACAATCTGACAGTTTGAAATTTCAGCTTAAAAGTTTTGCTCAGCTGGTTGAGCTTATCTATGCTGATAAAGGAAAATGTATTAAGTTCATTTCAGTATTCCTTTGCCCAATGCTGAAGTTAATGTTTTAAATTCAATGAAATATTCAATAATGGTGCTGCTTTAAATGGTGAATATAATTTTGGAGGGCGTTAGCGAACAGCCACCGCCAAATTTTGGCCTCTGCTTGGAAATCGCCGCTGCAATCACCTGGTGCCAGTCAATCTGAGCCAAAATGTCAGCTGGCTCATTTCCACCGAAATTGTGCATTCAAAACAGGCCAAAAAAGGGGACGTCAGAGAATTTGAGTCCGGGGTGTACGGAAACAATGGCCAAAGGGGGCGTGGCAAGGACAATTAGCGTCGGCCGCAGCTAATTATGATCCTGACGCCGCGGGTGGTGGTCATATTTGTATGTATGTGCTATACTATATATAAGGTGGGTCGCTCTGGAGTCTGGCACTCGAACTCAAACTCATTTGCGGTTCAATGCACGGGGAGACCCAATTTCACTTTCCCTCGTTGCGTTGACATTTTCCGCATAGATGGTGAAACCTTTAATTAACTTTCGAGGGCAAATAAGGACCCCGGATATGTCCACTAATCCAGACAGGCCTTTGTTTTGTTTTGTTTTGTTTGCCGCGCTTTGCAATGTGAGCAGGACATTTGAGACGCCACCAAAGGACCAAAAGCAAACAAAACAATGACCCAACACAACCCATCCCCCAATCTGCTGGTTTTTTTTGATTCACGGTTCCCATGTCGCGTGCTCCCCATTATCCACATATGCTCTTCAGTTTAGTTAAAAACAAAAAATGGTATGCCTACTGCAGCTAAGGAGGATTTTAAAATACTTCCTAGGGGTATTCCAGTTACTAGTTTAGTATATTTATTATACAGAATTTTAAAGATATTTATACTCATTACTAAATTCTTAAACTTAAAGAATTTTGATACCCACATATGCTTCAAACATTTTTAATTTTTTTTAATAATTAACATAAATAATATTACTATTGTCTCTACGAACCTTTAATAGTGGTTAATTGGATTTGGTTTTTAAAAATTCATATTTTTAAAGAGAATGTTATTCGATAAATGTTGGTGTTTTTTTTTTAGCATTAACCAGGAATATACACGTAATTCTGAGCTTCTAGAAATTCTTTCTTTATTATTCCTTTATTCAGCAACTCCGTTGGTTGAGGTTAAATGCAATACCAACCATCTATCCCACATCCTGCCGAAATTGTAGGCCATCAATCAAATAATGGGTACTAGGCAATTACCCAGCCTGTGGTATTCCCAATTGCACGATTATTTTTTTCAGTACAGTGTGGGTAAAAGAGGAGGGAATAACTATTCGAATTTTACACCTACTCGGGCGAATTGCGAGGGCAATCGCCGTGTCCTGACCACAGACATCCTGCCATATCCACACCCGCACCTCACGGCGGAGACGAAAGCCCACCTGAGTCCTGTGGCTCCTTTCCTTTGTCCTTTGCCGGGCCACTCATTATGCCATGTGGTCAAACACAAAGTATGTCTGCATGTGGTGCGATCCAACAATGTTACTTTGAAGCTATATATGTACATTTTATCCACGTGTGTGTATGTACATATATATATATGGTTATATGGCCATATAGCCATAGGCAGTATGCGAACAAAAAAAAAAAAAAAAAAAAAAAAAGAACTTAACAAAATAATTCCCATGCCAACATTTCCGGGACCTGTGCAAATTTAGGGCTTCGCACCCGAGGAATGTGTGGATAATGCGTTGCCATTTAACGCATTACTGAGCCCTGTTCAGCGCAGACAAAAATCGAAAGAGAAGCTGCCAAATTCCCAAATTCAGGATACCTTTTCTTTTTTTTTTATTATTTTATTAGCATCAAAAATTTGTACTTTCCCTTGAAGACTCTTTTTGTGTAAAAAGTTATCGATAAGTAAAATAAATATATATATATAAATATATTCTTAGTTTTCCTACAAACATTTTTGAAAATTTGATTTTCTATTTGCTCTCACAAATGCATTTGCATTTGTCTTAAAAAAAAAAAATGATAAACTTTTTAATTAAACTTGTATTGCAATTTATTCATAAATATATTAAATCTGCAAAAAATTGAAAGGGTACGCAAACGTAGTCTGCGGCTTGCAATTTTTTCGAGCCATAATTATTAGCTTTTGGTTAGATAAGGCGTCGCTTCGTCTCGTTGTCTCGGAAGGACGCTTTGTTGTGGTCAATGGGATGGGATTTCATCGGAGGCCTCTGGCTCTCCTCCTTAAAATCCTTGAGTAGCAGGACAATGGCAAGGTTTGCAGGGTTTATGTGGCATGAGATCAACCCTGAGAAATTTTTTCATCAAAGTTACGGCTTTATTTTGTAAACGTTTTGTAATAAAAAAAAATTCTTTTTCTCCAGATCCTTTTTGTTCAATAGAAAAAGTTCAAAATTTCTGTGTTTTAAAACTGCCATTGAGAACATGTTTTGAGCCATTCTCTCATATATGTATAAAAAGCTAAAAGTCAATTAATTGAACAGTTCTGATTAGATCAAAGCTAATTGTTTACTTTATTACCACAATCAGCGGAAAGTACCAGCATATTTTTTTATTAACTAGCTGTAACTATCTGTCCAGTTTGACCAAGAACCCGAAAACTCTCGATTCGGGAAACCAGAGATCCATGCCGTAAAATGAGACCAAGAACCGTGTGAACGTAATCGGATCGTTTTTGTGGCCATAGGAACCTGCACGTTACCATCCAATTTCCAACCGCTAATCTAGGCGGGGAGTTTGGAATTTGGTGAACTATTTATCGATGAAAGCGTGGCCTTTATTTCGAATTTTGGTTTAAGGTTACGCGCTTGGAGATCCGGGTAGAAAAACGCATAGTGCAGCCAAGCCCCTCTCCTGAAAGGAAATGTCAATATTTGTCATTACCGCGTGGCATTTTCTAGCGAATTTCTTCGACGCTTTGTCTACCAGCTCTTTTTTTTCTGTTATTCGGGGTTTTTGGTTACGCGTCGGCTTTTCCTTTGTGTCCGCGACGGCCATAAAACCAACAAAGGCGAAACAAAGGCCGCCGTACGCCGTGTGATTATGTAAGACGCGTTTGCGCACATCGGCCTCATATACCCTTATTTGCCAACACCACACACTGCAGGCGGAAATCCACAACCAGAATATCTGAAACCCAGAACCATTCGGCTTTGTTTGAATTGGCCTCTTCCGTTTCCGATAATCGGAGTTAGTGACAGATATGCTGTTTCCAAAAATACACCAAAGGATCACATTGAAGAGGTACAGAATTTATAATGCAAAATAGTTTAAAGAAGTCAAAATCAACATGCGTTTAAAAAATTTAGTAGTGAGTTTGTAATTTTTACATTTTAAATATGCCTAAAATATATGCAATATGTAATCCAGTGACCGTATATAATAATTATTTATTTTTTCTTATCAAGTTAGCTTTGATTCTCATTGTCAAAAATTTGATTATCTAGTTGGCTTTGATTCTCATTGTCAAAAATCTTAAGCCCTTAATCATAACGAAACGAAATTGTTACGATAATACGAATTTCGAAATGCAGAAATACTCACTCGATGTTCTTCCCGATGACAACGATTTTGACGAAGAAGTTTCTCGTCATATAATCCAGTTGAACTTGATCTTTTTCGCCGAATTGGAGGACTTTGATAATTGGGATGATGAACACCTTAATTTCTTCGAAGAAGCTAGCGCGCCCGATGATAATACAACTGATAACTGTGAGTTGGAAGCATTACGGAAGTATCCAACTTATATATATTTTTATCCAACAGTCGAGAGCTACGATGACCAATTTAAGTTTTAAGCATTACGGAAGTATTTTATCATATACATCCCAAAGATATTTCTTTAATTCACTTGCAATTGATTTATCTTTGCTTTAAACAAAATTTAAACTTTCTAAGCAATCAATTAATACAAAACCATGAAGAAAAATTCAAAATAACTACAGTCTTACTATGTTTAACAAATTTCAAGAGCTGGTCATTTCAATTGGTAAAGATAAAAACATATTAATTTTTTAAAACATGATACCATCAACAAATAATTATAACAAATTTTGTTTTTAGTAATATGTTTTATAAAATCAAGCTGGCATAGATACTTACAGTCAAAAATCTAGATCTAAATCTAAATACGAAATTCAGAAATACTCACTCGAAGTTTTTCCCTGTGACTACTATCTTGAAGAAGAGGTGTCTCATCATAAATTCGAGTTGAACTTGATCTTTTAAAGGACTTTCATTATCGGGATGATGGTACCGGGAATGCCAACAATGGAGCTAGCGTGCCCGATGATAATCCAACAGCCAAGAGCAACGATTACAACTGTTAGTTGGAAGCATTACGGAAGTATCCAACTTACATATATTTTGCAAGGGCCATAGGCACCGTTGTTTCCATTTAGCTTGGCCATCATTATCATCCAATAAAGTTCTTGTAGCATATTGTACCCTGTCGTCATTCGTCATGATCGGCTTTCGGGATCGTTTATTGTCCCATAGCTCATCACTCACTTGTGCGCAAAGCGGATTAGGTTTCACCAAAAAACGTGTCCTGGACAATGGACTTGATGGTGGAAAAAACAAAAAAAAAGAAATGAGTACAAAAAGGGAAACACGGGCAACCCTCGAACAATGAACCATGTGGCACAAGTGGATTGGCAGCTTGTAATCTGCCAGCCCCGGCTTATATGTCCTCAGGTTCAATCCAGAAATGCACTTGCTACATGATTATTGCATCATCGCCTTATTGCCCTAATGCGATTAGCATTCATTTTTAATCGTAGTTGGGTTTTTCGTCTAAGTCTTTCGATGGTCTTGCGCCATCGCACTTTAGGGCCTTACACAGAAACAAAATAAATGTACAGCAAAGGTTCTTAATAAAAAATGTTAACCATGGTTAAAAAAGTGAATTTAATCTAGCTAAGCAAATACCCTAGCATTTTTAGCATGGTCACACTACTTAACATTTTGAAAAAATTAAAAAAAAAATCATTATGAATTTGATTTGATTTTAAGATGTTAATATATTTCAAATTAAAATAAATGTTTCACATAGTTTTTCTTCGTGTGCTGGTCATTACGCAATTTTTTGGAAGGTTGTTCCTTTCTGTGTAGTGGTTAATTGTCTCTGCCCTAGACCAGAAATGCAAACTGTCTCGAGAGCGAACGTACAGTCACCACTGCTGTCCAACCCCTGACCCCTTAATGCCAACCCGTCGTGGAACAAAGGAGTAAAACGGTCAATGGTGGAGTGGGGCAAAATGGAGCGTGCTCAGCCTGTGAAATTGCAAACCAGAACAACACTTCCATCGATAATCACTGGGGTCACTCGGTGGGTCAAGTGTCGCCGCAGCGCGTGGCAACCCCATCAAAAAAAATACAAGGCTAAAAAAAAAAGGGAAAGAAAAGCGGAAACATTTGTCAAATTTCCTTAAAAGATAGATAGGGTAAATTGTGGCAATGATATTTTATAGCATGAATTTATTATTTGTATAGTAGTTTAATAATAATTACATTATCATGTTTTAAGTTCACTTTAAGTAAGTTTATATTTTGAAAAACAATGGTAGATTCAAATATTTGAATGTTTAATTTTAATATGGGGTTTTTCTCTGGGTGTAATAATGGGAGTTTATTTCTCTTGTTTTCTAATAGTCTGATTAAATTTGACGGTTTAATTAGGATTAATAAATAAATCCAATTACTATATATAAATAAATACATTTGCATGTATTGAAAAAAAGAAGATTGTAATGTGATTCTGAGGGAATAAAATATAATCAATTTTAGGGTAAGTTCCTAAAAACTAATCTCATTGAATTCTGTTCTCATCCAAAACTGTTCCTACGAATTTCAAGTTGCCGCCATTGAGTATGCAATAAATAATTTAGATTGAGCGGTTCAAAGGCAGCAGCACAAAAGGAGGCAACAACAAATAGATTCCATTTAGATATTCGTTTGGATTCCAATTATAGTTTATAGTTCCATTTGTGTGGTATATCGCTCCATCTGTTTCCGTTTTGCATTCGTGGCGTTTGCTTTCAACTAACGTCACACAGCCGCATTCAAATCAGCTTAATTAAATTGTAATTGGATATGTTTTTTCGCCCAGAAAGTGACACAAACAAAATAAATCCAGGGGGAGATTGGGAATGGTGGTTGATGGCTGATGGTTGATAAGCTCATCGCGAGGATTGTCTTTAAAGCTGCGGACAGCCGTCTCTATCTGTCCAGCCATCCATCCGTTCCTACCTCTCGACATACCCCAAACGACACCAGTGATGTCAGTCATTATGAAGAGTAGCTAAAACAGCTAGTACTACTCATTAATATTCTTATTATCCCACAGTCTCTTGAAGAACTTGTAACTTTTATTAAATTAAATTTTAAAAATAAACTGTAATCATAAGCTACAGCTTAGCACAATTAAATTTAGAATGATAGCTCATTAAATTAAATAGATGGATACATATGTATTATGTTTTTAAAGGAACCAAATTGTTGAAAAATGTATATAGATTATAGATAGATTATATATTTTGTATTACGGAGTTCAAATAGAGAATTATATAATACATTTAAAATAGCGTTTAGGTTATTGGAACAAATTAAAAACATCTTTACAATTTAAAAAAATAAGGAAACCTTAAAATTATATGTATTCAAAAGTTGAGATATTTTTAAATATTGTATTTACGTTTTTTAAAATCAATATTTTTAAATTAGAGATAAAAAAATGTAGAAAATTTAAAAATAAAATTGGGCAAGTCCTTGTTGATAAAAAAAAGAGAAATATAAGAAACAAACTAAACGAAACATTGCACAATGCAATAAATAATTAAGGTAAATATCATTCTGCTCTAAGCCTTTAAAAATATAACTTAAAATAACAAACAAATTCCGTGAATTTTTAAACGAAAATAAAAAAAAAATGTATAGTACAAAATAGCTAAGTTGGCAGCAGTTTTTGTACAGGCTGTTGCTTCTTGTTTATGCAACGAAACTAATTTAAAGTGCTTCACGCGGCGGTCGCTTAATCCGCTGCCATGGTGTGCGTGATGTTCCCCATCTCCCTTGCTCTGTCTCCCATCTCACTCCCTCTCATTTTCTGTGTGTGGTGATAACTATATATACGTATATATATGGGGGTAAGCAATAATAACAATAAAGTCAGTAATTAAATGACACTGGCACGTGGCTTGTGAAGCCCAACAAAAAAGTTTGCAGGATAGCTGAAGGAAACACCCACACACATGCCGTCCGCTCACACACACACACACAGAAGCCCAATGCTGTGAACAAATCAATTAACTTATCTGCTCTTTTAAAAGGGCACAATGTTTAAGCCAGATAAATTTCAAATAGTTATATAATAGGTAATTTTCAATACGCTATATTAATATTATCAGTATTTTCTAAAATTATATTTATTGTGTATCTAAAATAGCACTTAAATAGTAAATCAAATCAATATTTTTTACCTAACTTTCAAACAAATTTAATTTAAATTTTGTATAAACCATATTTAACTTAAATAAAATGTATTTAAATCAAATAGTTACTATTTAAAATCTTATATTCGTACCAGATTACTACTTTAATATACTACTATTTTGCATTTCTGTATTTGAGATTATTTCTTTTATATGATTCGAAAATCGAGCACGTCCTGAACGCAACAGTCAGGTGAAATCTTGGCAGCTTCATTTCATTTGGCAATTATGGGCATTGAACAGATGCAAATATGTTTCTGTTAAAGCCGATGAGGAAGGGGAATCCCTGTTGACGATTCGGCATCCATCGTTGACATTATTCACATTTAACTATTTGCACAACAAATTCAAGTAAATCTTTGCACGAATTAAATTTCATTTGTTTACAACTCGATGAAAAGCCACAAAGCTTGTGTCAGTTTGAGGTGGTCTTTACCATCAGACATACATACATAAGGACATACACATTCGCTGGTTGAGTATACAAATTTATATCTTGTATTTTTGGCACAATTAAGATTTGCGCACATAAACGCCGCAACTTGTGTTGTCATTAAGTGCTTTGCTCAAAAACTTATAATTGAAATAATTTGTTAAGGGCAATGGCAATGGGGGCAAAAGAGACTTCAACTTGGGCGTAGAAATGCGAAACATTTACTTTATATACATACGACAAGTACATGAACGTAAATACTTTTGTTGATCTCTGCAGGCATTGGCTAAAACAATAATGGTCTTTTCAATTACATATTTATGGTGATTACCAAATGCCAAGGGTAAAACAATGCCCAAAGGTTTATTTGAATTCATCAACCATATTAATTGATTGGTTAACTATTGATTATATTTGTTTTTGCCAAAATTAATGTAAAATGTAAGGATATAAGAGTGACTTACAAATACAAAATACAAATAACACCCAGGAATTGAAAAGAAAAACTGTTCGATTTCTGTTATTTTATTGAAACTAAACTATATATCCCTTATCGTTGCTGAATTTATAGCAGAAACGCTTGAAGCAAATCCTTCGTCTCACGGTCGTTGGATTGGATTCAGTGGTTGTGGAGACATTAGCCACCGTTGTGGAGTTTAAACTGATAGTGCTGGAGCTATCCAAAATGCTCGTCGTATTGTTACCAGATGTTCCCGAAACTTCTGTTGTTACATCTGTGGAATTTCCTGATGGCAATGTGGTAGTCTCCACGTTGGTTTCGTTAGAAGAAGGTGCTAATGTGCTAATTGTGGTAACATTACTGGATTCCAATTCCAGGAAATTAATAAGTTGATCCATGAACTTCTGTATAGAGCTGCGATCCTCGGCAGTAAAGGTTTGCGCCTCCGAAACCCCCAAAATGCTATTTCCTATGAAGGAAATAATCAAAATACACACAAAGCGTTGATCCATTTTGTTCAAGTTAATTGTTCTTAGCCTTTTAGAAACTGCACACATTTGCTGACCGCTATTCTGCATTTATACAAAGCCATTTATTGAGTATCTATATGCGGAAATTTCGGAGAACAGATGTTACGTGCCAACACCCCCGAAACATAAATTAGATAGCTAATTGGACTTTCGACCATATGGGTCACACTTGGCTAATCTATCATTAAAGCTAAAGAGTGACAATTTCTCTGAGACATTCCACGGTATTTCTATATATTAATCATCAGTGCTTTTGTGGCTTTTCAAGTCAATGAAAAATTTTACCATGAATGAACACATAGTTAAAGTTAATTCTAAGTGTTCAAAATTTCATAGAATACTGGAAGGTGCAAGAAACTATCTTATAAAGAATTCAATTACTCTAAAATCTATGAGATATATAATGATCTTAGGGTTTTACATAATGATAACATGTCATTTGATGACATTATTGTAATTATTTGTTGCTTTATTAAGCTTAAATTTCAAGCAAACGATACGGATGAAATTTATATTAGATTTTGCAGAAGTTTAAGGAGAAACCTGATTTGCCCAACTAAAGCCCCAAAGAGACTAGATCAAACTGATCTAAATTTGATTTGTAAGCTTACTTCCCCGCTCAGAGGTCCAAACCAAAATCGATCGCAATCTTTAACACACACCGCTTTAGCCCTGATTTCCTCAGTTTAAAGCCAATTCTGAGCCCACTCATTACCCGCAAGAGATATGAAGTTTGCGTCGGAGCATGCAGAAAGAATGCCTCAACTATATCGAGACAAAGATTTTTGGTATTGATGGTGGGGAAGCACGTTTTACAGAATGCCAGAACGGTTATCTCTCGCTGGGTTTACATGACGATAAGCGGGGCGAAAGTCGTATAAAAGAGCTCTGAATTGGGGCGAAATCTATCAATCACCGACAAGTCAAGTTTGTGGAAACAACTATCGAGATGTGGCGACTGCATTTGTTCTTACTTCTGTCCTCATGTTTTCTGGTGCCCCACGATGCCAAGCCCACGAAGCGATCTACGGTTGGATTTTCCACCACAACACTGGCATCGTTACTCCTGGAAACGGAATTAAGTAGTAGCAGTAGTACTAGTAGTAGTACTAGTCGTAGTACTAGTAGTAGTACTAGTCGTAGTACTAGTAGCAGTACTAGTAGCAGTACTAGTAGCAGTACTAGTAGTAGTACTAGTATTAGTACTATTGCCAGCACAACGGATCAGCCCACGACAAGTACCGAAACGTCACCAAAAACCACACGTGTCACCAATATCGGCCGCTTGGCTTCCAAGGATCTGGCCGATTTGCTATTGGCCAGCATGCAGGCACGTGGCGCCAAGCTGACTTCCCTCCAGGAATCAACGATGAAATCACTTCGCAGCAATGAGAGTAAGGACACGAAGGGCCATAATGTGTTCCTGGAAATTGGCATGGATGTGATTATTGATATACTCATCGGAGCTCGTAACAATGCTACGTGCAGTCGCATTATCCAGGATATTGACCAGTCGCAGGACAGGAATAGCCTCACTCTAACACTAAAGTCATTTTTGGCTCTGTGCTTCTTCAACGGCATCGAGTGCGCCAAAGAGGAGGTGGGTCAGGTGATCAAGAGCACCCACACGCGTCGGCGAGAACAAACCAAGGTCGCCGAAGATCATCAGCAGACAGAGGGATCGGGACTTCGCACCGCCCGCAGGGTGGCTGAAGTCAAGGACGATCGCGCCAAGGTGCTGAAGTTCCTGCAGGCACGCAATATCACTGAGCTGACCGCCATCCTGAACACTTTACTACAGGTGTGCGGAGCGTCGAGTGCTGAGGCGCACAAGATCATACGGAATTTGCGAGAGAGTGAGTATATATTTATTTACCTTTTATATGAAATGACTACTACCTTTTAAATAAGCACTAACGACAAGCTTATATCATATAGCGTTGGTGTAAAATCAACGAGTAACGAGTAGCGAGTAATGAGAACGTGTACTGACTCTCAAACAGTATCGAATAATGAATTCTAGTACGGAAGTATCGTTAAACAAAAATAAGTTTAACGAGTGGCGAATAAGAAATGAAAACAAAAAAAGTTAAGACTAAAAAGTAACTATTAACATTTAATATTAAAAGTAAAGAAAAGAAGAAACAGTAAAAATAACCAATAGAATTGGAACGAATCGCATACGGAGCCTCAAGAAAATGTTTAAAAAGAAATGGTTTAAACATACAATTAATTTGTATGCTTTCATTATCCTTTCAGTGGGTCCCGATTCCGTCAGTCTGCTGCAGGTGAACGCCTTTAGTATGCTATCCGTATCGCTGCTGGACAGTTTGTCCACCATTGCCGAGGGCAAAACGAGCGGTTTGTGTTCCGCAGCCCCTGAAAGTTGGATCGTTCGCCTGCTGGCCATGGGCGTGGACAAGCCGGTGCTAATGGGTCTGATGACTGCCCTCGATCGCACAATGCAGAACTCCACATCCGCTGAACTGGCCAATGCCGCGGCACTAAACAGCGTAAATGGCGGCGACTTCACAAATTCCTCATCCATGGTTGGACCAAAAACAGCGTCCACCGCAAAGCGAGAGAGTAAGCGAAAGATTTCAATTTTAATTACTCAATATAACATACATCCTTCCATTTTTTTTTTGTTTTGCAGCGGGTTCCGGTAATATTGAAAACTGTAAGTTTTTATAATTTTGTTCAACTCGTTTTTTTTTTAATTTGGTTTATTTAATACAATAGTGGCAAGTGATATCGTCTTTATGGGCAACGATAACGCACTAAATGGGCTTGTTGACGCTAAAGTGCCTGCTCAAGTTGGCGCCAGCGTTTTAAGTACGAGTTCTGGTTCTCAAGGCAACGTTCTGAATGGTAAGTAGAGGCAAAATCTGTCGTTTGTTTAGTTATTTGTAAATTAATTTTTTATTATCCCGTGCAGAGGCCCCTAATGTACTTGTCGTTGGATCAAGAAACGAACTTAACCGCGCAGTTGTGGCAAAAGTTCCCGCTCAAGTGGGTGCTTCAGTGATATCTAATACTGATGGTGGAAGCTCTTCGGGTTCCTCTTCTTCGAGTCCATCCGGTAACATTGAAAACTGTAAGTTTTTATAATTTTTGCTCAACTCGTTCTTTTTTTAATTTGGTTTATATAATACAATAGTGGGAAGCGATATCGTCTTTATGGGCAACGATAACGCACTAAATGGGCTTGTTGACGCTAAAGTGCCTGCTCAAGTTGGCGCCAGCGTTTTAAGTACGAGTTCTGGTTCTCAAGGCAACGTTTTGAATGGTAATTGGCGGCAAAATCTGTCGTTTGTTTTGTTATTTTGAAATACATTTTTTATTATCCCTTGCAGAGAGACCTAATGTCGTTGTCGTTGGATCAGGAAACCAACTTAACCGTGCAGTTGTTGCGAAAGTTCCCGCTCAAGTGGGTGCTTCAGTGATATCTAATACTAATGGTGGAAGCTCTTCGGGTTCCTCTTCTTCGAGTCCATCCACCAGTTCGGGATCTACAGGCTCTATGGGTTCGTCGACCAATTCAGGATCTTCTGGATCCTCTGCGTAATTTTTTTAAACTAATATATTTGTTATTTCTCCATTGTGTTTCCTCATATAGTACAAGGTGGTAACGCCGCTAGTTTTTTGCAAAAACTTGTAAATCTTGGACTCCCATTCGATCAGGCCGCTAATGTTTTTAGTATCTTGAGCAATCAGGGCTCTTCTGCGGGCTCTACAAGTTCTGCGGGTGGATCTTCCAGTGGTTCTTCTGGTGGCTCTTCAGGTGGTTCTTCCAACGGCTCAAATGCAGGCACCTTCGTGGGAAATAATGCAAATAGTAAGGAAATTTCAATTCTTCCGCTCATAGTAAATTACTAATTTATTCAATTTTTCTTATAGTTGGCCCCGATATTGACATCGATGGTAGCAATAACACGCTTAACAGTCTCGTTGATGCGAACATTGCTGCATTAGCTAATGTCCCGGCTCTAAGCCAGATAGATGGAAGCGGCTTTTCAAATAATCTCAACCGTAAGTAGTTATCTCGATTGGAGATTTTTTAAACTTAATTTTTTTTTGTTTTTTAGAACAATCGAGACTGCGTATTAAGGGTGACAATAATACTGTTACAAAAGTTGCAGACGTCAATGCTCCCGTTTTGGTGGCTCTATCGGCGCTTTCCAGTCTTACCAAAACCGGTGGCCTCCCTGGTGGCTCAAGTGGTTCAAGTGGTTCCTCCTCAAGCCCATTATCCGGATTGGGTGGCCTCACGGGAGGCTTACCCTTAGTAGGAGCCAGCCCATTATCCGGAATAGGTGGCCTCACGGGAGGCTTACCCTTAGTAGGATCAGGCTCAAGTGGATTAGTTGATAGCCTTACAAACAGTGTACCCATAGTAGGTGATGCAACAAAATCAGGATCAGGTGGAAGTGGTCTTCTTGCACCCGTTGGAGGCCTTCTTCAAACCGTTGTTACTGTCGTCCCGCCAGTTCTTAACACCGTCCTTGGCACCGTAGGTGGCCTCGTGGGTGGTTTAACTGGCAGCCCATCAGGCGGATCTTCTAGTCCTCTAGGCGCTGTTACCAACATTTTGGGAGGCAGTTCTTCAAGCGGCGGTGTAGGCGGCATTGGAAACAACGCTGTCAGCGGTCCCGAAACTTCGGTCGTCGGCAACGACAATAATGTGGTTAAATTGGTGGACGTCAATGGAAACGTCCTCGCCCTTATACCCTTATTATCAGTGGTAACTCAAATCTTAGGTCTTGGAGGCCTTACTGGCAACTCACTTAACAGTAAGTTTGGAAAGCTTGTTTCGCTTTATTAATCTTATTAATCAATCTATTATTTGTTTTCGCAGGGGGTCCGAAGACGGTTGTTATTGGTGACAATAATCGTATAGTGAAACTGATTAACGTTGACTTATGGGTTTTGGCCTTCCTCGATGTACTCAACATAATCCGAGGCAGTGGAGGCGTTTGCAACCAGGTCAACAGTAAGTTAATATCCTATTCTCCTGTAGAATGTTGTCTTACTTTGAATGCATTTTTATTACAATTTTAGCTGGGCCCGACACAGAAATAATTGGCAATAATAATGATATTGTTCAGGTGGTCGATGTGGATTTGAGTGTGTTGCTAGTGGTGGATTTGTTGAGCCACTTGATCACCACTGTGGCCAATGACTGCAGCGGCAACACCACCACCACAACGTCTCAGCCTCCAACGGTGCAACCTCCTACGGTTCAACCTCCTACTGTGCAACCTCCAACCGTGCAACCTCCTACAGTGCAACCTCCTACGGTTCAACCTCCTACGGATCAACCGCCTACCTATGGCCCACCAACTAACGAGCCACCTACCAATCAACCTCCTACCAATCAACCACCTACCAATCAACCACCTACCAATAGGCCACCCACAAATGAGCCACCCACCAATGGACCACCCACCGTTCAGCCACCCACCAACCGCCCACCTTCGCCCAGTCCCAACAATTGCTATCGCAGATATTGCCGGAAATGGCGCACTCGTCCCAGCTATTTGTGCTACAAAAACTGCGGTGGTGCCTTCACATACAAGCCCTAAGAAGTCGGTCATCGTGCACCACCAAAGGAACCAGCACCACCGAAACCAACAAAACCACCGGATGTTTAGCTTCTCAATATTGTTATGCGTGGCCCTGTCAGCCTCACTGCCTCTCGGCATTTATTTATTTTGTATACTCTCTAAGCAAAAGTTGTTTAATTTGTTTGAAATATATAAAAATTGAATCGATAACTGAAGATCTCATATGAAATTGGGGTAATAAACTTGATTGTAAATCTATAGTGGGAGGTCGGTCAAACCAATTATACAAAATGTAGTTTTATATAAAACCAGATGTTGAAATTTTAAAACAACCAATCACACCTCTAATTTCAACATCTTATTTTTATCTATATTTATATGGTATAATTACTATTTGCTTTGTAGATGAAGAATTGCCTGGTTTGGTATAAAGATATATTTGTATTAAAAATTCAGTTGTGGTTTATAACATTTTCGATAGCAAGTTATGATAGGAAATCTAGGTTATGTATTACCATGTAATGGATTTGTATATTGAGTACACAAAATAATTTGTTTTGCTCTTTCTGATGTAAATATATAAATACACCATTTACTTGTATACACCCACGCCTAAAATAAAATCACCCAACGTGCTATTCATACACCAAAATGCAATTACATTCATCCCCAACCGACGAAAAAAAAAAGTTTAAACGAAAAACAAAAAGTTACGCTTTATAAATAAAAGATAACATTATTAACAAAAGACACCCACGGAAAAGAGCACCGCATCAAATACCTGAAGACCTCAAGTTAGACAAATGGTCGTCAACCGGTGGAAATTGGGGAATTTTCCGAGGGGGCGGAGAATGAAAAGCGACCCGGAACGTGCCACAGGCCGCATGAAATCATAATGAAAGCAATAAAAGCATCAGCATCAGCAACAGCCAGAAACAGAAACAGAAGCAGAAACAAAACCGTACAAGAACCAGAAGTTGTCGGCGCTTGAGGTGCGAGTGTCTCACCTCATAATTGATGACCTAAGTAATTTGTTATGGCTATGAAACGTGTGGCAAACACAAAAACGCTGCCGCAGCACGACAACTGCGGAAGACAAAAATATTGAAGTAATTATAAAATTTTCAAAAAATAAAATATAAAACAAAACAAAAAAGAACAGAATGCCTACGGGGATGACAAAATGTGGGAAAAAGTTTTAACGTGGAGGGGGGAGTCTTCTTTCGCCTGCTAATGATAACCATCAGTGGGTCGTCGGGTGTTAAATATTATGCAACACCTCGGGGACGCAATTGGGTTGCCAAAACGACAGCACTCCAAGTCCAATGATTGTCCGCACCTAAGTAGACTTAAGAAATTCAATGGTCGTTTGGGGAAATAATCTACTGGCCGAAATTGGTAAGCAAAAAGAGCGGCAAACTTTTAACACCTCAAAGTGGTCTCGCCCATAAATCCAGCTAAATCATGAATAAATAACCAAAAAACTTTTGCGTATTTTGCTTGAGCAATTCCGATTGCTTATATTTCCTTTTAGTTTTAAGGGTAATGTCAATGTTTTAAGTTTTTATAAATAGTCATAACATAATTTAAATATTGTAAGAAAATTAAATAAGTTTAATTTGTTTTGGAGAATTTTAACAACAATTAAAAAAAGTTTAATTTTTTTTAAAGAAGCAGTTTAAATCTATTATTAAATATTAATGACACTTTATAGTACGACATTTAAAGAATATTCTAATATATTTTCAAAGAGAAATATTGACGGTCCGTCAAACCGCAGCAATCATTTTTAAGATATTATTATTATATTAGATTAATTTAAAACAAAAAAAAATTAAAAAACCCTAAAAATACGACTAGCTATAAAATTTAATGGTAGGTCTCCCAAATTGCAGGCGAAAACTTAGTTAAAGCGTACATAAAAATTGGTAAAACAAGTTTATTAAAAGTAAAATACATTTTGAATGCATATTAATGATAATAAAACACAATCTTCTAGAGGTATTCAATTTCTAAATCGTAGCTCGATAAGTCAAGTTATTAGTTCTAAATGTGAAGATTAGGATCGCCTTTCTACAAGACTTTGAAAACTTGAAATTGGCTAACATAAAACTTTGTGAAAAATGTAACAACAGAAAACTGATCTACATTGTTCTAGAAATATAGAATTGAGGTTCCCTAGTGCATTTTTAATACACATTCAATTTTCTAGACCACTGCTGATTTCATCTCCTCTTCTTATCACATTTCTACGCTGAACTGAATACAGGAAGTGCAAACTTTCCATCACTTGTTGCCAGTTCGTGATAGTGGCGGTGAAAGTGCGCCATTTACAAAAGTCTTTGGTTGGGTGGTGCGGTGGTGGTGTGGTGAGGTTGGTAGCCGACCGAGAGACAATCGATATCCAGCACAGGACATTGGGCATTGAAAATGCAGCAGACTTTTAGGCGCAGACATGTTTTATGTACTTGTCAGTCGTCAGCGAGACAGGAATAGACGTTTTGAGATGGGGGGTACAAGTTGTAACTCGAAAGCTACAAGTTCCGCACAACAGTTGCGCCCATTCTCGTCTTACTTTCGCTCTGGATTATTCTTCTTTCCGTTGCCGTTGCCGTTGCCATTGCCGTTTTATTATTGTACATAATTTGCACGTGCTGCGAATATCTAAAATTTACGACTAGCATAGAGACACACAGCGAGAGCGAAAGTGCACAGGTTGGTTGGCTGTCTGCGGATGTTTTGGTTGGGGGTGGGTGGAAATGCGAGTATAAGGGGGTGGTGTTGTCGTGTACATTATTTTGCTTTCAAGCGTTGAAATAAAAGGAAAAGTCGACGAGCTTTAAATGAGTAGCAGGACACACAGAGAAACAATAATGTGAAAGTATTTAACAACTTTTCTATAATTTTTCTATAATTTCTAAAATAAGTTTTCAAACTAAGTTGCATATTTTTAAGTACATTTTTTTAAAATTTTTTATTGGAGTTAAACCAAACTTCGAATTACTTGTATTTAAACATGTATTGTTTGAATCTCATGGTTAAATAAAAACTGAGTACAGTTTTCAGTTGCATGTTCACACTAAGTCTTAAGGTAGCCTGGTCACACTCTGACAATTCTTTTTGATCTTTTATACAAATAAGGAAGAAGAAACCGTCTCACAGATAACATTGATTTGGGTATGCATAAAAAAACCATTTCTTCTAGAAATTTCTTTTAGTGCAACAACCGAACACTGGGTCGACCCCGCCGCTTTTCTACTGTCTCTAGGTGAGTGAAATCTTCCACAAGCTGCCCCCCGGGATCCCTTTGACCTGTCTGTCTCTGTATTTTCGCCCCAACTCCCCCCACAACCTTATTTCTAGCACTGTCTGTCTGACTGGCTTGCTTACTTTTACACGTTTTATGTCGAAAATAAATGTGAACTAATGCATTTTATTAATATATACAAGCGTGCTGGGAATTCCAAGCTAGAAAATGATGTCGGCTGGGGATATATAAACACACCACACGCCCTTCTTTTTCCGCGCTTGAAAGCCACCGCCCGCTGACGATGATTAAGCGTAAAAACCGCAAATGTTTTTTAAATGCAGTGCAAATGCTTTCGGGTCATGCCCAGTGCTCTGCTTTTTAGCTTTTTTCGGAGCGGGGCAGAGCGGAGAGGAGACTTTTCTTTTTAGCCGGCTAAGTGAGTAGTTTGTTGAATCGTGTTGAAATATTTAGCACAACGCGTACGTGCCGACATTGTGTGGTTGTCGTTCTCATCTCCAATTGAGTTTCGGATTTTCAGCAAACAAACTGTAACGTAAAATTGGAAAATAAAACTGTGTCAAGACACATTTTACAGTCCTCAATGCACGCATGTTTTTTTTTGTGGGTTATTTAATATTAGAAAGAGTGCGAAATGGTGATTACGCAGGTACGAAACCATGATAAAAGCCCAATTTTCGAAGACTTAATTTACAGAGTGACAAAAAAAAAACGTAACTTTAATCAAAGGTGTAATAAATTTTACTTTACCAAAAAAATGTGATTTAAGCTAATGATTTTCAGTGTGACCAAATCCATCGATAAAGCAAATAAAAAAGAGACAGTGTTGCAATTTATTTTGTTTGTATTTTGTAAGTTTTTTTTGGAAAAAAAAAACATCTAGTATGCATGCAATTATTTTACCAGAAAAATGCTTGGACATGCTTGCCTATATTTGTGGATCTTGGCGCCGTTATTCAGGGGCTATCGCCCCCTACCAGTACTATCCACTTTCCTTCAATGCGTCCACTGGCAAATGAAATGAAAAAGCCAACAAAGTAGCAATGAGGAGGGTGTTACTCGGAGGGATGGGAGAAGGGCAATGCGAAGACGGCACTTTGCATACTAAAATGTATGCCAGGGTGTGGGTGGAATAAATAGGAAAAGCAAATAGCGCGCCGCTCTATTGACATTTTAGGGTTTCATTGTAAAGCAATTTAAATTATTGTGTATATTTTCTATTTCACTCAGCTTCGTTTTTATTTTCTTCGCCTTTATTTGGTCCCTCTCCCTTTTCTCTATGTATCTTGTATATGTGTATATGTGTGTGTTTTGTGTACTTTTTGGGGTAAGAAACATTTTCAACTTAAGCATTCAGGACATCGTGTCCGCGACTCGTGTCCTGTTCTATTCTATTCTCTGGATCCTTTTTGGCTGGATTTTATTTTGTGCAAATTTTTCAAATGTTATCCTTAATTTAGTTTATAAGTAGATGCCAGGCACGTTCGAGGCAAATGACATTTTATTTGTGGATTTTTATAGACTTTCCTTATGCGAACCGTCGCTCATCCCGCCCAAACGGCATCCCCCCCAAATTTTTTTTTTTTTTTGTGCGTGGTGGCGGGAAAACCGAAAAATAGGTCGTAATTTGTGTTTTTGTTGTGAGTTTCAAATTTTTTTATACGCCTTTGCTGAGAATTTTTCGCTTTTTTTTCAATGGCTGGAGCACATGTGTCTTCGATGAGTCAGGCAGGATGTACGAAGGGATAAGAAATGGGCGAGTTCATTGCCCCTTTTTGAGGCTGATAAGACGTTGGATCAATTTACACATTTTCCATGCTTAAAATTAATATTTTTTAATTTTTAAATCCTAATATCTCTTTATTTTTAAAATAAACACAATTTGTTTTTTGTTTTACAAATAAAGTACATCACCACGTTTAAGTTTAAGACTCAAAGAGCAATCGAACGCAATTTTTATTGGTCAACAATGTTGGTTAACCCCATCACTGGACAATACCTTGAATTTCATCGCTTAAGCGAAAAATATCAAAGCTACGCACACCCATATAAATCTAATGAAATTTACCTGAAAGAAAAACAAGAACCATTGCAAAAAGAATCGCAACAGTGGTTGGACAATTATGTGGAGTGGGTGGCGGTGGGTTGGTTCAAGGTTTAAGGTGAAAGGTGAAAAGTGTAAGGTGAAGGCTGACGTGTGCCCCATAAAACTGCTATTCCTCGCTTTCCTGCTATTCACACACTCATACGGGTTGGAACATAAATTGCGCACAATAAAGCAAAAATTAAAAAGCGTAAACAGAAATTGCCCGTTTTCATAGAACCTTCTCTTACACTTTTCCTTATATTTTCCCCGTGTGCTTTTCTTTTTCCCCCGTTTCAAGCTGTCAGGGGTGGAATTTCCTTTTGATTGCGCCCCTGTCAGAAGGAGAAAACAATATGAAAAAAACTGAAAAACCATGACATTTTCTTGTAAAAACATTTTTTCTTGTGGGCAAAACAACGTTTTTGAAAAAAAAAACCCACTAATTATATGCTCAGTAAATGTTTTGAAGTATAATCCAAATATTTTGCTTAATAACACCAGTGGCTTCTTAATTAAATTTATCTTACATTTTATTATAGTTTTAAATAATTCTTATTGCCATAGCCGCGGCACTTCCGTACTTTTAATATTTAAAATATAAAAGTCTAAGCAATTTTGATTGATTGACTTGAAAATTCAAAATCAAATTTGTATTTTAACATTTATTTTAAATTTATCATACAATGTATCAAACAAACTTTTTGCCGAACATTAACTGAACCAAAATGTCATGTTAACTTTGTAAACCTTCATTACATTAGATTTCGTTTTATAATGAATAAATAAATAATGACTGCTGACACACTTTAAAAAATGCATTTTGCTTCTTCTTGCAGAATAAATACATATGAATTGAATATGATAGACCAAAATGCAATTAAAACTTATTCAAATACCAAAGTTCAAATAATCATGTTCAGATTCCTGCACATTTTGAATATTAAAGTCCTGCTGACTTTTAAAGAGAAAAGCAAAAGCAAAGGGGAATAAAAGCCAGAAAGGAAATGTTGGGTGTGAGGTTCTTTATTGGGGGGCAGGGAGATACGGATAGACACACACCTTTATTATTATTTTTACACTTAACTTCCGGTTTACGCCTATTACGCCACCACCACCCCATAGACCCAGCCCCCAACAACAAGAACAACAACCACCCACTGGATCAAATTACAAAATACAACCCCTGCTCTCTTCTGCCTGACGCCTCGTAGCTCCTTTCTCATCCTGGATGAAGTTATTGTCCCCTGACATTGTGTTGTTACTTTTTTATTTTATTTTTTTCTTTTTTTTTTTTGGTTTGCAGGACCGACTGGTATATCCTTTGTGCCACGCATTTGCACGTGTTCGTTCCGCATAGTTCCGTTTGATACGCCACAAAGGTGTGTGTTCCCCGGCGGAATCTGACTTGAGAGAGGATGTCCTTCGGAGGCAGGATGTAAGCGGAAGCCGCCGATTACACATCGGGATGCAGTCAACGGGCAGATGACACCAGCCGGGAATCGGGATTTCAAAGACTCCAAACACACAAGTATAAAAACAAGTGAGTAAGAAGAAGATTTTCACTTACAGACAAGAAGTGCACGAATTAAGTATTTTTTTTTATTTTATACCTATTATCCCATTAAGCTTAATTTTCTGATTTAAGGTATGAATATTCTAAGCATTCAAGTTTCTAAAAATTAACTAACTTCAATATAATATAATAAAACAAATTCAATGTGTACGTCATGGAACCATTGATTGAAGTCTGATTTTAAATTTTATATTATAATTTGGTAGGCTAAAGGTTATTTAAAGAAAAGCTTTACCAATTAACCTCTTATTTCCTGTGCTATAGGCCCTTGGGTTAATATTTGAACTGTATTAAATATTTATTGGATCATTTGTTAAATGTCCATATTCGATTCCAAACATTTTTACCACCTAAGTCAAGAACCCGTATCGATTATAACCCAGTCTTCGGTTGAGATCAAAATACAGCCCTCGAAACGGGATACATAAGATACAAAGTCAAGGCCTTTCACGGCGCTTAACTAAGCGTCAGTTTCGTTTTTGGTTTCATTTTATTTTTGTTTTTTTTTTTTTTTTTTTTTTTGTGGCGGCAGACTAGACGATGTGGGTTGATATATGGGGTTAGGCGGTACGGCAGGAGATATGTGAAAGAGAAGCGGCTGTCAGCTTTGATTGATGCGCTGGAAACTCCGCGTGAAATTGCACACCGAAAACACCAAAAACCAGAAACGGCAGCGGAGGTAGCAACAAAAAAAGAAACGAAACAAAAAAAAAAGAAAACAGGAAGGCAGTGCTGCAAAAACAAAACGGAAGGAAGCACTCAGTGCACGCAACATACACTTCGAATATTTGGATTTCTAAATTCTAAAAAAAAAAAATAAAAACCAACATAAGCTTAAATATTTTGTTATTTAAATATATTTTCGATTTAATGAACAAAATTTAAACGTATTCGCTTGAAATCAGAATTCAGTTTTGCATATATTCAGTTGTCTTTTTTTTTTTAATTTTATTAATACAAATATGATAAGTACTAAATTTTGAATTGAATAAAACATGAATTTGAAAGATTTGGTATTTTATTTAAATATAGATACATTTTTTCAAGTGTATCATGTACACACACACTTGTCCCATATATTGCTTGTGTATATTTCTGACTGTATGTGTGTTACAGGCACTTTATTTGTGTAGGGCGGCATGCTTGGCTGATCACCTGAATATCTGGCTAAAGGTGGGCGCTGAGCCGGGTTCTCCAGTCCTCGAGTGACGCGCTTTAAAATGGGGAAATTAAAATTCCAATAATAGCATCTCGCTCCTAACGGAAACCCAGGGTGCTTAGCTATCGCCATAGCCCCACCACATTTTCCAACCATTTCCCCACATCTGCCCCACCATCCCATCTATATTACTCGCGGGCAAAGAGCCTCTAAGTCTGGGCTCTTTTGCCTATCTGTGCGCTATGTGTATACGATGATAAAAATAAATTAAGCCACAAATTGCAATTTAATTTAAGGTTTTCCTTAGCCTCAATCCACACCCACAAAAGCGAAGAGAGAAGTTGCGACACTTTTTCGTGGCATATTAAAATAACTTGCCACATATTTCGGTGTCGCCACGTTCGCTGTGGCGTAGGCGGTGGGTGTCGGTGGGCGTGGCACGGTGGTTGGGCTGGCAAATTTATGGCATTGCAATTGCAAATATAATTAAAATTTCCAACTCTCTCTCTCTCTGCGTTTGCCCTCCGACCGTTTCACTAGCACTTCGGTTACTTGTGTTTGCTTTTTGGAAATTATTTTTAGCGCCTGTCATCCTTAAGTTTAGCTAATTGAAGCTTAGCGGCGTCTTAACAGTTTAATTGGAATTGGCATAGCCAAAAGAACGGAAACCCAAGTATATATATATACCTATATTTCCAAATACAGAATTTCAAATTTCCCATTGAGTTCAATACATTATGGGGGTATGGTATAGTGAAATGCGATGTAATTTAATGGGAATATAACGGATGGAAGTGATGTGAACACAAAGACGACAAATTAATATAATAACGTAGAAAATTAATTCAATGTTATCTAAATCTTAAGCTTAAAGACAATTGCAAAAAAAGAAGAATAATTTCCTTAAATATTTAAACTTTAGTTCCTATTTTATGTTAACACATCCCTTTTTCATTAATTAAAAATTTATTAAGACTATGTAGATTTTCTAAAAATTAACGTCATTTAAAAATGTTTCACGACATTGATAAAATGAAATTGTATTAAAACAATTATAAGGAAAGTTTATAAAAACAATTAAAAAGATTACCAGTTCGATGTGTATATAAAAAGAGGAATCAAATGATGGATAGTAAGTCTTAAGTCTTTTAAGATAAATACAAATTAAATCAAAATAGCTATAAGGGAAAGATTTGTATTAATTAATTTCCTGTGAGTACTATAGCTCTAAAATTAGGGGGAAACCGCAGCGAGGCACTTAAGCGCCTACGTGACTAAATATCGTGAATAGTTGATATAATTTGCTTGGAGACTTGGACCTGTGTTCTCATTTTATGGCCACGTGTTGCTGCATGTTGCATCATTTTTATGTTCGGATCCCGTAACTTTTAGACCCCAATAAAGTTCCCAAAAAAAAAAAAGAAAACAAAGCCACCCCTCAAGGCTTTCGTCTGAGACAAGCTTTTATAGTTGATTAAGGCATATCAAATGTCAAATGTCACTAAAGTCGACGGCAATGTCTGTTGTAAAAACTAAACAAAACCCATTGTAGGTTTGTGGGACTGGGAATCGGGGGGGAGGAGGTTGGAATATAGCTTTATGGTACGGTTCAGGTATATCCTACCTACCCCTCCGAAAAACCTGCCCCTTTCTAAATTCAGTTTGGCAATAAACAGAAAAAAAACGGAAAAATAAAGGAAATAAGAAGTATGCGAACTTACAGCTTATGTGGCGGATATCGCTTTGTTAGCGAAAGCCTCTCCCTCTCGTTTCTCTCCATCGTTTCAGAGAACTCCACTTTCTCCTTCTGTCTGAATGTCTGACTTTCTGACTGTCTGTGTGGCAGCTCAATTGCCATGCTTGGCCCCTCGAAACGGAAGCGGAAATTGAAGCATAAAATTGCCAAGTTTGCCGCAACACCGAAGCATCGACATCGAAACTTCAGCAAACGTTGGTATAATGGCGGAAACGCGAAAATGTTGTCGATTATCTCTGGAGATGGATCTGAAACTCAGTTGGAATTCAGTACAAATAAATTATGAAAGAAATTGTAAGTGAAGTCATGACGCTTATTTTATTTCTTTTTTATTTATTTTTCCCTAGGTATAAAATAAACCCATCTCTGAATTATCTTGAAAAAATTTCTTTAATTACGCAATGAAGACAGTGAAGTGATTTAATACAATAATTTCATTTTTTACTTCATAAGTTGATAGATAACATTAATCTCTAGAAACAATATATATGTACGAAGAATTGATAAAATGCCCATACATGGAAAGCTGCCAAATAGATAGTAAGAGAGTTAAGCCAATATGTCAAAGCACTTCAATCTGTCAAGTAAATTATCCGTTTGATTTGCCACACCACCTCGATTCCATTTCACCTGGGGTCCTCGAGAATGTGCTTTGGGTTAATGTTTCGGCTCCGGGTTTTAGATCCGAAAGCCCCTTATAATGCCCCAAACTCACGTAACCGTTTTGGTGGTGACTTCTACAAACGATAATTAATGAAATCTGACATCAGCTTGGGTAATGGTTTGGGTCCCCGACTGCCCGAAAATGATAGGTTGGTGAGGTATAGTCTGGATGGACAAGGGTGACTACACTGCAAATATTTTTATCAATTTCAGTTTATAACAAAATTTTTGATAATTAAAATTTAAAACTGGGTATGCTTAGATGCGCACAAATAATTATTTTGTTTAAATTGTATTTTAAGAGTTTAAATGGATTCGCAGGCTTTAAGATCCTATTTCAATGTGACCGTGCTGATCAATGTGACCGTGTTTAAGAAAATTTGTTATATTTACATATATGTTATATATAAATATATATTTTATCTGTTGAAATCGTTTAGCCTGGGAATCTCTTTTTATGAAAACGAACAGTGTAACCTACCTAAGAACATATTTTCTATATATATGAATACATATATTATTATTATTATGTATAAATATATTATATTTAAATATCCAAATTCAAGTCTTAATAAACCCAATGATTGTCAAAAACAAGATTAATCTATATATAAATAGTTTTAAAAAAATTATTTATTTTAATTTTGATCTTTTTAGATTTCATTTTTTCAAGTGTAGACATTGACTCTGTGATCTGGAGAGGGGATTTCGAAGAGGGGTCTCTGAACGGTTGGGGGGCCTGTTCGAGTGTATCGATGAGTGAGACAGCGCCGTTGAATGCCCTTAATGAGAAATCGTTTTAATTGAGTTTGCATGTTTATGGCTGCCTTTTCACTTGAGCATCGCCTACACTTTTTGCGTGGGCGAGAGTGTGTGGCTAGGCTACTCCTTCTCCTTGTCCACATCCACAGCAATCACTTTAAAAGCCAAACCTTTGAGAGGGTTTTTCTGGTGGCAGTGGTGGGAGGGGAGGGGAGGGGGGTGGGGGATACTTTTGGTGCCCGAAGAGGTCAGCCACATATTGTCATGTACAATGGCATCGTTTGCGGGTTGGATTTGGATCCCGGCAACAACAAGATGTAACCACATGCTGCTGCTCCTGATGAGGGTCAATTGTCCATTAGTGTGTGTGTGTGTGTTTATGTCCTTGCTACCCTCCTGGTGGGAGTTGTTTTCATGTGGGTGGTGGCTGGGGCCCATCTTCGAGGGGCAACATGTGGGGCTGGCACAACTTCTGACATGCCACTGCCACCAAAGATCCACTTTTGGGGTGGTTCCAGACGCTTCTGCTGCATCTGCGGCATAATTATTTGTTGATTATGTAAATTCGGAACTCCATTGATAGTGGCTTAATCCCAGCGACTGGAGTTCGCCATCGACTGAAAGGACAAAGGCGTGGTCCTTAAATAACCAACTGTCGGATTATGCACATTAGTTGGTTGTTTAAACTCATTTAAACTTTTCGCTACCTTAAGGAATTATTTCAGTTTTTCTTTAAACATGATGTGTGAACTGACTATTATGAATTTAATTATACGTATTTTTTCCGAAGAACTATTTTAAAGCATACTTTTTAGGGCGTTTGCTCAAGAAAAAGTAATGCTATTTTGGTTTAGGTATAAGAATTACTTAATAACTTTTAATACAGGAAATCAGATTAAAAAAAAAAACATTTTTAGCGAAATTGATTTTTCTTCAATACAATATATATATACTCTTAAGGAGAATTAAATTTTTTTATAATAATAACTATACAAATTAAAAAATACAAAAACAAATTAATAACACACAACTAAGTAGACCTGCAACGTTTCTAATCCAATTATTTCAGGGAAATACCCTTTAGATGGAGCTTAAGTAAAACTGGAACTCTTGCATATAAATGCAGCTAAGCAGAGACTTTTGGCGTCAGCATTTATATTTATCCATGCTGGATAAAAAGACAAGGGAAAAGGGGGTTAAGAGCGGCTGTTTGTGCAACAAAGCAAATTGCTGTAATCCATTTTCCGGGCGCATCAGCTGCTGTTTCTGTTACTGCTACTGCTGCAGCTTTTCCTTTTCGCCCGCCGCTGGCCATCAAATGAAATGGATTTTTATTAGATTTTGCTTGTAAAGAAGATTTAAATTTATTTCGTTTTTGTTGGCTCCGCTTGTTTATACCCGGAAAAAACAGTTGTTCCTTGCGCTTTCTCCTACTTGTTGTTCTTATTTATTTGTTTTTTATTTCATGCTTTCCGTATTTGGTATCTTTCGCTCAGTTTGTTTACTCCTTTCACTGCTTTTTTGTGGAAGATAAATGACGATCCGTTTTTTTTTTTTTTTTGAAAAGAAGTTTCGCGGTAGCAAAATCAAGGGTTTAACTATACTCTTACCGAAAAACAAAAGTATTCTTCTAGATTTCTTAATTTTTTGTTGGTTTTGGCTTAAGTTTGGCAAATCCACAATGTTTTAAAAGGTATATTAATCTTTTAATTTGTCTGGTTGGTTTCAGGTTACTTAGTCTAACGACAATATTTTAGACACAAAGTAAGCCATACTTTAAACATGGATATTAAATCGAAAATTTCACTTATATTTGGCTCTATTTCTAGAAACGAAAATTAATAAAATAATGTAAAAGGTTAATTTTAAAGGTAAATTATAGTACTTTTTAATGTCTTCATGTGACTACTTAAAACTAATTACTTTTATACTATAAGTTCGTTATTTCCTTAATACTAACATACTTTATTAAATTAATTTTCCCCATCGTTACCCTACTATATTTTCCCTTGATTTATTACAAGTGCTGTTTATAAGTCCCAACCCGTTGGTCCATTTCCATTACGTAGACTGCATCCAAAATCCGCTGTGGTCCATACTAAATCCCAAAAATCATGGATTGGCCAAGCAGACGACACTCGACGATTGCAATTACAACATGTTAAGCATGGATTTCAATCGGTCCGGCCCCCCGATATTCTGATTTTCCGGGTCCGGGCCATGTCAGCACAAACAAAATGCTGCGGGGCGAGGATTTGGGGTGAAACTGGCGCCCTGTCCGGACTATAAAATGTGCAACTAATACGATTACCAGACGAGACGGGACGGGACGGGCGGAGTGGAGTGGAGTGGAGTCCGGGTGAAAAAGTCCGTGAGTTGCAGCTTTAATGTGGGCAGAAGCTGGCAGAAAATGGGGACGACTTCTTGGGTTCCGGGGGGTTAGCTTAGTCAAATATATTTTAAATTATGATAAATTGACTTTCGGCTAAGGAAGTTGACTTTGCAACATCAATGCTGGCGCAAATTTCAGCTCAAAGTTCAAGTCTACACTAGTGAAAAAAATGTAACGGTTATTTCGGGTTTTTATTTCTAAAAAAAAAAAAAAAAAAAGTATTCCTTATAAAAAGTTTTTTGTGTCAAATTATATATGGAGTTTTTTTTATATTGAAAGCAATTTTGGCAGATTATTTATTATTATAGACTAAAATTTAATATTCAATGCTTAATTTACTTTGAAAAACTAATATTAATTTTTAATTTCAAAAGGCTAACGGTTACTAATGAAAATGTAGAGTAATGATATTATTGATATTTTTTCTCTGTGCAGTTTTTCTTCAGTATGCAGTAGTTTAGGTGGTTGGGTGGTGGTGCTCCTTGTTTGTCGTTTGCTTGCCGGCCTGCTTTTCTGCTCTTCTGCTCTTCTCTTGTCATCTTATTATGCAGAGTATGGCAAAGCGTGACAATGAGACAATGTCGTCAGCGTCCACCCCACATCCTCATCCACATCCGCATCCGCATCCTCGTCCACATCCGCATCCGCAAGTGCATTAACCGGAGACTCAAGGCAGCGCGTGCTAGTTGAATTTATTGCAAAACACTCCCCCAAACACAACTGGATTCTCTGTCCGAGAGCAATTTGCAGTTTTACGCTTACTTAAATTGTGTCTAAAATGACAAGGGGTTGCTACCGCTTGGCTCCCCAAAAAAAAACAAAAAAATTATATTATATAAAAGGGGTAACAACAGAACATTACGAAACCCAGAAGCCCAGAAAGGCACCCATTTCCCGGGGGGGGGCTTACAATTTTTATTGTTATGTGTTTCATTTTTCAAAACCATTTTAAGCGTTATGTTTATGTCGGTTTGCTGTTTCGGTTTCCCCACAATCGATATAAATATTCCGGCGGCATAGAAATTGAAAATTATGATGGTGCCGAGTGGATTTGTTGCTTGGTTTCTCCAAGTTGTTATTTACTCGAATAACTCTCCCCGTTTGTCCGATAAATCACCATACTTTTATTTATCAAGCTTTTATTTGACTATCTATAAGATAAGCTTATAAACCCATTTCAAGACATTATTTTAAGACACACTTAGTTATTCTTGAAAAATATTATAAATATGTCTACGTAAACGTTGAAAATTTGCCTTAAAAATTCAAAAAGGTAATTTTAACAAAAAAGTATTGCATATATATATATTTAAATTTGGACTTCAAAAGCTAAAATAATTATAATCGCCCCTTAAATATTAGCAAAAGTCAACTAAATTATTTTTACAATCCCTTTAAGTGATACTCTAAGCTAAGCATTGATTGCCAATGAAGATAATATAATATGGAAGTGTCCCGGATTTTGGCACTTTCCCGCCAGCAATAAAACATAATACGCTTAAAGCCCTAATAATAAGAGGTTTGTGGGGTTCTAAAGTGGTTTTTTGGATCGAATAAGGAATGCGTTTCTGCCCTCGTCATCGATTGACATGATTTGCATTTGAAAATCTTGTGGAAATTAAAAAAGGGAAAACAAAAAGGGAGACGACCGCAGCTATCGGGCGTTCGAATCTCGTGTAAGCCGAAATACACACATACTACACAATATATATGTAGGATATATGTTTATATGTCCATCCCCCAAGTGAAATACCACCCCCAAAATGCAATAGCCCCCTACTATGTGTGTTATTCGAGACAAAGTCTGCGGCCTGTTACGTAATGTGATAAGAATGCGGACCAAACAGTCATCCCCATGGGTTCCCTGTCCATACATATAGTATATGTCGGATATATGGGACTGCTTTTACTTTTAACTCGATTTACATAATTTTATTTGTTTTCATTTGCGCTGCTCAAACAGGAATTCTTTTTTCTTGCAAATTTTCAATTGAATTTTGACTTAAGTGTCGAGTGCCGTCAGTGGGAAAGCCTTTTGGAAAATTCGTCACGCTGGCTAAGAATAGAAATCTATATGGGCGAAACAAAATCTGACAAATAGCTGAGATTTGCCACTTTATGAGGGGGTCTTTTTTACGGTCTTACCTGACCAGCCAGCCATAGCAGGTTTGGATTTTTGTGGGGAGCGCCGGAAGAATGACTCACTTCATGCGTAAATTTGAGTGGACATTTGGAGAGTTTCCTTTTGTTGGCCAAAGCCGCCTGCTAATTGCCTCAACTTTTGTCCCACAAAAAAAAAGGCAAAAGCACTGGCAAAATTCCCATTTATGGGGATGGTAGATGGTAGTTGTAATACCAGGTACCAGGAATATCGGGGAATTGTGTGAGACGCGAAATGCGCAACATTGAAGCATCCGCCAAAGGAATTTCCTGCTGACATTTTTTAATTTTACACTTGACTGACTGGAGGACGCGGGGGACACGGCATTGCCGGTGGACCCCAGGATATAGCCTTCCCCCTGGATTAAATCAGATTATTCAGGGGGACGCGGACGGCTGGGTGGAGCGAAGGATAGTATCAGCTCAAATATAAATATTTTTCTCATATTTGTATGGCTAAAAAAAATGCATATAAAATCCATTTTCCATCAATGGATATTGACCAGGCGATAGTGCCTGAAAGTGGAATCAAAGAGATTTTCAAATGGGATTTCGCTCATCAATCGTAAAATAAGCTAAGACTTAACATAACAAGTCCTAAATGCAAAAATGGTTTTACTTAAAGTAGTTAGCTAATAAAATTCTTAAATGTTTTCTTTATTTTAGTTTATACAATTTTAAGTACTTGTATTATTTAAATTCATCGATTATATTCTCGGATTATTCTACAGATTTTAATTTCTAAAAACTGCTACCCTTTTTCTTGTCTTGCTTCAATAATTCTTCAATTCTTCAATAATTCCATAGCAATCATTTTCATTTCACTGATTACAAAACCAACTATGGTATTTCCCAACGACGTTCTGACTTTGTTATGGAGAATAGATTCTGGCTCTTGAGATGACCCCTCATTGTGAAGGGTCCAAGTCTCAAAATCTATGCAAATTGTTCTTCCTTTCGCTCTCATTTCGATAATTATGCAGTAATCCGCCCTTTTGCCTGTTGCTAACAGTACATATTTACACAGGGTGCCCGGAAAATTCAGGGAAAATCACCACCCACAGCCCACTGAAGTTGTCTGCTGCATCAGCATGTTCCGGAGTCGGTATCGTACACTCATTGAATGTTATGAAGTCATTTGCATATTTGTTGTTTATGTTGAAAACAAGATTTCGTTATTAACTTTGCTTAATTTGTTTGCCAACGAAAATGAAAATGGAAAGCAAGAGGAATAGAGGGGAAAGGCGGGGAAAAGCGTGAAAAACGAAAGCGAATTGAGCCATTGGGCCGAGAGCCTGGAGAAGCCAAAAAAAATTCTGTTGACCGAAGCTGTTTCTTTGCTTCAATGGGTTCCGAATTTGATTGCCCCGCTCTTTTATACCGAAAATAATTTGGGTAATACATTGGGAATATTAAGTAAAAGCAGTATACATTAATAATAGAGAGCCAAATTTAACTCAATTAACTAAAATTCCAAAATTACAAATTAAAAATCAAATAGATAAAAAACGATGCATTACCAAAGTGTTAGGATATTACTTTACAAATATACATTTTAGAAAAAAAAATTGTGTTTCTTTAAAATTTTTAAATTTAACAAAATTTGTTGTCTCTGTAAATTAAGGACCCTTATTAATTGCAATTTGGATTGTGCATCCCTTAACCCTCCATCCATTTTCAAACCGCAACCCCAACCCTTGCAACCCAATCCCCATTTCAAACCCAAAATCCGAATCCCAAACCAAATCGCAATTCAGAAAACTCCTCGAGAACAACGAGGCAACAAAGGGCCCAAAAGGAAGCCATAAATAATGCCAAGTACTGTCTGCTCTCTCCGAGTTGTCCGTCTGAGATCCGAATGTCCGGACTTTGGACGGGAAATTTGTGTTCCATTTAATTGCTGGCGGAATGGGACGAATGAGGATGAGGGGGGGGGGGGGGGGGGGGGGTGGCGATAAGATTGCGCCGAGATGGAATGAAATGCTTAAGTGGAAATTTTAGTTTGCATAAATTATGCGGCAAACGTGCAGACTGACCCCAAGCGAAGAGGTTGTGCTGCTGGTGGAACCCCAATTGATATAGGCGGCTTTTCCAGGGAGATTTTTCAGATCTTAACTTCTAAGTCGTTTCTTTTGCTCAATTAGGGCGTTTCAACTACGTTCTTTGTTCGCAATCTTAAACTATTTCTAGACAGCGGGTTTGATAATCATGTTTAAAAGGATCTTACAAATATTTGGAAAATAAAATTTGTACGTAAAAACATACGGAATAAAAAACAACATATTTGAAAAGTTTGATAGGTATGGTTTGATTTCTCAATTGTTTAAACATTTTGTTTATATTCCGTTTCTTTGTCTATATGAAAGTGAAACTGGAATAATTTCAAAAGATATGGCTGCTGCCAATCATATTTCACTGAAATATAGTTTTAATATCAGAGCGCGAGCTAAGCCAGAAACACCAAAAGATGTTTGAACTAAATTGGATGAGTACATTCAGAATCCGTAGTCGAACATGATTACCGAAATCAATTGTTGACACATGTTAAATTATTTATATTGGTTATTTTTGTATCAAGTCATTTAAATTTTTATTTAACCCGTTTTAAACACTTTATTTATTTTTTAGAAAAGAAAAAAAGTATTTTTTGTTTAAAATAATTTGTTAGCTGTGTCAGCAAGTTATGTAAAAAAAAATTGTATTTTAAAAAGAGTTATTTTAACATGTTTTTCTCACTTCCTTAGTTTCTCATTTGATTTTTTGGGGTGTTGAGGTCTAGGGCCATAATGCCTATTCGACAGTCTGCTCTTGCCCAAAACACTTGGAAACTCCCTCCCTCTCTTTTTCTGCCTGTCTGTGGATTGTCTCGACGGCTCTCTGGTTTCTGTTGCCCTTTGAGTTGGGTCGAAAGCATCCTCCACAGCTCCTCCTAAAACTTTCCCTTTTTCCCCACTACTCGGCACATCCGGTTACATCCTCATACACATCCGCACACATATCGGATGTTGCTTTGTTTGGCCAACTAAAGGGCGTTTCCGTGGCGATTTCCACCTGCTTTAATCCGCGCTTGATGTCATTGGATTAGGAATCGTTACGGAAATGCTGGGAAATGCACTAGCATCAGCGTGATCGTCTTCATAAACTGGAAAGCAATTTCCGTTCATCCAAAGGCAATAAAACTTTTACTTCAACTGCAGGCCTCTCAACTCAACATCAACTTTAGCTTCGCAGCTAAAATAAAAAAAAGGCCTGAAATAATAGCCGCAAAGTATGCATTGGCAAAAACTCTAGTCCGGCAACCCTGAAAAGTTTACCAAAACCGTCTTGACCAGAGCAAAAAGTTGATATCATCTTGCTCTTGCTCTTGCACTTGGAGTCGTAGAACCAAATGGAAGCAAAAACTTGCAGCATATATTGCGGCGTACCAAAAGCAAAAAGAAAGCATCAACAACTGCGGTAACATAAGAAAATCGAAAACATAGGTACAGTTGGTATCTGATAGGCCGAATATTTTGCAGCTTAGCCCCTATAGTAAACAAACATCTATTAAAAAAAAAAAAAAAAATTGAAAGTCAACTAGAAACTCTCCTACAAGAATTTGGTCCTTTAAGCCGGATGATGGGAGAAAAATCAATAAGTCCCATTACCAGTTTTGGGATCCTATAACTATTGAACTCTTGTGTGAGTAGATCTTTCTCAGGGTACATTTTTGCCTTTACAATCAAACCTATGCACCGCCTGTACTGCAACTCCAAGTCTCGACAAGAAGGGATTCTTACGTGGCGAAAACAAGTTCAAGTTAAAGAAGTTGAACTGTTAGACGAAAGGAAAAACTTTGCGGACTGGGACGAAAGTAAAAACGAAGCCTCCGTAGCTCGGACAGTCCACTGTCAAAACTTTTTTGATTATCTTAATTGCGATTACGGAAAGCCCCATGCCCCCAAATAGAGGAAACAAAAAACCCCAAGAAAAAAATAAACCCACCCGATGCGTGCATAACCCCAAAAAGCAGTCGGACAGACAGACAGACAAATGGTTGGGCAAATACAATATATACAATCGGGCGGGGAGTTGTCTTTTTGGGGCCGGGGCAAGTGTCTGCTTCATCCGCAGAGCTGAAATTAACAAGATTGACCCCCTCGCCGCTGAACTGTAACTGTGGCGGGCAATGAAAGAAATTGGGCTATCAAAAGGAGTTCTGGGGGGTAGGAAAACCAAAAAGAAAACTTTCCGGGAAACGGATAAACAAAGTTTGTCTCTTCTTTTTGTCCACTGCAATTACAAGAACTGACCGCTGAAGTTCAGACCTCGGGCCAAAGTCAGTTCCCAGAGGAGTGCCACCCGATAATCGCAATTCGAAAATAATAATAATAGTTTTCCCTCCTCTCCACCCCGTTCAATGATTATCTATGGGACAGGGAAAACTCTCCGAAGACAACCCCCCAATAAATCTGGTCAATCGATGGCACCAAGGTTTGGATATTGAAGTATATGTCGACTCAATAACTGAAAATCGAAATAATGATAGGCTGACTATTTTTTCCTCTTTTTTATACAACATAAGTTTAAAAATAAAACCTCCAAAAGATTTATGAATTAATGAAATTGTATTTTATTGACATAACAAAATTAATGTAAAATAAAATATTACAAATTCTAAACGAAAAGAAACAAAAAAAAAACATTTTATTTATTACATTTTGTTAAATTAGTAGGCACGAAATTGTTTTAAAGAAACATTTTTAATAGACTTGTTAAACTTGGAGGGCTATGATTTATGGTAAACGTTCTTTCTTTCTTACGCATGGAGAGATTTAAATGTTTAAAAGTGGATATTATTTCTATAAAATTGACGTCTACCATGAAAATTTATCTTGGAAAATCCCTCAAAATATGCAGAAAGTGTTCAGTGAATCGATTGACCGATAGCCCAGCTATCGATGTGAAACCGAGTGGCACCGGAAAGTATGCAATGGATTTTTAATTGCACTTGATGCCACGACTCAATGGGCAAATCAACATTCATGGCATGGCACAAAATTTCCGAGGTGAATCAGCCCGTGCAAACACGCACTCTCACACACACACACGCACTACCATCTGCCCTCACACAGACGCAAATTCACACACAGATACACACTAACACGCACAGAGAGAGGTGAGTGCTTACAAACCATGAAATGCTTTTGGCCTGAAACTGTTTGCTGCATCAGCATCGGCAGCAAAAAAACAAACAAGAACTCGAATTATTATTATGATTACCATTAGCTGTTAGTAAGGTAGATGTGTGTGAATACTCCGCAATTTTTGGGTTTCGCAAATGTTGCAATAGGTTCCCTAAAACTCCGCCAAATGTTCCCATTGACAGCTGAAAAAGCATTTTCATGTCAATGCAGCGAATATTCCGAATATATGTATATAGTACGAACTTTCACAACTGGGTGACAGACATGTGGGTTTTCGAATGGGGACAATTTAAATTTATATTAATGATATACTCCGTATGCATTGAGAGGATAATTCAATGCTAGGTTTATGATTCACAAATTCTGGAAATAATATAGTGAATTAAAATTAAAGTTGATGAATAAATTTAGCTAATTTTTAAAAGAGAATCAAGGTCTTTTGTTGATAAAAGATAAAAAAAAAATGTCTTAAGGTAATTATCAGCAAGCAATGGTGTGTATGAATAAATTTAAGCAATGCAAAAAAAAATAAATGCCTGGGCTTAATAAAATTCTGCATGCACAAAAGAACGAACGTGAAAGTGCTCACTATGGTAAATTTTTAATATATTTTTTTCCACATTAGTGCAATAAAAAGCAAAAACGTACGTGTTAGGTCTTACAAATGTTTACACAATCCTATTCTTACATTTTCAATTTGTGAATATAAAATGAAATTGAAACATACAAAACAAAATAAAATGGAATTGGGGAGAATGGACTTAATGGATTTTTTTTTATCGAATAAATGAATTTCAAAGCAATTAATAAAACATGGCAGGTTTAACTACAACGATAAAATAGATTTTAGTTAAACATGACAGCTTAAATTAAAAGCAAGAAGAAAAATGAAGTGGCGTCCGAGCACGAATTATGACGTAGATCATACAATTCCTGCTCAGGTGCTACTTAATTTTTGTCTTCCTGTTCGCGGCTTAAGTTTCCCCGGTTCTCCCCTGCATTCTCACCTGCAATGGCAGCAATGACAGGATAAACCACTTTGTGCGGGTCCAAGGACACCCGATCACCCCTTATGCAAATAATGGGCGCAATGTGTCACTGAGCCACCAGCTGACAGTTTTGGATGAAGTGTCGCTGACAGGACGCGAATGCGGAAGTAGAAGCTAGTGACTGCTTTGCTACACGGTATAAAGGATCAAACCACACATTGACACACCACACAGCACACCACACCTCACACCCAAATGTGTGAACATAAAATGTATAAAATATTGGCTGTCTACACGAATTCTAGGCAAGAAACCAAACCGAACCGAACTGAACTGAAGCGGGGAATTCAATTTATATGCAAATGATATGCGAGGCGGGCTGAAGACAGCCAACAAACCCAAAACCCAATATCAAATACCAAAACTGAATTTGAAACCTAGCCCAAAAGCCGATGCGTGGAGGCGTTGAGCTATTTGAATTTTAATTATATTTATTAAAAATGTAATTATGTAAAAAGAGAAGAGAGGAGAGAGAGACACGGCGGCGGCGGCGGCCAGAGAAAATGCAATAAATAAAAATATCCGTCCATCCATCCAAGCCAATTTGCTTGGTCCTTTATTCAGGTAAAGTAGCGTACGCCCTCCGCCGAATCGTCCCTCACATCGTAAAATGTGGGCAGTGAGTAGGTGGGCTTGTTATAGCTCTTACGTTCGTAGCTTTTTCGGTTGGGTTTTGCGGTGACTTCCTCCGATTCCTCGTACTCCCCTTCGGTTACCACCTCCTCCTCCTCCTCTGAATAATAGCCAGCGTTAGTTTCATCGTGGTAGCCGTAGCAAGGCTTCACTGTGGCCTTCTTCTTTGGCTTGCTCTTTTTGCCAGTCTTCTTGGACAGCTTGGTCTCGAAAAGTGACAGCTCCTTCTCCTTCTTGGCCTCGAAGAAGGACAACTCCTTTTCTTTCTTTTCGTCCCACCACTGCTTGAACTTCTCCCACTCGTCCGCTTTCTTCTCAACCTTGGCCTCCTCTTTTTCGGTGAACAAATTGAGGATATCCAGCTTCTTGAGCAGCTCCTTCTGCTTTTTGCCATCGAACCAGTCCAGCTTAGCCTCATCCTTGTCCTCCTTTGCCTCTAGAGCCGCCTCCAGATTGGGCAGTTTCAAGAACCATCCGTGGGCCGTTTGCAAAGCTGCGGGTGTTTTTTTTTTTGTTCCCCAAAATTTGACAGTGTTATAAGCTATTGTCCCATTCTGTGTGCTCCTTGTTAAAACTCACCCAAACAGGCCATCGCCAGCAGCATAAGTTGTTGTCCAAATCTAAGCATTGTCTTTTGGCTTTCGGTTCTTGGACTCTTCTTCGGTTTCTGTTTGGTCCCAAGCAGCTGGTCTGGCTACTTATAACCCGAAAATCCGAGCCACTGCATCTGGAAGCACGTGCTGCGATAAGCACGTGCATTTTGGCCAAGCAATCTATCAAGCTTGCGGCATATTTGGGCCTTCAGCGATACTGGGACTTCGACTGGGTTCAATGCTCTGCCTTTACTTAGAAAAAAAATTCTTCTTTAAAATAAGTGCAGGACACATTTTCATTACCTTTAAAAACCAAGTAATAAAAGTAAATACTAAGTATAAAATATTTGTGTTAAAATTGATGATAAGAATTGATTTAAGTATTTACCAGTTATAAGAACTTACAAAACCAGTTTCAATATGTAATAAAGAGATTTGAAAATATATACACGCATTTAATTTCGAGAAGAAAATTTTTCTGCCCAATTTCAGAGCTCTGATACTCCATTTTCGAGACAAGATTTCGCTCAGTGTAAGATTTAGTCTGTCCCTTGGTCAGCTGTCACTTTGATTAGTCTGACAGTTATTTAGCAAAGACGGGGAGAATGGCATCTTTGGCAATGTTGGCCAAGATTTTAATGCGATGGCTTGCGACTCGAAAAGCAGGCGCTGCTAATTGACTCGACCATTATCCTGGGGGTGGTGGTGGTATATGGTGTTGCCTGGCTTGCTTTTGCTGATGTGTTGAAAGTGGAAGTTAAATTGTATTTGTTCAGTGCGCCTCGTGCACATGGAAACCAGAGAAGGGGGGCGCCTTTGACTCTAAACTGTGTGCGTGTGTGTGTGTGTGTGTATGTTTGTGTTGGGCAAACAGTTTGCCAAATTAATTGCACACCAACTGTTTATTTGCCTGTTTGTCCGTTTGTGTTTTATGAGTTTCTCCCTGGTTTCCCTTCAGGTTGGAAGTTTCTGTTTCCATTTTGCCCACCCCATTTGCGTCCACTAACTTGCCTCGTTAATGAGGCCTGCCAGATTGGAATGTATTGCTGTTGAGTTGTCACAGCTTTTTGCCACACAAAAATAATTATCTTCTTCGGTTGAATAGAGATTTTGTGCATGGAAATACGATGCACGAAATGGACACTTAAGGCAAAAATATTCAATCTGCACAAAAGCATTGACTGAGAAAATAATTGGTCTTTCTGCATACAAGGTAATTAATAATTGTTTAATTAAACTGGAATGCTATACTGTCGACAATGGTACGGCATTTATTTCAGAATAGGTGATGCATTATTATTTTCAAACCATTTGGTTTTTGTTGCAGTAGAAACTTTAAGACTTATATCTTTGAATTAAAGCTTGCAATGTAATGTATTTAAAATAAGCTATATTTTGACTGCATGGCATTATCATACATTTTAAAATATTTTGTTGCTCTTTGTTTTCAACCTAGGTGTCGACACGCTCATTGATATGGAGACTAGCGAGATTATCAAAGTATTTGTCTGGCAGTTGTCTTATATTTTTACACTTAGAAAAATAAAGAACTAAACAATAAACATTTTTCTTTTATTAAAGTTATTCTACAACTAAGCTGATGATGTGATTTGGTTCAAAGGAAAGTCCGCAGTTATTGGGGTCAGTCTCCTGGAGTATATTTCAATCGAATCACTATTGCGGGATTCTGTTGTTTTTGATATTTCCGAGCTCCAGAGGCAGTTGCGGAAACGGTTCAAGCACAGTGTTTGAGTTTAGGATAATATCGTCGTAGTCCCCGCTAAAATCATCGCCACTCACTGTTGTTCTGGCAGTTGTTGTTGTGGTGGTGCTGCTGCTGCTAGAAGACAGTGGTGTCAAGGTGGTGCGACGACGTGGTCTCCTGCCCCTGCGTCCTTTGCGGCCCATTCGCAATCTGCGCGGTGTCTGGCTGCTCTGGTTTGTTCTTCCATAAATATTTGGATATGGCTCCATGGTGTAAACGGTGTAAGCAAGTGGTGTTGTGCTAGTGGTTGTTGTTAAAACTTCAGTGCTGGTTGTTGCTGTAGGCTGTGCTGTTGTTGAAGTCTGTGCTATTGCAGTGGTTGGTTGTGGATCTGTTGTTGATATTTGAGTGGTTGTTGTTATAGATTGTGATGTTGTGGAGGTAATTTGTGTTGTTGTTGAAGGTAGAGTTGTGGATTGTGGTGTTGTTGAAATTTGAGGTGTTGTTGTTGTTGTGGATTGTGATGTCGTTGATGGGTTTGGCGTGGTTGTTGCTGTGGATTGCGGTGTTGCTGATGTTGTTGTAGATTGCGGTGTTGTTGATGTTGTTAAGGTTTGTGGTGTTGTTGTGACTTGCGGTGTGGTCGTTGAAACTTGAGCCGTGCTTGAGGTAGATTCTGGTGTTGTTGTTGAAGTCGGAGTAATTATTGTAGAGTTTTGGGGTGTGGTTATGGATGCTAGTGAACTTGTTGTGACCACAACAACTGTTGTTGTTGGAAAATTTTGTGTGGATTGTGGCGTTGTTGTTGAAGTTTTTGTGGTTGTTGTGGATGGTGGTGTTGTTGGTGAATTTGTTGTGGTTGTTGTTTCGGCAAAAGTAGTTTTTGTCGATTGTGTGCTGGTGGATGTATCTGTAGTTGTGGTTATTGCTGCTTGTGTTGTTGTTGAATCCGTTAAGGAGGTTGTTGATGTTCCTGTTGGAGCTGTAGAGCTGGAAATGTCTGTGACATTTGATAAAGCGTCGGCAGCTGCAATTATTTCGCTAATGTTAATCGTAATGGTTTCGTTCAAGCTCGTTCCATTCGCTGACTGAAGTTGATTGTTTGAACTGATGATCGTGGCCTGAAACGAGGAATCCTGTCCCACTGTTAAGCAGACTGAAATGAGCTAAGAATTAGCATCCAAGATAAAATCATGTGAGCCAACCACTAATTACATAATGTTGTCACCACAATGAAGACAATTAAATGTTTACGTGACGGCAGCATTGTCGACGTGCTGCTTTCCTTTCCGTTTCCTTAATTAGCCCTGAGTTGAAGCCTTTAGTCGATGGTGTTGCTGCTGTTACTGGGCGTACTGCTCTATAAATTTGGCTAATTGAACTGATTTTCTGAGTGCTCAGATGGTCCAGTTTTATATCGATGTACACTGGCACCACGTCCGGAAACGTGTGCTCTGTACGTGCGATTGCCGATTAACTTATCGCGTCTTCAACCGATTCCAATCTCGATGCGCCAGCTGTTGCCACTCACTCTTACTCTCATTCCCCAGATTCATTCTCGACTTTTCGCCCCTTCGCCATTGAAGATGTTTTCAGATTCAGATTCTGAATTCCGATTCCGGAAGTGGCTTACACTTGTTGAACTCTTTAAAATATGTACTACGAGCATACCAACCGGATGCATGGCACATGCATTCGATTAACAACCCAGCACGTAATCTTAAGCAACTTCGAAAGCAGTGGTCAAAACAAAAGCAACGCGTTTAAATGTGTTCATTAATAATACGATTGAAAATAAATAAATTAAAGCATTGTAGTTTTAAAGAAATACTGTATTTTTCATGTAAAAATAATAAATTGTTTCAAATTTATGTAATTAAGAGAACAATTTGTGTCCTTACAAAGCAACGCCTTTATTCCATAAAAAGTTTATTGTTTATTTAAATAATAAGGGTATACTGGACAAGACCCAAATACTGATATATACTTATTTAAAGTTATATAATGGTTTTTATAGAATATAATTTTCAATTTTAGACTCAGTTTCAAAGATCACATTTAATAATATTAATATACCGTGTTCATTCAAATTAAAAAAATATATCAATTTAATTGAGCGACAAAGAGTTTTTATTTCAAGATTTTAAATACAAAATTGTATAAAAACTGTACAAAATATTGATTGGCACAACATTTTTTATTATCTTTAATTCTTAGTTTTTAGACACTATTGTTATGTACTAAACTTAAATTATCACTGAACAATCCAAATTTCGAATAAAACCGTTTTTGCTAATAAGGCGACAAGCTTAGCAATCGTCAATTGTTAAACCAATTTCATTTAAATATGGAAAATATAAAGTGATTCAAGAAAATGATGAAGCGATGGAAAAATCGAACGAGATTTACACAGAAATCACGGCATCCGATTAGCTCTGATAACAAGCGACGAATGCAATGGAAATGGTTTAATTGTTGGTGTTAAAAAAAACACAGAATTTTAATTATGTATTTATATGTCATTCCACAACCACCCCCTCTTGTAAAGCTGAATATGCTAATTATTGAGCTAAAACGTGACGAGAAACGAATAGCGAATTATTATGAAAGCAATTTGCTAAAACAGAATGCAAGTGCAAAAATGTAAAAAAAAAGTTAAAACAAAAACAGGGAAGAGCACCCTACGAAATTGTCATAAATAAGTTTTTAGTCGAGTCTATGAAACAATATACATTACGCATTTCTCTGGTTGCAGATGGGGAAAAAGAATATATGTTCATTCTGGCAAAAAGACTTAAATAAATATACAAAATTGTATAAGCTTGATGTTTTTTCTTAGTAATGGTTTTAAGTTTTAAGACTAGCAAAAAGCAATGCTAAAATTTAGTGTAAACCAATTTTAAAAGAAAAGTGCCCACTTGCAATTTTATTGGGGCAGCAATCTGGCCCTAAGGTATATTTTTATCTTCCAGCTGACGGCATTAATCATTAATATTTTCAGAAATTACTGCTTACTTCGAAAAATCGATTATAAATTTATATACCACCCAAAAACATTTATCTACCAACATTTGTACTGCAAAAAAGGTGCACACAGAATCTGCACCTTTAATCTTAACTCTCTAGCTCTTATAGTATCCCAAAATTTGACGTTCTTACGGACAGACAGAATCCCACCAACTTAACTCTTATAGTTGTCTAATTTATTCATTCCACCAATGAATTAAATCCTTATCTGGCTACTAAGTTGTAAACTTAAATCTAGAACTAAATTAATTATAAAATATTCCCGCAAGCAAATCGAATGCTCGCTGGCAGGGAAGTTGAGCAACCGCAAAGCTCTCAAAATTGGCTCATTCCGCGCATAATTGATCCTAGCAGCACTTTCATTAAATGTGTCCAATCTGTTTGAAGAGCAATGGATTTCAGTTATAACTTTTAAAAATAATTAATGAACCCAGATCAGAAATATTTTTACTTAATAGGGTCAGAAACGCATTATTCTACTTTTCAATAAACACAATATATCCGTTTACTTTACAAATAACGATTTTAAAAAAATGTTGCAACTTAAATCTCTCTTAAAGATTTAAGGTATTTACAAATATATTTGAATTCTGCGAACGCATTTCTCTGGTGAAGTATAAATCCACTGCGATATACATGACGTATGCCCTACTAGTATATAACCACGAATTCAAGCTCGTGATAAATCATAGAGCACGCTCTAGATAGTGATAGCTAAAACGTGCGCTTGGCCCACAAAGTTCTCCGACCGAGAACTATAAATACCGATGTTGATTTAGTTGGATCAAGCAGTCGATACATCCAAACCGTGCTAAAATGTTCAACAAAGCGATCGTCGTTGCCCTAATTGTGTGCGGTGTGTATTCCTTCGCTCACGAGTATCGGTTCCTGAGATAAACATTTATTTATTGAATTTCTTATTTCAGCCTGCTACCTGGGCACTATTGAGGCTCGTCCTGGTGACATCACTGATCCTCTAACCTTAGCTAAGCCCTTAGTAATGGGTGGAGTGGCTGCCGCGGTTGAGACAGTCCCAACATTGGTAGAGGGTGTTAACCCACTTAAATCAAAACAGATTCTACCACTACCACCACTACCAGTGACACTTCCCTTATAAAGCCGGAAATCAATTTGATGTCAATTTAACAATATTTCATATATAAATATTTAGTTTGTGAAGATTTGTCAAATTTTAATTGAAAATAAAGTAAAGTTTTGAGCATTTAAAAAATGTAATTATCATACAATAATGGTTGGTATAGAAATATTATTTTCGAAAAGCTATTAAAAGTCAGAAATTTCAGAACCCTCAGAAACTTTTATAGAACATAAAGAAAGGTTTTTTATTTTTTAAATATTATTACTTAAAAATGTTTTTCGACTAACATCTTAACTTTATTAAGATTGAAATTTTTTCGAATTGATGCATAACACTTTAAATTATATCAATTTTTTTATAAACAAAGAATTTTAAAAATTCGAATTCTTTATTTTGATATTTGATACCATACCTTGAAATACACACACTATTAATAATTCAGAGCTAAAAAATATTTAAATGTAATTTCTTTGTAATATAATTTAAAAATTGCAGTTTTACATCATGGGTTATTTCCATGACAGCTTTACAAGTACAAATAAAATAGTACCTAACCCTTAATTTAAGCCGATGAAGCCTTACATAAACCAAAACGCAAGTCAAAATTAATCTCAGCTACGTGAGCAGTCGACGCGCTGAAGACCACGTAGGACCAAATTTTGAACTATTTATGTAGGGTGCAAGCCCTTAGAAAGGCACAGCTCGCATCTCGAATATGTCCAACCAAAAAGTATTGCTCGTTGCCCTGCTTTGCCGTAAGTTATTTCCTCTTTTTACCAGCTAGCCAAGAAAACGCTAAGCTCTAACATTGTATCCAAAATAGTGATGGTGACAGTGGCCTGGAGTCTGCCCAGTCAGTCTGTAAATGTGACGGAAACAGCGACGTCGAAAAGGCAGCTTATCAAGGATTTTGTGGCCAAGGTTCAGGAACTTATAAACTTATTAGTTAAACAGTTGCAGGAACTTTCAGCCAAAAAATAGGATTTATATCAAAGAGCATACAATAAAATAGAAAAAGAGTGTGTTGCCAATTAATAAACATGTTTTCACGTTAAATAAATAATATTTACGCGATTTAAGATTCTTTGTGAATAAAATTTTCCGATAACAATAAATATAAATAATATTGGTACTTATTCATCTCTCATATTTGTGCTTATACTCAAATAAAACACAATATTACTCATGTATGACTAATTACTTCTCATTTTAAAATATTAATTGGTTTCACAAAACCAATTGGGATTTAAAGCTAAACATTTGAAGTGACTCTTGAAGTAATGAGCGTCTTGGGTGGCAAATAAAACCTAGATCTCTCTTGGGGTATTATTTCTATAGCTCGTGCGTTGAAAGGTCACCACATGCTTATGGTGACTGTACTGCACACGACTGAGCCAAAATGCCTAAAATTATGCCACTGCCCGAGCAAAAAGCACACACTTTGTATATACATAGATGCGAGGGTATAGGGTATGTATGTATAAATGCACAGGAAAATGTGTTAAGAAAATCTTAACGAAATTTCTCACGTTTGCCATAATTACGAGCAAAATACGTGACATGTGTCTTGACTGCGAAATTTACCAGGGCTTCTGATCCAGCTTGGGTTAGCGATTGGGTTCTTTGGGCAGCAACTACGGGTAAGTAATGCATATGCAGAGGGCCAGGTCAAAACGTAACGGGTGCCGAGTTGTAAATGGCAATGATACCAATAAAAATCTGTGTACAACCCCCTCTTCTTCTGGCGCCTAACGATGTAATTCATAAAAATCTCTTGAACAAATGTTTGTGACTCTTGGTCGTGACTCGCCTCGCCGCCTTTCGGAGTCAAAAAACATTAATAACACACAGGCTGCTTTGTTGGCTGGGGTTTCTGTTCGATGTCTTTGAATAATTCAGCGAAATGTGGTGTGGTGTGCTATGGTGTAGTATACTTTCTTCGGGCTCGGTTTGATTCTTCTTAAAGTTTGTCTTCTTCGTCGTCGTCGCTGTCGCAGAAGGAGAAAAGCAACACTCTCTCCGAGGACGTTGCGTGATTGAATTGCGACCTGATTGACAGTTGACAGTTGAAATTGATTTGGCTGCAAAGTCGAGCGATTGGCGGTGGTTGAAACAAACCATCCGAATCGGCAAGATGGATATATGGTAGCTCGGCAAAAGAAGGAAAGAGCCAGCGAGTTGGGGTTGCACTACAAGCAGCCCCACTTATTTATCCCTCGAGTGCAGGCGTGCATAAGTATCGGGCAAATGGATTAGAAACTTTTATGTGCACCACGGCGATATTGACGGTCTGCACCGCGAAAAAAGGAAGAATACTCCCAAAGGTGGCACTACATTTAGCTCTAAATGCCCAGCAGTTTGGCAATGTTTGCAAATGGAAACATTTTCTGCTAAAAGACTTAAATTACTGCAGTTGGCACTACCTTTTTAATGTAATCAAGATCAAGATCTCTTCTTTGGTTTCAGGATCACCTTGTAAACCTCTTTGAATTATTTTGTATCACAGTTCAAAGACTTGCAACATATTAAAGTCCAAGTATATTTTCAAATGCTGCATAAATTTAATTTAAAATATAATCCCAAAGGGTTAATGTTTTTCTTATTTCATTTGTTTAAATTTAAAGAGTTTTAATTAAAGTAAAAGAGTGTATATATATTATATATATATAATGCACTTTTTTCTGGGTGTACGAAAGCGAGGATGTGATTGTTGGCTAACTTCTGGGTTGAAAGGATTCCGCACCCTCGAATCTGTTGCTATTTAATTAAGTTGAACGGACCAAAGGAGCGGAGTGGTGAGTGCTAGCATATGGATAGAGTGTGGGGGTGCACCACCCGCCACCCACTACCCTTTAACCTCCCACCTTCCATTTGTCACATTTGTGTGACATTTAATGAACTCCCGTCACTCTTTCGCTTTTGTTTTCGCTAATCAAGATAGAAGCGGCATGTGAGCGGGATATGCAATGAGGCGATGGAGTGCAGTCAATTAATTGATGGATGATGTGCATAATGAAAAGCGAATGGGGAATTGTCAAAGGAACCTTCGAGCTAGGGTGCGAATGGTTTGAGATAATTCCCTTTTTTTTAGAACGTATACATTTAATTCCACCACTTTAACACTTTCTTAAAAAATTTTGGCTGTTAAGAAACGTAAACAAAATTTTTTAGAATTTAATTAAAAAAATAGTTGTATTAAAATAAAATAAAACAAAGGAATAAACATTGTCTTCAAAAATATCTACTTTGTCGTTTAATGTTGTACAGGTATTATTAAGGAAAACAAACAAAAAGATATTTAAGCAAAGTATTTTGTAAAGGAATAAATATTGTCTTGTCTTATATAAAGGGATAAGTGTTGTCGTGAATCTTTGTTGGAAAACAAAAAAATATAAAAATATCACTGCTTTTGTCTATGACATAATTCTTTTTGTAGCTAAGAACTTGTACTTGTTTTTAAATTTAATTCATAAGGGTTATATTATTTCTTGATACGACTGTAATAAAATAAAAATAAGTTGATTTTAAAATGGTTTTCCGCTTATGGTGCTTTGTAAAAATAGCGTTGAAAATATGGCTTATCCTGACCGCCTTTATTAACGTTAAGAAAGGTTTTTCATGCCCCATAAACTCTGCTACAGAGCAATGCAAAAAACTCCCTTCTTGAATATACCTTTTCTGTTGGCTATTTTCGCCCGACTATTCCCAAAGTGAGCTCAATGGCACAGACTCATCAAAGATCTCAGCCCATCGAACAGCAGTCCATTCAAACGAAGGTTGCACATCCGGGTCTATTGATTGCTTTGACAAATCTGAGGCTCGTGTAATTTCATTACGAAAGTCCCGAATCGGCTTCGGTGAGGGATTACCACAAAAGCATTTTTCGAGTCGACTCGAAGTCTATATATATATATATATATTCCCCGATGTGAGACGGGGGCAATGTCTGGACGGGTTTTCCAGATGCTTTTTCGCCCGCCCTCGTTGTGTATGAAAATTAAATTCAATTGTGTGACAAGTTAATCCTATTTCTCATCTCCCAACTTTTATTTAAGCTTCATTCTTTATGCATTACATGCGAGCTTCGTGGGTGAGTGAGTGACACCGGTCTTGGTTTCCAAGGCAGCCAGTTGACGGTTCATCAATCAGTCAATCAGTCAGTCAGTCAGCCAGTCAGTCAATGAGTCAAAGAGGCAGTCACTCCTCCGGCAGACGTCATAGGCTGTCAGAAATGTTTGATATGCTGCCTGGCTCCTGTCTTGGAACCCGGTTCGAAAAGTGAAAGCGAAGGGTTGCTGTCTGTGTCCCAAGGGTCGTGGATTTTGAGTGCATCCACAAAGAGAAAAATAACAGGTCTAGGGTATATTTTAAAAATTGAAAAAGAAAATAGCTTTACTCATTTTCGTACATTTTTTAAAAGATGTGTTTATGTCTATAAGATTTGAAGATATTTTAATATTCGCAGGTCAAACATATATTAAGATCGTTTGTATATTTTTGAAAACTTCTTAAAAAATATGATTTTGGTTTCATAGCTTATCTAAAAAAAAACAACATCAATACTTTATTTATGCCAATTATGACGGTTCCTAATTATAATAATAGTTACAACTTCGATGTAAGATTTATAAATTCTTCTTTCTTATTGAAATGCGTTATCAAAATTATATTTTCAATAATGTTGTTGAATTTAGTATTTTATATCTGAGGCGAACTTATAAGGGAAATTATAATTTCTTCCTGTGCACCACCCAGCAGCAACACTTCATTAAACGCATAAAGCAATAAAATGTTCTCTCAATGAACAAAACAAAGGACCATCTCGAACGAAGCCCCATCGAAAAAGGCTATGGACTGTCTGACAGCTCGACATTGCCTGCTAATGGCGAGTATAAAAAAAAATAGGAGGAAAGGCAGCTCGCGAATTGATACACTCGACGTCTGGCAAGTTGGCCTTACTGATTGGGAAGTCCTAAAGCTGCTAGATGGCCATAACGAAAGTCAAACACCCAGTGCAGACCAATTGTTCCTATGCTCCTATGGCTGCTCTCAAATCTTGCTTTGATTATGCAAATGTTGAAACTGAGAGGGTAAAATCTGTTCAATTTGGCAGACAAATAAGATTTGCTTCTGGCAAAGATAACATTACACCTGGGACTTTAGCATTCAAAACTCATAAATTAATTGGTAAATGTAAGCGAATTGATAATGGGATTATGTTGGTTTCCATTATGAAATTCGTTGCTAGTTTTTTTTTTTTGTAACGAAAAGAACATTTTATTATACATATATTTTTTTTTTTTCGTAGGTCTTCAGAAATGGTAAAATTATTTACAAATTTGAGTGGTTAACTCACTTTAATATTCGTTATTTTTCAAAGTTATAATTAAATATGTTAGTTAGTTAAGTTTAAGGCAATAGCAATTTATTTATATTTTCCATATTGAATTTATTGTTCAAATTATTTGTAATAAATATAATATATTACTATACTGAATTAATTTATAATTTCACTGAAAAGTGAATTAGATTTGTTGGTTAATAGCCAGAAAATTGTTTTGTGTCAAATTTATTGACCTAATTTATTGGTGTGTTAATTGGTGAATTGTTGAACAATAAAGACTCGTAAAATCTTTAGTGAATCTTTTGTTCGTGCAATCTTTTGTGAATTAAGTCAATCTAAAAGTCAGTAAAGAAGTGAATTTTAATGCCCCCCGTAATGTATATAAAGTAATGAGTAAATTGCATGCCAGCCATTTTGGGGTTGGCAAACTAGTGCAGTTCAATCAACTTTCCGTGGCGGCACTTCCGTCTGTTCGTCACGCCCCCGTCAACCCTTAACCGCACGGATAAAATGACAGACGGGAATCAGACTTGAGCTCGGCCTTTATCCGTCACATCAGAGCAGAGCACTGAAGAGCAGAACAGAACGGCACAGAACAGACGAGTCATCATCATTATCATCATCAGCAGCATCGTTGTCATCAGCATCTCCCCATTGTCACATCCCCGTATCCATTTTTATATTATATACTATGGAGTAGCCGAGTTGTATCTTTATTACGATAATTGCTCATTGAACAGGAAATTATTATATGCGTGCACCACGGCGTGTCGTCCGATCCCCAGGATATCCCACCCCCCAGAAATTAATTTTGGGGGTAGAGATGGCATATAATAATAGCACACCATGCGCCTGGACAGGGTTCGGATTCGAGTATATGTGTGGGTACTTCTATGTGATGTTTAGCTGATGTTTCGTGATCGAATTATGAAAAACGGGCACCAGACACACAGGAGGCGGCACACAGAACTCTAGATCGTACGAGGAGGTATTGCGAGCGGTGGTGCCACAATAACATTTTCGTCATATCCATGCACATTGCCATCGCCTTGGCCCATTTGACCGGTGGGCATTGGGGGTTCCTGCCAATTCCCCACGTAGATACCATCACCGGCGCACAGCAAAAGAGAGTTGTTCAACTGGTGGTCCAGCAGTAGTCGGCGCATCCGCCGGCGTTCCACCGATCGCTCCAACGAGCGGAGCAGGTCCAAATCCAAGTCCTGGACCAAGTGACCGCGATGATTGGCGCCGACACGTGCACGAAACGGATTCATCTTGATGCTTCTCGGTTTGGGGTGTATTTTTGTTAATTTTATTGTACAAAAGGTTTGGCGGTTTCGGAATATTTTAATTTTTTAACTTGTCTTGCTAACCGGAATTTCGATCGTGAGAGACTTCAGCCAGTGATAAGTATCGAATGCTTAAAATTTTACTGACAGCCTGCTGACAAAGCACGTCTGATAAAAAAGGAACTATGGAACTGATAATATTCACACATCACAAATATATCAATATATATATAAGTCTAGGGATGCCCCCGATATTATTTTATCAAATATATAAAAATAAAGATAGACACTTAAAAAACAACCAAATTTATCAAATTGCACCTGATCGTTCTGATCAATTTCATAATACCCTCGTAAGGGTTAAAAAAAAAATAAACTAATCATTGCAGGTACCCAATTTCAAAGTCTTAATTCTGTAAAACCACCTGTCTGAGACAAAAATAAACAAGGTAATAATTAAATTGTTTATGGGTATTTCAAGAATGCACCGGTATTCTGTTTTTAAAAACCCGGCTCAATCAGATTGAAGGACTGTGAGCGAATCTGGACCTGTAATAGACATACTTGTGTACGCTCTATGCATATTTAATTAAACTTTCACCTCTTCAAAAGGCGACAAAGAAGCTTTGACGGGGGACAACAGGAGACGAGTCGAAAACACTTTGGTCTTTCGCTTCAATCATTTCCAGGGGAGTTGGACGGTTGGACGGAAGGGGTAGGCTGTTCTGTTCCAGCCAGTGGTCCTGCTGTCTCTCATCCTTGCTGGTCCTTCGAATACTTAAAAGCAACACGACAAGCTTTAATTAAATCAGTTTTAATTAATGCAAAATGCGAAATTTCGAAAGACGTCGCCAGGACTCGTCGACTCAAATTGCCGACAACATGGAAAACAGAGGCGGTTCGCCCCCCTTACTATGCCATCCAGTTGAACGAACGCATTTTGTTGTCGCATAATTACAACTCAATTGTAATCCAATTTTGGCCAGGCAGGCCTATACATGTACACAAAGATATATATGTATACATATAAATAAATCCGATTCAGGCACAAAATCACGCCCACGGCCTGGTGTCTGTGTCAACTTTTTCGGTGTCAAATAAATAAACTTTTGACAGTCGGCAGACAGGCCAGCGGGGATTTAAGCCCCCAAAATATTACTTTATACCAACTTTTCACCTCCCGTTTCTGTGGCCACCACCGGAAATGCAAATTAGTAAGGGGGCGGTTGGGGGTGTAGCAGTTATGATGGGATTATTGAAGCAAAATCAATGTCCAACCGGCAGCTTATCCATTCAAGCCCGTCGAAGGCAGAACTCTTGATAACTGCAAATTAGTTGCACATGTTTCACATGGGCCACAACTCAAAACAAGACGTGTTTGCACTAATTTGGCCAAAATCAACAGCTGTGTGTACATGTGCTATACCATCTTTTCTCCTTGCCATATGAGTGTGTGTGTGTGTGAGGGAAGAAAACTCATCATAACTTTCTTATCAAAAACTTATTTCTTGCTCTTCAGATACCCAACAGAAGAGCAGTTCCCAACAGTAGAAGCGGTACCCAAAAAAAAAAGAAAAGGAAAAGAAATTCTGGGGCGAAAAACGAAAAGGAAAACAGAAAAATTGCCTAGAAAACTTGTTATAATTACACACTGTGGCACACACACTCACACGTGCTGGATGATAATATGTGTGTGTGAGGAGGCTTTGCACTTTAAAAAATATATCACTAAAACAAGAATAAAAATATTAGGAAGCATTATCAATCTGCTTGCAAAATAATGAAGAAAAACGATTGTAAAATTGTATTGTAAAATTACTATAGTTTTTTGTTTCTGAAAATCTTTTAATATTGTTTAGGCCCTTTATATTTCTAAGATATTTATCTTTACTTTATTTTGTGATACCTATCTTTATTTTGCAACTTTTACCATCTTAAAGCTCGTTTATTTTCAATTTTTTTTGAATAGATGTAAGTTATATTTACTCAATTATGAATATTTTTGTTTATAACTTTGTAATATATTTTCTCCATGTGTATGACTAACTCAGTGACTGCAGGGCAAAGAATTTGGAATGGGGGGGGGGCCTTTGAAAAAGGAGGAGTTGTCGACGGGCATGCATGAACAACATATGTTGGACTTCGGCGGAAACTTTTGCGAGTGTTCGGAACGCCCTTCCACCATTCTCCGCCCCTTTTATGGCACCTCCATATCTTGTCCACCTCCTCATCACAGGGCTTTACATTGTGGAACGTGTGCGTTTTGTGGTTGAGGAGGAGACGACGCACAGTTTAGGCCCAGAATGCAACAGCTGTGACGACGCCCCCTTCAAGTGCCTTTTTAGTCCCTTCCCAAAATTTCCTGTTTAACTCCTGGTTGAAGTTTCGCCGTCTGCCAAGATCTCGTGACAACTTTCTCACTAATCTCGCCGATGAGTAAAGGCAGTAAATTGCTTAGCTTAACTCGTCTACTTAAGTTTGCGAGTTAAAGCTAGAGAGAGCTAAAAATATTGGTTCACAGTTGCAATTGTTTAACAACTTTATTCTTTAATTAAGACAATTATTTTGCATTTTTTCAATATTTTTATAAGGAAGTGAGACGGTAAATGATAGTTTTCAAATAAAAACAATTTAAAGGTTTTCGTTGTCAACAAAATGGTGTATGTTTACAGGTCGAAACTAAAAAGATATCACTCAGAGTGCCACCGAAAGCCGCGGTAATATCTTAAAAAGTAATAACGAAAACGTCTTCTATGAAAGTCTGGAAACAATCAGAACAACGACCACATGATGCCAACTTTTCAGGGACTCCTTTCTATAATAAAAACCTCTCATCGAAAGGGAATGCTTAAAAAAGGACAAAAAGAATGGGCTAAATACTGCAAAAAAAGAAGCTGAAAATTTTTGGGCCAACTTTTTGTCATCCAAATATAGAAAGAAGGACACGCCTACCCCGACAAACGGTTGGAAAATGCCTAAAAATGTTTTTGGACAAAAAATGCCAATAATATGGGTCTTCTCCAGCCCTGGAAAAGTGGGTGGTTGGGTGGCAAAACTGATGACCCGCTTGGGCCAAAAGGAAAAGCGATGCCAAAGGGAAAGCCATGTGCTCGCAAATGCGGGACACGTACTTGCGCTATAATTATTTCGTACGTGAGCACGTGAGTCCGCCGAAAGACAATGAGTCGTCGTCGTACTTGGAGAAAGGAGTCTGAAGTCCGGAGAAGTGAGACCGTAGACCGGAGACCGGGGAACGGGAAAATGGCAGCGTCTGCGTCTACGACCGGAAGAAGATGTCGGAGGAGCTAAGGTTACCATATACCATATAGCATACAGCACATTAGAGCGGTTGAAGACACTGTTTCCCAACTTAAAGGGAACATTGTAGTCAAACGAGGGGATGTTATGGTTCGTGGGGAAAGGGGGATTAAGAGGTAAACAAATGTTGAATGTTGAAAAAAAAAAATATTACTAGATATTGCTATTTTAGATATATTTTTATTAAAATTTTGAGCCCTGCTCAGAAAGAAATCATTTTTACGAACATAGGTACAGCCTGCGGGTATACTTTTTCATATAAAAATAAATATCATACCAATTAATATAATACTCAATAAATTTTTTTAAATATATATATCCCAACTGTACGAAATTCATCATTTTAGAATTTGTTTCTTTCTGTGCACCATGAAAGCGAGACAAAGGCACACGGGGATAATTTTCTGACAGCTCGACAGCGCGACACAACATCCAAAAAATTTTCGATTTAGTACGAGACGAAGAGTTTTTAGCATCCCAGATGTCCGGAAGTATTTCCTACGTGATTGTTGGTTTTTTTTTTTTTTTTTTTTTTTTTTTTTTTTTTTAAAGTTATCGTTAAAGTTATACGGTGAAATTTAGCTCCAAATTAGCATATTTATCATCATTTATAACAATGGTTGTTTTTTAAAAACTCTTTAATAGTTGAAAACTAAGTAAAATATGCTGTAAAAACCAAACTTACTTAAAAAAAAAGAGAGTTTTTAAAGTGTTTTCTTGCTGGGGAAAAGCACCCTATTGTCTGCTTTGTGTAACACTCATTCTGACCGGGCACTTTGGGCCATATCTCTAATTAATGGAATTTCCCTTTGGTCCCCAACTGGTCCACAACTCATCCACTGCGTCATTAACATCGTCATGATCGGAATAAACGAAAACAGCAACCGCTACAAACCGAGGTGACCGCATGCAGCTTAATTCTCATAAAAGTCACATAAAGTAAATAAGTTTGATTATAAGCCAGAGAAAAGGGAGCAAAAGTGAGTGAAAAAAAAAATGGGTGCAAGAAAAGGACACGGATAAAAAGGCCAGCACTGTTTAATTAAAAGTTATCTCAATTAACAGGAAATACAACATTTTGGGAAACTAGATGATGGAAAAACCATTTCACAATTATATGACCTATTAAAAAACGGACAATTTATAAAAAAAATACACTTAAATTATATATTTTTTCACTAAAACGAATTCTCTTGTCTTTCTCAATAAATTTATTAATTGTTAATTTACATAAGCATTGGAAAAAAAAGATTTATAGTTTGCTTTCAGATTGGTTTGACTTACTTACTTAAATTTAAAATACACACAATATTTAAAATTCAAAGGCAGCGAAGAAGATTTTTATTTTTGTTCTAGTTAACTGATAAACTAGAACGGATTACATTAAATTGGCATACAGCTTTTTTTTCAGTGCCCATTAAGAGTGGAGGTGCCGGACAGCAGTTTCAGTCGCTAGACCTGGACCAAAACAGATCCTGGCTTTGGCAGTTGTCACCGCCGCTGGAGTAATTAACATTCACAATGAAACTCAAAATGAAAACGAAAACGAGCAACTGCAGCGGTCTGTTGGTTGGGCGGACGGATGGTTGTCTCTGTGGGCGGGTCTTTGGCGAGCGGTAAAAGTTTTTAATAACCCCGCAACAACAAACACAAAGGGAAGCGGTGGAAAAAGGCGAGGAAAAAACGGGCAACTCTGGGGGCACACAAAGCCGAACACGACGAGGGCACAGAGCAACCGCCAACAGCCACAATAATGACACACAAAACTTTGACAATGTAGTCGTGCGTGCATTTCCCCCCTGATTTCGAACCCCCCCGATCGCAATCACAACCCCAATCCATACCAACCCCCCAGGCCCACACCTCTGCCAGCAGGACCCACTTCCGTGTCCAGCGGAAAAGGATTTCTGCCACAACGAAAACAGCAATGAAAACCACAAAATGTTGCCGTAGGGCACACAGAAAACAAAAAATATTGATATCAGTGAGAAGTTCCTTAAATCATACTACAAATTTTGTTTAAACCATTAAAAACCATAAAATCAACGCATTTAAAATAATATTAACTAAAACTGATATGTTTTTTGTTATATAAGAAATATATAAACATTGAAAACAACAAAAATCAAAGCATTAAAAAAAAGTTTTCTGATGTTGGATAGTTTTAGGTACAAATTATATTTAAAACATTAAATATTTTTGTACTTTTAGAAACTAAAATTATTTGTGGTAGTTTTTTAAAAAACTTTGTTAAAATTGTCACAAAATTTGTATATTTTAATAAACGGTATATTTTTCTTTAATCTAAAGTTTTGAGTTTTATGAATAACAGTTATGAGTCTTGTGAAATGGATACATATAAACTTTGTTTTTAGAAATTTTTTTTTAAATATATTTTTAGCAGTGAAGAGGGTTAATCAGTGGGTGGTTCGGTGGGTGGTTCAAAGGTCGGATGGCGGTACGCGGCCTGCATACGCAGCATCAAATTGCAGACCGCACACGCACACACACAGATGGATTGCCGCCAATGGGTATTCAATCGCATCGAGTGTGCAACAATTGAAGCGGTTTTGGAATAAACGAATGCGGCTTATTATACACATATAGCCAACCTCCCATTGAACCCCTCTCCCTTATATACGCACAATGAAATAAATGTCAAATTGAAATTGACATGATGTGACAGAGGGGAGGCGGGGGCTACAAGGACATGTCTGCGGAGGTGTGAAAAGAGCTCCGTCCCAGTGCGGATGCGGATGCGAATGCGGATACGGATGCTATGGTCAGCTTTTCACACTGTGACCAATTTAAATTGGATTAGCTCTAATTGAAGACTGAAGAACTGGCAGGCCTATTGAAGTGGAGAGCAGTGCGTTCAATGAACTTGGCACAAGTTTCAGTAGACAAATGACTTTCGAGTACCTTTATTGAGAAAAACTTTGAACTTTGAACGACATGAAAATTTAAATACAAAAATTCATTTTGGTATCTCAACCAAATATTTCCCTTACTGATCATTTTAGATAAACTGACTTCAGTTTCTTCCTGTGCTGAAGAATTCGCGTTATGGTTTGAAACTATATTTTTTTTTTTTTTTATGAGATAAGTTTATTATCAATTAGTTGATTTTGAGTTTTTAAGCACCTTTCAAATGCCTAAAATAATCTAACCGAAGTAAATTGTGAAAGAGTTGCTTAACCCATTTAACATCTTTATAAATGAACTTTCAATCGGTAACCGCGCAATGCAACCATGCGATTTTCAACACATTTTGCCATCGAAGTCGACTAATTGTTTTGCCATTATAATGCCTTAAGAATATGTAAGCAACCAAAAACCCCCACCACTTGAATGCCAGTCAACAGAATTCAATGGACTCCCTCTGCCAAGGACGAAACCCTCATCAAAGTGTCGTTTGCTTAGTTGGCGTCACCTGGCGGGATTTGGATTTAGGTTTTTCGACTTTGCCTCGAGCACTCCTCTACTTAAAGGCTTTTCCATTCTTTGATCAGCGCGTGGCTAATAAGATTTTAAAGGGCATTTATGAAAACAAAAGAGCCAGAGCGAGGGGCACAAATCAAGTGAAAAATGGTAAATGGAAAATAGCAAAAAGGGGGGCTGGCGGCATTCGCCTGGTGAGACGGGTCTAATTTTATTAATGTTGCCAATTTTCAACGGGTGGTGGTGCAGGGGGTTCAGGTAAGTGCCCCAAGGGGGTTGAAAAAAAAGCGAGGGGGCTGGTTGTAGCAATAAATGTGCTGCTTACGCGCGCAATTAAATATGAAATATTTAAGAGCTGGCAGCACGGTTTTTCTTAGCCCTTGGCTGGTACTTTTCCCAGGCTGGGTGGGGTTATGGGGTTACGGGGTCTCAGGGTGGCGGCTAATTAATAATTTTTAGGCAATTCAGCAGAATGCCGGTGCTCGCATCTCAGGTGGCAAAAACTTAGACGCAACTTGACTTGACTTGATTAAGTGGCTTTTTAATGAAGTTCAAAGTGATTTTACTTGCAATTAAAACAGTTCACCCTCGCAGGTGCCCCTTTACCGCCAGCTTTTCCATTTCCCAATCTCGTTTCTCTCCACCATTTTCCCCATCTACAATGATTGATGGCGGGAAAGCAGCCCAAAGCCTGAGGAAAAACTTTGGCCACTGCGACTATTTCTCAATCTCGATTAGCCGACAGCAATCAGAAAACACATGAATGGTGAGGGTTGTTGTAGGTACAAGTCTAGTAAAAGAAGTGTAAAAATATTAGGTAATATGGTGAAAACAAATAAATAATAATAAAGTTAATATAATCAGAAGTATTAAAGATAAGCGACTTTAGAAGCACAATACAAATATCACCAAAATTAATTTATATAACAAATAAATAAGTAATCAAACTTTTAGTTTTAAAATACTGATAAAGAAAGATATGTAGCTTATTTTTCAGCTTGTGGAATTTGCAATTGAGGGTGTTCCTAAGTGACATATAAAACATGTATTTATTAACAAAAGAAAACTACAAAAGGCCATCCTCCAATGGGCTTGAAAGAACTGTCTGAGTCACATACTTCTGGTGGACTGGTGGACAAAACGTTTTGTCAGAGGTCTGATTAATCGACGGATGTCGCCTTACTCCGAGGGATAACACTTATCCTCAACAGCAACTAATTGGAGCTGCAGCTAATGGTTACATTTTCGAGAGAATGGGAGCGGGATCACGAAAAATCCCCATAGAGCACATAAATAACCATAAATGCCGAGCATCCCAAGCCAGTAGCAAATTTTTGCGGTTGAGTTTCTTTTCTTTTCTGGCCGGAGAGCTCTTTGCAAAAACACACTGAGCACACCGAGTGCCCGGCAATTATTTACACTCGAAAGTTTTGCCAAGTTGGCCGAGCACAAATGAAGTTGCAACTGCTGCTGCCGGAGATGCCAGAAGATTCTAGGAGAGATGCCGGTAGATGCCAGGACATGCGAACATGTGTATCTTCAACTATGGGTTCTACTGCGAGTTATTCGCAGGTGGGGCTAAAAGAGGATGTGAGCCGAAGACGAGGGCGAGAATTATGCAACTGCTGTGCTGGGGAAGCCGCAGGACAGCACTTCTTGTTGTCAACCTGGCTAGGCAACGAAGCCCACAACTCTGACTCCAACTCCAAGTCCACTTCGAACTCCGGCTCCCGTTGTCCTTGCAGACAATTAAGCAAGGACAATGCGGAGCACAGGCTTTGTAAAAGCTCATGCATGCACACTGGCATCGCAGGTCTGAGAAATCTACACAGAAAAAATGCATTTGGATTTATATATGTTTTTTGTTCTATACAAAAACTAAGTCAAAATCAAGGTTTCGTTAGTATTAGCTTTAAAAACTATTTACGAACCTAATAAGGCTTTAGGTTTAAGGTTCTATAAGTTGTTGAACGACATTCTTATAACCACACTCTTGCAAACATTTACAAAGTCAGGTACCCACATATTTAAAAGCCTATTGTTTTGAAGTATATCTTTTTTCAAAATAAAATGTTCATAAGACATAGATGTTTAAATATGATTGCTTTTCAATAGGATTTCTATAAATATTTTAATAGTCATAACCATGAAAATGTTTTTTTTTTTTAACATAATTATAAAACTTAATTTAAGTGTAAGTTGGCTGTGTTTATAAATTTATTTTTCTGTCTGTGCAGAGCACACCTGAGCTCCATCTCCGACCGGATGTGTTAAGCCGTAGAGCCGGGGAAGTTCATTGCCGAAACTTTCTGTCCTTCCAGGAAGCTCCGCCGTCCGTCCTTCTGAAGCCATGAACGCAATTTGCCTGTCAGTGGCTCAGTGCGTTTTGCCTGTGGCAAATTACAAAGCATACCATGATTTACCTAATTGCACCAACGATGCACTCCCTGGAATCAGCAACAAAATATCATGGATTTCTTATTTCTGGCCACTTCTGTTTGTGATTATGATATGCTAAAGAATTCGCGTTACAGGTTAACTCAGCTTGGCAGAGCCCGATTATTCATTCTTTCGTTTGCTTAAGATTCAATTTTTATTTGGTCATAGTTTTCTGTGACAGTTTGTAGAAAATGTAAGAACAAATTGGGAAATCAGAGCTGTGATTGCATACTCTCCCTTTCGTTCCATGGCTCTGATTGTGGCCCAATTTTTGCAGCCATGACAAATGTCCAACAATTACAAAATTGCCCGCACACACCCACACCCACGCACGTACACACCCACACAATTTGGCAAACAAAATTTACAAAATTTTTCAAACCACCCACTAACACACACACACACGAATAGGGGAAAATTGAGTAAATTTGCAGTCCCTTTTTTCTCGCTTCTCGTGGTTCCAGCTGGGGCTCGACTTCATTTGCCATACAGCCCAAATTCATGAGCATGCTCAACTGGGGGTCAACTATGACCACCAAAACGGCATGCATCCTACACACTCACCTACCCCCTACCCCCTAACCACTGCACCACTACAGCACTGCACACTCTCATGTTGATGATGATGACCATGGCGATGGCAATGATGACAACATGTGTGCCTAAGCGCCGACTATAAACTGCGTTTCAAGGACCAAAGGGACGACCGGACATCGCGGTGGGTGTTGTTGGATTGTGGGTGATTGTGGATGGCGAAAGGGTTGATTATTATTGGTGGGCGGTTGGGTTAAGTGTCGCTACATGCCATTCAAAAAGGGCAAATGGGCGCGGTCAGCCTAGTATGATTCAGCTATTTCATAAGCGAGATGAGCGAACACTTTGATTTTACCATGAATATGAAGTGGTTTTTATAAAAAATGTTAATGAAAGTAAGCCTGACATGACATAAGATATGTTTTTAAATGGTTATAAGTCTCCATATTGGATTGATAAACAAAAAACAAAAACTCAAAACTGTTGTTTGACGATGAAAACATAGAAAGTTACTAAGCTGTTATAAAGAATTTTATTAACTAACAAAAAAGGGTTTTGAACAACAAAATTATTATTATTATTAAACATTAATATTTTTTTAAAACTATCGTATTTTTTTAGAAATCCGGTTTGAAAATCGTCTTTTTTCAAAAACTTTACAAAGTACATATGTAAAATTTTTTAACAAACCATAAAATTTAAAAGCTATGAACCTAAACTTAAGTTATTTGATACAACAAAAACTAGACAATGGAATGGACCGAGTGCAGTAAATCGAACCTAACGAAATCACCAGAATTTCCCACTCACACTTTTTCCTTTTGCAGAGGATCTGTCTACCACTTTCAAAACCTTTCCCCTTCCACTTCGTCTGGGATTCTGTTTATTCCCTTTTTATAAACATTATGAAATTATTGCTGCCGCAGGCAACATCACCACCCCAGCCCAAAAACCCTATCTCTATAGATGGCAACAGTGTACGCCTGCCCACCCGCCACGCCCACTATACATATAAGCAATCAGCCACATGCACTGATTGTCCACTTTGGCTGTCGATGTGCGATATGTCGAGGAGCCACTGTGGAAGCCAGAGGCTGCCAGTGAACCGCAGCCGTCGGAACCGCCCAATAAACAGGACGATGGCTCCAGTGGCTAGGGTGCACGTCGTTTATCCTTTTGGACAGGATAGGACAGGAAGGGACAGGAAGGGACAGGAAAGGACAGAAAAGGACAGGGTAGGACAGGCCGGGCACGGGATGCAAATCGATTGATGTTGATTAGCATAAATTGTCTGGACCGCACTGTGCAATGAATAATTTTGGTGGCGCGCTGACGACATGCCACGCCCCTTGCTATTGTGCACTGCTTGCAACTTTGGCGACCTAATGCAATTTTGTTTTTGCTTAATTTGATAGGCGTGTTGTCAGCTGAACGCTGCCATCCTGACAATGTGTCCTCCCAACAGCAGCAACAGCAGCAACAATGGCAACAATAGCAACACATGCACACAGCAGCAACACGCAACTTGGTACAGCAGCAACAGCAACTGATGGTCCGGCTGATTGGACGTGTTCTGAGTGTCTGCTGCAGGACTTGCCAAGGCTCGGAGGTGTGTGTTGTGCGAACAGAAAGGGAAAAGGGACTTCTACTAAAGCTATTAGCCACTGTGTCCGGGGTGTTCGCCCAGACAGATATTACCAAAATAAACTGTTTTACTGGGCATAGTTGGCCGTTGGATAAGCAAAAACAGTACAGAGTAATTTATGCAGTTTAGCTTGAATGCACTAACTAAGCTTCCGTCTGTTGTTATTGCAGTTGCAGCATTTTAAATATGCACTCTCTCCACTTTCACAGCATTCAAGTTTGAGCTCTTAAACGGTTTCGTCATTCTATTGTACGTTTTGTACTAAAATTCCTAATAATATTAATCAGTAAACTTTTAATATGCACTTTAATTTTCCACAGAGAAACGACAATGAACTGTTTCACACGAATAGCGAAATTTGTTTATTGTCCAATTTTCTTATTACCAACTGGCATACAAACTATTTCGATGGGATTTGTTTCCCCCGAAAAACAAATGTGATACACTCAATGTGCATGCAAACAGCACATTTGGGTTGGGTTTGCGCTGGAGCATGCGGTGCCGAAGTTTCCCATCGAAACATCTTTAAGCGGCGAAACTTTTCTCATAACATGCGAGCATTTCGCACAAAAACAATGGCAGCCATACACGAACACCCACAATATCGCACCACCCACACATGTATGTACGTACGTACACCCTGCGGCGAAATCTTATCAAACTGACATCATTTTCATTATGTTTTGCACTTGCACAGCTTCGACTAATGTATATGTGGGTGCCAGGCTGTGGCTGAGTCCTTCGAGTTTGTAGTTCCGAGGCCTCAGCCCTGAGATGGTAATATGTCCTTCTGCCACACATTGAATCTGCCACACTTGGAAAAATATGGCTATACCTTTGTTTTTTAAAATTGATACATTTTTATAAGATGTTAAAACGGGTCTCCATTTTTAATAGATTGGCGAGAACTTTTATACAATTAGATACACCCAACAAAAAAGTTAATAATAAAATATTTAAACTACTGCTATTGTCAATACTAGTATGTATAAATTTGATACTCTCAAATTTCAAAAGTGTACTCGGTTACTAATCATTTTCAGTTTAAAATGAAAAAGTATCAAATTGACACTAAAAGTTGTTTGGCTTTTTGTCAGTGTCGCGTTAAATCCCTATAAATTTGATTCAACTAATATATTAAATTAAAGATTATTATTATTCTAAAATTAAATTCATTAAAATATTATAAAAAAAAAAAAAATCCTGAACATTTTGGAAAAAGAAATTTGTTTCTGTGCGCACTGTGCGCCAAATTATAGGCAATTCGGAATGGAATCTCCGCACACGCCATACGCATTACACACACTTGTGTGTCCGCCTTGTGCGTGTGTGCTAATCTGGCCCGCCAATAACTGCAAATTAGATTAGCAACGCCTCGAGGGTGGACCGGGACTCGAACCCATGCCATTCGCCCTATCGACAGCTGACCATTCCATCCATATCGACATGCAGCCAGAGGAAATTCACCAAACTTGTCCATCGCGTGTGGCGTTGATAAATCTCAACGGGAAAACGCCAAGGGGGCAAATCGATATGCTTAAAACCCCACTCAATCCAATCCAATCCAATCCCGGATGCCCATATATATATTGCGAGGGCCATTTGTTTTGGCATCCCATCGCGAGACGAAACTAATAAAATTCATAAAAACTTTTCCGCTTAGCGTTACCATTAAAATGCCCACCCGCAAAAAATTGTTATTATTATTTGAGTGTGCCTCTCTGTCCTTGTTTCACTTTCACTTTTACTCGTACTTTCACCTACCCGTGCGATTATGTCAGCACACTGGAAATGAACTTAACTACTTACTGAAGAAGTGCAATTGGGGCAAAACTTTAGGAGCCAACTTGGGAAACGTTCTGCCCGACAAGTATGCGTCATGTTTACGATTGGCCTTTAGCCTTTATTTGCAAATATTTTGTTGATTATGTCATGGTTTTATGTTCTTTGGTTGAGAAAATTATGTGATTATACCAAAAACATATAGAACTTAATAAAGTAGTTCCTATTTCGCAAAACATTAAATTTCAATCAGTGGGTTATCAGTAATCAAACAAAAAATTTAGTTATTTTAACCAACAACTTTTTTGTTTTATTTTGGTATTATGACTCTAATTCGTAGACCTTATATTTTAATGCAGGTGCATTAAATATGTCAAATTTCCATTAAGCTTGAAGGAAAGACGTTACCATTATTTCTAAACTAATACGAATCATTTTCAAAAAATCAATTCAAAACAAATCGATCTTAACCATGTTAAACTGTTATTCAAAAGGTTAAAATAAACCATTAATAAAAAGCAACTTTGACGTTATCATTGCGTAGATTTATCTCTAACTGACTACCCCACATCGATAACTCACGTTTCAGTTTATTGCCAGTTGCTTTTGAATGGCAAAACTTCCGTTGGAATGGAATTGCTGACGCCAGCGTCGCCGCTATTGCATTGGACAATGTCCAGTTACTACTACTATATGCTTTGGCACTTATTCACCGGACCAGCGGGTGTACTATATGACGCCTAGTCACTTATTCGCATAGTTGGCCAGAGGAAAATGGCGAAAGGGAGGGCTATATCGTTGTCCGCTAATCGTAAAATAAATTATTTTCCATGTGTGCGCTGCTCGCCTGATTCCGAGTCATAATTCTTGCATCACTCCCCTACCCAAATGTAGCATAAAAGTTCCAGTTAATTGCATGAGTGAGAAGTGCACTGAGAAAAAAGAAATGGAGATGAATACATTCTTAAATGGCTAAAATACTCTAAGGAAAAATCATTACATGAATAGATTGCACACAATTATATTGCCGTTTATTTTTTAGTTTGTACGTTTCGAGTACAACAAATTATTGTCTTATCTTCCATTGTGCAATAACATGAACAATTTGAAATTGAAATATACCAATATTTCTCCAAAAAAATTTAAAAACTGAATTAAGAAGTGTAAGCGCAGTTAACTATTAAAAAAAAAAAACATTTTTTAAGCATTTTAATCATACACAAACATGTCAAAAGTATCGATTCAATTGTTATTTAAAATTTTTCTGTCTTTTCTGGTATACCCTACATATATGTGATTTTTTTTCCGTGTATGGAAGATGCGATTTTTAGGGGGATAAACTTTCCCAGCCGCAACTGGCTGGCTTTAATTGTTAGCAGTCGCATTTGGAGCCTGGCCTAATCACTGGCGCCGGATTAGTCAAACTTGCAGCCACTGGACGTGGGTAGTTGGGTGGCTCATTGCCTGGGTGGCTCCGGTGGCTCAGTTGCTCACTAACTCGGTGGTTGGGTGGTGTCCAAGTGCTGAAATGTGTAGCGCTTGCCAACGCTGTCAGTCATAATTAACACTCAGCTGCAGCCCCAGCTTTGAGTTCAGAGCTTCAGTTTTAGCTTTCGGTTTGGAGTTGGAGAGTTGGTGGAAAATAATATGAAACCGAAATGGATGTGAAACAAAAGTTTGCTTCGTTCCAACTGCTCAAAGTTGCTAATCAAGCTTGACAGCTGCTAAGGGGAGTGTGGAGATAGTGATTGGATTCTCTGTACACATGCACTGGGGAATATAACTAATATATACTATATATCAGTTTACAATCATGCTTACTTTTCAAAGAAAGTTTATTAAGTAGCGATTGTGGTATCTATATTTTTGAAATGAGTTAATGATATTGCTTGATTTATCTTTTTAAATGTCGAAATGAAAATGTTTTATAAAGTGAAAAGTGAAGCATAAAGCCTAAGACACAACTTTATGTCAACACACTCGAAACGAAAAGCGAAAATGCAATCTGAATCATAAATTTCATATAGATATTGCTCCATGAAATCGCATGTTTATTCAAAGTCACTTGTATTCAACTACGTGTATATTTTTGCAGCCTTTTTCGCAGTGTAAGTCGTACCTGCTGCTGACAGTTTTGGCCTCATCTGATGGTGGTGTAATTAGGAATGCAAACGCACTGTGAGATGCACATAGAGCGCCAGCTGAAAAGGAATTTTTGCGGATGCCAAACTCATTAGCCGCCCCTCGCGACCAGATAAATGCGATTCTGCATTCGTGGAGATTTCAATCGGGCTGCGGTTATTGTGTTATATTCCGCCTGCCATGCCTTGTTTAACCATCCAGTTCGCCCACTAAAATAACGTTCTGCCATCTGAAATTCCATGCGACACGTGCCAGACACAACAACAATAACAAATTACACTAACAACGATGCGATGGTCCTCTTCCGGTGCGATGTGCCATGCAAATTTGAAGCGCCTGTGTCGCGCACATTTCCTTCTTCTTTTGTGTCTATGGCGTCATCGGCTCATACTTTGGTATCCCCGCATTTGTACTTGATTACCCATACAGCAACATCCGCATTCGCATCCGCATCCGCAGCAGCAACTTTAACTGTAAATCGATATTGAGACCGTCTGGATGTCTGCCCCCCGCCAACAAAATCGTCTTTGGCCTCCGACCTCTGACTAACTGACTGTCTCGACGGAAGAAAGCGAAAAAGACCAAAGTCGGTGGTTGCTACTCAAGGATAGGATAGTTGGCTGCCTTTATTCATTACGATTTCCAGATAAACTTTTCAGGTCACTGCCAATTAAACGAATGTATTTCAAATGGAATCAATATTTAAAATTACATTGTCTAGTTTCGGGTTTCTTGCTCTATTTTGTTCTTTTAGCAAACGAAATGTTAAAATGCAGTTTAAAAGATTAAAAGGGATAAAGATTTTTACAATTTATTTCGCAATATAAACAAAACAAGGAGTTCACAAATTTGTATGACATTTTTAAATGTTGAATTCATAGCCAAACGCACCATGGATATTAAAAGCAAGAGAAAGAGAATCGAATTGAAATGGGAACCGCAACAAAGTTAAACTTTTAGGTTGTCGACAAAAGAAAAGTTTGTGACTCTTTAATAGACACCTGAAGAGTAGTTTTAAGCAAAACTTTTTGCGCTGGCAGAAAATATTATGTTGACTTTCCTATGGTATAAATTCGTTCCACTCGAAAATGAGACTGGGCATCGTGGTTTTTTGTGTCACATTAAAGCAAAGCCTAATACAGTTTATCAAGCTGTTGTTTGTAGCTCAGAACTCTGTCCTCCGTCCCATAGCCCAAGGATCCCAGGATGTTGCACAGCAGTTACAACCGGGCACCGCGACGCAAACTCATCCCGAATCTTTTCAGCAACATCCTGCAGGTAATCGCCGATGCCGACCATCCACTAACCGAGCCCGAGATCGTGGAGGCCGTATCCGATCGATTGGACCGCAGCGATGAGGAGCTCAAACGCCAGATCACGGTCAGCCTCCACGATGCCCTAATCTACGGCTACCTGCGGGTGAAGAACTATCGCTACTCGATAGTTCCCAGTCGCCTGGACCCCGATGATCATCACCACCATCCGGGGAGCTTATCGATCGGTCAAAATCACAATCAACAATCCACATCTAACAACCATCAGGAGGGACTAATGAGCAGGTCAGCGGAACAGGCAATCAAAAGGGAGACGGCCGAGCCGGAAAAGCCAATAAATTGATATAAGCAAATTTTAAATGTATACAATAATAGACCATTTTATTAACTAAAACTACCAAGAAATGTATTTAATATTCCACTTTAAGAAAAAGTTACTCAAATGTGGGGTAAATCTATAAAGAGCTAGAACCAAAATAATATTAAACATGCTATATTTTTGCTATAGCACCATACAAATTGTATACTAGCAATTCAATGGTCATAAATTAAAAGTTGTTTTTTTTATATAAAAATGAAGCACCAGGCGTTGTTGCATTCACTTGAATAATGACAACAGGTCTGTCCTGGATTTCGTTTTTCAATCACAGCTAACATTTTAAATAAACTGTGCTCCATATTAAATACGTTGCTTTTAAGTTCACAGTGTTTTTTATATAAAAATATGTAAGTACTTAAACTTAAAACTCTCTAAATTGCTCGTTTCCCTTTTTTTTTGCCATAAGGGTCTTACTTATTTAGCTATTTCTTTCTGTCACTATCCTATTGCTACAAGAGAATCCTTTATTTATTGTACCAGAGACGTTTGGTTGAGGTAAATAAGTTCTGGCTTCAAACAACACAGTAACGAGATAGAGAGAATCGGTTTCCTGTAGAGAATAATTCCTTCAAGTAATCCTCAATTAGTTTCCCAGCTCCCAAGGCAACCCACGTAACTGACTGAGCGGGGAGTTAAGCCCACAAACGACTGCCAACTGGCCAATGCGGTCCGCAAAGACCACTCCACTCTACTCTACTACTCCACTCTGCTCTACTGCTTCAAGCTGATCGACGTGCGGCATCGGTGGACGCAATCCCCGTATCCCGAACGTCTTGTGTGTCAAGTGAACTGGTCTCTCAACCTCCTCGACTCCTTGCCAGCAGCTAAACGGGCTAATTGAAATGCAACTCGAAGGCAGAATGCCCAGCCCAACAGCCCAACAATCCAACAACCCAACAACCCAACAACCCAACAATCCAACAATCCCCACCCCTCCTGAGGTGTGATGCATGCATATGAGAGCCTTGAGCTTGCGGTCATATCAACAAGGATACGTTGACTAAGACGGGCGACCTCAATCGCGTCCTTTGTGTTTGATGTGGTGTCAGCTTCGGGCGCATATTGAACTCTCCCCCTTGACCTACTATGTAGTATATGTATGCAGCATATATGGTCCAGTTGGGTCCGATTAGCGATGACAAAAGCATAGTTGGCTTTAAAAATGTTGCAATCAATGAAATATGAAATTAATGATCATATTAGTTAGGTTAAATCAATCATATTGCCAATCTATCATTTGGTTCTGGGTTATATAACTTTTATCGATATAAGAGTGCTTTTCTTTCTTTATCGATTTATTTTTCATCGCAAGTAACTTTCGCGCAATTTTCAGTATATTTCTGCTGAATTTTCAGCAATTTAGAGATTCAGTCGTTTCGTGAATACACAAAATATATTTCCAAGCTATCATTTGTTGTTTATCGATTTATTTCTTTATCGATTTATTGTCGTTTTGCCTAAGTTCGATTTTATTTAAATATAAAATGTATTATTATTTTTCATTCTATTGCTAGAGTATACTTTTTATCGATATAAGAGTACCTCTATTATTATATGTGCCCTTGGGGTTTTCAAACCACTTAAAAGCGTTATATCTAATCGGAATTTTCCGTAGCCTTTAACATCCCCTGTTGAATATATAGAGCTCTGTGCTACTAAGAGGGCATGTGTGTAAGCGACTGTTTGAGTTCACTGATTGTTGCGACACCAACTGGCATATAAAGGCTCCAAACAGGATGCGGCCACGCTCCTCCATCATCCCTCCATCCCTTTCCCCCTGAAGGAGGAGGCGGAAGTCACTGGGCTTAGGGTTTAGTCACGCTTATGTCCTTGGCCATATGCAGCCCACTCACACAGAAGCACCAGAGTTGTTAAAGGTACTAGTTTTTTTAACATATAAAATATTTGCGAGAATAAATACTTGATAAGGTTAAAGGGTACACAATTGTAGATTATTAAGGAAAGGTAAAAACAAATTCTTGCATTAATATATGTTTTTTATTTTGTATTCACTTGGGCACACCCAATCATCTTTTTTAGAAGTTTCAGTTTTTACACATACTGGCGGTTATGTATGATCATGGAAACATCTTAAAAAAGACATAAATATATCCTGCATATGAGGTGGAATTAGTTTCTTTAACGTTAGTAATTGTACATTAAAAAACAATACAAAATGTAAAAATTCGAAAACAAAAATAAAGACCAACATTTCGGAAGCTAAATACTTAGTTTTTTCTAAGGTATATACAAATCATTACCAAGGTAACCATATTTAAGGTATTTAGACCACATTTTGTTATTTGAGCAAGTACCTAGTTTTAAGTATCTATGTACTTCCCAACACTGACTGCCACACACACACATCCGTTTTAATGTGTGATAATACCTGTTCGGACTCGGAGAGCTCGGTGCTTTTAGAGGTCCTAGGTTCCCAGCTTCGAGTGCGTTGTTTTCACGCCCGTTGAACGGGGCAAGCGAGCATGAGGGACGAAGCACATTACAATGATGCAGCAACACCACCACCATGAAACCGCCCAAGCTCCAAACTCCTCTTGGGCAACTCATTTAGTAATTTGTGTGTGTGCCTGTGTGTGTGCAGTGTGGTCCCAGAGTTTAGTCCAGTCAACTGGCTTTACTCAGCTAAATGAGATTTTGCGGTGTGTAATTTGAAAATTGTGAAATTACCCAACACTGCGGACCCGTCCAGTGATGATGGAGCGAAGTGACGTGGCACATTAACACTCGAAATACAAACTGGTTATTCATTGAGGGTCGCTCACTAATGTCGGATTATCCCTTCTGAGCCCAACCCCCCTTCTCCATCCCAACACACCAAATTAGTGCTTTCCAATTGCCAGACCCCCACCAGAGCAAAAAAATGAATAAACCCCTTGAGCGAGATTGGCCATAATTCAAGAACGAAATCCAATTCTTGTGATTTTTCGCACCTCATCACAAAGGCTAAACAAACGCGCGCCCCCTTTTCATTTCGTTTATATCGCATAATCTTGGGACCTTCGGTGGCATATTGTTTTACATGGTTTTTCGGGTAAACGGATTGGGCTTGTATTTTGGCCCGCGGCAAAGTCATCCTTTTTGGGTTAAAAGCGACCCAACCGAAAAGCTTGGGTCCCAAAATTGTTATGCCCTTATGTTGTTGAGGTTTTCTTTTTATTTATGTACTGTACATATTGAAGCTACATTTTTCACCCCATAAGAGACATTCGGTCTCTCTTTTTGGGGTCAAAAGAGCTACATTTGGTACTGGGGGCCAAAGCCTTCAGCTATGAACATTTTACAGTTTACTTTGTTTGTTCCTACGATAAATACAGAAAGTCGCCAAAATTATTATAATTTTTACAATATTAAATCCGACAGCTTAAGCAAATACCATTTTTTGTTTAGATTATTTTTCAGAAACGCAGAATGATTGCGGGGGGATATTAAAACAGTGTTACAGAATATTTTCGACCATTTTTAAAACTTGAAAACAAAACGTTTGAAATTAATGAAAACAGCCCTTAAACTATTTTATCTGTCTGAGCGTTTGCATTTATACTTTCACTAAGCTTAACCACAATTTACTAAATTTGTTGTTGTATGAAATCTGTTTGTTTAACTTAAACAAACAAAAAAAAACAAAAAGAACTCAGACAGCTAGGTGTCAGCAGTTAGGCACAGATTTTCGATCTAACTTCACTTCACGTAGAGCCTTCTAAAAATATAAACACAACACATACACCCTTCATTCAATCGGCAAAATTTTCTCTTTCGGCAGCACACAGAAAACTGTTGTAAATTAACGTATCTGTACCGTGTTCTTCTGCTGGGTTTTTGTTTCTCAGTGTCTAGACTACCAATTTCCCGGTTTTCCTCCAGACCGTATCTTTCGCAAATAAGCCCAACGAAGACGTTAACAGAAAAAGGAAAATTAAAGAAGATTACATCTCCGATAACGATTACAAAAATCTCCAAAAGCCCAAAAATCTAGAGCCGCCATCCAGTGATCAGCACCTAAAACGAATTCTTATCGAGGAACGCTTTTGGGAACATATTGGATAGCAAATTAATATCCCGGCAAGAGGTAAGCAATGGAAGATTTGCATCTTAAGCTCGGCGATTTGCCCCAGCAGGCGCTAGCCGCCCGGCACAGTTTAATTCTGGGCCAGAAATTGGGTTCTGCAATTGGATTACAGCAAGCGTCGCATCATCACTTAAATCATCAGCTCAATCAGCTAAATCAGCTCAATCAGCTGAGCCAGTTAAATCACTTAAGTCAATTGAACCAGCAGCTGCAGCATCAACTTCAACAACAACTAAATCTGAATCGCCTCTCATCGGGCCTTAATCTCAATTTGGGTTTAAGCCAAAAGTTAACTGGTGATCATCATCATCATTGTCAGATGCAGCAGCAACGTCCACTTCACCACCAAATACAAATGGGCCTGGGTCTGGATCTTGATCTGGATCTAGCAGTCAATTTGGATCTCAACTTAGAGGGTAGCAGTATGAACAGCACTAGCAGTAGCACCGGCAGCACCAGCAGCACCAGCACCACGAGCAGCGATCATGGATCTGGAATTGGTCTTGGTGGCCGAAGATGGACCACCCAAGCCCAAGTTCACTCGGCCCATGACCCTGTCCAGGATAACAATGGTGATTCGCTAAATGTGAAGGGTCGTCCGAGCTGCTTAACGCTGGGTCACGATGATGGAGAAATGGAGAAGGATGCGCTTTGGTTTTGCAAATCTCCGTCAACGGATAAGCCCTCTGCTTCCATCTATTTGACGGCGGCCAAATCAACGTTAAATGCCAATGCCACTGCTTATACCATGCCCACCACTGAAGGACGAGGACTCATGCCGAAAACCTCGCAGATTTCTGGTGATTTTAAGCTCAATGTCGAGGCGCCTGTATTCAAACCCGCTGGCTTGCTGGCTCTACCGACGACCTCAGTACTGCCGGCAGCACCACTAAATCCGCTCAACCCTTCAACACCACAGCTTTCGGAGCAGGGATTGCAGCTTTATGGCTGCACCTCCCGGCAAAGTATCCGTTGGCGCAAAGAGCCTTTGCCGGATCTATTTAGAGCCGTTCTCTCACTGATGCGCGAACTCTTACGATCCGTAAGCTATCCGGAGATTATAAATACCCTGGCAGTGAGACTCCAAAGGCCGGAGGTGGAGTTGAAGCGCCATTTGCCGCATACATTGCACACAGCCGTCATTAATGGTTATCTGAAGAAGGATGGCAATCGGTATACACTCATGTCCGAAACTGATCAGATGGAGATCATGCGGCGCAATCAGGTGGCCGCCAAACGCGCCAAGGAGCTGGAGAAGGAGCCATTATCCTGGCGCAAGCGATAGTTCCTCACTATATATATAATATATATATAGTATATATATAGGGTATTGTTGGAAGCTCTATACGGTTGCGAAATGTGCGCCCGCAACCGTGATACATACATTTCTACAACCGCACATCCTGCATCCTGCAATCTGCATCCTGGATCCCACATACCGTATCCTACCACTTCAACATTTCATATGCTTTGGCTTCATACCTTTTATATTTGAGCTAGCACAGCACTCGCGGCTGTGAGAGACTGTAGTCCTATGAGTTGCACACACCCCAGAGCCCTGAGTCCTGTGCCGCAAAGACGAGCCCTGCAAATAATGGTTTTACTGTAAGTGAACTATGTTCCGCGGACCAGTGATCCGTGCGATCCTCGATGCGTGATCCGCAATCCTCAGATCCACGATCCACTGTCCGCAAATGAAGTCACGATGACATATACGTATATATATATTCAATTTTGTATATATATGTAAATATATATATAAAAACCCAATGGGGCCGGCCATTTGTCGAGCTGCTGCCTCCAAAGGATGTTTCGTTGCCTGCTGTTCCCTTTGGTGTTCTAACAACCACACACAATCGAGTTGTCCTGGTTCAGCGCTTTATATTTGCAAGCTATTCAAGTAAATAAAATTGTAGTTTTCCATGCATCTCGATTAATGGGCGGGCGAAAGCGGATCGGAGGTGAGCCAAGTATTCAAAACGGGGCAAATGCCATTTTATTTTTCATTTTATAGTGTCAACTTTAAATAATTTCCTAAAGAATTCGAGGCATTTGGAAATTTATCAAGTTTACAAACTAGCACCTTTTAGTGTTATATTTAAGCTTAACCATTCATTTGAAGCTTAACCATTTATAAAGCAACAATTTAACTTTAATTCTACCTATTCATTTATTTTATTTGCCAACCCCCTGATTTATCTTTTTAATGACCCAACTTTTCATTCGCATTGAAATTGTGCTATCACAGCCATTAAATTTTTGCATTCAACTTTGTGTTTATCAATTTAAACATTCATCTTTTTACCCAGTCCGATGAGTTGCCCATCCATTTCTCAGTTAGTCCGTCGGGCAGTCATTCAGTAAATTAGGCGGTCGGCGGTTGTTCGGATCTGTTCAGTTAACTAGCTATTGTGTGCAGAGTGGCGAGTATCTAGAGCTCATCATGATTGTTTTGTAATTGGAATGCCACAACGCGAGGCCAGAAAGGAGGATGGTTGGTGGTTGGTGGCATCTCTCAGAATGCAAGGACAATAACAACAGCACAAGGATGAAAAGATGAGGAGGAGGAGGACGACGACGAGTGAATGCCAACTCAACTAACAATTTGCTTCAATTATAAAAAGCGTCGCGACAAAGTGGCGCCAAGCTAGTGGGTGGTTGCACTGTTCATATAAAAAGAGGGAGATGCTGCTGTTGCTCTGGATGTTGCTGTTGCCGCTGATGAAATGGGTAAACAGTGGACAGAGTGGCCCGGGGGTATGGCCTGGTAATCAGCATGGCGACGCACTGCTCCTTTGAGCCCGGAACAACTGCCTCCTTCTCCAAAAGCCGCCCGTCTGTGCTGGCAGCAACTGTTCGCAAATAGCGCCAAAGACTAGCATGAAAAATAGCTGGCCTTATTTAAGTTTCTTTTTTTTTCAATTATAATAATGGAAATTTATAAAGATATGTTAGTTTTCGAAAGCTTTTCTTCTTAACTTATATCTGGCTAGTTAAAGACTGTTAACTGAAACCTAGTTTACTGCAGATCAACAAAGAAACCTAAGATATATAATATTTGTCTAATTTTTCGAGCCACAACTTATTTAAAAATATTTTTTCCACCATTGGGGAAGACACGAATGGTTATATACATATTGTTTTTTCCAACTTTATATGTTATATATTCAAATCTAGTTCAGAATTATGGTCATAAAGATAATGTGCAGATAATGATAATATCCAAAAAATTATCATGTACTTAAGCTTTAAAAATGGTATGTCCAAAACCATTTGAGCTCCGAAAACAAATTAAGATCTTGAAGATAATGTGTAGAAAAAGAGCTAAAAGCTTAGATTACTTCCCGAATAATTTTCTGTACCCAAATTTGGGATCGAAATATACTTTGATTAGCATTTTTTAAAATACAAAAACTTAAGTGGGTAGCAAAGATCCAATTATCGGCGTTTACCAACCCTTAAAAAAATGTACATCTAGCTAGAAAATATCAAAGTAGCCAATTCTTGGAGAGAAGTGAGGAGCAACTGGGTGAACGACCCGGTGACGCAGCAGCTGGCCTCGACCGGAATGAAAGTAAAACTGGAACTGGAGCACCAAGGAGGAGCCTCCACTGGCGTCATCCTCAAACCATCTCATCGTCAGCTTTGTCTGCCGTATATATGGTCATCAACTTATTTGCATGCTGCAACGCTGTGGGCCCTGTCATAATTGTATTTTGTTGCCGCCACTCAAGGATCAGAGGCACTTCGATGAGGCCGGGCCCAGTCCAAAGTTTGTTGCTTCAACGCCATTGCCATTGGATGTTGCCACCGTCGAAACCGAACCTGTTGACTCTTATTCCAACCGAAAGGAACAGACGGAAGACGAGTCCAGGCTGCAAGGATGCCAGGAAAACGGAGCGACCCAGCTGAGCGATGATTTACTGAGCTCATGTGATTCATAAATATCTCTTCTCATCGTTGGCTCAGGAATCCCGGTGTCCGTTGTCCATTGTCCTTATGCCCCTTTCGCAACTCAACACTAAGGGAAAATGTTTACAAATTAAACATTTTCTTAAGACACTAAAACTTTAATATTTTTCTATACCACTTTATTTGACCTCAATCAATAAAAAACTTTTGTCAAATCATAACAGTAAGCAGACATTTTGTTAGATACTTTTTGGCTGATTTTCCATTGTTACGTATAATTCGAAAATTTTATTTTAACCATGATTTTTGTACTCTTAACTTATTAATATTTTTAATATCGTGTTCAATATACAATATATTGTAATCATTTAAAAAAAAATTCTAAGATCCATCCTTACAATCCTTTACTAAACCAAATAAAGCCTCATGCTCTCAGATGGCTTTGGAAACTTTTAAGGAGATTTTATTATATCATCTATTTAACTTGATTTTCGCAGTGCAAGGCAAGGACTTCAATTCACTGAGTTTCATTGCTCCGCAAGGATGAGCTGGCTGCCATTTGTCATGCCATTGCATGAAGAGAAGCGTGAACCAAACGCAAAAGAGGCATGTGTGCGAAAGGAGCTGAGTTTAAATGTTAATAGTTCAGAGGCTGCTTGATCCTCCGGCATTTGAACTGGACTGAGCTGGCCATAATGTTGCGTGTCAACGGAGTGCTGAGCTCGAACTCGGATCTCCGCACACTCAGGTCACATTAGCCGATGATGCAGCTCCTGGCTGCATTAAGAAGGTATGTTATGTTGGCGGGAAGGCAGGGTGTTGTTGTAAGGACAGAGGAATAGGGGGAGCCCCAGGACTCCAAGGTATCTGCAAGAAGAACAATGCTTCTCTAGTTTCCTGTTTTCTTGCCAAGCAATAAGGCATTGTAGCGTGGTTACAACGACGAGTAGGGAGTAACTAGGGGTTTAAGGCTGCTTGAAATTTGTTGAGTATTATGCCTAATAGACAGAGAACAAAACTTAGCAAAAATAGAGCAGATAATAACTCCTAGAAATAGGTAAAGTGGTTTTAAGTATAGGAGCCAAACTAAAAAAATACCAGCTAAACAGGATAAAAGGACAAATCTGGAAATGTCATAAAATGAACAACAAAATAGCCGTTTTAAGTTTAAAAAGATATAAATTTATAAAAAAAAAGTTTTGCCAGATTATATGTATTATAAAGAAAACGGAAAGTCAAATTTAAGATAAAAGATTTTATTAAATCCAAAAAGTAAACAAGTAAAGTATAAGAACATAAAAGCCCATAACATGTCAGAAAATACGGTAAGAAACAAAAGCAGTGAAAACAATTAAAAATTCCACTAAAAAGGTGAGTTACTAAATAGGGTTCTAGCACCGAGTCATAAACCAGCAACACTTCCTTCCTGCGGAATGACCACCCAATTAACGAATTAACGTCACAACCCCACCCATGAACACCTATACAATCAGCAATAATAACAATCATTTAATTTCAGGTTAATTGCACACACTTTGGTTTGTGTTGGGCCATAAATTGTGTGCATTCGTCGGCTGTTGCCTGGTGTTTGTGTAATTTATTCGCATATTTCAGTGGAGCGTGGAGTGACAGGCTGGAAATTATGCTACAAAATTCCAGGAATGCCTACCCCCCGGAAAGTTTTCGGAGGCGAGTGGGAGTGAGACTGGGAGTAATAGATGTAGAAGTCAAGACAGAAACGAGGGCGGACATCCAGCAGAGGCACACAAAAACTCTGGCCTGCTGCTAAACGCATTTACGTGTCACAACTAATTTAATGTGGCGCCCCCGGGTGGACTGAAACGAACTGAATTGGAACGGAACGGAGTGGAATGGAAAGAAATGGGAGAACGGGAGAATGGAGAGCCCCCGGAAAACGGAAACGGAAACGCATACGCAGCGAGCCAGTGGCGTCTGACCATATTTTGCTTATTTATTTGGCTTGCAGTGGTGCCTGACACTACGACACTTACCTCCCCCCTCGCACATTTCTCACCTAATAAAATTACAATGGCCACACCACACACCCCCCGCAATGAAGGCAGGTCCACCCTCACATGTTGCTCCTGCCCCTTTGTCCTTTTCGCTCCTTTTTGATGTAAATTTAATTTCGGTTTTCACATTTTGAGGTTTTCATAGCCACATGCTGGCATAAGGGTAGTGCAGTGAGCGAAAATAATAGCTTCAGGATCTGATTATAGCCTATACAATACTATAGATATAGTATCTAGTATAGCCTGATTACACAGACGTAGGTTTTCTCAAAGCAGGTGTTTAAGATATTAAGAATTATAATGACTGCTTTTTCATTTAACCTTATTTTGTTTTATAAATTATTTATTAATTCTTTGCTTATTTGTTTATTTATTTAACCTTTTTATATTAAACACCTAAGCAGTGCTTTAAGCAGTGCATAAGAGCCCTCATACATATATTTTAATTTGTAACTAAACAAATTAACAGCTTTTAAATTAATAGAAATACAAAGTAATGATTTTTGAATGCTAGAGCCTGCATGAATAAAACATATAACAAATAAGTATGAAATTATAAAACTGTCATTGTTCTGGTTGTTTTCTCTACGTGTTCCCTGGTATCCTGTTCCCAGAGTCCCCTGTCCCGAGTCCTGAACTCCAAGTGAGTGTCCGTGTCCGGGTCCTGTCCTCCCAAATCCTCACCCCTCATGAGTCGCATCCCCGGGGATTCGGGGGAGCATATTCAGCTGCCGTAATGCTTCTTTCATCGTCGCTGCCTTCACCCCAACTCGTGCTGCTGCTGTTCTTTTCCTTTGCCCTGTCACTCTGTCATCAGCGTCCCATATTGTTCGCCTTTTGTCCAACGGGGGAAAGGAGGTGGCGGTAAAATTGCCCGTTGCTCCTCGCCCCATATGAATATGTCAACTCGATTCCCTGACGTGTGCTCCGAATCGAGTTCCTGTTTTTTGCGAATTTTTTTTTTTTACCGCTCTGGTTTCCGGTGCTGCATTGTCCGCCCGGCTGAACTGCGATTTCAATTAAAGCCCCCCCCCCCCCCCCCCCCCTTCACTTCGCAAAAACCGATGCAATTTCAAACTGGATTTCGGGGCATATGCCGGCTCCTAATCGAATAATCCGCAAAACTCCCCTCACATATCGTGTGGTTAACTTAGTTACCTCCGCAACCTCTGACAGATAGCACTTGTGAAAATAATAACTGGTTTAGTTGGTGTCCAACTTATTGGTGGAAGAAAAAAAGGAAAGGCTTAGCAGGTTCATTGACCAATGCCGGAAGCAATTCACACACTGGCACATCCTTGTGAAGGATGTTCACTTGGAGGGGCGGCGAAAGCGGCAAAGGGTGAATATAAAGCCCAAACAAAGTCTGACACTCAACACAAAGCTTAATTGCAGAGGGCCCAAGCCCAAATCCAACAACTCTGACTCTAGCGACGACGACTGTGAAAAAGCGCCAAGTGCACTCGAGGTAATTTGATTTAATTGTGCGTGCCTGCTAGCAGCAACAACAAAAGCACTCAGCCAACTTGCTACGACTTGGCAACTTTTGCTCATATGTTTTGTGGTCGCTTCTTTCTATGCCCTAGCAAAAAGTATCACAACTGTTTACAGGTGTTATCATAAAATTAAAAAATTAGCTTAAAACAAATTTAATATGTACAATATGTATAACTATTTATTTACCCTACTAAGTTGAATTATGTTTTGAATGTGACTTTCTATTTCAGCATAGAAAACAACAAAATCAATGAATTATGTTAACGTTAAAACTAACCCTTGAAGCAACATTATTTTTCCTCTCACAATTTATCAATTTAATTATTATTTCAACCAAATTTAAAAAGTATTTTAAAAGTCAGTCAGTCAAAATGAGCTCTTGCCTTGTTTTCTTTTTTTATGGTTTGTTTGTGCTTATAAAAAATGTACAAGTACCGAGTGTTGGCTCCTTTTCCTGCCAAGTGAGTTTCAGGTTAAAGGTTCCTGGGAACCACCTTGCCAACTTTATATCCTGGCCAAGTCCAATTCTGAAGCTCTTGAACTCCGCTCAGTCCGTGCCCCTTGAACTTGCAACCTGCAACAGCTTGAAGTTGCAAGTGTTACTCCGCCTGTTGTTTTTCGCCATGGTCAACATTGTCGGAGTTTATTAACATTTTTTTTTAGTTGCCACTGGTTTCAGGGCTCCTGCATAAATCATCAACGCAATGGCCTTTAATGCATAATTTATTTACCATTTCAGGATGCCCCCAGCTGTCTCTGTCTGCGGTTTCGCTTTTTTCGGTTTGGTTTGGTTTGGTTTGCTGTTGGTTTGTTGTTGGTTTTTAGAGCTGAGCAAATTTATGGCTGACGAGCGTTTCCGCTTCCGTTTGCAATTACACGGAGCGGCTAAAATAATAACGGGCAGTCAGTCGCCTCATCACGAAATCGTTCGCATAGTCAATTAGTCAACATTGGGGACGATTCATGAATTTGTGATTCGAAGAGGGAATCGATATTGTCTTGCAAGGGACTTTCATTTAACTTGGCCATTGCTGTAAATGCGGGTTTGCCTCAGATTTGTAATGAATATGAAACTAATAAAGTATGTGGCAGTAATAAATTTATAAAAAGGAATTTAAATAGAACTCGATTATAAAATGCCTTTGTTATTCCATAAAATAAAATTCATTAATCGCCAAATTCGAAAATAATCAAAAGCCATGTATAGTTGTTGGTCAAATCATGTCGATAGAGCTCGAATTGGAATTGCATATCTAGATCGCGACAATCGCAATGGCTAAACAATTGAAATACTACATATGCATCTGCACACGCACATTTCGATTTGTGTGCATAAATATTCATAATTCAAAGTTCATAATGGCATTTGACCAAAAAGCCTCTGGCCTCGGGGAAAAGTGCGTGTGGAAAAATGAAACAAAATGAGCTTAAAAGTTTGGCATAAGCCCGAAACTTTATTCTTTTTTCACATCTCAAAAGTGCACACTACTCTCCCCAGGATAATGTTTGATTTTTACCGCTTAATTTATGATTTAATTGCACATTTCGCGGTGCAATGCAAATATCAACCAGCGGTTTGGACTCACACCACCGCACAGCCAAGCCATGCATTTCATTTAGATAACCGCAAATATTTGCCACAAAACGCGTTTGCCTCCAGAGGGCCAATCTGGCGTGTCAAAATCGCTGCCTCCCATTGGGGTGGCAAAATAGGAATTATAAGCGCACCTGAACGATGGTGTGCGTAAGTGTGTGCAGACATCAAAGCAATTAAATCCATACAAAATGAATTATATCTACGCTTCGTGAACAAACTACAACTTGTCTGCCAAAAATAGCTTTAAGTTGTTTCACTTTAAATGAGATTTCGCAATTTTTAAACTAAGTGTGTTTGCAACGCCTTAAATTTAAGCATTAATTTTTTTGGATGGAGTGCTTAAGAAGGTGTTGTGAAAGCTCCAATTTGATATATAACATTTCAAAAGATAAGCTCTTCAGTGATCTGCATTTCAAATCCTTCAAAAAGTTTGCAAAACAATAGATGTCTAAATAAATTGTGAGACTTGAGTGTATTTAACTGTTTTTTTTTGGTGTTTTAGTCCGATGTGTGTGAATGTGTGGTTTTTTTGGAATCCCATTTAGCGGCGAATTGATGATCCCAGAGTGGACATCAGTTCGCTCAGTCGTTGTGAACGCAGTGAGAAGCGGTTCCGCTGGCGTCTGAGGATGCCGTAGTCGACACCATCGCGCAAATTGAGTTGAATTTGCCGGAAGAAATCGAGATCTCTGCGGCGATAATGGGTACCCAAGATGGAAGCCAGCTCGATGTCGCTCATCGGTCGCTGGGCGTCCGCCAGGATGTTGACTATGGTGCGCATCAGATTAGGGACCAGACGTCGCTGTTGGGGCAAGGTATGTGTCTTATAGGTAACCGCCGGCATGGTTGTTTCGATCACACTGCGTCTTTTAGTATTTTCCAATTTTTTTTGTATTTTTAGATTTTCATTTTTAAATTTTATGGGAAACCAAATGTAAAAGAGTAGAAAAATTTTGTCCCCATCGGTGAGAGTGTAGGTTTGGAATTGAGATCCCCACCCTCAACTCTCTATGACATTCAAGGCCCCGCCAACTTTCTACCATGCGAGAAGCATGATTCCCTGCCGGTGTGCTTTACCAGCAAACTCACTTCCTCATGGCCAATTAATCAGAAGGCGGCAGTAGCGGGTTGAACTTGAATGACCTCGAGGCATAAAAACGAAAACTGCGACAACAAAGACAGCAGCTAGCAAAGCAACAAAGTATAGGAAAACACTACACTCCGAGGAAAATTGGTTACAAAAGAAAATCTTGAATGCTGAATAATATGGAGAAAAAATAATCAAAAACGTATAAGCTGTTAATAATCACCAAGTTCTCTTATGAAAAGTGAACTGTATTGTTTGCCTGAGATAAGATCATGAAAACAATCTTATTATACACTTAAACACTGAATCTCTCTTATAGTTTTCAAAAACTTTTTTCAAGTGTAGAAAACTTCAGGTGATGTTGGTTTGAACGCATTTTATGGTACCGATTTCATTTTTGCGAGTGTAGCCAGGAAGCAAAGGCACACTAGCGAAGGACCCACAAACATCAAGTGACATTCGAGCAGAGACAAAAAGTCATTATCACGGCGACGTCGGGCCGCTCTCATCTCCAGTACACCACCCATTTCCCCGATCTCCGCCATATGGCACTTCGCATTCGCATTCGCCTCATGTGCAGCATATGGAGCACGTGGCTTGGAGTCATCGCCATAGTCATCGCCATCGCCATCGCCATCGCCACCGCCATAGTCGCCGTCGTCTTTGTCGCCATGTTTTTTTGCCTTTTCCGGCATTTTGTTTACGATTCCTTTTTGTTTTTGTGAACATACCTGGTATTCGTACAGTTAAGGGGTATACTGCGTTTTATGGGGATCTGGGTAACAGCGGAATTGTTTATGATTCCATACGGATTACTACCGTAATTAAAATCTACCCTACCTATAAACTCATCGATGAGTTTCGCATTTATTTTGTGCTTAATTTAAAAGGGATTTAGCAACATAAAAAATGTGTTCACAAAAGTAGGCTACATTTTTGTCAATACCAGGTATCATATAGTCCAAACACGACTATAACCATTCTATTTGTTTTATTTTGCGTAGCATTTTCTGCGCCCCCCAGCGTACGCGGATTTCCTTCGAGATGGAGTTGGCAGACGGCAGTTTTCCCTGAATGATTTTCACTTGTTTGTTCTTGTTGTGTCCTCGTTGGCTGCTTTGTTCGGCTGCCCCAAGAGAAAGCCGACCCTGTTTTGTGAACCTATAGCCCGGGTATACGGCCCCCCATCTTCCTTCATCATCAGGAGCAGCCGCCAAGTGCAATTGTCATAAAGTGTCATTGGCTGACGTCGCGTCCTCGCGTCCTTTGTGCAGTTGTTGGTGCGGTGAATCAACTTAAATGAGTATCCGCTTTGTAACTACAAGTGCGTGGCTTCGTTTTGTCCCTTTTAGCTAAGAAAAAGCGAGATAGAAGCCGGGCAATTGGCTTTGTGTGCGATTAAGCTTTGTTTTGGACCCCAGGTCTAGGTCTAGGACTAGGATGGAGGCTTCTGGATTCTGGATTCAGGACTCAGGATGCAGGATGTCGTACGAAAGACGAAGGGGCAATGGATGGAAGCTAGTCTCAATTCAGTGAGAGCAATCGAGCGAAAGAAGCTCTTAAACGAAACCTTAGTTCAAGACAACCAAAAACTGACAGTGCTTTAAACCTTTTTAGGAAGGAAGAGGTTTCTAAAAGTTTTTTTTTTCAATGTATTCGAATAATAAAGTAAATTTGAGTCTTTTAAAAAGGGTAAAAACCGATTTATGCAACAGTTTAGGCTTATATATTTAGCGATTTAAATCAAAAAACCATCTTATTAAATTAAAATGGGGAATTTTCAACAGGAACAATATATTTTGGTTACTTTTTAAAGGTATCTCGACAAGTGTTACAAGTTCTTATTGGAACTCTAACACAAGGTCTATATTTGCAATCAGTATCTGAGAGCATAATTCCCTTATTGGAAACCCTCCTCGAAATTCAATATTTTTCAACTTTCGCAGCAAGCACAAATGTGCTTTGGTGTCTATGCAAAAGCGTGGGGCAAGCAAATGGAAAAGTGATTTATGTAGCAACACTGTCGCACCGTGGGGTTTGGGCGGGTGGTTGAGTTTCGATGTCGGGCATTTGGAAGTTGAAAAGTGGGCGACCAAAGACGAGGCTTCACTGTCCTTAAGCTGCTTACGAAACTGCATGGGGCGAATTATGCTGCAGCGCCGCAGGACTCGCATAGCGTTTTCTCTCCATATGGCAGACGGCCAGTCGCCAGTCGCTTGTCACTAGTCGCTAAAGTTCCACCGATCCAATCCGATTTGGGCCCTCGAATCGGGCACAACGAACTTGGCCAATTGGCACTCGGCCAATGAAAGCTCCCATTGAAAGTGACAGCGACAGGTGGAATGAATGCATGAAGTCTGCAAAACAAAAAATGTGTTGCGAGAGAAATGGGGGGAACGAGAATCCAGCAAAACAATGTTGTACATTTAAAAACATTTTTGGATTCCCCACGGATCCAAAGATATATTTCGCGCATTGAATAGGCCTCTTGTCCGTCCCAAAACAGATACATATACAGCAGAGAAACAATTAGAGGAGAGGTAATACGGCTCCAAAAACTGCTCGAACACATAAATGCCAGCCAGGAATGATAAATTTACGCTTCCAGGAATGCGAGAATGCCAGCAAGTGCGGACTCGCGATGGGATTAAGCTGGCAGATAGGACTGCCACTGGGGAGTGGGATCTACACGGTGGAAAAAATGTATCTTTACTCTAAGGGTTATTGTAGTCCCAAGAGCTAGCGCCATTCCTAACTCCAATAACGATTAAATATCCTTGTTTTATTTTGTATCGCTTAGGCTAAAAAGGATACGTTTATTTAATTAGAAAGCACAGGAATAGCAAGTACCTGTTTTATATTACCTAAAATTAGATTGCAATTAGATTCACATGTTTAGTCATATTGAATAAGTCTTTAAAATTATTTCTATATTTGTTTTACATTTCCTCGGAAAAAGGGATGGCAATTAAATCCAGAAGTTAAGTCATATTGATTAGTTAAAGTCCTTTGCTATTTCCCTATTATAGTACTTAATAAAAATAGATGAATTCGTTTTTATCTGTGTAAAACTAGTAACTGGAGTTAGATTCTTTGGAGTTTGAGGGCCAGACAATGGACGACATTGAGCAATTGCCGTGCATAAATATTGCGGCACTCACTCACACATATGCGACAACCACCTGTCAGGATGGGCAAAACATAAACAAGCGGCGCGCAAATCAAAACAACCAGCGGCGTCTCGAGAAAAACTCCGCCGGAACGAGAGAGAGAGAGAGAGAGAGAGAGAGAGAGAGATCCGGAAACATGTTGCCAGGATGTGTGTGAGTCCAAGGACATGGACATGCGCACACCGGCATCAACATGTTGCCCACTCCGAAATGCCGAGCAACATTTCGAATTTGCCAGAAGGACAAGGCAAAAAGTCACAACAGTTGCACTTGCGTGGAAGCTGAAGCTGAACCCTGAAGAGCTTTAAATTGGTTGTTTAAAAAATTATTGTTTCTAGATCAAAAATAGGAAATCAGTGCAACTTTACACATTAATTATGATCCTTCGTAAATATACAAAATAACTTTCATCAGATTGACCAAAAAAGAAACGCACATAATATTTTATCTAATACATATTGTTCTATGTAATATTTTATCTTAATAACTGGTTAAATAAGTATCGACTTAAATCCTTTAAAAATGCCTTCGATTAAACGATTTTTCAGTTTATTTTATTAACAATTATCAAATTATTAAGTTATTGCAGAGCTGTTTCAGCTATAGTTTTCATTTTTTTGCACAGCCATGTTAGTAACACTTTCCAAGTATATATGTAATATACAAACTAGAAAATTAGAAACTAAATGTTTCTTAAAGTTTTTAAACTATTGTATAGGTCAAAATTAAATTATTTTCATAGCTGGAATATTTTTTCCACATTCATTTTATGAATTAAAAAGTGTTTACCTTCATAAACTGCAATTATCTTTACTTTCATTCTGTTAAACGTTATCGATCTTATTTCATCAAAAGGTGTTGTTATTCAATTACAGGAAATCCATGAGGAAAAGGATCCTTTGTCGGGTTTAAAGCAAATGGGATAGTAGGATAGTCACCGCTACACCATATAATTACTTTGAAATTCCATATTAATGAGTGTCCACTTTAATCCGCGCCACATGAATGGGTTTGCATTATGCATGGAAAACACAAAAAAAGTTTCGCCATCGCAGTGTCTGTATACTATACATATTTATTTATTCGTTTAAATATATACATATCTATGTGATAACTTTTCGTATGTAACCGCTTTCGAGGATGAGTGAAATTGCTGGACAAAAGAGGAGTGTTTAATTAGCATATGGCGGCAATTAATTAATTTCCAACGCGGCCAGCACGCCATCAAGAGCACCAACAACAACAACCGGGTTTGGGCCATCCTCTTATGCAATTTTCATATTAAATCAAAGATTATTCTATAATTAAATGTGCGCAAACACACTCGCACACACACACACACACACACACACACACACACACACACAGACAATAAGCGAGACGTGAAAGGAGGGAATATAACGGAAATCCTTTAATTTGGAGAACATTTTTGCAACTTACAACTGGATTGAATAAATAAATCTCGAGCATTTTACAGTGATGATGATGAGAGCCATTGAGAACATCGACGATTGGTTAATTGTTGACTCGATGAAAAATTACATTAATGAGCGAAACGAGCTGTTTGGCAGTTTTATTTGCACAGAAATTGGCCATGGGATGTATAATTTTGCAGGGTTTGCTGTATTGCTGTTTGGTTTTTGGCCACCGCAAAGCTGTTGACAGCATAAGCGACTTGCACTTAAAAACGGTCAGCGAGCGAATGTGTTAATTAAATGACACATTACCGCGGTCCAAAAATGCAATTGCCGCCGAACCAAACCGAATTCCATTTTTCCCGATTCGCGTCAAAAACCAGTGACAGATTTTAAATTAAGCGCACAATTGGTTTGCAAATGGCCTTATTGATTGCTGCTAATGTGGTATCTTAATGCCCTTTTATTGATAGCTCAACCAATTATTGTACAACTAATGGAGATTATTTATTAATTCAATAAAGAAATATTGTTTATGCTGATCCGATGATCAAGAAAAAATAATGCTTTAAAAATAAAATAAAACTTTGCCCAAGCTTAAATTGGTGGAGAAATATATTAAATAAAGTTCCTATTTTACTTCTTTAATCTCCACCTTCAAAAACATTCCACAATCTCTTGAGGAAGCGAAAAAACTACAGTATTTCAAATTCATTTTGGAGAAGTTTACTGCAACATACATTCATCCCCATCATTATTCATTCCGCCGCTTGATATCGACTTTATAATTTGCCTGCAATCAAAATTCGTTTCGGTGGAAAATTAGTCGAGGCTTTTGTCTGCGGCAACCGGATGACAGAATTTTGCTCGCAAGTCATTACAAGTTCATTGACATGTCATCCATCTCAATTTAAGGCAAGTGAGATGGCGGAAGAGTGATGGCGGGTAGGTGATGTCCCAGTCCTGATGTCAAAATCCCCAACCATTTTTTTTTGTGCGTACCCCCCTGTTGCTTTTGACCGAAATGACACACTTTACGAGCGCTTGCCTCATTTTAATGCAAATCAATAAATATATATACAACAAACATTTGAATTGCCGGCACAGCTGTCTTTGGGTCTTTGGCAGGGGTTTTTCCCCTGGTAGAGGTTTTTTGAGCAGAGAAAAAAAGTGTTTCATGTATTATATATTATATATAAACAAATGATAATTCATCGACACAAGGATTGGGTAAAAAAATAGATAAGTTATAATAAAAACTAATAACTGATTTAAAAAAATATATAATAAAATAGTTTGCCTGTTTATATTTTATGGATAATAGAAACTATTTATTTTACTTATGGTAAAGTATCAGAATTATCCATTAAATTAGGTATTGTTTTGATAGTTATGCCAGATAACTTGTGGTTTTCCTCAACCGAAAGTATAAATGCCTTTTTTTTCTCCATGTGGTTGGAGGGTCGAGTAAATGGAAGAGGGGTCTTTTACCGGACGGGGTCCAGAGCCCCTGGCACTTGAAGTTTTGCTCTCGTCGCTGCTGTTGCTTTTTATTTCAATTTCCGCCCACAAAATGAAAAAAAAAAAACGCCCGAAAAGACAACAACAAAGACAAATTTATGCCACATTAACAGCTAAAAGCTTTCAAAATGCGTTTTGCTTACGCCAAAGGGCATGGGTGGGTGGTTGAATGTCATTGCGGGGGTGTGATCAAGCTTATGGGACAGGAAAGGGGCGGCATTTTCCTGATGGGGCGCCGACCCAAAAAGCGAAGCACATTTCTTACGAGTTTTGGAGCTGAGTATGACCAAATTTTTGGCACATCTTGTACACTCCCCACACACAGGGAGAAAAGGGGGGTTGGGGATTGCGAAATGAGGGGGTGGTGGCAAAAACAAAGGCATTAAATTTAACGCGCCAAAACTTGTGCCATTTCTGGATGCCTTCGCCTCAGTTGCTGCGACAAATTTCAGTTAGCTCATCCGTCGTGTTCCCCGCCCCTACCCCCGATACACTAAGAAAAATATAGCTCAATATTTACATATCTGAGCCAAGATAATAGTAAACATTTTATGGTGACAAAGATCATAAAAGCTGAGTAAGTATTGGTGCACTAGGTTTCAATTCATTACCCCAGGAAAATAGAAACAATAGAATTATCTTTTAAAAAGGAGCTCTTTTAATTTTTTTTTTAACTTAAACATTTTTTGCATGGAAATAAAAAGAAAATAAGCAATAACAGTTTAAGAAAACTAACAGTTGAGATGTCCAACAAAATGTTTATTCTTAAATTTAATAAAATCCCTGCCTACTTTTCAGCTTAAGTTAGTTTAAAGATTATCTTTTTAAGTTAGAAAAAATCTCTTTGATACTTAGATAGTACGACTATTATATACCATGGAGAACATCTGTATTTCTTTTAATTTAAAGGGTAAATGAGTCAATGAAAAACTAGCAGTTTTAAAAATGAAAAAACAAAAGTATTTACTAAAATAATACAAAAAACTACCAACTTTCCAGCTCGAGTTAGTCTTCTGCATAGTTTCAAGACACTGTGTTTGAATATTTCAAGTTGGAATTTATTTTTCTCTGTGGAAAATCCCTCTTTTGGCCCATACTTCCTTTTTTGGGCAAGGCTGACGGGAGGCAGCATGTAACGTCAAAAGTGCAGCTCAAAACTTCAAAACGAGCAATGTGCCAACAGCCTGCCACCGCCACATTTACACCGCCCCCTTCCCCCTTTTCGACAGCCCTGTGATATAGCCCACCCCCCCATTCCCAATTCTGCCGTTAGCCAGTTTAAATCCTGTCCTTGCATGCGCTAAAATTAAGATTTATGAAGCCTGTAAAAAACAACAGCGTCACCAAAAACAGCAACAACAATCCGCTTGACGAGGAAGTGAAAGAGTGAGGGGAGCGGTAGAAAAGGGGATAGGATGAACATGGGAGAGCAAGTGGGGAAACATAAGCAATGAATGCGCCAAAAATTTTAACACCCAAATGATTACAAATGAAAGGCAAGGGCAAAAGGGTGCGACAGGGACAAAATGTCAAAGAGGGAGCGAGAGGGAACTGGGCAACATAGCCCCGTTGTTCCTCTCAATTATGCATCCCTGTTCCATTCCGTTTGTTTCGAAATTATGTCGTTTGCCAATCTGTTTTACGATCCCTTTGGGGAACAGCTTGTGACGTCTTTTGGGTACAATGGTTAGCAAATTTTGGAGAACAGAAACAGTTTATGAAATATAATAAATACGAATTCCATATTAAAACTACCACTAAAGCAATTAAAAATATTTGCTATGTATGTTAGTCGAACAAATGGAATTATTAAAAAGAAAATTATTTATATGAAAACACAATTTTTTGTTTCCATTTGAAAAAGCATTCAATTGGAACACAATTAAAATCATTCAACTGGAATAAAACAGACAAACAAAAATATTTAAAACAAACAAAAAGATTTAACAAATGACAATAAATATGAGAGCTGTTAAGCAAAACAAGGTAAATATGTAATAAGAATCATACAATTAATAATACCTAAAACTAATATAAATGGAAAGCTTAAATTTAATGAGTTCTAAGACCCAAAACAGATTAAATTTGCATTTCAAGTTACACAATGGTGGGCGGGCTAATGTGTAGGCGCGGCATGCTAATTAATACGAACAGTTGGCCACGACCCGCATAATTAATTGCCCAAAAAATATTTAATTCACAAAACAAATTTAAACCGATTTTGTTTTAATAACATATTCTAGAAATTTTTGTTTTGTGTATTTGTAATTTCAATTATGCATTCAAAAGTTCATTTTGTGTGGATGTAAGCCGAGATTAAAAATTTCATCTATTAAGTGCATTAAAACCAAACAAAACCAAACCGTGTGGGGTTATACCACTTTTGGCCATAGTCAAGTAAAAATGTCCGCAATTTGTATAAAATTAATCGATGGAAATTTAAGATGACTGTTGAGGGAAAAGAGAGGTCGGGAAACTTTAGGGGAGAGATGTCAACGAATCTGTCAACACATGTAGTTTGCAACCACCCCCCCAGGAGAAAAGAAAATAGGATGGGAAAACCTGGGATGACCTGCTTCTTGATTGTTGCGGGAAAGTGGAAAAATGGGAAAACGGGAAAATGGCAACGGCAACATGGACACAACAGCCACATCATGAACAGCAGCCAAAACAACAAGGACATCGCCAAAAAGCCGAACTAAGCGCAGGTAAATTTAATTATGGCAACGGGCGAGCATCGAGAAATAATAGAGGGAACTGAAAAGAACACCCAGGGGAATGCAGGAGGTTCGTATCGCTAGCATCCAAAATAAAACTTAAGCTGAAAAAAAAACACAATGTAATTACATTGTTCTGCTTTCAAGCAATTTAAATTTAATTGACTTTGCTGGCTTAAGTTTTGCAGTGCAAACTACTGGCATTTTTCTTTGTGTGGCTTTGATAATTGAAAATTCACAGAACTTTTAGCATTATGGATAAACCGCTTTAGTGAGTTTTGTAAACTCAAGTTACATACATGGTTTTTTAAACTGGGCTAGAAGAATTCCGGGTTGGGGTTTAGAGATTATTATTAATCAACCGGCAGAATTATACTTCCTTTATATTTAATTATAGAAGATTTAATATTAATCTCAGTTTCCAAAATATATCAGCTAATAATAAGAAAAACACAGATAAAGAAAAAGGTCATATACATTTACTAAACGTCCTCTATTGTAGATCCCATAAACGACCTAGGCTGAGAAAAGGATTGTGTTCATTAGAGTTTCCCAGTGGCATAATCGAAATGCGAATGCAAGAGTGACTATAGATACAGATGCCATTAAGTTGCCATTAGGATGCACCTAGAAGACCGCATATTTCTTGCTGCCGACCCAAAATGCAAACGACACTCAAAATTGCACCCTAATGAACCGCGCCATTATGAATATTGCTTTGCCTGTTGACTTTTCGGGACAACCACCACCCCGACGGCACCTTGTTTTGGCCATTTTTGTTCGCTACCACAACTGATAACGTTAATGACTTGGCGGCAAAACATTTAAATGCCAGCCGCCGACAAGAAACCTACTGATGACACATTGTCTGCTCCACCGGCAAACAAAAGAAGAAAAAAAAAAGTGGCAAGCAGCACCCCCACATAGCAGATAAATAAATCTTTGCATCCCAGCAGGGAACCTGAAAACCAAACCAGCAAAAGGTCCTGAAACGAGGAACAGGAAGAAGGAGAGCCTGCGGTTTGCCAGCTAACTTATGGCTGGCTGGCAGTCTTAACATGATAATAACCCCGCTAGTGACCCGACCACCCACCGGCAGTAACCCTAATTCGAATTTATTTCGGGGTATACCCGAATCCAGACCTACGTAATTCAGGTGCTTTGCTTGTGCATTTTTGCCTTTATTCAAGGAACAATAAGCTGTAAATTAGTTAGCCGGAAATTAAATAAGTTTAAATTAATAATACAACTCAGGTATAAAGTATTATATTCAAAGATATTAAATTTATATGGAAAGTACAATTTTAGCCCAGTAACGAAAGAGAAACAGTCAACAAATATTTATACTAGGTTTATAAAATAATGTTTGGTTGTATACTAAAATCTAAAGGTATTGGCATATAAATCTAAATATTAAAAACGACCAAAATTTGTCGTTTTGTGTAAAATACATTCGTTTAATATTTGCTACTCGTTTACTGTTACCAAAATATATATTTATTTATTCGGAACGTTTTTCCGACTACTGTGATTTTTGTTGTACTTTAAATAAAATCTGACAGATAAGTGTCATCGGTGAGACCGACCTTATGTCATGACGAAAAACAACAACGGCCAAACTCTGTCAAAGTAAACGTATTTTTGGGATTAACAATACAGAATAAAAACAATTCGAACCCCATGGCTATGGACTTCACTTTTTGTTTGTATAGCATGTAACTGATGTAGGAAAAATGGGTGAAAAAAGGGGGTGCAAAGAGGACCCAGCAACTGTGGCAAAATTCAAACAAGCCAGCCGGCGGCATTTTTCATTTTCTTTGCCGCAGTTTTTGGTAGCACAATGATATACGATATGGGCCAGCCAGCGCCTTCTGGTTTTCCCACCATCCTAACCCAGCCACGCCCCCTGGTTTTCCCGGATTTTTCCGCAATCCTCATTCCCTTGACTTCTCGCAGCACTTTCACTCCAGCCAAAGAGAAGAACGCTACCTCGACCCAGTTGAGTCGCAAATTAATGTCAATATTGATATTGGCCATATCATTTGGCCAGCTAAGCGCTAACGAGTTAGCAGGTGCCACGTCCAGACAGAAGACCATTTCCACCCCCATACTTAACCCCCTAACGCCCACCCATCCGTGCTGCCAACTTGGCCACTTAATAGCCAAACATGGATTAACTTTGAACTTATAATCTGCTCTGATGATCATAATACGTATTTAACACACCATTAAATAATGCTGAATACAAATTTCAAGATTAATTCACTTATTATTATTCACTCACACAGCTAAGCCCCTAATTAATTATATGGAATACTTTAGTATCCAAAAAAAAACCTAATCCAATAAGATAAGAGACATAAAAGAAAATAATTGAGTAAGAAATATTTTAGGATAAAAGGGGCTTGGAAAAATTTGAATATTAATCACTTTAAATTTGATAATATCTTGTCAATCGTTTTCACTCATAAAACAAATATTTCCCTTTGTTTTTCAAGAATTTTTTCGTAAAGCTCCAAATGTAATTTTGTCTAGCGATAAGAATAGTTTCAGAACTTTATAATATTCCCTAAGGAATAAATAAGTAAAATATAACTATCTTTTTTACAGCTATTTCTTTTTCAATTTAATTGTTTTTTGTCACGTTTATTTTGGCAACATTCGCAATCCCTTGTAGGCCATGTTCATTCATCGCGTTTTGGCCGTGTTTAGTTTTCCGGCGTGTGGTTTTCGCGGTTTCCGCTGCCGTTTTGGGCCGTACCGCTGATTTGGTAATACATATTTCATGCCTGAATATGAAGGAGCACACATGGACAGTGGTAGTTGTTGGCCAAAATTGTTAGCCGGCATTTTGGCTTTTAATTAAATTAAAACGTTGGCTGCGCGCATTCAATATGCAGGCGTGTTGAGAGGATTTGCCGAGATTTTCACCGCATGTTGGGGACTTTGGCGCCGATTTATAGTCTAATTTGTGTGGCAGCATTTTAATGGCGAGCGGGCATAAAAACAATTACCCAGGAAACGGGTCTTATCGGTGTGCTAAGCCGCGTTTAAGCCATGTTTTCTCATTCAAGCTCCACCTGTGGTTATATAATAAATCAGCCATATTGTCTGGTTGGCTTGCTGGTTTTATGAGGTTGTTAAAAGCAATGACAATATTTACCTATTTTGCATAAATTAAAAATAACCCACGTTTAATTTAATATTTATAAGAAATACATTAATAATTTTTAAATTTCTGACGGATTCGTGGAAGATCAATTTAAAGAACTGTTTGTATTTCAACGTTTTAAAAATAGAGTAAAACAAAAACGTATCTTAAATAAAACAAAAATTATATCTCGTAATAATATTGAAAAATATAAAAAAAGCTAATTACATCTTTAGAATGGTTGTTTATCTTCATTTAATTTTTCACTGTGTTTAACCCATTTTGATAAGCTAAGACGGCAAGCCATTTTATGAAATCCAGTTTTAATTTGGCTTAATTTAATTTCCATTTGCAGCCATAATCCCTTCGAATATCCTGCGGTCTTCACTCAATTTGCGTAATTTGCCAGACAACAGCTATGGAACTATTTTAAGCACCGACGTTTGAGTATTTCGGTTTTTGGGGTCAAGGAAAAGAGCTAAATAATGTTGGCAGCAAGATGACAGATTTTTGTGGCTGAATTTAAGGGCTGTTTTGTAGTGCTATGCGGTGATGGTGATAATGTTCCAAGTTTTCACCTGGAGAAGGGCGTTAAATGGGGGCGGTGGTGGATCTCCAGGGGGTATATGGCAGTAGAAATGCGAAACAGCATGCAACATAGTTGCCTTGGCTTTTGTTGCAACAGATACTTGCGGTGCAACTTCCACTTCGGCCGTACGCCAAACTATGCCAAAAGAAACAGGAAAATGGCTACACAACTTGGGCCTAGCTTAGGTTTCCCCCCCCACCCTTCAAGTCCCCCGGGGGAAACCCCCTCAAATCCACCCAGAAAGCGCGCGTTTCCAAGGAGTAAATTTTGTGAGCACACAAATTTATGAACGCCGAAAGACCATAGACTTCAAGCCGAATTATTTAAATACTTTGGTTTTGGAAAACTTTAACAGAAATGTATAACGAAGAACTCTTTCAGAATGATATCGAAAATATCGTTTCGTTACGAAAGTCGTTTTAACAATCGACGTTGACCGTTCTCAACTTAATCTTTCTTTATTAATTACAAAAAATTTATAGATTCAAAAATCTTTCTTTTTTAAGAAATATCAAAAGAAAAAATAAACGTAGCCTATTTTAAAGTGGAAAAAGGTATTTAACAATGTCTTTTTAAAGAAAATTCCCAGATATAAAACATACAGTTGGGTTAAAAATAAAAATAACATTTCTTTTACTTAAAGACAAGCTACATTATACATCATTTTTATTTAATACCCCCTTAATCTTAGTTAACAAAGTAACCAAGTTAACAACATCCTTGTTTCGCTTTGCTGAAGAGTATGAAAATGCTCTAAAATATTTTAGCCAAATACTTTACAGCTTGCTCTACTCATCAGCGTAGTTGAAAAGTTTTTCTTGGCCAGAAAAAAGGCTTAAACCAAACTGAGCCAAGTTTTGCGGCGCAAAAGAAGATGTCTGAAAAACCCTCAAATCAGTGTTGTCTACTTTAAATTACAAACAAATATTTAAAAAGAGCCTCACACAAACTCAACAAACGATAGTCCAAATTTTTAGTTAACAAAAAAAATTAAGAAAGTAAATTGTTTTATACAAAATAATGCCATAAAAATAAGCGTTTTTATGGCGTAGTTTAGTTTGTTTGCACTGTATATGAAAGTCCCCTAAAAAAATGGGCTTGTTTTTTTTTATTATAGAATATTTTTAAACTGAAAACTAGTTAGTTATAGGGAGTGTGAAGTGGGTACCCGTTAAAGATCAGTAACAGGAGCTATATATGTAGCACTAGCACCCAATTACGGCCTACATCAGACCGGAAAATGTTTACATTCGCCGCGGGCTCGAAACTCCGGAAATGGCGGACGTGTGGCGGCCAAATCCCGCCAAAATAGACAAGAAAATCCATAGAAACCACCCACTCCGGAAAAACAGGCAGCTATATGTATGTATGTACTAATGTAACGCTAGTCCCAACTGTTTGTTCCTATTTGCAGATGCATTATGTGGGATTTGGTTTTTGCATTCGAATAAAATATCAAGTTGCCGAAACTCGACTTTTGCAATTTCGAGTTTGGCCATAATATAAAAAAAACAGACCAAACTCTTCCCCCGAAGGCACTCGCAAGGAAAAACAAAAAAGCAAAACAAGTAAATTGAAATAAATCCAGATTGAAAAATATGCGGTTGAACATGGGGGAAAACTTGACTCCCGATTTGAGTGTGTGTTTCGCAACTTTTAGGTCAACTGGCCCCCAATCTAATTACATTTAGAATAGGGCCAAGAAATCAATTGCAAATGTTATATGCACAAGTCCAAGGGGAAGGGAGACCAAGACCAAAAACTTTCTTGATTACCTTAGTTAAGTTATGTGATTGGATGTTGCGAATCTTTGGAGGAGGATTTCACTCAAGCTTTGAGTGTAATATTAATTTGAATTGATTGCAGATTATTATTTTTGTATTCCCTTATTGTTTTTGGGGCTTCGCATAAAAAAATAAACAACAAAATAGATTATTCCTTTAAAGTTTAAACTGAAACCATCGGAAACTGAATTTTAAAATAAAAACCTCAAAAGTTAAATGGCCATACAACAACCAAAAATATTTTTTTGTTTTATATTTGTAGACTTAATATGCATCCATTTAAAAATTTGTTCTCTAATTTTACCAGAATAAGAGAATGGTATTTATGTATTTATGTATGTATATATGTACATATGTATGTATAGATAGTGTAAGTTATATTTTTACTCACTTATTACGCATACATACATATACTCAAAATTGCGCAGTAATAAGAATGGAAATTTAGTTTATTTAAATGCACTTATAGCTTTTACCTACAAATGTACGTACACACATACATACAATACCAAATACTCAAACGACTTTAAATTCAATAAGAGTTGCATATGTACATACATATGTAGGTACATACATACATAAGTATAGATATGTATGCACAAATGATTGTATAACATATTGGCAAAGGAAATGGCAAAATTAACTATTTTAAGGCTTAAAAATCAATGGAATTCAATGCACATACCTGCTATCAATTGTAATCTTTAATAAAAATGGCGTTTTCCATTTTTTGGAGACCGAAACACACAAAATTAAAACATTTTCTTACGCTTCTCAATCGGCGTCTTAATTTTTTGAGCGAATGAAACTGAATGGCAGAATGACAGAAGACTGAAGAAGAAGATGGAGCGTGCCTTTCCGTGAGATCGAAGCTTTTTCCGTTATTCCCTCGCTCTCGCTCTCACTCTCTTTCTCTCTCTTCTTCTTCTCACTCTCCCATTATCCTCTCTCATCTTAGCCCGCATCAGTGATGCCAACTGTCGCATGTCTTAGTTAATTCCTTTGTAAAAATAGCTGCAAATAGCTAAATTTAATGTAAGTGAAATTTATCAAAATTAATTATTTTTATTTTTTTGTATAAAATGTTCCTCATACGCTTCATTATCCCACCTGGAAAAAAAGGGCCATTTCATTCATTTGTTTTTTATTTTATTTTTTAACTTTAATCTAAAAATATTGTATCTAGTTTTTAATGCCAGATTACTAATTACTTATGATTCAATTATTTTAGTCCCAGGACTGCCCACATCTTGACTAATTTAAACCCGGTTATCAAGTAGAAAACCTCTAATTTGTACTGTTGGCTTAAACCCCAAGCGAAGACCCAACTTCTATAATTGGAAAAAACTACTATAAATATTACCGCTTTGCATATATATCTCTGTCATCGGCATAATTCGATTTCGGGCCTTGTTCCTTGCAATATGTTACGTCAATTGGCCGAGCCCACAAATCGTTGACTTTTCGCATCCATGCGGTTCAGCCGCATCGAATGGTGAAATAAATCCCAGCCATAACCCAAAAGTGGATATACATATATATGTGCAGTATATGTACATATGTACATATGAAGATCTCAATGTAGGTTGGATTCCCGCACATATATTATATGAAGATGGAGGGTACTTGGAAATTGGGAATGCATGTATTATATCTTCTTATACCCTTTATTAATAGAGTAAGCATGGAATTCTAAAGTCTGTAGGTAAGTAATTTATTTCTTTTTATACCTGTAAATATTATTCTTCATTTTTTAAGTTACTTCAAATTTTTAAATACATTTTGAGAACTTTAACTTCTTTTTTTAGTACTTAGTAGTACAAAAAATGTTTTATTTACATAATTTTTATAAAAATTTGTTTCTTTTCGATTAGTTAAAAGTGCATTCATAATATAGGTTACATTTTTGGCTGAGCCCCCGTCTAATATATTCTAACTTGTATTTTCTGTGGGTTTTCTTTTTTCATTATTTTTTCCAGGCAGTGAGATTTATGCGACTCACTTTGCGCACTTTCACCCGACGGCCAAAAACCAGCTGCATCTGGCCCAGTCTTTTTGCGCCATTTCCCCGGATTTTCTCCGAGTTTCCTCCAATTTTTTAGTCTCCAGTTTCATCTGGGGCTTCATCTCTGGCTTTGGCTGCTACTTCTTTGGCTTTGGATTTGGCTCCTTCTGTATCCCGGCTGCCACTTTTGTCCTACCAAAATGTCATATGAATATTTTCGCGCTCGACTGTCACATGTGCGTGGTTCCTTAGTGTTTCCCAAACCCACATACACTGCAATGAAAAGTAGGGCATTTTAAACATCAATCTAAGATATATATTTATTACAAATATTTCTAAATAGGGATATACTTGGCATTAGTTAAGCGTGAAGCTGTTTTAATGCAAGTTATACCTAAAAACATTTTTAATCGATTGGGTACAAAAAAAGTTAATAGCACTTGGTCACTTTGATGGTTTGAGCTTCGCGTTAATTCATACAAATTTGATATATGTTTATTGTTAAATTCAAATAAAATGTAACAAAAAATCTCTCTGTGTATGTATCTAACAACTTCCATCTCAATCTGAAATTGTTTGTCTACTTGTGTTTTGCACAATTTTTGTGCATTTTGTAACAGCTAACACAATTTGTGTGTGCCTGATCTTATGATAGCCCTGTCTACGTTTCCATCTACGTTAGTCAGCCATGTGTGCCCCGCATCCTGGATCCTCATCAGTTGGGCCCTGCCCAACTGCCTGCTGCCACTAACTACAAGCTGACTGTCGCTATAATTTTCCAAAAGGATTTACAATGCTAAAATTACTTCCTAAGCCATCCGACCATGTCGTCGTCGTCGTCGTCGTTTCGTATGAAGAGCTCCAGCTAGAGCAGGGTGAAAAAAGGGACGAAGTAACAGGAGGAGGACATTCAGGATGCCGGGCTGAAAAGTCGGCAAATGGCAAAACTCGCGAGGCTTTTCGTCTTTTTCTCTAGTTCTCAACTAAGCGCAAATCCGCGATGAAACCGCTTGGCGATGACATTGTGAGTCACTCACGACTTGGTATACTTGAGTAATATATATTTATATGTTCATTCAAATAAAAACCTATTATTTAAAACTGCAAGCAGATTAATCTTTAAGCACACACGCAACTGCCGTATAATTCCCAATGGGTTCTAGTACTTATAGGCAGGGCATTTTCAGGACAGATGCATTAAAAACGATATAATAAAAAATATTCCAAAGATAATATGTAGTTTATATTTTTGAAGAATTATTCTTATTTTTCGTTAATAAAAAACAAACGTTTGAAATGAGTTTCAACTTCTAAATCACGATCTCCTCACGAGCTTTTCACCAATTCCCCTGTGGGTTTTGAGAGGACCAGTTTGTTTTTCGCTTTTGCCAAACATGCCAATGTCCTGGTTCCTCGGCCTTTTTTTCTCCCATCTTTTTCTTTGGCGAGCTTTACTTTTTCTTTCTACTCTTTTCTTTTTTTTTTGGGCATCTTGTCATCCTTAGGCTTTTGGCGTTGTTTAACTTTCGCCAGACGCCCACATGGAATGGCAGATGTTGTCGCCGCCACGAACTCTTCTGTTGCCCTTTGGTCCACCCTATTTTCTCCTATTCCTAGACCTAATGTCCCCCTGATTTTCCCCAGAGGGCCAAAAAAAAAAAAAAAAAAAGAGGATGGCGTTCTCTAAGTCATTCTGTCGTTGCCTTTTTGAACTTTAATATACTGCAACATTCATGTGTTTGCGAAGACGACACCCTGCATATAGCTGTCTTTTTCTCTGCATATAGCTGGCTCTAACGCTATCTCTCTCTAGCAATCCGTCTCTTTCTAACTCTTTTGGATGACTTGGGCGCCTCACTCTCTACCAGGCACTATTTGCTAAAGACACAGGACAACTCAACTTTAGAAAAGGCGTTGATGTAAGCATTCCAACACAAATAGCGAGTGAGAAGGATATAGACGGTGTGAATGAGAGGGGTATGGGATGTGCGAAAGAGAGGGGCATTAGATCGAGGTTAGGGGATTTCGAATAGTAATTCCATTTATAATTTACTGTCGTCGATTTATAAATGAGCCTTAGCTATCAGGACTTGAGCTCCTACCTTTGCCGATGTCCTTGCTCCTGTGTCCCACCCAATCGCCCCCCTCTCTATTCACCATCCTTAATAGTCTCCCCTTTTGCCCTGCCCCCTTCATACATATCCGTAGATTCCGGAGACCAAGAGCAAAGCTGCCAAGTGCTTAACATAATTTTAGGCGCATTTGTGGCATTAACATGGTGGCATTTGCATATGAGAGCAAGCCAGTCCGTGTTGTGTTAAATACACTAATAAAAAGTTATACTATTTTTTCTATAATATGTTTGTTTAATTGAACAAGTAACAGTAATTAAAATACTGGTCAATAAACATTTGGTTTTGGAAATATATATATATTCTTCTAAATATTCTAAAAGAACATAGTTTAAGAAGGCATAAGCTTTTATATTTTTTACAGTTTTTTGTTATTTATATAAGATATGTAAATCTTTAATAAATGTACTTAGTTTTAATCTAAAGTCTAAAACACTGAAACATTGAATTGGTAATTATTATATAATTATTTTAAAGAGATCCTGCTTAACAAGTGCTATTCACAACAGTTCATTAAAATTCTAAGTGCAGCCGCATTAGAGGCCACAGGTGTGGCCTGCACTGGAAGCTCTTAAGCTGACCCGAAGTCTGGCATTTGTACTGGCCGTAAACGGGAAGAGAAACCCGCATATACGTATGCATTTGTAAACCATACCATATATACCCGTATACGGGACTAATCGGGCCACATGACACATGCTGCACACTTATTAGAATTTCATAAAGTGCCGCATGCTGTGGAAGCCACAATGCCATGCTAAAATCTCAGATTAATAAAAAATGTTATAAACCGGTCATCCCATGGTCATATGAGTTCTTAAGAAATCGCCGACCATCGAGGATATTTTATTAGCTAATTTTTGACAAAGAAAAATTGTTTTGTATAGCAAAACCTGGTTTAAATATCTAGTCCTGCAATTTTGAAATCCGATTTGAAGACAATACCATGGCCGAACGCCAAGAAATTTCTTCACGTTAATTCTTAAGAAATCACAATCAATTGAGGTTAATTTTTAATTCCATTAAAAAAATTATTTAAATTGTTCCTTATTTATTAACTTGTTTTACTAAACTGGTACTTAATGCAATCTGTTATATAGATGTTCCACACAAGTACTTTATTAAGCATATGCACAAAGCTTTGTGTAATTTGTTATGTGGCAGTCGAGACGAAAAAGACGCCAACTCAACCCTAAAGTCCCAGTTCCACTTCCAAACTTATAAAATTATGATACCCCGAAAGCAACAAATTTTAATTGCAAGAAAATTTACGTAATTCACGAACACACAGACGGAAAATGTGTGGGATTTTCCTGGGTGTGAAGGGAATATGAAGGGAAGAGCGAGATGAACGAACCATATGCATGGCGTAAACTTATCGTAGATACAATTGTGGCACAAGACCCAGGCTCCACTGTACCCAGCGCACCGCAGTAAGCCAAGACAAACGCTCTAAAACTCGCCAAAGTTTTTGGGGGCTATGCAACTGTAACTGTGTAACTTTCTCGACTCGCCTGTCTGTCTTCTAAATATCCTGGAATTGAGGAAGCCAAGGGTATACCCAGTTCCGAAACATTATGCTTATACATTTTGCAAATTTCGCTTAAATAAAGCATCAAAAAAATATCCGTATCTTAACAAGCAAAAAGGTTGGTTGAATTACTAATTAATTAAATTTTAAATGAGATTTTCCGAGAACAAAAATTAACCGTTTTTTGACTTTGTAAATTTAAAATTATAATATTAATTAATTTAATTAACTAAGCAAGTCCCTTAAAAGTATGCAGAAAAGGATAAGATTTTAACATTCACTTCGAAACAATTAAACCCTTTTTCTAATATAACCATAAAACAAAATAAATCAAAGTTCTTAGTATTTAAAACGAATAAGTTTGAAAGCAATTTTAGAGATTAATATGGAAAATGTGGTCAGTTTAAAAATAAATATTTTCTTGCTATATTTTAGTGTTTACAATGTATACAATATTTAATTTTCAAACAATAAACAAAAAGGGATATTTTAAAAATGTTAAATTAAAGAGAATTTTGTGGTCGAAATAAGTTACGTATTTTTCGCTACCTTTTACCAACAGTGTGTGTGTGTGTATGCCTGGCATTATAAATTTATTTAGCAAAAGCGCGTAAAGCGCATAAATTGCTGAGCGCAAGCTGCTCAAGGGCTGGCTGTCTTTTGTCCTTCGTCCTTCGTGCTGGGAAAGCGGAAAAGAAGGATGAATCTAGCGGGAAACCCAAAGAGCGCAATTCCCATGAATGCAAGCGTTCCTATTTGTGTGTTTGTGTGAAAAATTGAAATTTATTGTTATTGTAAGCTCCGTGCAAAAATGTGGGTGGAACGGGGAGGAAGGGGGGGGGGGTGGTGATTAAGGTGGCCAAGGGTGGCCATGGGGTGGCCATAAGGGTTAAGGCGGTGGTTGCACCTTTTGCTGTTCGCCGTTTGCTGTCGGAATCATTCGCCGACAAAATAATAATGTAATAATAATTTTTCCAACTCGTTAACACATGAAAACGTGTGTGTTCCTCATACGCACATTCTACGCAGAAATATACAAGGACACATACAACCACACAAGTTGTCCTGAGAAAAAGGCATCGGGAAATCCCCCCTGGATAAAATTAATGATGCGCAACTGTGGCTGTGTGTACACACAAAAAGAAAACAGGTAAACCAGATTGTACCCTCTTGCTAAACAATTTTTCCTCGGGCAACTATTAATAATAATACCTATAACAATTTAAACATATTAGTTGAGAACCTTAAAGTTATCTAAAAAAAAAAATAATAAAAAAACAGGTATGATAAATGTTATAAGGGCGAAACCCATAAAACACTTTTAAATACAATTTCGCTTTGCAATATTGACTTGATATATTGTAATTAAAAATTTTATTATCCTAAATTAGTTATTTCCAGGCACAGTCCAGCTCTTGGACCTCTATCCTTAAACTTCTTCACCTTATTCTGTGAGATTTTCACCCATCGCGCAGCACCAGGTTCCATTCAATATGACAGACAAAACACAAGAAATCCATTTGTGAAACGAGGTCATTGGGAAGAAGGCGATGCCGGGACCACAGCACAAATAATTGAAATCAATTCATCGGCATAAATTGCTTTAATTAAACGAGCGGAAATAACAAAAGGCGAGGAGATGAAAAACGCTTAGCACAGCTGTCTCTTGGCTGAAAAATTGTGACAGTTATTAAGGGAATTATATATTTTCTTTAATGTTATATCATTTTTTATAAAGAAAATGCAGCTTTCATAGCCAAGAAACTGCTTTAGGCCAAATAACTCAATTCAAAAGTTCAAAGCACCTATTTATTTACAAAAATTAAAAAAATGAGTTGAATAAGCTAAAGGAATTTTTATTTTTGTTTAAACTAAGTATGGCTATGAACCCTTAAAAGTTTTCCCAATTAAAAAAGTATTTAAAACATATTTTTGACAGAAATTCTAAGCACATTATCATATTTAATCATATTTAATCCCATTCCACCATTCCCTAATATAAAAATCTCTTAGAGACTGCCATTTATTAGTTGAGGTGTCGAAATCAATAACCTTCATAAATATTTTATATTCTTGAAAAAGTGGTATCAATTCCTGGATGAAATTTTGCCACATTGTCAATTGATATTTAATATTTGTAACTCCAAATAATCATAAAATACTAAAATTTAAAAGGGACGGATGGGGCACTAGAATCTCCTCTGGAGTTGATGGATCAGTCGATCGGTTTGCTGCACAAGGGATTCCAAGGGTTGCACCTGATCCTCGGTAGGTATTATTTCTTCTTCTTCTTCTTCGGGTTGGGGACTCTCAGTTTCCTCAGCGACCAGCTGCCTTTCCTCGCAAATGCGTTGCAACTGACTCAAATAGCTATCGTTCTCACTTTCATTATCACTATTATGGTCTCGCGATTCTATATCAACCATCGGGCCTCGATTTGGGATATGTAAGGGCCAAAGTGGCATTGCTATAAATTCCTCGCTTGTATCGCTCAATAGTTCCGCATTATCATTAGATTCCGACGACACATCTGGGTCATTATACCACATCATATTGAAGCGATCCACGCGATCGGATTGTCTGGTAAAGTCGAATGCCTGCAACATCAATGAATCGAGTTGCTCCTGTATACGTGCCATTGCCGTCAAGTGTTCTTCCCTTGATTGTTGTGGGTTCACTGGACTGAAATCCTCTGGTGCTTTTGCTTGCTCTTCCTCCTTTTTCTCCTCCTCCTTTTTCTCTTCCTCCTTTTTCTCCTCCTCCTCAGAAACCTCCACGATGGTCTCCATACGGTCAACTGGTCGACTAAAGGGCCTAAAACCCATTAGGCGATACCAGGTCCTTTGAGCCCTCTGCAATTCATAATTATGGCCAAAAGGATACGCTTCGTCGAATAACCAATTTCGCGATATAACCAATTCCCAGCGAGGACTACATATCATCTGTCCCATATGCGCCACAGAAATGGCATTGTTAATCGTCTTCTTAATATATGCCGTATAGACACAAAAACGGGCATCAATGCGATCAAAGCAGTTAATGCTTTTCAAAGCGATCATTGCTTTTAAAATCGCAACTGGCAGTATAGTGACCCTCAAGCACACTTTAAATTCTGGCATTAGCTTGGATCTCTCATGGCGAACAAATAGTAGCTCCACTTCAAAATTAACAACCAAAGCATTTAGCCCCAACATACTTAATATGATGTGCATTTTCAGATATTTAGTTCCCCGAAATACAGCCAGAAAGTAAAGCATCAGCTTGCGTAGCAAGTATAATATGATCCATCGAAAACCCACGGCAGTAAGTTCAGATCCCTCGCGAAAAACATTCACCTAGATGGAAAGAATTGATATTATTCACAAAGCATTAATAATTAATAATTGATCATTGGTTATTTCATAATTCGAATGTTTTGCTACATATTTAAGTTTGGTATTTTCAAAACTCACCGGAAAAATTTGGCGAACAAAATATTGGCAAAACAATTGACAAATTGAGGGAAGACACCAAACAGTGACCTTGCCCTTCCAAATTTGCACTGAAGCTTCCAGATTTTCGTTCCTTGTGATACTATAATCGTCTATACAGAGAATCGAACGATTAACAGCCCATTCCACTTGGAGTTGACGTCGCTGACATTGCAAAACACTCGAGTACAGCAAGCTTTCGATGATCTCAACTATTATTTCCACCGGATTGAATTCCGGATCGGATCCATCGTTATTGCGGTTTGTATCATCCCCCATCATAAGACTTCTTTAAAGTTATAAAAACTGCCAGAAATAAAAATATCAACAAGGCACATAAGAAAAAAATTATAAATCGTGTTGTATCGTAACTGCAATATTTTGCTTAAAGAGAACTTAATGTATACAAATGTTATACATGTTTTTTTCTTCATTGATTTCTATCTCAGAATGAGTTGCACTGGTGTTCAAGTGAACAGAATTGATTCTATTTGCACGGCGCCGCAAGAATTTCAATTATTTCTCAAGGGCAATTAATATCCGGTCTTTAAAAACATACGCCTCGGGGCCTTGCGGAATTGGCTTTGTTTATTCGATTACGAACGAGATTGCACTTACCAAATCACACGTACTACGCAACGTCTGCGATAAAATGTATTCAAATAAAAAAATAATATTTTACAAATTTTAAAGAAATCTGTCTGCTAAAAACAAACTAGTTTTAACTGTATTAGGTTACGTTATGAAGTTGATAAACTCCAAAAGGTAACCTATAAAAGCGTAGAGTGCTCGGTTATGGTTTTTTTTTGGGCAAACCATAGCATTCTTTGATGCTAAATTATTGAATAATTGTAAAGCATTTTTTAATTAAACTATCGAACACATAACAATATTAATACTTAAGAAAAATAAAACCTTTGTAAATTATATATTTATATATATACAAAATATAAGATATATATTTATAACACTTATTGTACCAGCTTAATGAATATAATATGTTGTCTATATATTTTTTGTATGTAACTTTTGTATAACAATTTTCAAGGTTGTATCAAAATTAATTGCTAAAAAGAAAACCGATACAGATCCCGCGGAAAATTCATGTTGCCCCCAGGGCAAATCTGAATTTTTTGACTATTCATCACTGTGCGTGATGGCACTTGGTGATTGATTTTGGCCATTCCAACCCCAGATTAACCGCCTCAAATTCAATCACTCCTGCTGAGCATATTTTTGGGCTAGCTAATGGAATTTGAACACAAATTAGTTGTATTGCTTAAATGCCAGTTCGTAATTTGGTAATGCCAAGTTCCGGAGACAGGACGAAAAAGCCGGTGTTGACCTGCGGCGTTTTTGGTAATTACAGCAGAGCCCGCAAACCCACCGCAAAAGCAATTTCTTTGGGCAAAACATCTAAGGACGTTTGCTTAACCTGATCTCCTGCTCGTTATCCCCTTCCCCTTCCTCGGTCATTTTCAATACTTTTCTTGTGCTTCTTGGCCAATAAAATCAAATAAACAGGGCAGCAAGCGCTGCTTTTCAGCTCCTGCCAGGGTTGTCATCTCTTCCACGAAATGAAATCATTTAGCCCCGGGGCCTGCTCGATACGAAAACCGAAAAACGGAACGAATAAAAAGTGAAATAATATTGAACATGATTTATGCCATTTCGCTTTGAGCTTAAGAAAAATATTTGGCGGATTGAAAAAGCGGAAAACCCCAGGCAAAAAAAGGGGTCGTAGGGTTGTGTGTCTGGGCAAAAAAGAAGGAAAGAAATATTAAAGAAGGGGCACAGAAGCAAAAAATTAGACATACAATGCTCATAATGTAGGAGAATATAATTGGTTTCTATATATATAGAGAGATATATATAAGTAATTTTAATAAATAAAGTAAAACATATAATTTTTGAAACAACAGCATTTTTTTTTATGTTGTATAAGAAATGTATAAAATTCTTTGCTTAAAAATCTTTTGGAAAATTTTGGTAACACAAAAATACTAGGAAATTCTTAAGGGTAAAATTTAACAACGTTCAAATTGAAGACAACATTAAAGTAAGGAATATTTGACAATAACTAGCTTTGCAATAAAATAACTGAATAGGTTTAAGGGTCTATAAAAGCTAAAAGATATGTGTAAAATAGTTCGCATGGGAAATATTTAAAGCCTTTTACTATTTGCCAAAAAACAATTGAAAAATTATGCTAATTCTCCGGCATTGTTTTTCTTGTTGTTCCATTATTCTTCTTCTCGTGGGAAGGGGTTGGCAGGCAACCATAACCAGAAGTTCCAGAAGTCTAATAGAACCGGGGAGCCAAAAGAAGCAATATGGAAAAATCTCGTAAACCCAAAGGGTTTTCGTTGCATTCCGGCACGTTGGCAATTTATTTGCTCCTGGTCCGTGCTCCGTTTGCCCCTTTTTTTTCGCCGCCTGTAGTGGGCGTGGCCAACTATTTAAAAACACACACACAATAGAAGGGGCTATTCGGGATAGGATGGGGGTAGGAGGTTTTCATTCGTGATTAATGCCCGTCGTGGGCTTCTGTGCCTTCGTGTGCAAATTTCGTGTAATCTACTTTAAAGCCCGGCTTTTGCATAATTTTAGGCAGGAGACCTGGTCGGCACTTTGGCCCCTGCCACCTCGATTAGCTAGCCAAAATGGAGCAGCAGGACGAGGAGAAGGACTTCCTATTGCAGAAGATAAAGCAGCAATTCGGGATTGAGACGAGCAGGTGGTTCAAAGTGGGTTACACGGTGGGTTAAGGGCTGCGGCTGCTATGGAGTGTTATTAAAATCATTTTTGACAGCACATTTGTCTTGGTCCTTCCACCCGGATCAAGTTGGAATTTGACCAGGGTGGCTCAAGGTTAAGTTGGGATAGGTTCAATTGGGCTTGCTTTAGTTGGGAGCAAGAAGACAAAGTGTAAGGGGTCAGTCACATTTTTAAGCCAGAACAATGTTAAGTTTCTATAAATCAAATACGAAAAAACAGTTACGGCTTACCGGACACCGTTTTAAAAAAACTCAATTTACAAAATTCAGAAACACAAAGGATAAAAACTTCTATAATACACTTTTAAACTTTAAGCACTATGACTAATAATTTGCAATTATAAAAACAACTATAAAATAAATATACAAAAAATACTTGTATATTTAAAAATATAATACAAATATTTAATAATTTTTTTAAAAAAAAAAGATTTTTTTAAATTAATTTAGCTTTTAAGAATATTTATTTTCTGAATGTAAGAAAATATCTTTAATCCAAAAATAAAATATAAGTTACATAAAATATACTCCTATAAATAGCAAGGTATGTCTACAACCTTGATAGCACCGTTAAAACATGGAAACAATTTAAAATTCATTGATATTTGTTTTCCTCTTGTTGTTTATATTATGCATACTTAAGTACCTTTTTGATGGATTTTGGTAAAGCAGACAAAAGTGGCACCACAAAAGCTGGTTAAGCTTAAACTTTCTTTTGGACTTCAAGCTGTACCGCTCTTAAAATTGAATCATGGTCGGTTTAACTGCCTCTTCGATGGGATGGATTGAAAAAGATTCCAAAAACGTTTGGACGTTGCCGGGCATGAGCATAAAATTGTCAGCCAGCCACATAAACATCGGCAATATGGTGACCTGCGGTTATGGGGTGTGGGGATTTCCAGAGGAAATTTCCAAAAACGGGGAGTTGGTGGGTGGAAAAGCCTGTGCCTGATGTCCTTGTCGTGTCGTGTTCCGCGGTTTCCCTTTAGTGGTCGTAAACAATTTTTACTGCCCAAACATTTGGCCGCGCTTTACGCTATGCCATTTGCTTATTTTTATTTATATTTTTATATTTATTGTGTTTATATATTTAAAACAAAATGGTGCACACCATTTCAAACGACGCTTAGCTCCATTCCAAGGCCACTCAACTCCCCCATTAAATCAAAAAACAAAAAACACAGAGAAACGGATGTTTTAATTTAGAAAATTAAATATAGATATAACATCTACTTATTCAATGGTCATTAAATTACAATTTTCAAATAACAGAATTATGTACCTCCAATAAAAAATTAAAATTTATACAGTTTTAACAAATCGTATTATTTATAAATAAACATAATTTGATAAATATTCAAAAAATCTATTTCAATGATCTGATGATATACTTAAAACTAATAATTCAGTAATAATAATTATATATATATATATATATATATAGTATATAAGAAATAAGAATCGCATTGATTTTTTCTCTGTGTAATTGCTAATGCGGGGTGGATGGAGTCAAGGGGAAAAAGTGAGAAATGAGGGTGGTAACGAAACGCCTGTCGCTGACGCTAAGTAGTTGGCTCAGACGGCAACTTTGGATTCGGATTCTTGGATATTCGGACTTTCTGTTAGCTCCTTGTTGATTTCACTTGCCTTGCGCTTCGCCATTTCTCTCTCTAGTTTTTTGGGTCTAAAAGTTTTGCGCATTTATTTGCGTAAATGGCAGAACGGCAAATCTTGCTGCATACTTTTCTAAGCATCTTTTCTTTGCTTTTCCTTACAATTTCCGCTGGACTTTAAAGTGCGTTAATTTATGCATGTCATTGGCAGCCAAACAAAATATATGTATGGTTTGGCATAACGCCGTAAAAACACTTCAGACGAAAGAAGATCTCATTTTCCATTTCCATTTGGGCAATGAATAAGTGGATTTGCAGTAATTTGCTGGATTCTACTTCAGCTCGATAGCGTGTATTTACACGCTTTGTTCGATAGCTGATACCGCGCGATAGAAAAGGATATATCCAATAACTGGGTTGTATAATTTGTTTTTATTGTCAACTTTATAAATGTATGAACTGAAAATCAATAGAGGCTTGATGTTTGATCGCTTGAATTATCGAAAATAACAACTGAGTTAAAAAGATCAGATTACTATTACGATGAATAAAAATAAACTTAGTTTATGTTCGTTTAATGTAAAAAAATCAGTCATTGAATTACCAAAATTGTTCTATCGAAAGTATTCAGTTTATCATAATTATAGAATATTTGAATTATTTATTTTTATGAGCAAGGGAATGTTTGATAGTCGGTATTACTAGATGTTTCTGTGTATTCATTTCCCGTTCAAATTGACATTGAGCATATTGTAGGCCATCCAACTCGAGTCCTGGAGTCCTCGAGTCCACGAATATTGCCTTGAATTTCAGGACAATACCCGGCAAGTGTCAGCGCCTCCTGTCGCCTGTCACCATTCGCATTCACATTCCCTTTTATTGCTTTGCACAACATTTACTGGCGAAATGGAAAATGGAAAATGGGAAATGTAAATGAACAAAATGAGCTGCACAGCAACAGACTAAGATAAACAAAAATAGAATTGTCCAATTGCAGGCAAGAGAAGACATTGCTAAGAAGTTGCCGTCGCCGTCGCCATTGCCATTTCCATTTCCCTCATCGTTTGAAAATTTATTTTCGATTTCTATTCCCCCGCTTTTCCCGCGTTTCCCTCTTTTCATCCTCATCATTGGCCTATCAATGTGCGCTGTGTTGACAGTGGCAATTGCTTGAATAAATAAAGAAGCCGAATGCCAGAGCGAGTGCCAGAGCGAAACCTTCTGGGCAAAGTCAAGACACATAGTGTGCCAGCCACTGTAAGACCCACTATAAAACCCACTACATCACCAACTCCCCATTCACATTGAATAATGCAATTGAATAAAAAAAGTGCATTTCCCATTTTTCATTTTATATTTTAATACAATTTGTAACCTCTTAAAATTATGCATTTAAATCAGGTCAAAATCATATATGTCACTCGAAAAATTATATTAATTTTAATGTATAATATATTTATAGTAAATTAATAATATATCTCCTCATCTTTATCTCCTCATCCTTATCTCTTCATCCTTAGCTGCTTCTCCCTATCTCCTGATCTTTATCTCTTGATCCTATCTGCGTTTTTTGGGCTCATACGCTTTTGCGCACTTGTGCTGTTGCGCTTTTGTGCTTTTGGGCTATTGGGCTTTTGCGCTTTTAGGATGTGGATGAGAACATCAGGATGAGGAGATAGGGATGATCAGAAAAGTATAAGGAGATCAGGATAAGGAGATATAGATGAGGAGATGCAGAAACCATAAGGATCCATTTTCTGTGGAGGTGGGGGCAACCACGAATGTGCTTCTAAATGCGCTTTAACATGCTTCCAAGTTCCACTGCGAGCGAATGCATTTCTCAAATTTCAAATGAAATTTCACACAGCGACTATGAGAAATGAGCTGTTGCCTGACAAAGAGCTAAACAAATGACCGGAAGAGTGAGACAGAGGCAGAGAAACAGAAAGAGTTGGAATTTGCATGCCACGTGAAAATTCATCAAAGCCCACGGCTGCAATTAAAATGATGTCGGATTCACAGGCTAGTTTTGCAAAAAAAAAACAATAAAAAAAGGTTAAGCTTTGTTGTGGTTAAATCTGTAATTAGTTGTAAGTAGTTATAAATTATATTTTTTACTTAATACAGGGGCTAAACAGTTAGTAGTTTTTAAATTGGAATGTATCTCTCGAATTTGAAATCGCTGGAGGGTTGACATAAAATAAGAAACAAATATAAAAAATGTAATGAACAAAATAATATCAAATACTATGTGGTTGTAAAATGATTAAAATTTGTTAGCTAAGAAACTATTTGCGTTAGCGTTCTTTCTGATTTTTCAAATGTTTTAGGGGCATGCCAGCTATTATCTTAGCTTAATATTTAAGTTTGATTTTGGAGACTTAAATTTGTGCCCACGGCTCCAAATTGGCCCCGAAAACGGATGCCAAATGATGTGGGAACCCAATTTTTTACCTGTAAGCCGCTTACCGTCTGTGTTTATTATACACTCCGTGAATTTCGATACATTTCATTCGAGTTCCGACGTCCGTGTGCATTATTCAAAGAATGCGTCGATTACCAGCTCTTATTTATTATTCCGGCACCATAGCGGAACAATAAAAGTAGCTAAAACAAAAAAATTTATATATTTATTGTGGAAAAGGGGAATTACGGAGATTATAAAAAAATACAGCATGGGGGTAACTGAAAATGCAACCGGCATTCATTTGGGCTTCTCTACTTTTTTTTTTTTTTTTGGGCTGAGTTGAAACAAGTTTAAGTTTTTCACAAATAAAGAAACGAACAGGTTGGATGTGTTTTAATTTTGTAATCAAGAAAGCACGTAAATGTATTAACTTAAATAATTTGGAACCCCAAAAGAATTACTTTACAAATAAATAAGTATTGGTTTTGCAGTCTATAGTAAGACAAAAAATATATTAAAAGAAGTAATAAAAAATTTTAAATACTTAAACTATTTAAATTTCGAGTTTTAAGTAAGTAAACTATGAAAAAGCCAGGATAACACTTAAAATTATATCAATTGTATTAATTGGAAGATATTAATTTGAATTGGAATATATGAATATGGATCTAAATTACCCCTTACGTATACAGAGTTACTTGGTATTAAGATTTTAGGGAAATAAATTTAGATAAAATAAACTGTTCCGAATATATATAATAAAATTAATCTAATAGATATATATTCAGATATTATTTGAGATTGTAAAAGTATTACCAAAATATTTTAAAGTCTAAAATATATATTTATATATGTGATATTTAAAAAATTTGTAACCAATCGGTTTGAAGCAGCGTTTTAACTATCTTTATATGCTTATCGGCTCATCAAAGCGTACATTCCATATAAACATATTGTTAATATGCAAACTGCTTGCGGGAAATCAGGGAAGATGTGGGAAAAGGTGGAAAATGGGAAATGGGTGGACAGGTGAATTGCGTCACGCGACATATGCAATTATTTTATTTATGCTCAAGCGCCGTTCGCCAGGCACACGCACACATGCATAATTCACGGCTTACATGCACGTACACCTGCCAATATTTGATTTAAACACACAGGTGTGTGTGCGTGTCTGTATGTGTATGTACCCCTGTCGATGAAAAAATCCTTTGGTGAACGATCACAGTGAAAAGCTGTGGGTTTTTTTTCCGGAAAGCTCGGCAGCTTTTCCTTTTAGCCGCTTAAAGTGGTCCTTAATCACCTTGGAACCACAGAATTTCAATTTTTGATGTTAACTTGATTGAATAAAATACAAAAAATAGGTAACGCAATACAAATTTTTGAGGACATAGAAAAAAAAATAATCTTATATTTAAGTTTTCATTTCTTATTGTAAAAATATGAAAAACATTTTAACTAAAGTCCAAAAAATATTAGACAATCTTTCAATAGAAATACTGTTATGATATATAGTAATAATATTAAAAATGCTTAGTGAAGTATTTAATCCTTTTGAAAAAAAATGTATTAGACAAAATGTATGCTTTATAATTATTATAGATACAATCTCAAATCAAATTAAGTATGTAATAAACCAAGACTTAATGGAATTAATTGTATAAATTATATAAATAAACTCATCTTAAGTATTTGCATTTAATTTACATTGACTTAAAGGAATCTTTGAAAAATATATGTGTATGCAATCAAAAATATTTATGTTAAATTGTTCAATCTAAGACCCTCTGCGGTCATGTATGTATTTTTATTCGAAATCACATCTTGAGAGCTGAACGTGATTATAGGACAACACTGTTAGTTACGCATGGTTTGCATTAAGTTTGAATTATGCATTTTTATTTGAACTTCTTTGGCGACGTTTTTCCATTTTACTATATTTTCCTTTCGTTTTTTTTTTCCTTTTGCTACGCTTTCCATCGCGTTTTCTTTGCCCTTTCCGATTGGAGCGGGTATTTATTTAATGGCTCATACTTTTTGCCACAGCATGCACCAAAGGGAAGGGAGGAGGTGTGTTTTACCTAGGATTTTCCGAAAGGGAGGATAACTTGGCTTTAATCCACGGCTCGATACCTGGCCATAACTCACAGGTGCACATGGCACGGGCCAAATGAAATGAAATAATGAAAACAATTTCAACGCTCGTGCATTGAACTGCAATCGAGGGCGTCTATGGGGGTAAGGAAAGCAAAGCAGAAGCAAAGCAAAAGCAAAAGCAAGAGCAAAGAATAAACAAAACTCTCCTGGGCAAAGACCTATTAGTTATGCTACATGGGTTTTATGGGTCTTAAGACTTAGCCACCGCCGGACAACTTGGACACGAACAGAAAAAATATCAAAAAACACAGAAATACCAGCAGAAGCTGAAGAAAAAGAAAAAAAAAAAGCAAGAAAACCCGGTGTCAGGGGATTCAACCAATGTCCTGCATTTGAGTTGGAAGTCTATCTGTTTTATGTCCCAGAAAAACCAATATTAATAAAATAGCAAAACTATATTAAAATATTAATGTGACAAAACTATAAAACCACTTTTAAGAGCTCTTAAACAAGTTAATTTGCCATAATTTTAGACTATTATTTATTTTATTGTAATTGCTAATATTCTGTAAAGAAAATTTTTTATATCTATAAACTGACATTTATATACATAAACCAATTTTGAAATTTGTTTTAGTTATCGACTTTTTAAATTTAAAAAGCCTGAATTTTTGTGATAAATAAAGAATTCAAATTGTTCCACTTTGTGCATATATAAAAAAATCATCAATATTTTTTGTTGAGAAATTCTGGCAGTATTTGTTATATATAGGTTTTTAAATATACGTGGAAATACGAAATTTAAGTTAGTCATATCATATTAGTTTTTCTCCAGTTTTAAAGTAAACTATTTCAAAAAATGTAGAATATTTAGTTTTCTAAATTGTTTTGTGAAGACTTTAGTATCTTGTAGGCCAGACTTTACTGCTGGATTTAGTTATCTATATTTGAGCAACACTGAGCTGGTCGGAAAACGAATTGGGTACGCTTTTGTTGGGTCGTGTGCTACCTGATCCCTTCGATTAAAATCATCCCCAGTCCCCTTCATTATTTAGACGGTTTATGGCAATCCGTGATTGCACATAAACTTACCTTTTTGATGATGTCCGGCAAAGGCGAACTTTAATTTGCTTTTATGCTGCTGCTATTCTCTGTATGCGAAAGGTTAATGGGGGGATGCGGAAGGACCTTGAAATTAGTTGTCGAAACTTTTTGCAGAACTTTGGATGTAATGGAATTTTACAGCAAGAAGCTTTTTGGAAACTCCAGATATTTAAATTTAATTGTTTAGACGACCTCAAGATAAAATTAAGTCCAGTCTTTACACAAATTAGGCAAATGAATACATAAATAAATTTTCATTATTTTAGTAAAATATAAAAATACTATAGAAACCTTACTATTGTTTTTAACCTTTAATTAATTCTTTTTTGTTGTTAAACACTTGAGTTTAGTTTAAGATATCTCAATTTAAGGCATATAAAATGCAGTTTTAAATGTACGTGAAGAAATACAATCATTTTAGCGTATGTGTTCCTTTTGAGTTATAGCTTTGTTTTCCATGTTTCTTGACAATTTCCTTTGGGGCATGCATTTGTACCCGTCTCAGTTCGCCTTGCTGCTCTCTTTGTGGCAATCAAAACTTCAATGCAAATTATAAGAAATCGCTGGCATCTTCATCTCTGGCTCTGGCTTTATCGTGGTGAATCCTGCTTCCATGTCCTTGTGTCCCTTTTGGTTGTTGTTGCCTTCTAGCTGGGTTTCCATTTCCGCAAAATGTCACGTACAGCGAGTCAGCGAGCAACATGTCCAAACATGCAACAAACTAAATGTTTCGCCTTTAAAGTGTTGTGGCTCCATATCCATCCTCCTTTGCATCCCCAAATATCAAAGGACACACAGCAGGCCATCAGGAGAGCGCCGGAAGCGCTGGCATATTCGCAAAAAAGGAAGAAAAACGGTGCACAAGTCGAGTATGCCTCCATTGCAGCTGCAGCTAGGGTGGATCGAAAGTTTTCAAAGCTGAAAACAGGAATTTAAACTAGTTTTTAGGAAACATTGAAAAAAAGGGGTTAAAAATGGATTAGTTATGTATAACCACTTAACCTCTATAACAACTTTAAATTTGGTAAACGGCATAGTTTAAAAAATCTTATAAGTACCTTTGATTTAATAATTTAACAGAAAAAAGTAAATTTTTAATTTGTAGAGTTGTCATCTTACCAAAAAATTTTTAAGTGCTTTTACAAATATAATCTATAGTCCATTATCTTAAGATTCGTTTTGTATATAGTATATAGAATTACTATTAGAAAAACATAATTTTATACATTTTTAATAAAAAAAAAATTAATTTTGTAGAGTTGCCATCTTACGAAACATTTTTTTATGTGCTGTTATAATTATAAACTATCCTAACAAAATCGAACTATAACAATTTTTAATTGCACTTTCCCTTTAAATTGTTAAGGCCATTAAATTATCATGTTCTTTTTAATCGCACTTCTTTTCATGACAAAATCGAGGGATGTCCTTTTCTTTGCAGTCACCTTGTAAGTTTTTTTTTTTCGGTAGTAAGGGGACAGCGCTACTTTGTACCGTCAAATGTCATCCGCCCGCGAATCGGCCACGCACACGCCCAGCTAGGGCGGAGGGGCGTGACGTCATTGCTGGTGATGAGCAAAGAGAGCAAAATGAGAAATTGGAAAAGAAAAAAAAATAAAGTAACACATTGCTTTCCATTTTGCAACACACTTGAACATGCTTTCGCACTTAGACGAATGCGTAAAGAGCGATGATGGGGGTTGCAGGGGGGTGAGTGGATGGTCTTGAGGTGTGGGTGATATGCATTCCACCACCCACCACCCACCTCCCCCACAATTCAAGTGTGCACTTTACACGCCTACTAAGACTCATATATTACTTACTTAGTTTGCGTTTTCTCTTAATGAAGAAGATTGAAAAATCAAAGGAGAGGGGGGTTTGGTGCCCAACAAAAATAAGTATGCTTTTATTCAATCGAATTTCATAAATAATTCCTTCGACAGATTTTAGGCCTAAGCTGGGGATTAAGGCACAATCTTTTGGGTGTTTTTTTGGCCACAAGACAACTTTCTAATGAAATTTACATCAAACCATAATCGATTTAGTTTGCTTCTTCTCGCAGCAAGGACACACAGGAGAGCCGGGATAATGGCACCTTCAGGATAATGACCCTCCAAAATCCAATGTTTTGTTAACTGTGGGATGGCCCCAAAAAAAAGTGGACCCAAGGTGAACGCAAAGCAATGCGCGGCCTGCCAGCTGAAAATTTAATTACATCACAATGGCAGAGGGGGTGGAATATTCTCTTACAGTCAAGGGGATGGGTGGGGTTCGAAAAAAAAAAGAGGCGTGGCAGCGAGTCCGAGCCAAGACAGCGCCACATTTTCCACATTAACGAAATGCTTTTAATTGTGCACTTAACGCTCGTAAAATGTGATTTAATAGTTTCGGCGAATGCCAAAGGGCACAGGAAACGAAAGAGGACAGGGGTGGCGAAGGGGGGGTTCTCTTTTTTGGGCGACGAAAAGGGAAGGACGTGGTGAATGTCCTTCGTCTGGGCAGCAAAACGGAAACGGAAGTGGAAGTTGAAGTTGGCTGCGTTATAAGTTGGCGCAGTTCCTTTTTAACCGCAACACAAGCACACACTGCCCAACACTGGGAGAAAAACTAGGCATGAATTTGGAACATGTTAAAATTAAACAATAATCTATAATAGTTTATAATCGAGTTGGAAATGTTTTGTGCTAGTATAAAAAGAAAACCATTTTTTATACATAATATTTTTTTTTTGTGTAGGACTAGATACCTGCGGTAGTTTTGTAGCTACTTGATACACTATTTTTTATGTTTGTATAAACTAAATTGACAAAAAATAAAATCCGCATTACATAAGAATAATATTTTAAAATATTAATAAATAGTTCAAAATTGTATTCCTTTACAAAATGCAAGTGAGCGAAGATGTTTGTATAAAATCATTTTATACCTTATATTAGAAAGTACATTTTTATGAATTATAAACAATTTTCATTGCTCTTGAAAAACTATACAATATTAAAGTTTTTTTTATTCTAATTTGTTTATTGATAGGTAAACCCTATGATAAAATAAAATAATAAGTATTTTTTATCACTTTACATTGTTTATTTATAGACGGCAACTGTATATAAAAATAAACCAGTTTTTTTGTCAATCAAGAATTTTTGGGAACTTGTCTTTCGCCCAGTGCAATTAGACCCACACAATTACAGCCAGCTGACAGTCCAATTTGGGTCTGCATAGGTGGGAGCTTATCGGAGAGACTCCATCTCGATGGAACTCGGAACTCCGTCGTCTGACTTTGGGGAATTCTACGGCCGTCGGCTGGCAAACAATAAAAGCCAACGGCTTGTGCTTTGTTCACACTGCCGACATGATGATGAGGGGATGGAGCTGGATGAGGGCTTTCCAGAGCCGAAATCAATACGAACTGGGTCACCAAATGGGTCCCTGTGCGGTCACTTAACCAGGAGCCAGGCACTCAGTCCCCGATGGCCAACAAACAGGCAGCATGTCGGACAATTGTCGTCCAGGAGCAGGGCGTCGGGTGAAAATCTGGTGACACGGGGCAAATAAGACCCAGATCATGGAACATTCACCTTCGTTTTAACTGACGACGTCTAAGAAAAAAATTAAAGCCGACAATTGCCACTTCACTATGATTTTAAGCGGCTTACCACCTTTTTGTTGACTAAATTGTTAGCCATTCGAGTTTCAAATATTCCGAAAACAAAGTTTTTTGCTAAAAACAAAAAAATACTTTTTAAATTAGTAAACTATTTTAAAAAACATTATTTTTTTGGTTATTTGGCTATTTTTGAAGATTTTGATTTCATGCAAAATTTTGTCCAAAACTGAACTTCCTAAACCAAAGTGGCATTCCACTAAACTTAACTTTTGGACATTTTCTAAAAAATTCAGTTTTAAGTGGCCGATGATTTTAGGCAAAAGGTATAACATATTATTTAATGAATATAAAGCTATGATGTTCTAAAGAGACCCCAATCCATTGCTCAAAGAGCAATTTTTAATAATATTAAATGGGTTTGATAAATATCTGTTAATTGATAAGCAAATTTATATCTATACATATATTGATTGATTAATAATTGTATGAATTTTTATATTTATTATCTCTAAGTAAATCTTATGTCGCAACATTACACCCTATTTATTTAGATGCCCTGCCGAATGAATCGATGTTTGAGGGCCAAAGCGAGGGTTTTCTTCAATGACTTGCCAACCTCGGAAGAGTCCCCGTTTGAGGAGCTGCTCACAAAGTCCGCGATTTCGGTTAGCGAAAGTTGACGCTTCAGGACTTTGAAAGCCTCAGGACATGATCTGATCGGCAAAATGCACAACCTCAAGCGTTTCGGGTGTCGAAAGGACTGTCGTAAGGCCTACCAGGACCTCCTTAGCTTCGGTTTCGCCACGTGTCGTCGGCTTTTCCTGCCCTGAATTGATTGTCCGTCACCCCAATAGTCACAAACTAGTGTGAACATGCCATCCTCCAAGTCCAAAAAACCGTGCATCCAGCCGGCAGTCAACGTATTGTCCACCGCCAATCGCACCTCATCAACGGACTTGGCCTCCATTTCGGCCACAAATCCGGCCACCTCATCCAGAACCAATGGTCTGTGGAATACATTGAAGGCCTCCAAAATGTGATCGGCGTGCAGGTAACGCGACATTACACAACAGATTTCAAGGACTGCCAAAAATGACCAGTCTAAAACTAATTTTAAATGTTTCAAAAATTTTAAGTGAATTTTGAGGACTGTGTCACTGCTTCCTAACAAAAAGAAACCGTTTTTTTTTTCAATGAAATCATTGCTTAAGTTTACAAGCATTATTACTAAGCCTTTAAATAAAATAAATCAGTTTTAACTAACTTACTTAAGTTATTTTATCATAAAGCAATTTAATTGATCAAGTATCAGAAACTTTTAAAAAGAAGTGATAAACAAAGTGATCCGTTAAATACCAAAAGTCGTTACCAAGCCACATTTAAAACAATTATTTTTTCTAGATTTAAAGATTATACAAATTATATAATTACTTAAATCTTATTTAATCTAATAGTATTCTAAAAAGCGTACCGATAACGATTTTCATGTGAGTTTTATTTCGCATTTTTGACCCAATTTATAATATTTATTTTTAAAGTGCAATAGGAAAGTTGTTAAAATACTTTTCAATAGGAATAGCATTCGCTAACTTGTAAGCTACATATCTTAACATCTTTTTGCTAACTTGTAAGCTACATATCTTAAAATCTTTTTTCCTTAGTTCTAAGCGACCAAATCGAGTTGGGAAAAAGACTGCCGATTTTAGTTAGGCCAAATAGTTATTTTCCGGAGGGTTAGCCTTTAGGAAGTCTTCGATTTGGTGTTAAACAACCATTAGGGCAGAATTCTGAGAGCCGCCTCTTTACTCCTTAAACAAGTTTAAGGACTTGTGGCTCATGGCTTTCGTTTATTTTGGCTGCTACCGTTCTGTGTTTTCCATTTGGCCGCCCCATTTGGGCGGTAATTTTCCCCTAAACCTCACATCAAGCGAAACAGATGGAGAGGGGCGATTATATCGTTTACATTTACATTTACATTTACACCAAATGCAGGAAAATTGGAACGCCAGCCATTCCCGTTTCCATTCCCATTCCCATTCCGATTTTCCTCTGACTCTTTTGGCCCATTTAGTTGTTTGTTGGTCGTTTAGCATTCGCATTCACTTCTAGATTTGTCATTTATGATAAGCAGTCTTGCCTCGAAAACGGCACGGCCGAGCCACTGTTTTCCGCCCTTTTAAGCCAGGAACTACTGTGCTTCTCTGTATACATATCAGTGAAACATGTCCAGCTTAACTGCATTTGGCTTAGATGCAAATTTTAAATTCTGGAGGAGCTCTGTGAAACATGTAGAAAAATCTGAGAAAGAGATACATATCATTTAGCACACTAATCGAAAAGAAATTGAAAGGAAAACTACATAAATCGCTGGAAAAACATATCAAAATTTTAGTTATTATTAAAATATTAAATAAAAATATTATTTTTTATTTGGTCCTCATAAATGTTTTATAAATTGAAGTATTATTATTTATATACATGTTATATTTATAAGCATGCTTTAAGATTAATTTGTATCTCTTAACAAACGTTTTCTTAATAAAATTTGTAAAACATAATTGGAGTTGTTGATTTAAAACACACATTAAGAAAACTTAAACTTATGTATTGGATTCTAAAACTATTTGTTTTTAGGATTAATTATTTATTTTTTGAGCAGTGAAATTCCACACATTCACATAAAGGTATTTTTGTGCACTTGTTGTGTGGTGGGGCTGCCATAAATTCTTAGATGCATTTTGCTCGCTTTCTTGACAGCGAAAGGCATTACTTATGCCAGGGGGCCTTGAAATGTGTCAAATTTCCCAACAAGTTTCGTCCTGCCCTAATGAAATTAAGCAAAAATCGATGAAAAACGCCCCAGAAATAAGGTCCCTTTTGCCTTTGACTTTGACTAATGAAAGTGCGACTTCCAGAATGCCAAATCAAATTCTTGCTTTAGGATATTATTGCTTAAAGTAGTTATAAATGATTTTATTTTGTTTGCTTGGGATTAAATGTTAAACTAACTTTAAGTACCGAAAGTATTTTAAATTGAATTTTTGGCTTTCTAACGTTTAATTTGCCCCCTATAACAAGTACAAAACTGCCAATTTCAGGCACTTTCTCTATCAATTTCTGCCAATATTTAATGATGCCTGCGGTTAACGATGCGGCTTTTAATTTGCCGGCCATTGGCAATCCATAATGGACTTTGTATTGGATTTGAGCGGGGGGATTCCATGAATGAAGTATGCAAAAAGTTTGCAATTAATTCCAATCAATTATCGAATTAGTCGAGACAACTTTGTTCAATTAAATTCACGGAATTTCAGCTAATTTCATTTTGCACTCGACTGAATTTGTTTGTCTTGCTTAATTTGCCCACTTTAAGTTTTCTTTGAGCATACTTGTGTACAAGTGCTGGTTTTGAACTAATTAATGAAGATTATTAATGGCTCGAAATAAACATGAATAATGCGAAATTGTTTGCTTAGCAAAGTTTGCCAAGAACTTCATTTGGTTTTATGTAAAGCAAGTAAAGCAAATAATGCAAATCTTAAATATCGTTAGTTTACAATTGTTTTTTGTATTGTTCCATACAAATGGGAAAAATACGAACCAAAAGTATCTTTATTGGCAAAAAAAATTCATAGTGCCTGAATCCATTAAAATGGCCAGTTTCCTGAATTCCCACGTACAACAATCAATTACACCTCCCGAAATCCGCCGAATTAAGCCTTTCGGCATTGGATTATTTTTTTTCGGAGCCCCTCGAAATCCCTGAACAAAAACAAACAACAAGCCGCACTAGAATATAAAAGAAAATTGCAACAAATCAAAGATCCATTTGGGTTTCGTTGAGAGAAAATTAACATTGTCATTGTGGGTGGGTAAACAAAAAAAAAAGCAAAAAAAAAAAAAAAAAACGAGAGGAGCCAAATGTTTGGGGGCATTCGGGTTCAGGTTTCCCCATTGTCCATTGATTGAAGCGTTTGTTGCGGCCAAACAGGGAAAGTCTGAAAGGGAAATGGAAAATGGAAAATAGAAAACTGGGTAAAATGGGTAAAATGGGGAAAATAGTGAGGAGGACGAGGGCGAGTCAAAACCGACACCCCGGGGCAAACAAAAATCAGTAGCAGGACAAGAGTGCTGTAATGGAGTTTTAATTGTGCCCCATCCTTCATGAGTTTTCCTCCACCCCTCCCCCCTCCCCCGGCCACCCACTCCAATGCAGACTTTCGGCCCCCTGGCATTTCCCGATTTAGCCGAGCACAAAGCGCAGCCAATTGGCAAATATGCTTTGACACACACCGGAGCGGATCGTTTTTGGATCGAAAGGCCACAAAGCCAGTCAAACAGTTCAAAAGACCAAAGACGAGCCGCCAACGGCAGCCAAATTTTGGATTCACTTGCGCTGAAAAGTACACCGCTAAATATGTCTACATTATTTTAAAAAATTGCAGCCTACTTCTATATATTTTTGATGAGTATTGAACAACAAAAGCATATACAGTTTGAATAAGAAAGAAAGTACATTGTGGCAAGCCAAAGTGTAAATACCCTGCCTACTGAAATATTCTTTAACTATATTTGAATTTTACATATAACATATTTAAAACCTAGTTAAACCTTAATTCAAAAATAATACGTTATTACTATATATCGACACAATATTTTTGAGGTATGTTCAAATCAATTTAAAAAATGCAAAGGTTTACTTTTTTTAAAATTATTTATTTATTTTTTCGATGATATAGTCATCCGATTTCAACAATTATATTTTATAACTGTATTCATATTAATATTAAGATAAATAAAATCTATCTGTAATCATGAATGTTTTCTATTAAAATATTCTGTGAACGCATCAATGTCTGTTGGGCGCTATTACACTATTTTTGTGTAATAATAACTCCTTCAGGTATTATTTTTTTCTGTGTATGCTGCCTTCGCTTACACACATTTACTGGTTTTGTGGGGGGGGGGGGGGTATGCCCCTTCCCCCGTTCCGGAGGAGGTGGCAACCGAACCCGGAGATAATGCCAACCATCAGAAACACGCTCTAAGCGCGCATTGCCCAATGAGCCGCAGCCGGGCGCAACAAAAAGCGAGAGGCAAAGCAAACACGCACAGGAATTCGGCCGGATGGGATCGCATTAAAGTACACTTGCCCTACACTTCAAGCATATAAACTGTACAAATGATTTGTATAAATAATATTAATTAATAAAAAAAATAAAACAAAAAAGAAAGGAAACAATCACATTTTTATAAATTTATTACGATTTTTTTTTAATTTTGATTTTTTTTAAGGTGGAAGATTTACTATTCGAGGCTTTCTCCACTTAATGAGCAATCTGTATGAGGAGATAATGTGCATACAATTCAATGTTCTACGCTCCCCTTTCAAAAATCCCTTCTCAAATTCACATCATTCCACTTCATTTCAATCTGAATGCCAATTACCGCGCATAATTTCATTGCCGTTGGCCGCCTATTCTGGTTTTTGAAATTATGCACTAAATCTGGAAAGGATTTCGATGTGCATTGGGCAGTGCTATGCCCAGAGTTCATTTATTTCCCCTTGTTATTGCCCTTAAGTTTAATCACTGCTGGTCTTGATTTCTTATGCCTTAAGTTTTACTTTCCACAAGAACAGTAAAATTTCCTTAAAAAAAATATAGAATTCGATGAGGAATTTAAAGAAAGAATTAAAAAAAAAAATAAAAGCAAAGAAACACTTTTATAGAGAAGAAAAATGAATAAGAAAATGCACTTACATCTTAGTTTGGGGCTGCTTTGCAGGTTAATTGTGGATGAAAAATGCAGTTTAAAGCTGCTTGTAAATCGCACGGACTGGCTGTTAATGTTGCAGGTGTGCTGTTGAAGGGAAATCCTATGGGATGGACAGGTACAGACGTCCAGTGCGCGGGGGTAATTAAAAATTTATTGAAAATTGATTTTTAAGCGCTCATCCCAAAGGCTACGGCTGCAGTTTGCTGTCGCAGTTGTCGCCTCCCAACGGTCAACGCTGTCTGCCGGCCAGACAGTCACCTCATCATCCGCATCCGCATCCGCATCTGCATCCCATTCCCTAGTCGTCTTAATTGCAACGTTTAAAAAATTTCCATAATTTGCCTGTCTGACTGTTTGCTCGGCACTTTGGTGCAGAGACTACTGGCTGTCTTGGTTGTCCATCAGTTTTTGCTTTTCCCACTTTTATGCCTTGAATCTATCAATAAACAAATTTGTAATTAATTAAATTATAATATATATAAAGTTCACATTATAGAAAGGAAAGGCATGCATTGTATCACACATTGTGGATAATTTTCTTTCATACGATTAATTGAAAACATCGAAATGTTTTTGCAGAAATTATTTAAAATATTTTTACTTTAAAAGAACAAAATTATGGCCAAAAATAAGTAACTGTTAAATAAGAATTTGTTTTTTTTTTTTTTTTAAATTGATATCAAAGGCTTGCACAAATTAAAATGTTGCCTTATTATTTTTTGTCATTAACTTTATATTTCGAAATTTTTAATAATTAAATATATATAACAGAGTTCATACGATACAAAGATATTTCAGTAGACCTAAATTATGACTCAAAATAAATAATTCTTATGTAATGCATTTAATTAGACAAAAGTTGGGAATAAGGAATTCAATGCTTAAGAATTTGCGTTTTTGTAAATGGTTAGTTTTACAGACATAATCGAATCAAAACGTCGATTAATGCTAGTTTTCATAACCATGTAAAGCATTATATTTGTAAAGGCCAAAATTATACCCTAAAATAGGGAATAAGGGATTTTATTCTTAAGAATTTGAGTTATTTATGCTCATTTTTATACCCATATGAGTCACAGGGACAATAATTATAACCCAAAATAGGGAATAAAATATGTTATTCTTAAGAATTCGCGTTTTTATAAGCAAGTAAGTCCTACAGACATAATCAGAGCATATAGTTGGTTTATGCCTGTTTTTAGACCCAAAAACCGCACATTACGTTATCCTTTTGATGTCCTGCAAACAGCAGCCTATTTGTATTCCACCTCCATTCAGTTTAGCGACGACCCCTTCGCGATTCGGCTGCCGCCTTCCTGAAGCGATTATGCGATCCGGCGCCAAATTGCTTGCCAGCTGCCAGCAGCGCCGTCGAGCCGGCCACCTCGTCCTTCTCCGGCAAATGGGCCACATGCAGTATGTCGTACAGCAGCTTGGCGCTCTCCTGCGACTGCAGCAGCTCCTCCAGTTCCTTTTGGCTGCGCAGCAACAACTGCCGCAGGCTGCCACCCTTCCGGAGTAGACCGTGTATGTTGCGCGTTTGAACGCCGGGCAGACGTAGCAGGAAATCGTAGATGCCGCTGTTGAAATGCAATTGCTCGCCGGCCGTTGGCTCGTCACTGCCCACGGCCACGGCCTTTTGGGGATCCGGTTCTGGTTTGCCCAGCTTCAATTCCTCAAAAAGCTGAGCGGTGGCATACGGACTGGGTGACCAAATGAGTCGCAGCCTTGGGAAGTGCAGCGTTAGCAGTTGCAACTTCTGCACTATATCCGCATTGGCCATGCTCGTCTGCTGTGAGAGCATGAATTTACCCTGCAGATGGAACGGCTTATTCTGATCGAACTCGATCAGTAAAATGGGCTTCGCATAGTGGCGTTGCATCTGCACACACTGGTTGTACAATCTGCCCGAGTTCAGAGAACCAATTAAATCCGAAATCGACTTGCGTTCCACACAAACATCCGGCGTAAGTATATAATCGCCAATCGTAATGGTCAGGGGCAGCACTTCCAGGCCGCGCTTGTGAATCAAGCACGGCAAATCCGAGCGGAATTCACGCATATCCACAATAACTTTGGGCGTTTCTTTGGGTGCCTGCGATACCTGGCCACCTGCCTGGCGGCTCTTCGCATTTTCCCCCGCCAATTCATCATCATAGTTTTTGAAGAGCAAGAAGGCTTCATCGGTCTTGCCGTCCTGGTACTCGGGTATCACCATTTTCTATAAAGAAAATTACAGTGAAATGTGATTGCAATAGTTGAAATAATTTAAATCCAGCGCAACTCACACTTTTGGTATCGATAATCAACTCAAAGGCGGCTTTCTCGCGACGCAAACTGGTCAGATAGGCCTGCTCCTCCACCGTGCGTGCATGGATTAGAAAATAAACCTTCAGCCGATCTGCAGGCGGCAGCCGACGCCTGGCTTCAAAAACCTCCAGCTGACGTATGGCGGTCACATTCGTATTGTACATGACCACATAGTGCGGCTGCAGTTGCTCCAGCATGTGCTCCAGTGCCATCGCTCCCTCTGATTCCGTTTTGAAGGTCTGCAGACAGATGTACGGCTGATGCGGAACCGCCGCCAGTGCCGCTGTCACATCAAATTGCTCCAGTTCTGGTATGGTTTCAAAAATGGAGACATCTGGATCGGATTTAATGTCCAATAGAGGCTCCTGCTGCACCATCCGCTGTGTCATGGTTAGCATGTAGCTCTCCTCAAAGTGCTGCCCCTCTGCCTCCGATTCGCTTAAAAGCTGAGCGAGTTCATCTAAACCAGCAGCAGAAGCTGCAGCAGCAGCGGCAGATGTTTGAGAACTAGCAGCCTCCTCTTTAAGGGGCTTCTTCATTGCGGAGGATGGGGCTTCCCGGCTGCCTTGGCTCTCTTTGGCGTACTTATCGCTCAGTTTGCCCACGGGCACTTCATGATGCAGTGCTTGTTGGAGCAGAAAACGTGGCCCACCTTGCGTGAGATATTGTTTCAACTGATGGCACGTGCGTGCATCCTGGCAGAGGATCAATACTTTTGGCTGTTCCGTTCGCCTACAGCGATGCATATCACCGGGTATATCCTGGGTGAGCAGATCCGTGAGAGCCTGCCATTTGGGACACGGTTCGGGCTCAAATTCTAGGTGATTAAATTGGTAGTAACTTGTATTTCATTTGGGCCAATAAGCTTACCCTGCTGTCCATTGAAAACACGCTGTTTCGAAAGCTTAAAGATCTGCTCGGCGGCATCCAGTAAAGTCCAACCTGAATTACTCAGGGCATATTCCGTGCTCCGATAGCGTTTCATCAAGGCATATGCACTGACGGCATCGTGGTACATGGTCGAGCTATAGAAATACATTAATTTAATAATGAAAAACATGGTAAGACTACAACTCATAATCATACATCATCAGACTGCGCAGAATCTTGAGATCGGCCACAATTAACTTGGTCTGTGAATTGAGCTGATGCCAGATGCAATCCAGCTGGGCCTGCAATATTTTGTGAAACTTCTTGGTCACACAGTTCTCCACGGTGACCGCATCCATGTCAACAGTGCGATTAATCCGCTTGATTTCCCGCACCAGAAAGTTCATTATGTCCAGGATGTGGGTTTGAATCGCGGTCATGCTCTGGCTGAGCGGCACATGCAGCTCGATTGTTTGTGTCTGCCACGGCTGCAGGGCGCCACGAACGGTGGCATGAAATCGAGGCCAAATGTACAAATGTTTCACGAACAGATTGCGCATGGTGCGCTCCACATGCGAGTAGCCAATGGTGAAGGCCTCCGGACTGCTGGAGAATGCTTTCACGAAGCCGGTTTTATTCTTTTGCCGGTACAATCGCAATGCGAACGCCTCCTGGCAACTCTCGATGATGGTGTGCGCCCGCAGGACAATAATCCCGCTGATCAGCTCGATGGGAATGCGCTGCTTCAGCAGATCCACAACCAGGATACGGGTGCTGATGAACTGCAAGCCACCTTCCACATAAACTCGCTCTCTAGGAATTGAAAAAACCACAGTTTTTTATAATAAATTCAAATTTAAATTGCAGTTCAAAGAGAAAAATCACTAATCAGAGTGAAAGGGAAGCTCATTAAACACTGATACCAGGATATTATTGATAAAATATTCATGTTTTTAAGGCTAAGGAGTAAATTAAAAAATGATTATAACAAAGCAAAAACTATCAAAATTATTGACCATATAAAACGCTCCTTGCTTAAATCCTGTGAATAATTTAAAATATGCTATAATAGTTTGTATTAGTTGATAGTTGATTAGTTGATATGGATAAATGGATTCCTTAAGAAATACAATAAAATTCTGATCACAAATATTATTAATAATACAACAAATTTTGTAACTACCCTTAAAACCCGTCATTAACCATTTTTAATGTGATTTTCCGGATTCACCTTTCTGTAGCCGTATTGGCCACCTCGTGGACATATTTGGGTTCCATTTTGGACTTGTAATACTTCTCCTCCCAGTCGGAACTGTTGATCACGAGTACCAGATTCCCCGAGTCGCTGTAGGCTTTTAAAATATTGATCAAAACGCGTTCGTAACTCAGGCCCCTGTAGGGATTATAAATCTAGTTAAATTTGGCGCATACATAGGTATAGCCTACAGGTCTTACTTGGCGCAAACTAGAAGACCATCCGCCTGAACCTGATCGAGAAACATTTGTTTTTCGTATTCCAAGAGGACCACATCCTTGCACATCAAATATTCCTCGGCTGTCACGATATTTGCCAGATCCTCGTCCTCCTGAAGAGCGGCGGTGGTCTCCAGCAGTTTGGCGGGATCCATTTCCGCAGGCTGCTCCTGTTCCGCCACCTTTTCTTCATTTTCCGGCTCCAAATCGGACATATTTGGATTAAGCTCCCAATTCTATTTCGCAACTTGATAAATCTGCCGGTTCAATTCAATCAGCTGTTCGGGGCTATCGATAAGCGATTGCGACAGAGTTGCCGGATCGGTATAAATTGTTTACCAATATAGAAATACAGTGATTACTAGGTGTATGTGCCAAAAAAAATCGTCAGGCACTTTGTCAAATATGCTTAATTAAATAATATTTAAAACTCTTATTAAACTAAATCTTTTAACAGTTTTTGCTTCAATTGGTCCATTTCACTAACATTTTGGTGACCGCAAAACAAATAAAACAATAAAATGTATTTAATATATCGTATATACAGTTTCATTGTTATCGTTATAAAAATGTTTAAAGTGTTTGTGGAGTTAGGAATTGTAATCAATCAAGAATGTTTAAGCCATATGTTTTTAATTTAAACATTTTGTTATTGTAATTCAGTAACGTTAATTGGCTATTTACTGTACTTGCAACCACTGATCTGGCAACTCTTGCCACTGTTTGCTTTGATAATCGATAACCATAGAGGAGACCGGCAATATTAACTGTAAATGCAAGCACGTGCAGCAAACCATTTTTAAAGTTCAATTTTATGTCAGAATATAGCGATATATCACAGTAATCGTTTCGTTATTTGTGTAGGTTCGTTAAAGCTGCATATACGTTGTTATATAACTAATTTCCATTTTTTAAATACGTAGAATAATGCCAAAAGCGGTGTCATCCTCGGGCAAAAAGTCCAAGAGCCCAAGAACTAACGGTACAGCTAAAGCCAAGAAACCGGCTTATTCTGAATACGATATAGATCTAGAGGATTTGATGTATGATGATAGTGACACCGATGGTGCAGTGTCTTGGAGTGACGTATCCAGCCAATCCTCGCCAGAAGCCGCTGCCGCCGTGAAGGGCAAATCGAAGGCAGCAAAGGCCACAGATCGCAAAAGACGCTCGCCGCCAGAGGATGCCAATGGCAACAAAAAGCAGGCGGGAAAGGCGACCAACGAACCAACTGCACCAGCCGCATCCAATCGCAAACAACAGAGGCGCAGTGAGGGATTGGAAAAAACCGAACCAATTCTGGTGAATGGAGGGGCTCTAGCCTGTCCCTTGGTGCGAAAATCTTTGCCAGCAGGTAAAGCGGCTTCCACAGCCGCCAAATCCCCGGAAGCCAAACCCAAATCATGTCCCCTGCCCAAAAAGGGCAAAGCTAAGAGCCCGGTGATTAAACTGGAAACACCAGAGGATTCCGAGGACTCAAACAAAGAAGAGAATACAAGCATTAAACTGCAATGGGGCCGCAGTAGCAGTCTCAAGCGACAAGACATAATCCCAACTCAGCCAAAAGAAGTCCACAAGACCAACAGCATCGAAGAAGGTCGTCGCATTCTGCAGTGGATCATCAATCCCGTCCTGCCGGAAAACTTTTTCACCGACTATTGGGAGAAGAACGCCTGCCTGGTGCAGCGCAAGAATCCCAAATACTACAGCGATCTGATTTCCTTCAAGATGATCGATGACATGCTGATTCGTCACCATTTGCAGTTTACCATCAATTTGGACATAACCAGCTATAAGGATGGCAAGCGTGAGACCTTGAATCCCGAGGGCCGGGCCATGCCGCCAGCCGTTTGGGGCTTCTATGCGGATGGCTGCAGCATACGCCTGTTGAATCCATCCACCTATTTGCCAGGACTGCGACAGGTGTGCAGCATATTGCAGGAGTTTTTCCATTGCCTGGTGGGGGCAAATGTCTACCTAACGCCACCGAATAGTCAAGGCTTTGCACCCCATTACGATGACATCGAGGCGTTCGTTGTCCAAGTGGAGGGACGCAAGCGTTGGCGCTTGTACGAGCCGCCGCATAAGTCGGATCTGCTGGCCAGGATCTCGTCGGGCAACTATGATCAGGAGCAGTTGGGTCAGCCGATACTCGACGAGGTGCTGGAAGCCGGCGATGTCCTATATTTTCCACGTGGCACCGTTCACCAGGCAATCACCGAAAAGAATCAGCACTCGCTGCACGTCACACTGAGTGTGTACCAGCAGCAGGCCTATGCCAATCTGCTCGAGAAACTAATGCCCATTGTTCTCAAACGGGCTGTCTCACAGAGTGTGGCCCTGCGTCGCGGTCTACCGCTGCACACCTGGCAAGTTTTGGGTGAATCACAGTCTCGCTCCGTCCACAGCCAATCGCGCAATCAACTGGTGGAGAATGTGCAGAACTTGGTTCGCAAACATTTGATGCCCTCCGTCCAGGAAATCGATGAAGCCGTGGATCAGCTGGCCAAGAAATTCCAGCATGAGGCATTGCCACCGACACTATTGCCCGAGGAAAAGTTGCGCACTGTTTTCGGTTCCCGAAATGAGGTAAATGCCCAGGGCTACTGCAACTGCGACTATATCATCACTGAGGAGACATCCGTGCGCTTGCTGCGTGCCAATATCCTGCGCCTCGTCAAAGAGGAAGATGGCAGCAACCTGAGGATCTATCATCATATGGACAATGCCCTGGAGTACTGCAAGTACGAGCCCACCTTCATGGAGATTCTGCCAGCGGAAGGGGCTGCCGTTGAGGTTCTAATTGCCGCCTATCCATCGTACATTAAGGTGGGCCAGTTGCCCATGAAGAATGCGGATCGCAAAGTGGAGGTTGCCCTTGCGCTGTGGGAACGGGGTCTCCTCATGACCGAGAAGCCATTATATGATGAAGATCGTTAAGAATTTGAATGATTACTGGATCTGGATACAAAAAGATTTAAAAATGTACTGAAATCACCGAGAGAAACAAGAGAAATGTATAAAATAGATCAGAAACAGATGACTGCAGAATATGTGATGCGGTTTCTTGAAGCCGAGACCATAAAATAATTAAGAATTTTTAATTGGATGTCATAAAACCAATCCAAGATCCAGGACATGCTAAAGGAATCCCAAGGGGATCAAAAATGTCATAGAATTAATATCCCAACTTATGTTCGTTGGATTATTTTGTTTTTTGTATAATAAATTATAATTTGTAATTCTCAAGTTATGCTGGGAAATCAATCACATTTGTTTATTTTTATTTAAATGGTTGTTTTATTGACACTAACTAAAAAAGGGAATATCAAAAATAAATGGGATACTCCTTAGGCGCTGCGGATTTTCTTGCGTTCGCGATAGAGGCTTTCCTGTTGAACTGCAAATAAAGAAAGTATAGTAAAAGAAAAGAAAACAGCTATGATTATTACACTTTTAAAGAACATAAATTAAAGTATAAAATGTTATATTGTAATAGTAAAAGAAATTTGTTTATATTCATTCGAGGTGAACTAAATTCAACAGATTAAAATAAAATCAGTTGAAAATAGAAAAAATGCCCTTCTTGGTGTGCAGCTTGAGCAAATTTCTCGTAGGCAGTACTCACTGTACGGATCGAAGCGTATTATCTCCAATTTCTCGGCCAACCGATCCCGAAAAGCATTATATTGATGTCCACTGACCACACTTTCCAGCACAACCATGATTCGCCTGTAAAACCCATAGTTATTAATGAAAAATGCAGTTAGGAAACCAATCTCACTTACTTGCTCTTCACTTTCTTGAATAAAACACTGGTTAGACGCATTTTGTTTCAGTTAATTGAAGAAATCTTAGTAAAATTTTGGAAAAATGCCGCAAAATTGTTGTGCAAGCAAAACGATAAGTACGCAAAACAGCTGACTGTGCTTATCGATAGTCAGTTGGCTTGCGACAGAGTTGCCAGATAGGTCGATGTAAAGCTTCATGCGCGCGCACTTTGAATCTCAAAAGCTCAAGAAGTGTAAACCACTGTAAATAAAAAATGTCAAAATATTTCTAATTGCAGTAATTGAAAGCTTGCAGAACGTATTTTCATAAATAACAGTTTCAGCAATTTTATATTATTTTTCAATTATAATTTATGGTACGGTATCAAAAAAATGTCCTGGACAAACAAGATTATCTTTTTACTAAACGATTGTCAATCTTTAAAAATTACAATTTAAAAAAATTCAAAAGTTATTAATTATAGAATAATTGCTATTTAATGTAAAGATATTTGAGTGTGAAGGAATGCATGATGGAAATATGAAAAAATCTAAAAACAAATAACCCAAGAATAATTTTAAATTACTATGATTAAAATCAAAGATATAAATTAAAAATGCAAGCAAGAAATCAAGACATTGGTTTAAGTGCCTACTACATTATATTCAAGTTTCAAACAGTGGTTTGCGCCCAAGCTTAATGGTCTCGTTTTTCAGATTCTGTTGGGTGCCTTGTGGTCACACTATTCCACTCTGGCCACACCAATCTTCATACTCGTGCGAAACGGACGCGAATTTTCATTTGTGCTGCAGAAACCAACAACAACAGACAAAATAAAAACAAATAAAAAAACGTCGAAAATTCCGGGTAAAAAACAAAATACGGTGAAAATCAAAAAAACTGTCACAGACAAAAATCAAAACAAATAGCGCAAAGTCAATCCTTCGTTTCAGAAAGCAAAAAAAAAAATTAGCGCAACGCGCTTTTTGTCACTCCTTTTTGCATTGCGCCCTTGTTTTTCTTATATTTTGGTTTCCCGAGAATTTAAGATTGCGCGTGGTAAACAACTCTTTTTTTGCGGTGTAAGTTTTTTAAGTGCAAAAAAACAAAACAAGTAGATCAAAAAACAGAAACCAAAAAAGCAGCAACAAAAAATCAACAAAACGGAATCAAAGTCAAACAAATACACCGACAGACAGACGCGGAAGAAGCTCCAAAAAGAGAGGAATAAAGGGAGGAAAAAGGGGAAAAGGAGGAGAGAATCAAAGGTAAGTAAAGACTGCGAAAAATGCGTTTTTTTTTTGATTTGCATATTTTAAAAGTTTTGTGTTTAGGGGTTGCAAATGCGAAATTAGTTTTTAAAGCCCACTTTTAGGAGCCTCATTTAAGCTGACATCCTGCAAGGATGGCAAAATCATGCCAATAAACTACAGTGAGTAGTCAATATAGTGAACTTTAAGTCTCACTCAAGTCAATTGTAGATAATATAAATATTGTGGAAGATTAAGAGTAAAGTCCGCGTGAGAACGTATACAAAATATAAAGAAATGTAAAACTAATTGTTGAAGTGACCAAAAAATCTTTATTATGTGAATCATATCAAAGCATAAGTCAACTCTTTAATTTTCATTGATTAGTTATTAAAATTTAAATCAATTCAAAAATACATCATATATGTTAAGTTTTATTCGATATTTACTTTATACTATATTGATTAAAAACTTGTTCGTACAATGATGATATAAAAACCTCACAGCTACATTTAGCGCAAATAATTAACTAAATTCATTTTAAACTTTTTCATAATTTTAGAGAAGTTTTCTTATATATTTTTTTATTTATTAAGATTTAGAAGGCGATTCTAATTTTTGTGGGCTCTATCTCTGCCGTTTTTAAATTTTTGCACGTTTTAATATATGTACACTTTTATTTATAAGTATTGTTTTCTGTGCTCCTATAAAAATTCATAATTATTGATATTTGGAAAAGGGGGTTTGGAAAAAGCGATCGTGGTCTAAATTTTAAATAATTAACCAAAACGTAAACTTGGCCATGAAGATGGAAGAGAAAAGCAAGTGAATATGGGGAGGAAGCAGAGAAAGAGGAGAAGGGTAGGAGGAGGACCAGGTGAAATACATAAACAAACAAACGCGCGAAGAGGAAGCTACGCAAATACATAAGTAAATGAATAAATAATGTAAACAAAATATTAAATTAGAAGAAATTTACTTGCGCGCACGCCGACGCAAAAACACGAACACACGGGGGATGAGAAGTGGCTGATGATAATGGGGAGACGGAGAAGAATGATGAAGGGAAGTAGAGAAAAACACACATAAAATTGAAGCACTGAAATTTACACACGCAAAAGCAAACAAAAATTCGCAAGCCCTCTCGTTCCCACTTATTGCCACCTGGTCGCCCCGTCTCGCTCGCACCCACAGCGGACACTTGTTTTAACCTCTGCCGACGTCGACAATACTAAAGTGCACTGAAAAAATTGCAGTTTCATGTGTACAATTTTTTTTTTTCAAATTTTTGTTTCTAAATGTTTTTATTATTAAAATTATGATTATCACTATACATAATGATGATAAATAAAAATGTATATAAAAATGAGTCACATACTAACGAGGCTCCACTTTACTGCAGTGTCGTACTTTTGGTGGCGAGTGTGCCGATCAGAAGCATTTGTTTCTCTCACTTCTCTTTGTTTGTTTGCCCTGCAACCGACCGAAAGGTGGCAGGCCCCATGGGCGGTGGGTGGTATCGGATTGTGCAATAAAGTTATAACAAAAAAAAATAACAAACAAATCGTTACAACAACCGCTATAGCACACTCATCGCACCCACATAAACGCACATTCAGTGGGTTAGAGAGAGAAAGCGGAAGGGTGAAAGAGGGGGGGCGAAAAAAACAATAATCATATTTGCACTCGCTCCCACGATCAGCACCCACGCAAAGAGAAAGAGCGAGAAGGAGATATGGGGAGCGCGAGAGAGGATATGCATCAGAGAGCGCCGGCATAGTAGTTAATGGTCAAGAAGAAAAGGACATGACCAAAATAAATAATAATATATGGCTTAAATATAATTACAATATTTAATTGTATTTATGTAGTGATTCTTTGATTAGTAGAAGTTTAACAACAGTCTACCAGATCAACATTTTCCTTCAGTGCTTTGGGTGTCTTTTTAAAAGGTTAAGACACGACTTAAAACTGATACTAATTTAAACCTTAACTTTTATTTCTTATTATTTCCTAATTTGTTCATTTTTTGTTCGGAGGGCCCACTGTACTTAAGATAAAAACGCTCTCCTCGTATGTCAAGTACTTATTTCTCCGTCGTTTGGCTCTCCGTTCTCAGTTGGTCAGTGTCCGTCCGCCGGAGCTTTTCCCGTTAGTACGCTCCCGTAATAAATTCCGCGATAAACAGGAAAAAACAGAGAGTGAGAGAAGGCAACGTGTTTTTCGGTTTCGGTTTTGGTTTTAATTTCAATTTCGTTTGCCGCGCAGGTTGCAATTTTCTTTTCTGTTTTCGTCAATATTTTTTTTATGTGCGAATCTTCACTGCAACTTTTAGTAAAACAAAAAACATTCGGGTGTCACCTGTTGTGAGAAACAGCGGTAGAGAGAATCGGCGAAAGAGAGGGAGAAAGGTAAAAACGAAAAAGAGAAAACTGCTGATCAAACTGTAAATCGCGCAATGATCTTCCCAGAATTTGCGAGGCGGGAAAAAACAAACAAATATAATAAACAGAACTAATAAACAAAAATAGGTACCAAAAACAAAACGTTTTGTTTCGCCAATTAATTAAATACGTAAGTTAAATAAACACCAGTAACTGTGATCAGTACACGGTAAAAATATTCCGCTTAAAAATGAATGAAAATAGGGTAAAAAAAAAATTTAAAAATTGTTCCATTTATCAAAAAACAATCTTTAGATTAAAATTTTAAATTCTCCATTTTATCACTGACATAATCCGAGGTATTTTAATTCATATGCATATGCAACTCATTTCCGAGTGGGTCAATTATTACATTTTTTTTATTAAAGATACCATAACTCCAAATAGTATTCCAAGAATTACAAGGGATTTAAAGAGGCGACATAAACACATGCCACATTTAGTAATAGATAATAAATGTATGCCCAGTTCCGGAAATATTGTTATCTCTCATATGGAAATAGCTTGGTAACAACTGATGGTGTTGTATGCAGTAAATAAACTTAAATTATCATAAATAATCAAAAATCGCTGAGGATTACCCGTTCGAAGATAAAACATTGGAGGGTAAAACACGATTTTAGTGGATATACAACATCGCTTTGTTTTGATTCTATGTATAGAACTAAGGATAGAAGAGTACAGGTGTTTGTTTGATACTCGTAGTTTTATTCGCCCTACGGATCAGCAAAATTAAAGACGATCGAATAACATATCCAAAATACAGATTATTTTGCTTAATCAAAGTGGTTTAACCTCGATGAACTGACTCAAAGCTTCATTTGCCATATCCATTGGGTAGATTTACAAAACCATTCCTATTTGTATTTTCACACCCATTGCGACAATTATGGTTCACATTGTATTATGCATTTATCGAGTTAAGGCCTTTTGTGCTCCCGACTCAGTTCACCTCACTTGATTTGAATCAGCGATTCAGTAATTCGGATGACATTGGGCCATCCAATGAGTTTCAATCGTTGAACTGTACACGCGGCGTATGCGTAATTTGTTTAAGGCTCTTCCGGACTTTTTCTTGTTACAAGTAAAAACGAAGAAACTGTCCATAATGAAATCGTTTAATCGCTAACTTACCAATTTTAAAGTAGTTAATTTAAAATGTATTAATTTATTTACCTATCATCAAAAACCGTTTGCTGACAAGCCCATCTTTCATAGTATAAAATTATAAATATTTATATAAAAATTTTATAAATTATGCGTCACACTCGAAATCCAAATCATTAACCGATAATCTGAATTAAATCGTTGGTATAAGAATTGGATAATAATAAAACATAATACATAAACACGTAGTACACAAAATTAACTGTAATTAAAAAAAAAGCTCCTGACGTTTGAATCTTTGGTTTCTTTACAAATTAACCTATTTTATACACAAATATTTAATTGGTAATCTCAAAGTTTTTCCTTTTGAATTTATAAATGAATAGCCCGTTTTTTTTTATTGAGCAAATTCAACACTATAGTCAGATCTTTCTACCAAGTAAATCACTACCGAACTGTCAATCGTGTTTGAACACCATTTCGAAATTAGAATGAATTGTTTCGCGGTCGACCGCAAACCGACAATAATGGATTTGGACAGTCACATTCAGATATTGCAATCAAGTGAGGTGGAAAATACAAATGGGATATGCTCATGCACACATGCCTGTATCATCAAAAAACAAATAAAAAACTGCTTAAACTTCAGACTTAATTTGGAATTTATCTGTCGAGATCTGTAAACGAAAATTAAAAATTATATATACATTTTAATTAATGAGATTTTCAAGACAAGATTTATTACCATAATTTGAAACATAAAATATTAGACAACAGTACGTAATGCCCGGACCCAAAAAATATTATGACAAAAGGGAAAACAAGAATATTTGTAATATATACGTTGCAACCAATTGCTGGTTGTATGTCCTGAAATGTTCACAAGATCCCAGTCTTTAAATGCTCGACTGTCGAACTCTCTCCACTTTCCATTGAGTGTGCATTTTGTATTCACAAGATAAGCTAATACATTGCGAAAAGAAGGAAAATGGTGGAAATCGCTATTCGGAGCAAATTGTCTGCCATCGGCGGTGAGGAAAATGCAGGTGCCAAACAGTCTAGTGATCCGGCAACCATGTGGTACACGCAACCTTGGAAAGTTGACCAGCCGCAGGCTCTCAGGTAGAAAATAAGATATCGTGCCATGCCCAAATTCCTCTTCAGATCCAACAACTCGTTCTGCAGTGCCATATCGATCTGACTTTGGCGCAGCTGCTCGTTGTATTTCCTAGATAAAAAAAAGGGAAGCATGTCAATAAGAACCAGGTATTAAATATAAATTTATCAAAAAACTCTCCTTCAAATGAACGCTTCTTTTAACATTATTTTACTTTAGTTTGCTTTAAACAACATACCCTATAACCTATCTATAACCCAAAATTTACTCTATATTAGAGATAAGCGGTGGATATTGAAGCGGGGACCTCCCATTAGCAATATAAATGTAGTACTGCCCCCAACTTTAATTAACTGATGGACAAACTTACATTTCAAGCTTGGCCAGTTCCTCTTCGCAAAGTTTCAGGCTTTCGTAGGCGGTGTCCAGTTGCTCCTGTTTTATGCCAAGCGCTACCGACATCTTGTCATTCTGCAGCATGAAATGATCCTTAATAGTTAGAAGCTCATCCTCCAACTGGGCATTCTGGCGCTCCAGTTCGAGTGCTCGCCTCTGTTGATTGGCCAATTCTTTGGCTCCTTCGCGATAATTTGCCATTTCCCGGAACATTTCGGTCCGATAGGTGTCCAGCATTTCAGAAAAATATTCGCATTCCAGCGATTTGGAGGCCAGGTCACTGTGCAAAGCCGTTTCCCGCTTCCTCAACTCTTTCAGTTCCTTCTCCAATTCGCTGCAATTTTCCATAGTTACGCGAACGCGATTGATAGCCCGCGCAAGCCGAGTGGTAAGCTGTTCACCACGACTCTGCTCGAAGCGAATCATTTGGTTCCGGGTGAACAGCTCGGCTTGAGTGCGAGCGGCCTACGGGGATAAATGGGTGTCAGAAAAATAAAATAACAAATTACCGAAAATAACAAAAAGGAAAACAAAGTACTGTGGCAATATTTTTTAAAGACTTAAACAGACTATTTAACTTAAATTTAAAAGGGTTTAAGAACTCTGTTTAACTCACATCTTCTTGGTAACTGCGAACTAGAGTGTCAAGGTCGCAAACCTCAGCCTTTCGTCGGCGCCAAAGCCTAGCGAGCATTATATTGAAGAACCTAGTGGCTAGTAGGCGGGTTTCCGCATCCATTTGCTGTTCGAGAACGGCCAGAGCTGCCTGTTTGTCTGCCACCTGCACTGCCACATGGGTGTTCTCCTGGGTTTCCGGATCACTATCGTAGGGATTCAAGATGGGATTACGAATATGGTTCCTATCTATGCCGCCACTTGTTCCCCTAGCCAATGGCAGTGGTCTCCCATCCGAGCCGGAGGATATAAGATTGGATCTGTTGATGGGAGGGACCACCTCTGAATTTCTTCTGGGGGAAAGTGGGGCTCCCAATCGGTCGAAGATGCGATGCAGCTCACCTATTGATTAGAAAAGTTTAACATGTCATGTCGATCTAAACATCGTTTCGATAATGTCATAAAAAATATTTATTTTCAACAAAATATCTAAATAACCGATATAGTATAGTAAAAATTTTAATCCATAGCGTTAAAATAAAATAAGTACTTCTTAAAGAGTTTGATAGAGGGAAAAGACCCCCCTCAAAACATTCTGCATACGCCACTGTGACTTTTGATGGTCTGTGGATGGTGGCTCTGTGGGAACAAAAGTCCACCATCCATCCAAAATCTCAGCCGTTTCGCTTGGATTGGCTCTGTGGGACTGGGCTTTAAGCTAAAATTTATATATTTCAAAATATAGACATATCAGAAGTGAATAGCGATGTACACAATTAAAAAGCAATATTAATATTAAAGAATTTGAAATATCAATGTGATATTGATATTATGTTCATCCCCCAACACTCACCAATACCGTCCTGCAACTGACGCTCCACAATTCCCCACGAAGAACTCATCCCCAGATTGGATATATCCATTTGCTGAAACTCACGACAATCAAACGCGCCAACCTGCGGCTTTTGATCCTTGGATGTCGACATGGCGTCCTTGTCTGAATCAAGTTTTAACAATATGCTCCCTAGCAATAATGCAGTGTTCAATGTTTTCTGGCTTTTAAAGACTAAAAATGACCAAAATATGGAGTGTTGTGTGGAGAGCCGATCTGGAACTGATTTAAACTTTACTTTGATGTCCGTGTGTGCATGTTATTGGCACTGATTGACAGCCCCCTCACAGCAGTCTACTATGTATTGTTGAAAACTCATTTAAAAGGTCTTACAAATAAAGTTGTATGATATTAAAAAAGTATTCTTCAAAAGACTTAAAATATTTAATACACTTTTTAATTTAAAAATCCATCCAGAAATGAATATTTCTGTTTAACTTAGTTTAAGGTTGATTAAAGCAAGTTAATATGGTTGTTTTACCAGAATTTCACCAATTTTAAGTTTGAACTGTAATCGGGGTGGGTAAATGCTAAATGCAACTGTTTTAGGTCTCTTTAACCTCGTTTGGCTTCATTTAATGGCCCGCCTTCAACTCATTTCCTCATTTATTTCCTCACCACTTTGTGTCTATGTAGTCGAAATATCAAACGAGAAAATTAAATTATTGACTCACTGACGACGTTGTCGTTCCTGGTTTTTTCTCCGCTCGTTCAGTTTCTGTTTCTGTTTCTGTTTTGGGGTTTTGGTTTAGGTTTTCCTTTCTTTTTTATTGCCTACGCGCACCGCACGCCATTTTGACAGTTTGAACGCTTTGCAAATAAACTGTAAGGAGGCATGGCGTTGACAGCATGGACGTCGCGATGCCTGACGCTCCACTGCAAGAAAAAATTACCCATAAATTGGCATGGTTTTCTGAGAGCTTTAAAATTCACATTTAAGAATCTTGGCCATGGAAGCAATCTTAAAATGCGAAATCTTAAGCTTGATTTCGTTTTAAAAACAGTATTTAAAAGCTCAAAAGGAGCGTTGTTCTGACAAAGAAACGGAATCAAACCTAAGTAAAAATTTTATAGTCTTTGGGGTTTTGTAAATCAACAACTTAATTTTACACAAATTTAAAAATCGAAATCTACCGATTTGTGTGCCACGATAATTCAGACTTCTACTTAAAAATATTATATTAAAATGACAAAGATTTTTCTGGGTGTGTTGATAAATGTGTGATATCAGCGAAGTGGGGGGCACAAAAAGTATGTACAGACTGCAAATGCTCAGGGAATGTAGTTACATGTAGTGGGTAACTTTTTTTTTTTTTTTTTTTTTTGGACGGGCAATTACCTGGCATACAAACGGCGGCGGATCCATGGCAGAGGAGATTAGATACGACCCAGGGACACTCGCCACCTCAGAGTCAGACTATATAGACTATATGTTCTGCACTTTGCAATTTTTGGTTTTGCAAGGATAAAATGTCCTAGATGGCTGGGGAATATCACAAGTATCTGTGCATAAGTGAACGAATTTTGTGTGTGACATCTGCAAACTGTGAACCAAATTCACTTACTTTTGATCAATAAATTTTTTTTAATTTGTTATAATGAATAATATAATGAATTCCAAGAAAATTGAAAGGATATAATTTCATTGTTGTTTTCGCTATTCAAGAGAATAGACGAAATGGTAATCAGGAATGCTTTAAAATATTATTAAGCTTATACTTACTTCTTTAAAAATATGTTTGAGTCTTTTTGGTTGACCTATTTGCTTTATGTTGTTTAAAAATCCGTGAAGCTAAATACATTTCTAATAGCTCTAATCCAATTCGCATATCTTCCCCTAATTAAGGCTTTTAGTTCATGTTAAGCTTGTTGCTATATCCAGGCTTCAATACACACTCAAGTGCATATCGTAATTACTACTCACCGTGTTTATCCGAGATATACAAGTAGTACTTGAACCGAGAGTATCTCTAGGTAGTCGAAAGCCAACCAGAAGTATCTTTCGCTTTCGATTTGATCAAAGATTGCCGCCACAATAAGGAGGCTAGCACATAAATTCAACAATCCCAAGCCCCAAGGCACCAGCTCGGCAAATCGTGGGTGGTGGGGAAATGAGGAATTTTCTGGGAAATCAACGAAAATCGAATCAGGCCCAAAACACACACACAGACACACAGGCTGAGAAACGTGAACAATTTTATTAAAGCAGCCGTGTTGCGTAAAAGCCAAAAGGTTTTCCCCACTCCGCTGCTTTTACTCGATTGACCAACTGACGAAATGACAGGAAGTCTGAATGACCTACTGAGAAATGGCCAGCGAAGTACCTTAGATATTATTTAAAGGGGCACTTCATTTAAGTAACTATTAACTTGCCTACGCACCATATTAAATTTGAATTTAGGAAATAAATTTTAACAATATGGATATTAAATTATGTTTAGCTTTTACGTTTAATCATTTTGTTAAATCTGATTGGTGTTGTTAAATGTTTTTCCTTATGTCTGAAATCTCTTAATACAAACATAAGGGTGTTAAACTTTATTTTATATCTGGAAAAAATAATATTGAAAATTATGTAAAATATGGAACTTATGTGACATAATTTATATTCACAAAAATAAATAGCAGTAATACAAAATTTCAAAACGCCATAACTAACGTTCACTTTTCTTTTTTTTATCTTAAAAACTAAGTAACTTTATATTTACAATATAAATAAAGTAAATCAAGAGGTATTTTGGTAAAAGTACCTCTTCGCATGTCTGAAAAGTTGGCATAGTTTTAATTAAAATATCATTAGGCCAGCGGAATGAATGTTTTTTAGCCTTGGCAACGCAGTAAGCAAAAAACCAAGGGAGTGGATCAAAATGTGTGAGTAATAAAGAAGGTGGGCAAAGTAAAAAGCGAGTGAAAGAGGAAGTAGGTTGACTGCAAACATCACCAAACTAATTATGAACAAGTCGAGCAGCAGCAGCAGCAGCAGCAGCAGCATAAAGTCAAGTATCTTTTGCATATGAAAGCAGTTGGGAAATTGGAACGCCAGTGGAAAACCCCATTTTCCTCCAACTCACAGCCCTCTATTCACCATTGATTAAAAGTTTTCATAAAAGTCAACACAGGAGCTCTGGTTTTTGACCAGACCAAAATGCAATTTGCAGTGAAAAGAGTCACAAAAGTTTCGCTGAATTATTCAGCGATTCAAGATGAATTTTTCAACTGTGGAAACATTTTTTGAATGTCCAGATAAACCGGAAATATGTACACACAACAAAACCTTATAAACAATTTAGAGAAATTCATATTTTTACTAATTTTCAAATGTGAAATGAAGGTAAAACAAACTGAGACATTTTTAGTTTTTTATTTAATTACTAATAAACATGTTAGAAATATTTTGTTTTTTACGAACATTGTTTGTAATTAATGTTTGTTTTAAATTTTCTTTGTGTATTTAACCAAAAATCCTGTGTGGGCGTGGCCCTCACCCTCTCCTGCCGTCCCCGTATTTTTGTGTATGCCGTAAAGCTGGAGAGCTTATCCCAGAACGTAGCCGCCCATCCCCATTCGGAATTTGCCTCTTTATAACGGCCTCCTGCCCTTTTTGCAATTTCGCTGCTCATTTGCCAGCTTTTTTATTTGCATAGCCGTCGTCGTCATCGCTGTTTGCTGCTGCTGCTTTTTCGTTACCTTTACCTTCGCCTCACCTGGGCTGCTGTATTTTATTTTATTTGCATTTGTTTGTAAATGATTAACAAAGAGGTTAATGTGCACAGCGAGCGAGATAAACAGCGAACAGGGAACGCCAGCTGAGTTTCAGCCGCTTCTTCTTTTCGTCTTCTTTATTTCTTGTTTGGATTTGCCACGGCAAGGGCAAGGCAATGGGTGGTTTTTAGGGGGTGGCAAAAGGGTGGTTGGTTCAGACAGCTGAAGCAGAAAACGTACAGCGTACACCAAAGGCAAAAACATGGCCCCAAGATTAATACATTGCAATTGGCAACCGAAAGGGAAACAAATTTAGAAACTTATATTTAAGATAAATTTGAAAATATTTAAATTTAAAAACTAATGCTAAATAAATAAATAAAATAAATTATATCTTATTTCACAAAGCCAAAGTTATTTTATTTTAATATATATCAAAAAGGTTTAAGACTAAATACAGTAAAATAATATTGTTTAAACTTATCATCTTTATGCAGTGTAAATATATCAAATTATACATTTTGTTAAGATTATTTGTTTTCCTTAAAAGAGCATGTTCTTAGGATAAATTTTTAATATATTAGTTTAATTTTTAATATATTTTAATATTTAAATGAAAAGAGTATGCAACTGACAGAATATTATTTCAAACTTGTGCCGAGAAATGGAAATTTAGTTCATTAGGCACCGGCGTTGCATGTCTGTGTGAGTGTCCTTTTTTTTTTTTTTTGTATGTAGTATCTAAGTGGGAAGTGGGTGGCAACATTTAGAGATGCAACTGGGATGACCTTCAGTTACACACACAAAAACCATTACACTCGCGCTCGTGTGGGTGCTCTGGTCGCTCGTCTTTTCTTTTCTTTTCTTTTATTTTGTTTGATTTGGAAAATTAAGGCCAAAACTGCAGCAGCTGAGGGACTTGAAACACATGGTTAGTTGTATTCGGATGTGTACACAAGCATCCTACCAACTATTCACATTTTAATATATGTATTTTCTTTATTTTCTCTTTGCAGTTCTCGCAAAAACTTCGACCTTAACTTTAAACTCAATGTAGCGGTAAGTTTTATACTTTTATTAAAATTAAAGTAATTTTTAAGTAGAGTAAACAATTTAAAAAAATTTTAACTTTCAAAAACCCACTCGGATATATTAAGATTAAGTTAAATAGCAAGTTTGTAAAAATAAAAATAATTTAAAGTAACAAAACAAAAATTATTTAAGGTTAAAAACCCCAAAGAAGGCAATCAATCAAAGATTAAAAGGTGTTAAAACTTATATTTGCTGCATGTTTTTACAAACTTTATTTCCAAATAGTTTTCCTCCAGCCAAAAATTCTAAATGTTTTTCAAAAATTGATTATGGCGGGCAATCGGAATCGTACTTTTAAAGTTTTAGGTTATTCTTACTACTCTTTTTGTTTCTTGGTCGCAGCTTTTCTTTCGCAAAAAACCCGCCTCAACTTTTGAGCTTGGTGAAAAGTTTGTTTTGGTTTTTATTATTTTATTATTATTTGAGTTGGTTCGTTGGCTCCGTTGGTTTATGTATATTTCATATGCCATGAATGGCACACACGCACATTGACACACACAAAGATACACAAAAACACAGGAACACACACGCACACAGATATGGATACGGATACACACGCATACAATGGGGCAAAAGTTTTGTCATGGATTCAAGTCGGCACGCCTCAATGTATGCAACACACTTGTGGCTCATGTTGTATTAATATAATCACTTTGGGAATTTCCCCCGACTTACCGAAAACACGGTGCAAAATTCATAGTTTGTAAAATAGAAAAACTTAAAAAGTAGTTTGTGCTTTGTTTTATCTGGGTTTTCAATATTATCGACTATTTAACAAAGCAAAATGTTTCCATTTCATTTTTTTCGTCAATCTATTTTTTTGTTTTAATATATATATTTTTTTTGTTATCAAAATTTGTTGTGCATTTAATAATATGAAAGTTACATTTCAATAAATGTTGGCAAATTACACTTTTTTTATATATATAATTTTGTATATAGCATAATGTTTGATTGCTCATCTTTCTGGTAGTTCAAAAAACCCAAATTTAGAAAATAACCAAAGCTAAATTTGTGGCGAAATAAAAATATTTACAGCAGAGATTTTTGAAAAGTGGGGTATTTGTGAACATTTATGTTGCATTTGGTAAACTAACGTGGTCCAATGCTTGTTGAAATAATCATAAACAAATATAAATATTTACCTATTGCAAAAGCATGGTGCTAAACACTTTATTAACGGATTGATTTCCGTTTCAAAATAAATTTCTCTCAGTGAAAAGCAGAAGCAACAACACGAGCATGTTAAATGGATATTAAACTATGACTACGTCGACTGCGGTGCCCCTGTACCTTTTTTTTATTTTTATTTTTTGGGGTTCTGGTTCTGTACAATTTATCCCCTTGGTTCTACCAAAACTTACCCATTATGTTTCAGTTGATGTTGGCTACCGAGTCCGCATCCCTGATTATGACAGTTATATGTCGTGCGGCTGGTTTGGTGAGTCAGTTTCAGCTTCGGTTTACGGGGGCGAATGAGTAATCTGCAGTTGAAGCTCCCTCAACCTCAGGAAAACCAGCAAAAACAGGTTAAACCAAATTAAATGACCCGCCAAAATGCAAATGGCGTAAATGATTCGGTTGCGGTTGTTAGTTCATTGGGTTGGTTCTATGATTTTTGGTGATTACACGAAGTATCTGGGCATAAGTACAATATTAGTTGTGGATTTCTCTAAAAGAGTATTTAATCATTCAAAATTTTCAAAATGTAAAAAATATATATAGTCAGTTAATCTTTTCTGTCAGTTGATTTTGTTATGAGTGCAGTATTAATGATTGAGGTTTAAATAACTTATAGTTACATTAATAGTTTCGATAACTTATCTATCATTTTCAATCGATGAATTGCCATCTCAGTTAATAGAGAATGACTTGTGCAGAGTATTTGGAAAATGATATTAGCGCAAAAGTTTTCTAATCTTACTTTTGCCTTTTTCGGTCTATGGCAAAAGTGCCCCTCCTTTTTCCATCACTTTTGCAGCCTTAGTTTTTGGGCCTTTGTTTTAGCGTCGTTTTCCTTTTGTCATAATTTGGGCATGTTAATTTGCCGGGCTTATGGCTTTTGAGTGGCGTGCCGTGCGTATCCTTGTCGACCCTCAACCGCTGTCCTTTCCCCTCCTCCTCCGACCATTTCCCTTTCCACCCCACCCATTTTCCTCAGTGCTTTCCATGGCCAGAAATAACATACTCATACACAAACACACACACACACACAGACAGATGGATGGGTGGCCATCAAAAAGTGTAGCATACAGTTTTGCGTCGCTTATGTAATGCAATGCTCGAGCATCTGACGTTGTCTGCCTTGACTTTCATGCGTGCGTAAGTGTGTGAGCAGTGAAAGAGATGGAGGGAAAGCAGGAGAAAGTGAAGGAAATACAGATTAAGAGAAAGAGAGACAGAGACAGAGTCAGAGCGAGATAGTGTTTGGAATGGACCTGGCTACGTACGTGCACATACATTAAACGTCCGCCTAATGTTGGCGTCATTAGCCGCGCCACCAACAAAAACGCCCCCTTTCCCTTGACCTACGCCCACTCTTCCACTCCCACTACCTCTCCCTCACACTTTCACCTCCATCCCAAACTTTTTCACCATTATCATGCCTTGAGCATGACTCTCCTTGTGACTGAATTCTCGCCAGTCTATATTTTGCACTGAGCAATAGGTTTTATTTTGAAAACTAAACTATCAGATGATATAGTTTTGGCTTTTGATTATTATACACTAAACAATTTAAGATTTATCTAAAAATAGTTTATAGATTTTTCGATTAAATTGTTTAAGGAATATTCTTAAAGAGCTTCGGGTTTGAAATCAACAAAATAATAATGATGAAATGTGCTTTTAGCTTTGTTTTGATTTAAATCTTACTGAGATAAAAACAACTAAATAAAAACTATGTGTATAAACTAGTAAAAATGAATTTCAAATTATTTTAAAATAATTTGAGGTTCTAAGAAGTTTTTTTTTTTTTGATGGCGGATGGATGGTTGTTAGCCAAATGGTTAGTTGGCTGGACCTGTGCGGCTTCCGGCACCTACACCACCGTCCAGAAATCACCCAAAAACCACCCACTCGTAATGCTGATGACATTGGTGGCAGACTGCACTCAAAATAGCGAAACTCAGGGCAATCTTGCGCAGGCGGCGCATCTCATCAGACCAGGAATGTGGAATATAAACCCATGAGATCGGTCCTTTTTGGGAGGAGGTGAAATGAGGACAAGAAGAGAATAATGGCGTCACTTCCACAGACACCCTCACACACACATACACTCTGGCCAGGAAAGTCACACACACACAAATACACACACACATCCAAACACCACCATTTTGTTGACTAATGATTTACAAAATATCCTGCTGAGCTGCCGTCACATGCATGGCGCACAAGTCAGGAGGACACTTCTCCTTTTACACTTGGAAAAAAAAACCCCTCAGTTCTTTGAACTTTTTTTACGAGCTAATAATGTTAATAATAACAAATTTCTATTTGTTACAAAATCACATGATTTTCAATATTTCAAGATTAATCAAATGGTTATATAATTCTTACTCTCAGTTTTATCGTCAAAAATTATTTTACTTGACTTTGAAAATGTAACAATCTATTATTTTTTTGTAGAAGTATGTTCAATATTTTATTTCCATACAAAATGTCTAAAAAAATATTTAAAGAATTTTTTTATATTAATAACAACAAAAATTATTTATATAAAGCTTTGTAATTTATATGTTAAAAGATTCACGTTTACTGAATTATAATGCTGAAAATAATTTTTGATGGTTTTAAAACTAATGCTCAAAAAATTTTTTTAAGTATTCAAAATGTTGTTAGGAAAGTAAAATAAAAAATTGTTTGGTTCTCTTGAAAAATATAAAATCATGCCATATTCAATTTTTTCGAGAATGTCGTTTTATGGACTTTTTTTTTCGCAGTGTTTGAGCATTTGTAGCCTTTCGCTTTTTTGTTTTTTATCCCTCGATTGGATGACAATTACGAACAAGGCATTAGAATTCAACGTCTAATCGGAATGGATCAATGTCAACAGCCCCATCTCGTGGCTTCTTCACTCTTTTGCCTTGGTCTTCAATTAGAGAATCAAGAAGCAAGTGCTATCGAAAATCATATCTCTGGGCGGGTTTTTCTGGGGATTCGGGGGATCTGGCGGGGCGGTGAGTCTTTAAGATCCGGAGATGAGGATGACGATGCCAACGATGTGTCTATGGCCGGCACATGAATGTGTAACCATGTCTAGCACATTATTTACACAATACGCCCAAGTTAATTGGTGCCGGGGCCATCACCATCTCCACTAAGCCTCTCGCACATCAGACATATTTGTGTGCTGTTTATAAATGGATACAGGATTCCACGAGGACTCTGACAGACAGGCATATAGACAAACAGACAGACAGACGGACGGACGGACGGACGGAAAGACAGACAGAGGGATATAGACTGGGCTTTCGAGGACCTCCTGTCCCGCTTCGTCCCGTCAAAGTGTGCGCAATTAATTATTTGTCATTGGTTTCCCGCCAGTTTGTCTCTTCATATCCCCCACTGAATGTCGTTTCGAGGAGCAAATTATCGTATCGGTTAAGAGCTTTGCGTTATTTAGAATGGGTTATAGCAGGTGGACTCCGATTTTTAACATATAATTTATAATTCTATTGGATTTATTTAAATCTTTTAATCCAATCTATTGATTCCGGCTGCTTTTGTCATCCACAAATATATATCGAGCAAAGGGTCATTGAACTGGGAATGTCGATATATTAATTTGGCAGAAGTAAGTTCTTCGTCATTTGAGCATTTCAAATTGATGATTGCTTTGTTGTACGCTTTGTGCAAACTTTTTTTTCCACTCAGTTTTTTGTATTTTTGTACATACCTATATTTTTTTTGTTTTGCCAATGAACAAAGCTAACACCATTGTGCTGGCTATTAAGGGGGAGGCAGAGAGGCTTGGCATTCATTTTCAACTTAATATTGACCAAGCCAAAATATTTGGATGCTTTTTCAGCTTTTTTTTTTTATTGTTTGCCGTTGGTCTCCCCTTTCAATTTTCCCCACTCTTCTCGGTTTTTCCGACTATTCCCACTGAAAGTTCGTTGTCCTGCTGAAAGGAAAAATCAGATGACGGAAAAAAAAGTCGTCTGAAAATCCCTTCCAATTTTCCCCTGAATTTATGTTACAGTTATGGTTTTGTTTTGGTTTTCAGTGTTGATGGAGCTGAAAATGGTTTCCGGGTCGCTCATTAACTCCGTAATTCATCATATTTACCTATTTTCGGGCGTCGCGCTTTTATTTTTTTCTTCACCAGATTTTTCAGCTGGAAAAACTAAGCAGCAAAGTAATGAACAATTTTAAGTCGACTTGTTTACTTAAATAAGAGCCTTATCTGAATTGTTGTATGATATAAACTACATTCGACATCTGCCAAATTTAGTTCGTATCTTTAAAATATATATATATACTTATAAAAGGCGGAGTAATAATAGGTTTTTATTTATATTATTTTTGTAAGTCTATAAAATAATTTTTCCTCCTGTACTTTTTTCAACTTTTTGTATATGTTATGATTTCCAATTAAATTCACGCAATTTGATCTTCAATATTTTCACCCATGCGAGTGTAATTCGATGCGTTTAACCTTTTCGATAGTCGCCTTGGCAATCGTTTCATTTGCCACCCAATAAGCTGGCGAATAGGTAAAAATAAATTAACAATAACAGACTGCGAAACAATAGCACCACCATCACTTCATCAAATCAATAAACAAAATGCGTAATCTATGAGCTAGAACCATCGAACCATGTGCGTCTATCTATATTTCGATTTATATACACCACATCGGCTATAAACGGGCGAATTAAATTAAAATTTTTATTGGCTCCGATGGCAGTGATTTTGGTTTTCAGTTTTTGGCTTAAGCCTTTTGATTACATTATAGCAAATAATCTTTCATTCAAATCTGATTGATATTCCCAGCTGCAATTTAGGATCTCTGACCTTCCGTCGTTGTGTATTCTCATAAAAGAAAATCAAATGAATTTACGACCTTGAAAAGTGGATTTAAAAAGTATTAACTGGCAAATGAATGACTGGGAAAACAAAAAATATTTATAGAAATACAAAGTTGTACACACATGTCACAAATCCCGCACTCAAATAGTTAAAACTTTACCCTTCAGGTAAAGTTCAATCGTAAAAAACCAATAACAAATCATAAGTTTTTCCCACCAGATGTCTGGTATCCCATATACTACTGTCCATAGCATTCCGACAATATTGTTAAGTATTTATAAGTTTTCACCGTTTGGTAAATGACAACCTTGAACTTGAATTGAAATTTAAGAAATACTAATCCTTTGATGCTATAAATGTCTTCGAATACTCAAATATGCATGAGAGTGCAAGATTTTAATGACAGATTTTATTATTTTTTGATAAGCTTGATATTTTTAATTTAAATGGCATTCCAATAATTGTGTATATCTTTAAATAATTATGGGATATTTATTCCTTGAAAGAATGGATAATTTTGCCCACAACCTTCAACTTGCCGCATATGGATATTTAAATTATGTACTATAATTTCTCAGTGCTTTCAATACATAAAACTGAACCTTTAAGTATATATATAGTGCTGGTACTTTAAATACACAAAATAAGCAACAGGGAAAGGGTGGATGAAATCAGAAAAGCAAATGCAGATGCCCTCTGACCCCCCAACACAAAACTTTTCCACCCACCCCCGCCCACTTTTTGCCGTCTGCGGGTAATTAACGCACATTAATATTTCGGCATTAACAACCTTCGATGCTTTTGTTTGCCTTTGACAGCCCCAACGGAAAATCAAAAAACCACCCATCGCCCCCAAAATGCTGTTAGATAAATATTTGCCATAAAAATAATTGTTGTTATTATTGTTTTTTGCGTTCGCTTGGCTTTGGGCGCTCCGAAAATGTTCATAAACCTCAAATGCGCATACTTTCGGCTTTTATTGTTTATAAACAAATAACAGACAGCCAATAAATAAATCAAATTAATTTCGATTCCACTAAAACGTGATAATACTGTGCAAATACTGGAGTGAAGATGGGTCACACTAAATGCGAGAGAGGGCAGCGATTTTGCAGAATGCGGATATTGGTGAAAAAATTATAAGAAGATAAATAAAGTTTTTTAATAGAATACTAAATCAAAAATGAAGTTATTAACGATAAAGTAGTCTAATAAATCGATATAATATTGTACAGATTTGGATAATAGTTATTTCCTATATCGATACGACATCGAAATATCGATAAATCCAAATTAAACCCTAATCGATAGCTTTGCTGAACCTGATCATTTAAGATCTGTTTTTTTCCTGAATGCAGTGATGATGCTGTGATGGCCTCGCAACCAATGTAAATAAATCCAGACACACACACACACCACACCACAACCAGTCAGGAAAAAAACAAAATCAAGCGAATTGTATGCGAAAATAAATCATTATGTAATTACGATGCGCACATATACATATACACGCAGCTAGAAATTGACTAACTAAACAAAATGACCGCACGTGTAACTGGAAATGTGTTTACGATACCAATATACATATGCATATATAGTGTACCCTATCCCATATTCCCCCCATATCTTTTAAATGATGCGTGGGCCACCGCCCGCCTGGAATGCCATTCAAATGACAGACTATAAATAGGCATTCAAACAAACAAGTGACTGCAATCGAATTCCCAGAACAATATTTCTGGGGAGAAGACCAGCAGCAGAAATCTCAAAAAGGGGATAGAAAAGAAGAGTCAGAAGCAGAAATTGGACGCAAATGTCAAAGTTGCAATGTCCAAAGCTCGGCATTCATTAAAAACAAGCTTATGCTCATGTTTGAAGCATCAAATTAACAATTAGAAGTGGCATAGCATTCTAAAATTGGTTTTAAATATTAAATCCCAACCATATAAATCATTGACATTATACATTTTCAATATCCAATTGCAATTTGCATACAAAATTATTTTATGTTTGTGAATATATTTAGCGCAATTAACTTATTACATGTTGAATTATATCAAGCTCTTTAAATTTAAAAAGGACTACTACATTCAAAGCTGTAAATTTAATATAGTACATATATTTTTCGTTATTATAATTATGTATATAAAATTAATTAATTTCCGGGTTAAATGCTTTTGAAACTAGGACTACGATTTATTTAATTCGCGGATCTTTTAAACTATAAAGATTTGGTGGGTTTTCTTTTTGCGCTTGTAAATTGACTATCCATTTGTGAGCCTCATTGGTCATGGACTTGATAAATGTTAAGTTCTCCCTGATCTTTTCGGTCCGTTCTTTAAAGGCGTTCAATTGTTTCCGACACTCAAGGACTTCAGCTTCCATTGCAGAATACTTTTGCTTTTCTGCCAACAAACGTGTTTGCACCTTTTGAACAAGATATTTGTGAAATTTCGGAGCTATTTGGGCCTCTGCGGTATTTTCATTATTTTGTTTATTAACATTGGCATTACTGTCTTTTCTTAATCCCTCTTTCTCTTCATTTGTTTTTTTTAGGAACTGCTTTACCAATTTTCGAACTCTAATTGTAATAACGGGCCAATCGTTTTCCAAAATCCTACTTTCGTTGCTCATTTTTAAAGAAATTTAATTATTATATATGTAATTGATGTACAAATTTTGAATTTTTGGGACAACTATAGAAAAGAATGCTTGTTTTTCAAAACAACTACCTCGAAAAATAAGAAGACTATTAGGAGAAATCGTACTTTGAAACCAACAAAATGGTAAATTTCAAGGTAGTGTGCTTTGCAATTGAAACCAAATGACATTGCCACTAATATTAAATGACTTAATCCAATCCGAACAGTAACAGTACGTATTTAGCACACCTGCCTAATAGGTTCTAATTTCCCAGTTTTCCAGTCATCCAAGTATCCAGGTATCCAGCACACACTCCCACTAATCGCTCAATTGTCACCGGACTGACGAGTGATCGATCCCTCGACTGTTTGTAATTGCCGGGAAAGGGGGAGTTTCATTTTGTTTCGTTGTGACTCGATTCGATTCGATTCGATTTCATTCGGTTCGGTTTCCCCTGGTCGATGGTCGAACTTGGGAGCAGGATGCTATACTCTGGCAATGATTATTTGATTATGCGACAGCAACTAAGCTGATTACGTATACATAATGCAATACAACTACCTCTTACCAACTAGGATGCACTCAACAACACACGGCTAATCAAAGAGGGTGTGCTTAGGGGTCGTAACACTGGAAGAAAATTCACTGTAAGTAGAAAACAATTTCAAAGTTTTTTTTATTTTATAAAAAATGCATCAAAATGGCCGAAAAATTGAAATGTTAAGTTTTGAATGACAATCGATTTGGAATTTTTTAACAAGTTCAACTTGATATGGCATGGCAATATTTGAATTGTTGTCAATTAAAAATCGGAATATTTTATACAACTTGACAAATGAGAATGCCAATCGACTGCAAATGTTATAACAAATTCAACAATGGAGGAAATTTCAACTTTTGTTCATTTTTTTCAGGGTTTTAATCAAATTGAAACTAGGGCTGATTTTTTTTTTTAACTCGGATAATTTGTTTTTTGGCCAATTTTCTATCTTCACTTCATAATAACAATGATATTTATTATGATTTAATTACTTGCAAACTAATGTAAACAATTGTTTAGATGGTATAAATATCAAAATCTCTAAATGCCTCAGGGCAAACGATATGGTGGTGCATTTTTCTCTCAGTGCAGGGTACGTAGCAGACTGTCGATTGCAAAATGGTTCTGGTGTCGGATGTCGCAATGGCGTCACTGTTTGTCCATTCAGGTGAAGGTTGTCTGTCCGTCGCCTGCAAGGGATGCACCACACACCACCCACACAACGTCCCTCCCCGCCCCTGTCCCACTTTTCCACTCAGTTAATTAGTGCAATTGGAGTAGCTGGTCGTAAATACGCTGCACTTCATGGATTGGCCCAAATTTATGGCATTGACACGTTTCGATTTTGCCAACAGCAGGTGCATTTTTTTCCAGGGATTTCCAACCCATTCTGATAACGTTAGTGTTAAAAGCGAATTAATTGGTTGGATGGATTAAAAGTAAATGTCCTTGGTTTCTTGTTCTACCTAGTGAGTTGGACGTTCGAAAATTGTTTACAATGTCACGCTAGCAGAAAAGTAATTTAAGCAATGCACTTAAGACCGTGTAATAAAAAAGTAGAATGCAATAAAAGACTTATATTTTTAAAATAAATGCCTTAGTTTACTAAATGGAATTAAATATATTTCATTAAAAATTGTACATCAACTATAACTTGTAATAAGTTGGAGTAAACGGTCGGTTAGTTTTAAGCTTCGACTATTTTTAAGCAAGCCCCAAAGAAAAAGCGCGTTGGACATGGAGAAAATAATATATTTTAATGGTTTTTGTTCCCTACACAGTGTTTAGAAAATAGCCTCCTCATCACAAATTTCCACTAACGCAATGAGCTAGTTATATATGGGGCGAATACGTAATGTGCAGTAAAAGTAGTAAATAAAAGTCCCTTTTGCCTGGGCATCGGAGGATGAATGAGCAACGAATACTAACGACGTTGACAATAAAGCTTACAAATTGAATAAACAGAAGTATATGCATAAATATTATTTGCATTCTCACAGAAAAGAGGAAAGCGTGATGGGTGGGAGAAAAAAAAAAGGGCAAATTCCCGAGAGCGTTCTCACAATTCATTTGATGTTATTACCGCAGATATTATCCACTTAAATTGAAAGACAGGGACGCAAGGGTTACGAGGGTTGTGCAATGTCAATGCAACTGTCTGTCTGTCTCATTCTCCTTCACTCGTCCCTTCACTCTCCCCCATACAATTTTTTTTTTTGTATATGTGTAATTAATGCGCTTAAAAAGAATTAAAATGAAATTATGCTCGCAGCTTACAACTAAAGCTTGCAGTCAGGACAAAAGGGTGAAAAACTGAAGCGTGGGTGGGATAAATACAAAAGTATATATGGCAGGAAATGGGACAATATGACGATGGGCAAAAGAGATAGACAGAGGGGCATCGAAAAGAGACGGAAGCACAAGCCAAAGGCCATCAAACATGAAGAACAAAACTGTAACGAAAACAAGAAGGGAAAAAAACGAAACGGGAAAAATGAAAACAAACTTGTTTTTTCCAATGCAGTCATCAACGCAGGCAGCTAGAGAAAAGTTGTTTTTTTTTTTTTTTTTTTGGAAAAACCAAAAGCGGCGTGCACGGAATTACAACTTTTCGATGGAAACTTTTCTGATGGAAAACTTCTCGGCTGCTGTTGGCATTTTCCATCAGCCGTGAGTTTTCCGGTGGATGGAAAATTCATCCAGAAGCCGCCAGCCGGGAGCCCAAAATCAGATGAACTCTTCCCGCTAAAAACAGAGATACACGAAGACGACGAGTTTAGTATATGATAAGGCATCGCAAAAGTTTTGGCCTCTGTCGCTGACAATTGCCCTGCCACTTGGCTGCTCCAAATTTGAAACTTGATATCACTTTTGTTCTATCCCGATACCGCCATATAAGTTTGATTCTCATTTTCCATTATTTTAGCTAAAACTATTAACAAAATTATACAGTTAAGTCATAAGCATAATTTAACTTAGAGAAAATACATACTTCTTGACATTAATATAACTAAAAGTACATTTACTCTGATATCAATAAATATTAAAGATAATATTGTAGATAACATTTTGGCTAGATCGACTCTCAGCTGATCAAGAATGTCGGGACTGAAAATATATTACCATCAGTAAGGGTATAAAAAGTATAAAATGTTATTTTATTTATATATTTATTTATAAATATTATTCAAAAATTTTCGATAATAAACTTATTGCAAGTTGATAGCCAAAATCGAACTATAAAATTACGCTTGAATTAGAAAATGCTGGCCTCTGACCCATTTAATATTTAAATGTTTCTTCGTGATTAACTGAGTGTGTAATTTACTTTTTTAATGACGGCTCTTTTATAGCCTTGGATCCATTATTCCTGACCCACAAAAATTAACCCGATTTCCGCTATCGAGGGCTTATCTATCCGGCTATCTAGGCCATACCGCATGTCCTGCGGTTCCTTTGACATCGCTGCCTGCCTATGTATGCGGCTAAGTGAAAGTAAATCAATTCGATTAAAAGCTCATCAAATATAATTGTGCATGGCAATCGATAAAATGTCTATTAGACCTGCTCACTTAGTCACAGGCAGCTCAATTCCCATGCCCAATTGGCATTGCCATTCCTTCTTCTGGCCACTTTGTGTGTGTCTCCATAAACATAAGCGAACATTTTACGAGCTCAACGAAATTATCGGGGAAATTAGTATAAATGCTTTACGCCCCATTCCCCCATGAATCCATCCATCTAAACGAAGGAGTTTTTCTGCATCGGAGGGGACCTGAAAGAATCTTGGTTTGGGTCGGGTTTTCCGGTTTTTTTTTTTTTTGGGCCTACGATTCGGATTCGAGGAGAATTTTTCCATCCTGCAATCGCACGAAGGAGCCGAAGGATCCCGCAAACCTTTGTCAAATCAAAACACCCAAATTGTGTCCTCCGCTTTGCATACTTGCATACACTTTCAGAAGGTTAAAACGACTGAAAATACGCTTTAATAATTTGATTATAAAGAGTATCGGGTATAAACCAACACATATATCAGTTACTATGTTAGTCTTTTCTTCGTATATATCATATGTATTTATTTGTAATATTTTCTTTTTTGCTATTTTCTTCAATTCGAAGTTTAATTCTGTAACATTTTATTGGGAATCAAAAAAAGATCGTATAAATATACAGGGAAGTATAATAATGTTCGGCAAGAACCCTTTTAAAGAGCATTCATGATTTCGCCTTATTGGTGCAAGGAAATAGTTTATTTTTCACCCAGCTGCCCTGTTTTGTTTTCCTTGTCACATATTTAATATGCACAATTTGACCAAAGGGTCAGGGAAAGGGCATTTGGTTTCTCGAGTTGCGTCCGCCCCCATGATGATGTATTGTTTTGATTCCGCCGAATTCGAAGTTTTTCACGGCCTGTGGGGCTAAAAATAAAACCACCGCCAGAAGAGAGAGCTACGTGCCGCAAAAGTCCGCCAACAGCTGTAAGCCATATGACAAAGCCTACTTTTCCCTTGATTTTCTTTTTTTTTTCCTTTTGGTCTTGGGCCCGATCTGCTGTCAATGTTGTTGTCTTTCCTTTTTTTTCTCTCTCTCTTTTGCTGGTGAACCACCCACTTTCCTTTGTTTTATTTCTTATTTTTTTGCGTTGGTTTCATTTAACTTCTTCTGACAGTTGCTGACAGTTTTGTTTGAAGGATGCCCGTGCTGTCGTTCCGCCCATCATTCGGTTTTGATTTGCCTGTGCCACGCCCACTGCCCTTTGAACCTACCTCCCTCGCACTGCCACGCCTCCTTTGACGCCTTCCACCTTTGGGTCTTTCATGGGTATTCTTCGCATTTTTTTTGACGGATGGTGCGTGCCTAAGCGAGTTTCTTGTCCCAGGACTTTGTATATTCCCACACATCACGTATACGCCAGGGTCACCTGGGTGAATGTATACATACATGTATGTGGGTATGTGGGTATGTGTGTGTTTTGGGAGTGTGCGTAAGCCATTGGGAGGTAAATAATATTTGATGCAGACAAGTGGCTTAGTGTCAATGGTGACTTTTATTTGTCTACAATCAATTAAAACTATTTTTCTTAAAGTGTAAAAGATTTATGTACCCACAATTATTTAAGATATATTTAGAATAAAATACTACATTTTTAAGATGGTTTAAAATATTAACAATCTGCCACAAAAATCTTTAAAGATTTTTATTCAATCAAAATCAATTGCACTAGGGCTTAAAGCGTAAAAAGGTTTTTATATATAAACATGAACAAACTGTGCAACCTAATAAAACATCTAAAGGAATATAAAGGAAGTTGAAAACAAAAGCATTTTAGTGTGTGCACTTTCTCACAACCTACATTTCACCTACGAAATTCTAAAATGACTACAAAAAGGATGCTGCGTAGTTCAGCGAATATAAGAAGCTCGGAAGCAAATATATTTCAGCTCCTGCCAAAAACAAAGCGAATTATTTCCACATATCCGTTAGCCAGAAAGCACACTAAATCCCGACTCTATTATTTTGTAAGTATTTTATAAGGCAGGACATCGTAAAGCTTTTCTATCTAAATGATTTTCTTGCTTTAATTAAATGAAATGTGTTCGTGTGGCATCAGGAAAATATGCAAAAGTTTGCAATTTTCCCAAAGGCAGAGAGAGAGACGGATAAAAAGAGGGGGCAAAAGAGATGAAAATTAAAACTCATATTTGTATACAGAGCTCTTGCAACTGCTTGCAACAATTTAAGTTATTTTGACAAATTTCCTGTCATTTTATTGGCTCTATTTGGAAATGCATTTTAAGTAAATCTTTTCCTTTCTCACTCTTCGACAGTCAACCCCTCTCTTTCTCGTGCACTCTAACCATCCCTTTCCTTCGACAAACATGCCATTTCAATTTGTGCATACAATAATAGAGGACTTGTTGTTTATCAGTCGTAATTACTTTTGGCCCTCAAAGTCAAGCTGAGAAAAAACCCATTTGGTTTTCGGTTTTGGATTACCTTTCCCGCTTGATTGATGTAATTGAGCGGAGCGGCGCTTGATTGATTGATCAACTGACTGCATGAGAGGCGAGACCGTGTGCATTGCCATCAATTTTGATGGATGCCCGGCGCCAGCAAGGTCAAATTGTGTGACCCTTGAACCCTCCCCCTCCCCTTTGCACAGCACAACATTCCCCTCAATATTTCATGTGTGCAATCAGTGTTCACTGTTCGAATCGGTTGCCTTAATTCTCCCTTTCGACTTGGCTGGTTGGCTAGCACCCAAAAAAGCAGACACTCAAATATTTTACTACCTGCGATTCGCTGCGGATTTCCCTTTTGCTTGTCTCATCAAATATTTAGATGCCAATTTCACAAATATTGTATGGCCGGCAAATTCAATTTCGTAAGTGTAATGGCCACCAACATTGGTTGGAAAAATCAGCAGCCACAAGATCTTTATCACATTAAAAAAAAATGAAAATGAAACAAAACAAAAACTAAATAAGAAGTACACCATTTATGAAAATAGCAAATTGTGTCGCACACCCTACCCTAAATAAAAAAAAACAACTTAAGACCTACACTAAAAATAAAGAACAAAACTGCATTCAAAACGAGTAACAATAGAAAATACAGACTTTTAAGTGAAAAGCTTGCATTATTTACTGCTCAAATCAAAACTGCAGACGCAACATAAAGTCTTTCAATAAAATGCCGTAAAAAGCTCACTAAAAATTGCATCGAGCAACCTTGCCGTCGACAAAGCAAATTTAATAACTGCAGTTTCTACATTGTTTACAGATACCCAGATATTGCAATAAAAAAAACAGTACGAATAAAATGCCACACAGCAATAAAAGCTGTATCAACATTTGTTTTTACATTTATAACAATAAGAGCAACAGCAATGACAATGACAATGACAACTTCAATTCAACAAAAAAAAAAACAAGCTATGGCAATATATCTAAAACTTTGTAAGGCATTAAAAAGAGCAACATAATAATAATAATAATAATAATAATAATAATAATAATAATAATAATAATAATAATAATAATAATAATAATAATAATAATAATAATAATAATAATAATAATAATAATAATAATAATAATAATAATAATAATAATAATAAAATAGAGGAACAGACGAAATATTTAAATCATTGTAGATATGACAAACAGATAAGGATAACAAACAACAAAATAAAACTTTGAGAACAACAAAAGGACCATATGTTTATTTAATTTTTTGAATATTAAGCTTATTGTATAGCTTATTGTTTAGTGAAATCGATTAATAAATTTATGTATTATATTTTTTGTTTTATTATCATCAAACAGTTATATAACTAGATTTTAATCTAATTTCATAAAAGAACAACTTTTCGAGAAAATAGTTTATAAATTTCTAGTTTAAACACATGACATTTTGCGTCCATGAGAGCTTTCAAATGCAGAAAAGCCTCCAAATTGTAGATATATGTATAGTACCTGTAACCCTGCGTTGCATACACCCATATACACAATATATGTATCTTTATATACGTATATTCCCCATAGATAGCCATAAGTACATGCAACAGAAGCCGCGAAAGGATGGCAAGGATGCCAGCCAAGTTTTATGGCCGCAAAGTATGCAATAATAAATTGAGCAATTGTCGCTGAAAAGGATGAGGGGGCGGGAAAATGGGGCGTTGGACGGTGGGCGGTGGGCGGGATCGTCTGTCCTTTGGGGCTAAGGCTGCCACTTGGCGCGCACGTAATGAGCATATTTGTAGCACACTTCTCGCCGTACGTGTGTGTCCTTTGAGGGAAAGTTTATGCAAGTTATTTTTACTCTGTAACCCGGAAAAGTCGGCAACCTGTTTTCACCCCGGGAACCTTCGAACTGCTAGCCGAATTTCCGCTCGATTCGGGGCGCAGGTGTTGAGGCGTGGCACTTGGAGCCACACAAAAAGTAAAAAGCGTAAGGACCGTTGTCATACACTCCTTCACAACGTTCGATGGAAAACTACACTGGCAGAAAAAATGTTGCGAATCCAAGTAGTAGAATGCACTCGCATTTAGTTATTTTAGTTATGAAAATATATATATTTTTTAATTTTATAATTTAACTATTTCGGAATAGATTTTATTATCAGAAAATTTAATTTAAAAAAAACCATTAAAATTAAATAGGACACATTTAAAATCGTTTATGTTCCACATTAATTTACATATTTAAATATTAAATATGAAAAAAAAAATTTGTTTGGATCCAATAGTCATTTTTTTTTAATCAGTGTAGAGGGGGTTTCCATATTGAAGGACGATTTGATTTCCCTTCGTGTTGTTCTTTCGTTCCCCCAGCGTGTTTTCCTTTCCTTTTTCCACTTTCCGTGCTCAAGTTTTTCCTTTGGTATATCTGCATTTAATGGTCGCCAGTGAAAGATGAATTCAAGTGCTTCGATTTCGCGAAAAGTGTTGTGTTCAAGTGGTTTGAGGAAGGGAAGTGAAGCTGCTGTTGTAGTATAGCACTTTAATGGGCATGATTTAATTTACGATTTATTGAAGCCATATTATTAAAAACCATATAACGAGATCAAAAAGATTTTTTATATTAAAGTAGCTTACTTGAAATTGACCTTTATTGAAGAGTGAAATGAACAATTGTAATTCTATGAAGTCGATAATAAATCTATAAATAATTCAAGACTTAAATATATAAATAATTCAATTATTATTTATGTTATGTAAGAAAAAAATTAAATTACAAGAAAATTCAAATAAAGAACATATAAGCATTAGCATAAATAAAATGAAATTTAGTATTGTATGTGAAACTCATTTTCGGGGATACAAGTCATATGCAGTCACTGAAAGTAATATCTATGAATGTTTATGGATAAAAGTTTTTAAATTGTGAATCGATAAAACTTTTTTTTATTTTTCCTACTCTCCATATTTTCTGTTCTTTCTGGCCAAAATAAATATCTTCCCGAGTTGCCCTATATCCTGGCGCCCATTAGACGCATTATATTTTAACTGGAGTGCATTGAATGTCGCATCCTTGTTTGTCCTCGTGGACCTTCCCCTGCGTCCTTGGCACTTCCTTTGTTCGCTGATTCGCCAAGCCCGAAAGTTCAAAAGCGCAAAGAGCGTAAATTCATTAAACATTCGTGGAGCTGGCGTGAAAGTATTTCTTTTTTTTTCACGCTTTTTAAGAGTCCTGGCTGTTTGGTTGTTTGTGTTTGAGTGTGTGTGTCTGGCTAACGAGCTCTCCAAGTTTAACAATGAGCGAAATTTCGCAGCTCATTGAATTTGAAGTCATGTGTAACACGACAGCGCCATCAATAGAATGGAAAGCGGAAAAAATCACGGGACCCCAGTAATCAGTCAGCTAAATAAATAAATATAGTTATATATAGCAGAATCGCTTAAAAATGCGTACTATACATACTTTTTTTTCTAAGTTCAATAGATTGGTTTGAATTTTCTTTTTTCCTTGACACTCTACACGCTCCACAAGCATAAGTCTTTGATTTTATCATCATCACCTCTGTTAATGCGATTCCACTTTAAAGTCTTCTTTTCTGCATTAATATTTGTAGATTTTGGAGGAATGGCAACCCTGGTTGTCATCAGTATGCTTATATTTTACAATATTTTCATCTTCAATTTTAAAGGCAGACAAACCCCGATAGCCATTGAATGTTATTATTTCTACACTTTCATTTTCAATAATATGTCATCAAGTTTACAAAAACAAAAGCTCAATAGCTATATTTTATTTTAACTATTATTTAGCTTAAAAGAAATGTTCACACTTATAATTATTTACTATGTAGTCCAGATATACAGGTATGAGGTATTCACATTTTGCTTTAAATGTGTCTTAAACAAACAGACTGATAGCTAACAAAAGCTACTAATTATCATAGTTAAGCACTAAAACGTGCTGTTGGTGAATTTAAAACTTATTTTATATTTATTCGAGACAAAAGGAAATCTTTCCGTGTAGACAAAAAAAAAAAAAAATGTAGAGAATGCTAGTCACTTGAGTTTTGTCCCCGAATCGGAACAAAGTCAGGTGCACGAGGCCATGGCCATGGTGGTTGGGTGGTTTTCATAAGGTTTATAAGGTTTGGTGTGCTCATTGGTGGGTGGTGGCTGGCCGAGAAGTCCCCAAAGTGCGCCCAAATCGAATCGCAGAGAAAAGAACCTGTGGCCATGGCCCTGGCAATGTCGTCACTCGTTAATTCCATTAGTCTTAGTTTTCAGATGTTTCCTGGCTTCCGGCTGTGTCGATTCGGTGTTAGTTCAGTTGTCTGTCAGCTATCAGCCGGACCCGGGACTGTGACTGTTCCCTGAGAAAAAAAATCACAAGTGAGCACTGTGAAAGCTCCTGCGAGGAGTCCCGTTTCAAATATTTGCATAAATCTCCATCTGGGGTAATGTTTCGTCATGTCAGAGGCTCAACTTTAAAGTGGATTTTTGTTTTGAATTTTTTTTTTGTTTCTTTAAATTGTGTCAAGTTCATAAAGTGCGTTGAGATTGCAAATTGGAAAGCGGATTCGGTTCTGTGCGAAATTATTTCAATTCGAATGCTAATTCAATTCGGAAGAGAAAAACTCGTTAAACTTTTTGCCAAAATTGTTCGCAAATTGGCAGGGGATATACAATAGATTCGTGTGTTGATTATGCATATGCTATTTGCATTTTAAATTATTTTTTTACGCCTTTAAGATCATTTGTGTTTTATTTTAAAACCATGTCAAATTTTAAACTACTTCCGTAGTTTCAGAAAATCATTTCATTTTCAAGGGCTGCTTAATTACTGTCTTTTGTTTCGGATGTTCAAAAAGGCACTCCATGTATAATTGATGAAAGAACATATACTCTTAAAGACACTTTGACCACAAATCGAAATTGTAAATTACAGGATGCACACTCGAATACTAAAAACTAAGCCTTGATGGACACTGGGGAACAAAATAAATGCATTTTGTTGAATTTCTTATTGTAACATGACCAATCGACTCACACTTCGGATTCCCTTTTCAAGTACTTTGGGAAAAATTGTACTTAATTGGAGAATTTTCGTCAAGAAAGCGTTTAAACAGGGCATATAAAGAGAACATTTACAGTTTTGAATAACTAAAATTATAAAAATTTGTTTTTTTTTTGGTTTATTAACTATTTAACGAATGTTATATCTTCAACAATTTTTCTCAGTATTCAATGTACAATTCTCCATACATTTTTGAACAATTCGCAGGAAATTAAGTTACTTAAAAATTTGTTTAAGAATATGCAGTATATTAAAAACCCATGTGATTTCTGTAGCACTCCCATTCTTTTTTTCCTTGTTCTTTTCCGAATTCAATCGACTGATTTTCGCTCAGTACACCATGCCCATGTCTTCATTTTGCTTGTGGCAAGCCGCACAATTATTATTGCAGGAGAACCCGAACCCGAACTGAAAACCAAACACAAACCCAATCCTGTCATGTCTAATGGTTGTATCTTTTTTTTTTTTTGCCATTTTGCAGCTGAGTCGTCGAGTCGTTACGAGTCGAGGGTTTTGGATAAAAGGGAACCTACGGCCTGGAATTCGTGGCAGAAGTGCAGCAAGTGCAGCCGAGCCAAGTTCAATTAGCCGGAAACAGAAACTTAAGCGGACCATGTGATCTACAATAAATGCAATTGTATATATCCGTTTGGAACGTGTGGTTAATATGTCTGGAAATTAACGAGAGAAAGTGCGAGAGAGTCGTGTGGGACAGATCTAGATCTGGATCAAGATATACTAATATATATCGCATGTGCAAGCCAACGGAAACGGAAGTGTTAGCGGTAACGGAAACGGCAACGGAAACGGAAACGGAAACAGCAACGGAAGCGGAAACGGAAGTGGCTAAGGTAACGTCACCAGAGCAATAATGACTAAGAAGTACGAGTTCGATTGGATCATCCCGGTTCCGCCGGAATTAACCACGGGCTGTGTGTTCGATCGCTGGTTCGAGAACGAGAAGGAAACTAAGGAGAACGACTTTGAGCGCGATGCCCTCTTCAAGGTCGACGAGTACGGCTTCTTTTTGTACTGGAAGAGCGAGGGCCGGGTAAGCTATATATATATATATATATATATACATAGTATTTTATGTATTCCAAACGTAGAGCGTCGTTTAAAACATTTAAGGAACAATTTCCTTTGCAAATTATTGTTCAACTTAACTTACTAAACCTTTAAAAAATAATTTTAATACTTTTAAAGAAGTAATATACATTTAAATAAAAAAATTTAATTAGACGTATTTAGATAACGTCAGATTACTTAACCTTTCGCAAAGAATTTTCTAGAATTCAGTAAAAACAAAATAATTAAAAATAATTTCAAAGTCTTTGGATGCACAATATTAATAAAACAAACTAGTTATGCGCATTTAGTTTATGGTAGACGTTTTGACATTACTAAATATTAAAGAATGCGTATTTATAAATTAAGAGCATAAAAAATATGAATAAATAAAGTTCCAAACTGATTGAATATGTATTTCCTCCACAGGATGGCGATGTCATTGAGCTGTGTCAAGTGAGCGACATCCGTGCGGGGGGAACGCCAAAGGTAAGCATTTAATACCAATTCAATATGTTTTCGGGATTTAACTAAAGGATTTAAAATAGCTCGTCCAAAAATTAATTAGTTGCAAATAATTGCGTATTTTTTTGTTGAGACTGATTTAAATTTAAATAACTATAAATTGCTATTTTTTGCGAACTGTTGGCGCTGATTAATTAGTCGATTTACTGTGAATAATAAGTGAGGGTATTAAGTAACTAAATTGAATTAATTAAAATTACTTGATTATTGTAATGAAAACTAAATAGCTAAAGCTTCGATAAAAAGAAAACCTTTTCCTAACCAACATAAACAATAAAAAAAATGGCTAGCTTGTTATATATACAATTTAAGAATTTTATAGTTATATTATTGTAAATCAATCAGTACCATTGAGCAATTTGTCTTAGGGAAAATAATGTAGTTCCTTGTCTTTTTTTTTTTTTTTGTGTGCTTTCTTCTGTGACACCTGTCTAGCACTTTTCATTGCCTACTTTTCCGCGTTTTCCCCTCGCCACGTATTTTCCTCGCTTTTCATGCCGAGTTTTGACTGAGTGCAGTTGCTCTTTCCTTTCCGTTATATTATTATTTTTTTTTTCTGCTGGCAGGATGAACTATCACAAAGCCATAAAACTGTCGCCTGTGGCTGCATGTGTGTGTGTGGTTGTGGGTGTACGTCTGTATGCGTCGGTTAATGTGTCAATATGTCACTTTTGCTCTCAATTGTTTTTAGCCAGCGCCATTTGTGGATCAAAGTCGCCGTCTTCGACTCGAAACGCATTTGTTCCATGTGCTAGATTTATTGTCACCGACCTGCCACGCCCCCTTTATTTACTCCATCACGACATATGGCACACACATGTGTATATAGATACATATACATGTATAGATATATATGTGGGAAGTGGACTGATAGAGTGATGTATTTGTGTTTGTCTGTCGACGTCTCCTAAATGAAATTTATGACCAAACAGCAACAGCCCGAAATGAACCTCCATTTGGGCCAATCCATTCTATATGTTGTCGCAGTCCTATATATATATTGTATATATATGTGTATATATACATATATATTTATGGCAGATGCAGGTGCTGCCCAGAGAGTCGAACTAATTTAAATTTGCTGTCCAGTTGTCCCCTTGCCCTCCATTGACACACTTTGCCGAAGGGACGGATACTGAAAGTGAAACTGAAACTGAAACGGAGCGGAGGCTCGAATGAGTGCATCCAACTGGCAAGCTTGTTGCCTATGTGCCCATACCAATATATCCAAACCCATTCCTTCATCCATACTGCATTGGCAGAGGACTCGAACAGTGATGTTCACTAATCCTTTTTTTTTGGGGCCTTTTAGCCTATTTTCAGCTCTAAAACTCCATTAATATTTACCATTTAAATTTTGACAATTTAAGTTGTCTATTTTGTCATACCATTTAAAATAGTTACTTGGTTGTTTTTGGTGAAATATAATTTGGTTTGAGAGCCACTTGAAAAACAATCTATAGTTTGATCATCATCATTTTTGTATAACAACTTTAATAATTCATTTTATAAAATGCTGTTTTTGATAGTACTTAGCAATTTAAAAAAAAGTTTAAAGAAATTATTTACCTTAGACTATTTTAACAATATATTATTATATAAATTGTATACCCTATCACCATTTATAATTTTAATCATCAAAATAAAAAGGGAACTAGAATAAACAATTTTTATTTTAAATCAAAGATTTTTTAAAAGCCTGAGCTAGCTACTATTAACGACAGCACAGGAAATACCCCACTTAATTCCGCCTCATCTTCATTTGCTTTTTAGCCCCGGGCAAACCCTTTGACTATGCTACATGTGGGTTACAGGTGCATCTAAGGGAAAATGTGAAAGAAAAAGGGAAAATGAAGAGTGGGAGAAGGGAACTGAACATTGGGCATTGGCATCGGGGAAAGGGAAAGCGGAAAGGGACTGCTAGGTACCAACCCAGTAATGCTCCATTCAATCGTGAACAGGTTGCCCTGGAAGCGGCCTAAGTCCTCCGGCAAAGCTTAAAAAAGAATGCAGCTGAGAAATATTTGAACAAATTGGAACAGAAATTGACCCAAAGGGGAAAAAAAAGAAATAAGTCCTTAAGTGGCAGGAAGTTATGAAAAGCAGATTCAAATGATGTCCTTAAAATTATATAAATGTAGCGAATATATATTTAAAAAAAGGTTTTATATAACACTTACCTTTAAACTTTGCACTTCTGTTCCTCAATGCAAAATTTTTGTTTAGCTTTCTGACAGTGACGGCCGTTTATTTGTCTAGAACTTGAGCTGAAAACCTTTTGGCCAGTTTTGTGTCAGTTGAACCCATCATCTCTGGCTCACAACCCATCCTAACATCTTTTGTGTTTCTTTGATTCTTCACTACATTTGCCCTCGGGGAAATTCAATTAAAATGCAAAATAAACACCAAAAAGCAGAAGTTGCAAGAAATTCGCATATTGTGTGTGCCAAAATAGTTGACCATAAATGAGATGGCCGAAAAAAAAAACGCCAGCTGAGAGAAAGCAACAGACACAAAATGCAAAAAGTTTTTAGAAGAGCACAAGTTTTCGTACACTGAGAAAACGATGACTAAAGGTATCAAATAAAATGTATTTTTAAACTATTAAACAAGATTAGAACAATAATATATACATTTTTTATTTTCGATCACGTATTGAAATAAACATTTAAAACTATTGTTTTGATTTCGATATTTATTTATACAAGTTTACTTACAGTGTGACCAGCCTAATTAAATGTATGAACATATGGTTTATTTAAATCAAGAATATTAAATGTTATATTATTATTTTATTAAAGGAAACATATTAATTGAAAAATGGTTTTTATAACATTTTATTTTGTGTGTAAAGTTCGTGTGCAAGCGTGTGTTTGTGTGCGTTTAGTGCTCTGCCATCACTTGAAATGTTCGGTCATCAATGAGCGACACACACAGTCAAATAAATGAAAGAGAGAAATGACTCAGGACCAGAAAGAGAAAGAGGAGAATGTGTTTGAGTTTCAGGCGTAAAAGAGACGGGTTTATTGAGTCTGAAAGAGGCAAAATACACCGAAAAGCCTTGCACAATGAACCATTAAAAGTTGCTTCGTTTTGGCAGAGAAAAACCGCAGAAAAAAGTCTGAGCAGAAAAGAGGGAAGTGGGTAACACACAACCGAAAAGAAATATTGAAAACGAAAAATTTGAGCTTGGTTGCAGTTTTTTTCTCGTTATTGCCCCTGACTTTTCCTGGCTTTTAGTTTGCTGGCGCTTTTCAATAATGCACGAAGCTCTGCAAACGTAACAAAGCGAGTGGCAAAAAAAAAAAACGAAGAAATATATATAGAATGAAAGAAAGAATAAGGGAACGAAACTTTTATAACATTTGCTTTCACTTTATTTGGTTCAAAGCAGCGACAGGGGGATAAAATCGGGGAAGGCTGACTTATTTAGCACTCGAAAGTCTGCTGCTTTCTTTCTTTTTCTTCCCCGACTTTCCTCACAAATTGCACTTGAACTGATTGAGCTATTGTGTGCCTGTGTGTGTGTGTGTGTGTGTGTGTGTGTATTTTGAAGGTGAGAAAAAAAAACCTTCAATGGGGTCTCTGCATAATTCAATTTCCTTTAAGAAATTCACTGTTTAAGTGGATGACTTTGAAACAGCATTTAGGGCGGTAAGCAGCAGGATTCTTTTGTATAACTGCACGTTATGACACTGAAGGAAAATTAGGAAGATCAGAATATGAGGAATTTATTCTTATATACAATAATGGATTGCAAACAGCAAGATAATTTAAAGTTTCTTAACTACACTAGGTATAGATACAGTACGGGTTTGAAGCTTTATTTTAATGTGTAGTATTTAGATTAAAAAAAAAAAACAAACAAATCTGGCCAACTAAATTTCTACTACCAAAAGATTTCCTGTTCTTTTTTTTACTTCTGGCCTATGTTTCATTTTGCCAAGTTTACACCACCATTTCTGTATTCAATTTGTTTTTGGGCGAATGAAATTAACCGTAGCATACTTTTTCGAGCTCAGAAAGTTGCGTAATTGCATTTTATTGGACGCGGCAGCAATTAAATTGAAATGCTGACCAAAATTGAATGAGGGTAAGGTTGGTGGGAAAAGTACACAGCATTTAATTGTTGCTGACGGCAAAAACGGAAAATAGAATGAAAATATATTTGTTTGGCTCCGCGAATGCTGCACAAATGTTGATAAATGTTCTGCGCAAGCCTTGATTAATGATGCGACTGGAGATTAATGTTCTGCGATGCTGATTCAGATACTACTGAATGCGCCAAATTGCAGTCAAATGGCTGACAACGGGGCGTATGCGCAATGTGTACGGATATAGCTAGTTGGATTCTTTTAAGGCTAAGGCTAAGCTAATAAACATTATTTCTATATATATTTTTTTGTATAACCTGCAGGATCCGAAGATACTTGATAAGGTGACGAAGAAGAATGGAACCAATATACCGGAACTGGATAAGCGATCCCTGACGATCTGCTCGAATACGGACTATATCAATATAACATATCACCATGTTATTTGTCCAGATGCGGCAACCGCTAAGGTGAGTTACAGTTATGGAGTAAAAGTGATCCAAAGTGACAATGGCAGCGATCAATTAGGACCAAAAATTCCTGCTCACATCTGTAATTTACACATCCCTTTCGCAACTGAGTCCTGCATTTCATTTTTCTGGCATACAATATTAATAACTGTAGAGTGGACCTCGAGGGCATATATCCAACCATTTGTTGGTATTAATTGATGATTCAATCTAGAAACTTTATTTATTGATAGTTTTTTGTGCCTTTAAAAGCATTCGTTGTAAATAGGTTTATTACTATATCACTCATTCGCAGTGTAGCTCGATCTGCATGATTTACATTTTGAGGTTTTTTTTTTGTCAAAAGAAGGAAGTCATAAAACACATATCCAAATTAAAGTATAAAAAAGTTTCTACCAATAATTATAAAAGTTAGTTTTCATTGTGGTTCAATGTTTATGGAAATATAACACATACGCAAGGTTGTCATTGATAAGTTGGTTATAAATTTGTAATTATGTTGATTACATATTTTTTTGATTAATCGAACTATAATTTAAAAAAAATTAGCTAATAGCCTTAAGAGGTCCACCCAAATGCAGTAATACACTGATACTGAAATCACTCACCGAAACACACAATCCTTCTATCGACTCTCTCTTCTTTTAGATCTGGCTAGATGGCATACGAAAAATAACCCATAATGTCAAAGCGAACAATATCTGCCCCATGATGTGTCTGCGGAAACAGTAAGTGGGCGTGTTCACTACTTACCTCACCACTTACCTCACCCCTTACCCTACGTTTTCCTTTCTTTGTCCTTAGTCCTGGGTCCACTATCCTCTATCCACTGTGTCCCATGTCCCAAGTCCCATGTCCTTTCGCCTTGCCACATTAATTCCACTTGCTGCACCTCACTCGATTACACTGTGTACATAATTGCATCGATTGTTCCGTTCTCTCTGTTCTGCATGCTGTTCTTTTCTTCTTCTCGTTATTGTTGTTGTCGTTATCCTTTACGATTGTCTGGTTTCTCTTTATATATATATACACAACTGTCTCACTCGCACAGAGCTGGCAGAAGAACTTGCGTCTCATCACGCATAACAATCGCGCCACGAATGTGTGTCCGCGCGTCAACCTGATGAAGCAGTAAGTAAGGTCACACTAAACAAAGAAATAAAACATTGTGCTTGAATGACACTAAGCGATAAAATGAATCATTTTCTAAAGTGATGCTTTAAGCAGCATTTTAAAAGTAAGAAAAGCTATTCGAACGAGAAAGAAGAAAATGAAAAAAATATGGTCGCGTACCTTTAAAATGTTTTAAAATACCTTGTATAAGACTAAACAATTTAATAATCTCTATTTTACGCTAAGAAAAAAAATATATCTATAATTTATTTATTGATATTTTTTACAATAATTAGCCAACCAATTTAGGCTCCTTAAATTTAACTTAGTGAAGAGCTAATATAAATGCAAGATAGTATTCAAAATCAAGCTTAAAAAATTCAAAGCTGGTGTCACACAGTCATAAGTAGAAATGCTTGTTTGGAGGTTTAAATTAAATAGAGCGAATATTCCCTGAATCGGTAAGTAAATTTGTGTCCTTTGTAAATAGTTGAAAGCATTATTTTATAACGTATATTTAAACACCTAATTTTTTAGCACTTTAAAGCCTTAGTCGCTAGAGAAAAAAGGCAAAAAGTGACTAATTGGAATCCCCGTTCCTATTATTCCACAAAAACTGAAATTCCATCCGTTAAACTTATTTCCCCAAAATTTCATCGACTTCTAGACTTTTCGGGTCAATTACTCGCGCTCTGTCGTTATTAATTTCCTGATTGCTGATTACGCAATTCCGAGAATTCCAACTCCGTCGGATCCCTCGGAATCTAGCTGCAATTCGATCCGTGGCCAAGGGACTCTAGTTTCCCATAGTTGTTGATTTTCCTGTTCCATGACGTCCGTTCATGGCTTCCTTTCAATTTTAGCACAAAATAAATTCATTTTATTTGCATTTCCTGTCCCACACAAAATGGGCAAAGAAATAATAAGAGAAAAAGGGGGAAGGTCGTTCTGCAGGTCTGCTGTTCTTTTTCCCACCGAAGCCATCGTGAGAATTTCATGAGTGGGTGCGGCGATGTAGTGTGTGTTGTGTGTCTGGTCAAAGGGCTTTTCATACTTTTGGCAAAGATCATTTTGAAAAATAAGGAAATGTCATAACATAAATAACGAAAATAAAAGTAATCTTTATTTAAAAAGAAATTCATATCAAAACATTGGGAATAAATAAATGCTCATTCTGATTATTATAATTTGATACAAAATCTCTCCATATTAAATTTAAGAAATAACAAAAATTAACAAAAAATTTGTTACTAAAACAAATGAAACTGACGTTTTAAGTAGACTTGTTCTTCTATTTTTCCCTTCAGATTTTAATGCATATATTTTTGTTAAGGTTTCTGCCAATATTTGTATAAGAACCAATGCATTGTTTGCTTTGAATTATTTGAACAGGATTTAATAAAGACTTTTTAAATCAGTGAAACAATTTGAATGGATTAAGTAAAAAATAGTCATATTTTAAAAATAGTTATTATTGCCAAGTTAAAGTTTATCCCACTATTAAAGTTAAATCATTTCCACCACTTAAAAGCTGAATTCGTTTTAGTTTCCGGTTCCTTTTCCATCTTCAAAGTGTATTCCAAATTAAATTGAGTGCTTTAATGAAAATTGCAGCCTCGTCATCCGAAATTGGTTGAACAGCCCAACGTTTAGTTTGACTCTCGCCTGAAAGGCAGGTGAAACGAATGCATTCAATGGCCAATGGTCAATGGTTGATGGTCGAATGGTCGATTTCCAGGAGGCAGTTGAAAGACGACCACTAAAGTCCGGTTCATTGGATACGCGTTGCCTTGCGGTGAACTCTCTGCCCAGTCGAGTGCTATGCATCCGGGATCACACACCTGCAAAGATACACTGAAATCTAACGATACTAAATTTACGAGTTTTTAAACAATCTTTTAAGGATACGATTTTATTGAAAAATTAAACCCTTTTATTTTGAAGAAGATATTAAAAACAAGTTAAACTTTAGCCATCCGAAGTCTACAATCGCTTGTTTTGGTTGCCATTATTGAGAAAAGAACTTGCATATTACTGTTTATTTGTTTATATTTCTGAATTTGTAATTGTTGGTAAAAATATTCAGGTCAGTTATAATGCTTATGAACTCGTTACTTATGTTTTTTTTTTCTAATTTATTATTCAGACAACTATTTAACAATCTTAAAACCCAATTCCCAGTAATATTTTCATTCAGTGCCGCAGTTTTGAGTGGTGCTATGGTTGGGTAGTAAAAAATTGCAAAGTGCATTCAACGAGCAACCGTGTTAGCCACCGACGAGGCCAACACCTTTGGTCAAACGGAAGGCGGGAAAATCGGTGTTGGAACGTGGGTGGGTGGGCGTGGCTGGGTAGCAGTTGCATGTTTGTGTTGTAAATTAGTTGTCCTAGTTTGCAATTAGTTTGTGATTGCATTATTTAAGCGTAATTCGGCGGCGGACCGGCAATTTACTTGAACCGAAATCTAAACCTAAACCAAAATCGAAAACAAAACCAAAGGATGCAATATTTCCCACGGATGGATGCATGCAAATTGGACACACAAGTGCGAGCGGTTCTCGATTCAATTAGTTATGAGTTCCGTTTTCGGAACAGGTCAGGTCGTTAATCATCTGCGTAATGGATCGCCTGGACTTGATTGCTAATCAATATTTGATTCGATTACCGGTCAGCTTACTGTTCACTAAACAGTCGTTAAAGGAGAGTGGATTGGGGTTCAATTTGTAAAATATGTAGGGTCTTTCATAGACATGTTGTTTTGCTTATGGGGAATACAAATTTCAATTTAAATTACAATTTCAATAGAATTTTAATTAATTATAAGAAAGAGAAATTTCAATATTCTTAGCTTTAATTTTTTGTTTACCTTTTACCACAATCTTCACAATAAATATTTTGTTGTATTTTATGCATAATAAGACATTATGAATAACAATATTTCCTTCATATTTGTAACTTTCATAAATTAATGAAGTCAATACATCTTTTGTTTAGCGTTCTTTCAATATATTAATATTCTTTTAATATTATTTAAATAAATACTCATTATATGAACCTCTGTGTTTTTACAAGTTAACACTTTAATTCATAAACTGTAGTTAAACTAAGATTAAAATATTCCGTACCACTTCCAGGTATGTATAAGTAATTTTCGGCTTGTTGAATGTTTATAATTCTACGAAAACTTGGTTTTGCTTTTGTCTATTAAATTGCATTTACCGAACACCCCCAAAAAATTCTTTGTTTCGTTCCAAGAAAAATGTGCAATTAATTACTCTCCGCCTTTCTCTCTTAACCCAAAAAAAATAGTTGGATGCGATTGAGTTACTGCGTGGAAAAGAGCGGAAAAATTCCAGTGAAAACTCTGGCAAAGACCTTCGCCTCCGGCAAAACGGAGAAGCTGGTGTACACGTGCATCAAGGATGCTGGTTTGCCGGATGACAAGAACGCCACGATGACCAAGGAGCAGTTCACCTTCGACAAGTTTTACGCCTTGTACCACAAGGTCTGTCCCCGTAACGATATCGAGGAGCTGTTCACCTCCATGTAAGTGAAATTTACCCATATATAACTACATTTAATGGTATTTTAATGGTATATCTGATTGCAGTACCAAGGGCAAGCAGGATTTCATCAGTCTGGAACAGTTTATTCAGTTCATGAACGACAAACAGCGTGATCCCCGAATGAACGAGATCCTGTATCCTCTCTACGAGGAAAAACGCTGCACGGAGATCATCAACGATTACGAACTGGAGGAGGAAAAAAAGAAGAATGGTGAGAAGATAATAAAATAATACAAAATATGTATAACGTATAGAAACATTTTTCCATTGATTTGTTAGGTTAGATTCTTATCACGTTTAAGATACTTGAAAGTTGTGTGAAACATATATGAAAGCAGTTTACATAGTTATTCTATGGAAATTTGATTGCATTATAAACAGGCTTAAGTTTGAAGGCTCACGCTCTTGTTATATTGAAATATCTAGTATTAAAATGTATTTGGAGGCCTAAGAGGCTTTGCTCCATTTATATGTTATATAAATATAATATTTTTTTGATTACTTATAATAAACTAGAAAAAATGTATTACTTTTATAACTAGTAAAGGCAGAGTAAAACTTATTCAGAAAGTCTGACTTTTTATTAATAGTTTATGAACTCTCTATTTGTTCATAAACTAATTGGAAAAGTTGTGTTAATTGATATGAAGCTACTAAAACGACTACAACTTTTTTCGTAATTAAAAATGTTTATAAAAAGCACACATGCTAAAACATTTTGAGGGATTCAATGTACCAATGTGTTCGGAGAATTTAAAATAGTATATTTGTTTTGTTTTGTTCTTTTCTCTTCCTCCTACACTTAGTTCAACTATCGCTGGATGGATTTAAGCGCTATCTGATGTCTGACGAGAATGCTCCGGTGTTTTTGGATCGACTTGATTTCTACATGGAGATGGATCAGCCACTGGCCCATTACTATATAAACAGCTCTCATAATACCTATCTGTCGGGTCGCCAAATCGGCGGAAAGAGTTCCGTGGAGATGTACCGTCAGACTCTTTTGGCAGGATGCCGCTGTGTGGAGTTGGACTGTTGGAATGGAAAGGGGGAGGATGAGGAGCCGATCGTCACCCACGGCCACGCCTACTGCACGGAAATTCTCTTCAAGGTACGTGCTTTGGGAAGTCCTTTAAGAAGGTTGACTTATTGAAGGTTCAAGGTTAACTTATTCTCAATATAAGTAATACAGCATACCTGCTGTAATATTTATCACATTTAAAATACGCAGTAATATCTAGCACATTTAAAATAATACAAATAAGTTTCTTATTTAGCTGATTTAGTAAATTGGCACCAATTGACAATACTACAGAGCTTGTAGTTACATTCAACATTTAATAAACATTTTCTAATTTAGGTGACATTTTATTTTCTAAACCAAAAGCAGGTCAAACATGCCAAAAGCAAAATATATGTGATGCATAAAAGTTCATAATTGATGAAAAAAAAACTGTTAATTGAAACGCTCAACTTTTTGTTTGTAAATTTAAAAGTCTTAATTGTCAAAATAAGTCATGAAAAGTTGAAAATAATTTTGTTTATGTTAAATAAAATGTTTGAAAAATAAGTAAAGCTAATTTAAATAGATGAATCTAAAGTTTTTGACTGAACTAATTTAATTTAGATTTTGATAATAACATGGTTTTCGACTGCACTAATTTAGATTGTAGCTAGATGTGAACTGGTTTCGGAAATTTGATTATCAATCAAATTTCGTTTACCAATTTATATGTGTAGGTTAATTGTGATTTAATTGAGCAGAAATATCCTTTTCATAACATTAGTGTTTAGGGCAGTGTGTAATGAAAGGGAATATTTATTGAACTTTACAATTAACTTGATTTATCCAACTTGTGTTAACTTTGTAAATTCAATAGAGTGATTACCAATCAAAAAATAAAACTCCAGCCAAATAAAATTAATGCATTCATTTATTGATTTCGCAGGACTGCATCCAGGCGATTGCGGACTGCGCCTTTGTATCCTCGGAGTACCCGGTCATCCTATCCTTCGAGAACCACTGCAATCGTGCCCAGCAATACAAGTTGGCCAAATACTGTGATGACTTCTTCGGCGACCTGCTGCTGAAGGAGCCGCTCTCGGATCACCCGGTGAGTAGTGGGGATAGCTTCATCGATTTGTAGTGTATCTTTATTCCTGAACACACCCACTTTCTTAGCTGGATCCGGGACTACCGCTACCGCCGCCCTGCAAGCTGAAGCGCAAGATCCTCATCAAGAACAAGCGAATGAAGCCCGAGGTGGAGAAGGTCGAGCTGGAGCTGTGGCTCAAGGGCGAGCTGAAGACGGACGACGATCCCGAGGAGGACGCCAGTGCGGGCAAGCCGCCGGAGGCCGCCGCCGCTCCAGCTCCCGCCCCGGAAGCAGCCGCCGCCGCAGAGGGGGCCGCCGAGGGGGGCGGGGGAGCGGAGGCCGAGGCAGCCGCCGCCAACTACAGCGGCTCCACCACCAACGTGCACCCTTGGCTCTCATCCATGGTCAATTACGCCCAGCCCATCAAGTTCCAGGGCTTCGACAAGGCAATCGGTAAGGCAAAAGCCTTTAATCTAAATTCACATTTTGATTTTAAAAGTACAATTTAAAAGTAAAAGTACAAAAAAATAAATAGAAAATGTGAGACAACTGTGTGAAATGTAGGAATATATACTACATTTCTTAATTGATTATATATGTACACTTATTAATAATGCATTTTATTGTGTACACCCATACAGAAAAGAACATTGCCCACAACATGTCCTCGTTCGCGGAATCGGCGGGCATGAACTACCTGAAGCAGAGCTCCATCGACTTTGTCAATTACAACAAGCGCCAGATGTCGCGAATTTATCCGAAGGGCACGCGGGCGGACTCCTCGAACTATATGCCGCAGGTGTTTTGGAATGCCGGCTGTCAGATGGTCTCGCTGAATTTCCAGAGCTCCGATCTGCCGATGCAACTGAATCAGGGCAAGTTCGAGTACAACGGCGGCTGTGGCTATCTATTGAAGCCCGATTTTATGCGACGAGCGGACAAGGATTTCGATCCGTTTGCCGATGCGCCAGTGGATGGTGTGATTGCGGCCCAGTGTTCCGTCAAGGTGATAGCCGGTCAGTTCTTGTCCGATAAGAAAGTGGGCACCTATGTGGAGGTGGACATGTTCGGACTGCCCTCCGATACGGTGAAGAAGGAGTTTCGCACCCGTTTGGTGGCCAACAATGGTCTGAATCCGGTGTACAACGAGGACGCCTTCGTGTTCCGCAAAGTGGTGTTGCCCGATTTGGCTGTGCTGCGTTTTGGCGTTTATGAGGAGAGCGGAAAGATCCTGGGACAGCGTATCCTGCCGCTGGACGGCCTGCAGGCTGGCTATCGCCATGTCTCACTGCGCACAGAGGCCAACTTCCCCATGTCTCTGCCCATGTTGTTTGTGAATATCGAGCTAAAGATCTATGTACCTGACGGTTTTGAGGATTTCATGGCCATGCTGTCGGATCCGCGTGGATTCGCCGGGGCGGCCAAGCAGCAGAACGAGCAAATGAAGGCGCTGGGCATCGAGGAGCAGAGCGGCGGTGCCGCCCGAGATGCCGGCAAGGCCAAGGAGGAGGAGAAGAAGGAGCCACCGTTGGTGTTTGAGCCCGTCACCCTCGAATCGCTGCGGCAGGAGAAGGGCTTCCAGAAGGTGGGCAAGAAGCAGATCAAAGAGCTGGACACGCTGCGCAAGAAGCACGCCAAGGAGCGCACCTCCGTGCAGAAGACCCAGAACGCGGCCATCGACAAACTGATCAAGGGCAAGAGCAAAGACGACATTCGCAACGATGCCAACATCAAGAACTCGATCAACGACCAGACCAAGCAGTGGACCGACATGATCGCCCGCCATCGCAAGGAGGAGTGGGACATGCTGCGCCAGCATGTCCAGGACTCGCAGGACGCCATGAAGGCGCTGATGCTCACCGTTCAGGCGGCGCAGATCAAGCAGCTGGAGGATCGGCATGCCAGGTGCGTTTGCTACTTAATATTTTCCCAAAGACTTTACGAAATCACCACCCAAAAGCTTGTAGACTTTGGTTTTGTTCTTTTTTTTTAATTTTACAAATTTTTCCCTTTGCTTATTTTCAAAGTACAACTATCTGTTAAATTTCTAGTCGATTCGAACAAAATAGACTAATTTATCTAGTCTTTAATAATTTATTTTTTTTTTAATCCCTTATGTTGATTTGCATCTCATCTTTATTGTTTGTTTTTTTTTCTTACAGGGACATCAAGGATCTGAATGCCAAGCAGGCAAAGATGTCGGCGGATACCGCCAAGGAGGTGCAGAACGACAAGACGCTGAAGACCAAGAACGAAAAGGATCGTAGGCTGCGTGAAAAGCGCCAGAACAATGTGAAGCGCTTTATGGAGGAGAAGAAGGTTCGAGTCGCTTATCCCATCCTATCCTATCCAAAATAACCAACCGAATCTAAACAAAATATACATCCGCTCTTTCACAGCAAATCGGCGTTAAGCAGGGTCGTGCCATGGAAAAACTGAAGCTGGCGCACTCCAAGCAGGTCGAGGAATTCAGTACCGACGTGCAAAAGGTACTGAACGAAACTCGGCCGCAGACCGACACTATAACCAGTATTGAGACTGTACTTTAGACAACCACACCTGTATAGCTAGAGAGCGATAAACCGTAAACGATAAACGACAAACGATATAACCGATAACTGAAACGTGAAATGAAACAAAAGCAAACAAGAAAAAATATAACCAATACTGAAACCACAGTGAAGATATGCATCCCAGATACGATCGTTGTTGCTGTATCCCATTCTTATCGCTAGAGAAAGAGAGAGAGAGTAAGAGAGATAGAGAGTATCGACTGGGGATGCATCTTCCGATAATCGATAAACAATAACCGATCACGAACAAAAAACCCAACCTAAACGAACCCATCCGTACTAACCTGAAAAGTAATCGATCAGTCAGTAGCTGCTAATCTTTCACACTAACTGCTAAGATGTAATTATCTACTTTTTCCTATATATGTATTATATATTTATTGGTACATGTTAATTTTATTAATTCATCGTGTGCTCAACTTTTTTTCTTGTAATCAAGCACTGTTTTTGCGATCTTATAGAGGATAGGTTAGCTCCTTCATTTTGCTTGCATTTTTTGGTATGCACATCAACGTGGAATGTCTGATTGAAAAGCAGTCTTCATATAATTATATTGTTTGGTTAAGAGGTTTTTTTTTAATATAAAGAAACCTTAACGTTAAAATAGTTCCTATTAAAAGAATTACCAAACAAAATAATACAAATAACATATTGCTATTGTCATGTTAAGAGTGATTCAAGAATCATCTCTTGTACTGATTACGAGGAGTATCGCCATAAAAAGAAACAAAAACAGAATTTTAAGTTTTTGAATGCTCTTTCTTAAGGTTTAATAAAAATGAAAGAGTAACTAATGTGAAAACAATGTAAGGTTATTAGGAATATGTTTTAAATATTTATTGTATTGTTTTTTGTTGTAAAACCTGTTTCCTGTATTGTATAGGAGCTTTTGTTGAGTTTGTTTTATGGCCAAATGCATTTCACTTGGAATATCTTTCACATTGGCATTCATATTATTTCTTGGTTGGCTTTATATGTTTCTTTGTATATGCTTTTCTGTGCTTTTTAAATTATATTTTGTGTACTGTGTGTTCAACTCACTGTTTCCCTAACCTTTGTCTCTGACTGTCCCCTTTCCAATTTGTATATGTGTTGTGTAAATAAGTTCTTGGCTCGAATCCTATAACTCCTTAGATCCTAAGCTCGCAGCTCTACTATCGAACTACTTTGTAGAAATAAAATATATGTATTATTTTATATATATATATATTATTTTATATATATATATATATATATTATGTTATATATATATATATATATATAAATTATAACATATCATATATATATCTCGCTCTCTGTCTCTCTCTCTTTCACTCTCTATAACTGTCTCTGTCTAGAACCCAACCTGCCACGCCCACCTAACGCCTTGTCATTTATCGTTTGCTGTGTCGCCCTATAGCATAAATGCCAAAATAACCGAGATAAAACTAAATAAAATTCTATATATTTTCTCGCTCTTTCTTTCTTTCTCTCTCTCTCTCCCTCTTTCCAACACACGTACACATGCCCATGCTCTGTCTCTTTCTGTGCCATTTAAACCACGAAAAATCACACAATTTGTTTACTTTTGCGAAATGTTTTGTATTTGCTGTCTCACACGCTGCCGCCTGTCATCCAAAAAACCCAACTGCCGCTTCAAAAAAAAAAAAGCTAATGGACATGTACAAAATCGAGGAGGAGGCCTATAAGACGCAAGGAAAAACGGAGTTTTATGCCTAAGATCATACCAGGTCAAAGGTGAAAAAAAGGAGAGCACTGCGATACCAAAACTAAAAACTAAAAAAATGTTGAAAAACACTATGAAAGAATGCTGCTGATCAAGATGAAGATGCTAACATATATACTTCTTTGTATACTGTATTTACACACTCATGCAAAACACACACACACACACACACACTCGCCTACATCTAGAAAGGATTAACTTTACTTACATATTTAAATGTGTGCTCTATGCAAGAAGCATAAGCATAGTATACTTATCAACTAGAATTCAAAACTGGAAAGTCAACACTGTGCTTTATATTTATTTAAGATTCTTAATGAAGAAGGAAAAGATAAATGAAGAGGCCACACATAAGTGTGTCGTTTACGGGGAATTCCCCCCCCACTCGAATCCATTGTAATTTATTTTGAAATACCAGAAACAAAAAACTAAAGAAAAAAAAATGAATACCAAAAATCTTGAATGGTATTTTGTGCTAATAACACGATAACAACAGTACACCGATAAGTTTAGACCACATACAGTGCGTTTCAGGGTTATGGGAACTACTTTGTACTCCCCTAAGCGGTGGAACACACTGTACTCATGCATATACACACAACACCACACATACACACCCCTACTCCCAAAATAATCGTACGTTTCAAGTGAACTACTTACATGAGTTTCCGATTCTCCACCTAATAGCTTAGCCAACTAACTAACTTAACCAGTAAGCCGAAACCCATTAACCAGCAAAGCAATCCAAGGAGCCCACAATTAACACCCAAAAATCAGTCAGATCTATGTATTTCATGATATATAAACATAGAAGTTGTAGAACTTTTTTTTTTCAAAAGCATTTATTTTGCAAATACCTAACGGAAAATAAACCCTCAACTGCTCGAAAAAAGAATACTATTAATAAAAAAAAAAAAAAACCTAAAACAACAGCACTCACAGTCATGAACGATGAAACGATGCAGAATAGTTTGTAAAGTAAATGTTATAAAACCTAAGTATTAAATGTGTAATTCAAACAATGAAACACCCCTACCGGCAGTTATATATACAATACACACACCACACATCATTTTGGGCGGAGAACGCCAAATCGAAAATGGTTTAACTAACTTTACATGAAATGTGAAATTTTATCCGCTCCGTATTAGTTTGATCTAATTTGTAATTTTTAACCAAAAACGAGATAAAGATTTTGCGAATTTTACAACCAGAAAAAGTAGCCAAAAAAAAATATATACATATATACACACAAAACAAAAACATGAAAACATGCATAGATCTAGTGAATATATTATACCAAAGTAAATGAAACAAACATGAACTTAAGATAGATTCTGTTTGAGTTTTCAAGACCGTTTATGTTGCACTCAAAATTTGCTGTTTGCATGTAATGTAGTTGTTGCAAAAATACCAAAAAAAAAAAAAAAAAGAACTATAAAAAAAATTAGAAAATTATATAAAAAAAAAAGGCAAAGAAAAAAAATCCACACATAAATTTAATTTCCCTTAAATTTTGAATTGAATTTAAACATGAATATGTGCCCTAAAGATCGATGTCGGAGAAAAGTTTACACTGTGCTATTAACGAAACGAAAACATTTAGTTAACTCATACAAGGTAACTGTACTAAATTATGTACTATATTTAACCTACGCCTACGACTATGTATTTAGAGAATTAATCAAGTTTTTGAATGTGATAAGCGGTTACATTTTATTACACGAAAGCAAAGAAAAGCCAATCCCAACTATTTTCAACCCCAATACTTTCGCCTTATCCAACACTATTTTTTTTTTGTTCCCTGAGGGCACGAATGTTGAAGATTAAAGGAGAAAATGAGTGCGAAGCTTTGTATGATATGTAATATAATGTGCCAATCCCAATGATAACCAAAAACAGAAGATGGAAGTGAAATGAAAAACGTCTAACTAAAAATCGCAACTAATTTATTTATTCGCATGTATGTATAATGTATACATTAGATAGAGGCCTAGCCTCTTAGTCGAAAAGCCCTGAATTCTGGCACACCCAAAAACCCTAGAAACACTTAACAACTCCAGGCAATATTGGCGTGGGTAAAAACTTTTCCGGGGAATGTATCGAGAACCTTCCGAATTTAAACTTATCTGAAACCAGGCTGGCTTTTGTATAAAATTTAACCACCAAATGGATGTAAAATGGATTTATAATTTCTTTAAAATTCAATGTAAAAAGTGTTACATAAAAAAAATGTTTTTTATTTTTATTTGTTCTTTTAGAAGTCTTATTGTTATTAAAACACAAAACCTCTGTAAATTTTGATTAAATATTCCAATCAGTAAAAAAAAAGAAGTGATTTTACCCAGCCAATTACCTGGATTTGTCTACACTTAAAAAAATGTGTCAATTTTTTTTTGTATTTCTTTGTTGTTTGTTTTTTTTTAATCTAAATAAGTTAGTCTATTAAGAAGCGCTAAAGCAAAACGTTTACAATATGAACGATTATGTAACCCACAAATTCGGGGCAACATTGAACTAGTTTGTACTTCTGTGAGAGCAAACAAAAAAACCCAGATTATGAAAAGCGATAGCCAGTAGCGAGATGACTCGAAAATGTATCTACTACCAACGTATTTATTGATTATGTTTGTGAGCAGAAAAATTAGCGACGTCTGCATAGATATGATTACAAGAACATAATTGTTATAACTATAGTTTAAAGAGGTCGCGAGCTGAGGTCGATGAAATTAACTTATATTTAAAATGCTGCGTATGAACTTATGATTATATACTATAAACTATATATTAAACTATTATGATTACCATTATTATCCTTATTATGATTATAATTACGATTGGCGAGTGAGTAACTTCAATTGCAATAAATTCTATTCCAAAGCGATTCTACAGGTTTTCCATTTGTTTGCTATTTGTTTTCATTTATCTCCACCACACTTTTTATTATTTGTTGGCCATTATTTGTGGCCAGCACTTAGCTCCCTCTATAAGAGCAATTATTTTATGGATTAAGTTTTAGCCTCATATCACCGCGTTCCCGAGAAATGTGGTATAGTATTTGAATTTCTGAAGTCCCACGCACGATGACAATTCTGCCCCTGTAAAAATTAGTTTAGTTTGTAATGGATCCTACCCAGTGTTAAGAAACAGCGAACTTTCGCAAGGATGATAAACAGAGATAAACGTTACGAGAAGAAAAACATAAATGTTAGAGAAGCATCACACACTATGCATTATATACCCAATATATACAGATACGGTTAAACGGATTTGGGCTCTCGATTGCTATAATTTCGATCTAAATGTGTTTGTTGACTTTATGGAACGAGCAGGGGAGCATAAACATACTAGTTGATAGACATTAAATAAAACTCAACACGAAAATTATTTGGGTTCCGTCTGAAATTGTAAAAAAACAAAAAAAAACAAAATATATAATAACTAAGAAGTTAATGGATGTTTTGGTGGTTATTGGAAATAAATCTTCAAGTGAAAAGCGCTGTTTGTGTTTTTGTTGGATGGATTTGGACATATATTAAAAATAATATTTAAAGTATTTATTAATCTTTAGCTTAAACCAATTATTGTCGAAACTTTACAATCCTAGTGCATAATCAAAAAAATATTAAAAGATAAGTTGTAAATTCACACGATTTATTTTATATACATTCACTTTATTATACATTTTTTTTTTTAACATACATACATACATGTAGATGTATACATATTTGCAGAAGTAATACATTCTTGTTTCAGAGAGCATTATCGAAAGAATGATACAAATAAACAATCTAACGACAATGCTTCTTAAGACATGAATGATTTTAAACAACACTCTTTTAAATCAACATCAAAATGTTAATGTAAAGTTATTTGTTTTTAAATGTATTGGCATCCCAATTGAGAACTATAGTGTTGTATAAATATTCACAGCAACTATGATTCCAATCACAATAACCAACAAATTGTATTAAAACGAAACAATTTATTAACCACTTGTTTGTTTGTTTCAACTTATTTGATAGAGAAGTCAGCAGTCATAACTACTTACTTGAAGTCGAGCGATTATTATATATACAAAAAACAATCTCTTGACCTTCAGTAACTAGTAATGAATGTTTTGTTTTATGTTGGCCTGGTGTTTTAATGTATGTATGTTTGAACCTGGCGCCTTGGTTTGCACAACAACCGCAAGTTCCTGCGCGACCGCTGCAAGGAGGCGCCGGGCAAGCACTTCGAGATCAACTACCCCTTCGAGGAGTTCCAGACGGGCAGGAACCTGCGCATGTCGCCCATCTATCCGCAGCTCAAGGCGGCGGGCGCCGTCTTCGGCCAGTCGATGGGCTACGAGCGGCCCAACTACTTCGATCAGCAGGACAAACAGGGTGGGTACGATAAAGGGCTATGGGCACAACCTTACGGAACCACTGTTACGTAGAAAACATGTCACAAATCATTGAGCAAAGAGAGTCTATTCATTGAATATTTTAATCATACAGTGAAAGAACTCACTTTGCCGAATCATAAGTACATACATATCAAATTTCACCCTAGTTAAAATATGTTAACTATTTCAGAGAGAATCTGTTGCCTATACTATTACTATAAACTAACTATACAACTGTTGCTTAAAACATTTAGGAAGATAATATTACCATTGATTTCGTCATTTGATTCACATGTCTGAAATATTGAAAGATACAGTTCATATGCTTCAAAAGACAAAATCATTGGAACACACATAGTCGATTTAAGGCAGTTTCAACGTAAATATCTGTTGCCTTAATATTTAAAGCCAAAATTAAATGGTATGTTATTTAAAACATTTAGGAGGATAATATTACCATTGATTTCGACATTTGATTCACATGTCTGAAATATTGAAAGATACAGTTCATATGCTTCAAAAGACAAAATCATTGGAACACACATAGTCGATTTAAGGCAGTTTCAACGTAAATATCTGTTGCCTTAATATTTAAAGCCAACATTAAAAGGTATGTTATTTTAAACTGACTATAAAACGGTTGCTTAAAACATTTAGGAGGATAATATTACCATTGATTTCGACATTTGATTCACATGTCTGAAATATTGAAAGATACAGTTCATATGCTTCAAAAGACAAAATCATTGGAACACACATAGTCGATTTAAGGCAGTTTCAACGTAAATATCTGTTGCCTTAATATTTAAAGCCAACATTAAAAGGTATGTTATTTTAAACTGACTATAAAACGGTTGCTTAAAACATTTAGGAGGATAATATTACCATTGATTTCTTCATTTGATTCACATGTCTGAAATATTGAAAGATACAGTTCATATGCTTCAAGTGACAAAATCATTGGAACACACATAGTCGATTTAAGGCAGATTTATACACAGACAACGCAATTCACCAAATTATTGTTAAACACTTCTAAATTTGATTTTAAAACGAAGTGAAATAGTCAACAAAATGTTAAAAGAGAACTTGAAAATTCACTTCAGCACACAATTGATTTTATATATATTCACACTTCATTATATATAATTTTTTAATATGTATTTATATAGATGTATACATATTTGCAGAAGTAACTCAATCTTGTTTCAGAGAGCATTATCGAAAGAATGATAAAAATAAACAATCTAACGACAATGCTTCTTAAGACATGAATGATTTTAAGCAACACTCTTTTAAATCAACATCAAAATGTAAATGTAAAGCTATTTGTTTTTAAATGTATTGACATCCCAATTGAGAACATTAGTGTTGTATAAATATTTACAGCAACTATGATCCCAATCACAATAACCAACAAATTGTATTAAAACGAAACAATTTATTTACCACTTGTTTGTTTGTTTCAGCTTATTTGATAGAGAAGTCAGCAGTCATAACTACTTACTTAAAGTCGGGAGATTGTTATATATACAAAAAACAAACTCTTGACCTTCAGTAACTAGTAATGAATGTTTTGTTTTATGTTGGCCTGGTGTTTTCATGTATGTATGTTTAAACCTGGCGCCAAGGTTTGCGTCACCGCTAAGTTCCACTCGATGATTTGCACTTTTTCAATCGATTATGTTTTCACCCATCTCTAACAGCGAAAAGCTAAACGCGTACCATCCCTAATTCGCTTGACGTTGTTTTTGTTATGGTGGCAGAATAGCAGCGATTTACTTAATTGCTATATATATAATATAATATATAGCTAAACACGATTCTGGTGATTTTGGCAGAGGATGAGGAGATGTGCTCCATGAGGTGCTTGTGATATACAAGGATTGTGCGTGATTTAGTTGGATTTCCCGAGTGTACAAGATGTGGAAACTGCTGCAATGCACGGGAAATGCAGTTTCCAGGCGCATTTCACCCGCCACTCACAACATGGATGCAGTGTGTCTCAGGTGCGTTGGCTCGGGTCAGGTGTCCGCCGCCGATTCCGCCGACGAGCAGGTGCTGCGCAAGCGAAAGTTCCAGCCGCAAAAGGCGGCGGATCTCAGCGAGGAGTTGGCCGGCCAGCTGCCCACAAAATCGCGGGTGGTGATCTGTGGCGGTGGCATAACCGGTGCCTCGGTGGCCTATCACCTGGGCCTGAGTGGCTGGGGCGGCGAAACCCTGCTCGTGGAACAGGATCGCGTGGGCGGGGAGCTGCCGTGGTCCGCCTGCGGACTGGCCGGCCGCTTTGAGCCCAGTTACACGGAACTCAAGCTGGCCGAGTACTCCATCGACCTGATCAAGCGACTGGCGGAGAAAGGTCTGCCCACCGGCTGGCGGCCAGTGGGCAGTCTCAACTTGGCCCGCAGCTGGGACCGCATGACCGCCTTCAATCGCATGAAATCGCAGGCTTTGGCCTGGGGCATGCGCTGCGAAATCCTCTCCCCGGAGCAGTGTGGCCAGCACTGTGAACTGCTCTCGCTGGACGGCATCCAGGGTGGCCTGTGGATACCCGAGGACGGCGTCTGTGATCCCCAGCTCGTGTGCCAGGCCTACATGACCGAGGCGGAGCGGCTGGGAGTGCGCATCGTGGAGCATTGTGCCATCAAGAAGATCCACAGCGAGCACGGCAAGGTGCGGGGTGTGGAGACCACCGCTGGCGATGTGGAATGCGAATACTTTGTCAACTGCACCGGCTTCTGGGCACGCGAGGTGGGCACACTGTCCAAGCCGGTGGTCAAGGTGCCCTTGAAGGCGGTGGAACATCACTATCTGCACACCAGACCCATCGAGGGCCTCAGTCCGGATACGCCCTTTGTGAGGGACTTCGACGGCAGGATCTTCTTTCGGGAGTGCGAGGGCCACATCCTGGCCGGGGGCTTCGAACGGGAGGCCAAGATGGTCTACGAGGATGGGGTGATACCGCTCTCGCAGACAGCCCGCCAGCATCCGCCGGACTGGGATCACTTCCACGAGCTGCTGGACGCCCTGCTGCTGAGGGTGCCCTCCTTCCGGGAGGCCACCTTGGACCGGCTGACCAACTCGCTGCAGGTCTTCTCGCCCGACTGCAAATGGATCCTCGGCGAGGCACCCGAAATCCAGAACTACTATGTGGCCGCTGGTAACAAGACCATGGGCGTTTCGGCATCCGGCGGCATTGGGCGCGTGCTCACCGATCTGATCACCAAGGGCTCCACCTACGTGGACCTGCACATCCTCGACATCAGTCGGTTCCTGGGGCTGCACAACAACCGCAAGTTCCTGCGCGACCGCTGCAAGGAGGCGCCGGGCAAGCACTTCGAGATCAACTACCCCTTCGAGGAGTTCCAGACGGGCAGGAACCTGCGCATGTCGCCCATCTATCCGCAGCTCAAGGCGGCGGGCGCCGTCTTCGGCCAGTCGATGGGCTACGAGCGGCCCAACTACTTCGATCAGCAGGACAAACAGGGTGGGTACGATAAAGGGCTATGGGCACAACCTTACGGAACCACTGTTACGTAGAAAACATGTCACAAATCATTGAGCAAAGAGAGTCTATTCATTGAATATTTTAATCATACAGTGAAAGAACTCACTTTGCCGAATCATAAGTACATACATATCAAATTTCACCCTAGTTAAAATATGTTAACTATTTCAGAGAGAATCTGTTGCCTATACTATTACTATAAACTAACTATACAACTGTTGCTTAAAACATTTAGATGGATAATATTACCATTGATTTCGTCATTTGATTCACATGTCTGAAATATTGAAAGATACAGTTCATATGCTTCAAAAGACAAAATCATTGGAACACACATAGTCGATTTAAGGCAGTTTCAACGTAAATATCTGTTGCCTTAATATTTAAAGCCAACATTAAAAGGTATGTTATTTTAAACTGACTATAAAACGGTTGCTTAAAACATTTAGGAGGATAATATTACCATTGATTTCGTCATTTGATTCACATGTCTGAAATATTGAAAGATACAGTTCATATGCTTCAAAAGACAAAATCATTGGAACACACATAGTCGATTTAAGGCAGTTTCAACGTAAATATCTGTTGCCTTAATATTTAAAGCCAACATTAAAAGGTATGTTATTTTAAACTGACTATAAAACGGTTGCTTAAAACATTTAGGAGGATAATATTACCATTGATTTCGTCATTTGATTCACATGTCTGAAATATTGAAAGATACAGTTCATATGCTTCAAAAGACAAAATCATTGGAACACACATAGTCGATTTAAGGCAGTTTCAACGTAAATATCTGTTGCCTTAATATTTAAAGCCAACATTAAATGGTATGTTATTTAAAACATTTAGGAGGATAATATTACCATTGATTTCGACATTTGATTCACATGTCTGAAATATTGAAAGATACAGTTCATATGCTTCAAGTGACAAAATCATTGGAACACACATAGTCGATTTAAGGCAGATTTATACACAGACAACGCGAATAAATGTATAAACTAAATGTTCAAAAGTGATTTTAAACAATTTGAATATACTCACTTGTTCATTATAAAAATGTGTATTATTATTATTTTTGTCATTTACAAATATTGTTAAAGTGATTGGGAAAACAAAGCATGGTGCCTAAATATTTATGGTATGCTTTCAAATTAAATCTTCGCGAATAAGTTGACTAGAGCACGTTGAGCATAACATTTAAGAAGATGATGTTACCATTGTTTTAGTGAATTGAAACACATTACTTAAATATTAATGAATTCAGTCAATTAGTTTCAATTTCTTAAAATTATTGTAAAACTCTTCTAAATTATGCAAATACAGACAATGCGAACAAGTTGATTTTAAAACGAAGTGCATAATCAAAAAAAATTAAAAAAAAAAATCACTTGATTTTATATATGTTTAATTCATTATATATATTTTTTTTAATATGTATTTATGTGCATGTATACATATTTGCAGAAGTAACACAATCTTGTTTCAGAGAGCATTATCGAAAGAATGTAAAAAAAAAAAAACAATCTAACGACAATGCTTCTTAAGACATGAATGATTTTAAACAACACTCTTTTAAATCAACATCAAAATGTTAATGTAAAGCTATTTGTTTTTAAATGTATTGACATCCCAATTGAGAACATTAGTGTTGTATAAATATTTACAGCAACTATGATTGCAATCACAATAACCAACAAATTGTATTAAAACAAAACAAAACCTTGAAAGCACTTGTTTTAAATTTAAATAATAAATAATCTAAAATAGATATAAATACCTTGGCTGAATTACTAATCCTTCTCCATTTTGTTCCTTTGTGCCAGATGAATTTGGACTGCCGCGCTTTCGGATTGCCCAAACGCGGACCTTTGGCAAGCCGCCGTGGTTCGATCACGTGGCATCCGAGTATCGGGCGTGCAGGGAGCGCATTGGCATCGCCGACTACAGCTCCTTCACCAAGTACGACTTCTGGTCGAAGGGCAACGAGGTGGTGGACCTGCTGCAGTACCTCTGCTCAAATGACGTCGATGTGGCCGTGGGCTCCATCATCCACACAGGCATGCAGAATCCGAATGGTGGCTACGAGAACGATTGCTCCTTGGCACGCCTCTCCGAGCGACAGTAAGTACATTTGTTGCCACTTCCTGTTTCAAAACGAGATAATCAATGAGTAAACACTTTCAGTTACATGATGATTGCACCCACCATCCAGCAAACGCGCTCCATGTGCTGGATACGAAAACATATGCCGGATCATTTGAGGGCCAAGGTGAACGTGGCGGATGTGACCTCCATGTACACGGCCATCTGCATCCTGGGACCCTATTCGCGCATCCTGCTCTCCGAGCTCACCGACACGGATCTCACGCCAAAGAGCTTCCCCTTCTTTACGTATAAGGTGAGGGATTCATTTTCCGGAAGAATGAGATTTGCTTAAAGACTAAGTTTTAGTCTAGTTCCTTGGGAATGAATCAGAAAACATTATCAATAAGCATTACTCATTTAAAACCCTATATATTTTATATTTAATTTGTACTTGTATGAGGATTAAGTTAAGAACTAATCTTCTTTGGTTCAAGATTGCTTTCTCATCTAACGTTTCGCACTTTATTTTATGCATAAGTCAAGTAAAACCTTTCTTATTTGAATGAGATATGTTTAAGTACTACGTTTCAGTTTAGTTCCTAAGGAATGAGTCATTACTCATTCAAAATCCTATACATTTTTAATTTGATTTGCATTTGTTTGAGAATTAAGTTTGGCTCAAGATTGCATTCTCATTTAACGCTTCGCACGTTGTAAAACTTTTCCGTTTCGAATGTTATTAGTTTTAGACTAATATTTAAAGAGTGAATCCATTATCCATATTATCCATATTAAGTATCAATCCATCCCTCCATTTTTAATTGATTTGAATGAGGATTAAGTTTAAGCCTACCCTCATTCCTAAGCATATATTCCAAAACATCCCTCCTTTTTTAAAATCGATTTGTTTTAATATTCATTTTTAATATAGTATAAATGTGATACAGCACTAAACCGGCTGCCCATTGACAATGGTTTTAAAAAGCTTAAGCTTGAATCTGTTAATTGATAGTTTATTGTTGATCAATCCTTTGTAGGAACTGGACGTGGGATTGGCCGACGGCATCCGAGTGCTGAACATCACCCATACGGGTGAACTGGGCTATGTCCTCTATATTCCCAACGAATATGCTCTGCATGTGTACTCGCGACTCTATCAGGCTGGCCACAAGTTCAACATACAGCATGCGGGTGAGATAATAACAATAACTTATCTGAACCGAATTGGGAATTAAGACAATCGTTGCCCATTTAAGGCTACTACGCTACCCGAGCCCTGCGCATTGAGAAGTTCTATGCGTTTTGGGGCCAGGATCTGGACACCTTTACCACGCCGCTGGAGTGCGGACGCAGTTGGCGCGTCAAGTTCAATGTAAGCAGGCCTCCCCCCTAAATGTGATACAATATCAAATAATCGAGAAATGCAATTCCTTTGCAGAAACCCATCGACTTTATTGGCCGCAAAGCGCTGCTGAAACAGCGCGAGGAGGGCGTGAAGCGGATGTATGTGCAGCTGCTGTTGAACGACCACGACCACGAGGTGGACATGTGGTGCTGGGGCGGGGAGCCCATCTATCGCGACGGCGTCTATGTGGGCATGACCACCACCACCGGCTATGGCTATACGTTCGAGAAGCAGGTCTGCCTCGGCTTCGTGCGCAACTTCGACGACGAGGGACGCGAGCTGGCGGTGACCAATGAGTACGTGCTGTCCGGCCACTACGAGGTGGAGGTGGCCGGCGTACGGTTCGAGGCCAAGGTCAATCTGCATTCGCCCAACCTGCCCACCAAGTTCCCGGATAGAGAACGCGAAGCCTATCATGCCACTCGCGACAAGCCGGACCAAGCCGATCTACTCTCATTTGGCGCTCACTTGACCAAAGTCACCGGCACCGGAACGCCAACGGAGGACCTTTAAGGGTTCCTGTTCCTCTTCCCCTTCCCGTTCCCGTTCCTGCTCCTGACCAACATCATCTGCCATTTGGCTGTGCCAAGCAAAGATTTCTAGTTAACACTCGAGAGTCTCAAAAGCAAAGCGATATTATTCGGTTTAGTACGTTAGGGATTCGAGCGAATATTAGAGGGGCAAATATGGTTGATAGCACAACCGAAGGCAATCACTATTAAATCTAATTTCCCTTATCCACTATGAGGCATTAAAATCAGTTTATCAGTCAACAAAATTACTTTTAGAGAAGCATTTGACGCAAAAAAAAAACTCCGTTTTAGGTCCAGTATTCAAGCTACCAATTAATCCATATCAAATTTTATATGAAACAATTTTCTTTTGGATGAGTTTTGTTAGCTTAAATACTGACCCTTAAAATTTAACAAAATAACACTTGATTTCATGTTCCACATTGATTAGAAAAAGTATGTTTATTACTGGATATTAAAAAGAAGGTAACGTTTGGTGAGATATTGTTATGAGTAAGAAAACTATTGGCTTGCTCAATTACTAGATTAGATAAACAGGATTTTTTTGGTTTTTTTTCGATTTCAGCTTTTACAAAATTTTAGGAAAAGCTACAAAAAAAATTAAACGCTGATAATGGCATAACATCGAATTGGTATTTATGAAAATCCAAGAAAATCGCCATTTATATCTTGTTCTCTTGAGAGTTTCGGTTTTGTCTTGTCAATTAAACATATACAATAAGCTACAAAATGCGGTTCTATGTCCGTTCTATATATCTAAGAAACTTCCGTGATATTGGAATAATTGAAGAATGTTTTGCACATTGTTACAACAACAAAAAAAAACGGCACAAGAAATGTTAAAATTTTTGCTCAGAGCTGGCTTTGCAACTAATTGGAGTACCGAAAAAAAAACAAAGGGTTAAATGCAAATTTATATAAGCGAAAAATTAAAAAATGTTTTTGAGACAGTTTTGAGTAATTTTTTTTTGTTTTTTTTTTTTTACTAACCCAGACGATTGACTTTGTAAATTATATGGTGTGTAAAATGTATAAGCCACATACAACACACACACACTTACACATACAGCATATTATAAATCCTATTGTACTATATACATTTATACAAATATATTTACTGTTTACAAAAGCTTTCATAAGATGTTGATCCCCCCGAGAGCTGCCAAAAAGTTTGAGCAGCTGTTCGGCGCTCGGGGTTTGTTGGGTTTTCGCTGGCTTTTTGGCTAAGACATTCAGTTGGGCGTGTGCTAATGCCCGAAAACTCAGTGCCCAAGATTGCAGCACATGTTTTGGCCAAGTTTCGACTTGCTGACTGGCTGACTGGTTGGCTGGTTGGCTGGCTGGCTTATGCTTTGCTTTTGTTGTGCTTTGCTAGCAAAGTTTGCTTCCCCAAAAATACAGAATACAGAATACAGGCTACCGGTGGTCTGTTGTGCCATTCCCCTTATCCCCCCGCCATTAACTTTCTGTCCTGAAGGCACTTTCGGCCACGCTTGGCTAACTCTTCTGGCCAAGTTCTCTTCATTCTCCATTCTCCAGTCTCCATTCCCCACCTCCCCCGGCTGTGTAGGATTACAAACTATCTTTTTGTTAGTAATTAGCTGCACACGATAAACGTGACATTATTATTGTTGCCAGGCAGTTGGGCAAAAGTTTGGCTCTCCCATCTGAGACTCCTCTTTGGATTTGGATTTGGTTTTGGCCCTGGCTTTGGCTTTGCCTTTTGGTTTTGGCCCATTTGAATTTTTGCAGAGCAAGAGGAGCAGGAGGAGCTCTTGGCCGGGCCGTTTTACAAATGAGCATTTGTTAAATCAAAAATTCAAGTGGCAACGCCGCACTCCAATGGCGCCAGCTAGCCAGCTCTTCGTCATCCGCATCTGCCTACCATCCACCCATCCCCATCCGCATCACCATCCCCATCCCAGCCAGAAATGATCAATTTTGAGACGACGACGACGCCCCTCCTCGTGGCACCAAAAAAAAAAAAAAAAAAAAAAGAAAAAAAAAAAAAAAAAAAAAAAAACCAAATACCAACTGTCTGGTGATGGCTCCTCCTTCGGGTCGTGTAATTTATGCCCATTTATTGTGTGGTCGGTCGCTCCTACCGTCTTTTGCCTGCTGTGGTTTCTGCGGAGAGCAATCACTGAATTTGCATACAAATGTCCCATCCCAAGCCATTCTGATTCAGAATCTGATTTCGATTTTCAGTCGCCGCCGTCGTCGCAATTCTAGGGTCAATTTGTGGTCTGCAAACAGCAAACTGGACTCTGAAGACTAGAGCCTTCATCGAGATGACTCTACATTTATGTATGTATGTACATATGTACAAACATACCGGAAAAACTGAATATTTTGGCAAATCAATCCAATTTTGATAAATCGTTTGCCAAAACTAGCGTGCGTTTGCGTAATGCAGTGAAAAAAAGGAGACAAATGCGCAGGCGCAGCTCGCCAAAACTTTAAGCTTTTCGCAGGAACTCTCAACTATTCAGCATTTTAATTGAATTTAAATAAGCTTTCTTACTTTTTTGTTTGTATAGTACTGTATTAAAAAACACTTACTTTTTTTTATAATTTTAACTTTGCCAGTCCGGGAAGACGCGTCTCTTTCCGACGGAGGCGAATCCAAAAAGAATTAGAGAGGAGACTTCTGGAATTCAAGATGGCTAGATGCATGCAATAAATCAAGGGCATCAATATTTTACTGTCTAGAGTTGTCATTCAAATATCGATTACCACAGATGTAAATCAAAATCACAGAATTAAAAAAAAAAAAAAAAACTTTAAGTGAAATTGACACCAGAAATTACATGAAATATGAACATTATAAATGCTTGCTAAACACTAAACGCATTTTTCTCAAAACTACTTTTTTGAAGTGGTTGACATGATATTTCAAGTTCTACTGAACCGATTCTTTTAAAGTTTGGTATATATCTTCTTTATACAACTTTCAACCGCGTTGATGTTGATTATAAGTATTTTTTTAATATTCAAAAAGGTAAAAAAAAATTGGGTAAAAAACATTTATTGTTTTCAAGTCGACGCCATTTTATTGACGAAGAATTTGTTTGAAATTTTTTTCAATCTCACTAAGGGCTGAGATCATGTCAGCCAGGTCGCACCGATTTTTTTTGAAGACCGGACTAGGCGAATTTTGTTTTATTATTTTTTTTTAATCTGAAAATGTCAATGGAAAAACATTAAAAAAATGTGTATTAAAAATGATATTCGATTTGGTTTTTTACCCTACTTGAAAAAATTTAAGCTCCTAGACCAGAATACCCCCTTACATAAAAATATTTTACAAATTATGTTCCCTAGAAATAAATAGATAAGTTTATAATTAAAAAAGACCCACAAATGTAAATTAATCGTTATAAGTCAAGGGAATATATCAAAAAGTTCATCAAGGGTGTTCTTTTATTGGTGTCACAGCTTTTGAAAGTTGGCAACTCTTAAAAGAATCACTTGACTTGCCTATCGGTGAACCTAGAGCTCCTGGAATTGCCACGTGGTCTGATCTAATTTAAGGTTAAGTGTTCTGTGGCAGTACAGTCGCACAAATATCGATAAATTGTTAGCTGATAGCAAAAGGCTAACCTCCAACACTGGCAAGCGTTGAAATTCCAAAAACAAAATTAAGTTTGTGAACAAAAGCATTTAACTTTAATATGAGTTTACGGCCATTTCAACTAGAAAACAACAGAAGAGAGATGCTTTTCGTGGAGCAACCAGAGATCAAAGGGGTGGCTCCCAAATCTTCAAGTGCATTAATAATTCCAGGAACTCAACAATTCCAGGAACTCAACAACTGAATTTATAAAATCGCACTTATACTTTTCTAGACCCCAGAATGTGACTTGTTACCTAATGAAGGAGCCAAAATCACTTCGCATCGTTGAAGTCTTGAAATAGTTATTAAAATGTTGGTATGCTGTGAACTATTTTCCATATATTTACTAAATGAATTGTTTAAATGAAATGTATTATTGGTTACATTTTGAGTGAAATTTCAAATATGAACTCACAATTGTATCCCTGCTCCTTTATTTCAAATTAATTGCTTAATAATTACTAGTTTATATGTGAGCAACAAAAAGTGTTATTGAAAAGGTTATAGTTATTAGCCCAATTTAATAATTATAATCTTCTTTCTAAATTTAGTTAGATTTTTGCTTACGAATTATTGTCTAAATAGTAACCAAAAGAATTGTTTAATTGAAATCTATGATTGGTGACTTTTTAAGCGAAACTTAACAAATGAACTCCCAATTTCCTTTCATGAAAATCTCTACCTAAATCCCAACTCATGTCGGAGCACGTGCTGCTGTCCACTGGTCCAATATTTGCCCATGCGAAGGATGCAGTGGGGGTCAGGAGCTGGAGGATTGGTTAGCCGATGTTTGCAGAAAATTAACAAATGCCGAAATGCCGGAGCCCAGAAGCCCCAAAAAGCCGACGGATTATGTTCGATGGGATAATGATTTCAAATCCTCTATGGCCGAAAGTAATGCGCCTCATTAGAGGTTAAGCTCCCGGCTCCGTGGTTTTCCGCCGCCTTCGGCCATCCGGATTTCGTCCGGATTTCGTCGGGCAAGAGGGCTTTTGTTTGCCTAATTTTCCACGTTGATTTTCTAGCCGCAAAACAAATGAAACGTTCGCTGCATATTAAGCGTCTAATTTAATTTGCCAGAGCCAAAAACCAAAAACCGAAACAGAAGTCGGGGGTGTGGCAAAGCGGAGGAGTGGAAAAGTGGAAATGTGAAAAAGAAGTGGAAAAGTCAACCCCCGGGACGACCAGTGGGTGGATTTTGGACGGGCTTAAATGCTTCATAATGAAAATCTGTGATATCTTGCGGTTTGGCTTTGATTTTTCCCTTCTGTTTGCCGTCGCTCAAGTGGTTGATGTTGATTGTCTGTCAATAGAAGTGGTCCGGGATTGGGAGTTTTGGGGTTCTGTATTCCGTATTTTCGGGATTCGGGTCTGGGATTACAAGTTTTGAGTGCCGGGCACGTCCCAAAGAAGTTATTAGTGACCGTGCCTAAGCCTTTGATTGCCCAGCCACCCATCTCCATAAGTCCTAATTTGTTTATGGCCCAAATTGCATTTGAATGCGCTGGCAACTCGGTCTCGGATTGGTTCATTCCATGTCGGGCGGCAAAGTTATGGTGGCAAAGTCAGGCCACTTTCCATCGAAAACATCTCACTACGCGGTGTCCCCGGCTACTGTGCTTCAAATGCTGGGAAACTCGTTGGGGGAAAATGTAAAAACATTGTACATTTATTAATTCCTTTGAGGTTTTCAGCTGTTAGTTTATGGACTGAAGTTCGAAATAAAATTTGGACTTATGCAGACACTATACAAATTATATAATTTAATTAATTAAATTAAGCTAAATATATTTAAACTTCGTTAATTTAAAAAAGCCCTTATCTAGATAGCACTCCTTTAAATAAATTTACCAAAAATGTTCATATTAAATTATGTAGCTTGTAAACTTGTTATTTACTATTTTTCATTTGGTTTTTTCTGGCATTTGAATACAAAAAGCTTAAGAACTTTTTTGAAGCCTTTTAAAAATAATTAAAATATTCGAGAATTCGTTTAATATCTTGAAGGATACTATAGGCCCTACATTTAAAATTGTGAATATTTAAATAAGTATCTGGTGAAATTGTTATTTATAATTTTGTTATTGATTTGTTTTCAATTTCGAAAAACTAAAAAAGAAACACATCATACTGAACGCATAGTCATATTGAAACACCTTTATAAGGCTTTTAAAAATGTTTTAATAATTGAAAGCAAAATTTTCTTTATCTTATAGGACACTGTAGCCACCCAAGTGGTCCACCTCCGTTTCCGCGACACCATCCGCTCCATCCGCACCACCCACATCAGCCACACCACCCACTCCACCGTGACAAGGCACGCTTCGCTTTCCGCGCCTTTGCATGCGACGAGTTTGTCACTGTGATTTATGCCTGAGAGGGTTGCACCGCCAAAGGGGAGTGGGTGTAGAGTGGGTGGAAAGTGGGTGCAAAGTGGGGTCGATGAATAGTCAAAAACGCGAGCTCACATGGCCGTGCAAGTGGAATAGAAGCGGCAGTCAAAAAGGCAGCCGAGCAGAGGAAGCTGAATCTGAGCCAGTCAGGCGGTCGCAGGCGTCAACAGGATGCCAAGGACGAAACGAAGGAGGGGGGTGGGTGGTTCAGTGGGTGGTTCGCTGCCAGTGGAGGACGAGGATGAGCCGACGGCGGAGGGTTGCGATTACAGTGTCATTGGCAGCGTCGACGGCGTCACTTTGCGCACTGCCAAGTGCAGCCACCAGAACCGAATCCAAATTTCAATACCCAAATCAGAGTCACCCCAAAACACCCACTCCCCAAAACAATATCTAAAAAGACAAAAACAGAAGAAAAACAAACAAGCAAGGGCGAATCCACGCCCAACAGCTACAATTGAAGATTTTATTTCATTTTTATGGCTTTTGGAAATTAAATTGTTGTCAGCGCATACAAAATTAACCAGAGCAGACGGATTTGCATAGCCAGCCAAGAGGTGTGACCTCTAACCCCTCTAACCCCAGCAACCACACAGCCAGCCACCCACTAGCCCAACCACCGATGTTATTGTTATAGCCGCCATATCACCCGCTGGGCCTGTGGTCTTTAACATTTAGCAAAACATTTGATTGCCGTCAGAATAATCCCGAAGGGGGAATCCCAGGACGCGAGGATGGGTGGGCCAGGAGCCCTTTTTGATTGCCCGGGAGGAGTGCCACATATCCATAAAGTTCAGAGCCAAGGGCCGTAAATATATGTTTATTCTAAACAAAAGCCAGGCGTCCCAAAAAAAATGTAGGTGATCCAGCAAAAACTTTAAGACTTGCGGGAAAGGCTTAAAAAAGTTTGAGCCAAATTAAAGTTACATTCAGTGGATTCAGAAAATTAAATCAACTTAACAAGCCATTATAAAATAAATTTGTATTCCTAAAATATGTTTGACTTAAAGCATTAGTTTTGAAGAATTAAGGTTTAAAAGATTCTGGCCATATAAGAAATGTTTATAGACAAAAAACAGTTCCTTATTTTAACATAGCTATAGACATTTTCTAAAATATGTTTGATATATATTTTTTAATTTAAATTTTTACATTTTTATAACATTTTGAGTTTCTAACGTCATGGACTTTGGTTTATTTCAATTGTCTAAAACATTTTGTAAATACCAATTAGTTGCTTTTAAAAAAGCATACCATTTGCAAATACAAGATTTCTTTGTTTTAAAATTAAATGAATAAATTATTAGAAAATTAGATAACTTTACCAATCCAGTTAAATATTCATATTCTAACTTGTATTTGATCTTATATTAATATGCTACTAACTTCTTTACCTTTTAAAGATTTATAAAATTTATTTTCAATCTTATCTTTCAGAAAAAAAATTAATTCGCAAAATGAATTTTTCACTTGATGGGACAACTTACTTTTCTGCATCTTTAATGGTCAGCTGCCAAAGTAAAAGCCTGGGATTTTAGACTTACAATATTCCATTCTGCCCAAGTCAATTTGCAATTAGATCTTATCCGGAGGCAGACGGACACTCAGGATACGGGGATTTAAGCCAGGTCCCGCATAAAAAACTAAACACGCAGCAATCAATCGATTAAAAAAGGGCAAAGGGCAAAAACTTTTGAGTCTGGAAAGGCGTTGTGAAAAATAAAAAGGGGGAGGAGCTGGAGCAGGAGCAGGCGGAGGATGAAAAGGATGATGGCCCACCTATGGTGTCCAGGTTGAGGTCCTGCTGGAAGAACGCCCCAGGGACCCGCAGCCAACTGAAGGAAGTCGCCTCGCTGGCTTTTGTCTAATGCGCCGCTTATCTCGATATTATTTGGCCATAAAAAAAGGACACAGACACATGTCATTTGTTATGTGGCCAGTTTAACTGAGGGAGTGGACAACACTCGGCGGAAAACCGTTGAACTTCTAAATGGTAAGAAAAAATGTACTAACAAATTATTTGCTTGTTTTATTAACAGATACATGATTTAACTTTAAGTATATTCAAACAAATTATGATGATTTAAATTTAAGATTTTAGTTTATCCGTTGAAGATTAATCACAATATTGTTTTACAGTTTTTAAGAAAATTGTTTTTAAACCTAAAGCATTAGTTATGAAGAATTCAGGTTTAAAAGATTGTTGGCATATAAAAAACGTTTATAGACATAAAACAGTTCCTTTTTAATCGCAGACTTTAAGCTCATTTATTAATTTAATTATTTCTTTTTTTTCCCAGAGTGTAAAAAGAGCATGCAAAATATAGCAACACCGCAAGAAAGCCGACACCATGATGCCCTGCTCCCAAAATCTTAAGGATTCAGCACCCGTCCTTCGGCTGAAACCGAATCCTTCGGCCAAATCAAAACCAATTCCACTCCGAAGGGCAAGGAAAATTGCAACATTTCACATGTCACAACGAGGGCAATTTCCCAACCCACAAGAAATTGGACCATGTCGAATCCTGCGGGTTCCGTTGATTTCCACCTCCACCCCCAAAAATAATCCAGTGTGCCAGCCACGCGCGTTTCAAATCCCTTTAGTTACACTGTTTCGAATTAAATATTTACATTTTGGATGCGGATGCGGATGCGGCGGGCATGAGGCCTAAATTTCGATTCACATGTGGGTGTTTTTTTTTGTTTTTTTTTTCGCTGGGATGGTGGCATCTGGATACTAGATAGTGGCCATCTAATCGGTGGTGGACACTTGTCGATAGCAGGAGCGGTGTTTTCCCAAGGTTAAGGGGGATTTATATTGTTCAGATATGTCCGTTCATTGGCTGATCAAATTTATAAAGATCTAATAGTCACATTTTTTTGTAATTTATCTGAGATTGTCAGAAAATAGTCTAGATACTCCTAGATAGTTATACAATACAATATTTTACTACTTAATCCATGTCATTTTTAACTAATTGTATTCAACCTGTACCTAGTACCGTTTAATTTGTATTTTAATTTAAAAAGTTTTTATTTTTAAACCCCTCTGAGGGACGCCCCTGTCCGCCACATATGAGTTTAGATCATCAAGGCCACTCCCCCATCGGTTTTGTGATGTGCGTTTATTTAGTAATTTGTTTGTCTCCCGACTTAGTCACGGTTTATGGTTGACATTTATTTTATGAGCGTGAAAAATATATCACTCGCCAATGGCAACCACCCCATGGGATCGGGATCGGGATTGGGAATGCAGGGTTCCACGCAGGTGGCTGCACCACACACATCCCACCACCCACCGCACCACCCACACCCACATGCACCACTTAAGCCAATTTTGATAGCGTTTTATTGATGGGCGACTTGTGCGTTAGTCTCGCTCGAGTTTGCTGATTGAATCAGTGCAGATGTTGATGTTGATGTGGATGAGGATGAGTATGAGATCGATGGCCAAGACTATAGTCAGCATGAGTCAGTAAGAAACTTAAATGTACTGCTAAAATTAACCTACATTTTTGACCCCATAGTAGATTTTTTATATAATAACAAACTAAGCTAAAAATACACCAGACGGAGTACTAGTGTTTTAAATAACTAATTATTTAGGTATGATCAAATAACTTATGAAATCACATTCTTATATTTTTGTAACCACCAAGCTAAATTTACAAAAAACAAAATAGCTAGCGTCTAAAATATTATAATATTGTGATTTGATCAAATAACTTATAATTCATTGATACAAATCCTTTTGAAATACAAACAATTTTAATAGCATATTTCAAAGATAAATGTTTGGACATGTTGCGCTTCTTTTGGGAAAATTTGCTAAAAAAAATGGATAAATAAAAACAGTATAAGAAATTAATTTGTAGTCCAACAATAGTTAAACAGTTCATAGATTTCCTCGATAAATAAGGTTGAAAATGTCAAAGGTAATGTCTAGAAATGTTTTTTTTTCCGTATGTCACTTCCGTTTTGCGAGTATTGTTAACCGCTTCTAAGCGCATCAATTATGCCGGGTAGGCTTCTTACAAACTTATTGGCCTATAAACTAATCGCATAATTGCACAAAAGTAATTATCCTTGGGCTGAGCCTCGGCTGGCTCATTGTGCAGCAACTATGCGGTACAGATTGCCTTGGTCCCGTCCGCATATCCTATATCCTGCATCCTAAGTCTTTAGTCCTATGTCCTTAGTCTATAGTCCTTAGTCCTCAGTCCTTGTGTCCTGGCGCTCTGATTTTTCCACCTTGCTGGCCAACTATGCGGCTCATCCGCTCCGCTGAACGCCGCCAGAAGGAAGTGCCGTGCAGGACGCCGAATGCAGAATGCAGAATGCGAAATACAGAACACAGAGCACAGAGCACATAGCACAGGACACAGATCACAGAGGCACAGAAGCCCAGAATACAGGACGCAGGACTCAAATCGCTGGCAAAACAGTTGGAAAAACACAGCAAGCCGAACAACAAAAACAAACACAAGGACAGGCCTTTGTTTACCGAAAGCGAAAGAGAGGTGAAATTAAAATCAAGCTGTTGATAGCAATCACGCACTCGAGGCAGCCCGAAATGGATGAGAATGCACAGAAAAATATTATACGGCACAGCCTTTTCCTTAAAATAAAGTTCATAACAACTCTTTAAAGTGTAAAATTTTTATTTAGAGCTTAAGAAACTTTATTTATTTTTTTGCTTCTGGTTGCCATTATTTTTTTGTGTTCTTGTAGCGATGTTTTTTTAATCAGTTTAAATATGGTTTAAGAATATTTATATCGGTTTAGAACAAATAGATTTCCTTAAAAATCAAAAGAGCTTTAAAGAAATATTTTTTAAGTATCATATTCAATTTTAGATGTACGTAAATTTATTTATTTTTAAATATTCTCTATGTTCTTGGTTACAATCATTTTTATAAAACAACTTGATGTTGATAAAACTGAGAAGAACCCTAAGCAATCATATTTTCTAAACAATATTTTATTTGATTGTTCTGTTTTAAAATAAAATAGATGTCGTTCACAATGATAATGAATTATTTTGAGTATGAGACCATCCAAATATTTTGTGCCCCAATTTCGCCCAGTGTACATGTACTGGCTGTCCTTTCTGCAATTTCGATGGCGATGCCTTCGGAGTGGGATGCATGCATCACTAGCCGTCACACGGCCAACTGCCTTGGTTTCCGGCTTTCGGGGTACCAGAATCAGCGAATCAGTGAATCTGCGACTGTCATTCATCATTCCTCTTATTGAAATGGCAAGCCATTTCTTTAGCTCCCGAATCTCCAGCTCCATCTCCATCTCCAACTCCATCTTAATAGCAAAAAAGAAAAGTAAAGTGAGGCGGGGCAAGGCAAAGTAGTTAGGGTTGACATCCTGAAGTGGCCCAGTGGCTTGGCGGGCACTAATTAAGTTGAATCTGCACAGCAGATCCCCGATAAGCCAGGATAAGGGATCAGGATACGGCCACGGTGGTTAGGGATAATCCTCAAGGACTGAAAGGATGTGGCCGGGTCGAGTCCCTCGATCTTTTGTGCCTTTTTTAACATCAATCGGGGCAATTGGATTGACATTTTCAGATCGCAGCATCAAAGCTTGGCAATTACTGTTACACGGATCGACATCTCAATAATTGCGGTTCCATGGTAAATGCTTTGTTAGGGATATTTGAATTAAAAAAAAATTTTTTTGTTGATCTATGTACAGAAAGATAGTGATGTGGAATGATAATCGTTTTGATACAAAAATGTCGCATTAATTAGATTTTGATAATTGGCGTATCCCTTTATCATTATCAAAAAGAGAGGCAAAGCGAAAAATTACAAATTTTTAAAATCAAATTAACATTATTTAATGGTAAAAAGGATACGTGTTTGTTGGCCTTTGAAAATTATATTATTTAGTTTTTATTAAGTTTATATTGGAATAGAGGCAATAATGATCAAACATTTAAAGCGGCTTGGTAGAACATTTTTGAAGAATGACATGTTATTAATTGATCAATAAATATAATGTAATGCCTACTGAAAAAAAAGATGTTTTTGAACAGTTAACACGCTTTTTATAAATGTTATTAACAATTTTGTAATATGATGCCAATTTGTTTTGTTTGCCCAAAATTGAGGCTTAGGAATATTTAAGAATTATAGTTTAAGCACGGATAGTTTTATGGTTGTTACACTCAACGACTTTTGCCTCTAATCTGAGCTACTCATTAAAATCATCTCATGAAGCTCAGCCATTTGTGATCGATATTTTTCTGCAGGAACGGTTAAGATCTGCAATGAAGATCACTCTATTCTCCCCATTTTTTTTTTTCATCTCCAACTCTCGACTTCAGACTCGCGACTCGCGACTCCCGACTTTTGTGGCCAATTAGCGGCTGCCGCAAAATGAAATCATTTCTCACAGCTATTGCTGTGTGCTGGGCAAAAGTAATTAATTGCCAATGGATTCGGTGGAGAGTAATTTACCACCACCCCCCACCCCTTTTGTGCACCAAACCCCCCTCAACTTAATACCCTGGTTGAGTGATTTTCCAAACGGACAGCCAATCGAAGCCAGTGCGAGTGCGAGTGCGAGACTGAAAGACTGAAGAATCAGGCGAAAGACTGGGCCAGAGGACTGTGCCAGAAGAATGCGCCAGAAGACTGTGCCAGAAGACAGCGACTGCAATCGAGAGAGGCGCATACTTTCCAAGGCAATTATCGAATGCCAGCGTGTCAGCCTCGACTCCCCATTCCCGACTCCCCATTCCCGATTCCCGTTCACCCCGATTCCTCCGATTTTCCGATTCTCCAGTTCCCCACATCTCCTCCGTGCCCTCTACATCACCAGTCGTCGGTGATTCTACCGCTTTCGAGTCGCCAGGGCGTCGCCGGTTGGCAGAAGCGGGACTTTCGGCCCGTCTGCAGTTTCAGTATTCAGTTTTCAGTTTCCCTGACGCCAACAACGCCTCATCGTGTTTGTTTGGCCGCCAGAGCCGTCAGAGCCGCCACCGCAGGGACGCCGGCACAGGCACCACCACCGAAAGCACCACCAATAGCACCACCACCACTCGATGGTGGTCCCTCCAGCCAATAGTGATGACCATTTGGCCTTTTTACCGCAGAGATCTTCAATAGGTTTTTGTAAAAATTAAATCCATAAAGCACTACAATATGTTCCCCGAACGGCACCTGATAAGATAAAATATTATAATCAGATACGAATATTAACCAAGCAATAGTAGAAGTAACTATTTGGACTTTTTTTTATAAATTTGCATATATTTATTTATTATATTTTTAACACACCCAAAAAATAGGTTTAATAGCAAAAAATAGTACACATTCCAAAAGTAAAATCTATTAATATGATTTTTGGAACATTGGGGCCTACTGTGATATGAAAACATTAACAACATTTTGTTCTTGTTCATGTTTTGTATTTAGAAGCTAAGATTAGATTATGGAATATAATACAAGAATGATGTTATACCAAAGAGTTTTCATCCATTTCTTCCATTTGTGTTAATAAGTGTGAAGAATATTTGCGATTTGATTTATATTGTTTTAAAAATTACAATTTAAAATACTTAAATTTAATATTTAATTTAATTTTAATACTTTTAATAATAACATAATATGTTTAGATATATTTTAAAGGATTTATTTAGTTTATTTATTTTAAAGAAAAGTAAATGTTATTTTTTACAAACAATGTCTCAAAAAGTGAAAAAAGAATGTATTTCTGAAAACAAATAAAATATTTAGAATTTCAATAGTTTTTATATCATTTAAATTAAATACATACTTGATCTGTCTTTGAAGAATATGTTTTTTTGTTATATACTTGTAGATGATTGTTTTAGAAATAGAGGCTGTGAGTTATTATTGTGGCTGGCTATCTGGCACCTTGTTTGCTGTTTTCCAGATGGATCATTGCCATCTCTGGCTGACTAAATGGATCTACGCAACTGCAACTCTTTCGTTGCCCCAAATTGGCCTTGAGGCAATGATTGGCTGCCGCTGCTGCCCAGATGCCAGCACCACCTACCCTGATGCACCACCCCCCCTCCCCCTGGGGCCCCCTTATAAGGCGAAACCCCCCATCTCCCCAAACATACACTGATCTCAGCTGTCGTCGCTTGTTAGTGCGCACGCGTGTCTTTCTCCCTCTAAAAAGCAGTCAGCCTGTGTGTGTGCCCCTCTCTTTCGCACCGACTGGGGGGCCCAGTACCCCCAACCCCCCGTCTTGCCATCTCCCTCGCTCCTCTAGCCCTCCCGCTCGCACTCATTGAAATCGTGAGGCGTTGATGGCGATGGCGCTGAAGCTGGCGCGCATGCGCAACGCAACCACAAAATCACAATTGCCGAGGCCGAAAACCAAAACAAAAAAAAAAAGAAAATATAAAGGCAACAAAAAACAGAACGTTGTAAGACATAGTTTGTTGCCAGCCCCCCTCCACGCCCCCCTACGCCCCTGTGTGTTGTGTGTGCGGGACCTCCCGCAAATAATTGCCCATCATCTCATCAAGTTCCGCCCAGCTATTTAACAACGGAGGATCGGATCGGCTTGGCTCGGCTCGGCTCGGTTTGGTTTGGTTTGGTTTGGATCGGTTTGGGGGCCTCGAGAGCAATGAAACCCACAAAACAAGACACCAAAATGATGAACGCGACCACGCAAAGTAGAAGTAGCTGCCCGATCTGGGAGTCTGGCTCCAGACTATACGATCTCGAGCCCTCGTCATCGAGGGGGGATCCATCAGTTCGAGATGAGCACCTGCCTTGAGATCCTATGCAAAATTCAAGAACATTCGTTCTAATCACTAACGATTTTTTGGGTAACCATTCCTAAACAAAAGAATAAATCTATTTAATTTTTGGACTTGGCTATGACAGGTTCACTGATACAAAGAATGGAATAGTAAAAATAAATATCTGACTATTGAATTTAAAATTGTATACCTAATATTTAAATTAAATATTAAATCATAATTTTAAATACAATGCGTATTAAATTGTACGATTTAGTATTAAATACTTTAATTAATTTTGAAGATATTAGATTTAAAATAGTTCCTTTTTTGATTAAAAATCATTTTATTAAACCTAAATATGGCTTAAATTTAAATTACATTTTCAGATATTAAAATCAATTTTAAAAATAGTCCTATGAAAAATTTAAAAAATTTTTAATATTTTAATAAAAACTGCAATGGGTGATGGATTTAAATTGAGTACAAAATAATTCGATTTACTAGCTTATGATGTCTTCAACTTTAAAACGTTCTGCTTATTTTAATTGCACTTCAAGAGAATATTGGAATAGAGAATATCTTTCACAAAGTCCGTTTTTTAGGTATATTTTGTTTAGGACCAATAAATTTAGGAGCCAATAATTTTAAAAATACCAAAACTTAATACACCTTAGTTTTTGTGTGTATAGCTTATCTTCAGCTTATTTCCTAATAGTGATAAATAATTTTTGCATTATATTAATTAAACATATTATAGTAAGTTAAGTTCAATTTGGCACTGGTTGAGCTATGAAAGTTTCTATATTGTTTCGGGAACTTCTCGATCGGCCTTGGTGTGGCGCCACCAACATCCAGCAGCAGCTTGGGGCGACGGCTGCAGATCGGCTCCAAATCGCACAAGTCCAGGCTGCAGCTCCAAACCACCGGCATCAATAGCACCACCGTCGACGACGACGACGACGAAGACGAAGACGAAGACGAAGACGATCCAAGCACGTTAATCGAGTCATATCGATTTTGGCGTGGTTCGTGTCTCGGACGTTTTGGCCCCCTTTCCCTTTCCCTTTCCCCCTCCCCATTCCCCTCGCCACCACTACAAAAGGGGGAGTGGCAGGAGAAGGGGGTGGGGCCGATCCCATCAGCGGACTCGTAACTAAATTGAATCCAATTGCAAACGAGCCGGTTCAAATAACTGTGAGACATAATGAATGAGTGTTGGCCAAATTGCAACTTGGCTTGCCAGCCGACCAGTTAAGGGTTAATGGGTGGGCGCCTACGGGCTTAGGGGGCTCCTGGGGGTTAAGGGGCAGGGGGGAGGTGCTCCGAATCACCGATGGCAGTGCTACTAATATCTCAATTGGCCAGTGGAAGGTTCAATAAACTGCGCCGGGCCACCCACCTGCAGTGCCACCTGCCGTCTTTGGTTCTCTTGTTTCCGATTCTTCTCCTTCTTTTGACGCGGAGATTTTTAGAAACAAAATAAAACATTTTACTACAATACATAAATGAATTCTTCGCATTCTTTTTTGTTGTAACTTGGTCGAAACAAAACGCACACCCATAAGACTAGGTTTGGGTTTTTGGAGACTTGTAAGAAAACACAGTCCTAAACAGTCCTTTTGTTTTAACTTGGCCAAAATTAGACTAAATTTATGCGTCTAATTTTGGCCAAGGTTCAACAGAAGGACTGTTTAAGACATTTTGAATAATTAATTTTATGACGCAATTTTGCATTTTTGATAAGGGGGTACATCATCATTTTTTCCGAAAATTCGAAGATTTGAAAAATTTTAAACTGTAAATGCCATTTGATTTTCAATTTAATGACGAATTCGCCGATGTATGACATTCCACCGTTTGACCATTACATCCCAGGGTTGTGATTAAAAATCAGATTTTTTTGCGTGATTTTTTGGGTTTTTGGAGACTTGTAAAAAAAAGTCCTAAAGAGTCCTTTTGTTGTAACTTGGTTACAATAAGACGCATAGTCATAAGAGTGACTGTTTTGAACAGCTGGCGACCTATACTACCCATCCCCAATCGGTTTAGTAAAATAATTTTTGATTTGATGCAAAAACCGATTTTTAAAAATCGATATTTTAAAAAATTGATTTTATGACGCATTTTTGAATTTTTGATAAGGGGGTACATCATCATTTTTTCTGAAAATTCGAAGATTTGAAAAATTTTAAACTGTAAATGCCATTTGATTGGCAATTTAATGACGAATTCGCCGATGTATGACATTCCATCTTTTGACCATTACTTCGCTGGGTTGTGATTAAAAATCAGATTTTTTTTTGGGTTTTTGGAGACTTGTAAAAAAAGAAAGTCCTAAAGAGTCCTTTTGTTGTAACTTGGCCAAAATTAGACGCATAGTCATAAGAGTGACTGTTTTGAACAGCTGGCGACCTATACTACTCATCCCCAATCGGTTTAGTAAAATAATTTTTGATTTGATGCAAAAACCGATTTTTAAAAATCGATATTTTGAAAAATTGATTTTATGACGCATTTTTGCGTTTTTGATAAGGGGGTACATCATCATTTTTTCTGAAAATTCGAAGATTTGAAAAATTTTAAACTGTAAATGCCATTTGATTGGCAATTTAATGACGAATTCGCCGGTGTATGACATTCCATCGTTTGACCGTTACTTCCCAGGGTTGTGAATAAAAATCAGATTTTTTTGCGTGATTTTTTGGGTTTTTGGAGACTTGTAAAAAAAGAAAGTCCTAAAGAGTCCTTTTGTTGTAACTTGGTTAAAATAAGACGCATAGTCATAAGAGTGACTGTTTTGAACAGCTGGCGACCTATACTACCCATCCCCAATCGGTTTAGTAAAATAATTTTTGATTTGATGCAAAAACCGATTTTTAAAAATCGATATTTTAAAAAATTGATTTTATGACGCATTTTTGAATTTTTGATAAGGGGGTACATCATCATTTTTTCTGAAAATTCGAAGATTTGAAAAATTTTAAACTGTAAATGCCATTTGATTGGCAATTTAATGACGAATTCGCCGATGTATGACATTCCATCTTTTGACCATTACTTCCCTGGGTTGTGATTAAAAATCAGATTTTTTTTTGGGTTTTTGGAGACTTGTAAAAAAAGAAAGTCCTAAAGAGTCCTTTTGTTGTAACTTGGCCAAAATTAGACGCATAGTCATAAGAGTGACTGTTTTGAACAGCTGGCGACCTATACTACTCATCCCCAATCGGTTTAGTAAAATAATTTTTGATTTGATGCAAAAACCGATTTTTAAAAATCGATATTTTAAAAATTGATTTTATGACGCATTTTTGAATTTTTGATAAGGGGGTACATCATCATTTTTTCTGAAAATTCGAAGATTTGAAAAATTTTAAACTGTAAATGCCATTTGATTGGCAATTTAATGACGAATTCGCCGGTGTATGACATTCCATCGTTTGACCGTTACTTCCCAGGGTTGTGAATAAAAATCAGATTTTTTTGCGTGATTTTTTGGATTTTTGGAGACTTGTAAAAAAGAAAGTCCTAAAGAGTCCTTTTGTTGTAACTTGGTTAAAATAAGACGCATAGTCATAAGAGTGACTGTTTTGAACAGCTGGCGACCTATACTACCCATCCCCAATCGGTTTAGGTAAATAATTTTTGATTTGATGCAAAAACCGATTTTTAAAAATCGATATTTTGAAAAATTTACTTTATGACGCATTTTTGCATTTTTGATAAGGGGGTACATCATCATTTTTTCTGAAAATTCGAAGATTTGAAAAATTTTAAACTGTAAATGCCATTTGATTGACAATTTAATGACGAATTCGCCGATGTATGACATTCCATCGTTTGACCATTACTTCCCAGGGTTGTGATTAAAAATCAGATTTTTTTGCGTGATTTTTTGGGTTTTTGGAGACTTGTAAAAAAAGAAAATCCTAAAGAGTCCTTTTGTTGTAACTTGGTTAAAATAAGACGCATAGTCATAAGAGTGACTGTTTTGAACAGCTGGCGACCTATACTACCCATCCCTAATCGGTTTAGTAAAATAATTTTTGATTTGATGCAAAAACCGATTTTTAAAAATCGATATTTTGAAAAATTGATTTTATGACGCATTTTTGAATTTTTGATAAGGGGGTACATCATCATTTTTTCTGAAAATTCGAAGATTTGAAAAATTTTAAACTGTAAATGCCATTTGATTGACAATTTAATGACGAATTCGCCGATGTATGACATTCCATCGTTTGACCATTACTTCCCAGGGTTTTGATTAAAAATCAGATTTTTTTTTGGGTTTTTGGAGACTTGCAAAAAAACAAAGTCCTAAAGAGTCCTTTTGTTGTAATTTGGCCAAAATTAGACGTATAGTCATAAGAGTGACTGTTTTGAACAGCTGGCGACCTATACTACCCATCCCTAATCGGTTTAGTAAAACAATTTTTAATTTGATGCAAAAACCGATTTTTAAAAATCGATATTTTGAAAAATTGATTTTATGACGCATTTTTGAATTTTTGATAAGGGGGTACATCATCATTTTTTCTGAAAATTCGAAGATTTGAAAAATTTTAAACTGTAAATGCCATTTGATTGAAAATTTAATGACGAATTCGCCGATGTATGACATTCCATCGTTTGACCATTACTTCCCAGGGTTTTGACTAAAAATCAGATTTTGTTTGGGTTTTCGGAGACTTGCAAAAAACAAAGTCCTAAAGAGTCCTTTTGTTGTAACTTGGCCAAAATTAGACGTATAGTCATAAGAGTGACTGTTTTGAACAGCTGGCGACCTATACTACCATCCCCAATCGGTTTAGTAAAATAATTTTTGATTTGATGCAAAAACCGATTTTTAAAAATCGATATTTTGAAAAATTGATTTTATGACGCATTTTTGAATTTTTGATAAGGGGGTACATCATCATTTTTTCTGAAAATTCGAAGATTTGAAAAATTTTAAACTGTAAATGCCATTTGATTGGCAATTTAATGACGAATTCGCCGATGTATGACATTCCATCGTTTGACCATTACTTCCCAGGGTTGTGATTAAAAATCAGATTTTTTTGCGTGATTTTTTGGGTTTTTGGAGACTTGTAAAAAAAGAAAATCCTAAAGAGTCCTTTTGTTGTAACTTGGTTAAAATAAGACGCATAGTCATAAGAGTGACTGTTTTGAACAGCTGGCGACCTATACTACCCATCCCCAATCGGTTTAGTAAAATAATTTTTGATTTGATGCAAAAACCGATTTTTAAAAATCGATATTTTGAAAAATTTACTTTATGACGCATTTTTGCATTTTTGATAAGGGGGTACATCATCATTTTTTCTGAAAATTCGAAGATTTGAAAAATTTTAAACTGTAAATGCCATTTGATTGACAATTTAATGACGAATTCGCCGATGTATGACATTCCATCGTTTGACCATTACTTCCCAGGGTTTTGATTAAAAATCAGATTTTTTTTTGGGTTTTTGGAGACTTGCAAAAAAACAAAGTCCTAAAGAGTCCTTTTGTTGTAATTTGGCCAAAATTAGACGTATAGTCATAAGAGTGACTGTTTTGAACAGCTGGCGACCTATACTACCCATCCCTAATCGGTTTAGTAAAATAATTTTTGATTTGATGCAAAAACCGATTTTTAAAAATCGATATTTTGAAAAATTGATTTTATGACGCATTTTTGAATTTTTGATAAGGGGGTACATCATCATTTTTTCTGAAAATTCGAAGATTTGAAAAATTTTAAACTGTAAATGCCATTTGATTGACAATTTAATGACGAATTCGCCGATGTATGACATTCCATCGTTTGACCATTACTTCCCAGGGTTTTGATTAAAAATCAGATTTTTTTTTGGGTTTTTGGAGACTTGCAAAAAAACAAAGTCCTAAAGAGTCCTTTTGTTGTAATTTGGCCAAAATTAGACGTATAGTCATAAGAGTGACTGTTTTGAACAGCTGGCGACCTATACTACTCATCCCAATCGGTTTAGTAAAATAATTTTTGATTTGATGCAAAAACCGATTTTTAAAAATCGATATTTTGAAAAATTGATTTTATGACGCATTTTTGAATTTTTGATAAGGGGGTACATCATCATTTTTTCTGAAAATTCGAAGATTTGAAAAATTTTAAACTGTAAATGCCATTTGATTGGCAATTTAATGACGAATTCGCCGATGTATGACATTCCATCGTTTGACCATTACTTCCCAGGGTTGTGATTAAAAATCAGATTTTTTTGCGTGATTTTTGGGTTTTTGGAGACTTGTAAAAAAAGAAAGTCCTAAAGAGTCCTTTTGTTGTAACTTGGTTAAAATAAGACGCATAGTCATAAGAGTGACTGTTTTGAACAGCTGGCGACCTATACTACCCATCCCCAATCGGTTTAGTAAAATAATTTTTGATTTGATGCAAAACCGATTTTTAAAAATCGATATTTTGAAAAATTTACTTTATGACGCATTTTTGCATTTTTGATAAGGGGGTACATCATCATTTTTTCTGAAAATTCGAAGATTTGAAAAATTTTAAACTGTAAATGCCATTTGATTGACAATTTAATGACGAATTCGCCGATGTATGACATTCCATCGTTTGACCATTACTTCCCAGGGTTGTGATTAAAAATCAGATTTTTTTGCGTGATTTTTTGTGTTTTTGGAGACTTGTAAAAAAAGAAAATCCTAAAGAGTCCTTTTGTTGTAACTTGGTTAAAATAAGACGCATAGTCATAAGAGTGACTGTTTTGAACAGCTGGCGACCTATACTACCCATCCCCTAATCGGTTTAGTAAAATAATTTTTGATTTGATGCAAAAACCGATTTTTAAAAATCGATATTTTGAAAAATTGATTTTATGACGCATTTTTGAATTTTTGATAAGGGGGTAAATCATCATTTTTTCTGAAAATTCGAAGATTTGAAAAATTTTAAACTGTAAATGCCATTTGATTGACAATTTAATGACGAATTCGCCGATGTATGACATTCCATCGTTTGACCATTACTTTCCAGGGTTTTGATTAAAAATCAGATTTTTTTTTGGGTTTTTGGAGACTTGCAAAAAAACAAAGTCCTAAAGAGTCCTTTTGTTGTAATTTGGCCAAAATTAGACGTATAGTCATAAGAGTGACTGTTTTGAACAGCTGGCGACCTATACTACTCATCCCAATCGGTTTTTAGTAAAATAATTTTTGATTTGATGCAAAAACCGATTTTTAAAAATCGATATTTTAAAAAATTGATTTTATGACGCATTTTTGAATTTTTGATAAGGGGGTACATCATCATTTTTTCTGAAAATTCAAAGATTTGAAAAATTTTAAACTGTAAATGCCATTTGATTGGCAATTTAATGACGAATTCGCCGATGTATGACATTCCATCGTTTGACCATTACTTCCCAGGGTTGTGATTAAAAATCAGATTTTTTTGCGTGATTTTTTGGGTTTTTGGAGATTTGTAAAAAAACAAAGTCCTAAAGAGTCCTTTTGTTGTAACTTGGCCAAAATTAGACGCATAGTCATAAGAGTGACTGTTTTGAACAGCTGGCGACCTATACTACCCATCCCCAATCGGTTTAGTAAAATAATTTTTGATTTGATGCAAAAACCGATTTTTAAAAATCGATATTTTGAAAAATTTACTTTATGACGCATTTTTGCATTTTTGATAAGGGGGTTCATCATCATTTTTTCTGAAAATTCGAAGATATGAAAAATTTTAAACTGTAAATGCCATTTGATTGGCAATTTAATGACGAATTCGCCGATGTATGACATTCCATCGTTTGACCATTACTTCCCAGGGTTGTGATTAAAAATCAGATTTTTTTTCCGTGATTTTTTGGGTTGCTGGAGATTTGTAAAAAAACAAAGTCCTAAAGAGTCCTTTTGTTGTAACTTGGCCAAAATTAGACGCATAGTCATAAGAGTGACTGTTTTGAACAGCTGGCGAGCTATACTACCCATCCCCAATCGGTTTAGTAAAATAATTTTTGATTTGATGCAAAAACCGATTTTTTAAAATCGATATTTTGAAAAATTATGATGTACCCCCTTATCAAAAATGCAAAAATGCGTCAAAAAATCAATTTTTCAAAATATGGATTTTTAAAAATCGGTTTTTGCATCAAATCAAAAATTATTTTACTAAACCGATTGGGGATGGGTAGTATAGGTCGCCAGCTGTTCAAAACAGTCACTCTTATGACTATGCGTCTAATTTTGGCCAAGTTACAACAAAAGGACTCTTTAGGACTTTCTTTTTTTATAAGTCTCCAAAAACCCAAAAAAAATCTGATTTTTAATCACAACCCTGGGAAGTAATGGTCAAACGATGGAATGCCATGCATCGGCGAATTCGTCATTAAATTGCCAATCAAATGGCATTTACAGTTTAAAATTTTTCAAATCCTCGAATTTTCAGAAAAAATGATGATGTACCCCCTTATCAAAAATGCGAAAATGCGTCATAAAGTAAATTTTTCAAAATATCGATTTTTAAAAATCGGTTTTTGCATCAAATCAAAAATTATTTTACTAAACCGATTGGGGATGGGTAGTATAGGTCGCCAGCTGTTCAAAACAGTCACTCTTATGACTATGCGTCTAATTTTGGCCAAGTTACAACAAAAGGACTCTTTAGGACTTTCTTTTTTTATAAGTCTCCAAAAACCCAAAAAAAATCTTATTTTTAATCACAACCCTGGGAAGTAATGGTCAAACGATGGAATGTCATACATCGGCGAATTCGTCATTAAATTGCCAATCAAATGGCATTTACAGTTTAAAATTTTTCAAATCTTCGAATTTTCAGAAAAAATGATGATGTACCCCCTTATCAAAAATTCAAAAATGCGTCATAAAATCAATTTTTTAAAATATCGATTTTTAAAAATCGGTTTTTGCATCAAATCAAAAATTATTTTACTAAACCGATTGGGGATGGGTAGTATAGGTCGCCAGCTGTTCAAAACAGTCACTCTTATGACTATGCGTCTTATTTTAACCAAGTTACAACAAAAGGACTCTTTAGGACTTTCTTTTTTTACAAGTCTCCAAAAACCCAAAAAATCACGCAAAAAAATCTGATTTTTAATCACAACCCTGGGAAGTAATGGTCAAACAATGGAATATCATACATCGGCGAATTCGTCATTAAATTGCCAATCAAATAACATTTACAGTTTAAAATTTTTCAAATCTTCGAATTTTCAGAAAAAATTATGATGTACCCCCTTATCAAAATGCCAAATGCGTCATAAAGTAAATTTTTCAAAATATCGATTTTTAAAAATCGGTTTTTGCATCAAATCAAAAATTATTTTACTAAACCGATTGGGGATGGGTAGTATAGGTCGCCAGCTGTTCAAAACAGTCACTCTTATGACTATGCGTCTTATTTTAACCAAGTTACAACAAAAGGACTCTTTAGGACTTTCTTTTTTTACAAGTCTCCAAAAACCCAAAAAATCACGCAAAAAAATCTGATTTTTAATCACAACCCTGGGAAGTAATGGTCAAACGATGGAATGTCATACATCGGCGAATTCGTCATTAAATTGCCAATCAAATGGCATTTACAGATTAAAATTTTTCAAATCATCGAATTTTCGAAAAAAAATGATGATGTACCCCCTTATCAAAAATGCAAAAATGCGTCATAAAATCAATTTTTCAAAATATCGATTTTTAAAAATCGGTTTTTGCATCAAATCAAAAATTATTTTACTAAACCGATTGGGGATGGGTAGTATAGGTCGCCAGTTGTTCAAAACAGTCACTCTTATGACTATGCGTCTAATTTTGGCCAAGTTACAACAAAAGGACTCTTTACGACTTTCTTTTTTTATAAGTCTCCAAAAACCCAAAAAAAATCTGATTTTTAATCACAACCGTGGGAAGTAATGGTCAAACGATGGAATGTCATACATCGGCGAATTCGTTTTTAATCACAACCGTCATTAAATAGCCAATCAAATGGCATTTACAGTTTACAATTTTTCAAATCTTCGAATTTTCAGAAAAAATGATGATGTACCCCCTTATCAAAAACGCAAAAATGCGTCATAAAATCAATTTTTCAAAATATCGATTTTTAAAAATCGGTTTTTTGCATCAAATCAAAAATTATTTTACTAAACCGATTAGGGATGGGTAGTATAGGTCGCCAGCTGTTCGAAACAGTCAATTTTCAGAAAAAATGATGATGTACCCCCTTATCAAAAATGCAAAAATGCGTCATAAAGTAAATTTTTAAAAATATCGATTTTTAAAAATCGGTTTTTGCATCAAATCAAAAATTATTTTACTAAACCGATAGGGGATGGGTAGTATAGGTCGCCAGCTGTTCAAAACAGTCACTCTTATGACTATGCGTCTTATTTTAACCAAGTTACAACAAAAGGACTCTTTAGGACTTTCTTTTTTATAAGTCTCCAAAAACCCAAAAAAAATCTTATTTTTAATCACAACCCTGGGAAGTAATGGTCAAACGATGGAATGTCATACATCGGCGAATTCGTCATTAAATTGCCAATCAAATGGCATTTACAGTTTAAAATTTTTCAAATCTTCGAATTTTCAGAAAAAATGATGATGTACCCCCTTATCAAAAATTCAAAAATGCGTCATAAAATCAATTTTTTAAAATATCGATTTTTAAAAATCGGTTTTTGCATCAAATCAAAAATTATTTTACTAAACCGATTGGGGATGGGTAGTATAGGTCGCCAGCTGTTCAAAACAGTCACTCTTATGACTATGCGTCTTATTTTAACCAAGTTACAACAAAAGGACTCTTTAGGACTTTCTTTTTTTACAAGTCTCCAAAAACCCAAAAAATCACGCAAAAAAATCTGATTTTTAATCACAACCCTGGGAAGTAATGGTCAAACAATGGAATGTCATACATCGGCGAATTCGTCATTAAATTGCCAATCAAATAACATTTACAGTTTAAAATTTTTCAAATCTTCGAATTTTCAGAAAAAATTATGATGTACCCCCTTATCAAAATGCCAAATGCGTCATAAAGTAAATTTTTCAAAATATCGATTTTTAAAAATCGGTTTTTGCATCAAATCAAAAATTATTTTACTAAACCGATTGGGGATGGGTAGTATAGGTCGCCAGCTGTTCAAAACAGTCACTCTTATGACTATGCGTCTTATTTTAACCAAGTTACAACAAAAGGACTCTTTAGGACTTTCTTTTTTTACAAGTCTCCAAAAACCCAAAAAATCACGCAAAAAAATCTGATTTTTAATCACAACCCTGGGAAGTAATGGTCAAACGATGGAATGTCATACATCGGCGAATTCGTCATTAAATTGCCAATCAAATGGCATTTACAGATTAAAATTTTTCAAATCATCGAATTTTCGAAAAAAAATGATGATGTACCCCCTTATCAAAAATGCAAAAATGCGTCATAAAATCAATTTTTCAAAATATCGATTTTTAAAAATCGGTTTTTGCATCAAATCAAAAATTATTTTACTAAACCGATTGGGGATGGGTAGTATAGGTCGCCAGTTGTTCAAAACAGTCACTCTTATGACTATGCGTCTAATTTTGGCCAAGTTACAACAAAAGGACTCTTTACGACTTTCTTTTTTTATAAGTCTCCAAAAACCCAAAAAAAATCTGATTTTTAATCACAACCGTGGGAAGTAATGGTCAAACGATGGAATGTCATACATCGGCGAATTCGTTTTTAATCACAACCGTCATTAAATAGCCAATCAAATGGCATTTACAGTTTACAATTTTTCAAATCTTCGAATTTTCAGAAAAAATGATGATGTACCCCCTTATCAAAAACGCAAAAATGCGTCATAAAATCAATTTTTCAAAATATCGATTTTTAAAAATCGGTTTTTGCATCAAATCAAAAATTATTTTACTAAACCGATTAGGGATGGGTAGTATAGGTCGCCAGCTGTTCGAAACAGTCAATTTTCAGAAAAAATGATGATGTACCCCCTTATCAAAAATGCAAAAATGCGTCATAAAGTAAATTTTTAAAAATATCGATTTTTAAAAATCGGTTTTTGCATCAAATCAAAAATTATTTTACTAAACCGATAGGGGATGGGTAGTATAGGTCGCCAGCTGTTCAAAACAGTCACTCTTATGACTATGCGTCTTATTTTAACCAAGTTACAACAAAAGGACTCTTTAGGACTTTCTTTTTTTAAAAGTCTCCAAAACCCCAAAAAATCACGCAAAAAAATCTGATTTTTAATCACAACCCTGGGAAGTAATGGTCAAACGATAGAATGTCATACATCGGCGAATTCGTCATTAAATTGCCAATCAAATGGCATTTACAGATTAAAATTTTTCAAATCATCGAATTTCGAAAAAAATGATGATGTACCCCCTTATCAAAAATGCAAAAATGCGTCATAAAATCAATTTTTCAAAATATCGATTTTTAAAAATCGGTTTTTGCATCAAATCAAAAATTATTTTACTAAACCGATTGGGGATGGGTAGTACAGTTCGCCAGCTGTTCAAAACACTCACTCTTATGACTATGCGTCTTATTTTAACCAAGTTACAACAAAAGGACTCTTTAGGACTTTCTTTTTTTACAAGTCTCCAAAAACCCAAAAAATCACGCAAAAAAATCTGGTTTTTAATCACAACCCTGGGAAGTAATGGTCAAACGATGGAATGTCATACATCGGCGAATTCGTCATTAAATAGCCAATCAAATGGCATTTACAGTTTACAATTTTTCAAATCTTCGAATTTTCAGAAAAAATGATGATGTACCCCCTTATCAAAAACGCAAAAATGCGTCATAAAATCAATTTTTCAAAATATCGATTTTTAAAAATCGGTTTTTGCATCAAATCAAAAATTACTAAACCGATTAGGGATGGGTAGTATAGGTCGCCAGCTGTTCGAAACAGTCAATTTTCAGAAAAAATGATGATGTACCCCCTTATCAAAAATGCAAAAATGCGTCATAAAGTAAATTTTTCAAAATATCGATTTTTAAAAATCGGTTTTTGCATCAAATCAAAAATTATTTTACTAAACCGATTGGGGATGGGTAGTATAGGTCGCCAGCTGTTCAAAACAGTCACTCTTATGACTATGCGTCTAATTTTGGCCAAGTTACAACAAAAGGACTCTTTAGGACTTTCTTTTTTTACAAGTCTCCAAAAACCCAAAAAATCACGCAAAAAAATCTGGTTTTTAATCACAACCCTGGGAAGTAATGGTCAAACGATGGAATGTCATACATCGGCGAATTCGTCATTAAATAGCCAATCAAATGGCATTTACAGTTTACAATTTTTCAAATCTTCGAATTTTCAGAAAAAATGATGATGTACCCCCTTATCAAAAACGCAAAAATGCGTCATAAAATCAATTTTTCAAAATATCGATTTTTAAAAATCGGTTTTTGCATCAAATCAAAAATTATTTTACTAAACCGATTAGGGATGGGTAGTATAGGTCGCCAGCTGTTCGAAACAGTCAATTTTCAGAAAAAATGATGATGTACCCCCTTATCAAAAATGCAAAAATGCGTCATAAAGTAAATTTTTCAAAATATCGATTTTTAAAAATCGGTTTTTGCATCAAATCAAAAATTATTTTACTAAACCGATTGGGGATGGGTAGTATAGGTCGCCAGCTGTTCAAAACAGTCACTCTTATGACTATGCGTCTTATTTTAACCAAGTTACAACAAAAGGACTCTTTAGGACTTTGTTTTTTTGCAAGTCTCCAAAAACCCAAAAAAAAATCTGATTTTTAATCAAACCCTGGGAAGTAATGGTCAAACGATGGAATGTCATACATCGGCGAATTCGTCATTAAATTGTCAATCAAATGGCATTTACAGTTTAAAATTTTTCAAATCTTCGAATTTTCAGAAAAAATGATGATGTACCCCCTTATCAAAAATTCAAAAATGCGTCATAAAATCAATTTTTCAAAATATCGATTTTTAAAAATCGGTTTTTGCATCAAATCAAAAATTATTTTACTAAACCGATTAGGGATGGGTAGTATAGGTCGCCAGCTGTTCAAAACAGTCACTCTTATGACTATGCGTCTTATTTTAACCAAGTTACAACAAAAGGACTCTTTAGGATTTTCTTTTTTTACAAGTCTCCAAAAACCCAAAAAATCACGCAAAAAAATCTGAATTTTAATCACAACCCTGGGAAGTAATGGTCAAACGATGGAATGTCATACATCGGCGAATTCGTCATTAAATTGTCAATCAAATGGCATTTACAGTTTAAAATTTTTCAAATCTTCGAATTTTCAGAAAAAATGATGATGTACCCCCTTATCAAAAATGCAAAAATGCGTCATAAAGTAAATTTTTCAAAATATCGATTTTTAAAAATCGGTTTTTGCATCAAATCAAAAATTATTTTACTAAACCGATTGGGGATGGGTAGTATAGGTCGCCAGCTGTTCAAAACAGTCACTCTTATGACTATGCGTCTTATTTTAACCAAGTTACAACAAAAGGACTCTTTAGGACTTTCTCTTTTTACAAGTCTCCAAAAACCCAAAAAATCACGCAAAAAAATCTGATTTTTATTCACAACCCTGGGAAGTAACGGTCAAACGATGGAATGTCATACACCGGCGAATTCGTCATTAAATTGCCAATCAAATGGCATTTACAGTTTAAAATTTTTCAAATCTTCGAATTTTCAGAAAAAATGATGATGTACCCCCTTATCAAAAACGCAAAAATGCGTCATAAAATCAATTTTTCAAAATATCGATTTTTAAAAATCGGTTTTTGCATCAAATCAAAAATTATTTTACTAAACCGATTGGGGATGAGTAGTATAGGTCGCCAGCTGTTCAAAACAGTCACTCTTATGACTATGCGTCTAATTTTGGCCAAGTTACAACAAAAGGACTCTTTAGGACTTTCTTTTTTTACAAGTCTCCAAAAACCCAAAAAAAAATCTGATTTTTAATCACAACCCAGGGAAGTAATGGTCAAAAGATGGAATGTCATACATCGGCGAATTCGTCATTAAATTGCCAATCAAATGGCATTTACAGTTTAAAATTTTTTAAATCTTCGAATTTTCAGAAAAAATGATGATGTACCCCCTTATCAAAAATTCAAAAATGCGTCATAAAATCAATTTTTTAAAATATCGATTTTTAAAAATCGGTTTTTGCATCAAATCAAAAATTATTTTACTAAACCGATTGGGGATGGGTAGTATAGGTCGCCAGCTGTTCAAAACAGTCACTCTTATGACTATGCGTCTTATTTTAACCAAGTTACAACAAAAGGACTCTTTAGGACTTTGTTTTTTTACAAGTCTCCAAAAACCCAAAAAATCACGCAAAGAAATCTGATTTATAATCGGAACCCTGGGGAGTAATTGTCAAACGATGGAATGTCATACATCGGCGAATTTGTCACTAAATTGCCAATCGAATGGCATTTACAGTTTAAAATTTTTCAAATCTTCGAATTTTCCTAAATCATCATTTATTTTGAAAAATTGATTTCATGACGCATTTTTGCATTTTTATCCGAAAATTCGAAGATTCAAAAATTTTAAACTGTAAATGCCATTTGATTGGCAATTTAATGACGAATTCGCCGATGTATGGCATTCCATCGTTTGACCATTACTTCCCAGGGTTGTGATTATAAATCAATTTTTTTGCGTGTTTTTTTTTGGGTTTTTGGAGAGTTGTTAAAAAATAAAGTTCTAAAGAGACCTTTTGTTGCAACTTGGCCAAAATTAGACGCATAGTCATAAGAGTGACTGTTTTGAACAGCTGACAACCTTTCCTCACCACTCTTAAGCGTGGATTTTATACAGAAAACTATTTTTGAAAAAAGATTTTGTGGGATTTCAGAGATTGTTCCAAAAAAAATGTATTGCTCTTTCAGTGCATCTGCTGATGCTCCATTTTTCGAAGCTGACAAAACAAAGAGCCCCAAGGCATTGGCTTGCCCGAAAAACTTCTAATTGAAGGCAAACATGTTCAGGCCGCTGGCCAAAAAGGGGTCTGGTCCAGTGTGGTGCAGTGTCCAGGATGTCCAGAAGGTCCTTGAGGGCAGCGCCATCTAGCGGGCGGCCTACGATGGTGGCTCCTTGCTGTGCATATTGTATAGCCCATTAGAGCAGAGCGCCTATCAAACTTTCAGTCATGTCATGTTTGTCATGTTGCCGTGACTCCAACTTTTTGCACACCGCCCCCCGATCATCCTGCATCCTTTTACCCTTCGTCCTGTTGTGTGTTCCACTTGATTTTCACTGCTGCTGTTTGCTCCCCCTCAAAATTCTGTGTCGCTACCTAATGGGCGCACTTGTCCGAATTGGCAGGGGGGTTTTAAGGGGGTTTTAAAGGGGGGTTTTAGTGGGGTTTTCAAAGGGGGTGGCTGGGTGTTGTTGGTGACATCTTGTGCTTCCTCTTCGTGGAGCAGCACTTGACCCGGTTCTTTTATTTTTTTTCGACTACGAGCTATGAATACGTGTGGCACAAAGCTAATTGCCTGGCTGTCGGGAGAGTATCCCCAAGCCTTTAAGGCCCCCAGCACCCCAGCACCCCAAAATTACGAACCACCTTAACAACCACCCCTTGAAAGCCCCGCCCACTTCGAAGTGCACCTGATTGTGTCACACATTCGAGCTGAGGCTCTTAAAATATTTTCCACTTCGTTTGCTACCAGTGCAGATGCCATAAACTTTTCAACAAACAAAGATAAGAAGTCAGCTATTTTTATGTTTCAGTTTTAAAGTCAACTGCATGAAATGAAAAAGTTATGGAGTATTAAAATTACAAAAACAAAACTATTGAATATAAATTAAGAAGAGTATTTTGACAAATATTACAATTATATATAAATTAATCCAAGAGTATGGCCACAGTTTTAAGAAATTACTTCAAGTATAAACTTATTCAGAGAAATTAGCTAACCTTTCTTGAATTTTTCATACCAATATTTAAACTCAGTTGAGCTTAAACTACAATTTATTTTTTATACTTAATTTATATTTTGTCCTCATAAGATTCATAAAATTGTGAAAAGCTTTATATTTTAACAGTTTTACAAGCATTGATCAAGTCTTGATCTCGTGAGAAATCCGCCAATAGTTGAGGCTACACTGAACTACTCACAACAATAATAATAATAATAATAATACCCGCGTTGCTCGAAAAATATAATAAATTGCCAAGAAGCGCAGGAGGCGCGGGGGTCTCACAAAAATGAAATGTGGCATAATGAAAACAAGAAATATGCCGACAGTTTTTTGCTTTCGTTTTTTGTGAAGGTATGCAGACCCCAAGCGTAGGATCCCAGGACCACCGCCTAGGTTTTTGGACCCCCCCTCGCCCACCGCCCCTGTTCATAATGCTGCTGTGGCGGCTTTATGATTTACTGAGGTTGCCAGTGCGACCACACAGAACAAAATGATTTCGTATTTATAAATGATAATTTTTAAATATAATAAAAAAAAAAACTAAAAAGTTAACTCATTTTGAATACACAAAAATGTTGCTGGCTATTTTGTTTTGTATTTAGCAGTGTAAGTGTATATAATGATCTAGATGTGATTAAGATTTCATATTTGACTTCTACTCATGCTAAAATTATTACTACCAGTAAAATTAGTTTTTTATTCTCTACCATTTTGTGTACATAGGTGGCTCAGTTGCAGCTCCTTTTTTTTGCAGTGCGCTTTTCAACAAAATGAGGATGAAGGCGGCAAGTGCCGCCACACACAAACACACACACAAGCACACACTCTCACAAATAGCCCAGATATATGGTTGAAGTAAATATATCCCCACTGGCACTGTGGCACTGGCATGAAGGATGACGCCAATTGGCCTGCGTTGCTTAGCGCCAACGAAAGGCGCTTCGGCCAACACACACAGGAAGGCCAGAAGGAGAGAAGGAAAGCGAAAGAGACGGCCTGTGCGGCTGCGAAAGAGACGGGGCGACACATTGGGGGAAACATGGCATTTTTAGCCGGCCAGAAGCTTGGTGGCGCCTCAAGTAGCCGGCTACGAACAAAAAAAAAAAGCAAAAAAGAAAAATGAAAAGAAAAAAAATCAGCCAAAAGGACTGTGGAGCGCATAACTTCGCTGAGGCGGCGGCATCGGCTTCTGATCAAACGTTTTAAAGCAACGTCTTCAATGCCCAGCAACAACATCGGTACAACATCTGCAACAACAGCAACATCCAGCCAGTTCCAGAGCTTTAAAACAAAAGCGCGTTGGCAGCGAGCAAACTACATTAAAAAAGGGGGACTTCAGAGGGGTTTTCAGGTGGAGTTTGAGGTGGTTTCCACACAGAAAGAAAATGTACTATGATAAATAGATAACTATAAAGAGGTTTACAATTCCATTTCGATTTTAGAACAACAAATCTAGTTCCCTATGATCATTTTATGTTAAAAGAGGTTTGAATTCCATTTAAATTAAATGCCAGGATCTTTTTAAAAATACATATTTTAAAAGGTTTTCTTCCCATGGTTTTTTAATAGTTTTGATCAGTTCCTCAAATTTCATTTTAGCTTTATACCAGAATATCTAATAAATATATTTTAAGATGAGGCTTTCATGGACATTTTTAAAGGATAACACCGAAGGATCTTACGAAAGATTTTAAAATAGCTTAAGAAGTATTTTAAAGGAGGCTTTGCAGGCGTTTCTTTTGGAGCACGCAGCTCTAAAAATCTTCAGCAATCCTTAAGTTGTGCTCTTTTCATGTCCTTTTTGCATTTAAGTGTGCAGTCGCTCGATTTTTTTTTTCGGATTGGATCGTCTTTATTTTGAGACAACGACGCCGGCAAAATCTGCCCCTTCTGCTTTTGCGAGCCATCCTCTTCTTGCGTCCAGCGACATCTTCGGCAAAGTTATTCAAGTGGCGCCAGTCAAACATTTTTTTGTGCAAGAACAACAACAGCAACAAAATGCTGCAAGTAAGCCACAACAACAATAAATACAACAACTTTTTGGGCCTTCAAGCCAACAACGAATGGCGCTTCATACACACACTCGCACTCAGGAAAAGGAAAAGGGCCAACAAAAAGTACTGACCAAATATCAGTGGCTCTCAAACTGCCCCAAAATTTTAAACAAAAACTATGATTTTGACAAAGCAATCTAAGAAAATCTGTGAAATTAAAATTTACTAAAATAACATTGTATAATTGTTAAAAAAAAAAACATTTTTTTCTTGCTTGATTTGATTTTAGAAATCGAGCAGGAAAAGTGCCTCTCATACTGCCGTAAAATTAAATCTAACAATTATGTCTACTACTTACAAATTAAAAAGTTACTAAAACTTATTTGTAAAAAAATATAACTACAAAAGGGTATCGAAGTAAAGAGAACATATTTTTAAATCGGCACCACAAAAGCAAAGCCATGCATTTAAAATTGTTTACTCCTTCAAATTTTAAATTGTTGATTACAAGGTTTACCCTTATTCTGTTTACATATAATTAAAAAAAAAGCTATGTGGCATTTATTTGAATACAGAGAAGTTTAGCAACATTGCTGTTAGGTGTTGGGTGTTTTCGACAAATTAAATTTCCCAACTTATAGTCCGAGGGGTTGGGTTCTTTGGGTTTTCGGGGGTGGAAACCAGTGGAAAGTCATCGACAGATTAGCCGACAATTTGGTGTCACTTTGCCTGAGGACTTTTTCGAGGATGTCAGCGGCATCGAGACATCGAGACATCGGCGAGATGTCGTCCTTGTCGTCCTTGTCGTCTGCATCGGATGTTTCAATTCGCAAGTTGCGCTTCCTTCCGATCACGTGGCCAAAACGCCAGCGGCGGCCGTTCACTTCCGCTCGGCCGATAGCTTCCGTCCGCTTCCAACAACAACAATCGATGGAGGAGTGGGAGGAGTCGAGGCGGAGATGGAGATGGAGTCAAAGTCACAATCCAATTCCCCAGTCATCCTTTCAGCCTTCCGTTTGGTTTGACCAGCTCTTCATCTAAGCGTTTGTCCGCTGAAACACACCGAAAGAAAAACAAGGGTCCTGAAAATATGATAGGATTATTAGATTCGACTATGAAAACAATTCACAAGACTATTTATTATGAAAAAGGATTTTAAGAAAAACATGCATGTATTAGTATACTAATACAATTGGAGTTTTAAGAAAAGCAGAAGTAGAAAAATTTCTGAACTAATTTTAATTAGCTTAGTAATTAGCTTAGCTTTAAATTAGTTTATCATTATATATTCGTTTAGTAATTTCATTTATTTAGGTATTAATAAAACATAATACTTATAACCATTTTATTGTGCATTGTAAAAATCAATATAAAAGGCACAGAAATGTTTAGACTAGATGATGAATGTAAATTATGATATAAGATTAGTTTATTAGCTTTAAAAAAGTTACTCACTAAATATTGGTTAAATAATTTCATCTATTTAGTTTTCATAAAGATAAGTATGAAGTTTATATATATATATAAAGCTGGATAACAAGGCTAGATAGTTAATGAATGTAATGTAATTTAGGAATTAACTTATATAAAAATGTAATAAATATGTAGCTATGCTTAAATGCTATAAAATAAATACACGATTTGTCGTGGAAATAATCACTTCTCTTTCAGATAGCGGATAGGATTTTGTTTTATAATTCTCTTACAGCATTTATTGAGTAAGCAATTAAGTGAAGGCAATTTTTGCTGATTTTTTCTGTCCGTGTGCCAGCGTTTCCCTTTCCATTCGCCCCGCGTGACAATTACTCATGAATACGTTTTGCGCCTGATAAAAGTGAACGCTCGACGGTCGACAGGGGCGGGGAGTTTGATTCGGAGGGGGTGCGTCGTTCGAGGGGAGCGGACAGCCGTTTGCGTTTTATTTATGGTTTTATTTGCGGCATCACAAAGGCCTGCCACGAGCCTCGAATCGAGGACTCGACGACTCGACTTCTAGAAACGAGGATAACAACGAGGATGAGGATGAGCATGAGCATGAGCATGAGGATGAGTATGAGGATGAGGATGAGCATGAGACATCGAGGACATTGTACGCCGGAGTGTCATATGTTTGTAACCCTGGATATCTGTGGATATATCTTTCATTCCACCCCCGACTCCGCGCTGCATCTGTGGCTCTATCTGTATGCGCCCCATAACCATAAAGTCAATTTATTTATTAAGTTTTTATCGCAAACGTCGCGCAATAGAGAACAATTCTCGAGAAAAAAACACATTTGGTTATTTCAAAAGGGGGTTGGCTATTAACTAGTTGTTGTTGATTTGATTTGATCGAATCAGTAATGTGTTTTGGCCACTTCGAGTGTCCCGATTCAAGGACAACCACGCACAGGGGTTAACTTTAACCACAATTTAGTTCTTGAGCTTAAGAATGTGCACGAAAACACTTTAAGAACTAAATAGATCAGTAATTATTTACCTACCACAGGTTGGCTTATTTTTATGCTAAGAAATATTATTCGTTATTATTTTCGCTTTAGAACTCTAAGTAAGTAATCAGAAAAGTTGGATAATTTTAAACTAAGAATAACATATTATTTTATGTAAGAGCTTAAAAGGAGTATATTATTATTCATCCACCAAAGAGGTTGGATAATTTTTAAACTAAGAAATTCTTTTTTTTTCTTGAACGCCACCCACCCTACGAAATGCAATTGAGTAGTTGATTTTCCTAATTTCCAAAGTGCTGCGATCGCGGGTGCCGTTTAATGGCCTGGTTTAATGGCACGGAAATGAAAATCGTCGAGCGTTTTCCACAGTCTCTACCCTTCTCACTCGCACCCTTAGCTACCCGTCTCTGTTTTTCGTGGGAAGGGAATGTCCGGGCATTTGTTTTAATTAACGAAAATTAAGCGACAGACGCCTACGCACAAAACTTCCACAGTGCGTGGCATAAGCTCTCACTCAGGCCGTCTCTTTCGCCGGTCATAAGGCCATCTCTATCTGGCGCTCATAATAAATTTATATTTCGGGTTTTAATTCTTGCATTTTTAGTGGCTTGCGGCAGCTGTACGCGGGTGCTTGTTGTCCGTATGTAAATTAACTTAAATACCCTAGAAATTAATTAGCAGCGATTGAGATCGCTCGATAATGACAACACAACAACACAACAACACAAGAGCACACGAACCACAACCACCGACTGTTCCGAATGGTTTTCAGTGGTTCCGCCCCGGCCTTAACCCTTTGCTGCCCCGCTCCTTCACTTTCGGTTCGGTTTGCTTTTTTGTGTGTGTGTTTTTTGAGAACGTCGTCGCTGTGGCGGCGACAGTAATAATGATGCGTTTATCCAAAACGAGCATCAGATAAGCGCCAGCCAGAGGCGATCGACAAGTTTGATAAGGCGCTGCCTGATAAGAGAGAGAGACGGCTATAAGGCGGTGCACTCAGCGAAATTCAAGGCTGAACAAGGGCATTTAATCTTCTGGAAATGGACATTTACGAAAATGCTCAGGAAAAAACGTTTGTTTTAAGTTAAAAAAAGTTTTCAAAGGTACTTCTTAAGTCATGCCATCTTGTTGCTTTTTTCAATCGTAATTTTTGGCAGATTATGAACTAAACTATCGATTGCCGGCTAATTTTGGAAAGTTTATTTTTTTTGGCATTTTTCACAAGGTCATGGTATATTTTTTTTTTTTTTTTTTTAGATTTTAACAAAAGAATAAAATACATTTTTCAACGTTTTGGTTGTTACTTACTAGCTAACTAACTTATTATCTTACAGCTTTATTTTCTTTATTGTTATTAGTTTGTAAACAATTATTTTCTATTTTACAAATATTGTTAACTTGCCTAATTGCAGACACAAACTTTAAATGCTTTCTTGAAATGAACGAAACTCCTTCAAGAATTTTGCGCAGTGCAAAAGGAGCGGGCAGCGTGTGTGCACATCATTCAAATGCCAATTAAAGGCGCCGGCTTACACAGAACCTGAGAACGGTCGATCGAACTGGGACTGAAGGAACTGAAGGAACTGGAGGTACTGGAGGAACGGGAGGAGTCCAACCGAACCGAACCGAACCGATCCCATCTAAGGGAACGGATCCCGAAAGGCTGAAAGGCAATCAGCTGTCATTTGGAGGCAAACAAAGTGGACATGACCAGCACCCCCCCTTCCTTTGCACCAAATTTGGCGCAAAAGGGGTTTCAGTCTGACACCAGACCAAATACCCTGCGGCGAGGCGATCTCGAAACAGGTTAATGAGGACTAATCACCCACCCAAAACTAGGGGATCTTGTACAGTTGAGCAGAAGGCAGCTGTGCTCAGCGCAGGGTTAGCATATGATTTATGTGGAGGATTTCAGGTGCTTAGAACTCTGAATTAATTGCTTAAGAAGGATGCATTTCAGGACATCTAAGGGGACAAAAATGAAAAGTACCAACAATTATCTTGCACTTCGAATGGTATCTCTTTAGTGAATTTATATAAGCTAAACATATTATATATT